>NW_027072045.1:33474688-34692188 GCF_038088225.1 Cyrtonyx montezumae
GGCTGCGACTCAGCAGTTGCCATACACACGGCCACCATTCAGATGAGCAGATGAATAGGACCCCTGATGGCAAGCAGGAACCTCCCAAAGATCAACAACAGTAAAAGCTAAATTCCTCCCCAGCCCATGGGGCAGCAGTTCTGTAGGCAGTACCTCCAGCCTGAGCCCAGTGAGTCTTGCCTGCTAGAATATACCTTGGAACAGAAGCAAAAAAGAAAAGCATAGAAATGCTTGAAAATTACACAAAGCTTGTCCAAATTTTGGAACAAGGACCTCTGTAATATGCTGATATTTCTTCAAGGTGTGCATTTGGGAGCATTTTGTGCAGAGAAACATAACTAATATTTACTAAGGGATCACATGTTGATGTGCAGCACCACTATAGAGTTTACGCATGTTTGCACAAAAGCAGAAGAGGTGGGGCACAGTATTTTAGAACAACATAGTTTGAAGCTGCTTCAGGGGCTAACTCAGCTCACTGCTTCAAGAGAAACCATGAATTATGGCAGTTGTAATCCTTCTGTCCTGCACTGAGCTCCTCCTGGTGAAACATACCATGCAAAGTAGTATTTTGGCTTCTGGGCATGGGTCTGAAACAGAGATTGGGGCACTGCCAGGAGCTCCTTGGACCTGTTTTTGGGAACAGAGATTTGTGTTTTGTGGCCTGGATGAGCCTGCTGATGTTTGAGGTGGTGAGTTTGGGTGCCTGTGCTAGTGTTTGTCACTTGTGTCCTGTCAGCTATCCTGGAGGAAGGTGACATTAACCCAGCCACAGAAAGGCACACAGCTTGGTACCAATCTACAGGGACTGTCACCTCTTTCACCCTGCAGTGCCTATGGAAATGCAGTGCTCTGATTTCATGTCACGTTCCCAAACCCTGCCTGGGTTGTCCTCTAATAATCACAGAACCATCTGGTTTGAAAGAGACCAATTTGGATGACACTCTCAGATGTATGATTTGGATTTCGGGTGATCCCATGTGGAGCCAGGAGTTGGACTGGTTGGTCCGTGTAGGTTCCTGGCAATACAGAGTACAAGTCAGAGAATTGCCAGGGGAGGACAGAAAAAAGTGAGTATTGTGAGAGGCTTAGCCCTTCGTGTTTCTTTGCAGTGTCAGAGGATGATGAGGACATTACTGTTCAGACTAGGGAATCATGCTGTGCAGAAATGGATTTCACAGGTAGTATTTCCTCTCCTCCTTCACTCATATCTTTTCCTGTCTTCTCACCATTTCCCAGATTTCTGCTCATTCAACATGGATTATTCCAGTTCCAAGGGTTTCATTTCTGTTTGGTTTTTTGTTTGTTTGTTTTAACAGCTATGAACAGTACAGAAATTTATAGCTTTCTTATTCAGAAACAGCAAAAAAAGCAAAAAACCCACCACCAACAAAAGCACAGATGCACAGCTCTGTTGATGCGTAGTTTAACTTCTCAATTGCCTAATTTTCCCATGTTCCCAAAGCAGTAACACAGCATGAATTCACTGTGAGACCGGAATATTTCCTGGTATTTTGGCCTCCTCATCTGCATCAGGAGCAAAATACTGCCCTTTGCTTTTGACTGCTCACCATAAATTCAGGTTAATTACTGCCAGGGTGGAAAGAAGTAAGCTTTGCCCTATTTTTTCCATTCTAAATAACTGAGGAGGACAAATTGCAATAGGAGCAGAAGTCCAAAATGAGATAGATAGTTGGATGGAGGAAGAGGATAGGGAGAGAGAAAGGGAGGGAGACAGTCAGATTTCCAAGATATTAAGAAGACAAAGGTTTTTTAGACAACACCGTAAGCATGTTAAATTCAACTTGTTACATAGCATAGCTGAGTTCTTGCCGTTTTTGCCAGGAGATCATGTCGGACACTGTTCTAGGTGAGTTATCTCCCAGTGAAGACCTAGCCAAATGCCACAGCCCAGATCATCAAATCATAGAACTGTAGAACCATAGAACAGTTTGGGTTGGAAGGGATATTAAAGATAATGTAATGTAATTTCAACCCCCCAGCTGTGGGCTGGGTTGTCACTCACTAGATCAGGCTGCACAGGGTCCCATCCAGCCTGGAGTCGAGCACTTCCAGGGATGGGGCAGCTACAGCTTCTCTGGCAACCTGTTCCAGGGCCTCAGCACCCACCGAGTAACAATTTCTTCCTAATATCTAGCCTTAATCTCCCTTCTACTGAAGTGTTGCCCTTTCAGAGTATTTTTGGCTTTGTGGTGTGCAGCTACCTCTTTCATTTCCTCCCACTCTCTTCCAGGTTGTATATTTCTCTCTTGAAATCAGTGCACTCACCTTTCCAGGTCCATGGACAAGGTCTCTTGCCACCCCTCCTTCACCAAAACTCACACACCAGATTACATACTCAATTTCTGGAGTAAAATATCAGACCAAAATGTCTTTTCATCAAGTTATGTGTTCTGATGCAATGCATCTGATGCAATGCATCAGAACTGGCAAGGGACTGTTGATTTTGTGGCTGAGGCTACTGTACATTGGCAAGATGTTCTTCTGTATTACGCGTCCCCCAGGTTCTTCAGGTCACTGTGGGAACTCAGCTATAGCTCAGGGGGAACCCGTCCTGGTATTGGTAGGAAGTCTGGGGCCAGCCAGACCACAGTATGCCCCAGATCCCCAGATAATCAATACTTTGAGCCAAGAAAAAAAAAAAAAAATGTTGCCAGGGTCTTCTGCACACTTCACCTGAGCAGTGCGGTGCAAGCACAAACCTGGTGTGCCCACCAAGCAGGATGTTGCAGTTAGGTTGTTACACAAGAGTTTATTGCAACTTCTAGTCACAGAGGGCAGACAGAAGTTAAACAGTGATTTTTTAACTCATTAAATTGCTGCATAATAGGGTGATAGGAGACATTTTTAAAAAGGGAAGAGGAGAGCAGCAGATGACACCCAGATTCCACTGAGATTGTGGAAACAAGTGGTTCATTCATCCTAGGCCAACATGGGATTCTTTCACGGATTTTTATCCATCAGATTGACAATCTGTTTGTACATGCGCTGCGGGGCATCCCTGCCCCAGTGGTGGTCAAAGTGGTTCCAGTCAGGGAAGTGCTCATGATGGATGATATTGGTTATACGGAAGAGCAAGCGATGGGTCTCGAGAGGTGGGTTCACCCAGTCCTCCCCGCCACTCCACAGTGCAGTCGGCACTGTCATGTCTTCTATCCTGTAGAAGGGTGGGGTGGTCTGGGAGAAATACTGCCGTTATTCATCAGCTCTTTATAATTAATAATAGACATTAATAATAATAAATTATTAATAATAAATAATAATGGACATTAATAATGCTAATATATACTAATAGATGTGGTGTACTGTCTCTGACATCCTAGTGGACTCTGGCCACGTCAGCCACTGGAGGATGTAACTCTCATCCCAGTCAGACAGCCTCATCCTCTTCATCTACCAGCTCCTACTTACCTGATTGTATACCTCCTGATTCTTCTCCCTGTAGTCAAACTGCTTGAACTCCCCAGTTTTGGCAGTCTGAAGCAGAAAATGTAAAGAATCAGAATCATGGAATCATTGAATCGTAGAATCATTGAATGGTTTGGGTTAGAAGAAACCTTAAAGCCCGTCCAGTTCCAACTCCCTTGCTGTGGGCAGGGTTGCCACCCACTAAATCTTGTTGCCCAGGGCTCCATCCAACCTGACCTTGAGGACCTGCAGAGATGGGGTATCCAGAACTTCTGTGGACAACCTGTGCCAGTGCCTTTCCACCTTCTGAGTAAAGAATTTCTTCTTAACACATATTTTAAACCTACCCTCTTCTAGTTTAAAATCGTTCCCTCTTGTCCCATCACTATCAGACCGTGTAAAAAATCAGTCTTCCTCCTGTTTGTAAGCTCATTTTAAGTACTGGATGGCTGCTTTCTCCTTAGAGCCTTTCTCTTCTCCAGCCCATCTCCCTCAGCCTCTCCATGTAGGACAGGTGTTCCAGTCCTCTCATCACCTTCATGGCCCTTCTCTGGACCCCTCCAACAGCTGTGTGTCTTTCTTGTGCAGGGGTCCCCAGGCCTGGGTGCTATACTCCACATGGAGCCTCACTAGGGCAGAGCAGAGAGGGACAATCACCTGCCTTGCCCTACTGGCCACGCCCCACCTCTATTGATGGAGCCTAGAATACAGTTGGCCTTCCAGGCTGCAAGCTCCATCAGGTTCCCCAAGTCTTTCTCCACAGGGCTGCTCTGCTGCTCTCAGTGAGTCCTTCTCCCCATCTGGGACCACCCTGACCCAAGTGCAACACTTTGCACTTGGCCTTGTTGAACCTCATTAGATGCACATGGACCCACTTCTCAAACTTGTTCAGGTCCCTTTGGATCCCTTTTTCCTGCACCACTCAGCTTAGTGTCATCAGCAATCTTGTTGACACTCAGTCCCACTACGTCATTTATGAAGATGTTGAAGAGCAGCAGTCTGAAGATGGACCCCTGGGGGGCACCACTCTTCACAAACCTCTACCTGGACATAGAGCCATTAATTGACCACAACACTCTGGCTGTGACCACCCAAACAATTTTTATCCACAGAATAGTCCAGCCTTGAAATCTTCGCAGTATAGAGATAAGAATGTGATGTGGGACCATATCAAAGGCCTTGCAGTAGTTCAAGTAGATGACATCATTTGCTCTTCCTTTGTCTATTGTTGCTGTCACTCCATCATAAAAGGCCACAACATTGGTCAGGTACTGTCTGCCCTTGGTGAAGCCATGCTAGCTGTCTCACATCATGTCTTCACCTTGTCTGTGCTTTAAGAACTCCAAGCAGGTAACAGGTGTCCTGGATCAGGTGCACTGGAGCAAAGAGAGCATCCCAAAAATACCTCCACAGGGTGCTTACCCAGGACAGGACCAGACATCTTCACTACTTATCTACTCCACTTAGATGTAGTAATTTCAAATTACTTTTATTGGCTTTGTCACTCTCTATTTCCTTATCCATTTCTAGGGTGAATGAAGCAGCATTTTAAACTACTGTATTCACAGATTAAAAGACATTTGTTACTGTTATTATAAAATCGAAGTATTTACCTGTCCCCAGTGGAGAAGAGTCTTTACTGATGTATAGTCTGGAAAATGAGCTAGGTACACATCCAGTCGACTCTGCAGAAAAAAAAAAGAAGTATTTCCTAAGTGATTTGAGAATGATAAAAATCTGTCTAGGCAAAAATAAAAATAAAAATAAAAATAATAAGTCTCATTACTGCTATGTAATTTTTATATGTGAAAGCAGCTTTGCTCTATTCGGAGATGAGTAGCTGCTTTTAAAGATGTGTTGTAAACTATCATTTTAAAATGGAGATACAACCAGTCCAGTCAATTTTTTTTTCTTCAAACTTGTCACAGGCCAGCAGGAAATAGGGCAGGAGTTACCTTGCCTTTGCAGACAAAACCACAAGTGATTCTTACTACAGCAGCATTTTTTGGGCTTAACACCCTGACACAGTGAACAGTGCTGAAGGAAATCTCCAAACAGCCACTGCCTTCAACAGTAATATTTACTCCTTTTTTTTTGTTTTGTTTTTATACTTTTTCATGTATTGCTAATTATGCAGATCGTGCACTCAAGCATAAGTTCATCTTAAAATAAGAAAGATGTTTTGTTTGGTAACAAACAAAATGGTAATTGATAACTACTTTCTCATGCTGTCTTTAACTCTGCACTGGCAGTGCTTTCCAGGAATTAGGAAACCCTGGTTTTTGAACCTCTCTGTTTCCATTTGTCTAGGAAGAGCTCAGGGAAATAGGAAATGGTGTGTGTGTCACTGTGACCTAGAGAAGCTGATACACCTACTGCATTCAGGTTGTTCTTGTTGTATCCACCAATAAGGAAGATTTCATTCTCACAAACTTCAGCTGTTAGCATGTTGCTGCATGTCTTAGCAAGAATGGCTCTCTCCTTCCTTCCCACCAGGGTCAGTTGTTTTGTTCCAAATATTGTCTGCAAGAGTGTACGAAACAGGTTACCGCATCTCCTGCAACACACATCTTCTCTTCACAGGAACCTCCTGACCTCAGACAGCACTGACAGGTAGCTACTCAGTAAGGCTGAGTTAAAATTTGAGCCAGCCAGCCTCATGAGCAGGCTGCCCCATGGTCATATCTGAGCCACAGAACATCATGAAGCTGTCATTGACCTTTCCACTACATGTTGCTGTCCCCATTCTCTTGGTGTTCCAAAAGTTCTGCCTGAGATAGCCAGACTCATACAATTCATTTTCCCCTTTGTTTAAAAATGGTAATGATGGGCAAGTATGGGTGATTTAGAGTGAAATCTGTTTGTGTTCAACTGGAAAGAGAGGGACATCCCTCTTGTTTAGGATCTTCAAAGTCAGGTGCAGGTGTAGTCTCAGTGAATGACAGCTGGAGAGCTGGATGTGACTTGCCAAAAGCACTTGGATTTCATTAATTCATTGGGAGTATGCATGGGAATAGCACAACAAATATTTGCATACCTTCAGCAGTGTGTCTGGTAAAAATGCAATCTTTAACACAGGGCCTTTAACGTGATGAAAGGTGTAAAGAGGAGCCAAAGCAATGAACAGGCTGATTTTCTCAGCCAGGTATGGCATGCTTGAAAATGCTATGAAACCTGAAAAACAGCAAGAGATCACAACAATAACCCCAGCAGCAACAGTGATGCTATGTCACAATGTTTAGTCTGACTGAGAATATCTCTGATCTGGGACCTTGGGGTTTTTTTTTCTAGAAAATGAGCCTTCAGAAGTTGGTGATGGCTCATTCATTTGATTAGCAGCTCAGAGGTAAGTGGGAAAAGGTGATCTTTTCCTCTGAATAAATAAACTTCTACTGGAAGGGAAGAGGAAGAGAAGCATATCTGAAGCATAACATGTAATAAACTCTTGGCACAGCCAGCTCCTTGTTCCCACTCACCCAGAGAGTTGCCCTGAGCATGGCCAATGTAGAATAGTTTCTTCTGCCCAGTCTGCTGCAGGATGAAGGACACCATGGCTGGGACATCATACATTGCCATCTCATGAAAACTGGAAAGCAAAAGAGGAACTGGAGGGGGTGCCCATTTCCCACTCTCCAACTGTCTTCAGCTTTCCAAGGATTTAGGGTGCGTTACACCAGCAGCCCTGTTTCCTCGTCCCATCTTCATCCTCTTCCTTACCTGAAGTCCCAAAACTCCTCCTGCTCAACAGAGAGGTTCAGGTGCCTCCGGGACCAGCTGTTACCCCGGCAGTTTCCAATCCATACATCATACCCCGCGTCCGCCAGGATGAAGCCCAAGCTGCTTTCAGGGAGATTGTCCACCCAGTCACCACCATCTAAACTGAACCCGTGCACTATCAGCACAGGTGACCTGGATCCTGAATGAGAAGAAATCAGATAGAAATCACAAGAAAACTCCTTCCCAGATTGAAAAAAGATATATATATCCTCATGCATCTCAGTGAATATTTGTGATCCTGATTCTGACAGGAAATCCTGATCCAGGGCTGGGGGATTACCTCTGGGAAGTATGCTTTGTGCCACTTTCCTCCTATATATAGTCTTGTCTCTGATCAGGTTCATAACTGTGCTGCTTGACTGGTGAAATCAACCTCACCTGAGTCCCCAGTGTTGCCTCTGCCATGGGGAATCCGGTTCACACTGAGGAAATAGCCATCGTCAGTCAGCACATCATACTCCTTGCTGGGGTACCCTTGGAACTGAATCTTCTCACTCTGCAGAGACAGAAGTCAATGGAAGAGGCAACCTGCTGGTGTCCAGCATGCTGAGACTGACTCAGTGCCACCCATAGTGTGCCATAATGGCCTGGTGTGATATTCACATGTACCTGCAGACCTATCTATGCTGGAGGAACATCAGAAAGTGGCCGACTTCAGGCTGAGCGCATGAAGTGAGAGATTCCAGCAGAAAAATCAGAAAAACTTGCTCCTGGCCAGTATCCCACGCCCTCCCCAACAAGGCTGATAGCAGGCAGAGGACAGGATCCCTCAGGGAGGACTCTGTCCTGTGGCACTTACGATGTTCATGAACTGCTCAGGATTTTCATGGCCCAGTCCTCCACGTGAGGTGGCATTAGCCAGTTCCTGGGCCAGGCCCAGAGCCATCAGCAGTATCCACATCTCTCCTCTCTGTCACACCTAGGGGACAATGGGGCTGATGTGAACAAACTGGAGTGCTAGGGGCACTGACAAACACTGCTTGAGTGTCCCCAAGGGATGAAGAGAACACATGAGGGCAGGAGGCCATAGGGAGTCTTTCAGCCATCGTGGCTGAGTGGGATGTCTGCACCTAACTGCAGCCATGCTGATGCAGAATGCAGTTAGCATAATTCTGGAGGCTGCATCCTTTAATGCAAACCCAGCTTTGTGTTTGTGCAGGTATAATTAGTGTGTCAGTGTTGCTTCTCATCAAAACCTCGGTCTCAGTGCTTCCCAATCCAGGCCCTGCCTTAGGGTATCAGAGGCCGACCATATTACCTCAGCAAGTAGCACAAGTCACACAGAGCGAGAAGCCTGGCCTACACAGAAATTAGCAGACATCAGACAAGTCCTCCCTTCCCAGGTTATAACAATAGTCTTCTCAGCACTATTGTCCTGTTGCAAAACTCACATGTTCCCTCAAGAAGGGATCTACATTTTGGTTTCTAAGGTTTGGCTCTACATCGGTTGGTCTGATACAGCACCAAGGATGGTGCTACTTGTAGTACTTGGACCAGGGACTTGCGGAAGTCCCCTCCAAAATGCAGTGACCCATCCCTTTGCCCAGCTGAGCAGTGGGCTCTGTCAGTAGGAAGAAGCAGTAAGATGTTGCATACATCCTGGAGGACACGACTGAAGGCCTTGCTTCCAAGTCGACATCATCTAAGTATGGCAGTGGCACACCTCAATAGCCCAGATCTAGAACAGGCTCTGACACAAAGTCCACAGGTGTTAGTAAGAGCACTGACACTCAGCCATTTACCCAAGCAACTTGTCGTGCTATCCCAAGAGATCAAAGCCTCTGTGGCAAAAGAGAAAAGAAAGAGATGAGTCACTGTGCATGCCTGTAGCATTTAGCAAGTACTAACAGGCAGTAACACGTACACAGTATGGTCACATATGGCCCAAATGAAATGATGGTCCACATCTCCTGCATGCAAGTCATCTAAATTTCATCAATACTCCTGGAAAATTCCCCAGGTACTTGGTGCATTCCAGAGTCAGTCTGTAGTAGGGCATCCCCTGCTCCCATCAGCAGGAGAGATTTCATATTCTCTGGAGCTTCTGAAGCACCTTATAGCACCTCTGGGCTCAGACCCAAGGTACTGTGGGTCCTTTAAGCCAGCTGTGGATCCTGCCTGCATTTACCCCCTTCTACTAAACCAGAGAGTCTACTAGAAAACATCAAGAGCCCACACATTTAACAAAAGCCCACCAGTGCCTTCTTCAGAGGAAAAACCATAACGCAAGCAGGATCCAACCAAGCCAAAGCTGTCGATGTGGAGACAGAAGGGACAGAGAATCAGATTAATGTCCAACCAGAGCCACAAGGTTTGTGTTACTCCCTAAGCTCGCTGCAATAGAGCTGATGCTCACAAAACCCACATTGCTCAGATGCAGAACTGCAAAGCAGAGTCTCCAGAGAAAAATATTACAGAGATCAAAACGCTCAAGTTTTTGATGTGTGTCTCTAGAAGCAGAAATGAATAGCTGGAGCAATGAAGATAACCTTGTGACTCCATTGGGAACATTTCTTTCAGCAACAGCATGAGATAGAAGGAAAGTACATGTTACAGCTCAACCTGACCTTCTGCTCCAGGCCCGTCTGTGCAGCTGGGAAGGACACCATCACCAAGTGAGCTGGTCACCTTGGCTTATAAAGGCACACAGAGAGACTGAGGTTTGTCCATCAAGGACACGAAACCTGACCTCTCTGCAATCACACTGCCTGCTCTTCCTCTCCAATATAATTCAGGAAGGGTGTTCTGAACCTCAAAGAGGGCAAGAGCAAAGCACCTCATCTTTAAAGGAGATAAGAGTTGTTGGGTAAAGAGCATGTCACCTAGAACATCCACATATTGTGGTATCCAGTAACTGGCAACTGCATTTTTTTTGCATACCTCTGAAGATGGATCACAGCCATCTCATCTGTAATCTGAATGTCAGTGTACTCTAGTGTTGCCAAACAGGTCATTGTCTGTCTGCTCATGTGTATCTTCCCTGCCTTAGACACCCCTTGGCAATGTTTGCCAGCACTGCATGCCAGCAGCAGGCAACGGGTGCCTAGAGAAGGTAATACAACTTTGCCTATGTTAAAAGGAAAGAGGCTTACCCAGAAAAAGATGATAACAGTGTTGACAGCCTGACTTTCATTGGCATGAAAATTCAGAGGGCAAAGTAAATCTCATGCAGGCTGGCATAAACAGAAGATGGCTCTGCATCTGCAGGTCCCTACAATTGCACATCTTCCAGTCCTACCATTTCTCCTACCAGGAGACCAGTGGTGGCAGGAAGGAAACTCTGGGATCTCCACCCCAGCCTCCTTCATGCTGCCATTGCTCTGGCTAGGGTGGATCTGCACAACTGCGAAGCAGCAAAAGCCAGGGGAATGAGAACAAACAGAATCAGCCTGGCACTTGGTGCAAACATCCTTGAGCAAGCAGTACATTAAGAGTTTCTAGTCTGTGCTATGTTTCTCCTTTGTGGTACTTGCTAAAATTGGAGTACTGATATCCTATCTGGGTGCATTTTCAGAGCTGAGCTGAGGCCTCTTCCACTAGCTGGCAAGTGGAGAAAGTCAGTGTGGGAACTGCAGAAATCCAGATCCTCATCCCATAGACCCTCAAGAGCTTACTGCAAAAGCAGCTGCCCACAGGTAATGAGGACCTGAGGCCAGAGCTGCACTTTGTTTTCTTCACCAGCTTCTGCAGTATCTTTTTTTTTTTTTTTTTTCTGGTGTATACAGTGTCTTCCCCTGGGAACAGTTTTGGCCAAAGCTGGTAGACACCTGCCAATCAACTGTCAGTTTTGATTTTCATTTCAGGCATTAAGGATGGTTCCTCCTGACTGCAGATTGTGCAGGTCCCAGGAGCCACCAGTCTGACAGAGGATTCCCAGTTAGTGACTCAATCTGTAACAACCATGTTTTGACAACAGTAGATCTCCACAGAAGTTCATGCCTTTGCAGGGAGCTTCAATATGCATTTCTGGGCTCTTGGGGGTTTTGCTTTATCCTCGTCACCCTGTGACAAATCTTTTTCCATTTAACTTTTCCGTGTCCTGTGTCAGTTCTTCTCCAAGTTCCAACTCATGAGCATTAAATATTTGTTCCAGGAGGTTATGCAAGCACAGTCTCATGCCACACAAGAGTCAAGGAGAAGGTTGGAGTGGATATTTCTGGCAAGGGATGTAGCAGAAGACTGTCCTCTCAGTCTTCAAGACTAAGCTTCCTCTGGGAACATAGCTCACCAGGAAAAAAATAGCATCTTCTCCCTCATCTCAAGGTGTTGACCATGTCTTAGAAATGGTAAGAACACCATGAGAATTCTAGAGAGGCTTGGACAAGACACACAGAAGCTTATTTTTTGTTGAATTAGGATGCCAGGACAAAATCCATCATCCTTCCTGAGAACCCAAGCAGTCTATTCCCATATAGCAGGATCTCCACTTTAACAACTGAGTTTGTCAGTGTTCTCAAAACAGTTGGTGTTGCTCTTGATCCAGAATGCTCTGCAGGCCATAGGGAGGGGTGCAGTTAAGTGTAATGCCTTTCTGATGGCTGCCCATGGTGGGTTTAGTCTTCCATAGACCAAGCATATCACAGCCCTGGAAGGATGGTGTCACACTGGTTGGGGGAGATCAAGTAGCGACCATCCAGCACAACAGCAAACATAACAGGGCAGAGGAGCTCATCACTTTTTTGGGGTGGTGCTGCGGATATCAGGGTCCAAGTGGATTGCTCTCGGGCGGGGAGCACGACAGGACTCAATACATGAATGATCAGGCTTTTTTTTATTACCCGGACAGCCTTATTCTTATAGTGTTTAAGACAGGGGCGTACAGAGAATGGCACACAATCATTGGCTGAGAGCCTCAGAGAAAAAACAACTTTAAGCAGTTCCCAACAACTAACAGCAGTGAGAAACCATCCTGAGGGAGGTAACTCTTGTTACCATCCTAATCCTAAGAAACCCAAACAGGAATGCGTCGGCGGCGGGTGTGAAAGGCAGTGCTGGCAGGGCGTCCCCTGTTCAAAGTGCACTTTTCCTCTCCCACTCGCCAAAGACCATCTCCTGCTTCTGCTTTTCTCTAGGTTCACACAGTGTACTTTCCCCTGAGCGCCGTATCAGCGTGGCCAGCGCATAACACAGAGCCCAAAGGAAAGCTAAACAGACTAGACTACCAAGGACAGCTTATTCTAAAAATACCTATAGTTACAATTATCAGCAACCCTGTGAAGCCTTCTTCACTGAAAGCAGGGTGAATAACATAATCACAGAAGTTTCCCATAGATGTCTTGGCAGCTTGGGTTGCTCAGCTGAAGCAGTTCATGTCCGCTTTGAGTTATTTGTCACTTGGCCTAGGAGCATCATGACCTCCTATCAACATCTAATACCTTTCCATGAGCATATAGTCTGTGCTGCAGTGCAAACTGTGCTCGTACATATCACCGTGACTTCCCTGCTCCTGCAGCCATTTCCCAGCAGGGTGGTATCACCACCTTTCTGTAGCACGTTTCTTTGTTGAAGTGAAATGACTCTGGTTTGGATGAACCCATGCTTATTGTGGTTCTCATCTACAAAATTATTGTTTGTTTTCCTAAATTGAAATACTCACATGAAAGAGCAGGATGTGGCACTAGCAAGAGATTTGTATAATTACAGGTCCTTTTCCCCATAGTCAGCCAAGGTCCTGGAGGAAGCAGGCTGGTTTAGTAACACATGATGTTTCTTGGAGCACGAATGTCAGGACTCAGATCAGAGCTGATGGCTGGCAGCAGTCCAAGTAATCTGAAGAGCAGTTTATTCACCTGCAAGCATGTCTTGTAGTCTTTTTCCAAACTCTTGTTAAAGTGTCTTGTGTCAAACCAGAGCATGTGTCTCCAGTGCTTCTGATGGATAAAGCAAATTCACCAGAGTATGTTTAGTACAAGATGTACAGATTATTTGCAGAAACTCAGACACCTACAAACATCTCTGCCCATGAATTCAATGCCCTCTGCATTCCTTCTGAGTCCATATAGCCATATTTGCAACCTCTGCTGCCTAGAAAATGACTACATGCTGATGGCAAAATACTAAGCTAGGAGTACCAATGAAAAGAGCCCTGCCCTTAAATAAACTTTTAGGCAGTGTCAGGCTTCTACATGACAAGGCAGGAGAAGAGAGTTAAAAAAGTGCTGAGAAGTGCTGTAGAGTTCAATAGTATTTGATTGTCAGCTTAATGATCCAAGGCTCCTTTATTCAAGACATTGCTGCCTTGCACTGAAGTCTTTACCAGAGTTACCCAAAAAGAATATAGATACAAGTAGAAGGTTAAGAAGTGGCAGGGAAGACCACTGGCATGCAGTCGCTAGAGCAGAAGACATTTGAGATATTACTGGATATCAAGAAGGGGAAACATTTGCAACAGCTTCCAATCTGGGGCAAGCTGCTTTTGTACAGAGCAGAGTCTGATGACTTCTAATGATCCTACAATGTAATAGGAATGGTATTTCCTGTCTCAACACCTCTCAAATGTGGTCCCAAGAAAGGTCATCATAACAAATCATCTTTTGCCCAGCAATCTGCAGGGTAAGATCTACAGTTGGTGAAAGGCTCAGAAATACATCCAGATTTTAGTGGTGAAAAGTCTTAGTAAATGTAATTAAGCAATGGAACAGGTTCTGGATTGTGGATTGTTGGTGGAATGTCTATTTGTGAAGATGCTTAAAACCAGACAGGGCAAAGCGTGGAGTAGCCTGATCTGGCTAGAAAATTGCCCTGCTTTGAGACTAGCTGGAGACCTATAGAGGTCTGCCTCAGGACAGTTGAACAGCTGTAGCACAGCAGGAGAGACTCCCAAGTCATGATTGACCCACACATTATTGGACTAAAAGACAGCAGATGAGGAATTCACTGTGCAGAAGCGTTAGTGGGACTGACACCACAGATGAGTGGGTCAGAATCTTGGCAAGGTGGGGACATCTCTGTGCACAGAGGCTTCTGTCTTCTGATTCTGACAATCATTTTAAACTAATGGAGGGAACCATCCAGGGGGACAGGACCAGAGATACTGCTTTTCTTTTTAATGATCTGTAGAAATGAAACTAAGGAGAGAAGGGATATGAGGTCAGAGTAGAGGGATCAGGTGCATTACCTGTGAACTGTTTGGGTTTCCCATTTGCCTTTTCTCCTGAGATCTTCTGTACCTGTCAGGACCCGTTTGTGCAGAGAAAACATCCCATTTCATCTCTTCTCTCCATAAATTGCGGGAATTTCTTCCTTCAAGCATACAATGTGAGTAATATAGTGTGTGTCTGGTGGGGCTCTCCACACCCATTGATATCTGGTAGTGTTTCAGGCCGTTCAAAAGTGGTGATTATTCTTCACAGCTCCCCCAAACCTTCAGGGCAGCAATGTCTGCCCAGTACACTACACTAAGGTGCCCATGTCTGCTTAGACCTGCATTTGTTATCATGGATGGCATCACTCTTGAATTCCATGTCTTCTGCCCTTGGCATCACTCTCATACTGGCTCATCATTAAGCATTGCTTTGCAAGAGCTCACCTTGACACTTTTCTTTCCAAAGTTTCAAATGTCTCCAGAAGCTTGTGTAGAGCAGGGAGGCCCCTTTCACTAAAGACTGGTCCAGCAGGGGCCTGTTACAACCTTCCTGTCCCAGTAAGATGCTCTAGCACCAGGTCCAAAGACTATTGCCTTCTTTTGTTCTATGAATAACCAAGAAGCACCCGAGAAAGAGCCAAGCATTAAGGCTGGACAGCTATGACACATCATAATTTGGGTGAGATACTGGCAAGCACAACTGTTAACTCTCACCTACAAGGACGAGTGTCCTTGGCATGTTGCCCATTGGGAAGGACCTCTTGGAACCCTGGAGCTGATACCAAAGTTGGCATTAAGTAGCTGGTGATGCTAGGCACCTTTCAGGCACAGGAAATCTGCTTCTGTTCCACCACTCTCCCTGGCCTCTCCATGACACAGCCAAGATCGTGTTGACACCAGCTCTCTTGTGATGCCTGTGGCTCTCTGCTTCAGCCTCCAGAGCCCTTCACATTGTTCCCGCTACTTCACCAGCATGGTTTGATGGTCTAACACTAATCCAGCCACACCTCAAAGTCTTACCCCCTCCTTTTTACAACAGTGAGCCTGCAATGACTCTCTCCTAAGCTGTCTTCTCCCTAGGTCAGCTTCTGTCCTTCCAACTGTTGGAAATCTACAGCATTCATATCCTCAGTGTGATCTGCTGTCACCAGACATGGCTCAGACTCCCAAAATATTTGTGAAGAAGTACTGAGACGCATTGAGTTCTGAAGACCTGCGAAGATCTCCTTATCTCCTGGAAATCCCCCAGTTTTAGCAGAGCCAACTCTTTCCAGATGTTGGAGGGTCACTCCCCACCACGGGCAGCCATCAGAAAGACATAAGACTCATCTGCACCCCTCCTCCTTGTTCCCTCACAACACTTAGCAACCACACGGTGGCTGTACCTGTACCTTTAAGAGGGAATTCCCTCTGTAGCCTCCCAACCTGTTGGCTATGGGACTGTGATCACTGCAGATCTCAGGAATGGAATTGACCCTTTCTTTCTCCAGCAGACTAGTGACCAGAAACCCCATCTCTTCAAACCCTGTGTCAGAGAGTGATGTCCCAACACTCCTTGAGCTTCAGCAGTCAGGGCTGTGCCCACTGCCCTGCGCAGCCCGTTCCATGCCCACCACCCTCTGGTGCAGAGCCTTTCCCTCACCCCCAGCTGCCCCTTCCCTGACACAGCTCCATGCCGTTCCCTCGGGCCCTGTTGCTGTCACAGTGAGCAGAGCTCAGTGCTGTTCCTCTGCTCCCTGTGAGGAGCTGCAGCCCCCACGAGGATTCCTCTCAGCTCCTCTGCTCTGCATTGGGCCTGACAGACCCAGGGACCTCAGCCAGTCCTCACAGATCTCAAATATCGAGCTGAATGGAACAGCTGATAGGACAAAAGGAAGGGTTGTCATCCAAAGGGACTCTGACAAACTTGAAAGGTGGGCTCATATGATCTTAATGAGGTTCAACAAAGCCTGGTGCAGTGTTATACTTGGGTCAGGACAATCCTGGGTATGCATACAGACTGTGAGAAGAACTCATTAAGAACAGCCCTGCTGAGAAGGATTTAGGAGTCCTGGCTGATGAAAAACTTAACATGAGCCAGCAGTATGCACTTGCAACCCAGAAGGCCAACCGCACACTGGGTGCCATCAGAAGAAGCGTCACCAGCAGAGCAAGGGAGGGGATAGTCCCTTTCTACCCTCGTGGGGCCCCACCTGGAGCACTGAATCCAGGTCTGGGCCCCCAATACAGGAAAGATGCAGAGCTGTTGGAGAGAATACAGGGGAGGGCTACGAAGATGATCAGAGGGCTGGAGCACCTCTCCTATGAAGGTGACAGACCTGAGCTTGTTCAGCCTGGAGAAGAGAGACTTCAGTGAGACGTCATTACAACCTTACAATATTTAAAGTGAGATTATAAACAGGAAGGAGAATAACTGTTTTACATGGATAGATAGTGATAGGACAAGGGACAATCATTTTAAATTAATGTAGGGAATATTTAGATTAGATGCCAGGAAAGTTTTTCACTCAGAGGGTGGTGACACCATGGCACAGGCTGCCCAGAGAGGCTATGGGTGCCCCATCCATGGAGGTATTCAAGGCCAGGTTGTACAGGGCCCTGAGCACCCTGATCCAGTACTTGATCTAGCAGGTGGCAACCTTGTCTGTGGCAGGGGCGTTAGAACTGGAAGATCTGAGATCCTTTCCAACCCACACTGTCCTATGATTCTGTGACTCAATGATCTTGCCCTCTAGACCCTTCACTGTCACCATAGTCCTCTTTCAGTTTAATGTCTTTACGCTGTAGCACCCATAACTGCTCAGAGCACTCAAGGTAATAAAATGGTAATGTAGCAATGGAATTGCACAAAGTCTTGCTTCTTTCCCTGGCAATAAAGTAGGAAAGCAATCCATAGACAGCGGTGCTCTGGATATTTTCCAGAAGCAGACTTCACACTCTGCTGTTGCCAAAGCAAACAAACACAAGTTTGATTTTTTTCACACACAGCACATAAAACTCTCACCTGATCTTTGTCAAAAGGAGCAGCAATAAGCTTCATTACCAACTAGAATACATGGAGGGAACTACGAAGGGGCTTACTTCTGGCTTCCACAATAATGTGTTTCCTCCACTTTCTGAGAGACTCACAGCCAAACCACAAGTGGTGCTGGGGGAAAAATATCCTGTGCCCTGGACCTTCATCACCACCTCCACCTGCTGGGGTCCCGGAGCCCTGGTTTGGGTTCTAGACGTGGGTGACCAGTTTTGAGATGTGCCAATAGGATACGCCTAAGGTGTGATCCTCTCTCAAGTGCTTTCACAGCTCCTCCTGCTGTCCAGAACGTCCCTTTTCCTTAGGGGATCGCCATCCCACGACGCTCAGTTGACTTCTGCATTTATATGACTGGACAGCAGCTGGCCAAAGAACCAAAGAATAGTTCTGAGCAATTTAGAAAAGAGTAACTTTAGGCTCTCTTGGACCTTGCAAGTCTGTGAGAGAGAAGGTGCATGGTGGCCTTCCCTCCTCAAAGTCTCCTGCCCCTTCGCTGGCTCCTGGTGTTGGTGGCCCTGAAGAAGGCCCCTCCAGGAGCAGAAGGTTTTGCAAAAGTTGCTGTCAAATTGATGTGACTTGGCTTTTGTCAAAAGAGAGAAGCTGGCTTTAGCTTGTTTTCCGAAAGGTTGTATATCCTTTTAAAAAATTGCATTCAAAATGTGGTTTTAAATGGCAACAAACATTTTCAAAGCTTTGAAAACAGAACATTGGAAAACTGAAGAAAGTTCAAAGAATGTACGCATCTTAAAATCTGTGAGAACTCAATTTCAGAGCTCAAGCCAGTTCAAACTTTCCTTATTCTCTGGTGGCTACCAAGCCAGCTGGCAGTCAGAAACACCTTTCATGAAGTCCTGACTGCCCCTGAGGTAAAGGAGTTTTTCCTATTGTTCAGTGGCTCTTGCTTGGGATCATCAGCTAATGGCCAGACAGCAGCCATGTCCCCCTGCACTACAGGCAGATAAAACCCGTATGTGCAGGACGTTTTCTCCAATTCACACCAGTTCTGCAGGGATCTGATATCCTCCAGCAATTGTGAAGTATGAAGCAGTCCAGCTGTTTGATTTGTGGATGCTTTCAAACTGTCCCCTTTTTTCTCTTCCTTTCAGTGGGTTTTGGTTGTTGCAAGAGAAAAACAAAATATGTTTTACAACCTATGAGATGAGCTTTGCTTGTAAGTTTAGAATTATTTATTTTATCTCAATTTTGTAGAGGGTTTTTTTTTCAATTTTTGTTTTGGACAGGTAAAAGAACTATAACATTTAACCAGTAACAAATGCAACCAACAACAACA
Source organism: Cyrtonyx montezumae (assembly GCF_038088225.1). Classification (NCBI taxonomy): domain Eukaryota; kingdom Metazoa; phylum Chordata; class Aves; order Galliformes; family Odontophoridae; genus Cyrtonyx; species Cyrtonyx montezumae. Next base: position 33,493,304 of record NW_027072045.1, read on the forward strand.
AAACAAAAAAAAAAAAAAGAAAAATGTTTGTTTTTTGTTTTTTTTAGGAGAAAGGGGAAGACAAGAATAAAAACATCAACAAGCGTGTCAGCTCAAGGATGCAGTTGCCTGATTGAAACTCCTTCTGCAATGCTATGGATGACTGGGGACACACACACAGCCCAGCTCTCCCATCCATTACAGGCTGCAGCATGCACAGGTCTTATTTAAGCAGATGTCAGATAAGCATCTGAGCAAGCTGATGCTGATGCTTCAGGAGATCTCTGTAGCTGATTTCATGGGCTTGTTCATACCTTAAGATCCCATGCAATAATTCTTGGCTCGTTGAGGTCATTCTGGAAGCTTTCCAGCCTGATACTATCAGTTCTTTAGGGAGGTCAGGGGTTATTGTGCAGTGCTCGCAGCAGTGAGATATGGGCTGGGAATGGGACAGAGGGGATGGGGAAAAGGCTCTGCCCTGGTGGTGCAGCAGCCTTGTCAGATGTACCAGGTCATCTTTGAAAAGTCCCCATCCCATGGCAAGAGTATGTCCAGACTGTGAGCTGTGGGCTAGAGGGCACTGGGAGTACAGGGTTCAGCTCCTCTGCTCTCCTTCCATCAGGCTCAAGTAGTATGGGAAGATATACAGCTCCATACATGGCGAGAGGGACCAGAAGAGGCCATAGCTAGGTCAGAAGTGTCCATAGTTAGGCCAGGAGAGGCTGTAGCTGGACCAGGAGTCTCTCTGATGACCTCTCCCCAAAAGAAAGGTGAGCTATGTCTCATCTTTAATAGGTGATGGGAGGCAGGAGGAGTGGTTCCTCGCCTTGACATACTTGATCCTGTTTTTCTGCCTTTCCTCCTTTCCCTGAAGGGACAAACCAGGCCTGGATCTGACTCACTGTTCGTAGAAGTGAAGCTGGAGAGCTCCTGGCTCTGCCTCAGCTCCTTTGTGGTGACAAGCGGTACTTACAGCTCAGGTTCAAGGTGGGCTTGTTATTTAGGCTTCCCAAAGAGCTCACATCTGCCATTTTGCAAGTTCTGCTTAGCCAGACCTGTCAAGTATCAACAGCGGGAGAGACAATAGAAGCAGATGAAGCCCTGGAGTGTTCTGCTCCCTGAAATCCAGTTTGCTGCAACGTGCAGGTGTGTGGGCAGCTTGGCGAGGAGCAGAGAGGCAGGTTGGAAGGCAGTGCTGCCAAAAATCCACCCACAGCCCACGCTGTCTCCACAAAGAGCGTCTTCAGCCAGTGTGAACACACAGGTGGGAGCACGCAGCAGCTTCATCCCAGTCCCTTCCCTCTCCATACAGCAGATCCACATGAAGAGTGATCTGGGAACATCACACTGGCTCCACTGAGGTCACAAGCAACACTGGATTATGCTGTGCTGCATCAAACGAGAATAACCATTTTGCTACAGCTCTTGCTTATTCTTCAGCACCACAAAAAATATTCCCATGCAAGCCCATGTCAGAAGGGTTTCTCATTCCAGAGTGGTTCCAGCCCTCAGGTAAATTACACCCTAGTAGGAGAAAGGATTAGGGGAGAGGTGACCTGTGGCACTCCCAGCTGCACAGAGCAGAAGGGATAACAGCTTGGCAAGACTGGACCTGAGGAAAAAAGGAACCCATCTTACTGCAGCTGATCTAACAGGTAATGCTCCCTGCCTTGGTGCCTGGGGGTCAAGAACGTGCTGGTGAGTGGGGTTTCTCTTCACTAATCCTCTTGGGATTCACCTGGGGCTGCTGAATGGAGGGTCCTTTGGGTTTAACTTTACAAAAGTAATGTTTTCTTGAGATGGCCATCCCATGCCAGGATCTTCTCTTGAATTTGCATAGTTTTCCTGTGATGTTGCAGCCCAGAAATTCTTTCTGACTCTTTCTGTCCATCCTTGCTGTGCTTTTTGATACAAGCAATGAGAGCAGTGCAGGCAGCTGCTGGAGTTGAGATGGCAGCTGGTCTCCTTCTGGGAGTTTGGGACTTAGCTGAGCCAAGCCATGGCCACTGAGACCTAATAATGATGACAGTTAAGCTGGAAGGTGGCCAAGGGACCTACCAGGTCCCCTCCATCAGCACAGTATTGCAGATGAGATCCTGGCAGGGTCCGCTGTAGGAATAGCAGAGGGAGTAGATGACTTTCTTCTGCACTATGAAATTACCTCTTGCAGCAAGGAAAGCGGTTCCTCTGGTTGGAGGGACGTAGGTCTTGAAACAGGACAAAGGGGACAAGGAAAGCCTTCTCACACTCTTCCTGTCCTTGGCCATATTTTGCAAGGAAAAGAAAAGGGTAGGATGCAAGATTCGTGCTTGCCAATGCCAATCCACTCATGCATTTGGCTGGTGCTTGACAGGGCTCTTTCTTGTGGGCTTCCCAGCCTTGAAAAACCTGCAAAATTCTATTTTGAAACCAGAGCAAATCCAGTGTGTCCTGGATCTCTAAAATCCTACCTTATTTCTAACAAGCACCTAACAAAAAAGCTTATAAACAAAGCCTCTGTTATCCTATAACTTAAAACTGGGTGATTTACATCTGACTGGTTCAAGTACCAAATAATCCATTCTTCCAACTGTCCAAAACACCATTTAAAATGAAGAGTGTCTAATCCTCCCCACAAAGACCAGATTTTCTCAAGTGGGTAAAGCTGCATAAACATGTTTATGTAAAATATTTTTCTAAACTAAAGGATCTGACTGAAAACGTATGGTTAAAATGTGATGTAGTTTGGACTCTGGCATTGTACAAATTGCTCAAGATAAGCTGAATTTGTTAGAACAAATTGGAGAATTTCAAATTTAAAATAATCTGTTTGGGGATTATATTAATATCCTAATAAAAGTGTAGCACTTGTCAAATGCCATCCCTATCTTCTCTGTCAGTAACATCAATGTCTTGTCGGTTTGCAAAGTGGATGATATTTTGCAGAGAACCATGATGTGGCTGTTCATCACCATTGCTTACTTAATTTGTGCTACTGAAAGTTCCAGTGCAAACCCCGAGGTGTCCATGGACGTTGTAAGTCTTGACTGCTTCCTGCTCTTTTCCTGTTGCCATCCTTTCCCCTAAAAAGCCCAAATTTTGGGCATGCAAGTTATTTTCTGTCATGGACTAAGTAAGACCCATGGTGTCTGCATGTGTGTCTTTATCAGAGTTTGAGCCAGGGGTTTATTAAGCTCTGGTCTACATTACATATATACACTGAGATTTACAGCAGACATTTTTAGGAAGCTCTGTCTAGGTGAATAGGTTTGGTCCAGGCTTGGAGCTGTGCTCTCATTGCTGCCTGGCTCTTTACAAGCACTGATTGCAAAACAAAAATCAGTTGTAGGCCCTACTTTACCAGACCTGTTCAGGGAGTTTGAGAAACTTGCAGCTGCCAAAGCTTTTCGCTGAAGTCGTAGCATCTACACTGTGGGTGGAAGGGACACTGGGAGGTCAGTGTTCCACTCTCCTGCTGACACTATCTTTGGGTCAGGGCATCTGTGGTTTGGTGTGGCATTTCTCTGGGATGGAGACCTCCTTGGAGATCTGTCCAATCTAATCATTCCCTTCCTGTAGGGTGAAATTGTTCGCTACCATGGGTACCCCTACGAGGAACATGAAGTGGTAACAGAAGATGGCTATTACCTTACCATACAGAGAATTCCTCATGGCAGTGACAACTCAGGAAGAACAAGTGCCTCCCATGAAGCAGAAACACCAGGATCCAGCATGTTCTGCCACCGTAAGTGCCACAAGAAGGTCTTCTGGGTCCTGGGGCCCCAAAAACTTTCATGGGTTGGAGGAGGCCATGGGCAGGGCTTCCTCACCATTGGCTGAGTTCCTTGAAGAATTTCTGCAGGATTAGCCTCAAGAGAGTAAGAAATGAAGATGCCAACCATGCCAACTTTGTTGGTCCTGTGGGATCCACTGCATTATAGGGAAAATGAACAGGGCAAAGAAATCTCACCCCAGACTTTCAAAGCCAACCAGATCAACGATGTAAGTAAGGCACAAGGGAAGCTGGAATTTGGACCCATGTACTAGGTAAAGGTACTCCTGGTAGAGCAGTTAAGAGTTACTTATTAGCCATAATGATCCTCATATCCAATCTGATGTCATCTCACCATTTTGATGGCTTTCTGTTCCTTCCTGACTTGCACCACCATTTCAAAGTGGAGAGGGCGATTCCCCAGTCTTGGCAGGCTGCCTCTCTCCCGGGAAAATGGGAGAACTGGAATATGAACATGACAAGTGCAAAAAGACAGATTTCCATTCAAGTAATTTTGTTCTCAGCTGCCCAAGGTGGAAATGTAAGTCTTATACTGAGGGTCTAAAAAGTACCCTTTTTCACCAGAGGTTAGAGCAAAGAGGTCCTTTCCAAAATAAATTTTTCTGTACTCCATAGCAGTTCAGGCTTCTTTACCCTTGATCAGAAAGTTCTTGGGTTTGTTCTGGGATGCTGGGACCTGCCATGGGGCAGGCAAAAATGGGTGGAGGTTCTATTGGGTCCCCTCTAGTACCTGTGTCTCTTGTGATGGGACTGTGCTGTGCACCGTAGTCAGTTCTCCATTAGGGTGGTTCTAAAAAGTTATCTGAAGTGTAAATGGTTATTTATGTTAGCAGCTGGAGAAAACAATCTTCTGCTTCCTCTTGCAGCTCCCAAACCTGCAGTGCTCCTGCAGCATGGCCTGGTGTTGGAGGGCAGTAACTGGGTTACAAACTTGCCCAACAGAAGCCTGGGCTTCATCCTTGCAGATGCTGGCTATGATGTCTGGATAGGAAACAGCAGGGGGAACAGCTGGTCACGAAAGCACAAAGAATTTGAATTTCAGAGTGAAAAATATTCATCTTACAGGTATTTTAAGTGAAGTTACAGAAATGCCACTAGATCTTCCTGGGAGTGCTTTTGGAAGGGTGGAAGGGATCTGGTACTTTCTATTAGAGTCTGATCCTGGTCCTGCAGTTTCCCTAGGATGGAGAAGTAGCTCCATCACTAAGTTCTGATCAGGGTGCCTGTGTCTGCCCCAGCCCTAGCCAGCTCCCCAAATAGCCTTTCCCTAACACAGCCTGTCAATTGCACCCACAGTTCTTTTAGCCTTTTCCTGCAAACAAACTATTGCTCCAAAGTCTCCAAGGAGCTTCTGGGGCTCCTCCAAGTGATAGGAGCAGATGGTACTTTCCAGAGTAAATGTACTTCTATTTTATTAGGGCAAATAGCAAATAAACATTGCCACCCAACAGTGGTAGCACAGATCCTGCGAACATGCTGGTGGGAATGCCATTTTGCAAAAGCTGTCATGTTCTTGTCACTCTCGGTGTTCAAGATCAGCAATAGTAATTTAGTTATGTCTCCATTGCAGCTTTCACGAGATGGCCATGTATGATCTTCCAGCAACCATCAACTACATTCTGCAGAAAACAGGACAGGAGCAGTTATACTATGTGGCTTACTCTCAAGGCACTACCACAGGTACTTACCAGGGCACTGGACTTAAGTTGGCTGTAAGTGGGTAAAAATCCCAATTTGCATTAATGGAAAAATTTTGAACATTAGTGGTCCAAAACTGGTCAGGACAATGACTTTTGATGTATCCCACCTCAAGAAGGGGTTGTGGGAGTTGCAAGTGATGTCAGTAGTCAAGCTGGAAGCTGGAATGCATCAGCAGCAAATGGTTCCAGTCGGGACACCAACATTCCCTCATATGTTACATGAATGTTAACAGCATGCTGTAGGGGTTCTCGCAATGGACACAGGCATTCTGAAGTCAAAAATCATGCATAAATAGCAGGACAGGGTCTAATTATTTCTCACTCCTACAGGTTTCATTGCATTTTCTTCCATTCCTGAGCTGGATCGCAAAATCAAAATGTTTTTTGCCCTGGCTCCTATCACCACAAGCTCAAATATGAAGTCACCCTTGGTCAGAGTGTTTGACCTTCCTGAGAGTCTGATTAAGGTGGGTCTTCCCCCGGCACTCCTAAGGTTTGGTAGACATAACCTCATTCTTAGGTTTCCTGACCAGGGTCAGCCGTGCAATGTAAGGGCCCCAGTTTCCATCATCTCTGATGCCATGAAAGCTGTCCTGGCTCTGCAAGCTTCCCTTCAAGTGCTGCTGAAGCATTGTGAGCCACAACAACCAATGTCTTTGAATTTCACAGCTCATCCTGGGACGCACAGTGGTCTTCGATAAGGATGAGATCTTGAAGCAAGTGACATCCCGTCTGTGCAGCTACACACTCTTAAAAAGCTTTTGCTCCTTAGTCCTGTACTTGCCTGGTGGATTCACCAACAGCTTGAATGTGGTACGTATCCTCCAGATTACTTCGTAAGTGATCCAGTTTTCTGTTGTTAGAGCCCAGTGTGGATGTGCAGTCAGAAAAAGAACGGTGTCCTTTTCTCATCAGCTTTTGGATATGGGGCAGGCTGTGGGGCTGGCCACTCGCACCACAGATCCCCAGAACAGAGATGGGGCGGGAGCTGATCTATTGTTTCTCAAGGAAAGTGTTGATGCTATTCCCCAATTTCCCAAGCAGGGAGTGCTTGAGAAATAACAAGTAGAATACTGTGATGTGTTGCACATTGTCTTTGCAACAGCATCTGGATTACAAGAGACAGATTTTTACTTCAATTTGAAACCACATAGACTCATAACGCAACCTGGCATTCATTGAACATTGCTAGGCTCACTGAAAGGAGCTCTGTAGCACACTTCATGCTGCTGCCTGCAGTGTGGGTTTGCATGGCACATGGTTGAGTTGTGCCCTTACAGAGATAAGACAAAGCACTTTGTGCAAAGAAGAGCCCCAGCTAGCCTGTGTGAGTAGAACACCTGTTGTATGGCAATAGAACTGGGTCAGATGTATTTCTCATGAGATTTCCAGCTACACAGAGAATAAATGTCTCCAATGGTTTCTTGCAGAGCCGCATAGATGTCTATCTGTCTCACTACCCTGATTCGACATCCCTAAAAAACATGTTACATTGGCGCCAGGTAATATTTCCTTCAGTTGAATATAAGCAACCAGGGCTCACATTCTCCTCTCCAAGCTGCCAAGAATCTCTTCTAAATACTCAGATACAATGCTTCACTGCTTTCCCTGAAGAGCTGTGTTAGTATAAAGGGTCTCATTTGACATGAGACACTTGTGCTAACACAATTCTTTTGGCCACAGGCTTCAACAAAAATCAGGAAACTTCAGATCTGCTTGGAGATGGAAGAAAAAACTAGTAATAAACTAGTACTAGTACAATATATGTTAAGAGTAAAGGATGAGGGATAGTAGAATCAATATCCACAATAAATCATTGAAAACATGGATTTATATCTTTCTGTTTGTAGACCTTGACCACAACAGACAAAGGAAACTTGCCCAAAGGTTTGACTTGTGTCTTCTTTGAGGCTAGCTCTTGGATGTAAGCTAGGTGAACTACTGTATGTTTCAGTGGCTTCAGCTTCCAGATGTCTTTTGGGACAAAAGAAAAAAAGAAAACCACCTTCCCAGGTCACGCTGTCCACTCTGAGACAAGACGGGAATTTGATTCATGTCAATATCACAAGTGCTGTTCTGCTTCTGTTCTTTCATGCTCTTAACAGAATAAGCAATCAGCAATAGCCCTTCACTGATGTTTGAAGCTACCAGTTATTCTTCCTCATCTGCTTTTGTTTTTCTTGTGGTCCTTTGTAATGAATGGAAAATAAACATAGGTCTCTTCCTCTTCTAGCTCTATCAAACAGGGGAATTCAAATATTATGATTATGGCAGCGACAACATGCTTCATTATAACCAGGTAAGAGAAATCCATTCTCATTTATAAGTTCAAAAAACAAAAGAAAACAAAAATTGAAGTGAAAATATTGCTGTGACTGAGACCGAATGTTATGGGATTTATGGAATTCACTTCATATGATCATATGGGATTGCACCTTTCTTACACAGAAGAGTTGAATGATGCCATTCACTGATGACTTTTCAAATCTCTCGTAAAATGCATGGGAGTTCAGGGCACAGTTAGGACTTCCATTGATATGCCAGAGAGAAAGGAAATCCCAAGCAGCAATCAAGAGTACTTTGCATTTTAAATCTGCCCATGGCTTCCCAGACCTTCCATTCTTAGGCAGTGTTATTCATTTTCCAGAGCACCCCGCCCTTCTATGAGCTGGAAAATATGAAAGCACCACTTGCTGCATGGTTTGGTGGCAAGGACTGGATTTCTGCCCCTGAAGATGTAAATATAACACTGCCTCGTATAACCAACGTAGCGTACAAAAAGTATATTCCTGAATTCGTCCACTTTGATTTCCTTTGGGGTATGCAAGTATATGAACAAATATACAAAGAAATTCTTGAACTGATGAAGAAGAATGCCTAGAGGTGGGACAATGGCAGTAATTTCTGATTTCTCCTTTACATCTGGGGGCTTCTTTATGTGAAAGAAAAGGGGGGAGGGGGAGAAAAAAATCGGGGAAAGGTTCATTAAGGTGCTGCACTTGTTGTGGGTTTATATCACTCTGGCAAGTGAGGAAAACTGGCCAATCCGATGATCATAAAACTGTGTAGGATTTAAGTTAATTAAGTAGGTGGAGATCCTTGAAGGAGTTGGGCATGGACCTTGGACTCTGAGCCTTTCATGCTCACTGGATTTCCAGACATAAGCAATTTATGTGGAGCTCCTGGACAGTGCTGTGAGCTTTGGGTGTTCCCAGCTGCAAACAGCAGCACAGTTGTTCTGCTCTGTGCTGGATGCTGAAGTTTCACCAGTTGGGACCACTGTCCCAAGTAGCTAGAAGCTATCTGCCCTGGTGACAATTATAAGAGCTGGCAGGTGCTGATGCAGATAAGCCCAAACTTGATCACGTGCATCCAGGTTTTCGAAAAGATCTACCAAGAAAGACCATTTTGCATCCTTTTAAGTATTATTGTCAAGGTATAAACCCAGGTGGAAAATTCACTTTTGCTGAGTTTCAGGAAATGCTTTTGTCTTCCTTATGTGTGAGAGAGAAGAAGAGTCTGATGGAAGCCTATAACAAGTGTAACTCTATTTTCAGCTTCTGGATTACACTTTGTAGTAAGATATTGATTAGGGGAGGAATTGTGAATTTGCCTGTTTGTGTAATTATACTCTTAAAATATATCTAGGAGCAAGCAGGGCAAAGGATAAGGCCATTTTTCCAAATACACATATAAAATTTAATAATAAAGTAAGATAGGGTCCACTGGGCTCTGTGTGATTGTACTGCCTTAAACCTCTGGAGGAATGTGGAGATTTTCAGCATAGATCTCTTGCTGTATGTGGGTGAGGGACGAGGTAGGTTGCAGATGGCAGTCTAGAGGCTTAGAAAGGGTAAGGAGAACAAACCGTCCGCTTTCCAAAGGCAAACTGTACGTCCAAGCAGCATGCTTTTACCCAGGTACGGGGTGGGATGAAGCTGTTGGTGCACGTTACTTTTGGCCAACTGCAGCAGTCTGTTAAGAGTCTAAGGAAATCATCAAAAGTATAAAGATGTTTACTTTCCATCCTTAGAGCTAGAACTGACTTCAGAACAAACAGATATTTTTGGGTATAGGAATCAACCTATAACCTATACCTTGGGTATAGGTTACATATGATCTATACATTGATAGAATCATTGAATGGTTTGGCTTAAAGGAGACATTACACCTAGTTTCAACTCCTGCTGTGGACTGGGCCATCTCCCACCTGACCAGGTTGCCCAGGACCACATCCAGTCTGGCCCTGAACATCTCCTGGGATGGAGCATCCACAGCTTTTCTGGGCAGCCTGTTCCAGGGCCTCACCATCCTCTGAATAAAGTTTTTCTTTCCAATGTCTAATCTACATCTCCACACTCTTAGTTTAAAGCTGCTATCCCTTATCCCATCACTACAGTCCCTGATAGACTCCCTCTCAAGGATTCCTGTAGGTAGCAGAAGGAGCTAAAATGATTAGCTACCTCACTTATTATTTTTGTAACGACTTCTTTTTCTGTGTAATCAGTTATTTAGTGCAGGGCCCTGCCCTAGAGCAATTCCTCCAGCAGCGCATTGTGTTCAAGCAATGAATGGCCATGCAAACACATGAAGAGTCTCCTATCCTTGCAAATAAACATCCAGACTTCTGAAGAGCTTGTAAAAACATATTTTTAATTAAAATTACTAATTTTTTAAGTCTGAAAGTTCCTAAGAATTGCAGTGTTCTGGTTCTTTTTCTTTCTGTTCAGACTGCAGTGTTTCTTCAAGGCAAAGTTCATATTGCACTGTTTTAATCCATTCATAGGGTGGAGCGTTTTGGTGAAATTCTTTCCAATCCAGGGTCTGGAAGTGCCTTGTTCCAGATGGAACTTGTGTTTGTAAGTTAAAGGATCAACAACTACTAAACCAGTGCAAAACAAACAAACAAACAAACAACAACAACAAAAAACAGCAAATAATCAAGGTGCTTGCAACATAAATATTGTGATGTTCTGTCATCTCAAATTATCAGTCGATAAAAGGGTTTTCTGGAGAACTGTGCTGGTCTTGCAGGGACTGGAGTACTTGCTCATCTCAAGTCTATTATTTGGGGGCTGGAGTTTTCTCTGATAAACAAAGATGTCCAGGCACCTTGCTCCCTGTGTGAATGTCCTGAGACTGTTCATCCTCCATGTGTGACCAAACCTCAACCACATGCCCACACACGCGAAGGATCTTGGTCATGTAGCCACTGACTTAAACTCCTTCCAAATGTTCTCAGGCAGAACCATTTGTGATCTGTTTATGTATGGCATGAGAAGCAGGACAGGCTTAAAACCGTGTTACATCCCTTTCAAAATACAGTAATTGCTCCATATTTTCTGGCCTATAATTTTCTGTCATCATCACAATCAGTGTGAAAGAAGCAGCAGGCTCATGCACTTTGCTGTGCCCACGCAGAGCACGTCTTTCATGCAGCCTTTCCGGCTTGAGGATTACAGAGGCACAGGCTTGAAATGGAGATGTGCTTTTGTAAGTAATCCTAGGATTGTTTTGGTATCTAATTTAAGCAACTGACTGTACTGTGGTGTTATTTAGAAACTAAATTTTACTGGGATTAATCTAGGACAGTTTCATTGAGTCATGTCAGATGGTGCACTGCCTTTTCATGTTGTTTTGATCCTTAACAGCAATCCTGAAAAACATCGTCTGTAGTCACTGGCATTTCTGAGAAGATTCGGACTTAATCTGAATCTACTGAGAAGATTCAATTTATTCTCTTAAGGATACATGGCTTTCTTAATTTAGGAACTGTTAGCAACTGCTGTGTTATTTCCTATGTTATTTACGAGACTGTTAGATAAGTGCTGGAAGAGAGACTGGGTAATTGGTCCCCAAGAACTGTGGTTTTGTGTGTTGGTACTTTAGGCAGATGGGAATTGTATAAGCCCATGACAAATTATGGTTAGCCAGAATCATGGTCAGATATAACCACATTCAACACTCCCCACCAGCATCAGCAGACTGATGACTTTTGATCCTGACTGCTGCAACTCGTCCCAGACTGTATTTGTGGGACATGTTACTGCTTCCTGAATTGCCTTGATCCTAAGTTAGTCTTTCTCTGATACATCACTAAAAAAGGACCAAGAGCAAATTTGAAAAAAAATAGTATTTTAATAACTTTTCTGAAATGTTCGGGTTTGTTCGTTAACAGACCAATATATTTTAGCTTTAAATATGCTTTAAAACCAATTGTACAATTAGGAGTGACCAGAGAAGTATAAGATATTCAGGGTTCTTGTGGGGCCACCCAAACACAGAATGAGGGGAAAAAATAATGGAGAGAAATCCTTGGTAACCATATCACAGGTATTTTGCAATAAGCCATATGAAGCATGTACACATTTGTTGATTCCGTTTCACTACAGTGTATAAAATGATCGCCTGAACAATTCTGGCAAGGTGTTGTGAAAATAATTCCTTATTTCATCAAGCCTCACTATGCAACTCTAGCATGGGTAATACCCTATAAACTGTGTAATCAGAGATAATGGAGATATCCCAGTTGCATGGAGGGACTTTAAACAATGAGAAGTAGCACCAGATAAATGCGATTTTCCTTAGTTTTTTTTTGCTTGAGCAAGGTTCTTCAAGGTTACTACCAGAGAATTACATTTATCTGGCCAGGATTACACAACAGTTGAGGTTATTGCTAAAATTGGAATTATGCTGTCTTTCTGAGCTCAGGATGCCAGGACCAGATGTCAGCTAGTAAAGCATCTCCCTGTTTGTGTTTGCTTACATTGTGCTTGGCAAGTGTCAACACCAAGGTACAACAAACAAGTTGGGCGTACCACCTGGCAGCTTGCACATGTGTGAAAGCATCTGGAGAAGCATAAGAACAAGAGTTGGGGTAATGGCATGCATTGATTTCCAAGGATGTGATTAACAACAATCAAGCCAGTGAGTGATGAGCAATGTGCTCCTTGTGTTCTCATGTGCCAAAGAGAAGGTGACTTGTTGGCAGAAGATACACCTGACAACAGAACAGCAGCAGGGGGGACACAGCACATCTCATGGGCTGTTCCTGTTACCCCATGAGGAGGACAAGTTACATGCCCAAGCAAGAAAAAAAAAAGATGCTCATCAGCAGTGTTGTCTAATATTTACAAAACTTGAAGTAAATAAAATGCAGAGACAAAATATCACGCCACAATATCTTTCAACTTGTGAAAGATCTCAAATGTCTGTACAAGAACAAGCTGACCTTGGGACCGAAGAGGAACCCTGGAGGCAAACTAAGGACACAACAGCTGGCAACCCTTGTCCTCTGTGTCACACTCAGGTGACCTTGGCCAGACCACCTGGACACACAAATCTTGGCCCTGGTGGAAGTGAGTATGTGAGTGCATTGATTGGTTCTTTACTTGCTTAGGAAGTCAAATGAAAAGTCTTTCTGTTTCCAAACAGTCTTGCCTTTTCTTTCATTAGTTCCTACAACAGTACTGTACAAATGTCCCATGAGCATGATTATACAGTTTAATTTTAAGATGCCCATGGTAGTTTACTTGATATTCAGTTACACGCCCTACCATGTATCAGGAGGCCCTGACATTGTAGGTTAATACCACTGATGATCCGCAGTTCTGCCAAGTAAACATGCACAACAGTATCACGACAGTTTTGTTCTTTCCTACATTTGCACCTACGTGCCAAAATGCCCAGCTCTGATCTAGCAACCTCAGAAACTACTAAGGCACCTGTTCTCAGTAAAAGGATAGCTGCTTCTGGTTGGCAACTTCTCTCCCTCCTACCACAGATACAGTAAGTACCAGTGCAAAATCTCATATCACAACTCTAGCAATACCTACTCTTAGAATCTGGTGCCTTCACTACATAGCTAGTATCTAATGGAGGTAGAAGGCAACTAATTGCAGATGAAGTAGCTGACCATGCAAGTAAAATGCCTATCTTGGTGCCATTGAAGGAAACCAGAAGGCAAAGCAGGAAAACACAAGCCATGTGGTGCTTTCTCCATCCACAAGGCATTTTCTGAAGTCCTCCTGGATTTCACACTGGAATTATCTTCTACAAAAAGCCCATCTTATGTGGTGTACATACGGTGGGGAAGACATTTTAAAAGCCTGAATGAGACCCAGGTAATGAAACAGCAAAGGCTCTGGGCACAGCCGTTGTCGGGAAGATTGCACCCACACACACAGCTCCTTTATGCCAGCAGCTGAGCACCAAGAGAAAATTGCAGCCTGGTGGATGGAGTGACCTGTGTGTTCTGTAGAAATGTATCAGATGAGTGTGCTTTATAGCTCACAGGCTGTTCCTAAGCTGCTATGAACATTAGAAGTCAACCTAATCCTCATCCAGAAATGAGTGCTAAAGCAAAACACCTGCTAGCCAGCAGATTTTTTTAGGCAGATACAGAAAGGCACTGATTACAATATGACAGGCTAAAGGTGGAGAAAGAGCACCACTGTTCTGTGCAACACACAGAACTTCAGTCCAACAGGCACTGCACAAGCTCTCTGCTCTGCAGTCCACCTACAAGATGCTAAGGTTGGTGCTTTTCCAGAAAACATTGCAGAAGTTTTGCGAGTTGCCCATTGCAAATACAATACTCCTCGGGCCTAAGGGGTTCTGTGGAGGCCACCCTGTGTTTCCCACTCAAGCAGCCATCAAAGCCTGCTCAGCCCCTGATTTGTCTACCAAGAGGTCAGCATGCTGCTGTGTTCTTGTGAAGTTGCTAGACAGCCCAACATAACTGCCATTTGCCCCTGCTACTTTCAGTCCTCTGCTTGCCCTGGGAGCTCTTCCAAGATTCTTGAGAGCACCTCAGAGATAAGAAACGATCCTTTCAAATGAAATAATTTGACTTTTTTTCTTTTTTTTTTTGCAGATATCATGAGCTGAAGATGAAACTCCATAGCTGATATTCCTTGCCACATCAGCCCGGCTGCCTTTGAAGACACAATTCATTGCAAGCCCGAAAGGTATGATCATAAGACCAAGTAGAAGAAGTCATCAAAGATATAACCAGTGCTCACATCCCTTAATTAGAGGACACATGATGTAGCCCAGCACAGTGCCAACATAAAAGGACTTTGACACAGCACACTCTTTTTATTGCTGGTACTGGCAGAGTCACCATCATTCCCACCACAGCCTGATCATACAGCAATGGGCGCTACCTGGTAATGTATTCTCCTCGGTGTAATTCAGATTCACATTGTAGCTATTCTGAGGGTGAAAAAGCGTTGTCTGTTTTTTTCTCAGTTGCTTTCCTCTCGTTTTTACCATAGAGGCAGCTACTATGAACACCAGGATTATTTCAGAGGGCATAAGGTATGTCTCACAGCGTGAGACCTACTGGGAGGAGGACAAAAGAATGCAGCAAGTACTCAGATGGACGGTGAGATCCATGGCTCACACTATTAGGTAGAATTTAGGCTCTAAATTCTAAAAGCCTGGCAAAGCATCAGAAATTTTATGTAATATTAACTGGGTATTACAAATACATCTTTGTCCAGGGCAAGAGTCTCTAAGGCAATCAAAATATTCCTGTTTATTTCAAGCTATGCTTATTCAATAAGCATTCATACTAGAAATCTCTAGAAATTCTGGTTCACAAGACTTAGTCAATAGTGGCATCTGGGTGCAAAAGCTAAGCAATAAGGAAACAGTAAAAATATAGAAATATTTTCTTAGTGCAAACTCTTAAGATTAATTCCCTTTATGTGGCAACTGGCCTGACAGCAATTTTCATCATGTTGTTCTTCAGTTATATCATTTTTTTACCATTAGCATTTCAAAAATGGGTCATGCTGCTGCTTGACCCAGTCTGTATAGAGGAGCACAGAGAGCCCTGCGTGAACTCTGGCAGGAGCTGGAACTGGGAGTCCCCTCTGTTTTCCTGCTGCAGCCTGACATTTGTGGCCCTCAGACGCTAAGGGAGCTCATCGCAGCAAAGTAAATAGGAACAGACGTTCATAACAATGTTATTAATAAATAACAATGGTATTTTACACAGGCACAAGACGTGGTTGTTGGTTGCAGTCCTGTTTTTGACCCAAGCAGCTGCAAACTCAGATGATGTCACCACATGGCCAAAGAGTGTAAATCCAGAGACATTCATAAATGTTGTAAGTCAGGATAATATTGGATGTCCTCTGTCTGAATGTTTGTAGATATATATAACTGGGTGAGAGAGGGCCATAGAGGGATGCATGGTGTGTGGAGACAGCTGCAGTAGCCATGTGTACTGGTTTTGTTGAGCCACATGGCATTGCACTGTCTCCACACCATCATTAACAAGACCTGAATGAGTCCTCGTCCTCCCTGCAAATTAAGTGCAATTAGTAGAAGCAGGTTAGTTAGAGCCAGCAGCAGTCCCAATTTGGACTGAATCAGACTTCTTCCTTGAAGGCAGGAAGTTCGGCAAGTTTCTCTCTCTTCTCTCTTGTTCAGACATGTGGCATTCACTTGTGCCCCTTGACAAGGCAGGAGCTCTGCCAGGAATTTAAAACCCCACTAGTGAGTCCAAAACCCAACACCAGAAGTACTTGAACAGGCACAGACCCACAAGCACACTGTGCTAAGGGTCTCACACTTGGTCTGGGGGTCTCCACACAGACCCTGCTCCTAGCAGACCCAGCAACACAGCTCTGCAGGCTGCAGACTGAGACAGAGACAATTGCTGAGCAGGGAAATTGCTGAAATTAACTTCCTCCAGCAACCACATGAAAAAGTGGGCACGGCAATGCAGAAGGAGGAGCACTGCTTGATTTCACCAGACTGAAACATCCCAATCTGTTGAATTTTTAGTGCAGATAAAGCTGAGGTGGAGCCCCATGAGCCCCGTGACAAATGACAGGAGGCCTTTCTAGCTGAGCCATCTCAGAATGCTGTGTAGGCCTGTGATCTTATCTGCCTTGACAGCTGACCCAGAGCACAGCATAGTGTGTTTTGCTCCTTTGTGCCAGCTGTCAGAAAACTCTTGTTTTCAGCCCTCACTTTCAGAGGAATCTGCATGCACATGCCACACTCTGGCTTGCTGTATCTCAGCTCTGGGCCCACCTGCCCTGCTGTTCAGATGGGGACCACAGCCAGCAGCACACAGAACATCTTGTCCCACATATACCTCACTTTCCTGCAGTGGAAACCTTTGGGTGACTTTCTGGAAGCACACCTTAGGTGAAAGATTCTTTCCCAACAACAGGTTTCTGAGTTCTTTTGGCTAGAGAGAGAGAGGACAGTAAGGATAGTGATACTCAGTGTGGAGACATCTCTCCACTCTGCTCTTCTTGTTCGGCAAGGGAATCCCTGCTGATGAGAGATGCACTTTGTGTTCACTGAATGTCCTAGCTATGTCAGGCCTCCACCTTGTTCTTTCTTTTCTCAGAGCCAAATGATCTGCTACAGAAGGTACCCCAGCGAGGAGTACGAAATCCTCACTCACGATGGTTACTATATCAGACTGAACAGAATTCCTCATGGGAGAGAATATCCGAGGAACGCAGGTATGGCTCTACTTGGCAAGCAAGCCAGCAAACAGGTGCAACCTCTCAGACATACTGTTTGACATTGGGGTGGCCCTCTATGAAGCCACAAGTTGTGTCCCTTCCAGCTCAGGATATTCTGTGATTCTATGGTTCTATGATTCTAATGAGAAGCTACCTAAGATTCAGGCGAAGGGATCAACCTTACCAGGCCAGTATTTATCAGTAATGCAAAAAATACCAAATCCATGGCCCTTCTCCAATTTGCCATCAAAACTTCAGCAGCCAGCACTGGAAAGTGCGCAAACAGCACAGGAACCTCTTTTGTTATCAACCAGCAACTCAGTTTAAAGGCTCAAAGGATGCAGACATATCTTAAGAAAGCTCCTCGTTGAATTTTTTCCCCTGTAAATCTGTGTCTTCGAGATCTGTACTACCTCAGTGACAAACCTGTAGGTCCCAGTGTATGCGGTTGCCACAATCTGCCTGTGTCTGTGGTGCTGAGCTCATAGGGATGAGCACATGGGACCTGAAAGGTTTGGGACAGACGTCAGCAGCTCTTCAGCCTGATTCAATCACAAGACAATGCCCTCTCTCTAGGCTCTCCAGATGTCCTATAAATGAGTATTTCACGTGCTCTAACAGTGCAACGAGGAGGCCACAGTAGTCTGAATTTGGTAACAGTAGAGGAATTTTCTTTCACATCTAGGCCCCAGACCTGTCATATTTCTTCAGCATGGGCTATTTGCTGAAGGCAGCAACTGGGTTGAAAATCTGACTAACAACAGCCTTGGCTTCATACTAGCAGATGCTGGCCATGATGTGTGGCTGGGGAACAGTCGGGGAACACACTGTTCCCGAAGACACCAGCGTCTTTCCCCTGACCAGACTGAATTCTGGGATTTCAGGTAGGCTGGAGTGGATTACAAAAGCTGGCTAACTCTCCTGTGTGTCACCCACCTCAAGGCAGAGGTGGGTGCCCCCACACGGGCAAGTCAGAGCATCTAGTCCTGTGCATGGCCTCCTCCAGAGCTCCCAGAAGAGCCTGAAGGCAGGGAGGCTGGAAGCAGCTGTGCAGACCTGCCTGGTGACATAATGTCAGCATCTCACTGCAGCCTCCATAGGTCTCCACCCTGCAGAATCCAGGTCTCCCCGTGGATCTCCCCAGGCCATTCCTCCCAGCAAGGTGCCTGCAAGTGGCCATGTCTCTCCCTCTTCAATATGTAGTCTCCAAGAACAGGGACAGTGGGCTAATGAAGGGGCCATGCATGGCCTCCTCCACACACAGGGTGCTCTCTGGGAAGCCAAGACCTGCTTGGCCTCCTCCTGCTCAGGATACCTTTCCCACTCCCAACACAAGAGGTGATTGTCTTAAGTTGCTCTGGGGGATGTTCAGGTTGGATATTAGATTCTCAGAAAGAGTGGCGAGGTTTTGGAACAGTTTGCCTGGAGAGGTGGTGGAGTCACCATCCCTGGAAATGTTCAAGAAATGTGGAGATGTGGCACTGAAGGACATGGTTTGGTTGTCACGGTGGGGATGGACTGATGGTTGGACAAGATGATCTTAGAGGTATTTTCCAACCTTACCAATTTCTATGGTTCTATGTTTCCTCTGAAATAGACAGCACATAAGTCTGGGAAGCGAGTTTTCCTTCTGCTCAGAAACAGTATAAGGAAGTAAGGAGACATTTTAAGCTGCTAATGCCTGCCCAGCACTCGTCTCCAGACTTATAAACATGCTTGCACTAGAAAAGTTAATGAAGTGTGTCTGCTCTTACACTGCATCATGCTAAAAGGCACACAAGCAGGAACTCTTGTATCCAGCATCCTGATCTGCAGAGCCAGATCTAGATCTGCAGAGTTGTGTGTTGCAACTGAAATGCTGTATTGTATTCCTGGCCAGGCTCTGCAGATTCCTAACAATGGTTATAAGCCCTTTTCAATGAAGAATGAGGCCATGGCAAGAGAGATGCCTTTGGACTGTGTGTAGTGTCACCCATTTCAGGGCTCACTTTGGTCATGGGAACTTTCTGATGGGAGTCTACCTTCAGATGTCAAGCCTTTCTGTATACATGCCTTGTAACTCATGCTCTGTCCCTGTATTGCAGTTTCCACGAAATGGCGATGTATGACCTCCCAGCAATGATCAACTTTGTCCTGCAGAAGACTGGCCAGAAGCAACTGTACTATGTGGGCTGCTCTCAGGGTGCAACTATCGGTGTGTTATAAGGGGTTGGGCATCGCCTTTCTAAAACAGGGAAGGTGTTGCCTGGACCACCTTGAAAACATTCATTTTGCTATTTGTAAGCAGAAAGTGCAGGGAGGTACTACCTGTGTGAGCAACAAAGCAGGCATGTGAGAACATCTCAAAAGTCCTCTGTAACACAACTGCAGTGCCATCCATAAAAGAGAAATGGAAAGACCAGCGTGTTCCTACAGGAGTAGGAAAGCATTCAGTGACCACAGTCAGGCCCTAAAAAGCAAGTTCCAGCCTGGAAAGCTGTGTCACACTATTCTGCACCAAACACAAGTGCATTTTGCATGGAGTTCAAGGCTAGTGCACTCCAATCACAGTGCTTTTTTCCACCAGCTAGGCCAGCATGGGTATGAGGAGGGACAGTGGCACCCTTTGGAAGTAGACACTTGGAGGTAACACTACTGTTCTTGTCTCCTTGTGAATGCCGCAGGATGTCCCATTAGTGGTAGTCATTGAAGTGTCTCGTCAGCCACAGGAATAAAAATGTTGTCTCCTTCTGGCTAGCACTAACACTGAACAGAAAGCTCGGAGGCACAGATTCCAGATTCCCAATTCAGACTCACGTCAGATAAACTGACATAGGCAGCAGGTCCATGCAAACCCTTGGGCTAAGTACCAGAACAAAACCCAGCAAGTCTCAGATTGTTTTTCTGTTTTCTCAGCATTCATAGCATTTTCATCCATGCCAGAACTGGCTCAGAAAATCAAAACCTTTTTTGCCCTGTAGTGACGATTAAGCATGCCAAAAGTCCTGTCTTGAAAATGTCATTCCTTCTTAACAGAAAGCCCAATATGCTTCAGGTATGAGATCTATCCCTACTCTAATCCCCTGAATGCTAGCAATGGGACGCAGTCCCCAGGCCATCTGAAGCAGCAGAAAGCAGCTAATTAATTGCTACTGACACAATAGCCTGGGGAAGGGAAATGTAAGCAGTTACCTTCACCCTTTGCTTCCCCAGATCCTACTGGGCCAGACAGATGCCTCACTGAGGATGAGGAAGCTGTGGAGATTTCTTCCCAACCTGTGCAGTCACCCGCTCCTGCACAAGCCCTGTGCCAACCTATTGTTCCTGCTGGGTGGCTTCAACCAGAAGAACCTCAACATGGTGCGTCCATCCATCAGTCCAGCAGGCTGAAAGCGAGGCTCTCAGACAGGTCTGGAGGCGCACGAGTGGCCACCAAGGGCGAATGTATGGTCACTGTGCTGGGCTGGGTATACTTGAGGACCTGCTGAGCATGGGCTCTGGGACAGCACACTGTGGGAACATACCCCCACGGGGACACCTGGTGTCCTTCCTTGAGGATTGCAGACCTCTGGTTTCAGGGAGGATGGCTGCTCTCGGTGGTGGCAAGCCTAACACTGCTGACTCTGCCAGTTGTCATCTCCCAGCCCTGGAGGAAGGGACATTTGGTAGGGCATGGGGAGCACTGAGGCTAAACGTTAATAAAAGCTTGTTCCTTTTTCCAGAGCTGTGTAAAAGCAATTGATTTTTAATGGAAATTATGTTTGTGAACCTGACCCAACTCTCTAGGCAGCACAACTCAGCAAAAGCTGTTGGAAACCTGGCAAACACTGTCCCTGTTCCTATCCACCTCAAGCGATATCTTGAATGTGCTTCCTTGCAGACCCGGCTAGATGTATACACAGCCCACTACCCTGATGGCACATCTGTCAAGAACATAGTACACTGGGCCCAGGTATGTCCTCCAACTGGCTTCACACCTTGGCTGGTCCCTGAACCTGATGTCTCCATGTGTGAGAGGTTAGCACGCATTGTGCTAGCAACTTGTGAAGGAGGAGAGGGATGAAGTTTGCAGAAGGGGTTCAGGATGCAGGCAGAGCTGCTCTGCTCCCCATTATTTGCTCTTTTTCACCACACTGAGATGTGTGCACTGGGCTGCCCTGCTGCAAGCCAGCCCTTCAGAGTCTTTGAGGTGTGGGATCCACATGGTAGCACCCAGGGGCCCTGCCACATGTCTTGCTGCATGCTTATCCACTCCGTCCAGGTGAAGACATCGGGAGAGTTTTAAGCTTTTGACTACAGCAGCAAAAACCAAGCCATCTACCACCAGGTAGGTGTTGCAGCGGTGGTGTCCAGGATGTCTGCATCCAAACCTACAGCCAGGCTCACACCCAGCCTGTCCTGGGACTAGCTGAGCCTGTAGGGTTCCCCAGATGTTTCTCATGCTCCTCCAGGAGAAGCCTCCCTACTACCAGTTGGAGAAGATGCCTGTGCCCACGGCGGTGTGGTCAGGGGGTGAGGACTGGGTAGCTGACCAGAGGGATGTCCTGCTGCTGCCACGCATCACCTGCCTCATCTCCTAAGTGCACATCACCGACTGGAACCACTGGGACTTCATCTGGGGCCTGGACTCCCCTGGGCGCCTCTACAGCTGCATCATGGACGTGATGAAGGGGTCCCAGTAGGGCAGGGCCCAGCTCAGCAGTGTCCCCAGGAAGCTGGGGGGGATGTGAGCAGCCTCTGATAGTGGCACATTGGGGACGGCTGAGCCGAACTTTCCTGGGCAGTGTCGGGGGTGCTGCGAGGGGCCCTGGCCCCTGCTCGCAGCCAGAGGCTCAGGTGGGTTGTGGAGAACCCATCTCCACCGGGGCCGGGTGCCAGCTCCTCTGCTGTGCAGCGGTGCTTCACATGTCCCCGTCTCGCTGGAGATCTTGCAGAAATGTGGCGCTCCCGCCCCCTCCCCCCCCCCGAAAAATCAAACAAACACAACACACAGCACCAGAACTTGAAGGGTATTTTTTTGCGCGTTGTCAGAACTCAGCGCTGAGGAGAGGAGAAGGCCTTCGACAGCGGCAACGCCCGAGCTCGGCGCTGGGGTGAAGGTTCAACAGCAGCGCAGCCCCACGAGATCCGGGGCGGCCTCGCAGCGGAGGCGGGCGGACGCCATGGAGCGCGGCGGCGGCGGCGGGCGGCGGGTGCTGGTGGTGGGCGCGGGGATGGCGGCGCTGGGGGCGGCGCAGCGGCTGAGGGGCCCCGGCAGCGTGCGGTTGCTGGAGGCGGGAGGCCGCGTCGGGGGCCGCGTCTGCAGCATTCCCTTTGGTAGGGAGCGGAGGGCTCGGGGTGAGGGGGGGGATTGGCAGAGGCTCTGGGGTGACGCCGTCCTCCTCCCGCAGCCTCGGGGCTGGCGGAGCTGGGCGCGCACTGGATCCACGGGCCCTCGGAAGGGAATCCTGTCTTCCGCCTGGCTTCCAGCTACGGCCTGCTGGGCCCCGGGGCCGCCGAGGAGGAGAACCAGCGGGTGGAGGCCAACGGACGCCCGCTGCTGCCAGACGTCACGTACGGCAGCTCAGGGAAGGTGCTGAGCCTTGAGCTGGTGAGCGGCACTCACAGGCTCTTCTCTGAGCTGCTGGGCTCGGCCCAGGCTCTCGCGGGCACTGAGGAGCCGCCTTCCACCAGCGTGGGGCAGTACATGAGGGAGGAGATCGCCCGGCTGGCCGCCGGCTGGGATGAGGACGAGGATGACAAGCGGCTGCGGCTGGCCGTCCTCAATGCCTGCCTCAAGCTGGAGTGCTGCATCAGCGGCACCCACAGCATGGACATGGTGGCCTTGGGGTCCTTTGGGGAGTATGTCTCGCTGCCCGGCCTGGATTGCACCTTCCCAGGGTGAGCGGGAGCAACCGGGAATGCCCCAGACAGGGTTACAGGGCTACGAAGGAAGGCAGCTGTGGTCCCATCCTCTCCTACAGTGGCTACAGCAGCCTGCCTGAGTGCATACTGGAGACCCTGCCCAAGGGCACTGTCCTGCTCAACAAGCCAGTGAGAACTATCCAGTGGCAGGGGTCCTTCTATGAGGAGGGGGACGTGGACAGGGATTTCCCTGTCCAGGTGGAGTGCGAGGATGGCGACTCTTTTCTCACTGACCACGTCATCGTCACTGTCCCACTGGGTGAGGCTGGCAGGGCCCCGTCCAACTACTGCACTACCTCACTGTGTCCCTGGGGCACTCAGACTGGTTGCAGTAGAAGGGGCCAGCCTCACCTTCTCTCTGCAGGTTTCCTCAAGGAACGACATCAGGACTTTTTCCAGCCTCCTCTGCCTAAGCAGAAGGCAGAGGCAATTCGCCGCCTGGGCTTTGGCACCAACAACAAGATCTTCCTGGAGTTTGAGAAGCCCTTCTGGGATCCCGAGCAGCAGCTGCTGGAAGTGGTATGGGAGGACGAGTCACCTCTCACCGAGCCCAGCACCGACCTGGAGGCCAGCTGGTTCAAGAAGCTAATTGGCTTTGTGGTCCTCCAGCCGCCAGAGCAGTAGGTGGCCCAGTGCTTTGGCCCTATGCACTGTTATTCTGGGAGTCTTTCAGGGCAGTGTGGTCTGGAGGAGGTAGGGCCCCTGGGTGCACGGCTCTGTCCCCACCCCCCATCATTGTTCCTTCTCCCCGCCAGGCTTGGGCATGTCCTCTGTGGCTTCATCGCTGGCAAGGAGTCAGAGTACATGGAAACACTGAGTGACGGTGAGGTTCTCAGCACCATGACCCACGTCCTCCGCACGCTGACAGGTACCCAATCCCCCACTTCCCCAACACCTCCACAGGAAGGAAGAGGCCCAGACGGCCATGGGCTCTTCCTGGTCCTGACCGGTGCCCCATGGCCCACAGGCAACCCACACCTGCCCGCGCCCCGCAGCATTTTGCGCTCTCGCTGGCGCAGCGCTCCCTACACACGAGGATCCTACAGCTACGTGGCTGTCGGCAGCTCTGGGGAAGACATAGACACACTGGCACAGCCACTGCCTGAAGATGCGTCTGACCCCAGGGTAAGGGCATGGAGGGTAAAGGCGTGGGACTTGGGATGGCTGTGCTTCCAGCAGGAGTTGGGGGGGTGCATGAGCACGTATCTGAGGAGCACAGAGCTCTGCGCAGGGTCACTTGGGTCCCCTGGCGCGGAAAGGCGGCATGGGGGAACACCTCACCTCTTCAAAGCGGGATGGTGGGGCCCACAGAACGCATCCCAGCATCCCTCCGGCACGGGCCACTTCCCCAAGGCCTCAGGTGCTCACAATGAGGGCCGGAGCGTGCTTAGGGACCGCCCCGGGCACGCGTTGCTGCAGGCGGGCCTGGTGCTGGCCCCTGGCCCTGGCCCTGACCCCGACCCCGCAGCCGCTACAGGTGCTGTTCGCGGGGGAGGCCACACACCGCTCCTTCTATTCCACCACGCACGGGGCGCTGCTGTCTGGCTGGCGGGAAGCGGAGCGCCTCAACCAGCTAACGCGGGTCGCGTCCCGGTCGTAATAAAGACGCCTTCCCCACAGAACTCGGCCTCATTTATTGCCCGAGGGCCGCTCCTCTTCTACGGACCGTCAGTACCAGTTGGTGCCGGCAATCATGAAGCGCGTGTCGTCCAGCGGGGCCGTCACGGGGCCTGGCTGTGCGGCGGCGTCCGGGGCGGGGTGCGGGGCGGCGGAAGGCTGCGAGGGAGGCTGCGAGGGAGGCTGCGGGGCCGCAGGGGGTGCGACGGGCCCTTGGCCAGCACCCCCCGCCGAGCCACGAGGTTCCCCACTCGGCTGCGGCTCCGCCATGACGCCGAGAACGCGCGGTGCCAAGGCTGGGTGAGGCCGCGCCCTCTCCCCGTGACGCATCCCCGCCCTTCCCCCACCGCACGCCGATCCACTTCCTCCTTCCGCTTTCGCGGCCGGAAGCGGCGCACCGGAAATGCCATGCGGCGCTGGGCGGGCGCGTTGAGGGCCGCCGCCGCCGCCGCCTCAGGGCCCCGTTCGGGGTCGGGCGGGTTCCGGGCGCGCTTCGATTTCGGCAGCCGCGATGCGGCCTCCTGGTTCCCCGGGCACATGGCCAAAGGTGAGAGCCCGGCAGCGGCGGGGCGGGCCCTTCTCGTCGGTGAGTCCGGCCGCCGCGGTCAGCGGACGTTGTGTTGCAGGGCTGCGGCAGATGCGGGCCTCCCTACGGCGCGCCGACTGCCTCGTCGAAGTACACGATGCTCGCATATCCTTAGACATCGAGCTCTGTGCTGTGCCCCGCTGCCAAGTGCTTCCAGCCCCTTAGCCTCCCGAGCAGCACCAGCCCCCTGCACAGCATCGAGACTGCCTGCCAGCCCCCTGCTTTCTCCAGGACATGCTGTCCCCGTGCTCCACCGCCCTCCGGATGTCCCGGTCTAGGTTCAGTGGCCTCGCGCCCCCCCCCCCGAGCTGCAGCAGCCCCACAACCCCCAAAATGGTGGCACCTGTTTTTTGTAAAGTCTCAGACTGGTCCCCGGCCCTGTTTTCCCCTACCTCTGCCCCTCCACGTGGTTATTTGCATTCTGTTCTGGTCCCTGTACCCATACCCCTTTGTCCTCCAGGTGGTCTGCTCTGAGCCCCTTAACCCTCCAAACCAGCCTTCAGGCCCCTGTTTTATCTATGATTTTCTCCAGCACACAGTTGCTTCAGCCCCCTTTTAACCCCTGTACCAGTGCCCCTTCACCTTGTTCTAAGCCCCTTAACACCACCAGCCCCTCAGCCTCCTGTTTTCCCTTATACTGCAGTTGCTTTCCTTAGCAGCCGCACATCCCGCTGTCAGGCCGTAACCCTGTGCTGCAAGAGGTCCTGGGTATCCGCCCGCATCTTCTGGTGCTGAACAAGATGGATCTGGCTGACCCATACCAGCAGACAGTGAGCACTGGGGGCATGAAGTGGGCTGGAGCCCTGCAGGGCTGCAGTGGGACCATGGTAGTGAGCCACTGTACCCACAGAGAGTCCTGGAGCAACTGAGGCAGCAGGGGTGCTCACATGTCATCTTCACTGAGTGTCAACAGGACAGCAATGTCAAAAAGGTACTGTGCTGCTGCTGTGTCCTCACTTGGTCCTGAGGCCATGGCGAGAGCCTCCTCCCCACTTTCCACAGATTGTGCCTCTGGTTGCCAAGCTAGTCAGCAGCAGCCCACGCTACCACCGGGCTGAGGTGAGGAAGGGCAGGGAGGCTGCAGCCTGGGGATGTCCCCTGGTGGAATGCAGCCCCTGCACATGTCCTCCTTGCTTTCAGAATGCTGAGTACAGCATCATGGTGATCGGTGTGCCCAACGTGGGCAAGTCATCACTTATCAACTCCTTGCGGAGGTTGCACCTCAAAAAGGGTACACTCGAGTTTCTGTGGCATTTGGAGGTTCCTGCTCCAGGCATCATACACCACCCTCACTCTCTCCTTTTCCTCAAAGGAAAAGCCACAGCAGTGGGTGGTGAGCCAGGTGTCACCAAGGCGGTGCTGACCCGGATCCAGGTACTATCCCTGATTGTGGGTGCTGGCTGTGGGGTGTGGGTTTTCTCCCATGAGGCACCTCGTTGCTTTGCAGTGAGGCCTTGGCTAAGAGCCCCTGCTGAGCCTGTGGTGTTGGTGGTGGGGGCCGCAGGTTTGTGAGATGCCCCTGGTGTACCTACTGGACACACCAGGTGTGCTGCCCCCGAAGCTGGTCGATGTGGAGACAGGGATGAAGCTGGCATTGTGTGGTACGGGGCTGTGGAGCTGGACAGTCTGGGGCAGGCTGTGTGGAGAAAGCTGACAAGGCTGGGGGCTTCCCTCTGGCAGGAGCCATCCATGACCACCTGGTGGGTGAGGACATTATGGCTGACTACCTCCTGTATGTGCTGAACCGTCAGCAGCAGTTCGGGTGAGTGGAAAGCAGGGCATGGCTGGGGCACTCTGAGATGGGGGTGGGAGACCCAACTTCTCTGCAGGTACATGGAGCGCTATGGGTTGCCTGAGGCCAGTGATAACATCAGGCATGTGCTGAAGTACGTGGCGCTCACCCTGGGCAAGACGCAGAAAGTGAAGGTGCTGACAGGCACGGGTGAGTGTGGGTTTTGGGGATCACTGGGCTATGAGCTCTGCTGAGGATTGTGGCAACCCCCTCTTTACCTTCTACAGGGAATGTCAATATGATGATGCTCAACTACTCGGCTGCTGCCTACGAGTTCCTGCGGGCCTTCCGTGCTGGGCACCTGGGTAGGGTGACACTGGACTGAGGGTCCCGGAGTACAGCAGGGCATCACACATCTCCTCCAGCTCCAGGTGGTGGCATGGTATGATTAAAGCTGTGTTGTACCTGGATGGGTCACCTCGTTGAGAACTGCTGCATCCCCCCCCTGTTGGGACTGGTGGGAAGGGGAAGGGGGAGGCACAGCCTTCCAGGGAAGCTCAAACCCTGCAGGTGCCATCCGTAGCCCCAGGTAAAAACACGGAGGTCTCGGTGATAGGTGTTACAGCTGTCCCTGTGCCTGCAGCTGGGCCATGTCTAGCCACACGCAGTGTCACCCAGCTTTATTTCCACGACGCTGCTGAATCGCTGAGTAACACAAGGGTCTCCGTAGGTGCCATCAGTGCTGCAGGATGGCAGCGAGGGGACAGATCCAGGGCATGGCCCAGCCCCATGCCACCTGTCCTGGTGCCACCGATGTCCAGGCTGTCCTGTTGCCCTCGTGGTACTCCGTCTCTGCCCGGGCCTGGTGCAGTGCGGCCCCAGCTGCTGCCCCAGCTGCTGCTGCTGCTGCAGCCACACGCAGGGCCCCGCCGTAGCGCGGTAGGCCCCTGTGCCGGCTGCGGGCAGCCCCCCGTGCCATGCCACGGGCAGCCCCCCGGGAACCCCCACGCCCCCCTTTGGCGGCAGTTGGTTGGCAGAAGGTGGCAGCAAGCAGCAGCAGCACCCAGCAGCAGGCCACACGCTGCCTCATCCTGCTGACCTGCACACAGGGAAGGCTCTGCTGTGGGCAGGTGCCCACCTTGCTACATGCATGCACGATGCATCTGTGTGCACCAACCCCAGCCTGTGCATGAACGCACGGAGTCCGTATGA
Organism: Cyrtonyx montezumae; assembly: GCF_038088225.1. Classification (NCBI taxonomy): domain Eukaryota; kingdom Metazoa; phylum Chordata; class Aves; order Galliformes; family Odontophoridae; genus Cyrtonyx; species Cyrtonyx montezumae. Next base: position 33,521,283 of record NW_027072045.1, read on the forward strand.
GTGCTGTGTATGGCAGAGCCATGCACACGCCTGGCTCACAGCACACCCATATGTGCTGCGCAGTGCAGTCACATCATGCATGGGCTGCACACGTCACATGCACTGACATGGGTTGTACAGGCATGCAGGCAGCCAGTAGGTCTCCCTATGCCTTGCACGTGCACCTGTGCATGGACGCATGGTGCACGCATGCAGCCCTGGTCACAGCCTGCATGTACGTCAGTTGTATGTGTGCCACGTGCACCAACACAGGGATTACATGTGTGCCACATTCACAACGTGCACGCTGATTGCACTGACACATGGATTACACACATATGTCATATGCACCAACATATGCATTACATACACGGGCGTGGATGGCACGTGTGTGTCACGTGCATCAACATACATGGTACATGCACTGACATGAGTTGCACAGACACGTGCAAGCCACGGTGCTGTCACCAGGCCTGCACGTGCACCTGCCCCCAGAGCACAGTGCTCACACATGCTGTGCCGCCCTGCACGCATTGCACATCCACATGCACTCCCTGTTGTGCACGGTGCAGCTACAAGCACAAGCTCCGGCGCACCCGTGCATGGCCAGCGCGCGGCTGTACGCACCTCTCCGCGCGGGGACCGCGCATCCGCGCAACGATCCCCTGCACCTCCGTCCACCACGTCCCGCGTGGGTGCCTCTGCTCCGCGCTCTCTGGCCCGGGGCTGCCGCCGGCTCCGCTCCTCTCCGCTCGGAGCGGTGGGCACGGGGTCGCGTGCCCGACTGCGCGCCCACAGGCGACGTGAAGCGCGGCCACGCGTGGGGAGCGGCGGGGCGGGGCCCGCGTCGACCAATGGCACACGCACGCTGCGGGGCGCGGCAGCGCCGACCAATGGGCGCCGGGCGGGGCGGGGCGGGGCCGGGCCGGGCGGGGCGGGGGTTGTGGGCGTGGCCGCGCAGCTCTGCGCCTCGCGGCGAAATGGCGGCCTCGCTGCGCGCCCTCGTCCGCCGCGGCGTCGGTGTCTGCGCCGGTGCCGCACTCCGCCCCCTTGTGGCGGGGCGGGGGTACAGCGACGGTGAGCGACGGGTCGCCGGGAGCGGGCACCGGGAGGGGAGCGCTGCTGGGTTGGGGGGGGGGTGCCGGGGTCCGGGAGCGGGCGGCGGGCCGGGGCAGGACACCGGCACCGGGCGAGGGGCACCAGGAGCCGCCCCCACGGAGTGAAGGTCGCCCCAAAATGGCGCGCGGTCACCTGGCTGCGCAGGGCCCCCGTTCCGCTTCCTGCAGGTGCAGAAGGCCGGGGCGGGCGGCTCTGTGGGGCTGATCCGGCTGCAACGGCCCGAGGCGCTCAACGCGCTCTGTGAGGGACTGATGGCGGAGATGAAGCGCGCACTCAACACCTTCGAGGCTGACGGGCAGGTGGGAGCTATTGTCATTACCGGCAGTGAGAAGGCCTTTGCAGGTACGGTCCCAACTCCTTATGGTCCTATCAACGGGGCTTCCAACGCAGCCCTTTGGGGGGCGGGGCCCTGTGCAGCACTTCAGGGACCCCCACTTTGTTCTTGCAGCTGGCGCCGACATTAAGGAGATGCAGAACAAAACCTTCCAGGAGTGCTATGGCGGTGGCTTCCTGGCTGGCTGGGACTGCGTAGCCACCGTCCGCAAGCCCACCATCGCTGCCGTTAACGGCTATGCTGTGAGTGCCCCTTCTGTGTCCCCGTGCCCCCACACCTGTGCTGCTGCTACACCAGAACCCCGCTGTGCTTGTAGCTGGGCGGTGGCTGTGAACTGGCCATGATGTGCGACATCATCTACGCTGGAGAGAAGGCACAATTTGGACAGCCCGAGATCCTGCTGGGAACAATCCCAGGTGAGCATGGAGCTTCACGTCCACAGCAGGTTGGTGAAAGCCACGTGCCTGCTCCCATGCCCACCACTCCATCCCCAGGTGCTGGCGGGACGCAGAGACTGACCAGGGCGGTGGGCAAGTCACTGGCCATGGAGATGGTTCTGACTGGGGAGCGGATCTCGGCAGCAGAAGCCAAGGCAGCAGGTAGGGATGTGGGTGAGGCTGGGGGCACAGTGGGGACCCCCACACCACCTCCCTGCTTGCCCCCAGGCCTGGTCAGCAAAGTCTTCCCCACGGACAAGCTGCTGGATGCGGCCATTGGCTGTGCTGAGAAGATCGCTGCCAACTCCAAGCTGGTGGCAGCTATGGCCAAGGAGTCTGTCAATGCTGGTACAGGGTCGGGGTGGGGATGAACCCAGGGGCCTGGGAAGCTGGGTTCCAGGCTGCACAGTGTCCTCATCTTTTCTCCATCTCCTTGTCCACTTTTCCAGCCTTTGAAACAACACTGACAGAGGGGAATAGGACAGAGAAGCGCCTCTTCTATGCCACTTTTGCCACCGTGAGTACAGGGCTGGCCCTGGGAGCACAGGGAGCGTGGGGCTGTGGGACACCCCAACCCGTTCTTTGCTACCAGGATGACCGCAAAGAAGGGATGAGTGCGTTCGTGGAGAAGCGCAAGGCCAACTTCACCGACAGCTGAGCTGTGGGACCCACAGACAGTTCCCTTTGCTGCCCTTCACCCACGTGCCTCAAAATGAAGGATGGGCCTATCAACACTGCAGAGGGAGCCAACACCCAGCACTGAATGATGCCCACACCGGGCAAGATCCCCAGCAGGGTTTTGGCTCGTTATTGCTATTAAAAAGCTTTCTTGGTGCTGCCGGTGCATCAGCGTCCTTCTTGGGAGCCTCCAAACTGAGAAGCACTGGAGATAGCTTGAGAGCCCTTCCTGGAGCCAGGCCTTTCCATGGGCTGAACTGAGGCTGTGGTGACAGTCTGAGCCCCCTGGCATGCTGGGTTCCCCTATTCCTGTCAGAAACCAAGCACCCCCCAGTCTGCTTAACAAGGAGGTTTATTGGGGGCCCATGGGGAAGGCAGGGCTGCAGCTCTGCTCAGCTGTGGTGGAGGTGGTCACGATCCACCTCGGGGCCACTCTCCACCTCTGCTGACAGAACCAGGCGTTCTCTGCGGGGCTGAGTGTCGGTCTTGGCTTCGGCCGCAGGGTGGTAGAGATGGTCACGGTCCTGCTCTGGCCCCACCTGGACCCGAGCAGGGTCTGAAGGAAACAGAGGCCATGAAGCAGCATCCTTGGCAAGCTTGGCTTCCTCTGCCACCTGTGAGGGCTGGATGCTGTAAGAAAGCAGAGGTGGCCCATGGGGTAGCAGGTCATGAAGGCTGGACCCATGCTGGCAGTGCTTGCTGAGGGCTGAGTGGGGGCATTTGGATTTAAAATGGGGACTGCTTGGGTGGTCATCTCACAAGTGGCATGAGCACCATGGCAGCACTGCTGCAAGGGAAGCAAAGGCAGCTTTGAAGCAAAGCAAAACCAGAGCCACGCAGCTTGGAGGGTTTGGGTGACTTGAGGGGAAATGCATGAGCAGAGAGCCCCTTAGCTGCTGGGAATTCAGAGCAGCAAGGATGATGCATGCCCTCAAAGGACCCAGTGTTTGCCCGCTGCTTTCCCCAGCGCAATCCTGGCCACAGTGCAGCACCCAGTGGTGTGGGCAGTGTGGCTGTAGCCCCTCTTACATCTCCTTAGCCAGGTTCTGCTCCACGTCCACGTCCTGCCTGAGGCCACCAAGAGCCTGCAGGAGAGAAGGGCAAGATGAGGGTCAGCCCTGTGCCCGACCCTGTCCCCAGCCCCCAACTGCAGGGGACACCGCTGTGGGCTCACCTGTGTGCCTCCAGCGATGAGCAGCAGGAGAGCAGCACCCAGCAGCATGGCCGCACCGTGTGGACCCATGGTGCCTCTGCCTGTGCACAGCCCTTGCACTGCCCTTTGCCCATGGGTGTGGTGTGGCCACGCATGCGATGTGGTTGCGTGGGGGAGTGGTGTGGGTCGGGTGGGTGCACCCCATCATGCACGTCATGTACACTACTCAGTGTGTTGCAGCAGTTGAGTTAGCAACTGCTGAGGGCTGCAGGGCTGTGAACTCATTCCTCAACACCAAGGAAGCCAAACTAGGTCAGCTGAAATGAACTGAAAGGATAGCAGTCATGCAGCACCACTGCTATCAGGTTGCTGAGCACTTGCCCAGCTCCTGTTGTTGGCACTCCTGCCCCCCTGTGCTGGGCAAAGCAGGGTTTCTCTTCAGCACAAGGTTTCTTCAGTTCCTGCAACTGAAGGAAAATGGATGGATTTGGTGCTTTCAGGCTACAGTTCCTTCACTGATCCATTTTTGCCCTGTGAGACGAGTCTTAATGCATGAATGTTTCACAGCATGCCAAGGAGGGCTACAGAGACAGAGGAGGATCTAGAGGGCAAGGCGTGTGAGGAGCTGCTGAGGTATCTGGGTCTGCTGGGCCCAGCACAGAGCAGAGGAGCTGAGGGGAGCTCTCATGGTGGCTGCAGCTCCTCATAGGGAGTGGAGGGGCAGCGCTGAGCTCTGCTCTCTCTGACAGCAACAGGGCCTGAGCTCGACTAACTGTTTCAAGCAGAACAAGGCGTTTTAAAACCCACAAATAAATCTGTAAAAGCTGTTCCCTGCTCACATTTGCAAAGATTTTTCAAAGCCTTTTTTATCCCTTGTTCCTTCCGGTGAGGATGGACAGAAAATAGAAGAAGCAATTACAAATCCAAAACTTCTTGGGTCAATGCCATACCAACAGCCTCTTGTGATTCCTTTTTCTTTCTTTTTTTTTTTTTTTTTTTGTGGACCATTTTCTGAATGTCACAGTTTAAGGGGACCACAAGGACAGGTGGCTGTGAGCTCTGTGCTTTGCTGTCCATGGTGGGAACATCTATAAGAGGGTACACGTGCCTCAGGTGGAGCTTTCCTCCCAGGAGAACAGGGCTAAACAGGAAGCAAAAGGCACAGGGGGAAATACCCTCCATCATCATTTGACTTGGGGGTGTTTTGGGGGGATCTCAAAGACTCGCTCTTGTCTGCCTGGCTCCACCTATGTCTCTGGGCAGCAGCTGATCAGATACAGAAACTCAACAGTAGAGAAGCAGACAAATTTATCTCTAGTTTGATTTCAGGGGAAATCAGAGAGGAAAGCTTTTGTGTCTTGATAAGGATAAATACAAGCCAGGCTCTTCTCTGAATTCCTGTCAAAGGGATGGAGTACACAGACATGAAGGGACTGTGGCAAAGCACCTCCTGAGGCATTTACATATCCCAAACTGCACCACCCCACTTTTCTCCTTTTCACTTTCCCATTATGGAGCAGATCCTTGCATGCAACAGCAAACATTCCTGCTTGGACACAGTGCCTTCCATAACAATTGCTGATGTCTTCTTGTCTGTCCTATGCAAATCTGCTGCGCTGACATTCAGATTTTCTTACGTGGGCCTTTAAATCCTCGGGTGGCGCCTTGTCCGAAGCAGACTGTGGATGGGATCCTGGAACAGAGACACAAGTGAACAAGCACTTGTGAGATCTTTGCCCTCTGTTATCAGCAGAAGTCCTACTGTGACCACTCACCTAGCAGCAACAGTCATGCTTTGAAAAACAAAGCTGACTTAGCCCAGGAATGCAAGGCAATAGTGTTGGGAGATAAAAGAGTAATCTTTTGGGGGACTCGGTACCAATGCAAAATTGACTAATCTCTCCAAGATACAAGCTGCAAGTGCAAAGGTCTGGCTGCACCCCAATTTGCTTGGACAAGCTCTCTGCATTGGCCCGTCTCCCAGGACACATACTGTACTCATCCCGTAGCACCCCACCTCCCCCTGGCGCACTGGGATGTTTTGCACCTTGCATGATTTTAGGCTCCCAGAGTCTACATCACCTATGCCCACTTCAAAATACAGGGGAGATGCTGGTCATCTTTTCCACCGATGGGCACATTTATGTGCTGGTAGCCTCTCATGTTTCTTTACAATGGGGTGTCAAGCGTTAGAAAACACAACATGCTGCTGGGAAGTTACGGCGTTATTTTTGCAGAAGTGAAGGATTGCAGAGAGCAGAAGCAGCAAGAAAAGTGTGACCTTTCAGCAACCAGGAGGGTCATGTCAAATTCAAGACAGCATTTCTTTCTGGCATATAAACTGTTACTCCTGAAAAAGCAGTTCAGTTTAAAATGTCCCCTTGGCGGCTCCTTGGCATCATTGTGACCCCATGGACAAGGAAAGGGGCAAGTTTCTGTTGGATAGACCATGTGGCATTTCAGGTACAACAAACTCAAAGTACAAGCATCCATTTGCCAACTGGGATGGTTCAAGGAAAGCCATGATGTCCTGAGAGGCCATTAAAGTGATCAATAAATGAAACTGATTCAGGTGCTACTTCAGCAATCTTTTAATCACATACTACCTCATGCAGGTTTTATGGTACAGTCAGCTTCCTGGGAAAGCCAAGTAGGATGGGAAAGCAACACAAAGCATGAAATACGTGTGTTTGTGGTTTGGGGCTTGGACTCCAACAGTTTATCTTCAGACCAGTGTCACTGTGCAGTACCCTGGGAACGGGCTGGCAGAGAAACAGCAACCTGCTGACAAAGCTCTGCAGTGATTGCTCACACTTCACGCTCTTTTGTTTTTTAAAAGGGCTTTTCAAAAATAAATAGAAATATCATCTTTTCTGTCCCCAGCACAAGACACCCAGAGTGGTGTTGCACTACGCAATTAAGACAATATAGTCCCAGCCCCAGAAACTGTTGCCTGTGCAAGCATTCAGCTCAGACCTGGATTTATAGAGATGTTTCCCTGGTACCAAAGCACTGGCTGCAGGCTGAGGGACTTCCACGCTCTCACTGGGCACTACTTCCATGTGCTCTGCCTGGAGTTGCTCCGACGTCTCCACACTGACATCCATCAGCACGCTCGCATCATGATTTGTGGGACAGCTCACATGCTTGGCACCACTGCAGAAACAAAATGTGACATCCCTTCTCAGCAGCTGACACGCGAGCACGGAGCAAAAGAAATTAAAGGGATTTAAAGAGGTCACATCAGGCCTGGGTGAATTACTGCATGAAAGAGGCACCAAGATTTGGCTGCACAAAACTCCTGCCACAGAGCGAAAGCTGGTGGAGAGATAAGCAAAAGTACTCAGTATTAACGCGTTATAGTACACAGCTCAGTTCCTAACTGTTGCTCTTTAACCCATAAAGCTGAATGTATTAATGGGCTCCCAAATGAGGCTGGACAGAACCTTCGGTCCAGCCCTCTGCTGTAGATAGCTGATGGCACGAGCAGGTTACCTGAGCAAGCTCTGGGACTCCCCATCCAGGCATCTGTGGTAGGGCTGCACCACTTTGCTGGGCAAGGAATTTTCTCACCACCACATCCTCCGTGTAACTGAAGACTGTTAAACATCAGTGCCTTTATTATCTGTCTATGTCCTGGTTATACTAGTATTCCTTAACATGGCATCATGTGAAAGGCTGCTAGGTGCAGAAACGCAGTGCACTGTGAAGCTGTGTTCCTGCTTTTTTTTTTTTTAAGCAGTCTCGGGTAAGTTCTGACTCTCCAAGAGGAAGGCACACTGAGATGTACTACATTTCCCAAGAGCCTCCACAGGATCCCCGATTCTGAGTGATGGGGCTTCTGGGTTCTGGAAGCGCAGCAAGCAGCACAGTCATACCCTTCTCTCTCCCATTTGAGTTATATGTTGCATCTCTCTTTGTTATTATTATCTTACATTCTTTTACCACTTGTGGTAAACTTGTTCTCTCTCCTTATCTTAATTGGGTTGTTTTTCTTCCCTTCTCCCAAAAGAGGAGAAAGGGGCTCCCTCGTCCTGTTGTGCTTGAAACCACAAAAGTATAGCAGAAGCAGAACTTGAAAAAAGTAGAACAGGAGACATGGACCTGCTACAGAACGACCAGAGGAGGGCCACAAAACTGATCCAAGGGATGGAACACGTCCCCTATCAGGCTGAGAGAACTGGGGCTATGCAGCTTGGAGAAGAGAAGGCTCTGGGGAGACCTGAGAGCGGCCTGTCAGTATCTAAAGGAGCTGTAAGAAAGAAGAAGGTAGACTCTTTAGCAGGGTCTCTACGATAGGACAATGGTTTCAAACTAAAATAGGGGAGATTTAGATGAGATAGAAGGAAAAAAGTTTTTTACAATAAAGGTACTGAAGCATGTTACAGGTTGCCCAGAAAGGTGCTGGTGGTGCCCTGCCCCTGGAGACATTCAAGGCCAGGCTGGACAGGGCTCTGAGCACCTGACAGAGCTGCATGTGTCTCTATTACAGGAAGTTGGACCAGACAGCCTTTAAAGGTCCCTTCCAATTCAGATGATTCCAAGACACAACTCTACGAATGAGTGGCCAGAAAAGAAAGCTATCTGCCAGGTTTACAGAGCCTCCCTATGCTCTACTCACACTTTTTGGGAGCAGGAACATTGCAAATACTTGCAGGGAAAGCAGGAAACACACACAGTGACAGAGATGTGCTGGACTTGAAACTGCACAGAGGGAGAGAATGAAGACACGCTTCAACATTAGGGGAAGGTAAAACATTGTCACACAAAGTCCCACTGTTTACCTAGTCCTACAAGAAGCAGAAAACTTCACTACTGGGCTCTTAAGACAGCAACTTGCTTACTCCAGAAAAGAGTGGGACACACAGACAAACACGGTATCACTTCTCCATGGGAAACACAGCTGTGCAGAAGTTCCGCAGTTACCTCTTCGCTTTCCTTGGTCTATCAAATCGGAAATCAGAAGGGTATAAGTGAACAGTGACCAAGTGATCCTTCCGGTCTCGGCTGCTCTTGAACTTCTCTGCACAGCCTTCTACCAAGCACTTGTACTGAAAGAAAGGAAAGAAGACATCCCCTGGGAAGGGCGAACAGACAGCATGCAGGGCAGCTGGGGCCAGGCCACGCCCTCACCATATTCTGCTTCTCAGCCATGATCTGGAAGAGCGAGTCGTGCCACTCAGAGATGTGGATGTCCAGGAGATGCCCCGAGGGGAAGGATCGCCTGCAGAAGGAGCAGACATTCCGGTGCAGCGTATTGTAGTGGTGCTCGTAGCCTTCTAGCGTGTCGAACACTTGAGAGCAGCCGGAGATGTGGCAGCAAAACTCAGACACCCTGTGAGGAAGGAGAGCACGGAACGGCATCCTCAGTTTGTGACCGCTTATACGTTCAGGCGTCAGAAAAAGGCTCCGCCCCAGAGGGCAGCGGGCATGGCACAGGCTGCCTATGGTCACGGCCCGAGCTGCAGGGGCTCAGGGAGCGCGTGGACAGCGCTCTCAGACGGAAGGTTTGGGTCTCTGTGAGCAGGCAGGGCGGGCCGCCCGCCGCTCCCCGCGCCGGCAGCTCCAGGAGGCGGGGGCGGGGGCTCCGCGGGGCTGAGCTCCCGTTCCACGCGGCTCACCTGGGCCTCTCCACCTCCTCGGCGCGGCCCGTGAGGGCCTCCCGCAGGTACAGGTGCCTCTGCACGTCGCCATCCTGCAGTGGGGGGATACGGCAGCAGTGCGGCACCCCCGCCGCCGCGCCGCCCGCCTCGCCTCGCCTCACCTCACCTCACCTCGAGCAGCGGGTGCTGCGGGCCCAGGCGCAGGCGGCGCGGGGCGAAAGCGAAGGGCGGCCGCAGCGGGGCCGAGGCAGGAGGCGGGACGGGAGGCAGCGGCGGGCGCTCCCGCAAGCGGCGGCGGAGGAGGACAGGCGGCACCATAGGCCGGGCCCGCGCAGGCGTCCACTGCACTTCCGGGCGGCGGCGGCGGCGGCGGCGGCGGCGGCGGCTTCCGTTCGGGTAGGAGGGACGGGAGCGGGCCGGAGCTGGCGGGGTGCGGCGGGAGGACGGGAGCGGGCCGGGGCTGGCGGGGAGCGGCGGGAGGACGGGAGCGGGGATCCCCACAGCTGCTCCAGCAGCTTCTGGGCGACTTCGGTCCGTCGTCCCGTGGGGCAGCGTTCATCATGCTAGGCCTCTCTAATAACATGGTGTCTGAAAGGCGAAGCTCTGCTGCTGTCCACACTTAGGAGACCGTAGCTGGGTTGAAGCAGGCACAGGAGGAGTTTTTCTTGCAGCTCCCCTTACACAAGTTTCTTTGTTCCCATCCATGCCCTGTGGGCTTACAGTTCAGCTGGGAAGCACCGTTCTCATGCTTAAACCAAAACGCTGACTTGATTCCCTGCCTTTCTTCCGGTGTCCTAAGCCGCAGTAGGTCTGTTTACACTCAGATGGGAGTATGAGTGAGTTCCGCATCCACCACGATGTCAACGAGCTGCTCGGCCTGCTGCGTGTGCGTGGTGGCGAGGGGGCTGAAGTGTACATCGACCTGCTGCAGAAGAACCGCACGCCCTATGTCACCACCTCTGTGTCTGCACACAGCGCTAAGGTGGGACAGAGTGGTGGCCCTGCAGTGATGTCTGCTCAGGGCCTCGCCAGCAGGTGTTGAGCTTCTTTTCCTAGAGCTGTCACAAGCGTTGTACCAGTGATGTTTGTTGGGTCTAGGGGAAATGTTAATAGGAACTTATTTTGTGCCTGGCATGGTTGATTCAATTCTTAATTATAGGAGTTGTCCACTGGAGAAGTAAGACGTGAAAAAAACAGTAGCTGTGTAAAATGTGATTGTATTCATTCTCAGTAAGTTTGCGGGTGACACCAAGCTGGGAGGAGGCACTGATCGGGCTGATGGTAGAAAGGCCCTCCCGGGGGTGTCTGGACTGGCTGGATTACTGGGCTGAAGACTGTTGTGTGAGCTTTAACTGGACCGAGCCCTGGGTCCTGGGCAGAGTGGGTGGTAAGCTAGTGGAGATAAACAATCTGGGGGTGTTCGTTGACCATCAGCTGAACAGGAGCCAACAGTATGCCTCGGTGACCAAGAAGGCCAGTGGCATCCTGACTTGTATGAGAAATCTTGCAGCTAGCAGGAGCAGAGAAGTAATTGTTCCTCTGTAATTGACACTAGTGGGGCTGCTCTTCAGTGCTGTGTTCGGTTTTGGACCCCAATGTCCAAGAAAGACATTGAGGCCCTAGAGCGTGTCCAGAGAAGGGAAGTGGAGCTGTGAGGGGTTTGGAGCACAAGTCTTATAGGGAGCAGATGAGGGAATTGGGATTGTTTAGGCTGGAGCAGAGGAGGCTCAGGGGAGACCTTATCACTCTACAACTCCATGAAAGGACGTTATGATGAGGTGGATGTTGGCTTCTGCTCGCAGGTAATAGCAAAAAGGTGAGAGGTAGTGCATTTAAGTTGTGCCAGGGAAGGTTCAGTTTGGATATTAAGAAAAACAACTTCTCAGAATGAGTGGTGATTTATTGGAACAGACAGCCCAGGGAGGTGGTGGAGTCACTGTCCCTGAAGGTATTCAAGAAGTGTGGAGGTGTTACACTGAGGAACATGGTTTAGTGGGCATTAATGGTGATGATGGGTTTATGGTTGGACTAGATGATTGTAGAGGTATTTTCTAACCTTTATGGTTCTATGAAGAATATCTGCCTTTTTTTTTTTTTTCCCTCACTGAATATCACCCAAGATAGCAAGGATTTAAAGCCTGATACTCTCATGACCAGGCATCCTCCAGAAAAGTAGTGTCCGTAAGACTGCCTTTCATTGCTGCCCTACAAATCAGTCCATCTTAATTCTCAGTATGAGGCCAGTGCCATGTTGTTCAGTCCAAAACCTATTCCCTGAAGTGTTTTGAAGGCGGCAGCAGCTCACAACTTATCTCCTTCCTTGCAAAATGCTCCACTCTGGAATGTTGGTATGATAGTGTGCCTTAAACATTAAATATTGATGTGGTCTTTTACAGGTAAAAATAGCAGAGTTTTCTAGAACTCCCGAAGATTTTTTAAAGAAATATGATGAGCTGAAGTCTAAAAACACAAGACATCTGGATTCTTTGGTGTACCTACTGTCAAAACTCATAGAAGACAAAGAGGTTTGTTTCTGTGTAAGAATGGAGTGTGTAATAACTACTTGGCAGTAGCAACATTGCAATGATTTTAAATATACTATTTGTTGGAACTATTTGTTGGAATGCATTGACGTCAACAGATGACATCTAGTTCTAGCATTTACTTAGTTTTGTTAACACCATTGAAAATTATACTATTCTTGATTTAGACCACTGTAAGACATGAGACAGGAACAGAAATACCCGTGGTCTGAGTAGCACACCTATCTTATGGTCGGATGTGTTTTCCTATACTGTATGCTGAGCAGTGTTCTCCAAATCTCTTCTGTTTTGCATATATATAGACACTCCAGTATTTGCAGCAGAATGCTAAAGAAAGGGCGGAACTCACAGCAAACATGGCAGCTGGTGGCAGCACAGATTTTTCCATTCCCTCATGTACTTCCAAGATATCTCTGCAGGAGTTGGAGGAGTTGCGCACGCAGCTTGGCACTGTCACAGCCAGCTCCAGCACACAACAGGTACTGCCTCTTGCCTTACCTTATGTGTAAGATCTTTCCCTGCTGCTCATATGTACATAATGCTCATGTGTAGCTGTGCTCTTAACTTTCACTATCTAGGGGAATTATGAATGTTCCTATCCATACAGATAATCTGAATTTGCTCTCAAAATGTGCTAGTCACATTATATTAAGTCGTTGTGCTGTTCTTCATAAGAATGGCCTTTTCTATTGAAGTCAGGTAAGGTGAGTTGAGTTTAGGCCACAGCAGTTCGCACTGGGGGGTAGTGATGTGATTTCATTTTCCCTTTTCAAACCACCTCCTTAACCCGTGCAGATGTTTCCTTTTCCTCCTGCACAGTGCTTGCACAGGGGCTTAGCAGCCTCTATGGCTCATCCCATCCTTGCTGAAAGCTCTGTTCTCCCAGGTACTTGAGTGAATTTGAAGTTGTTCCCCAAGTGGATGCAACTGTTTTGTTTACTTAGCTATTGGGATGAGTGTTCCTGAAATAAGTGCTGCAAAACCCTTGTTGAGCAGTGATGGAGCTACACTGATTTTCACATACTGTTCATATCAGGCTTTTTGCTTGTCTCATCCAAATCCTTCATGGATGATCTGAGTCAAGCAGTTGATTCGGATCCTGAAGGGATCCACGTTTCCAGTGGGAGAGTAGATCTTTTACAGAGGATTTATGTATGGAGTTGCTCAGAGAGGAGAGAAGAGGAAGTGGTATTCTCTAGGATGTTCAAATACAGTTTGATTTCCTTGCATGGTTTTCCTTTGAGGCCTGCAGCCAAAGGAACTGAAATGGCAGTGCAAGCCAGTGACCACTGTGCTTCAGGATGTAATGCTTATGTGTACTTGTTTCCTTCCCACATTCCTCTCACCTCTGAGACCTTCTATGAGAAGAAAATAAAATGACCCTGTGCAGATCTCACTTCATATACGTGTGGACCTTAAGAAATGCAATGCTATAGGCTTGGGGCAGAATGGCTTGAAGACTGTAGAGAGAAAAAGGAGCTGGGGGTGTTGGTTGATGCTCGGCTTAACATGAGCCGGCAGTGTGCCCAGGTGGCCAAGAAGGCCAACGGCATCCTGGCCTGTATTAGAAATAGTGTAGCCAGCAGGAGCAGGGAGGTGATCATCCCCCTGTACTCAGCTCTGGTGCGGCCGCACCTCGAGTACTGTGTTCAGTTTTGGGCCCCTCACTACAAAAGAAGGACATGGAGGCCCTGGAGCGTGTTCAGAGAAGGGCAACAAAACTGGTGAGGGGTCTGGAGCACAAGTCTTAGGAGGAGCGGCTGAGGGAGCTGGCATTGTTTAGTCTGGAGAAGACGAGGCTCAGAGGAGACCTTATTGCACTCTGCCACTTCCTGAAGGGGGGTTGTGGTGAGGAGGGGGTGGGCCTCTTCTCCCTGATAAATAATGACAGGATGAGAGGGAATGGCCACAAGTTGCGCCGGGGAAGATTTAGATTAGACCTGAGGAAGCATTTCTTTTCTGAAAGAGTGGTCAGGCACTGGAATGGCCTGCCTAGGGAGGTGGTTGAGGCACCATCCCTAGCGCTGTTCAAGAAGCGTTTAGATGAGGTGCTAAGGGATTTGATTTAGTAGTTCAGTGGGTAGGGATGGTGATAGGAGGATGGTTGGACTAGATGATCTTGTAGGTCCTGTCCAACCTAATGTATCTGTGAGTCTATGAAATGGCTTTCATAAGCACATCCCCCATATTTTTGCACTTGTGTCAGTTTATGGAGGTTATACATCGCACAGACCTCTCCAACTGAAAATGAGTCTTTCACCGTATTTATTTTACTGACAGAGATCCAGAGCAAGGAATTAAGACTGTTGTGGTCTTGCAAGAGCTTGCTTCCTTCACAGTCAGAGCAAAACCACCACCGTTTTCCACCAATGTATTATCTGGATGGCATTTCATGTGCAGCTATTCCACGGGTACTGTGCAGGAACTGATTTCAGAGGTGGCCATTAGCCTGTTTGCAAGTGCTCCTTGGATAAGATGTTGCTGCTTTCTGCTTCTGGAAGTAATTTGATGGCTTTTACATTGAGAACTACTAAGGTGCCCGGTGCTTGTACGTGTCCTAGTTTTATTCCTGTGTGTATGCTGCAGCACCAAGGCTGGTGCGTGGGATATGGCAAGACATTATTTAATGCACCCTCCAAAAAGAGGAAGGGCAACTATATTAAAAAATCACCCCTGCAGCACTGAGACCAATAGACTACATGAAATGGAGGGACTAAAACCGACACTGTTCTACTGAAATACCAATTATTCCACTTTCTGTTCTCAAATTATCGGCTTACAGTCAATTTTTAAAACTGAAAAATTATTGCCCTTTCAATCATCTCTTTTTTCATTCTACCCTCCCCTTTTTTTTTCTTTTTTTTTTTTCTCAACAGCCCCTTGAGCTTACACGGGAAATGCTTCGAGATAAGCACAAGAAGAAGAATGCAGGTCAGCCTGTTCCAGTGTTTCCATCCTGGGTGTATGAGAGGCCTACGCTTACTGACGATTTCTTAATTGGCACTGCTTTAAGTACTGACACAACGGTACCTATAGGTATGTGATACATAGTGAAAATTATGTTAACACAGTACGTTTTGTACTTGTTCAGAAGTGCCATTCAGATTCTGTCATAATTAGGATGAAAGCAAAACTTGCCTCCCTGAAATCTGCCAAGAAGATCAGGATTCAAAAAAAACCAACAAACCAATATGCAGCCAGACAGAGTGTTTCTCCCATGATAAATTCCAACTCCACTGTTAGTCCATAAGATCTAATCTGCTTTGAGTTTCCCAGTCCTTCCACAAAATCCTACTGCAGGAGCAACCCATCTGCATTCTCAGCTGAAAAATCTGCAGTTGCACCTGTCAGGGGAGCATTCATCAATCTATGCAGCTCATTCTCCTCTCCAGTAAGGCCGTGACAACCTCCCTGATTTGTTCCTAGCTGGAGCAAAAGGGGACTGATCTCACTCTGTATTGCAGCTTTAAGCAGAGCTTTGCATAGTTTGTGATTTGTAAATTAGATACAGGAAAGCCAGCAGCTGTGCTAGGGGTTCACGTTTCTATTTCCCAAGAAGGTAGCAGCACCTGCATGAAGCTACAGCTTCTTCCTGGCATGGATTTGTGCCTTGACTAAGGGGCACATGAAAGTAGTGATCACAAGTAGTTTCATTCTTGAGTGTTCCCCCGTTGTCAAATGATTTGTCTAGCTGCATGGGAGTGTTAAGCATGTCTGATGCTTGCATTTAAGGTCTGTGCTTTCCTTCCAGGCTTTTGAACCACATGACAGAGATCCTCAGTCACGTTTCAGTCAGATGTTGTTTTTTGGTGTTTTTTTTTTTTTTTCTTCCAGGGATCAACAAATTCTGTAGTGCCCAGAAATCACTGTTAAGATCAGACACCTTTCAACAGTGTTAAGTGCTGCACCAGCACATGCAGTGCTACAGTGGAGAGGGATTGTTAGCTGGTTTTGTGAGATAAGGCTAGCTATAGTGAGCATTGTAGCCATTGTGGTCCCCAGCCTTTTGATGGACTTTATTAAATTTCAGTTTGAGTCCCTTGCGCTTCTTTGTAGCTGCTTTCTAGTTCACTGCACCAGTCAGATACCTTATAGCTTGCAGACCACCTTCAACTTTGGCTGGACTAGCATTTTGTTGTCTGTATTTTAACTTTATTCTTTGAATTTTAGTATTTCAGTGGAGAGGAGGTAGGAGAATTGTTTGCAAGGCTGAAACTCAGGTCCAGTGTACGTGAGCCCGTTTGGATGGAAAAGCCAACAGTGCAAGTGATGTACTCTTAGCCACAGTTGATGGATATATGGCTCTGTCTGCTTGCTTTGCTTTGGGTTTAAGTGAGCAAAGGCTTATGTTTTCCTGGACAGCAAGATTTAAGATTTTGGAGTTGACAGGAACTCAGTTCTATTTCTCTGTATCTTGGTTCAGATGTGTATGATCTTCCTTTGTTCTCTTTGAATGGTAGTATGTCATCCTTGTAGACTTCAAGTGCTAGGTTGTGAAGGCTAGGTTGTGATTCTGTTGTCTCTTTGAAAACAGGTACTCTGCCTTTAGCATCCCAAGAATCCATGATTGTGGAAGACCTGCTATATGTTTTGATTGGTGTGGATGGAAGATATATCACAGCACAGCCTCTTGTTGGCAGTCAGAACCGAGCATTTTCAGTCGATCCAAACTTGGACTTGTCCATCAAAGAGCTGGTGACCAGGATTCTTCCCGTAGCAGCAGGTTACTCTGCTGTCACCAGGTACAAAGTTGACCTTTCCTCCCAGTGGAGGATATTTAGCTTCCAGCATCAAGCTGCAGAATATAAAATCTGTCATTCTGCAGATGATGACTTCCAAGCTAAACTTAAGCCTATAGGGATATAAAATAAAGAGTGACAATTTATTTGAAATGTTTTTGGCTCCATATGTTTTTGCTGGTATTCTCCTATGTGGTGCCACTTCACATTTTCCTTCACCTTGCCTTTGCTTTGTCCAACCTCTGACTTGGTGCGTTCGGGCAAAGTTAAAATGCTGTGGTTTTCTCCCTCCTTTTTGCTTTTTGTTCTCCTCTGGGCATCCAGGACTAAGACAGCCCTTGTGTGCAGGAGAGCCTACAGCTTCCTAGTTCCTGGTGGCTAAGTAATTGTTGAAAGGTCTTAGTGTAAGGTACACCTCATTAACAGCAGAAGTTTGTAATATGGATGCTGCATTTGATTTGATGTCTCCGGAAGATCAGCAAAGAGGAAGAAGCACTTTTAGGAAGGGATTTGTCCAGTCTCTTTTACCTGACTGATTCTAGATGATATGGCTTGCATTCAGAAGCCTCTGCCCACTAAATAAGATGCCTAGAGCCAGCTAGGTCTGATCAGGTGGCATATAGTTGGAAGCTGGTAGCAATGCTCTCCTCAGTGTTTGCTTCCATGATACTGCGTCCTTTTGAGAGATTCTCCTGCCCTCTAGTCCTAATCCTAAGGTTGTGTAAAGGCAATTGCCTTGACAAAAATAAGAGCAAATACTTTTTCTTTTTAAAGTGAATTTGCAAGTAATCCTAGATCCTCTGCAATTTCAGGGGAAATGTTTTCTCACAGCTTTCTATATTAAGAAGTGTGGTGGTGAGAAATAGACAGGGGGCAGAGAGCAAATGTGGAACCTAAAACTCCAGCTGACAACTGATTTGTTTTCCAATTCAGTGTCTTCTTGTCTTGTGCTTCTATAGTGTCCTGAAGTTAAAATTCCTGAAAACGTTGGAAATTACCTTGCCTAAAAGAGATTCCATTTCGCATTTTACAGGTTTATAGAGGAGAAGTTTTCCTTTGAGTATGGACAGGTAAATCATGCCCTGGCTGCTGCTATGAGGACTTTGATCAAGGAATACATGATACTAATTACTCAGCTGGAACATCTTCAGAGACAGGGACTTCTCTCACTGCAGAAGCTCTGGTTTTATATCCAGCCCACAATGAGGACCCTGGAGATTCTTTCTTCACTTGGTACGTTTGAAAAATGCAGTCATTATGTTTAGACAGGTACATGACAGTGGCTTCTGAAAACTAGACAGATTAACAATACCGATGGGTTGTGTGTCATTCTAACTTTGTTATATCAAATAAGGAGGACTAAGAGGAGGATTGTGCTTGTCAGACCTCTGCCATTTTTGAGAGCGGTAGGTTCTCTGAGTCATGTCCAGTGTTGTTATACCTCAGAGTAAAAGTACTGTGCTGCTTGAAGAGGGACAGTATAACCCATCTGTGGGTGTATGTGGCATGCACGTCCCACAGGAGTGCCTCCTGTCAGATAACCACTCATACAGGAGTGGAGTGGATGCAGTCCTTTCATAAATACCATTTTAATACACTTCCTCGTATTATTTCCTCAGTAGTTTTTTTTTGTTTTTTTTTTTTTAATTAAACTCTTTGACATGAGCATACTCTTGCCTTTCTCTCTACTCAGCCCAGAAACTTTATCTGGATGCAAAAATCTGTTCTATGTAGAATCTGGAAATGGATGATCCACCTTGGTATTTACGTTTCCGGAAATATTCACGTTTTTGGAACACTGCAGTTAGCCATGTACTTTAAGTTTTACTTCAGTCCCAAGCTCATGACCCTAAGTCCAGGTGTTTCAAGTGGTATGTGTGGAAAAGAGATGTGATCTGGAGATAAAAGATTTCTCAAGCAAGTCGTTGAGGTGTGGGACTGTTTCATTAGCATCTTGGAAAAAAAAAAAAGACTGTGTATGGTGTAGAAGCCACCAGATAGCTTATGTCTACCCGAGTTCAGTTGTCCTTGATGCGCGTATCTAAATGCAGAGTCTTGTGTGTCTTACATCTGTATTTTTTAATTTCAGCCACTTCTGTGGATAAAGGTGAGTGTATGGGAGGGTCAACTCTGAGCTTACTCCACGATAAGACTTCCAGCTACACAGGAGACAGCCAGGCCCAAGAGCTGTGTCTGTATCTAACCAAGGCAGCCAGCGTGCCCTATTTTGAAATTCTGGAGAAGTGGATATATCGAGGCATCATTAATGACCCATACAGGTAAAGAACAGTTACAGTTGTGTTCCCCTCTCACACCTGCATACTATTCAGCAGAGGGGTGAGCTCTGTTTTCATAGGATCCTCTTCTCATAACTCACTGAATTGATGTTCCTGTACTTCACTAGTATGATGTTCTGATTCAAGCTGACAATGCCCACTGAAGTTTCTTGGCATTTAAAGAATCATTTAAAGCATTTTCTGCATTTATGCAACATTCCTGTTGTCCACATTTTCAGAATAGGATACAAAATGAAGTTAAAATAGCATAATAGAATGCCTGTCTGATGGTGAGGAAGCAAAGGCCACTTTCCTTTCCAGTACACTGATAGCCAAATAACACTTAGACTTGATTTCTGGGCCCTATAAAATTCTGTTTCTGTTGTAATTGATTGTGGATTAGCACAAACACACCAAAAATGCAGTTTGTTGTAGTACAAACTGATTTCAGTTCTTGATTGGAATATATCTTCATGAGACCTTACTTCTGATGCATCATATTCCCATTGGCTATATTAATATGTCAGAAAAGTAATCCCCATTGTTCCACTTCCTGCTTCTAAACATCTGCTTTAACTGTCCAGTGAGTTTATGGTGGAGGAACACGAGTTGCAGAAGGAGAAGATTCAGGAGGACTATAATGACAAGTACTGGGATCAGAGATACACTGTTGTTCAGCAGCAGATTCCCTCTTTCTTGCAGAAAATGGCTGACAAAATACTAAGCACAGGTAGGTAAAGATATATTTCTGATTTAAGAGGAGTCTGGGATGATAGCCACCATTCTTTTTGTAAAGATGAATGGAACTTTGTCATGCTTTGCCAGTTTATGGGTCATCCAGCTACAGCTTCTCAGAGAAACAGAAAAATTAAAAGCAACTTCAGATGATATATGTGAAAAAGAAAATGTGAGAAGGAGTCCAGAAGTTAGAGGAACTTTGTCTTTCTGCTCTGGTACGTCTGTACCGTTTTGTCACAGCTAGATGGAGCTAGATGTCTGAGGTTTGAACCTTTGAGTCTTCATGTGGGCACTTAAAGGCAGTGTGCCACCTGCTGGTTATCGTTGCTCCCTGCTGCAAGTACAGACTCCTCAAAAGCTGTTTCTGAAGTGCAACGCCAGGTTTTCAAAGTTTCTGGCTATCTACAAAGGTGTTTTACCACCACTGGCAAACAGAAAACATTTCTAAATCACTCCTAAATCACTTATCAGTAGCCTAATTTAAATTCTGTATCATCTTCTGAATGGCATTTAAGCCCTTTCCAGTTTTAGGTAGAACTTAATGTAAAACTTCACAATATAGCTTCCGTTTGTATATTCCATTTGGTAGCAGTGATTTGCAGGCTTCTCTCTTGGCAACACATATAGTTGGCACAAACGTGTGTTACTGTTTCCTTTTCAGGAAAATACCTGAATGTTGTGCGAGAATGTGGGCGTGACATTACCTGCCCTGTGGCTAAAGAGATCATCTATACTTCAAAAGAGCGAGCATATGTAGAACAAATAGAAAAAGCATATAACTATGCTAGCAAAGTTCTTCTGGATTTCCTAATGGAGGAGAAAGAGCTTGTGGCTCACCTAAGGTTTGGTTTATTTTATTAAACGTAGGTTAAATTGATTGATTCTGATTGCGAATGTCAGATTTTAAAGTTAGCTTTCTTTTCCTGGGACGTTCGCTGTCTTTCTGTTACAAATGTTGACCTGAAAAAAAGAAAAAAAAAGAATCGTTATCTCCTGAACTACAAAATAATAATAATAAAAAAAAGAAACATAAAATCATAGGATGTTGTATGGGAGAGACCTTTAGGGGTTTCTCATCCAACTTCCTACTGGAAGGCTACCACCAAAACTAAGTCTTGGCTAAACTGGCCACTAGACTTTGTCTGACTTTATCTGACTCAGTCTTGAAATCCTCTGCAACCGCAATGGTTTAAGGCTGTGCTAGTCCTATTTTGCTCTAAAAATAGCTGTGATTGGGTATGGTCTCTGGCAAGATGCGGACTTCATTCTCCAGCTTTCCTGGGAGCTATTTCCAATCCCATTGCAGTTGGGTCTCTCTGAGGCCTGTTGAAAATTGCAGTTGGTGTATCATACTGTAGCAAAAGTCAACACAAGCGCGTGGACTGCTTCAGAAGTCAGCTCAGGTACTTGGACAGGGGAGTCTGTGCTTTTCTTTGGGATGGCTGGATGGATCTGGACTCTGGAAGTTGGGTTGTTGTCCAGGATAGCAGTGTAATCCATTGCCTAGCAGTGCAGCACATACCTTTATTCTCGAGGTATGTTTTTATGAGAGCAAAAGAACAACTGCACCAAAACATGGTGAGGGAAGTGACTGGAAGGAGGGGAGCACATGTTTAAAAAAACAAAAACGAAAAAAGCTTCCAGTTAGGTTATTTTTTGTCTGCTAAAAAAGCAAGTTAAAAACCATGTTTTTTGAAAACATAATCACTGATCTTCATTTTCTTGAGCAGATCTATAAAACATTATTTCCTGATGGATCAAGGGGACTTCTTTGTTCACTTCATGGATCTCACAGAAGAGGAACTAAAGAAGCCTGTAGATGAGATCATAACTACTAGGCTAGAAGCATTGCTTGAGTTGGCCTTGCAAATGAGCACAGCCAACACAGATCCCTTTAAGGATAATTTAAAGGTAAAAAAGGGTGTAAGCGGAAGGCTTGCCAGGTACTGAGAAAATCCCTGTTCCAATGAGAAGCTGATGAAAATGCAGTGGAAGAAAGAAGAATTGATAGCTATATTCCTGTAGACCTTCTGTGGGTTAAGTCTGTTTATTTCACGGATATTAGCAATGGGAAGCTCTGATCACGTGCAAGGGGCTGCATTTTCTTGTTGATGTCTGAGCACAGAGGAAGTGCTTTTGAGTGGCATCAGGATGAGATGAAAGCAGTAATGTGTCTCTCACAGACATTCTCAGCTTGGATGCCCATTTCGGAGTACAAGAAAATCCTTGATTATCAAGTTCTGACTATTAATGATTGTTGCAGCTCAGTTGAAAGCCTTTACAAATGCGAACCAGCACACAAGCTGTGCTTGGGGAGGTTGAGATGACTTTACAGACAGCACAGCAGCACTGCTCTGCTGTCTGCTGCAACCCCGTTCAGAGGGTGCCGCTCCTCCTTGCTCCATAGGTTGCTCTAATGACTTGAGAGTAACTGATAACGTGCAGTTCTTCTGCCACTTGACTGTTGCTCCGTTGTAGTAGTTGTGAGTACCCTGTGGCTTCATTGTTTTCCTGCTCTCTATAGATTGACTTGATGCCCCATGACCTCATTACGCAGCTTTTGAGAGTACTGGCCATAGAAACGAAACAGGAAAAGGCCATTATTGGTGCAGATCCCACGGAGCTTCCTCTCAGCGGCCTGGAAGCATTTTCCTTCGATTACATTGTTAAGTGGCCTCTGTCTCTGATTATAAACAGGTAAAGTACCCACCCACCAAAAGAGAAAAAAGGCAGCTTTTGTGCAGCTTTAAAACACATTTCCAAACAGCAAAATGCTGCAAAGCGTTTTCTGTCTTTAAAGCGGTACTAAAAGTTGTCAGCAAGTAGAAAATGCTTTAGGGTTATTGACTTCCACTTGCTCCACCGGTAGACTGGGGCTTGTCTTCTCAGTACAGCCATTCCAGATGACGCTTAAGATATGCATGGAAAGTTGATTTTACATGATAGAAAGACATAGATGGAGGGACACTTTGTGAGCCCAGTCTCTGTTTTGAATCTCTGTGAAGATTTTTTATTTGAAAGTGAATTCTCATTTAAGAGTTTCCATGTTTGCAGTCAGACGTTTCTCAGATGTGAAGGGGCAGAAAAAATCTTTCCGGTAGCCGTGGTTGCAAAGCTGATGGATAGTACTGGCTGCTGCTAGAATTACTGTAGCAGGCCATTTTGCAGTAAATTGAGTTATGCAGTTTATTTTTCTGTAGTGCCTTGCCTCTCTACAGAAACAGGGCACTGATAGACTGTGAGCCAGGGAAATGGGACAGGCAGTGTTAGGTGAGAAAGTGACGTGTTGGTTGCTAAATGCCAGCAATATCCCCTCTCTTCCTCGCAGTGGAACTTTTGTAATGACACGGTGTATCTGAAATTGTGTCTCTTTCTTTTAAAAAGGGTATATTAATTTTGATGGTAACTATGGGATTGGAAATACTAAGTGGTAAAGTTTAACAGACTGTATTGGCTGGAGCTCTGTGGACACCTACACTGAAGTGTCTTGAGCACAGACCTGCATCCAGTCCCCAAGGCTATAAGTAAGCACCCCCATCTGCTTCTGACAGTGCATTGCAGGCAGGGTAATGCTGCCTGTAGCTTGGTTGCCGTTTTTCTTAATCTTTTTGGAGAACCCTGGTGAACTTTTTTGTCAGAGTTAGCAGCCTTGGTGCAGCAGGGACACAACTGCAGGCTTTCAGACCTCTGTCCCAGCATGTGAGTGATCTTTCTGCAGGTTGCTCGAAGGGATCAGAAAAGGAGTTTGGTGAAGTACCTGGTGGCAGGAAGTGTGAAGGAGGGACTCTTTGGGGAGGAATTATTTGGGATGATTAAAAAAGCTTTTTTTTTTTCATCTGTTAGAATTGTTTTAGTGAAGATCCGTGTACGTCTGAAGGTGTGAGGAGCATGTGTTAGGACTCTTTGCCTCGAAGCAGCCTCAGCCTTTGCTGCTTAGTCTGTCAATCAGAAAAGAGCTTAATCTGAATGTTTTTTTCCTTTCTTTCCAGGAAAGCACTGACGAGATACCAGATGCTTTTCAGACACATGTTCTATTGCAAACATGTGGAAAGGCAGTTGTGCAACGTTTGGATCAGCAATAAGACAGCCAAGCAGTCCTCCCTACATTCAGCTAAATGGTATGGCTTCTTTTCCTGCTGAGGCTTTGGTTTTTCTTCTTCCTAGTTATATGCGTTGTGTCATGAATCAGATTATTTTGATATGGAACAGATCGTTGCAAGTTTCTGACAGGCGGAGGGAGGTCAGACATAACATTTTAGGATTCAGTAGGAAGTGTCTGCTTAGTTGTCTGTGGGCTGCTTGACTTGTTCCTCTTTGGTGGCTCAGGATTTGGAAAAGGCATCATAGGAACACAAAGTGTCCTGAGTTGGAAAAAACTCACAAGGATCTTTGAGTCCAACTCCCAGCTCCACACAGGACCACTCAAAGTCCAAACCGTATATCTGAGAATGCTCCTTGAGCTCTGGCAGCTTGGGGCTGTGGCCTCTGTCTGGAAGAGCTTGTTCCATGCCCACTACCCTCAGTCTCAGTTGGTCTCACTGGAGCACAGGACAGGCCTGTGGCACTGCAAGGAAATTCCTTCTGTCTTGTCAGTGGCACTCGCTTCTCACAAGGTACCTTCAGCTACCTTGGTTCTGACCTCAGCCGGAGCGTGCTCTTGTTCTCTTGACAGCATAGAGGAATCAGTGGAAGAGACCTGGGGGGATTTGTAGTGCAAGCCCCTGCTCACAGAATGACTGTCACCAGTGGACAGGGCACCTGAGGCTGAAACCAAGACGGGGTTGTCCCCGCCTCTTTGATGGCTTATCCCAGTTTGTTGAAGGCAATTCTTTGTTTGGTATCACAACCTGAAACCTTGACAGGAGTTCTATGTAATTCCACCATTCTAATTTTAAAGTGAAGTTGCATGAAGTATCTTAGATAGCAGGTGGCTTTTTGAAATCCAGGGACCCCTGAACATACCAATGCAGTGCATAAGATAATTTCAAGTACTCATTTAACAAGTGAGTGTTTATGTGCTGGAAAGAAACACGAAGCATTTTGCTTGTTATATTTCACACTGCTAGCAAATGTGTCTGACTAGTTAAAGTAATAAAGTGGCTTTAATACAGTCCATTTATGGTTGAACGTGAGCAAATTTCAAATTAACTGTCTAGTGCACAGTAGGTTCAAAACTCTGAATCTTGTAGTTGAGGGGAAAGTCGTTGTCATACATGGAACATAAAGCTATTGCAGAGCATCTCTGACTGTAGCCACTTTCAGACTGCAACAGTGAATTTGCCAGGACAGAAGTAGTTAGCTCTGCTTTGCTTGGCTGTACAAGCTTGGTTCTCTGTGGCATTTGCTAGCATGGAGTTGTGTGGGTGTGATTTCTCCCCTAGGTTTGCTGGTGCTTTCACACTGCGGCAGCGGATGCTGAATTTTGTACAGAATATCCAGTATTACATGACGTTTGAAGTGATGGAGCCCGCATGGCACATTCTTGAGCAGAACTTGAAACTGGTGAGTGTGTGTGCTTGAGAGAAGTTAGAACAGAAAATCTTATATTACCAAATTTAATGTAGGGAAAAGATGCTTTGTTTCAGTTACCATGAAATGTTTTGTTGGATGAACCGTTGTTCTTATCACACTACAAACAGCGCTGCACTTCTGCATAACCTTTCTGCTTTGTTAGTCATGCATCCCTTTCCTCTGCTGAACTCTCCTGTCTGTGTCCCCAAGTTCCATGCTCTCTTCATCCTGTTATGGAAAGGTAGCATTCTGCTGAACACCTCTGCACATAGAGAAGAAAGAACTGGATAAGGAAGAAGGATGTGAGGTGCAAAGATCGCAAGCAGGTCCAGACGTCTTTCTTTGATTCCTTGGCTGACTTACATCTCTTTTTCTCTTCTTGGAACTGCCAAAGATTAGGCCTTTGAGGCAGGAAGAGGCCTTTGCACTTTATTTTTTGTGTTAGGACTATTTGCTATAAAAAACGGTGTTTCCTCTTCCGATGGTTGTTTTACTGGTCTGCTTCCACTGTACCAGGCAAGACTGGAGACCTTTTCCACCCTTGTGATGTCTGGGAGAGGCTGAGATCATTTCGTGCTGTTTTTTATGCCTGACAAGGCAAAATATTCTGGCAAAATATGCCTGACCTCTCCTTTCATAGAGGTGTAATGTTCTGGGCTAAGAGATTTTCTAAGTGTGTAACACAGTACTCCTGGTTCATTAGTCAAAATAAAGTCAGTGACTGCTCCAGAAGTTAACTCTTTTCTCTAGCACAAGCTCCAGGTAACAGTTTTTATCTCCTGATGGGCACGTGAGATACCTTCATCACCTCAAGGAGAAGCACATTCCCAGTGAGTGTCCTACCTCCCCGTTTTAAGCCAAGAACGAGAAGTCTCCAGAAGAATAGGAGCTGACATTCCAGAGCAGTCTGTGAAAGAAGCCCACAGACCTTCTGAAATGTGATGTAATCAATTCAGATTAGAAGGTCCCAGACAACAGATAAAAAGTCAGTCTCTGGGAGACAAAAGACTCATCTCTCTTGGGTGAATGCATCTGTCCTTTCCCTTTTTACCTGGCTGGAGCAGAGGTCGGGACTTCGGAGTTATCAGTTGACAGGTGAAATTCATTAGGCAAGTGAAGGATGATGCTTGTTTACTGGCAGGTCTAAGTGAAAGCTACAGCAACACTGCAGATACCTTGCCATCAGCTTGGCCCAGCCTACAGCTGTGTTGTTCATCAGGAACACATGCCGCAGAGCATTAGCTGAAGTTGCCTGGCTGTGGCTGGTTTCTAGCACACAAACAGCCTCTTTGGACAAGACTCTGTGGGAGGAAAAAGCTAAAGAGCAAAAGAGGATGGCATCTTAAGTTACTTCGGTACTGTTTACTAAAACAAGGCAAGAGACCTAGGCTGCCTGCACTGTGTTACGTAGCAAATGGCTCCACTGGGTTCTGCGTGGTCATGGTGTGTGATAATTTATTCTTTGATTCTGAAGTTGAACAGATACGTTGGCCGTGCTGGTCTAGTGCTTTGGTGTCCTGGTTTGCTTTTTCATTAATGCACTATGCTCCAACAGGCTTCTAATATTGATGACGTTCTGAGCCACCACACAAGCTTCCTGGACAACTGCCTGAAGGACTGCATGCTGACCAACACTGAGCTGCTGAAGATCTTCTCCAAACTGATGTCTGTCTGTGTCATGTTCACAAACTGCATGCAGGTATATACGGTCTCTCCGTTTTTATCATGCCAGCAGCTCTGTTTATTATGCCTGATAAGGGGGTATCTGGGCAAAATGTGCCTGACCTCTCCTTTCGTAGAGATAAAATGTTCTGAGCTAAAGGTTTTTCTCTCTTTTAACACGATCCGTCTCTTGCTCTCAATACACTTGGATGAGCTGCTTTTCCCACCCACCAACAGGCTTTATGAGCTCAGACTTTCCTCCACGCGGTTCCTATGGCTGTTCCCTCCGCGTGATTCTATGTGCTCTTCTTTTTCACTGTTGGAATCAGGTTTCTGTGAACCTGATTGCCTCTCTTCATCCATTCTTGCAGCAGAGTTTGAGGTGAAAGCTGTAGGGCCAGCTAGGTTTTTGTTCCTGCAAAGACCAGCTGAGGACTAGCCATGAAGACTAATCTCCTTAGCCAGTGTATCAAGGAGCCCATTTTAAAAACAAAACAAAACCAGACACCTTCCTTTGGGCATATTAATGCTGTAAATTTAATCTCAGAGTTAGCTTTTGTGGGGATTAACTAGCTTCAGGGCTAGGAGGGTTGCATCGATCTCATGCATTGCTGTTGTGGAAGAGAGAGGTTTTAACCACGGCCCCAACCCTCTGCCCTTTCCAGAGGTTTACCCAAAGCATGAAGCTGGATAGCGAGATGGACCGTCTCACCCTAGAACATGGCACGATGCTGGGCCCACCAACAGAGGAAGAGCGTGCTGAAGAGACTGCCAAGAAGAAGCTGACTAACAAGGTGGGGCACTGGGTATACTGATGGGCTCCCTAAATGCTACCTGAGGCTGCAGCTTGATTGGGGTGGCTCTCCTGCCTCCTACAGGTAGACGTTTCAGGTTTCCAGCACACCTCTGGCCCTGAAAGCAGAATCTTTGTAAAAATGTTGGGCATTTCTGAGGATACAGTGGAGTGCTCTCAAGTCTTCTCTGAGGACCCTGTCTCCCACGGCTGTCGCTGCAATTGTTTATCAGTTCTTAGCTGCATTTTCAGCTGTGTGCATGAAGGTGAACGAGCCAGTGAGCTGTAGAGTCTGACAGCCCTTCTCTTCTGTGTATGAGATATTTGCTTTGTCTGTATTTTTCCCTGTATAGACACACACTTACTAAGCTATTTGTTACGCTCTGCATATATATTTGAGGATTATTCTAGTGGGGTCTGTCTATTCCGGTGTCCTCCCAGATGGGCAAGGCAAGGTTTTTAACCCCTGAGGATCTTATAGCTGTTTTGAAAATGTTACTTCAGTGCCTGAGTTACCACTAAGTTTTATGGCAGTATTTTTTACCAGGTTTTGAAAAACAGATGGGATCGTTGCATCTCCTTGATAAACACCTTTGTCTAATAGCTTTTAGCAGAGCATGCTGACAACCTCCATCTAACATCTGGCTTTGAAGCAACTATCAGCAAGTTTGATAGTAATTTCTCAACACATCTGCTGGATCTGTTGGACCGGCTGAGTGTCTACAGCACCAATGACTGCGAGCACAGCATGCTTAACATCGTCTACAGGTGAGCCAGAGGTTTTCTCTCAGTAGCTTCCCATCCTGTGGTGCTCAGGTTCAGCCCAGGAGCAGTGGTCGCTATTTTATAGCTGTGTGTGTCTGCCTCGTGAGAGGAAAGACTGAAATTGGAAGAAATGTCACTTTATGTTTCAGGCCGTGCCTTTAAAAATAGTCTTCTGAATTTTGCAAGATTTTTCTGTTCTAATGCAAGTGTTAGTTCACATTGCTTTGTGAAGCATTCCAGCAGGAGGTCGGGCTTTTGGGTGTCACTGCAGGCAGTACAGGGCATGGCCAACATAGTGCTGATGGCCACGTTGCCTGCTCTTTTCATAGAAGGGCATCAAGTCTCATGAGGAACGTGCGGAGATCCTTCTGTTGGTGGCATCATCCAGCTCAGTCCCAGGCTGGAGCTGGTTCTCACTGTGCTCAGAAATGCAGAACAATATCGAGTCCCTGACCATCCTTTCCACGAGGGAACAGAAGAAGTCTTGCAGCCTTCCATCACATTGTATCACGTCATGCCAGAGATTACACCAGTGCCTTTTCTGGCAGTAGCTCAGGTGTCCTCCCACCAACACTGTTCCTTAACTTAGCATGAGGTTCACCTTTTTTGTCATTGACTGTCCACCTCTCTAAACTGTTTATGGTTCCATGGGACGGTGGAAGCTCTCTCTTGTGGTGCTGCACCATGGAGACTGGTGTTGCATCCCATTTGATGTTGCTGTGGCTAGGAGTTGACCCATGGAGAAGCTGTGCACGCAGTGCTCCCAAATACTGCAAACTTGTTCTTCACGAGTTCTTCCTGCTTCTGAAGAAAAGAGAAGTACAGTGATTCAGCAGGATGTAATAAAAAAAATGCTTCTGTTGTCTGTTTGCACAAAGGATGGTGACCTAAGACTGCATCAGGCTGTTCAGAGCAGGGCCTGAGGCCTCTGCCCCCAGGCGCTTCCTGCACATGTCTGCAGAAGGGCTGCAGGGGAAATACTCTGTCTTTTTGCTGCCAGGACATGCATCGCTATTATGTCTCCCAGTCAGGACCACGCAAATCTTCACTGAGGTGTTGGGCACAGATGGACCTTGAGTTACAGAGCAGGTGCCCCCATTTCATCATCTGAAATACTGTGTGTTAGCAGGACACGCAGCAGAATGTGTCCTTCCATTTCCAGGGGCTGCTCAGTAGTGTTTTTAAGAAGCAGAAGCACCAAGGTGGATGGCCAGACATGACACTTAGCTCTCCTTCGCTCTGTAGGAATTATCGGATCCAGTCCGGGACACTGTAGCAACAGGAACCAGAACAAAGACTGCCATCTAAAAGAACGTATTTGAGAGAGAGAGAATAGACTGTAGGATTTGCTGGTCTTGTCTCACAAACTGTAACCACAGATCTTCAGCACGCTGAGTGTGCTCGGGTGTCTTTTCTTCATCAGCAGTGCTGACAAGAGAGCTCGTGGCTGCAGAAAGTGCCCGCAGTCACTGCCCAGTTGGGAAAAGAAGCAGCATCAGAGCAGAGGGGTCTGTCACGTGGATGGCTTTGAATCCAAATGCCCTAAAATCTTCACTCATTAAGTGCTGCTAGCACTCTTCAGATATCCTTTCAACAACTTGGGAGGCAACTGCAAGGCTGATTTGGAGGCAGACCGCTGGGATGTATAGGAGGATGGGGAAAACAGCAAATGTGTGCTTCAGCCACAGAATGAGATACTGAGTGCAAGGGGGGTTTGGGAAGCACCTTAGGAGTTATCATAGATAATTTAATCTTAAAAACAGAGTTGGAAAGGAACAGGATGTAAATGGATCCCAATTGTGTAAGCCCTTAAGTTGGAATCAAAATTCAGTCAATAATCCTGCCTCAGTGTCATGTGTCCTTTGAATAAACATTGAAAGGACAAAAGATGTAAACTGCTGAGCCGGGAGAAAGCAGATGATAAATTCCATCTGTCGAGGCTGTTTTCCCCAGTCACAAAAAATATCTAGGAACAACTTGTTGCCATTTCTGTAAGATTGTTAAGCAACACGAAACTCAAATGTTGTGCCTATTCCTTAAGTATTCGAACACGTACTGGACAAATAGGAGAGTAATTTCTGTATAGTTTGCAGGCTGCTGGCCTGTCGCCTGCTGCTGCTAGGGTGCATGTTTCTCCTAGGATCACAGAGTGGCTCGGGTTGGAAGGGACCTCAAAAATCATCTGGTTCCACTCCCCCTGCTCTGGGAAGGGTCGCCGGGCTCTGGTTCAGGCTGCACAGGGCCCCATCCAGCCTGGCCTTAAAGGTGCCAGGGATGGGGCATCCTCAGCTTCTCTGGGTAGCCTGTGCCAGGGCCTCACTGCTCTCTGAGTGAAGAATTTCTTCCTAACCTAAACCTCCCCTCTTTCAGTTTAAAAATTCCCCTTTGTCCTATCGTTATCTGCCCTTCGAGTACTGGAAGAAATATTCTCAGTTTCGTGGTTTCACGATGCAGAGATGTGCCTGGGGAAGGGCACAGCAGAGTGGGACTGGGTGGTTCTGTGCCACTCGAAACACTGCCTGTGTTACGAAGGAGACAGGCTGATGCTCTCGGTGGTGCCGTGTGCCGCGAAGGCACGTTGACCCAGTCGGGGCCATGGGGCAAGCAGGCCGACTCCTTCCTGTGCTTTGTCTCACAGGTTGGACTTCAACGGGTTCTACACGGAGCGCCTGGAGCACATGTCCGCAGAGCGGAGCCAGAGGGCCGCCCCGCCGCCTGCCTGCACCGCCGCGCCTGCTCCACGAAGGCAGTGCCTGCAGGGAGCGAGCGAACTGGAAACAGAGCGCAGGGAGACGGGGGGGACGCTGGGTCCCCTGGAACGAATGTGATGGACCTGGTCTTTTGAGACGCCAAGTGAAGTGGGTTTCTTTTTGTTCTTTAGTACGTTGTTGAACGGCGTCTCTATGTGCTGCAAAATAAAAACTAAAGAAAAGAAAAATTAGAGCTGTCCTGTTGGTGCGTGGCATGTGCTGTTGTTAGGTGACCAGAGCATGGTCTGGCCTAGCGGGAGCCCGGCAGGGGCTGCTGGTGGGGGGCAGTCTGATCTCTGCTCAGCCCAATGGCTGCTCTGCTCCAGCAGCAGCTTTGAAGCTCCGTGGGTTCCTGTTGAATCTGAGTGCCGTTGCTCCTTGAACGCCCAGTGAGGTTTTATGTGTTCTCATTTACACACACATCCTTATGTCAAAAGGTGCTGTCCTGCCTCCAGTGTTCCCAGCACGAGGCACACCAACACAACATCAGCTGCCCCAGAACTGTGCTCCCTGTCATAAATGCTCAGAGTCCAATCGGAGACTTTGGAATATTTTATTGCAATCAAAAGGTGAAAAGCAGTCAGCAAGCAGCGCTGGGTGTGCTGGGGAGTCTCCGCTCCACCGACGACGCACACCAAGAAGATGGTTCTCTTTTCTTCTATACAGTGTCTTATTTAAAATCCCCTGAAGTCCCCTCCTCCTTTCGGTTAATCATTTTATTCTTCTACGCTTGCGTGGCTAGTCGCTAGGCGGTCGCACATTCCTTCAGGTGGTCTTTGGGCTGAAGTCTGTCTTCCTTCTTCAATGCCCTCTGATTCATCCCTCCGGGCTCGGCCTTGCAAGGATTGTGTTTGAGGTGCTTACCTCTGCCACCCCTTGATTTGAGGAATGCCACTCCGGCTCCACCTTGCAAGGTTTTGTGTTTGAAATGCAGATAGAGTTCTGTTCTCAGTTTATCCTTCCATGCCTTATAAGGAAATTTTACTCCTTCAAGCAATTTTCTCTGCCGATCGTGGTTAAGGCTAGTTTACAGTTATGGTATCAGCATCCCTGACATTTGTCTTTTGACACAAATCACATCCACATGTTTTACACAGTTTACTAAGAGTCAAGGTCCCTACCATGTTGTGGTCATTCTGCACAAGCCAGCTCCTGACCTCCACATCTTCCACCAGTCCTTCTCCATTTGTGAACAGCAGGTCTAGCATGGCACACCCCCTTTTAGGCTCTCTTACAATGGAAACTCATGGAAAAGATTGCTAAAAAAACCAAAATAATGTTAAAAGGTTACAATCACATGGGGCCACATTACTAGCTGTCCAAGGCCACCTGCAGCCCACATGCTGAACACACCTGATTTAGAACGTCCGTATCGTCTGTTCATCATTACTTCCCACACAAACATGTATGCCTTGTCATCACCACTGTTCCCTGTCCGTTAACAAATATGGACATACAACACTCCCAACCTGTGGGCCTCTCAAAGTGCCCAGAGAACTAGCAATGAATACAGGCCTCAGCCACCAAAGTGAGAAGTTTCAAAGTGAGACTGTGTTTTTGCAGTGGAATTTTCCAGTATTTCTGTATGTAGCATAGGATAAGTTGCCAAACACAGTAAAGTTGAGACTGGGGCATTCCGACCTAGGTAAAATTGGCACAGTCACGAGGTAAGGTAATTATATAGGGTAGAGGAGAGCCCGGTACAGGACAGTTCTAGCGTGTAGTTTACTGAAAATATTGTCCTCTTATCATCATAGAAGGTACAGAACATACCTGAAGAATATGGGATTGGCAACAGACACAGTACGGAAATGCAACGTAGCATTCAGAAGATTGAGAGCCTGAGACGCTCAACCAATGAGTGCCAGGAGGGGCTTTACCTGCGTCAGACCCAGGGTATATAATGGAATGGATTTCACTGACGAGCTGCACGATTTCTCTCTTGTCAGGAGGCGGTGTGCACCCATTATTGCAATAATGAATAAATTGCTGCTATCGTTGAGATCTTTGCCTAAACGGAAATTCTTGACTTAGAGCTGACCTTAGCTGACCTTCTTAATCACCAGATAACAAAGTGGGAGATGTAATGCTACTGGGAAATAAGCAAATGCTGTTCCAGACTGCTTCAAAATACCGATTTCCGGGGAGAAAAGATAACACTGCCCTTGTATGTAATGTTGATGCAGCAGTTCTTTTGACATGAGTAAGAAAAAGAAGGACTGATAATTAGGCATCTAAAGGAGTGCTAAAAATATTCCAGAAGATGAAGAAGCTATTCTGTGTATGTAAGATGAAAAGGAGTTTTAATATGGTGACAATAATTCTGTAAAGATTTTTTTTTTAAGTGCAAAGGATGCAGAAAGATGAGGAGTGGTCTATGCAAAGAATAAGTTTGAAAAATTGGAGGGTTTTTTTTGAAGGATCAGGGCGCTGAGGCCTGTCCGATTGATTGTTGGAGCAGAAAAACAAGCCACCTCCTTTTCACGTAAAATGAGATGAGTGGAAAGGATTTGCCTGTGTCAGACAGAGCCAGAACGCTCCCAACTGTTGTTCAACACCCCACCAAACCAAATGTGTGAACACAGCGGTGCTGAAAACACCGTGTTTCGTTGTAGTACGTCTAGCCTCGGTGTTTACAGGCTGGCCAAAGTCAAACAAAGCTGTGGCGCTAACAAAGTACGGAGCTGGGCCTGCCTTGTGACAGCAGCTAGCAATGGCAGAACAGAAATTTTACGGCCGGTAATTTTTAATGCTCTCATAATCGACTTGGATGCAGGACTTGGAAGGCACACTAAGCAGGTTTGTGGGTAACACTAACTTGGGATGAGCTACTGACTCCCTTATGACATCTTGCTGAGAGATCTTGTCAAACTGGAGGGCTGGGCAAGCGGCAACAGCATTCATAGAATCACCAAGGCTGGAAACAACCTACAAGATCATGCAGTCCAACCGTCCACCTATCACCAGTAGCTCTCACTAAACCATGCCCCTCAACACAAGGGCTAAACGCTCCTTCACACCTCCAGGGTTGGAGCGGGCCGCGCCCCGGGGCTCCCTACTCCCCCCTCCCCTCTTCCCCCCGCCGGCTCTGTGCCGCCGCACATACAGTTTCAGTAGGTGGCTGGGTGTAAACAATTAGTATCGCTAGGCCCAACCTGGCGGGCCATTATCAATAGCTTGAACCATATGCAGGCAGAGCGTCAGATTGCAGCAGCGGCTGTCCAAGCCCTGTCTGCTCCCTCCACGCCAACTACATCTCCAACAACTACGATAAACCTGTTAGACTTTCCATCACCAGGCATAGGGCACCCCGTTTGTTCAACAGCAGCCCAAGTAAAAGCGGCATTGGAATCTTCCTCTGTAGAGGGCAGAGAGGGGGCTCAATCTGCTGAAATGACTGGTTCTGAACGAGTAAAGGAGCAGGATAGCCCTGATTCGGAAGCGCTCAAACTCACTCGGCGGGAAAGGGCAAATTCTTCCGACTGTTCCCCATGCCCCCCCCTCCACCCCCGCCTCCGCCCCTTAGCACGGAAAGCAGCTCCTGCCGGGACTCAATCTCGGATTCCAACCTCATCCCCGCCCGGGTAGCAGGGAACTCGACACCTTTTGCTGCACCCCTGCCTCCTTCCCCCCCCCTCCACCCCGCGCCGTAGCCGCTCGCCTTCTCCTCCCCCCCCTCCACCCCGCGCCGTAGCCGCTCGCCTTCTCCTCCCCCCCCCTCCACCCCGCGCCGTAGCCGCTCGCCTTCTCCTCCCCACCCCTCCACCCCGCGCCGTTGCCGCTCGTCGCTCCCCCCCCACCCTCCCCCCGCAAGCTGCCCCTCTCCGCACCCCCCCCCCCTCCGCAAGCCGCTGTCATGCCACCCTCGGAAACTGAGCCTGACGGAGAGATTCATACAAATCAGGCGCAGTCAGAAGAGGATATTAAATCCCTAACAGAACGGCTTCGGCAACCGGAGCTTAAGATTGCAACACCTGCAGCGCCGGGGTCTCAAATGGCCATTCCATCCGCTCCACTATTGCCGATACCACCGGCAGGGCCCCGGCCAGCAGTTTCTCGTTGGTCTGGAGTTATACGGGACGCGATATTAGATGGGGAATGGCAAGCAGCCTCCCGTGTACTGTGTCCAGTCATCTATGATCAGGCTGGTACGGCTCGATGGGAGTCGCACGACTGGAAGCTATTGCAGCAGGCGAGAAAGACTGTTACTGAATACGGTTTAAAATCTGAGGCGTCTAAACAAATTATTCAGTGGATTTTTACTGCAGATGTTTTGTTACCACTCGATGTCAAAAATATTGCGCGTCTGCTACTAACCCCTTCTGAACTGCTTTTATTCAATCAGGAATGGGCAGATCGGGCAGGTAAAGTCACGGCGACAACTCGTCAGCCCAACGATCCCCTTTATGGTCTTACCACTGATATGCCGATAGGTGCTGGGCAGTACAGTAGTGGGGAGGTTCAGCTCACATTCCCAAGGAATTTTCATCAGTTATCTGCCCAACTAGCGCTAGAAGCTATTTTTGCTATACCAGCTGGAAAGAGAGAGCCAGCTTTCGCTTCTGTGCGCCAAGGGGTAACCGAGCCTTTTACACGTTTTGTTGATCGTATGTGGATTGCAATTCGTGATAGTGAATTACCAGAGGAGACAAAACAGCAATTATTTCGAGTAATGGTTCATGATAATGCTAATGCGGCTACCAAGTCAATTCTTGCGACCCTTCCACAAGGTGTGTCGGTAGAGGTTATGTTACAACGCACAGCGAGAACAGAACAGAGACAACAAGCATTACATATTGCCGCTGCTGTGCAAGCAGCAATAGGCAAAGGTGGGAAAGAATCACAAATTTGGGAAACCATTAAATGCTATAAGTGCGGATCGCTTGGACATATGAGGCGTCAGTGTACAAAACAGGTGTGGTGTGATAAATGTAACCAACCTACACACGATTCCAAAACCTGTAGGAAGCAGGGAAGCGGGAAGCACAGCGCGAAACCCCGTCGCGCAGGGACACAAATATCGGGGCCAAGGGAACAGGATATCTCGATATCCACCGTCCGCAAACCCGAGGAAGCCTTGGAGTGGATGTGGCAACAGCAGTAGATGTTCATCTAACAGAAACACAAGTGCAAAAGGTCCCATTAGATGCTGTGGGGCCACTATCTACCACTTGTAAACTACATGCGATACTAATGGGACGGTCCTCTCTCGGAGTATCACATGTAGTTCTAATACCAGGGGTAATTGATGCTGATTATAAAGGGGTGATTTACGCTATGGTTTTTACAGTTAATCCTCCAATCTTTATCCCTAAAGGGACTCGAATCGGGCAACTTATCCCCATTCCGGCCACTCCTCAGAATCCTGGAATGGACTGTGAGCGTTCAGGTGCTTTCGGTTCCACAGGGGCAACGGTCTGCTTAGTCGCTGATCTAGGGGAGCGACCTACCACCAGTGTCACGTTATGCTATCAATTAAAACAGATTCAGGTAACAGCATTGCTCGATTCTGGAGCTGACATTTCGATTGTGGCAACAGACAAGTGGCCCTTGGATTGGCCGACAAGGGTAGTAGCTGGAGTTAGCGGGGTGGGCGGTGCAGCTGAAACTAAACAGGCTGTTAATCCTGTAACAGTAAAAATAGTACATGAGAGACCAGTGCCATGCTTGGTGCATGTAGCCCCTCTGCCTGGAGGATTACAAATGTTGCTTGGACGAGACATACTCAGTCAATTGGGTGTGCAACTAACAAATCAAAATTTAGAATAGTGGCCACTGTTGCGCCGCCACCGATTCCTCTTAGTTGGAAAACTGACGAGCCAGTATGGGTGGAACAGTGGCCTATGACAAAAGAGCGCATTGAAATAACACAACAATTGGTTCAAGAACAAATGATGGCAGGGCATATTCGTCCCTCTACAAGTCCCTGGAATACTCCGATCTTTGTAATCCTTAAAAAATCTGGAAAATGGCGTTCACTACATGATCTCCGAAAAATTAGTGATCAGATGGAGACTATGGGAACCTTACAACCTGGTATGCCATCCCTATGTATGTTGCCCAGAAACTGGCATATACTAATCATAGACCTTAAGGATTGCTTTTTTACGATTCCTATAGCAGAGCAAGATTGTAAACGTTTTGCCTTCTCAGTACCTGCCGTAAACAAAATGCAACCTGCACAGAGATACGAATGGGTTGTTTTGCCGCAAGGCATGAAAAATTCTCCAACGCTGTGTCAACTTTTTGTAGCTACGGCATTGGTACCAATCAGGCAGCAAAATCCCAATACTATTATCTATCATTATATGGATGATATCCTTTTTTGCCAGCAGGAACCATTCACAAAACAATGGGAAAAAAATCATTGTTGAACATCTTAAGGAATTCGGCCTTAAGGTAGCTCCTGAGAAGGTTCAACGGTCAAGTCCTTATTTGTATCTTGGTTGGTCTTTGTCTGACGCAATGATTCGACCGCAAGTTGCAGAGCTGGATGTGAATGTACACAATGGAACTAATTTACAAACAGTTCTGGGCCATATACAGTGGTTACGACCTACAGTAGGGATTACGAATCGTCACTTAGAACCATTGGTACAATTACTTAGGAGAAAACGTTCCGCCAATTCTAAAATTACCTTGACTAAGGAAGCTACTGATACATTGCAGGAAATCAGCAAAATAATCAAAGCAGGAATATCTTATCGGTATTGTCCAGACCTTAGGTTATCGGTTGTTATCTATGTCCAAAGTACTCATGCCTTTGCAGTTGTTTGTCAATGGCCAAAAGAAAAGGGGGGCGTGGGGGATATTAGGCAGCAATGTCTACAATGTCTAAGAAGGATGCCATTGACAAACAAAGAGAAAGGCAATGACAGATTACCTATATCTAATAAGCTGAGAGAACGTCATTCACCACAAAATTTTTTTCTTTTAGAATGGGTGTTTCCTACTGTTCAACCAAAGTCATCACTTTTGACACGAACAGAGATGGCAGCTTTACTCATCATTCAAGGTCGAGAGCGTGTGGTTGCTATTTCAGGGAGAGAGCCTAATGACATCAGTCTGCCGTTTGCAAAAGTTTGGTTAGAATGGACACTACGACATTCAACACCACTAATTAGTGCCCTGGAGGGGTATGGCGGTGTTGTACATACGTTGAGGCCTCCTGCAAAGATAGCTCAATTTTTAGAGAAAACGCAGTGGGTAAAGCCCCCATTACAATCAGATCAACCAGTTAGGGGGAGGACAGTTTATACTGATGCAGGAAAGAAGACAAAGAAAGCAGTGTGTACATGGTGGGATGGTACATGGAAGCACCGTTATGTGCCCATAAAGGCTGCTGATTCTCTACAAATTGCAGAGTTGAAGGCCGTCCTATGGGCATTTGAGAATTGGTGCGATGAGCCCCTAAATCTGGTCACCGATTCCCTGTATGTTGCCGGCATCTGTAAAAGAATTGAGGACTCCTATTTGAGGGAGTCGAGAAATGAGGAGTTAGCGTCGCAGTTTATCAGATTACGCAATCTACTAAGAGCAAGACAGCACCCATATTGTGTGATCCACATTAGAAGTCATCTCACAGAATTCGGTTTAGGGGAAGGAAACATGTTAGCAGACAAATTGGTGACTACGGTTCCAGTGAATTTGTTTGAGGCAGCCAAAATATCTCATGAAGCTTTTCACCAAAATGCAAAAGGATTGCAGACGCAGTTTCATATCAGTCAGGCTGATGCAAGACTGATTGTGCAAACATGTCCACAATGCAGTCATCATAATGGAGGTCTTGGTATAGGGACTAACCCCAGAGGCTTAAAGGCTTTAGAAATCTGGCAGAGTGATATTACCCATATTGTAGAATTTGGCCGTTTAAAATATGTACATGTCAGTACTGATACTTTTTCAGGGATGTTGTGGGCTACTGCTGAGACGGGAGAATCAGCAAAACATGTAATTCGGCATTGGAGAGCAAGCTTTGCAATTATGGGTGTACCTAATACTATCAAGACAGATAATGGACCAGCCTATCGATCAAAATCCATTCAAGACTTTTTGCAGAAATGGGGTGTGCAGCATTTATTTGGTATCCCACACTCTCCCACAGGTCAAGCGATTATTGAACGAGCACATGCTACTTTAAAAATGCAGATATCTAAGGTACCGACAACTCTAAATATCCATGAGCGTTTGTATCAAGCTCTCTTTGCTTTGAACTTCTTATTTATTCGAGGGGATGCCACTAATCCCCCTGTTGTAATACATCACTCTGGTATTAGCTTACGATCAATCCAAAGATCGCCCAAAGTTCCATATAGGGATCCGACAACAGGAGAATGGTATGGACCAGCCACACTAATCTTCTCCGGAAGGGGTTATTCTTGTGTTTCTACAGATCAGAATGGACCAATTTGGATTCCTGCTCGCTGTGTTCGCCCTTGGCATGACCAGAAATAACTACATTGCATGGATCAACGGGAAAACATGAGTACCTTACATGGATTCCGGCTTGATACCATTTGGCCTTATCTCAAGGCAGAAAATAGCATCCAACCCTCTTAAGGACCGGGGTTGTGTGCTTCTTTCTTATTGTTTTTTTCTTTTTTTTGCAGATTGTTGTACTTTTTGATAACTTATGTATGCCATAGTATGTGATGAAGAACAGCTGGATTAGCCATTGAATGGTATCTCACTAATAACACTGATCATGGTATGACAAAAAGGGGTGATTTTTCTGTGTTACCAATATAGCCTTAAGAATCAGAATTATTAGGCATTATCTAGGTTGCTGTGTGCTTTTTCTATTTTAGTAGTGAATCGAGTGTGAATTAGATAGGATTTGATGTTACTAATGTTGTAATCTGTGGAAATAGCACTTTTAATGTATTTAGAACGCACAGTTATGTTGTTAGCCTATCAATTAGCTCTTTTCTAATTTGTTAAAACAAACCTGAAAAAGAATCCCAGGCAAAGGAATGATCTTGGGAAGGAACAAAGTATTCTGATAGCATTAGGACAATTGATATTTATGACTGTAAATATTTTTAGATAGAGCTAATCTTGATAGTTTATTCTGCTTTGCAAGCAGGTGTTCCTTTTGGATTCTGCATCATGCACTGGCCACGCATATGCAGTGTACAAATGGAAAAAACTTTGCAAACTCTGAGAAGAATTAGAATTGGAGGAAATCTGTGGTGGGTGAGAGAGGAAAAGTGCACCTTGAAGCAGGGGACGCCTTGCTAGCACTGCCTTTCACATCCACCGCTGGTATGTTCCTTTTCTCTATTCTTTCTGGTGATTTGTCATTTCTTAAGGGTTAATAGCTAGAAATACACTTTTTAAAGGAGTTTCTGCTTCGTGCTTGCTCCCATCTGAAAATAAATGTCTGCATGTGTCTGAGTGTATGTTGACTTAAACTTTAACCCTTTGTGCTACTCTGAATGTGCAGTTTGCTTGCTCCTGTTCTTGAGATGTCCTGTTTCTCAGATCCAGTATATCCTGAAACAGCACCACTCGAGTTTTAATCACAGTCACCAAGTTAGGATGTTAGCTAGCAAAGGAAAATTATACCACCAGTGATGCTCTAGCAGATTTACCCACTGATATTGATTCTGTTTGACAGGCAACTTAACAAAGTTGTGCCACCACTGATCTTCCATTATTAACCAAAGGTATGATGGTGAAGATTTTAAGGGCACATGCTATACGAATCTTAGGGAACATTAGAAAACCACTATATCAAAGTATACAAAAATTAAAAGATTCTTCCTAATCAATTACTGAATCACATAGAATGATACCTTCAGGGACTCTTTTTCAGGTTGCAGGAACTTAAGCCGTAGGTAGAATATATGTTTGTTCTTTTGTTAATAAGTTTAATAGTATTTCTTATCATTATGATATGATTGCCTTGTATCTTTTCTTACATTCAGCGTGTTAACTATTGAAACCTTGACTAAGTTGTGATAACCTAAGTGAACCTTTCAATGCTGTTACAAAGTTTTACACAAAACGAAGAGAGCTGAAGGTCAGGTGATTGGGATGCTGTGTACAAGGTGTAGTTATGTTACTAATGCGGTTTGTGATTTTGCAGTAAATTTATACTTGACATTGTAAAACGCTTACTGTCCAAACTACCGTCTGCTGTTTTGTTAGCGCAAAAAGAAAAAGGGGGAATTGTGGAGAACTGGCTTGGGAAAGGAGGTTGCGTGCGCTTATCTTTGTAGCAGTGCGAACAAAACAGCATGTTCAGATCACTGAATTTTGAGAAGTAGTGCACCGTTGACCAGGCAACGATGAGGGAGTAAGTTTGCGGTGGAACCAGATGGCCCTGGTATGTGTGGGAAAAGAAGAACTAATTGGACACCACTTATCTTGCAAGGACAGAGCAAGAACCACTGCTTAACCACTGCTTATTCTAAAAATAGCATATGTTCAAGGGGTATAAAAGTATGTAACCTGCGCAATAAAGTTGGCTCAGCTGCATAATCATATTGATGTCTCTCTGAGTCCTTGCACCGGCATCTTAAGAAGATCGTTCCGGCGCGGCTGTGGGTCATCCTCCTGGGGTCACCGCAACATCGGATTACCGGCAGCATGTGTTGATCGGCTTTGGGCACTTTGTAAGGATACTTCTGGAACTAGTCCTCTGCTATCCCACAGAGTCACAGAATGGCTTGTATTGGAAGGTGCCCAAATTCCAACTACTGCCACCCAACCGCATCAGGCTGCCCATGGCCTCATCCAGCCTGGCCTTGGGCACCTCCAGGGATGGGGCATCTACAGTTTCTTTGGGCAGCCTGTGCTTCGCTTCACCACCCTCCGAGTAAACAGTTCCCTCCTAACATCTAAGATAAATCTTCACTCTTTCAGTTTAAAGCCGTTCCCCTCTCCCCTTCCCTTGCTTGCTTATTGCTTTTCACCTTTTGATTGTAATAAAATATTCCAAAGTCTCCGATTGGACTCTGAGCGTTTATGACAGAAGGATCGCCTGCAGAAGGAGCAGACATTCCGGTGCAGCGTATTGTAGTGGTGCTCGTAGCCTTCTAGCGTGT
The DNA here is from genome assembly GCF_038088225.1 of Cyrtonyx montezumae. Taxonomy (NCBI): domain Eukaryota; kingdom Metazoa; phylum Chordata; class Aves; order Galliformes; family Odontophoridae; genus Cyrtonyx; species Cyrtonyx montezumae. Next base: position 33,563,414 of record NW_027072045.1, read on the forward strand.
CGAACACTTGAGAGCAGCCGGAGATGTGGCAGCAAAACTCAGACACCCTGTGAGGAAGGAGAGCACGGAACGGCATCCTCAGTTTGTGACCGCTTAGAAGCGTTCAGGCGTCATAAAAAGGCTCCGCCCCAGAGGGCAGCGGGCATGGCACAGGTTGCCTAGGGTCACGGCCCGAGCTGCAGGGGCTCAGGGAGCGCGTGGACAGCGCTCTCAGACGGAAGGTTTGGGTCTCTGTGAGCAGGCAGGGCGGGCCGCCCGCCGCTCCCCGCGCCGGCAGCTCCAGGAGGCGGGGGCGGGGGCTCCGCGGGGCTGAGCTCTCGTTCCACGCGGCTCACCCGGGCCTCTCCACCTCCTCGGCGCGGCCCGTGAGGGCCTCCCGCAGGTACGGGTGCCTCTGCACGTCGCCATCCTGCAGTGGGGGGATACGGCAGCAGTGCGGCACCCCCGCCGCCGCGCCGCCCGCCTCGCCTCGCCTCGCCAGCTGGGAAGCACCATTCTCATGCTTAAACCAAAACGCTGACTTGATTCCCTGCCTTTCTTCCTGTGTCCTAAGCCGCAGTAGGTCTGTTCACACTCAGATGGGAGTATGAGTGAGTTCCGCATCCACCACGATGTCAGCGAGCTGCTCGGCCTGCTGCGTGTGCGTGGTGGCGAGGGGGCTGAAGTGTACATTGACCTGCTGCAGAAGTCAATTTACAGTCAATTTTTAAAACTAAAAAATTATTGCCCTTTCAATCATCTCTTTTTTCGTTCTACTCTCCCCTTTTTTTACTCCAGCAAACATGGCAGCTGGTGGCAGCTCAGATTCTTCCATTCCCTCATGTACTTCCAAGATATCTCTGCAGGAGTTGGAGGAGTTGCGCACGCAGCTTGGCACTGTCACAGACAGCGCCAGCACACAACAGGTACTGCCTCTTGCCTTACCTTATGTGTAAGATCTTTCCCTGCTGCTCATATGTACGTAATGCTCATGTGTAGCTGTGCTCTTAACTTTCACTATCTAGGGGAATTATGAATGTTCCTATCCATACAGATAATCTGAATTTGCTCTCAAAATGTGCTAGTCACATTATATTAAGTCGTTGTGCTGTTCTTCATAAGAATGGCCTTTTCTATTGAAGTCAGGTAAGGTGAGTTGAGTTTAGGCCACAGCAGTTCGCACTGGGGGGTAGTGATGTGATTTCATTTTCCCTTTTCAAACCACCTCCTTAACCCGTGCAGATGTTTCCTTTTCCTCCTGCACAGTGCTTGCACAGGGGCTTAGCAGCCTCTATGGCTCATCCCATCCTTGCTGAAAGCTCTGTTCTCCCAGGTACTTGAGTGAATTTGAAGTTGTTCCCCAAGTGGATGCAACTGTTTTGTTTACTTAGCTATTGGGATGAGTGTTCCTGAAATAAGTGCTGCAAAACCCTTGTTGAGCAGTGATGGAGCTACACTGATTTTCACATACTGTTCGTATCAGGCTTTTTGCTTGTCTCATCCAAATCCTTCATGGATGATCTGAGTCAAGCAGTTGATTCGGATCCTGAAGGGATCCACGTTTCCAGTGGGAGAGTAGATCTTTTACAGAGGATTTATGTATGGAGTTGCTCAGAGAGGAGAGAAGAGGAAGTGGTATTCTCTAGGATGTTCAAATACAGTTTGATTTCCTTGCATGGTTTTCCTTTGAGGCCTGCAGCCAAAGGAACTGAAATGGCAGTGCAAGCCAGTGACCACTGTGCTTCAGGATGTAATGCTTATGTGTACTTGTTTCCTTCCCACATTCCTCTCACCTCTGAGACCTTCTATGAGAAGAAAATAAAATGACCCTGTGCAGATCTCACTTCATATACGTGTGGACCTTAAGAAATGCAATGCTATAGGCTTGGGGCAGAATGGCTTGAAGACTGTAGAGAGAAAAAGGAGCTGGGGGTGTTGGTTGATGCTCGGCTTAACATGAGCCGGCAGTGTGCCCAGGTGGCCAAGAAGGCCAACGGCATCCTGGCCTGTATTAGAAATAGTGTAGCCAGCAGGAGCAGGGAGGTGATCATCCCCCTGTACTCAGCTCTGGTGCGGCCGCACCTCGAGTACTGTGTTCAGTTTCGGGCCCCTCACTACAAGAAGGACATTGAGGCCCTGGAGCATGTTCAGAGAAGGGCAACAAAACTGGTGAGGGGTCTGGAGCACAAGTCTTATGAGGAGCGGCTGAGGGAGCTGGCATTGTTTAGTCTGGAGAAGACGAGGCTCAGAGGAGACCTTATTGCACTCTGCCACTTCCTGAAGGGGGGTTGTGGTGAGGAGGAGGTGGGCCTCTTCTCCCTGATAAAATAATGACAGGACAAGAGGGAATGGCCACATGTTGCGCCGGGGAAGATTTAGATTAGACCTGAGGAAACATTTTTTCTCTGCAAGAGTGGTCAGGCACTGGAATGGCCTGCCTAGGGAGGTGGTTGAGGCACCATCCCTAGCACTGTTCAAGAAGCATTTAGATGAGGTGCTAAGGGATTTGATTTAGTAGTTCAGTGGGTAGGGATGGTGATAGGAGGATGGTTGGACTAGATGATCTTGTAGGTCCTGTCCAACCTAATGTATCTATGAGTCTATGAAATGGCTTTCATAAGCACATCCCCCATATTTTTGCACTTGTGTCAGTTTATGGAGGTTATACATCGCACAGACCTCTCCAACTGAAAATGAGTCTTTCACCGTATTTATTTTACTGACAGAGATCCAGAGCAAGGAATTAAGACTGTTGTGGTCTTGCAAGAGCTTGCTTCCTTCACAGTCAGAGCAAAACCACCATCGTTTTCCACCAATGTATTATCTGGATGGCATTTCATGTGCAGCTATTCCACGGGTACTGTGCAGGAACTGATTTCAGAGGTGGCCATTAGCCTGTTTGCAAGTGCTCCTTGGATAAGATGTTGCTGCTTTCTGCTTCTGGAAGTAATTTGATGGCTTTTACATTGAGAACTACTAAGGTGCCCGGTGCTTGTACGTGTCCTAGTTTTATTCCTGTGTGTATGCTGCAGCACCAAGGCTGGTGCGTGGGATATGGCAAGACATTATTTAATGCACCCTCCAAAAAGAGGAAGGGCAACTATATTAAAAAATCACCCCTGCAGCACTGAGACCAATAGACTACATGAAATGGGGGGACTAAAACCGACACTGTTCTACTGAAATACCAATTATTCCACTTTCTGTTCTCAAATTATCGGCTTACAGTCAATTTTTAAAACTGAAAAATTATTGCCCTTTCAATCATCTCTTTTTTCATTCTACCCTCCCCCCTTTTTTTTTTCTCAACAGCCCCTTGAGCTTACACGGGAAATGCTTCGAGATAAGCACAACAAGAAGAATGCAGGTCAGCCTGTTCCAGTGTTTCCATCCTGGGTGTATGAGAGGCCTACGCTTACTGACGATTTCTTAATTGGCACTGCTTTAAGTACTGACACAACGGTACCTATAGGTATGTGATACATACTGAAAATTATGTTAACACAGTACGTTTTGTACTTGTTCAGAAGTGCCATTCAGATTCTGTCATAATTAGGATGAAAGCAAAACTTGCCTCCCTGAAATCTGCCAAGAAGATCAGGATTCAAAAAAAAAAACCAACAAACCAATATGCAGCCAGACAGAGTGTTTCTCCCATGATAAATTCCAACTCCACTATTAGTCCATAAGATCTAATCCGCTTTGAGTTTCCCAGTCCTTCCACAAAGTCCTACTGCAGGAGCAACCCATCTGCATTCTCAGCTGAAAAATCTGCAGTTGCACCTGTCAGGGGAGCATTCATCAATCTATGCAGCTCATTCTCCTCTCCAGTAAGGCCGTGACAACCTCCCTGATTTGTTCCTAGCTGGAGCAAAAGGGGACTGATCTCACTCTGTATTGCAGCTTTAAGCAGAGCTTTGCATAGTTTGTGATTTGTAAATTAGATACAGGAAAGCCAGCAGCTGTGCTAGGGGTTCACGTTTCTATTTCCCAAGAAGGTAGCAGCACCTGCATGAAGCTACAGCTTCTTCCTGGCATGGATTTGTGCCTTGACTAAGGGGCACATGAAAGTAGTGATCACAAGTAGTTTCATTCTTGAGTGTTCCCCCGTTGTCAAATGATTTGTCTAGCTGCATGGGAGTGTTAAGCATGTCTGATGCTTGCATTTAAGGTCTGTGCTTTCCTTCCAGGCTTTTGAACCACATGACAGAGATCCTCGGAGTCACGTTTCAGTCAGATGTTGTTTTTTGGTGTTTTTTTTTTTTTTTTCTTCCAGGGATCAACAAATTCTGTAGTGCCCAGAAATCACTGTTAAGATCAGACACCTTTCAACAGTGTTAAGTGCTGCACCAGCACATGCAGTGCTACAGTGGAGAGGGATTGTTAGCTGGTTTTGTGAGATAAGGCTAGCTATAGTGAGCATTGTAGCCATTGTGGTCCCCAGCCTTTTGATGGACTTTATTAAATTTCAGTTTGAGTCCCTTGCGCTTCTTTGTAGCTGCTTTCTAGTTCACTGCACCAGTCAGATACCTTATAGCTTGCAGACCACCTTCAACTTTGGCTGGACTAGCATTTTGTTGTCTGTATTTTAACTTTATTCTTTGAATTTTAGTATTTCAGTGGAGAGGAGGTAGGAGAATTGTTTGCAAGGCTGGAACTCAGGTCCAGTGTACGTGAGCCCGTTTGGATGGAAAAGCCAACAGTGCAAGTGACGTACTCTTAGCCACAGTTGATGGATATATGGCTCTGTCTGCTTGCTTTGCTTTGGGTTTAAGTGAGCAAAGGCTTATGTTTTCCTGGACAGCAAGTTTTAAGATTTTGGAGTTGACAGGAACTCAGTTCTGTTCTCTGTATCTTGGTTCAGATGTGTATGATCTTCCTTTGTTCTCTTTGAATGGTAGTATGTCATCCTTGTAGACTTCAAGTGCTAGGTTGTGAAGGCTAGGTTGTGATTCTGTTGTCTCTTTGAAAACAGGTACTCTGCCTTTAGCATCCCAAGAATCCATGATTGTGGAAGACCTGCTATATGTTTTGATTGGTGTGGATGGAAGATATATCACAGCACAGCCTCTTGTTGGCAGTCAGAACCGAGCATTTTCAGTCGATCCAAACTTGGACTTGTCCATCAAAGAGCTGGTGACCAGGATTCTTCCCATAGCAGCAGGTTACTCTGCTGTCACCAGGTACAAAGTTGACCTTTCCTCCCAGTGGAGGATATTTAGCTTCCAGCATCAAGCTGCAGAATATAAAATCTGTCATTCTGCAGATGATGACTTCCAAGCTAAACTTAAGCCTATAGGGATATAAAATAAAGAGTGACAATTTATTTGAAATGTTTTTGGCTCCATATGTTTTTGCTGGTATTCTCCTATGTGGTGCCACTTCACATTTTCCTTCACCTTGCCTTTGCTTTGTCCAACCTCTGACTTGGTGCGTTCAGGCAAAGTTAAAATGCTGTGGTTTTCTCCCTCCTTTTTGCTTTTTGTTCTCCTCTGGGCATCCAGGACTAAGACAGCCCTTGTGTGCAGGAGAGCCTACAGCTTCCTAGTTCCTGGTGGCTAAGTAATTGTTGAAAGGTCTTAGTGTAAGGTACACCTCATTAACAGCAGAAGTTTGTAATATGGATGCTGCATTTGATTTGATGTCTCCGGAAGATCAGCAAAGAGGAAGAAGCACTTTTAGGAAGGGATTTGTCCAGTCTCTTTTACCTGACTGATTCTAGATGATATGGCTTGCATTCAGAAGCCTCTGCCCACTAAATAAGATGCCTAGAGCCAGCTAAGTCTGATCAGGTGGCATATAGTTGGAAGCTGGTAGCAATGCTCTCCTCAGTGTTTGCTTCCATGATACTGCGTCCTTTTGAGAGATTCTCCTGCCCTCTAGTCCTAATCCTAAGGTTGTGTAAAGGCAATTGCCTTGACAAAAATAAGAGCAAATACTTTTTCTTTTTAAAGTGAATTTGCAAGTAATCCTAGATCCTCTGCAATTTCAGGGGAAATGTTTTCTCACAGCTTTCTATATTAAGAAGTGTGGTGGTGAGAAATAGACAGGGGGCAGAGAGCAAATGTGGAACCTAAAACTCCAGCTGACAACTGATTTGTTTTCCAATTCAGTGTCTTCTTGTCTTGTGCTTCTATAGTGTCCTGAAGTTAAAATTCCTGAAAACGTTGGAAATTACCTTGCCTAAAAGAGATTCCATTTCGCATTTTACAGGTTTATAGAGGAGAAGTTTTCCTTTGAGTATGGACAGGTAAATCATGCTCTGGCTGCTGCTATGAGGACTTTGATCAAGGAATACATGATACTAATTACTCAGCTGGAACATCTTCAGAGACAGGGACTTCTCTCACTGCAGAAGCTCTGGTTTTATATCCAGCCCACAATGAGGACCCTGGAGATTCTTTCTTCACTTGGTACGTTTGAAAAATACAGTCATTATGTTTAGACAGGTACATGACAGTGGCTTCTGAAAACTAGACAGATTAACAATACCCATGGGTTATGTGTCATTCTAACTTTGTTATATCAAATAAGGAGGACTAGGAGGAGGATTGTGCTTGTCAGACCTCTGCCATTTTTGAGAGCGGTAGGTTCTCTGAGTCATGTCCAGTGTTGTTATACCTCAGAGTAAAAGTATTGTGCTGCTTGAAGAGGGACAGTATAACCCATCTGTGGGTGTATGTGGCATGCACGTCCCACAGGAGTGCCCCCTGTCAGATAACCACTCATACAGGAGTGGAATGGATGCAGTCCTTTCATAAATACCATTTTAATACCCTTCCTCGTATTGTTTCCTCAGTAGTTTTTTTTTGTTTTTTTTTTTTTAATTAAACTCTTTGACATGAGCATACTCTTGCCTTTCTCTCTACTCAGCCCAGAAACTTTATCTGGATGCAAAAATCTGTTCTATGTAGAATCTGGAAATGGATGATCCACCTTGGTATTTACGTTTCCTGAAATATTCACGTTTTTGGAACACTGCAGTTAGCCATGTACTTTAAGTTTTACTTCAGTCCCAAGCTCGTGACCCTAAGTCCAGGTGTTTCAAGTGGTATGTGTGGAAAAGAGATGTGATCTGGAGATAAAAGATTTCTCAAGCAAGTCGTTGAGGTGTGGGACTGTTTCATTAGCATCTTGGAAAAAAAAAAAGTCTGTGTATGGTGTAGAAGCCACCAGATAGCTTATGTCTACCCGAGTTCAGTTGTCCTTGATGCGCGTATCTAAATGCAGAGTCTTGTGTGTCTTACATCTGTATTTTTTAATTTCAGCCACTTCTGTGGATAAAGGTGAGTGTATGGGAGGGTCAACTCTGAACTTACTCCACGATAAGACTTCCAGCTACACAGGAGACAGCCAGGCCCAAGAGCTGTGTCTGTATCTAACCAAGGCAGCCAGCGTGCCCTATTTTGAAATTCTGGAGAAGTGGATATATCGAGGCATCATTAATGACCCATACAGGTAAAGAACAGTTACAGTTGTGTTCCCCTCTCACACCTGCATACTATTCAGCAGAGGGGTGAGCTCTGTTTTCATAGGATCCTCTTCTCATAACTCACTGAATTGATGTTCCTGTACTTCACTAGTATGATGTTCTGATTCAAGCTGACAATGCCCACTGAAGTTTCTTGGCATTTAAAGAATCATTTAAAGCATTTTCTGCATTTATGCAACATTCCTGTTGTCCACATTTTCAGAATAGGATACAAAATGAAGTTAAAATAGCATAATAGAATGCCTGTCTGATGGTGAGGAAGCAAAGGCCACTTTCCTTTCCAGTACACTGATAGCCAAATAACACTTAGACTTGATTTCTGGGCCCTATAAAATTCTGTTTCTGTTGTAATTGATTGTGGATTAGCACAAACACACCAAAAATGCAGTTTGTCGTAGTACAAACTGATTTCAGTTCTTGATTGGAATATATCTTCATGAGACCTTACTTCTGATGCATCATATTCCCATTGGCTATATTAATATGTCAGAAAAGTAATCCCCATTGTTCCACTTCCTGCTTCTAAACATCTGCTTTAACTGTCCAGTGAGTTTATGGTGGAGGAACACGAGTTGCAGAAGGAGAAGATTCAGGAGGACTATAATGACAAGTACTGGGATCAGAGATACACTGTTGTTCAGCAGCAGATTCCCTCTTTCTTGCAGAAAATGGCTGACAAAATACTAAGCACAGGTAGGTAAAGATATCTTTCTGATTTAAGAGGAGTCTGGGATGATAGCCACCATTCTTTTTGTAAAGATGAATGGAACTTTGTCATGCTTTGCCAGTTTATGGGTCATCCAGCTACAGCTTCTCAGAGAAACAGAAAAATTAAAAGCAACTTCAGATGATATACGTGAAAAAGAAAATGTGAGAAGGAGTCCAGAAGTTAGAGGAACTTTGTCTTTCTGCTCTGGTACGTCTGTACCGTTTTGTCACAGCTAGATGGAGCTAGATGTCTGAGGTTTGAACCTTTGAGTCTTCATCTGGGCACTTAAAGGCAGTGTGCCACCTGCTGGTTATCGTTGCTCCCTGCTGCAAGTACAGACTCCTCAAAAGCTGTTTCTGAAGTGCAACGCCAGGTTTTCAAAGTTTCTGGCTATCTACAAAGGTGTTTTACCACCACTGGGAAACAGAAAACATTTCTAAATCACTCCTAAATCACTTGTCAGTAGCCTAATTTAAATTCTGTATCATCTTCTGAATGGCATTTAAGCCCTTTCCAGTTTTAGGTAGAACTTAATGTAAAACTTCACAATATAGCTTCCGTTTGTATATTCCATTTGGTAGCAGTGATTTGCAGGCTTCTCTCTTGGCAACACATATAGTTGGCACAAACGTGTGTTACTGTTTCCTTTTCAGGAAAATACCTGAATGTTGTGCGAGAATGTGGGCGTGACATTACCTGCCCTGTGGCTAAAGAGATCATCTATACTTCAAAAGAGCGAGCATATGTAGAACAAATAGAAAAAGCATATAACTATGCTAGCAAAGTTCTTCTGGATTTCCTAATGGAGGAGAAAGAGCTTGTGGCTCACCTAAGGTTTGGTTTATTTTATTAAACGTAGGTTAAATTGATTGATTCTGATTGCGAATGTCAGATTTTAAAGTTAGCTTTCTTTTCCTGGGACGTTCGCTGTCTTTCTGTTACAAATGTTGACCTGAAAAAAAGAAAAAAAAAGAATCGTTATCTCCTGAACTACAAAATAATAATAATAAAAAAAAGAAACATAAAATCATAGGATGTTGTATGGGAGAGACCTTTGGGGGTTTCTCATCCAACTTCCTACTGGAAGGCTACCACCAAAACTAAGTCTTGGCTAAACTGGCCACTAGACTTTGTCTGACTTTATCTGACTCAGTCTTGAAATCCTCTGCAACCGCAATGGTTTAAGGCTGTGCTAGTCCTATTTTGCTCTAAAAATAGCTGTGATTGGGTATGGTCTCTGGCAAGATGCGGACTTCATTCTCCAGCTTTCCTGGGAGCTATTTCCAATCCCATTGCAGTTGGGTCTCTCTGAGGCCTGTTGAAAATTGCAGTTGGTGTATCATACTGTAGCAAAAGTCAACACAAGCGCGTGGACTGCTTCAGAAGTCAGCTCAGGTACTTGGACAGGGGAGTCTGTGCTTTTCTTTGGGATGGCTGGATGGATCTGGACTCTGGAAGTTGGGTTGTTGTCCAGGATAGCAGTGTAATCCATTGCCTAGCAGTGCAGCGCATACCTTTATTCTCGAGGTATGTTTTTATGAGAGCAAAAGAACAACTGCACCAAAACATGGTGAGGGAAGTGACTGGAAGGAGGGGAGCACATGTTTAAAAAAACAAAAACGAAAAAAGCTTCCAGTTAGGTTATTTTTTGTCTGCTAAAAAAGCAAGTTAAAAACCATGTTTTTTGAAAACATAATCACTGATCTTCATTTTCTTGAGCAGATCTATAAAACATTATTTCCTGATGGATCAAGGGGACTTCTTTGTTCACTTCATGGATCTCACAGAAGAGGAACTAAAGAAGCCTGTAGATGAGATCATAACTACTAGGCTAGAAGCATTGCTTGAGTTGGCCTTGCAAATGAGCACAGCCAACACAGATCCCTTTAAGGATAATTTAAAGGTAAAAAAGGGTGTAAGCGGAAGGCTTGCCAGGTACTGAGAAAATCCCTGTTCCAATGAGAAGCCGATGAAAATGCAGTGGAAGAAAGAAGAATTGATAGCTATATTCCTGTAGACCTTCTGTGGGTTAAGTCTGTTTATTTCACGGATATTAGCAATGGGAAGCTCTGATCACGTGCAAGGGGCTGCATTTTCTTGTTGATGTCTGAGCACAGAGGAAGTGCTTTTGAGTGGCATCAGGATGAGATGAAAGCAGTAATGTGTCTCTCACAGACATTCTCAGCTTGGATGCCCATTTCGGAGTACAAGAAAATCCTTGATTATAAGTTCTGACTATTAATGATTGTTGCAGCTCTGTTGAAAGCCTTTACAAATGCGAACCAGCACACAAGCTGTGCTTGGGGAGGTTGAGATGACTTTACAGACAGCACAGCAGCACTGCTCTGCTGTCTGCTGCAACCCCGTTCAGAGGGTGCCGCTCCTCCTTGCTCCATAGGTTGCTCTAATGACTTGAGAGTAACTGATAACGTGCAGTTCTTCTGCCACTTGACTGTTGCTCCGTTGTAGTAGTTGTGAGTACCCTGTGGCTTCATTGTTTTCCTGCTCTCTATAGATTGACTTGATGCCCCATGACCTCATTACGCAGCTTTTGAGAGTACTGGCCATAGAAACGAAACAGGAAAAGGCCATTATTGGTGCAGATCCCACGGAGCTTCCTCTCAGCGGCCTGGAAGCATTTTCCTTCGATTACATTGTTAAGTGGCCTCTGTCTCTGATTATAAACAGGTAAAGTACCCACCCACCAAAAGAGAAAAAAGGCAGCTTTTGTGCAGCTTTAAAACACATTTCCAAACAGCAAAATGCTGCAAAGCATTTTCTGTCTTTAAAGCGGTACTAAAAGTTGTCAGCAAGTAGAAAATGCTTTAGGGTTATTGACTTCCACTTGCTCCACCGGTAGACTGGGGCTTGTCTTCTCAGTACAGCCATTCCAGATGACGCTTAAGATATGCATGGAAAGTTGATTTTACATGATAGAAAGACATAGATGGAGGGACACTTTGTGAGCCCAGTCTCTGTTTTGAATCTCTGAGAAGATTTTTTATTTGAAAGTGAATTCTCATTTAAGAGTTTCCATGTTTGCAGTCAGACGTTTCTCAGATGTGAAGGGGCAGAAAAAATCTTTCCGGTAGCCGTGGTTGCAAAGCTGATGGATAGTACTGGCTGCTGCTAGAATTACTGTAGCAGGCCATTTTGCAGTAAATTGAGTTATGCAGTTTATTTTTCTGTAGTGCCTTGCCTCTCTACAGAAACAGGGCACTGATAGACTGTGAGCCAGGGAAATGGGACAGGCAGTGTTAGGTGAGAAAGTGACGTGTTGGTTGCTAAATGCCAGCAATATCCCCTCTCTTCCTCGCAGTGGAACTCTTGTAATGACACGGTGTATCTGAAATTGTGTCTCTTTCTTTTAAAAAGGGTATATTAATTTTGATGGTAACTATGGGATTGGAAATACTAAGTGGTAAAGTTTAACAGACTGTATTGGCTGGAGCTCTGTAGACACCTACACTGAAGTGTCTTGAGCACAGACCTGCATCCAGTCCCCAAGGCTATAAGTAAGCACCCCCATCTGCTTCTGACAGTGCATTGCAGGCAGGGTAATGCTGCCTGTAGCTTGGTTGCCGTTTTTCTTAATCTTTTTGGAGAACCCTGGTGAACTTTTTTGTCAGAGTTAGCAGCCTTGGTGCAGCAGGGACACAACTGCAGGCTTTCAGACCTCTGTCCCAGCATGTGAGTGATCTTTCTGCAGGTTGCTCGAAGGGATCAGAAAAGGAGTCTGGTGAAGTACCTGGTGGCAGGAAGTGTGAAGGAGGGACTCTTTGGGGAGGAATTATTTGGGATGATTAAAAAAGCTTTTTTTTTTTCATCTGTTAGAATTGTTTTAGTGAAGATCCGTGTACGTCTGAAGGTGTGAGGAGCATGTGTTGGGACTCTTTGCCTCGAAGCAGCCTCAGCCTTTGCTGCTTAGTCTGTCAATCAGAAAAGAGCTTAATCTGAATGTTTTTTTCCTTTCTTTCCAGGAAAGCACTGACGAGATACCAGATGCTTTTCAGACACATGTTCTATTGCAAACATGTGGAAAGGCAGTTGTGCAACGTTTGGATCAGCAATAAGACAGCCAAGCAGTCCTCCCTACATTCAGCTAAATGGTATGGCTTCTTTTCCTGCTGAGGCTTTGGTTTTTCTTCTTCCTAGTTATATGCGTTGTGTCATGAATCAGATTATCTTGATATGGAACAGATCGTTGCAAGTTTCTGACAGGCGGAGGGAGGTCAGACATAACATTTTAGGATTCAGTAGGAAGTGTCTGCTTAGTTGTCTGTGGGCTGCTTGACTTGTTCCTCTTTGGTGGCTCAGGATTTGGAAAAGGCATCATAGGAACACAAAGTGTCCTGAGTTGGAAAAAACTCACAAGGATCTTTGAGTCCAACTCCCAGCTCCACACAGGACCACTCAAAGTCCAAACCGTATATCTGAGAATGCTCCTTGAGCTGTGGCAGCTTGGGGCTGTGGCCTCTGTCTGGAAGAGCTTGTTCCATGCCCACTACCCTCAGTCTCAGTTGGTCTCACTGGAGCACAGGACAGGCCTGTGGCACTGCAAGGAAATTCCTTCTGTCTTGTCAGTGGCACTCGCTTCTCACAAGGTACCTTCAGCTACCTTGGTACTGACCTCAGCCGGAGCGTGCTCTTGTTCTCTTGACAGCATAGAGGAATCAGTGGAAGAGACCTGGGGGGATTTGTAGTGCAAGCCCCTGCTCACAGAATGACTGTCACCAGTGGACAGGGCACCTGAGGCTGAAACCAAGACGGGGTTGTCCCCGCCTCTTTGATGGCTTATCCCAGTTTGTTGAAGGCAATTCTTTGTTTGGTATCACAACCTGAAACCTTGACAGGAGTTCTATGTAATTCCACCATTCTAATTTTAAAGTGAAGTTGCATGAAGTATCTTAGATAGCAGGTGGCTTTTTGAAATCCAGGGACCCCTGAACATACCAATGCAGTGCATAAGATAATTTCAAGTACTCATTTAACAAGTGAGTGTTTATGTGCTGGAAAGAAACACGAAGCATTTTGCTTGTTATATTTCACACTGCTAGCAAATGTGTCTGACTAGTTAAAGTAATAAAGTGGCTTTAATACAGTCCATTTATGGTTGAACGTGAGCAAATTTCAAATTAACTGTCTAGTGCACAGTAGGTTCAAAACTCTGAATCTTGTAGTTGAGGGGAAAGTCGTTGTCATACATGGAACATAAAGCTATTGCAGAGCATCTCTGACTGTAGCCACTTTCAGACTGCAACAGTGAATTTGCTAGGACAGAAGTAGTTAGCTCTGCTTCGCTTGGCTGTACAAGCTTGGTTCTCTGTGGCATTTGCTAGCATGGAGTTGTGTGGGTGTGATTTCTCCCCTAGGTTTGCTGGTGCTTTCACACTGCGGCAGCGGATGCTGAATTTTGTACAGAATATCCAGTATTACATGACGTTTGAAGTGATGGAGCCCGCATGGCACATTCTCGAGCAGAACTTGAAACTGGTGAGTGTGTGTGCTTGAGAGAAGTTAGAACAGAAAATCTTATATTACCAAATTTAATGTAGGGAAAAGATGCTTTGTTTCAGTTACCATGAAATGTTTTGTTGGATGAACCGTTGTTCTTATCACACTACAAACAGTGCTGCTCTTCTGCATAACCTTTCTGCTTTGTTAGTCATGCATCCCTTTCCTCTGCTGAACTCTCCTGTCTGTGTCCCCAAGTTCCATGCTCTCTTCATCCTGTTATGGAAAGGTAGCATTCTGCTGAACACCTCTGCACATAGAGAAGAAAGAACTGGATAAGGAAGAAGGATGTGAGGTGCAAAGATCGCAAGCAGGTCCAGACGTCTTTCTTTGATTCCTTGGCTGACTTACATCTCTTTTTCTCTTCTTGGAACTGCCAAAGATTAGGCCTTTGAGGCAGGAAGAGGCCTTTGCACTTTATTTTTTGTGTTAGGACTATTTGCTATAAAAAACAGTGTTTCCTCTTCAGATGGTTGTTTTACTGGTCTGCTTCCACTGTACCAGGCAAGACTGGAGACCTTTTCCACCCTTGTGATGTCTGGGAGAGGCTGAGATCATTTCGTGCTGTTTTTTATGCCTGACAAGGCAAAATATTCTGGCAAAATATGCCTGACCTCCTCTCCTTTCATAGAGGTGTAATGTTCTGGGCTAAGAGATTTTCTAAGTGTGTAACACAGTATTCCTGGTTCATTAGTCAAAATAAAGTCAGTGACTGCTCCAGAAGTTAACTCTTTTCTCTAGCACAAGCTCCAGGTAACAGTTTTTATCTCCTGATGGGCACGTGAGATACCTTTATCACCTCAAGGAGAAGCACATTCCCAGTGTGTGTCCTACCTCCCCGTTTTAAGCCAAGAACGAGAAGTCTCCAGAAGAATAGGAGCTGACATTCCAGAACAGTCTGTGAAAGAAGCCCACAGACCTTCTGAAATGTGATGTATTCAATTCAGATTAGAAGGTTCCAGACAACAGATAAAAAAAAATCAGTCTCTGGAAGACAAAAGACTCATCTCTCTTGGGTGAATGCATCTGTCCTTTCCCTTTTTACCTGGCTGGAGCAGAGGTCGGGACTTATCAGTTGACAGGTGAAATTCATTAGGCAAGTGAAGGATGATGCTTGTTTACTGGCAGGTCTAGTGAAAGCTACAGCAACACTGCAGATACCTTGCCATCAGCTTGGCCCAGCCTACAGCTGTGTTGTTCATCAGGAACACATGCCGCAGAGCATTAGCTGAAGTTGCCTGGCTGTGGCTGGTTTCTAGCACACAAACAGCCTCTTTGGACAAGACTCTGTGGGAGGAAAAAGCTAAAGAGCAAAAGAGGATGGCATCTTAAGTTACTTCGGTACTGTTTACTAAAACAAGGCAAGAGACCTAGGCTGCCTGCACTGTGTTACGTAGCAAATGGCTCCACTGGGTTCTGCGTGGTCATGGTGCGAGATAATTTAGGCTTTGATTCTGATGGAAGTTGAACAGATACATTGGCCGTGCTGGTCTAGTGCTTTGGTGTCCTGGTTTGCTTTTTCATTAATGCACTATGCTCCAACAGGCTTCTAATATTGATGACGTTCTGAGCCACCACACAAGCTTCCTGGACAACTGCCTGAAGGACTGCATGCTGACCAACACTGAGCTGCTGAAGATCTTCTCCAAACTGATGTCTGTCTGTGTCATGTTCACAAACTGCATGCAGGTATATACGGTCTCTCCGTTTTTATCATGCCAGCAGCTCTGTTTATTATGCCTGATAAGGGGGTATCTGGGCAAAATGTGCCTGACCTCTCCTTTCGTAGAGATAAAATGTTCTGAGCTAAAGGTTTTTCTCTCTTTTAACACGATCCGTCTCTTGCTCTCAATACACTTGGATGAGCTGCTTTTCCCACCCACCAACAGGCTTTATGAGCTCAGACTTTCCTCCACGCGGTTCCTATGGCTGTTCCCTCCGCATGATTCTATGTGCTCTTCTTTTTCACTGTTGGAATCAGGTTTCTGTGAACCTGATTGCCTCTCTTCATCCATTCTTGCAGCAGAGTTTGAGGTGAAAGCTGTAGGGCCAGCTAGGTTTTTGTTCCTGCAAAGACCAGCTGAGGACTAGCCATGAAGACTAATCTCCTTAGCCAGTGTATCAAGGAGCCCATTTTAAAAACAAAACAAAACCAGACACCTTCCTTTGGGCATATTAATGCTGTAAATTTAATCTCAGAGTTAGCTTTTGTGGGGATTAACTAGCTTCAGGGCTAGGAGGGTTGCATCGATCTCATGCATTGCTGTTGTGGAAGAGAGAGGTTTTAACCACGGCCCCAACCCTCTGCCCTTTCCAGAGGTTTACCCAAAGCATGAAGCTGGATAGCGAGATGGACCGTCTCACCCTAGAACATGGCACGATGCTGGGCCCACCAACAGAAGAAGAGCGTGCTGAAGAGACTGCCAAGAAGAAGCTGACTAACAAGGTGGGGCACTGGGTATACTGATGGGCTCCCTAAATGCTGCCTGAGGCTGCAGCTTGATTGGGGTGGCTCTCCTGCCTCCTACAGGTAGACGTTTCAGGTTTCCAGCACACCTCTGGCCCTGAAAGCAGAATCTTTGTAAAAATGTTGGGCATTTCTGAGGATACAGTGGAGTGCTCTCAAGTCTTCTTTGAGGACCCTGTCTCCCACGGCTGTCGCTGCAATTGTTTATCAGTTCTTAGCTGCATTTTCAGCTGTGTGCATGAAGGTGAACGAGCCAGTGAGCTGTAGAGTCTGACAGCCCTTCTCTTTTGTCTATGAGATATTTGCTTTGTCTGTATTTTTCCCTGTATAGACACACACTTACTAAGCTATTTGTTACGCTCTGCATATATATTTGAGGATTATTCTAGTGGGGTCTGTCTATTCCGGTGTCCTCCCAGATGGGCAAGGCAAGGTTTTTAACCCCTGAGGATCTTATAGCTGTTTTGAAAATGT
Source organism: Cyrtonyx montezumae (assembly GCF_038088225.1). NCBI lineage: Eukaryota > Metazoa > Chordata > Aves > Galliformes > Odontophoridae > Cyrtonyx > Cyrtonyx montezumae. The sequence continues at coordinate 33,580,049 of NW_027072045.1, forward strand.
TACTTCAGTGCCTGAGTTACCACTAAGTTTTATGGCAGTATTTTTTACCAGGTTTTGAAAAACAGATGGGATCGTTGCATCTCCTTGATAAACACCTTTGTCTAATAGCTTTTAGCAGAGCATGCTGACAACCTCCATCTAACATCTGGCTTTGAAGCAACTATCAGCAAGTTTGATAGTAATTTCTCAACGCATCTGCTGGATCTGTTGGACCGGCTGAGTGTCTACAGCACCAATGACTGCGAGCACAGCATGCTTAACATCGTCTACAGGTGAGCCAGAGGTTTTCTCTCAGTAGCTTCCCATCCTGTGGTGCTCAGGTTCAGCCCAGGAGCAGTGGTCGCTATTTTATAGCTGTGTGTGTCTGCCTCGTGAGAGGAAAGACTGAAATTGGAAGAAATGTCACTTTATGTTTCAGGCCGTGCCTTTAAAAATAGTCTTTTGAATTTTGCAAGATTTTTCTGTTCTAATGCAAGTGTTAGTTCACATTGCTTTGTGAAGCATTCCAGCAGGAGGTCGGGCTTTTGGGTGTCACTGCAGGCAGTACAGGGCATGGCCAACATAGTGCTGATGGCCACGTTGCCTGCTCTTTTCATAGAAGGGCATCAAGTCTCATCAGGAACGTGCGGAGGTCCTTCTGTTGGTGGCATCACCCAGCTCAGTCCCAGGCTGGAGCTGGTTCTCACTGTGCTCAGAAATGCAGAACAATATCGAGTCCCTGACCATCCTTTCCACGAGGGAACAGAAGAAGTCTTGCAGCCTTCCATCACATTGTATCACGTCATGCCAGAGATTACACCAGTGCCTTTTCTGGCAGTAGCTCAGGTGTCCTCCCACCAACACTGTTCCTTAACTTAGCATGAGGTTCACCTTTTTTGTCATTGACTGTCCACCTCTCTAAACTGTTTATGGTTCCATGGGACGGTGGAAGCTCTCTCTTGTGGTGCTGCACCATGGAGACTGGTGTTGCATCCCATTTGATGTTGCTGTGGCTAGGAGTTGACCCATGGAGAAGCTGTGCACGCAGTGCTCCCAAATACTGCAAACTTGTTCTTCACGAGTTCTTCCTGCTTCGGAAGAAAAGAGAAGTACAGTGATTCAGCAGGATGTAATAAAAAAAATGCTTCTGTTGTCTGTTTGCACAAAGGATGGTGACCTAAGACTGCATCAGGCTGTTCAGAGCAGGGCCTGAGGCCTCTGCCCCCAGGCGCTTCCTGCACATGTGTGCAGAAGGGCTGCAGGGGAAATACTCTGTCTTTTTGCTGCCAGGACATGCATCGCTATTATGTCTCCCAGTCAGGACCACGCAAATCTTCACTGAGGTGTTGGGCACAGATGGACCTTGAGTTACAGAGCAGGTGCCCCCATTTCATCATCTGAAATACTGTGTGTTAGCAGGACACGCAGCAGAATGTGTCCTTCCATTTCCAGGGGCTGCTCAGTAGTGTTTTTAAGAAGCAGAAGCACCAAGGTGGATGGCCAGACATGACACTTAGCTCTCCTTCGCTCTGTAGGAATTATCGGATCCAGTCCGGGACACTGTAGCAACAGGAACCAGAACAAAGACTGCCATCTAAAAGAACGTATTTGAGAGAGAGAGAATAGACTGTAGGATTTGCTGGTCTTGTCTCACAAACTGTAACCACAGATCTTCAGCACGCTGAGTGTGCTCGGGTGTCTTTTCTTCATCAGCAGTGCTGACAAGAGAGCTCGTGGCTGCAGAAAGTGCCCGCAGTCACTGCCCAGTTGGGAAAAGAAGCAGCATCAGAGCAGAGGGGTCTGTCACGTGGATGGCTTTGAATCCAAATGCCCTAAAATCTTCACTCATTAAGTGCTGCTAGCACTCTTCAGATATCCTTTCAACAACTTGGGAGGCAACTGCAAGGCTGATTTGGAGGCAGACCGCTGGGATGTATAGGAGGATGGGGAAAACAGCAAATGTGTGCTTCAGCCACAGAATGAGATACTGAGTGCAAGGGGGGTTTGGGAAGCACCTTAGGAGTTATCATAGATAATTTAATCTTAAAAACAGAGTTGGAAAGGAACAGGATGTAAATGGATCCCAATTGTGTAAGCCCTTAAGTTGGAATCAAAATTCAGTCAATAATCCTGCCTCAGTGTCATGTGTCCTTTGAATAAACATTGAAAGGACAAAAGATGTAAACTGCTGAGCCGGGAGAAAGCAGATGATAAATTCCATCTGTCGAGGCTGTTTTCCCCAGTCACAAAAAATATCTAGGAACAACTTGTTGCCATTTCTGTAAGATTGTTAAGCAACACGAAACTCAAATGTTGTGCCTATTCCTTAAGTATTCGAACACGTACTGGACAAATAGGAGAGTAATTTCTGTATGGTTTGCAGGCTGCTGGCCTGTCGCCTGCTGCTGCTAGGGTGCATGTTTCTCCTAGGATCACAGAGTGGCTCGGGTTGGAAGGGACCTCAAAAATCATCTGGTTCCACTCCCCCTGCTCTGGGAAGGGTCGCCGGGCTCTGGTTCAGGCTGCACAGGGCCCCATCCAGCCTGGCCTTAAAGGTGCCAGGGATGGGGCATCCTCAGCTTCTCTGGGTAGCCTGTGCCAGGGCCTCACTGCTCTCTGAGTGAAGAATTTCTTCCTAACCTAAACCTCCCCTCTTTCAGTTTAAAAATTCCCCTTTGTCCTATCGTTATCTGCCCTTCGAGTACTGGAAGAAATATTCTCAGTTTCGTGTTTTCACGATGCAGAGATGTGCCTGGGGAAGGGCACAGCAGAGTGGGACTGGGTGGTTCTGTGCCACTCGAAACACTGCCTGTGTTACGAAGGAGACAGGCTGATGCTCTCGGTGGTGCCGTGTGCCGCGAAGGCACGTTGACCCAGTCGGGGCCATGGGGCAAGCAGGCCGACTCCTTCCTGTGCTTTGTCTCACAGGTTGGACTTCAACGGGTTCTACACGGAGCGCCTGGAGCACATGTCCGCAGAGCGGAGCCAGAGGGCCGCCCCGCCGCCTGCCTGCACCGCCGCGCCTGCTCCACGAAGGCAGTGCCTGCAGGGAGCGAGCGAACTGGAAACAGAGCGCAGGGAGACGGGGGGGACGCTGGGTCCCCTGGAACGAATGTGATGGACCTGGTCTTTTGAGACGCCAAGTGAAGTGGGTTTCTTTTTGTTCTTTAGTACGTTGTTGAACGGCGTCTCTATGTGCTGCAAAATAAAAACTAAAGAAAAGAAAAATTAGAGCTGTCCTGTTGGTGCGTGGCATGTGCTGTTGTTAGGTGACCAGAGCATGGTCTGGCCTAGCGGGAGCCCGGCAGGGGCTGCTGGTGGGGGGCAGTCTGATCTCTGCTCAGCCCAATGGCTGCTCTGCTCCAGCAGCAGCTTTGAAGCTCCGTGGGTTCCTGTTGAATCTGAGTGCCGTTGCTCCTTGAACGCCCAGTGAGGTTTTATGTGTTCTCATTTACACACACATCCTTATGTCAAAAGGTGCTGTCCTGCCTCCAGTGTCCCCAGCACGAGGCACACCAACACAACATCAGCTGCCCCAGAACTGTGCTCCCTGTCATAAATGCTCAGAGTCCAATCGGAGACTTTGGAATATTTTATTACAATCAAAAGGTAAAAAGCAGTCAGCAAGCAGCGCTGGGTGTGCTGGGGAGTCTCCGCTCCACCGACGACGCACACCAAGAAGATGGTTCTCTTTTCTTCTATACAGTGTCTTATTTAAAATCCCCTGAAGTCCCCTCCTCCTTTCGGTTAATCATTTTATTCTTCTACGCTTGCGTGGCTAGTCGCTAGGCGGTCGCACATTCCTTCAGGTGGTCTTTGGGCTGAAGTCTGTCTTCCTTCTTCAATGCCCTCTGATTCATCCCTCCGGGCTCGGCCTTGCAAGGTTTGTGTTTGAGGTGCTTACCTCTACCACCCCTTGATTTGAGGAGTGCCACTCCGGCTCCACCTTGCAAGGTTTTGTGTTTGAAATGCAGATAGAGTTCTGTTCTCAGTTTATCCTTCCATGCCTTATAAGGAAATTTTACTCCTTCAAGCAATTTTCTCTGCCGATCGTGGTTAAGGCTAGTTTACAGTTATGGTATCAGCATCCCTGACATTTGTCTTTTGACACAAATCACATCCACATGTTTTACACAGTTTACTAAGAATCAAGGTCTCTACCATGTTGTGGTCATTCTGCACAAGCCAGCTCCTGACCTCCACATCTTGCACCAGTCCTTCTCCATTTGTGAACAGCAGGTCTAGCATGGCACACCCCCTTTTAGGCTCTCTTACAATGGAAACTCATGGAAAAGATTGCTAAAAAAACCAAAATAATGTTAAAAGGTTACAATCACATGGGGCCACATTACTAGCTGTCCAAGGCCACCTGCAGCCCACATGCTGAACACACCTGATTTAGAACGTCCGTATCGTCTGTTCATCATTACTTCCCACACAAACATGTATGCCTTGTCATCACCACTGTTCCCTGTCCGTTAACAAATATGGACATACAACACTCCCAACCTGTGGGCCTCTCAAAGTGCCCAGAGAACTAGCAATGAATACAGGCCTCAGCCACCAAAGTGAGAAGTTTCAAAGTGAGACTGTGTTTTTGCAGTGGAATTTTCCAGTATTTCTGTATGTAGCATAGGATAAGTTGCCAAACACAGTAAAGTTGAGACTGGGGCATTCCGACCTAGGTAAAATTGGCACAGTCACGAGGTAAGGTAATTATATAGGGTAGAGGAGAGCCCGGTACAGGACAGTTCTAGCGTGTAGTTTACTGAAAATATTGTCCTCTTATCATCATAGAAGGTACAGAACATACCTGAAGAATATGGGATTGGCAACAGACACAGTACGGAAATGCAACGTAGCATTCAGAAGATTGAGAGCCTGAGACGCTCAACCAATGAGTGCCAGGAGGGGCTTTACCTGCGTCAGACCCAGGGTATATAATGGAATGGATTTCACTGACGAGCTGCACGATTTCTCTCTTGTCAGGAGGCGGTGTGCACCCATTATTGCAATAATGAATAAATTGCTGCTATCGTTGAGATCTTTGCCTAAACCGAAATTCTTGACTTAGAGCTGACCTTAGCTGACCTTCTTAATCAGCAGATAACAAAGTGGGAGATGTAATGCTACTGGGAAATAAGCAAATGCTGTTCCAGACTGCTTCAAAATACCGATTTCCGGGGAGAAAAGATAACACTGCCCTTGTATGTAATGTTGATGCAGCAGTTCTTTTTACATGAGTAAGAAAAAAAAGGACTGATTAAAACTTAATTAGGCATCAAAAGGAGTGCTAAAAATATTCCAGAAGATGAAGAAGCTATTCTGTGTATGTAAGATGAAAAGGAGTTTTAATATGGTGACAATAATTCTGTAAAGATTTTTTTTTTAAGTGCAAAGGATGCAGAAAGATGAGGAGTGGTCTATGCAAAGAATAAGTTTGAAAAATTGGAGGGTTTTTTTTGAAGGATCAGGGCGCTGAGGCCTGTCCGATTGATTGTTGGAGCAGAAAAACAAGCCACCTCCTTTTCACGTAAAATGAGATGAGTGGAAAGGATTTGCCTGTGTCAGACAGAGCCAGAACGCTCCCAACTGTTGTTCGACACCCCACCAAACCAAACGTGTGAACACAGCGGTGCTGAAAACACCGTGTTTCGCTGTAGTACGTCTAGCCTCGGTGTTTACAGGCTGGCCAAAGTCAAACAAAGCTGTGGCGCTAACAAAGTACGGAGCTGGGCCTGCCTTGTGACAGCAGCTAGCAATGGCAGAACAGAAATTTTAGGGCCGGTAATTTTTAATGCTTTCATAATCGACTTGGATGCAGGACTTGAAAGGCACACTAAGCAGGTTTGTGGGTAACACTAACTTGGGATGAGCTACTGACTCCCTTATGACATCTTGCTGAGAGATCTTGTCAAACTGGAGGGCTGGGCAAGCGGCAACAGCATTCATAGAATCACCAAGGCTGGAAACAACCTACAAGATCATGCAGTCCAACCGTCCACCTATCACCAGTAGTTCTCACTAAACCATGCCCCTCAACACAAGGGCTAAACGCTCCTTCACGCCTCCAGGGTTGGAGCGGGCCGCGCCCCGGGGCTCCCTACTCCCCCCTCCCCTCTTCCCCCCGCCGGCTCTGTGCCGCCGCACTTACAGTTTCAGTAGGTGGCTGGGTGTAAACAATTAGTATCGCTAGGCCCAACCTGGCGGGCCATTATCAATAGCTTGAACCATATGCAGGCAGAGCGTCAGATTGCAGCAGCGGCTGTCCAAGCCCTGTCTGCTCCCTCCACGCCAACTACATCTCCAACAACTACGATAAACCTGTTAGACTTTCCATCACCAGGCATAGGGCACCCCGTTTGTTCAACAGCAGCCCAAGTAAAAGCGGCATTGGAATCTTCCTCTGTAGAGGGCAGAGAGGGGGCTCAATCTGCTGAAATGACTGGTTCTGAACGAGTAAAGGAGCAGGATAGCCCTGATTCGGAAGCGCTCAAACTCACTCGGCGGGAAAGGGCAAATTCTTCCGACTGTTCCCCATGCCCCCCCCTCCACCCCCGCCGCCGCCCCTTAGCACGGGAAGCAGCTCCTGCCGGGACTCCATCTCGGATTCCAACCTCATCCCCGCCCGGGTAGCAGGGAACTCGACACGTTTTGCTGCACCCCTGCCTCCTTCCCCCCCCTCCACCCTGCGCCGTAGCCGCTCGCCTTCTCCTCCCCCCCCCTCCACCCCGCGCCGTAGCCGCTCGCCTTCTCCTCCCCACCCCTCCACCCCGCGCCGTTGCCGCTCGTCGCTCCCCCCCACCCTCCCCCCGCAAGCTGCCCCTCTCCGCACCCCCCCCCCTCCGCAAGCCGCTGTCATGCCACCCTCGGAAACTGAGCCTGACGGAGAGATTCATACAAATCAGGCGCAGTCAGAAGAGGATATTAAATCCCTAACAGAACGGCTTCGGCAACCGGAGCTTAAGATTGCAACACCTGCAGCGCCGGGGTCTCAGATGGCCATTCCATCCGCTCCACTATTGCCGATACCACCGGCAGGGCCCCGGCCAGCAGTTTCTCGTTGGTCTGGAGTTATACGGGACGCGATATTAGATGGGGAATGGCAAGCAGCCTCCCGTGTACTGTGTCCAGTCATCTATGATCAGGCTGGTACGGCTCGATGGGAGTCGCACGACTGGAAGCTATTGCAGCAGGCGAGAAAGACTGTTACTGAATACGGTTTAAAATCTGAGGCGTCTAAACAAATTATTCAGTGGATTTTTACTGCAGATGTTTTGTTACCACTCGATGTCAAAAATATTGCGCGTCTGCTACTAACCCCTTCTGAACTGCTTTTATTCAATCAGGAATGGGCAGATCGGGCAGGTAAAGTCACGGCGACAACTCGTCAGCCCAACGATCCCCTTTATGGTCTTACCACTGATATGCCGATAGTGCTGGGCAGTACAGTAGTGGGGAGGTTCAGCTCACATTCCCAAGGAATTTTCATCAGTTATCTGCCCAACTAGCGCTAGAAGCTATTTTTGCTATACCAGCTGGAAAGAGAGAGCCAGCTTTCGCTTCTGTGCGCCAAGGGGTAACCGAGCCTTTTACACATTTTGTTGATCGTATGTGGATTGCAATTCGTGACAGTGAATTACCAGAGGAGACAAAACAGCAATTATTTCGAGTAATGGTTCACGATAATGCTAATGCGGCTACCAAGTCAATTCTTGCGACCCTTCCACAAGGTGTGTCGGTAGAGGTTATGTTACAACGCACAGCGAGAACAGAACAGAGACAACAAGCATTACATATTGCCGCTGCTGTGCAAGCAGCAATAGGCAAAGGTGGGAAGGAATCACAAATTTGGGAAACCATTAAATGCTATAAGTGCGGATCGCTTGGACATATGAGGCGTCAGTGTACAAAACAGGTGTGGTGTGATAAATGTAACCAACCTACACACGATTCCAAAACCTGTAGGAAGCAGGGAAGCGGGAAGCGCAGCGCGAAACCCCGTCGTGCAGGGACACAAATATCGGGGCCAAGGGAACAGGATATCTCGATATCCACCGTCCGCAAACCCGAGGAAGCCTTGGAGTGGATGTGGCAACAGCAGTAGATGTTCATCTAACAGAAACACAAGTGCAAAAGGTCCCATTAGATGCTGTGGGGCCACTATCTACCACTTGTAAACTACATGCGATACTAATGGGACGGTCCTCTCTCGGAGTATCACATGTAGTTCTAATACCAGGGGTAATTGATGCTGATTATAAAGGGGTGATTTACGCTATGGTTTTTACAGTTAATCCTCCAATCTTTATCCCTAAAGGGACTCGAATCGGGCAACTTATCCCCATTCCGGCCACTCCTCAGAATCCTGGAATGGACTGTGAGCGTTCAGGTGCTTTCGGTTCCACAGGGGCAACGGTCTGCTTAGTCGCTGATCTAGGGGAGCGACCTACCATCAGTGTCACGTTATGCTATCAATTAAAACAGATTCAGGTAACAGCATTGCTCGATTCTGGAGCTGACATTTCGATTGTGGCAACAGACAAGTGGCCCTTGGATTGGCCGACAAGGGTAGTAGCTGGAGTTAGCGGGGTGGGCGGTGCAGCTGAAACTAAACAGGCTGTTAATCCTGTAACAGTAAAAATAGTACATGAGAGACCAGTGCCATGCTTGGTGCATGTAGCCCCTCTGCCTGGAGGATTACAAATGTTGGTTGGACGAGACATACTCAGTCAATTGGGTGTGCAACTAACAAATCAAAATTTAGAATAGTGGCCACTGTTGCGCCGCCACCGATTCCTCTTAGTTGGAAAACTGACGAGCCAGTATGGGTGGAACAGTGGCCTATGACAAAAGAGCGCATTGAAATAACACAACAATTGGTTCAAGAACAAATGATGGCAGGGCATATTCGTCCCTCTACAAGTCCCTGGAATACTCCGATCTTTGTAATCCTTAAAAAATCTGGAAAATGGCGTTCACTACATGATCTCCGAAAAATTAGTGATCAGATGGAGACTATGGGAACCTTACAACCTGGTATGCCATCCCTATGTATGTTGCCCAGAAACTGGCATATACTAATCATAGACCTTAAGGATTGCTTTTTTACGATTCCTATAGCAGAGCAAGATTGTAAACGTTTTGCCTTCTCAGTACCTGCCGTAAACAAAATGCAACCTGCACAGAGATACGAATGGGTTGTTTTGCCGCAAGGCATGAAAAATTCTCCAACGCTGTGTCAACTTTTTGTAGCTACGGCATTGGTACCAATCAGGCAGCAAAATCCCAATACTATTATCTATCATTATATGGATGATATCCTTTTTTTGCCAGCAGGAACCATTCACAAAACAATGGGAAAAAAATCATTGTTGAACATCTTAAGGAATTCGGCCTTAAGGTAGCTCCTGAGAAGGTTCAACGGTCAAGTCCTTATTTGTATCTTGGTTGGTCTTTGTCTGACGCAATGATTCGACCGCAAGTTGCAGAGCTGGATGTGAATGTACACAATGGAACTAATTTACAAACAGTTCTGGGCCATATACAGTGGTTACGACCTACAGTAGGGATTACGAATCGTCACTTAGAACCATTGGTACAATTACTTAGGAGAAAACGTTCCGCCAATTCTAAAATTACCTTGACTAAGGAAGCTACTGATACATTGCAGGAAATCAGCAAAATAATCAAAGCAGGAATATCTTATAGGTATTGTCCAGACCTTAGGTTATCGGTTGTTATCTATGTCCAAAGTACTCATGCCTTTGCAGTTGTTTGTCAATGGCCAAAAGAAAAGGGGGGTGTGGGGGATATTAGGCAGCAATGTCTACAATGTCTAAGAAGGATGCCATTGACAAACAAAGAGAAAGGCAATGACAGATTACCTATATCTAATAAGCTGAGAGAACGTCATTCACCACAAAATTTTTTTCTTTTAGAATGGGTGTTTCCTACTGTTCAACCAAAGTCATCACTTTTGACACGAACAGAGATGGCAGCTTTACTCATCATTCAAGGTCGAGAGCGTGTGGTTGCTATTTCAGGGAGAGAGCCTAATGACATCAGTCTGCCGTTTGCAAAAGTTTGGTTAGAATGGACACTACGACATTCAACACCACTAATTAGTGCCCTGGAGGGGTATGGCGGTGTTGTACATACGTTGAGGCCTCCTGCAAAGATAGCTCAATTTTTAGAGAAAACGCAGTGGGTAAAGCCCCCATTACAATCAGATCAACCAGTTAGGGGGAGGACAGTTTATACTGATGCAGGAAAGAAGACAAAGAAAGCAGTGTGTACATGGTGGGATGGTACATGGAAGCACCGTTATGTGCCCATAAAGGCTGCTGATTCTCTACAAATTGCAGAGTTGAAGGCCGTCCTATGGGCATTTGAGAATTGGTGCGATGAGCCCCTAAATCTGGTCACCGATTCCCTGTATGTTGCCGGCATCTGTAAAAGAATTGAGGACTCCTATTTGAGGGAGTCGAGAAATGAGGAGTTAGCGTCGCAGTTTATCAGATTACGCAATCTACTAAGAGCAAGACAGCACCCATATTGTGTGATCCACATTAGAAGTCATCTCACAGAATTCGGTTTAGGGGAAGGAAACATGTTAGCAGACAAATTGGTGACTACGGTTCCAGTGAATTTGTTTGAGGCAGCCAAAATATCTCATGAAGCTTTTCACCAAAATGCAAAAGGATTGCAGAGGCAGTTTCATATCAGTCAGGCTGATGCAAGACTGATTGTGCAAACATGTCCACAATGCAGTCATCATAATGGAGGTCTTGGTATAGGGACTAACCCCAGAGGCTTAAAGGCTTTAGAAATCTGGCAGAGTGATATTACCCATATTGTAGAATTTGGCCGTTTAAAATATGTACATGTCAGTACTGATACTTTTTCAGAGATGTTGTGGGCTACTGCTGAGACGGGAGAATCAGCAAAACATGTAATTCGGCATTGGAGAGCAAGCTTTGCAATTATGGGTGTACCTAATACTATCAAGACAGATAATGGACCAGCCTATCGATCAAAATCCATTCAAGACTTTTTGCAGAAATGGGGTGTGCAGCATTTATTTGGTATCCCACACTCTCCCACAGGTCAAGCGATTATTGAACGAGCACATGCTACTTTAAAAATGCAGATATCTAAGGTACCGACAACTCTAAATATCCATGAGCGTTTGTATCAAGCTCTCTTTGCTTTGAACTTCTTATTTATTCGAGGGGATGCCACTAATCCCCCTGTTGTAATACATCACTCTGGTATTAGCTTACGATCAATCCAAAGATCGCCCAAAGTTCCATATAGGGATCCGACAACAGGAGAATGGTATGGACCAGCCACACTAATCTTCTCCGGAAGGGGTTATTCTTGTGTTTCTACAGATCAGAATGGACCAATTTGGATTCCTGCTCGCTGTGTTCGCCCTTGGCATGACCAGAAATAACTACATTGCATGGATCAACGGGAAAACATGAGTACCTTACATGGATTCCGGCTTGATACCATTTGGCCTTATCTCAAGGCAGAAAATAGCATCCAACCCTCTTAAGGACTGGGGTTGTGTGCTTCTTTCTTATTGTTTTTTTCTTTTTTTTGCAGATTGTTGTACTTTTTGATAACTTATGTATGCCATAGTATGTGATGAAGAACAGCTGGATTAGCCATTGAATGGTATCTCACTAATAACACTGATCATGGTATGACAAAAAGGGGTGATTTTTCTGTGTTACCAATATAGCCTTAAGAATCAGAATTATTAGGCATTATCTAGGTTGCTGTGTGCTTTTTCTATTTTAGTAGTGAATCGAGTGTGAATTAGATAGGATTTGATGTTACTAATGTTGTAATCTATGGAAATAGCACTTTTAATGTATTTAGAACGCACAGTTATGTTGTTAGCCTATCAATTAGCTCTTTTCTAATTTGTTAAAACAAACCTGAAAAAGAATCCCAGGCAAAGGAATGATCTTGGGAAGGAACAAAGTATTCTGATAGCATTAGGACAATTGATATTTATGACTGTACATATTTTTAGATAGAGCTAATCTTGATAGTTTGTTCTGCTTTGCAAGCAGGTGTTCCTTTTGGATTCTGCATCATGCACTGGCCACGCATATGCAGTGTACAAATGGAAAAAACTTTGCAAACTCTGAGAAGAATTAGAATTGGAGGAAATCTGTGGTGGGTGAGAGAGGAAAAGTGCACCTTGAAGCAGGGGACGCCTTGCTAGCACTGCCTTTCGCATCCACCGCTGGTATGTTCCTTTTCTCTATTCTTTCTGGTGATTTGTCATTTCTTAAGGGTTAATAGCTAAAAATACACTTTTTAAAGGAGTTTCTGCTTCGTGCTTGCTCCCATCTGAAAATAAATGTCTGCATGTGTCTGAGTGTATGCTGACTTAAACTTTAACCCTTTGTGCTACTCTGAATGTGCAGTTTGCTTGCTCCTGTTCTTGAGATGTCCTGTTTCTCAGATCCAGTATATCCTGAAACAGCACCACTCGAGTTTTAATCACAGTCACCAAGTTAGGATGTTAGCTAGCAAAGGAAAATTATACCACCAGTGATGCTCTAGCAGATTTACCCACTGATATTGATTCTGTTTGACAGGCAACTTAACAAAGTTGTGCCACCACTGATCTTTAACCAAAGGTATGATGGTGAAGATTTTAAGGGCACATGCTATACGAATCTTAGGGAACATTAGAAAACCACTATATCAAAGTATACAAAAATTAAAAGATTCTTCCTAATCAATTACTGAATCACATAGAATGATACCTTCAGGGACTCTTTTTCAGGTTGCAGGAACTTAAGCCATAGGTAGAATATATGTTTGTTCTTTTGTTAATAAGTTTAATAGTATTTCTTATCATTATGATATGATTGCCTTGTATCTTTTCTTACATTCAGCGTGTTAACTATTGAAACCTTGACTAAGTTGTGATAACCTAAATGAACCTTTCAATGCTGTTACAAAGTTTTACACAAAACGAAGAGAGCTGAAGGTCAGGTGATTGGGATGCTGTGTACAAGGTGTAGTTATGTTACTAATGCGGTTTGTGATTTTGCAGTAAATTTATACTTGACATTGTAAAACGCTTACTGTCCAAACTACCGTCTGCTGTTTTGTTAGCGCAAAAAGAAAAAGGGGGAATTGTGGAGAACTGGCTTGGGGAAGGAGGTTGCGTGTGCTTATCTTTGTAGCAGTGCGAACAAAACAGCATGTTCAGATCACTGCATTTTGAGAAGTAGTGCACCGTTGACCAGGCAACGATGAGGGAGTAAGTTTGCGGTGGAACCAGATGGCCCTGGTATGTGTGGGAAAAGAAGAACTAATTGGACACCACTTATCTTGCAAGGACAGAGCAAGAACCACTGCTTAACCACTGCTTATTCTAAAAATAGCATATGTTCAAGGGGTATAAAAGTATGTAACCTGCGCAATAAAGTTGGCTCAGCTGCATAATCATATTGATGTCTCTCTGAGTCCTTGCACCGGCATCTTAAGAAGATCGTTCCGGCGCGGCTGTGGGTCATCCTCCTGGGGTCACCGCAACATCGGATTACCGGCAGCATGTGTTGATCGGCTTTGGGCACTTTGTAAGGATACTTCTGGAACTAGTCCTCTGCTATCCCACAGAGTCACAGAATGGCTTGTATTGGAAGGTGCCCAAATTCCAACTACTGCCACCCAACCGCATCAGGCTGCCCATGGCCTCATCCAGCCTGGCCTTGGGCACCTCCAGGGATGGGGCATCTACAGTTTCTTTGGGCAGCCTGTGCTTCGCTTCACCACCCTCCGAGTAAACAGTTCCCTCCTAACATCTAAGATAAATCTTCACTCTTTCAGTTTAAAGCCGTTCCCCTCTCCCCTTCCCTTGCTTGCTTATTGCTTTTCACCTTTTGATTGTAATAAAATATTCCAAAGTCTCCGATTGGACTCTGAGCGTTTATGACAGAAGGATCGCCTGCAGAAGGAGCAGACATTCCGGTGCAGCGTATTGTAGTGGTGCTCGTAGCCTTCTAGCGTGTCGAACACTTGAGAGCAGCCGGAGATGTGGCAGCAAAACTCAGACACCCTGTGAGGAAGGAGAGCACGGAACGGCATCCTCAGTTTGTGACCGCTTAGAAGCGTTCAGGCGTCATAAAAAGGCTCCGCCCCAGAGGGCAGCGGGCATGGCACAGGTTGCCTAGGGTCACGGCCCGAGCTGCAGGGGCTCAGGGAGCGCGTGGACAGCGCTCTCAGACGGAAGGTTTGGGTCTCTGTGAGCAGGCAGGGCGGGCCGCCCGCCGCTCCCCGCGCCGGCAGCTCCAGGAGGCGGGGGCGGGGGCTCCGCGGGGCTGAGCTCTCGTTCCACGCGGCTCACCCGGGCCTCTCCACCTCCTCGGCGCGGCCCGTGAGGGCCTCCCGCAGGTACGGGTGCCTCTGCACGTCGCCATCCTGCAGTGGGGGGATACGGCAGCAGTGCGGCACCCCCGCCGCCGCGCCGCCCGCCTCGCCTCGCCAGCTGGGAAGCACCATTCTCATGCTTAAACCAAAACGCTGACTTGATTCCCTGCCTTTCTTCCTGTGTCCTAAGCCGCAGTAGGTCTGTTCACACTCAGATGGGAGTATGAGTGAGTTCCGCATCCACCACGATGTCAGCGAGCTGCTCGGCCTGCTGCGTGTGCGTGGTGGCGAGGGGGCTGAAGTGTACATTGACCTGCTGCAGAAGTCAATTTACAGTCAATTTTTAAAACTAAAAAATTATTGCCCTTTCAATCATCTCTTTTTTCGTTCTACTCTCCCCTTTTTTTACTCCAGCAAACATGGCAGCTGGTGGCAGCTCAGATTCTTCCATTCCCTCATGTACTTCCAAGATATCTCTGCAGGAGTTGGAGGAGTTGCGCACGCAGCTTGGCACTGTCACAGACAGCGCCAGCACACAACAGGTACTGCCTCTTGCCTTACCTTATGTGTAAGATCTTTCCCTGCTGCTCATATGTACATAATGCTCATGTGTAGCTGTGCTCTTAACTTTCACTATCTAGGGGAATTATGAATGTTCCTATCCATACAGATAATCTGAATTTGCTCTCAAAATGTGCTAGTCACATTATATTAAGTCGTTGTGCTGTTCTTCATAAGAATGGCCTTCTCTATTGAAGTCAGGTAAGGTGAGTTGAGTTTAGGCCACAGCAGTTCGCACTGGGGGGTAGTGATGTGATTTCATTTTCCCTTTTCAAACCACCTCCTTAACCCGTGCAGATGTTTCCTTTTCCTCCTGCACAGTGCTTGCACAGGGGCTTAGCAGCCTCTATGGCTCATCCCATCCTTGCTGAAAGCTCTGTTCTCCCAGGTACTTGAGTGAATTTGAAGTTGTTCCCCAAGTGGATGCAACTGTTTTGTTTACTTAGCTATTGGGATGAGTGTTCCTGAAATAAGTGCTGCAAAACCCTTGTTGAGCAGTGATGGAGCTACACTGATTTTCACATACTGTTCGTATCAGGCTTTTTGCTTGTCTCATCCAAATCCTTCATGGATGATCTGAGTCAAGCAGTTGATTCGGATCCTGAAGGGATCCACGTTTCCAGTGGGAGAGTAGATCTTTTAATGAGGATTTATGTATGGAGTTGCTCAGAGAGGAGAGAAGAGGAAGTGGTATTCTCTAGGATGTTCAAATACAGTTTGATTTCCTTGCATGGTTTTCCTTTGAGGCCTGCAGCCAAAGGAACTGAAATGGCAGTGCAAGCCAGTGACCACTGTGCTTCAGGATGTAATGCTTATGTGTACTTGTTTCCTTCCCACATTCCTCTCACCTCTGAGACCTTCTATGAGAAGAAAATAAAATGACCCTGTGCAGATCTCACTTCATATACGTGTGGACCTTAAGAAATGCAATGCTATAGGCTTGGGGCAGAATGGCTTGAAGACTGTAGAGAGAAAAAGGAGCTGGGGGTGTTGGTTGATGCTCGGCTTAACATGAGCCGGCAGTGTGCCCAGGTGGCCAAGAAGGCCAACGGCATCCTGGCCTGTATTAGAAATAGTGTAGCCAGCAGGAGCAGGGAGGTGATCATCCCCCTGTACTCAGCTCTGGTGCGGCCGCACCTCGAGTACTGTGTTCAGTTTCGGGCCCCTCACTACAAGAAGGACATTGAGGCCCTGGAGCGTGTTCAGAGAAGGGCAACAAAACTGGTGAGGGGTCTGGAGCACAAGTCTTATGAGGAGCGGCTGAGGGAGCTGGCATTGTTTAGTCTGGAGAAGACGAGGCTCAGAGGAGACCTTATTGCACTCTGCCACTTCCTGAAGGGGGGTTGTGGTGAGGAGGAGGTGGGCCTCTTCTCCCTGATAAATAATGACAGGACGAGAGGGAGTGGCCACAAGTTGCGCCGGGGAAGATTTAGATTAGACCTGAGGAAACATTTTTTCTCTGCAAGAGTGGTCAGGCACTGGAATGGCCTGCCTAGGGAGGTGGTTGAGGCACCATCCCTAGCGCTGTTCAAGAAGCATTTAGATGAGGTGCTAAGGGATTTGATTTAGTAGTTCAGTGGGTAGGGATGGTGATAGGAGGATGGTTGGACTAGATGATCTTGTAGGTCCTGTCCAACCTAATGTATCTTTGAGTCTATGAAATGGATTTCATAAGCACATCCCCCATATTTTTGCACTTGTGTCAGTTTATGGAGGTTATACATCGCACAGACCTCTCCAACTGAAAATGAGTCTTTCACCGTATTTATTTTACTGACAGAGATCCAGAGCAAGGAATTAAGACTGTTGTGGTCTTGCAAGAGCTTGCTTCCTTCACAGTCAGAGCAAAACCACCATCGTTTTCCACCAATGTATTATCTGGATGGCATTTCATGTGCAGCTATTCCACGGGTACTGTGCAGGAACTGATTTCAGAGGTGGCCATTAGCCTGTTTGCAAGTGCTCCTTGGATAAGATGTTGCTGCTTTCTGCTTCTGGAAGTAATTTGATGGCTTTTACATTGAGAACTACTAAGGTGCCCGGTGCTTGTACGTGTCCTAGTTTTATTCCTGTGTGTATGCTGCAGCACCAAGGCTGGTGCGTGGGATATGGCAAGACATTATTTAATGCACCCTCCAAAAAGAGGAAGGGCAACTATATTAAAAAATCACCCCTGCAGCACTGAGACCAATTACATGAAATGGAGGGACTAAAACCGACACTGTTCTACTGAAATACCAATTATTCCACTTTCTGTTCTCAAATTATCGGCTTACAGTCAATTTTTAAAACTGAAAAATTATTGCCCTTTCAATCATCTCTTTTTTCATTCTACCCTCCCCTTTTTTTTTCTTTTTTTTTTTTCTCAACAGCCCCTTGAGCTTACACGGGAAATGCTTCGAGATAAGCACAACAAGAAGAATGCAGGTCAGCCTGTTCCAGTGTTTCCATCCTGGGTGTATGAGAGGCCTACGCTTACTGACGATTTCTTAATTGGCACTGCTTTAAGTACTGACACAACGGTACCTATAGGTATGTGATACATACTGAAAATTATGTTAACACAGTACGTTTTGTACTTGTTCAGAAGTGCCATTCAGATTCTGTCGTAATTAGGATGAAAGCAAAACTTGCCTCCCTGAAATCTGCCAAGAAGATCAGGATTCAAAAAAAAAAACCAACAAACCAATATGCAGCCAGACAGAGTGTTTCTCCCATGATAAATTCCAACTCCACTGTTAGTCCATAAGATCTAATCCGCTTTGAGTTTCCCAGTCCTTCCACAAAATCCTACTGCAGGAGCAACCCATCTGCATTCTCAGCTGAAAAATCTGCAGTTGCACCTGTCAGGGGAGCATTCATCAATCTATGCAGCTCATTCTCCTCTCCAGTAAGGCCGTGACAACCTCCCTGATTTGTTCCTAGCTGGAGCAAAAGGGGACTGATCTCACTCTGTATTGCAGCTTTAAGCAGAGCTTTGCATAGTTTGTGATTTGTAAATTAGATACAGGAAAGCCAGCAGCTGTGCTAGGGGTTCACGTTTCTATTTCCCAAGAAGGTAGCAGCACCTGCATGAAGCTACAGCTTCTTCCTGGCATGGATTTGTGCCTTGACTAAGGGGCACATGAAAGTAGTGATCACAAGTAGTTTCATTCTTGAGTGTTCCCCCGTTGTCAAATGATTTGTCTAGCTGCATGGGAGTGTTAAGCATGTCTGATGCTTGCATTTAAGGTCTGTGCTTTCCTTCCAGGCTTTTGAACCACATGACAGAGATCCTCAGTCACGTTTCAGTCAGATGTTGTTTTTTGGTGTTTTTTTTTTTTTTTTCTTCCAGGGATCAACAAATTCTGTAGTGCCCAGAAATCACTGTTAAGATCAGACACCTTTCAACAGTGTTAAGTGCTGCACCAGCACATGCAGTGCTACAGTGGAGAGGGATTGTTAGCTGGTTTTGTGAGATAAGGCTAGCTATAGTGAGCATTGTAGCCATTGTGGTCCCCAGCCTTTTGATGGACTTTATTAAATTTCAGTTTGAGTCCCTTGCGCTTCTTTGTAGCTGCTTTCTAGTTCACTGCACCAGTCAGATACCTTATAGCTTGCAGACCACCTTCAACTTTGGCTGGACTAGCATTTTGTTGTCTGTATTTTAACTTTATTCTTTGAATTTTAGTATTTCAGTGGAGAGGAGGTAGGAGAATTGTTTGCAAGGCTGGAACTCAGGTCCAGTGTACGTGAGCCCGTTTGGATGGAAAAGCCAACAGTGCAAGTGACGTACTCTTAGCCACAGTTGATGGATATATGGCTCTGTCTGCTTGCTTTGCTTTGGGTTTAAATGAGCAAAGGCTTATGTTTTCCTGGACAGCAAGATTTAAGATTTTGGAGTTGACAGGAACTCAGTTCTGTTCTCTGTATCTTGGTTCAGATGTGTATGATCTTCCTTTGTTCTCTTTGAATGGTAGTATGTCATCCTTGTAGACTTCAAGTGCTAGGTTGTGAAGGCTAGGTTGTGATTCTGTTGTCTCTTTGAAAACAGGTACTCTGCCTTTAGCATCCCAAGAATCCATGATTGTGGAAGACCTGCTATATGTTTTGATTGGTGTGGATGGAAGATATATCACAGCACAGCCTCTTGTTGGCAGTCAGAACCGAGCATTTTCAGTCGATCCAAACTTGGACTTGTCCATCAAAGAGCTGGTGACCAGGATTCTTCCCGTAGCAGCAGGTTACTCTGCTGTCACCAGGTACAAAGTTGACCTTTCCTCCCAGTGGAGGATATTTAGCTTCCAGCATCAAGCTGCAGAATATAAAATCTGTCATTCTGCAGATGATGACTTCCAAGCTAAACTTAAGCCTATAGGGATATAAAATAAAGAGTGACAATTTATTTGAAATGTTTTTGGCTCCATATGTTTTTGCTGGTATTCTCCTATGTGGTGCCACTTCACATTTTCCTTCACCTTGCCTTTGCTTTGTCCAACCTCTGACTTGGTGCGTTCGGGCAAAGTTAAAATGCTGTGGTTTTCTCCCTCCTTTTTGCTTTTTGTTCTCCTCTGGGCATCCAGGACTAAGACAGCCCTTGTGTGCAGGAGAGCCTACAGCTTCCTAGTTCCTGGTGGCTAAGTAATTGTTGAAAGGTCTTAGTGTAAGGTACACCTCATTAACAGCAGAAGTTTGTAATATGGATGCTGCATTTGATTTGATGTCTCCGGAAGATCAGCAAAGAGGAAGAAGCACTTTTAGGAAGGGATTTGTCCAGTCTCTTTTACCTGACTGATTCTAGATGATATGGCTTGCATTCAGAAGCCTCTGCCCACTAAATAAGATGCCTAGAGCCAGCTAAGTCTGATCAGGTGGCATATAGTTGGAAGCTGGTAGCAATGCTCTCCTCAGTGTTTGCTTCCATGATACTGCGTCCTTTTGAGAGATTCTCCTGCCCTCTAGTCCTAATCCTAAGGTTGTGTAAAGGCAATTGCCTTGACAAAAATAAGAGCAAATACTTTTTCTTTTTAAAGTGAATTTGCAAGTAATCCTAGATCCTCTGCAATTTCAGGGGAAATGTTTTCTCATAGCTTTCTATATTAAGAAGTGTGGTGGTGAGAAATAGACAGGGGGCAGAGAGCAAATGTGGAACCTAAAACTCCAGCTGACAACTGATTTGTTTTCCAATTCAGTGTCTTCTTGTCTTGTGCTTCTATAGTGTCCTGAAGTTAAAATTCCTGAAAACGTTGGAAATTACCTTGCCTAAAAGAGATTCCATTTCGCATTTTACAGGTTTATAGAGGAGAAGTTTTCCTTTGAGTATGGACAGGTAAATCATGCCCTGGCTGCTGCTATGAGGACTTTGATCAAGGAATACATGATACTAATTACTCAGCTGGAACATCTTCAGAGACAGGGACTTCTCTCACTGCAGAAGCTCTGGTTTTATATCCAGCCCACAATGAGGACCCTGGAGATTCTTTCTTCACTTGGTACGTTTGAAAAATGCAGTCATTATGTCTAGACAGGTACATGACAGTGGCTTCTGAAAACTAGACAGATTAACAATACCGATGGGTTGTGTGTCATTCTAACTTTGTTATATCAAATAAGGAGGACTAAGAGGAGGATTGTGCTTGTCAGACCTCTGCCATTTTTGAGAGCGGTAGGTTCTCTGAATCATGTCCAGTGTTGTTATACCTCAGAGTAAAAGTACTGTGCTGCTTGAAGAGGGACAGTATAACCCATCTGTGGGTGTATGTGGCATGCACGTCCCACAGGAGTGCCCCCTGTCTGATAACCACTCATACAGGAGTGGAGTGGATGCAGTCCTTTCATAAATACCATTTTAATACCCTTCCTCGTATTGTTTCCTCAGTAGTTTTTTTTTGTTTTTTTTTTTTAATTAAACTCTTTGACATGAGCATACTCTTGCCTTTCTCTCTACTCAGCCCAGAAACTTTATCTGGATGCAAAAATCTGTTCTATGTAGAATCTGGAAATGGATGATCCACCTTGGTATTTACGTTTCCTGAAATATTCACGTTTTTGGAACACTGCAGTTAGCCATGTACTTTAAGTTTTACTTCAGTCCCAAGCTCATGACCCTAAGTCCAGGTGTTTCAAGTGGTATGTGTGGAAAAGAGATGTGATCTGGAGATAAAAGATTTCTCAAGCAAGTCGTTGAGGTGTGGGACTGTTTCATTAGCATCTTGGAAAAAAAAAAAGTCTGTGTATGGTGTAGAAGCCACCAGATAGCTTATGTCTACCCGAGTTCAGTTGTCCTTGATGCGCGTATCTAAATGCAGAGTCTTGTGTGTCTTACATCTGTATTTTTTAATTTCAGCCACTTCTGTGGATAAAGGTGAGTGTATGGGAGGGTCAACTCTGAACTTACTCCACGATAAGACTTCCAGCTACACAGGAGACAGCCAGGCCCAAGAGCTGTGTCTGTATCTAACCAAGGCAGCCAGCGTGCCCTATTTTGAAATTCTGGAGAAGTGGATATATCGAGGCATCATTAATGACCCATACAGGTAAAGAACAGTTACAGTTGTGTTCCCCTCTCACACCTGCATACTATTCAGCAGAGGGGTGAGCTCTGTTTTCA
Source organism: Cyrtonyx montezumae (assembly GCF_038088225.1). Taxonomy (NCBI): domain Eukaryota; kingdom Metazoa; phylum Chordata; class Aves; order Galliformes; family Odontophoridae; genus Cyrtonyx; species Cyrtonyx montezumae. The sequence continues at coordinate 33,601,584 of NW_027072045.1, forward strand.
TAGGATCCTCTTCTCATAACTCACTGAATTGATGTTCCTGTACTTCACTAGTATGATGTTCTGATTCAAGCTGACAATGCCCACTGAAGTTTCTTGGCATTTAAAGAATCATTTAAAGCATTTTCTGCATTTATGCAACATTCCTGTTGTCCACATTTTCAGAATAGGATACAAAATGAAGTTAAAATAGCATAATAGAATGCCTGTCTGATGGTGAGGAAGCAAAGGCCACTTTCCTTTCCAGTACACTGATAGCCAAATAACACTTAGACTTGATTTCTGGGCCCTATAAAATTCTGTTTCTGTTGTAATTGATTGTGGATTAGCACAAACACACCAAAAATGCAGTTTGTCGTAGTACAAACTGATTTCAGTTCTTGATTGGAATATATCTTCATGAGACCTTACTTCTGATGCATCATATTCCCATTGGCTATATTAATATGTCAGAAAAGTAATCCCCATTGTTCCACTTCCTGCTTCTAAACATCTGCTTTAACTGTCCAGTGAGTTTATGGTGGAGGAACACGAGTTGCAGAAGGAGAAGATTCAGGAGGACTATAATGACAAGTACTGGGATCAGAGATACACTGTTGTTCAGCAGCAGATTCCCTCTTTCTTGCAGAAAATGGCTGACAAAATACTAAGCACAGGTAGGTAAAGATATATTTCTGATTTAAGAGGAGTCTGGGATGATAGCCACCATTCTTTTTGTAAAGATGAATGGAACTTTGTCATGCTTTGCCAGTTTATGGGTCATCCAGCTACAGCTTCTCAGAGAAACAGAAAAATCAAAAGCAACTTCAGATGATATACGTGAAAAAGAAAATGTGAGAAGGAGTCCAGAAGTTAGAGGAACTTTGTCTTTCTGCTCTGGTACGTCTGTACCGTTTTGTCACAGCTAGATGGAGCTAGATGTCTGAGGTTTGAACCTTTGAGTCTTCATGTGGGCACTTAGAGGCAGTGTGCCACCTGCTGGTTATCGTTGCTCCCTGCTGCAAGTACAGACTCCTCAAAAGCTGTTTCTGAAGTGCAACGCCAGGTTTTCAAAGTTTCTGGCTATCTACAAAGGTGTTTTACCACCACTGGGAAACAGAAAACATTTCTAAATCACTCCTAAATCACTTATCAGTAGCCTAATTTAAATTCTGTATCATCTTCTGAATGGCATTTAAGCCCTTTCCAGTTTTAGGTAGAACTTAATGTAAAACTTCACAATATAGCTTCCGTTTGTATATTCCATTTGGTAGCAGTGATTTGCAGGCTTCTCTCTTAGCAACACATATAGTTGGCACAAACGTGTGTTACTGTTTCCTTTTCAGGAAAATACCTGAATGTTGTGCGAGAATGTGGGCGTGACATTACCTGCCCTGTGGCTAAAGAGATCATCTATACTTCAAAAGAGCGAGCATATGTAGAACAAATAGAAAAAGCATATAACTATGCTAGCAAAGTTCTTCTGGATTTCCTAATGGAGGAGAAAGAGCTTGTGGCTCACCTAAGGTTTGGTTTATTTTATTAAACGTAGGTTAAATTGATTGATTCTGATTGTGAATGTCAGATTTTAAAGTTAGCTTTCTTTTCCTGGGACGTTCGCTGTCTTTCTGTTGCAAATGTTGACCTGAAAAAAAGAAAAAAAAAGAATCGTTATCTCCTGAACTACAAAATAATAATAATAAAAAAAAGAAACATAAAATCATAGGATGTTGTATGGGAGAGACCTTTAGGGGTTTCTCATCCAACTTCCTACTGGAAGGCTACCACCAAAACTAAGTCTTGGCTAAACTGGCCACTAGACTTTGTCTGACTTTATCTGACTCAGTCTTGAAATCCTCTGCAACCGCAATGGTTTAAGGCTGTGCTAGTCCTATTTTGCTCTAAAAATAGCTGTGATTGGGTATGGTCTCTGGCAAGATGCGGACTTCATTCTCCAGCTTTCCTGGGAGCTATTTCCAATCCCATTGCAGTTGGGTCTCTCTGAGGCCTGTTGAAAATTGCAGTTGGTGTATCATACTGTAGCAAAAGTCAACACAAGCGCGTGGACTGCTTCAGAAGTCAGCTCAGGTACTTGGACAGGGGAGTCTGTGCTTTTCTTTGGGATGGCTGGATGGATCTGGACTCTGGAAGTTGGGTTGTTGTCCAGGATAGCAGTGTAATCCATTGCCTAGCAGTGCAGCGCATACCTTTATTCTCGAGGTATGTTTTTATGAGAGCAAAAGAACAACTGCACCAAAACATGGTGAGGGAAGTGACTGGAAGGAGGGGAGCACATGTTTAAAAAAACAAAAACGAAAAAAGCTTCCAGTTAGGTTATTTTTTGTCTGCTAAAAAAGCAAGTTAAAAACCATGTTTTTTGAAAACATAATCACTGATCTTCATTTTCTTGAGCAGATCTATAAAACATTATTTCCTGATGGATCAAGGGGACTTCTTTGTTCACTTCATGGATCTCACAGAAGAGGAACTAAAGAAGCCTGTAGATGAGATCATAACTACTAGGCTAGAAGCATTGCTTGAGTTGGCCTTGCAAATGAGCACAGCCAACACAGATCCCTTTAAGGATAATTTAAAGGTAAAAAAGGGTGTAAGCGGAAGGCTTGCCAGGTACTGAGAAAATCCCTGTTCCAATGAGAAGCCGATGAAAATGCAGTGGAAGAAAGAAGAATTGATAGCTATATTCCTGTAGACCTTCTGTGGGTTAAGTCTGTTTATTTCACGGATATTAGCAATGGGAAGCTCTGATCACGTGCAAGGGGCTGCATTTTCTTGTTGATGTCTGAGCACAGAGGAAGTGCTTTTGAGTGGCATCAGGATGAGATGAAAGCAGTAATGTGTCTCTCACAGGCATTCTCAGCTTGGATGCCCATTTCGGAGTACAAGAAAATCCTTGATTATAAGTTCTGACTATTAATGATTGTTGCAGCTCAGTTGAAAGCCTTTACAAATGCGAACCAGCACACAAGCTGTGCTTGGGGAGGTTGAGATGACTTTACAGACAGCACAGCAGCACTGCTCTGCTGTCTGCTGCAACCCCGTTCAGAGGGTGCCGCTCCTCCTTGCTCCATAGGTTGCTCTAATGACTTGAGAGTAACTGATAACGTGCAGTTCTTCTGCCACTTGACTGTTGCTCCGTTGTAGTAGTTGTGAGTACCCTGTGGCTTCATTGTTTTCCTGCTCTCTATAGATTGACTTGATGCCCCATGACCTCATTACGCAGCTTTTGAGAGTACTGGCCATAGAAACGAAACAGGAAAAGGCCATTATTGGTGCAGATCCCACGGAGCTTCCTCTCAGCGGCCTGGAAGCATTTTCCTTCGATTACATTGTTAAGTGGCCTCTGTCTCTGATTATAAACAGGTAAAGTACCCACCCACCAAAAGAGAAAAAAGGCAGCTTTTGTGCAGCTTTAAAACACATTTCCAAACAGCAAAATGCTGCAAAGCATTTTCTGTCTTTAAAGCGGTACTAAAAGTTGTCAGCAAGTAGAAAATGCTTTAGGGTTATTGACTTCCACTTGCTCCACCGGTAGACTGGGGCTTGTCTTCTCAGTACAGCCATTCCAGATGACGCTTAAGATATGCATGGAAAGTTGATTTTACATGATAGAAAGACATAGATGGAGGGACACTTTGTGAGCCCAGTCTCTGTTTTGAATCTCTGAGAAGATTTTTTATTTGAAAGTGAATGCTCATTTAAGAGTTTCCCTGCTTGCAGTCAGACGTTTCTCAGATGTGAAGGGGCAGAAAAAATCTTTCCGGTAGCCGTGGTTGCAAAGCTGATGGATAGTACTGGCTGCTGCTAGAATTACTGTAGCAGGCCATTTTGCAGTAAATTGAGTTATGCAGTTTATTTTTCTGTAGTGCCTTGCCTCTCTACAGAAACAGGGCACTGATAGACTGTGAGCCAGGGAAATGGGACAGGCAGTGTTAGGTGAGAAAGTGACGTGTTGGTTGCTAAATGCCAGCAATATCCCCTCTCTTCCTCGCAGTGGAACTTTTGTAATGACACGGTGTATCTGAAATTGTGTCTCTTTCTTTTAAAAAGGGTATATTAATTTTGATGGTAACTATGGGATTGGAAATACTAAGTGGTAAAGTTTAACAGACTGTATTGGCTGGAGCTCTGTAGACACCTACACTGAAGTGTCTTGAGCACAGACCTGCATCCAGTCCCCAAGGCTATAAGTAAGCACCCCCATCTGCTTCTGACAGTGCATTGCAGGCAGGGTAATGCTGCCTGTAGCTTGGTTGCCGTTTTTCTTAATCTTTTTGGAGAACCCTGGTGAACTTTTTTGTCAGAGTTAGCAGCCTTGGTGCAGCAGGGACACAACTGCAGGCTTTCAGACCTCTGTCCCAGCATGGGAGTGATCTTTCTGCAGGTTGCTCGAAGGGATCAGAAAAGGAGTCTGGTGAAGTACCTGGTGGCAGGAAGTGTGAAGGAGGGACTCTTTGGGGAGGAATTATTTGGGATGATTAAAAAAGCTTTTTTTTTTTCATCTGTTAGAATTGTTTTAGTGAAGATCCGTGTACGTCTGAAGGTGTGAGGAGCATGTGTTAGGACTCTTTGCCTCGAAGCAGCCTCAGCCTTTGCTGCTTAGTCTGTCAATCAGAAAAGTGCTTAATCTGAATGGTTTTTTCCTTTCTTTCCAGGAAAGCACTGACAAGATACCAGATGCTTTTCAGACACATGTTCTATTGCAAACATGTGGAAAGGCAGTTGTGCAACGTTTGGATCAGCAATAAGACAGCCAAGCAGTCCTCCCTACATTCAGCTAAATGGTATGGCTTCTTTTCCTGCTGAGGCTTTGGTTTTTCTTCTTCCTAGTTATATGCGTTGTGTCATGAATCAGATTATCTTGATATGGAACAGATCGTTGCAAATTTCTGACAGGCGGAGGGAGGTCAGACATAACATTTTAGGATTCAGTAGGAAGTGTCTGCTCAGTTGTCTGTGGGCTGCTTGACTTGTTCCTCTTTGGTGGCTCAGGATTTGGAAAAGGCATCATAGGAACACAAAGTGTCCTGAGTTGGAAAAAACTCACAAGGATCTTTGAGTCCAACTCCCAGCTCCACACAGGACCACTCAAAGTCCAAACCGTATATCTGAGAATGCTCCTTGAGCTGTGGCAGCTTGGGGCTGTGGCCTCTGTCCGGAAGAGCTTGTTCCATGCCCACTACCCTCAGTCTCAGTTGGTCTCACTGGAGCACAGGACAGGCCTGTGGCACTGCAAGGAAATTCCTTCTGTCTTGTCAGTGGCACTCGCTTCTCACAAGGTACCTTCAGCTACCTTGGTACTGACCTCAGCCGGAGCGTGCTCTTGTTCTCTTGACAGCATAGAGGAATCAGTGGAAGAGACCTGGGGGGATTTGTAGTGCAAGCCCCTGCTCACAGAATGACTGTCACCAGTGGACAGGGCACCTGAGGCTGAAACCAAGACGGGGTTGTCCCCGCCTCTTTGATGGCTTATCCCAGTTTGTTGAAGGCAATTCTTTGCTTGGTATCACAACCTGAAACCTTGACAGGAGTTCTATGTAATTCCACCATTCTAATTTTAAAGTGAAGTTGCATGAAGTATCTTAGATAGCAGGTGGCTTTTTGAAATCCAGGGACCCCTGAACTTATGCAATGCAGTGCATAAGATAATTTCAAGTACTCATTTAACAAGTGAGTGTTTATGTGCTGGAAAGAAACACGAAGCATTTTGCTTGTTATATTTCACACTGCTAGCAAATGTGTCTGACTAGTTAAAGTAATAAAGTGGCTTTAATACAGTCCATTTATGGTTGAACGTGAGCAAATTTCAAATTAACTGTCTAGTGCACAGTAGGTTCAAAACTCTGAATCTTGTAGTTGAGGGGAAAGTCGTTGTCATACATGGAACATAAAGCTATTGCAGAGCATCTCTGACTGTAGCCACTTTCAGACTGCAACAGTGAATTTGCTAGGACAGAAGTAGTTAGCTCTGCTTCGCTTGGCTGTACAAGCTTGGTTCTCTGTGGCATTTGCTAGCATGGAGTTGTGTGGGTGTGATTTCTCCCCTAGGTTTGCTGGTGCCTTCATACTGCGGCAGCGGATGCTGAATTTTGTACAGAATATCCAGTATTACATGACGCTTGAAGTGATGGAGCCCGCATGGCACATTCTTGAGCAGAACTTGAAACTGGTGAGTGTGTGTGCTTGAGAGAAGTTAGAACAGAAAATCGTATATTACCAAATTTAATGTAGGGAAAAGATGCCTTGTTTCAGTTACCATGAAATGTTTTGTTGGATGAACCGTTGTTCTTATCACACTACAAACAGTGCTGCTCTTCTGCATAACCTTTCTGCTTTGTTAGTCATGCATCCCTTTCCTCTGCTGAACTCTCCTGTCTGTGTCCCCAAGTTCCATGCTCTCTTCATCCTGTTATGGAAAGGTAGCATTCTGCTGAACACCTCTGCACATAGAGAAGAAAGAACTGGATAAGGAAGAAGGATGTGAGGTGCAAAGATCGCAAGCAGGTCCAGACGTCTTTCTTTGATTCCTTGGCTGACTTACATCTCTTTTTCTCTTCTTGGAACTGCCAAAGATTAGGCCTTTGAGGCAGGAAGAGGCCTTTACACTTTATTTTTTGTGTTAGGACTATTTGCTATAAAAAACGGTGTTTCCTCTTCCGATGGTTGTTTTACTGGTCTGCTTCCACTGTACCAGGCAAGACTGGAGACCTTTTCCACCCCTGTGATGTCTGGGAGAGGCTGAGATCATTTCGTGCTGTTTTTTATGCCTGACAAGGCAAAATATTCTGGCAAAATATGCCTGACCTCTCCTTTCATAGAGGTGTAATGTTCTGGGCTAAGAGATTTTCTAAGTGTGTAACACAGTACTCCTGGTTCATTAGTCAAAATAAAGTCAGTGACTGCTCCAGAAGTTAACTCTTTTCTCTAGCACAAGCTCCAGGTAACAGTTTTTATCTCCTGATGGGCACGTGAGATACCTTTATCACCTCAAGGAGAAGCACATTCCCAGTGAGTGTCCTACCTCCCCGTTTTAAGCCAAGAACGAGAAGTCTCCAGAAGAATAGGAGCTGACATTCCAGAGCAGTCTGTGAAAGAAGCCCACAGACCTTCTGAAATGTGATGTAATCAATTCAGATTAGAAGGTCCCAGACAACAGATAAAAAGTCAGTCTCTGGGAGACAAAAGACTCATCTCTCTTGGGTGAATGCATCTGTCCTTTCCCTTTTTACCTGGCTGGAGCAGAGGTCGGGACTTCGGAGTTATCAGTTGACAGGTGAAATTCATTAGGCAAGTGAAGGATGATGCTTGTTTACTGGCAGGTCTAAGTGAAAGCTACAGCAACACTGCAGATACCTTGCCATCAGCTTGGCCCAGCCTACAGCTGTGTTGTTCATCAGGAACACATGCCGCAGAGCATTAGCTGAAGTTGCCTGGCTGTGGCTGGTTTCTAGCACACAAACAGCCTCTTTGGACAAGACTCTGTGGGAGGAAAAAGCTAAAGAGCAAAAGAGGATGGCATCTTAAGTTACTTCGGTACTGTTTACTAAAACAAGGCAAGAGACATAGGCTGCCTGCACTGTGTTACGTAGCAAATGGCTCCACTGGGTTCTGCGTGGTCATGGTGTGTGATAATTTATTCTTTGATTCTGAAGTTGAACAGATACGTTGGCCGTGCTGGTCTAGTGCTTTGGTGTCCTGGTTTGCTTTTTCATTAATGCACTATGCTCCAACAGGCTTCTAATATTGATGACGTTCTGCGCCACCACACAAGCTTCCTGGACAAATGCCTGAAGGACTGCATGCTGACCAACACTGAGCTGATGAAGATCTTCTCCAAACTGATGTCTGTCTGTGTCATGTTCACAAACTGCATGCAGGTATATACGGTCTCTCCGTTTTTATCAGGCCAGCAGCTCTGTTTATTATGCCTGATAAGGGGGTATTTGGGCAAAATGTGCCTGACCTCTCCTTTCGTAGAGATAAAATGTTCTGAGCTAAAGGTTTTTCTCTCTTTTAACACGATCCATCTCTTGCTCTCAATACACTTGGATGAGCTGCTTTTCCCACCCACCAACAGGCTTTATGAGCTCAGACTTTCCTCCACGCGGTTCCTATGGCTGTTCCCTCCGCATGATTCTATGTGCTCTTCTTTTTCACTGTTGGAATCAGGTTTCTGTGAACCTGATTGCCTCTCTTCATCCATTCTTGCAGCAGAGTTTGTAGGTGAAAGCTGTAGGGCCAGCTAGGTTTTTGTTCCTGCAAAGACCAGCTGAGGACTAGCCATGAAGACTAATCTCCTTAGCCAGTGTATCAAGGAGCCCATTTTAAAAACAAAACAAAACCAGACACCTTCCTTTGGGCATATTAATGCTTTAAATTTAATCTCAGAGTTAGCTTTTGTGGGGATTAACTAGCTTCAGGGCTAGGAGGGTTGCATCGATCTCATGCATTGCTGTTGTGGAAGAGAGAGGTTTTAACCACGGCCCCAACCCTCTGCCCTTTCCAGAGGTTTACCCAAAGCATGAAGCTGGATAGCGAGATGGACCGTCTCACCCTAGAAGATGGCACGATGCTGGGCCCACCAACAGAGGAAGAGCGTGCTGAAGAGACTGCCAAGAAGAAGCTGACTAACAAGGTGGGGCACTGAGTATACTGATGGGCTCCCTAAATGCTGCCTGAGGCTGCAGCTTGATTGGGGTGGCTCTCCTGCCTCCTACAGGTAGACGTTTCAGGTTTCCAGCACACCTCTGGCCCTGAAAGCAGAATCTTTGTAAAAATGTTGGGCATTTCTGAGGATACAGTGGAGTGCTCTCAAGTCTTCTCTGAGGACCCTGTCTCCCACGGCTGTCGCTGCAATTGTTTATCAGTTCTTAGCTGCATTTTCAGCTGTGTGCATGAAGGTGAACGAGCCAGTGAGCTGTAGAGTCTGACAGCCCTTCTCTTTTGTCTATGAGATATTTGCTTTGTCTGTATTTTTCCCTGTATAGACACACACTTACTAAGCTATTTGTTACGCTCTGCATATATATTTGAGGATTATTCTAGTGGGGTCTGTCTATTCCGGTGTCCTCCCAGATGGGCAAGGCAAGGTTTTTAACCCCTGAGGATCTTATAGCTGTTTTGAAAATGTTACTTCAGTGCCTGAGTTACCACTAAGTTTTATGGCAGTATTTTTTACCAGGTTTTGAAAAACAGATGGGATCGTTGCATCTCCTTGATAAACACCTTTGTCTTGGTAGCTTTTAGCAGAGCATGCTGACAACCTCCATCTAACATCTGGCTTTGAAGCAACTATCAGCAAGTTTGATAGTAATTTTTCAACGCATCTGCTGGATCTGTTGGACCGGCTGAGTGTCTACAGCACCAATGACTGCGAGCACAGCATGCTTAACATCGTCTACAGGTGAGCCAGAGGTTTTCTCTCAGTAGCTTCCCATCCTGTGGTGCTCAGGTTCAGCCCAGGAGCAGTGGTCGCTATTTTATAGCTGTGTGTGTCTGCCTCGTGAGAGGAAAGACTGAAATTGGAAGAAATATCACTTTATGTTTCAGGCCGTGCCTTTAAAAATAGTCTTCTGAATTTTGCAAGATTTTTCTGTTCTAATGCAAGTGTTAGTTCACATTGCTTTGTGAAGCATTCCAGCAGGAGGTCGGGCTTTTGGGTGTCACTGCAGGCAGTACAGGGCATGGCCAACATAGTGCTGATGGCCACGTTGCCTGCTCTTTTCATAGAAGGGCATCAAGTCTCATGAGGAACGTGCAGAGATCCTTCTGTTGGTGGCATCATCCAGCTCAGTCCCAGGCTGGAGCTGGTTCTCACTGTGCTCAGAAATGCAGAACAATATCGAGTCCCTGACCATCCTTTCCACGAGGGAACAGAAGAAGTCTTGCAGCCTTCCATCACATTGTATCACGTCATGCCAGAGATTACACCAGTGCCTTTTCTGGCAGTAGCTCAGGTGTCCTCCCACCAACACTGTTCCTTAACTTAGCATGAGGTTCACCTTTTTTGTCATTGACTGTCCACCTCTCTAAACTGTTTATGGTTCCATGGGACGGTGGAAGCTCTCTCTTGTGGTGCTGCACCATGGAGACTGGTGTTGCATCCCATTTGATGTTGCTGTGGCTAGGAGTTGACCCATGGAGAAGCTGTGCACGCAGTGCTCCCAAATACTGCAAACTTGTTCTTCACGAGTTCTTCCTGCTTCGGAAGAAAAGAGAAGTACAGTGATTCAGCAGGATGTAATAAAAAAAATGCTTCTGTTGTCTGTTTGCACAAAGGATGGTGACCTAAGACTGCATCAGGCTGTTCAGAGCAGGGCCTGAGGCCTCTGCCCCCAGGCGCTTCCTGCACATGTGTGCAGAAGGGCTGCAGGGGAAATACTCTGTCTTTTTGCTGCCAGGACATGCATCGCTATTATGTCTCCCAGTCAGGACCACGCAAATCTTCACTGAGGTGTTGGGCACAGATGGACCTTGAGTTACAGAGCAGGTGCCCCCATTTCATCATCTGAAATACTGTGTGTTAGCAGGACACGCAGCAGAATGTGTCCTTCCATTTCCAGGGGCTGCTCAGTAGTGTTTTTAAGAAGCAGAAGCACCAAGGTGGATGGCCAGACATGACACTTAGCTCTCCTTCGGTCTGTAGGAATTATCGGATCCAGTCCTGGACACTGTAGCAACAGGAACCAGAACAAAGACTGCCATCTAAAAGAACGTATTTGAGAGAGAGAGAATAGACTGTAGGATTTGCTGGTCTTGTCTCACAAACTGTAACCACAGATCTTCAGCACGCTGAGTGTGCTCGGGTGTCTTTTCTTCATCAGCAGTGCTGACAAGAGAGCTCGTGGCTGCAGAAAGTGCCCGCAGTCACTGCCCAGTTGGGAAAAGAAGCAGCATCAGAGCAGAGGGGTCTGTCACGTGGATGGCTTTGAATCCAAATGCCCTAAAATCTTCACTCATTAAGCTAGCACTCTTCAGATATCCTTTCAACAACTTGGGAGGCAACTGCAAGGCTGATTTGGAGGCAGACCGCTGGGATGTATAGGAGGATGGGGAAAACAGCAAATGTGTGCTTCAGCCACAGAATGAGATACTGAGTGCAAGGGGGGTTTGGGAAGCACCTTAGGAGTTATCATAGATAATTTAATCTTAAAAACAGAGTTGGAAAGGAACAGGATGTAAATGGATCCCAATTGTGTAAGCCCTTAAGTTGGAATCAAAATTCAGTCAATAATCCTGCCTCAGTGTCATGTGTCCTTTGAATAAACATTGAAAGGACAAAAGATGTAAACTGCTGAGCCGGGAGAAAGCAGATGATAAATTCCATCTGTCGAGGCTGTTTTCCCCAGTCACAAAAAATATCTAGGAACAACTTGTTGCCATTTCTGTAAGATTGTTAAGCAACACGAAACTCAAATGTTGTGCCTATTCCTTAAGTAGTCGAACACGTACTGGACAAATAGGAGAGTAATTTCTGTATGGTTTGCAGGCTGCTGGCCTGTCGCCTGCTGCTGCTAGGGTGCATGTTTCTCCTAGGATCACAGAGTGGCTCGGGTTGGAAGGGACCTCAAAAATCATCTGGTTCCACTCCCCCTGCTCTGGGAAGGGTCGCCAGGCTCTGGTTCAGGCTGCACAGGGCCCCATCCAGCCTGGCCTTAAAGGTGCCAGGGATGGGGCATCCTCAGCTTCTCTGGGTAGCCTGTGCCAGGGCCTCACTGCTCTCTGAGTGAAGAATTTCTTCCTAACCTAAACCTCCCCTCTTTCAGTTTAAAAATTCCCCTTTGTCCTATCGCTATCTGCCCTTCGAGTACTGGAAGAAATATTCTCAGTTTCGTGGTTTCACGATGCAGAGATGTGCCTGGGGAAGGGCACAGCAGAGTGGGACTGGGTGGTTCTGTGCCACTCGAAACACTGCCTGTGTTACGAAGGAGACAGGCTGATGCTCTCGGTGGTGCCGTGTGCCGCGAAGGCACGTTGACCCAGTCGGGGCCATGGGGCAAGCAGGCCGACTCCTTCCTGTGCTTTGTCTCACAGGTTGGACTTCAACGGGTTCTACACGGAGCGCCTGGAGCACATGTCCGCAGAGCGGAGCCAGAGGGCCGCCCCGCCGCCTGCCTGCACCGCCGCGCCTGCTCCACGAAGGCAGTGCCTGCAGGGAGCGAGCGAACTGGAAACAGAGCGCAGGGAGACGGGGGGGACGCTGGGTCCCCTGGAACGAATGTGATGGACCTGGTCTTTTGAGACGCCAAGTGAAGTGGGGTTTTTTTTGTTCTTTACTACATTGTTGAACGGCGTCTCTATGTGCTGCAAAATAAAAACTAAAGAAAAGAAAAATTAGAGCTGTCCTGTTGGTGCGTGGCATGTGCTGTTGTTAGGTGACCAGAGCATGGTCTGGCCTAGCGGGAGCCCGGCAGGGGCTGCTGGTGGGGGGCAGTCTGATCTCTGCTCAGCCCAATGACTGCTCTGCTCCAGCAGCAGCTTTGAAGCTCCGTGGGTTCCTGTTGAATCTGAGTGCCGTTGCTCCTTGAACGCCCAGTGAGGTTTTATGTGTTCTCATTTACACACACATCCTTATGTCAAAAGGTGCTGTCCTGCCTCCAGTGTCCCCAGCACGAGGCACACCAACACAACATCAGCTGCCCCAGAACTGTGCTCCCTGTCATAAATGCTCAGAGTCCAATCGGAGACTTTGGAATATTTTATTACAATCAAAAGGTGAAAAGCAGTCAGCAAGCAGCGCTGGGTGTGCTGGGGAGTCTCCGCTCCACCGACGACGCACACCAAGAAGATGGTTCTCTTTTCTTCTATACAGTGTCTTATTTAAAATCCCCTGAAGTCCCCTCCTCCTTTCGGTTAATCATTTTATTCTTCTACGCTTGCGTGGCTAGTCGCTAGGCGGTCGCACATTCCTTCAGGTGGTCTTTGGGCTGAAGTCTGTCTTCCTTCTTCAATGCCCTCTGATTCATCCCTCCGGGCTCGGCCTTGCAAGGTTTGTGTTTGAGGTGCTTACCTCTACCACCCCTTGATTTGAGGAGTGCCACTCCGGCTCCACCTTGCAAGGTTTTGTGTTTGAAATGCAGATAGAGTTCTGTTCTCAGTTTATCCTTCCATGCCTTATAAGGAAATTTTACTCCTTCAAGCAATTTTCTCTGCCGATCGTGGTTAAGGCTAGTTTACAGTTATGGTATCAGCATCCCTGACATTTGTCTTTTGACACAAATCACATCCACATGTTTTACACAGTTTACTAAGAGTCAAGGTCTCTACCATGTTGTGGTCATTCTGCACAAGCCAGCTCCTGACCTCCACATCTTCCACCAGTCCTTCTCCATTTGTGAACAGCAGGTCTAGCATGGCACACCCCCTTTTAGGCTCTCTTACAATGGAAACTCATGGAAAAGATTGCTAAAAAAACCAAAATAATGTTAAAAGGTTACAATCACATGGGGCCACATTACTAGCTGTCCAAGGCCACCTGCAGCCCACATGCTGAACACACCTGATTTAGAACGTCCGTATCGTCTGTTCATCATTACTTCCCACACAAACATGTATGCCTTGTCATCACCACTGTTCCCTGTCCGTTAACAAATATGGACATACAACACTCCCAACCTGTGGGCCTCTCAAAGTGCCCAGAGAACTAGCAATGAATACAGGCCTCAGCCACCAAAGTGAGAAGTTTCAAAGTGAGACTGTGTTTTTGCAGTGGAATTTTCCAGTATTTCTGTATGTAGCATAGGATAAGTTGCCAAACACAGTAAAGTTGAGACTGGGGCATTCCGACCTAGGTAAAATTGGCACAGTCACGAGGTAAGGTAATTATATAGGGTAGAGGAGAGCCCGGTACAGGACAGTTCTAGCGTGTAGTTTACTGAAAATATTGTCCTCTTATCATCATAGAAGGTACAGAACATACCTGAAGAATATGGGAATGGCAACAGACACTGTACGGAAATGCAACATAGCATTCAGAAGATTGAGAGCCTGAGACGCTCAACCAATGAGTGCCAGGAGGGGCTTTACCTGCGTCAGACCCAGGGTATATAATGGAATGGATTTCACTGACGAGCTGCACGATTTCTCTCTTGTCAGGAGGCGGTGTGCACCCATTATTGCAATAATGAATAAATTGCTGCTATCGTTGAGATCTTTGCCTAAACCGAAATTCTTGACTTAGAGCTGACCTTAGCTGACCTTCTTAATCACCAGATAACAAAGTGGGAGATGTAATGCTACTGGGAAATAAGCAAATGCTGTTCCAGACTGCTTCAAAATACCTATTTCCAGGGAGAAAAGATAACAGTGCCCTTGTATGTAATGTTGATGCAGCAGTTCTTTTTACATGAGTAAGAAAAAAAAAGGACTGATTAAAACTTAATTAGGCATCAAAAGGAGTGCTAAAAATATTCCAGAAGATGAAGAAGCTATTCTGTATATGTAAGATGAAAAGGAGTTTTAATATGGTGACAGTAATTCTGTAAATATTTTTTTTTAAGTGCAAAGGATGCAGAAAGATGAGGAGTGGTCTATGCAAAGAATAAGTTTGAAAAATTGGAGGGTTTTTTTTGAAGGATCAGGGCGCTGAGGCCTGTCCGATTGATTGTTGGAGCAGAAAAACAAGCCACCTCCTTTTCACGTAAAATGAGATGAGTGGAAAGGATTTGCATGTGTCAGACAGAGCCAGAATGCTCCCAACTGTTGTTCAACACCCCACCAAACCAAATGTGTGAACACAGCGGTGCTGAAAACACGGTGTTTTGTTGTAGTACGTCTAGCCTCGGTGTTTACAGGCTGGCCAAAGTCAAACAAAGCTGTGGCGCTAACAAAGTACGGAGCTGGGCCTGCCTTGTGACAGCAGCTAGCAATGGCAGAACAGAAATTTTACGGCCGGTAATTTTTAATGCTTTCATAATAGACTTGGATGCAGGACTTGGAAGGCACACTAAGCAGTTTTGTGGGTAACACTAACTTGGGATGAGCTACTGACTCCCTTATGACATCTTGCTGAGAGATCTTGTCAAACTGGAGGGCTGGGCAATCGGCAACAGCATTCATAGAATCACCAAGGCTGGAAACAACCTACAAGATCATGCAGTCCAACCGTCCACCTATCACCAGTAGCTCTCACTAAACCATGCCCCTCAACACAAGGGCTAAACGCTCCTTCACACCTCCAGGGTTGGAGCGGGCCGCGCCCCGGGGCTCCCTACTCCCCCCTCCCCTCTTCCCCCCGCCGGCTCTGTGCCGCCGCACATACAGTTTCAGTAGGTGGCTGGGTGTAAACAATTAGTATCGCTAGGCCCAACCTGGCGGGCCATTATCAATAGCTTGAACCATATGCAGGCAGAGCGTCAGATTGCAGCAGCGGCTGTCCAAGCCCTGTCTGCTCCCTCCACGCCAACTACATCTCCAACAACTACGATAAACCTGTTAGACTTTCCATCACCAGGCATAGGGCACCCCGTTTGTTCAACAGCAGCCCAAGTAAAAGCGGCATTGGAATCTTCCTCTGTAGAGGGCAGAGAGGGGGCTCAATCTGCTGAAATGACTGGTTCTGAACGAGTAAAGGAGCAGGATAGCCCTGATTCGGAAGCGCTCAAACTCACTCGGCGGGAAAGGGCAAATTCTTCCGACTGTTCCCCATGCCCCCCCCTCCACCCCCGCCTCCGCCCCTTAGCACGGAAAGCAGCTCCTGCCGGGACTCAATCTCGGATTCCAACCTCATCCCCGCCCGGGTAGCAGGGAACTCGACACCTTTTGCTGCACCCCTGCCTCCTTCCCCCCCCCTCCACCCCGCGCCGTAGCCGCTCGCCTTCTCCTCCCCCCCCTCCACCCCGCGCCGTAGCCGCTCGCCTTCTCCTCCCCCCCCCTCCACCCCGCGCCGTAGCCGCTCGCCTTCTCCTCCCCACCCCTCCACCCCGCGCCGTTGCCGCTCGTCGCTCCCCCCCCACCCTCCCCCCGCAAGCTGCCCCTCTCCGCACCCCCCCCCCCTCCGCAAGCCGCTGTCATGCCACCCTCGGAAACTGAGCCTGACGGAGAGATTCATACAAATCAGGCGCAGTCAGAAGAGGATATTAAATCCCTAACAGAACGGCTTCGGCAACCGGAGCTTAAGATTGCAACACCTGCAGCGCCGGGGTCTCAAATGGCCATTCCATCCGCTCCACTATTGCCGATACCACCGGCAGGGCCCCGGCCAGCAGTTTCTCGTTGGTCTGGAGTTATACGGGACGCGATATTAGATGGGGAATGGCAAGCAGCCTCCCGTGTACTGTGTCCAGTCATCTATGATCAGGCTGGTACGGCTCGATGGGAGTCGCACGACTGGAAGCTATTGCAGCAGGCGAGAAAGACTGTTACTGAATACGGTTTAAAATCTGAGGCGTCTAAACAAATTATTCAGTGGATTTTTACTGCAGATGTTTTGTTACCACTCGATGTCAAAAATATTGCGCGTCTGCTACTAACCCCTTCTGAACTGCTTTTATTCAATCAGGAATGGGCAGATCGGGCAGGTAAAGTCACGGCGACAACTCGTCAGCCCAACGATCCCCTTTATGGTCTTACCACTGATATGCCGATAGGTGCTGGGCAGTACAGTAGTGGGGAGGTTCAGCTCACATTCCCAAGGAATTTTCATCAGTTATCTGCCCAACTAGCGCTAGAAGCTATTTTTGCTATACCAGCTGGAAAGAGAGAGCCAGCTTTCGCTTCTGTGCGCCAAGGGGTAACCGAGCCTTTTACACGTTTTGTTGATCGTATGTGGATTGCAATTCGTGATAGTGAATTACCAGAGGAGACAAAACAGCAATTATTTCGAGTAATGGTTCATGATAATGCTAATGCGGCTACCAAGTCAATTCTTGCGACCCTTCCACAAGGTGTGTCGGTAGAGGTTATGTTACAACGCACAGCGAGAACAGAACAGAGACAACAAGCATTACATATTGCCGCTGCTGTGCAAGCAGCAATAGGCAAAGGTGGGAAAGAATCACAAATTTGGGAAACCATTAAATGCTATAAGTGCGGATCGCTTGGACATATGAGGCGTCAGTGTACAAAACAGGTGTGGTGTGATAAATGTAACCAACCTACACACGATTCCAAAACCTGTAGGAAGCAGGGAAGCGGGAAGCACAGCGCGAAACCCCGTCGCGCAGGGACACAAATATCGGGGCCAAGGGAACAGGATATCTCGATATCCACCGTCCGCAAACCCGAGGAAGCCTTGGAGTGGATGTGGCAACAGCAGTAGATGTTCATCTAACAGAAACACAAGTGCAAAAGGTCCCATTAGATGCTGTGGGGCCACTATCTACCACTTGTAAACTACATGCGATACTAATGGGACGGTCCTCTCTCGGAGTATCACATGTAGTTCTAATACCAGGGGTAATTGATGCTGATTATAAAGGGGTGATTTACGCTATGGTTTTTACAGTTAATCCTCCAATCTTTATCCCTAAAGGGACTCGAATCGGGCAACTTATCCCCATTCCGGCCACTCCTCAGAATCCTGGAATGGACTGTGAGCGTTCAGGTGCTTTCGGTTCCACAGGGGCAACGGTCTGCTTAGTCGCTGATCTAGGGGAGCGACCTACCACCAGTGTCACGTTATGCTATCAATTAAAACAGATTCAGGTAACAGCATTGCTCGATTCTGGAGCTGACATTTCGATTGTGGCAACAGACAAGTGGCCCTTGGATTGGCCGACAAGGGTAGTAGCTGGAGTTAGCGGGGTGGGCGGTGCAGCTGAAACTAAACAGGCTGTTAATCCTGTAACAGTAAAAATAGTACATGAGAGACCAGTGCCATGCTTGGTGCATGTAGCCCCTCTGCCTGGAGGATTACAAATGTTGCTTGGACGAGACATACTCAGTCAATTGGGTGTGCAACTAACAAATCAAAATTTAGAATAGTGGCCACTGTTGCGCCGCCACCGATTCCTCTTAGTTGGAAAACTGACGAGCCAGTATGGGTGGAACAGTGGCCTATGACAAAAGAGCGCATTGAAATAACACAACAATTGGTTCAAGAACAAATGATGGCAGGGCATATTCGTCCCTCTACAAGTCCCTGGAATACTCCGATCTTTGTAATCCTTAAAAAATCTGGAAAATGGCGTTCACTACATGATCTCCGAAAAATTAGTGATCAGATGGAGACTATGGGAACCTTACAACCTGGTATGCCATCCCTATGTATGTTGCCCAGAAACTGGCATATACTAATCATAGACCTTAAGGATTGCTTTTTTACGATTCCTATAGCAGAGCAAGATTGTAAACGTTTTGCCTTCTCAGTACCTGCCGTAAACAAAATGCAACCTGCACAGAGATACGAATGGGTTGTTTTGCCGCAAGGCATGAAAAATTCTCCAACGCTGTGTCAACTTTTTGTAGCTACGGCATTGGTACCAATCAGGCAGCAAAATCCCAATACTATTATCTATCATTATATGGATGATATCCTTTTTTGCCAGCAGGAACCATTCACAAAACAATGGGAAAAAAATCATTGTTGAACATCTTAAGGAATTCGGCCTTAAGGTAGCTCCTGAGAAGGTTCAACGGTCAAGTCCTTATTTGTATCTTGGTTGGTCTTTGTCTGACGCAATGATTCGACCGCAAGTTGCAGAGCTGGATGTGAATGTACACAATGGAACTAATTTACAAACAGTTCTGGGCCATATACAGTGGTTACGACCTACAGTAGGGATTACGAATCGTCACTTAGAACCATTGGTACAATTACTTAGGAGAAAACGTTCCGCCAATTCTAAAATTACCTTGACTAAGGAAGCTACTGATACATTGCAGGAAATCAGCAAAATAATCAAAGCAGGAATATCTTATCGGTATTGTCCAGACCTTAGGTTATCGGTTGTTATCTATGTCCAAAGTACTCATGCCTTTGCAGTTGTTTGTCAATGGCCAAAAGAAAAGGGGGGCGTGGGGGATATTAGGCAGCAATGTCTACAATGTCTAAGAAGGATGCCATTGACAAACAAAGAGAAAGGCAATGACAGATTACCTATATCTAATAAGCTGAGAGAACGTCATTCACCACAAAATTTTTTTCTTTTAGAATGGGTGTTTCCTACTGTTCAACCAAAGTCATCACTTTTGACACGAACAGAGATGGCAGCTTTACTCATCATTCAAGGTCGAGAGCGTGTGGTTGCTATTTCAGGGAGAGAGCCTAATGACATCAGTCTGCCGTTTGCAAAAGTTTGGTTAGAATGGACACTACGACATTCAACACCACTAATTAGTGCCCTGGAGGGGTATGGCGGTGTTGTACATACGTTGAGGCCTCCTGCAAAGATAGCTCAATTTTTAGAGAAAACGCAGTGGGTAAAGCCCCCATTACAATCAGATCAACCAGTTAGGGGGAGGACAGTTTATACTGATGCAGGAAAGAAGACAAAGAAAGCAGTGTGTACATGGTGGGATGGTACATGGAAGCACCGTTATGTGCCCATAAAGGCTGCTGATTCTCTACAAATTGCAGAGTTGAAGGCCGTCCTATGGGCATTTGAGAATTGGTGCGATGAGCCCCTAAATCTGGTCACCGATTCCCTGTATGTTGCCGGCATCTGTAAAAGAATTGAGGACTCCTATTTGAGGGAGTCGAGAAATGAGGAGTTAGCGTCGCAGTTTATCAGATTACGCAATCTACTAAGAGCAAGACAGCACCCATATTGTGTGATCCACATTAGAAGTCATCTCACAGAATTCGGTTTAGGGGAAGGAAACATGTTAGCAGACAAATTGGTGACTACGGTTCCAGTGAATTTGTTTGAGGCAGCCAAAATATCTCATGAAGCTTTTCACCAAAATGCAAAAGGATTGCAGACGCAGTTTCATATCAGTCAGGCTGATGCAAGACTGATTGTGCAAACATGTCCACAATGCAGTCATCATAATGGAGGTCTTGGTATAGGGACTAACCCCAGAGGCTTAAAGGCTTTAGAAATCTGGCAGAGTGATATTACCCATATTGTAGAATTTGGCCGTTTAAAATATGTACATGTCAGTACTGATACTTTTTCAGGGATGTTGTGGGCTACTGCTGAGACGGGAGAATCAGCAAAACATGTAATTCGGCATTGGAGAGCAAGCTTTGCAATTATGGGTGTACCTAATACTATCAAGACAGATAATGGACCAGCCTATCGATCAAAATCCATTCAAGACTTTTTGCAGAAATGGGGTGTGCAGCATTTATTTGGTATCCCACACTCTCCCACAGGTCAAGCGATTATTGAACGAGCACATGCTACTTTAAAAATGCAGATATCTAAGGTACCGACAACTCTAAATATCCATGAGCGTTTGTATCAAGCTCTCTTTGCTTTGAACTTCTTATTTATTCGAGGGGATGCCACTAATCCCCCTGTTGTAATACATCACTCTGGTATTAGCTTACGATCAATCCAAAGATCGCCCAAAGTTCCATATAGGGATCCGACAACAGGAGAATGGTATGGACCAGCCACACTAATCTTCTCCGGAAGGGGTTATTCTTGTGTTTCTACAGATCAGAATGGACCAATTTGGATTCCTGCTCGCTGTGTTCGCCCTTGGCATGACCAGAAATAACTACATTGCATGGATCAACGGGAAAACATGAGTACCTTACATGGATTCCGGCTTGATACCATTTGGCCTTATCTCAAGGCAGAAAATAGCATCCAACCCTCTTAAGGACCGGGGTTGTGTGCTTCTTTCTTATTGTTTTTTTCTTTTTTTTGCAGATTGTTGTACTTTTTGATAACTTATGTATGCCATAGTATGTGATGAAGAACAGCTGGATTAGCCATTGAATGGTATCTCACTAATAACACTGATCATGGTATGACAAAAAGGGGTGATTTTTCTGTGTTACCAATATAGCCTTAAGAATCAGAATTATTAGGCATTATCTAGGTTGCTGTGTGCTTTTTCTATTTTAGTAGTGAATCGAGTGTGAATTAGATAGGATTTGATGTTACTAATGTTGTAATCTGTGGAAATAGCACTTTTAATGTATTTAGAACGCACAGTTATGTTGTTAGCCTATCAATTAGCTCTTTTCTAATTTGTTAAAACAAACCTGAAAAAGAATCCCAGGCAAAGGAATGATCTTGGGAAGGAACAAAGTATTCTGATAGCATTAGGACAATTGATATTTATGACTGTAAATATTTTTAGATAGAGCTAATCTTGATAGTTTATTCTGCTTTGCAAGCAGGTGTTCCTTTTGGATTCTGCATCATGCACTGGCCACGCATATGCAGTGTACAAATGGAAAAAACTTTGCAAACTCTGAGAAGAATTAGAATTGGAGGAAATCTGTGGTGGGTGAGAGAGGAAAAGTGCACCTTGAAGCAGGGGACGCCTTGCTAGCACTGCCTTTCACATCCACCGCTGGTATGTTCCTTTTCTCTATTCTTTCTGGTGATTTGTCATTTCTTAAGGGTTAATAGCTAGAAATACACTTTTTAAAGGAGTTTCTGCTTCGTGCTTGCTCCCATCTGAAAATAAATGTCTGCATGTGTCTGAGTGTATGTTGACTTAAACTTTAACCCTTTGTGCTACTCTGAATGTGCAGTTTGCTTGCTCCTGTTCTTGAGATGTCCTGTTTCTCAGATCCAGTATATCCTGAAACAGCACCACTCGAGTTTTAATCACAGTCACCAAGTTAGGATGTTAGCTAGCAAAGGAAAATTATACCACCAGTGATGCTCTAGCAGATTTACCCACTGATATTGATTCTGTTTGACAGGCAACTTAACAAAGTTGTGCCACCACTGATCTTCCATTATTAACCAAAGGTATGATGGTGAAGATTTTAAGGGCACATGCTATACGAATCTTAGGGAACATTAGAAAACCACTATATCAAAGTATACAAAAATTAAAAGATTCTTCCTAATCAATTACTGAATCACATAGAATGATACCTTCAGGGACTCTTTTTCAGGTTGCAGGAACTTAAGCCGTAGGTAGAATATATGTTTGTTCTTTTGTTAATAAGTTTAATAGTATTTCTTATCATTATGATATGATTGCCTTGTATCTTTTCTTACATTCAGCGTGTTAACTATTGAAACCTTGACTAAGTTGTGATAACCTAAGTGAACCTTTCAATGCTGTTACAAAGTTTTACACAAAACGAAGAGAGCTGAAGGTCAGGTGATTGGGATGCTGTGTACAAGGTGTAATTATGTTACTAATGCGGTTTGTGATTTTGCAGTAAATTTATACTTGACATTGTAAAACGCTTACTGTCCAAACTACCGTCTGCTGTTTTGTTAGCGCAAAAAGAAAAAGGGGGAATTGTGGAGAACTGGCTTGGGAAAGGAGGTTGCGTGCGCTTATCTTTGTAGCAGTGCGAACAAAACAGCATGTTCAGATCACTGAATTTTGAGAAGTAGTGCACCGTTGACCAGGCAACGATGAGGGAGTAAGTTTGCGGTGGAACCAGATGGCCCTGGTATGTGTGGGAAAAGAAGAACTAATTGGACACCACTTATCTTGCAAGGACAGAGCAAGAACCACTGCTTAACCACTGCTTATTCTAAAAATAGCATATGTTCAAGGGGTATAAAAGTATGTAACCTGCGCAATAAAGTTGGCTCAGCTGCATAATCATATTGATGTCTCTCTGAGTCCTTGCACCGGCATCTTAAGAAGATCGTTCCGGCGCGGCTGTGGGTCATCCTCCTGGGGTCACCGCAACATCGGATTACCGGCAGCATGTGTTGATCGGCTTTGGGCACTTTGTAAGGATACTTCTGGAACTAGTCCTCTGCTATCCCACAGAGTCACAGAATGGCTTGTATTGGAAGGTGCCCAAATTCCAACTACTGCCACCCAACCGCATCAGGCTGCCCATGGCCTCATCCAGCCTGGCCTTGGGCACCTCCAGGGATGGGGCATCTACAGTTTCTTTGGGCAGCCTGTGCTTCGCTTCACCACCCTCCGAGTAAACAGTTCCCTCCTAACATCTAAGATAAATCTTCACTCTTTCAGTTTAAAGCCGTTCCCCTCTCCCCTTCCCTTGCTTGCTTATTGCTTTTCACCTTTTGATTGTAATAAAATATTCCAAAGTCTCCGATTGGACTCTGAGCGTTTATGACAGAAGGATCGCCTGCAGAAGGAGCAGACATTCCGGTGCAGCGTATTGTAGTGGTGCTCGTAGCCTTCTAGCGTGTCGAACACTTGAGAGCAGCCGGAGATGTGGCAGCAAAACTCAGACACCCTGTGAGGAAGGAGAGCACGGAACGGCATCCTCAGTTTGTGACCGCTTAGAAGCGTTCAGGCGTCATAAAAAGGCTCCGCCCCAGAGGGCAGCGGGCATGGCACAGGTTGCCTAGGGTCACGGCCCGAGCTGCAGGGGCTCAGGGAGCGCGTGGACAGCGCTCTCAGACGGAAGGTTTGGGTCTCTGTGAGCAGGCAGGGCGGGCCGCCCGCCGCTCCCCGCGCCGGCAGCTCCAGGAGGCGGGGGCGGGGGCTCCGCGGGGCTGAGCTCTCGTTCCACGCGGCTCACCCGGGCCTCTCCACCTCCTCGGCGCGGCCCGTGAGGGCCTCCCGCAGGTACGGGTGCCTCTGCACGTCGCCATCCTGCAGTGGGGGGATACGGCAGCAGTGCGGCACCCCCGCCGCCGCGCCGCCCGCCTCGCCTCGCCTCGCCAGCTGGGAAGCACCATTCTCATGCTTAAACCAAAACGCTGACTTGATTCCCTGCCTTTCTTCCTGTGTCCTAAGCCGCAGTAGGTCTGTTCACACTCAGATGGGAGTATGAGTGAGTTCCGCATCCACCACGATGTCAGCGAGCTGCTCGGCCTGCTGCGTGTGCGTGGTGGCGAGGGGGCTGAAGTGTACATTGACCTGCTGCAGAAGTCAATTTACAGTCAATTTTTAAAACTAAAAAATTATTGCCCTTTCAATCATCTCTTTTTTCGTTCTACTCTCCCCTTTTTTTACTCCAGCAAACATGGCAGCTGGTGGCAGCTCAGATTCTTCCATTCCCTCATGTACTTCCAAGATATCTCTGCAGGAGTTGGAGGAGTTGCGCACGCAGCTTGGCACTGTCACAGACAGCGCCAGCACACAACAGGTACTGCCTCTTGCCTTACCTTATGTGTAAGATCTTTCCCTGCTGCTCATATGTACGTAATGCTCATGTGTAGCTGTGCTCTTAACTTTCACTATCTAGGGGAATTATGAATGTTCCTATCCATACAGATAATCTGAATTTGCTCTCAAAATGTGCTAGTCACATTATATTAAGTCGTTGTGCTGTTCTTTATAAGAATGGCCTTTTCTATTGAGGTCAGGTAAGGTGAGTTGAGTTTAGGCCACAGCAGTTCGCACTGGGGGGTAGTGATGTGATTTCATTTTCCCTTTTCAAACCACCTCCTTAACCCGTGCAGATGTTTCCTTTTCCTCCTGCACAGTGCTTGCACAGGGGCTTAGCAGCCTCTATGGCTCATCCCATCCTTGCTGAAAGCTCTGTTCTCCCAGGTACTTGAGTGAATTTGAAGTTGTTCCCCAAGTGGATGCAACTGTTTTGTTTACTTAGCTATTGGGATGAGTGTTCCTGAAATAAGTGCTGCAAAACCCTTGTTGAGCAGTGATGGAGCTACACTGATTTTCACATACTGTTCGTATCAGGCTTTTTGCTTGTCTCATCCAAATCCTTCATGGATGATCTGAGTCAAGCAGTTGATTCGGATCCTGAAGGGATCCACGTTTCCAGTGGGAGAGTAGATCTTTTAAAGAGGATTTATGTATGGAGTTGCTCAGAGAGGAGAGAAGAGGAAGTGGTATTCTCTAGGATGTTCAAATACAGTTTGATTTCCTTGCATGGTTTTCCTTTGAGGCCTGCAGCCAAAGGAACTGAAATGGCAGTGCAAGCCAGTGACCACTGTGCTTCAGGATGTAATGCTTATGTGTACTTGTTTCCTTCCCACATTCCTCTCACCTCTGAGACCTTCTATGAGAAGAAAATAAAATGACCCTGTGCAGATCTCACTTCATATACGTGTGGACCTTAAGAAATGCAATGCTATAGGCTTGGGGCAGAATGGCTTGAAGACTGTAGAGAGAAAAAGGAGCTGGGGGTGTTGGTTGATGCTCGGCTTAACATGAGCCGGCAGTGTGCCCAGGTGGCCAAGAAGGCCAACGGCATCCTGGCCTGTATTAGAAATAGTGTAGCCAGCAGGAGCAGGGAGGTGATCATCCCCCTGTACTCAGCTCTGGTGCGGCCGCACCTCGAGTACTGTGTTCAGTTTTGGGCCCCTCACTACAAAAGAAGGACATTGAGGCCCTGGAGCGTGTTCAGAGAAGGGCAACAAAACTGGTGAGGGGTCTGGAGCACAAGTCTTATGAGGAGCGGCTGAGGGAGCTGGCATTGTTTAGTCTGGAGAAGAGGAGGCTCAGAGGAGACCTTATTGCACTCTGCCACTTCCTGAAGGGGGGTTGTGGTGAGGAGGAGGTGGGCCTCTTCTCCCTGAAAAATAATGACAGGACGAGAGGGAGTGGCCACAAGTTGCGCCGGGGAAGATTTAGATTAGACCTGAGGAAACATTTTTTCTCTGCAAGAGTGGTCAGGCACAGGAATGGCCTGCCTAGGGAGGTGGTTGAGGCACCATCCCTAGCGCTGTTCAAGAAGCATTTAGATGAGGTGCTAAGGGATTTGATTTAGTAGTTCAGTGGGTAGGGATGGTGATAGGAGGATGGTTGGACTAGATGATCTTGTAGGTCCTGTCCAACCTAATGTATCTTTGAGTCTATGAAATGGCTTTCATAAGCACATCCCCCATATTTTTGCACTTGTGTCAGTTTATGGAGGTTATACATCGCACAGACCTCTCCAACTGAAAATGAGTCTTTCACCGTATTTATTTTACTGACAGAGATCCAGAGCAAGGAATTAAGACTGTTGTGGTCTTGCAAGAGCTTGCTTCCTTCACAGTCAGAGCAAAACCACCATCGTTTTCCACCAATGCATTATCTGGATGGCATTGCATGTGCAGCTATTCCACGGGTACTGTGCAGGAACTGATTTCAGAGGTGGCCATTAGCCTGTTTGCAAGTGCTCCTTGGATAAGATGTTGCTGCTTTCTGCTTCTGGAAGTAATTTGATGGCTTTTACATTGAGAACTACTAAGGTGCCCGGTGCTTGTACGTGTCCTAGTTTTATTCCTGTGTGTATGCTGCAGCACCAAGGCTGGTGCGTGGGATATGGCAAGACATTATTTAATGCACCCTCCAAAAAGAGGAAGGGCAACTATATTAAAAAATCACCCCTGCAGCACTGAGACCAATAGACTACATGAAATGGAGGGAGTAAAACCGACACTGTTCTACTGAAATACCAATTATTCCACTTTCTGTTCTCAAATTATCGGCTTACAGTCAATTTTTAAAACTGAAAAATTATTGCCCTTTCAATCATCTCTTTTTTCATTCTACCCTCCCCCCTTTTTTTTTTCTCAACAGCCCCTTGAGCTTACACGGGAAATGCTTCGAGATAAGCACAACAAGAAGAATGCAGGTCAGCCTGTTCCAGTGTTTCCATCCTGGGTGTATGAGAGGCCTACGCTTACTGACGATTTCTTAATTGGCACTGCTTTAAGTACTGACACAACGGTACCTATAGGTATGTGATACATACTGAAAATTATGTTAACACAGTACGTTTTGTACTTGTTCAGAAGTGCCATTCAGATTCTGTCATAATTAGGATGAAAGCAAAACTTGCCTCCCTGAAATCTGCCAAGAAGATCAGGATTCAAAAAAAAAAACCAACAAACCAATATGCAGCCAGACAGAGTGTTTCTCCCATGATAAATTCCAACTCCACTATTAGTCCATAAGATCTAATCCGCTTTGAGTTTCCCAGTCCTTCCACAAAGTCCTACTGCAGGAGCAACCCATCTGCATTCTCAGCTGAAAAATCTGCAGTTGCACCTGTCAGGGGAGCATTCATCAATCTATGCAGCTCATTCTCCTCTCCAGTAAGGCCGTGACAACCTCCCTGATTTATTCCTAGCTGGAGCAAAAGGGGACTGATCTCACTCTGTATTGCAGCTTTAAGCAGAGCTTTGCATAGTTTGTGATTTGTAAATTAGATACAGGAAAGCCAGCAGCTGTGCTAGGGGTTCACGTTTCTATTTCCCAAGAAGGTAGCAGCACCTGCATGAAGCTACAGCTTCTTCCTGGCATGGATTTGTGCCTTGACTAAGGGGCACATGAAAGTAGTGATCACAAGTAGTTTCATTCTTGAGTGTTCCCCCGTTGTCAAATGATTTGTCTAGCTGCATGGGAGTGTTAAGCATGTCTGATGCTTGCATTTAAGGTCTGTGCTTTCCTTCCAGGCTTTTGAACCACATGACAGAGATCCTCAGTCACGTTTCAGTCAGATGTTGTTTTTTGGTGTTTTTTTTTTTTTTTTCTTCCAGGGATCAACAAATTCTGTAGTGCCCAGAAATCACTGTTAAGATCAGACACCTTTCAACAGTGTTAAGTGCTGCACCAGCACATGCAGTGCTACAGTGGAGAGGGATTGTTAGCTGGTTTTGTGAGATAAGGCTAGCTATAGTGAGCATTGTAGCCATTGTGGTCCCCAGCCTTTTGATGGACTTTATTAAATTTCAGTTTGAGTCCCTTGCGCTTCTTTGTAGCTGCTTTCTAGTTCACTGCACCAGTCAGATACCTTATAGCTTGCAGACCACCTTCAACTTTGGCTGGACTAGCATTTTGTTGTCTGTATTTTAACTTTATTCTTTGAATTTTAGTATTTCAGTGGAGAGGAGGTAGGAGAATTGTTTGCAAGGCTGGAACTCAGGTCCAGTGTACGTGAGCCCGTTTGGATGGAAAAGCCAACAGTGCAAGTGACGTACTCTTAGCCACAGTTGATGGATATATGGCTCTGTCTGCTTGCTTTGCTTTGGGTTTAAATGAGCAAAGGCTTATGTTTTCCTGGACAGCAAGATTTAAGATTTTGGAGTTGACAGGAACTCAGTTCTGTTCTCTGTATCTTGGTTCAGATGTGTATGATCTTCCTTTGTTCTCTTTGAATGGTAGTATGTCATCCTTGTAGACTTCAAGTGCTAGGTTGTGAAGGCTAGGTTGTGATTCTGTTGTCTCTTTGAAAACAGGTACTCTGCCTTTAGCATCCCAAGAATCCATGATTGTGGAAGACCTGCTATATGTTTTGATTGGTGTGGATGGAAGATATATCACAGCACAGCCTCTTGTTGGCAGTCAGAACCGAGCATTTTCAGTCGATCCAAACTTGGACTTGTCCATCAAAGAGCTGGTGACCAGGATTCTTCCCGTAGCAGCAGGTTACTCTGCTGTCACCAGGTACAAAGTTGACCTTTCCTCCCAGTGGAGGATATTTAGCTTCCAGCATCAAGCTGCAGAATATAAAATCTGTCATTCTGCAGATGATGACTTCCAAGCTAAACTTAAGCCTATAGGGATATAAAATAAAGAGTGACAATTTATTTGAAATGTTTTTGGCTCCATATGTTTTTGCTGGTATTCTCCTATGTGGTGCCACTTCACATTTTCCTTCACCTTGCCTTTGCTTTGTCCAACCTCTGACTTGGTGCGTTCGGGCAAAGTTAAAATGCTGTGGTTTTCTCCCTCCTTTTTGCTTTTTGTTCTCCTCTGGGCATCCAGGACTAAGACAGCCCTTGTGTGCAGGAGAGCCTACAGCTTCCTAGTTCCTGGTGGCTAAGTAATTGTTGAAAGGTCTTAGTGTAAGGTACACCTCATTAACAGCAGAAGTTTGTAATATGGATGCTGCATTTGATTTGATGTCTCCGGAAGATCAGCAAAGAGGAAGAAGCACTTTTAGGAAGGGATTTGTCCAGTCTCTTTTACCTGACTGATTCTAGATGATATGGCTTGCATTCAGAAGCCTCTGCCCACTAAATAAGATGCCTAGAGCCAGCTAGGTCTGATCAGGTGGCATATAGTTGGAAGCTGGTAGCAATGCTCTCCTCAGTGTTTGCTTCCATGATACTGCGTCCTTTTGAGAGATTCTCCTGCCCTCTAGTCCTAATCCTAAGGTTGTGTAAAGGCAATTGCCTTGACAAAAATAAGAGCAAATACTTTTTCTTTTTAAAGTGAATTTGCAAGTAATCCTAGATCCTCTGCAATTTCAGGGGAAATGTTTTCTCACAGCTTTCTATATTAAGAAGTGTGGTGGTGAGAAATAGACAGGGGGCAGAGAGCAAATGTGGAACCTAAAACTCCAGCTGACAACTGATTTGTTTTCCAATTCAGTGTCTTCTTGTCTTGTGCTTCTATAGTGTCCTGAAGTTAAAATTCCTGAAAACGTTGGAAATTACCTTGCCTAAAAGAGATTCCATTTCGCATTTTACAGGTTTATAGAGGAGAAGTTTTCCTTTGAGTATGGACAGGTAAATCATGCCCTGGCTGCTGCTATGAGGACTTTGATCAAGGAATACATGATACTAATTACTCAGCTGGAACATCTTCAGAGACAGGGACTTCTCTCACTGCAGAAGCTCTGGTTTTATATCCAGCCCACAATGAGGACCCTGGAGATTCTTTCTTCACTTGGTACGTTTGAAAAATGCAGTCATTATGTTTAGACAGGTACATGACAGTGGCTTCTGAAAACTAGACAGATTAACAATACCGATGGGTTATGTGTCATTCTAACTTTGTTATATCAAATAAGGAGGACTAAGAGGAGGATTGTGCTTGTCAGACCTCTGCCATTTTTGAGAGCGGTAGGTTCTCTGAGTCATGTCCAGTGTTGTTATACCTCAGAGTAAAAGTATTGTGCTGCTTGAAGAGGGACAGTATAACCCATCTGTGGGTGTATGTGGCATGCACGTCCCACAGGAGTGCCTCCTGTCAGATAACCACTCATACAGGAGTGGAGTGGATGCAGTCCTTTCATAAATACCATTTTAATACACTTCCTCGTATTATTTCCTCAGTAGTTTTTTTTCGTTTTTTTTTTTTAATTAAACTCTTTGACATGAGCATACTCTTGCCTTTCTCTCTACTCAGCCCAGAAACTTTATCTGGATGCAAAAATCTGTTCTATGTAGAATCTGGAAATGGATGATCCACCTTGGTATTTACGTTTCCGGAAATATTCACGTTTTTGGAACACTGCAGTTAGCCATGTACTTTAAGTTTTACTTCAGTCCCAAGCTCATGACCCTAAGTCCAGGTGTTTCAAGTGGTATGTGTGGAAAAGAGATGTGATCTGGAGATAAAAGATTTCTCAAGCAAGTCGTTGAGGTGTGGGACTGTTTCATTAGCATCTTGGAAAAAAAAAAAGTCTGTGTATGGTGTAGAAGCCACCAGATAGCTTATGTCTACCCGAGTTCAGTTGTCCTTGATGCGCGTATCTAAATGCAGAGTCTTGTGTGTCTTACATCTGTATTTTTTAATTTCAGCCACTTCTGTGGATAAAGGTGAGTGTATGGGAGGGTCAACTCTGAACTTACTCCACGATAAGACTTCCAGCTACACAGGAGACAGCCAGGCCCAAGAGCTGTGTCTGTATCTAACCAAGGCAGCCAGCGTGCCCTATTTTGAAATTCTGGAGAAGTGGATATATCGAGGCATCATTAATGACCCATACAGGTAAAGAACAGTTACAGTTGTGTTCCCCTCTCACACCTGCATACTATTCAGCAGAGGGGTGAGCTCTGTTTTCATAGGATCCTCTTCTCATAACTCACTGAATTGATGTTCCTGTACTTCACTAGTATGATGTTCTGATTCAAGCTGACAATGCCCACTGAAGTTTCTTGGCATTTAAAGAATCATTTAAAGCATTTTCTGCATTTATGCAACATTCCTGTTGTCCACATTTTCAGAATAGGATACAAAATGAAGTTAAAATAGCATAATAGAATGCCTGTCTGATGGTGAGGAAGCAAAGGCCACTTTCCTTTCCAGTACACTGATAGCCAAATAACACTTAGACTTGATTTCTGGGCCCTATAAAATTCTGTTTCTGTTGTAATTGATTGTGGATTAGCACAAACACACCAAAAATGCAGTTTGTCGTAGTACAAACTGATTTCAGTTCTTGATTGGAATATATCTTCATGAGACCTTACTTCTGATGCATCATATTCCCATTGACTATATTAATATGTCAGAAAAGTAATCCCCATTGTACCACTTCCTGCTTCTAAACATCTGCTTTAACTGTCCAGTGAGTTTATGGTGGAGGAACACGAGTTGCAGAAGGAGAAGATTCAGGAGGACTATAATGACAAGTACTGGGATCAGAGATACACTGTTGTTCAGCAGCAGATTCCCTCTTTCTTGCAGAAAATGGCTGACAAAATACTAAGCACAGGTAGGTAAAGATATATTTCTGATTTAAGAGGAGTCTGGGATGATAGCCACCATTCTTTTTGTAAAGATGAATGGAACTTTGTCATGCTTTGCCAGTTTATGGGTCATCCAGCTACAGCTTCTCAGAGAAACAGAAAAATTAAAAGCAACTTCAGATGATATACGTGAAAAAGAAAATGTGAGAAGGAGTCCAGAAGTTAGAGGAACTTTGTCTTTCTGCTCTGGTACGTCTGTACCGTTTTGTCACAGCTAGATGGAGCTAGATGTCTGAGGTTTGAACCTTTGAGTCTTCATCTGGGCACTTAAAGGCAGTGTGCCACCTGCTGGTTATCGTTGCTCCCTGCTGCAAGTACAGACTCCTCAAAAGCTGTTTCTGAAGTGCGACGCCAGGTTTTCAAAGTTTCTGGCTATCTACAAAGGTGTT
Organism: Cyrtonyx montezumae; assembly: GCF_038088225.1. NCBI lineage: Eukaryota > Metazoa > Chordata > Aves > Galliformes > Odontophoridae > Cyrtonyx > Cyrtonyx montezumae. The sequence goes on from NW_027072045.1 coordinate 33,633,367, forward strand.
TTACCACCACTGGGAAACAGAAAACATTTCTAAATCACTCCTAAATCACTTGTCAGTAGCCTAATTTAAATTCTGTATCATCTTCTGAATGGCATTTAAGCCCTTTCCAGTTTTAGGTAGAACTTAATGTAAAACTTCACAATATAGCTTCCGTTTGTATATTTCATTTGGTAGCAGTGATTTGCAGGCTTCTCTCTTGGCAACACATATAGTTGGCACAAACGTGTGTTACTGTTTCCTTTTCAGGAAAATACCTGAATGTTGTGCGAGAATGTGGGCGTGACATTACCTGCCCTGTGGCTAAAGAGATCATCTATACTTCAAAAGAGCGAGCATATGTAGAACAAATAGAAAAAGCATATAACTATGCTAGCAAAGTTCTTCTGGATTTCCTAATGGAGGAGAAAGAGCTTGTGGCTCACCTAAGGTTTGGTTTATTTTATTAAACGTAGGTTAAATTGATTGATTCTGATTGCGAATGTCAGATTTTAAAGTTAGCTTTCTTTTCCTGGGACGTTCGCTGTCTTTCTGTTACAAATGTTGACCTGAAAAAAAGAAAAAAAAAGAATCGTTATCTCCTGAACTACAAAATAATAATAATAAAAAAAAGAAACATAAAATCATAGGATGTTGTATGGGAGAGACCTTTAGGGGTTTCTCATCCAACTTCCTACTGGAAGGCTACCACCAAAACTAAGTCTTGGCTAAACTGGCCACTAGACTTTGTCTGACTTTATCTGACTCAGTCTTGAAATCCTCTGCAACCGCAATGGTTTAAGGCTGTGCTAGTCCTATTTTGCTCTAAAAATAGCTGTGATTGGGTATGGTCTCTGGCAAGATGCGGACTTCATTCTCCAGCTTTCCTGGGAGCTATTTCCAATCCCATTGCAGTTGGGTCTCTCTGAGGCCTGTTGAAAATTGCAGTTGGCGTATCATACTGTAGCAAAAGTCAACACAAGCGCGTGGACTGCTTCAGAAGTCAGCTCAGGTACTTGGACAGGGGAGTCTGTGCTTTTCTTTGGGATGGCTGGATGGATCTGGACTCTGGAAGTTGGGTTGTTGTCCAGGATAGCAGTGTAATCCATTGCCTAGCAGTGCAGCGCATACCTTTATTCTCGAGGTATGTTTTTATGAGAGCAAAAGAACAACTGCACCAAAACATGGTGAGGGAAGTGACTGGAAGGAGGGGAGCACATGTTTAAAAAAACAAAAACGAAAAAAGCTTCCAGTTAGGTTATTTTTTGTCTGCTAAAAAAGCAAGTTAAAAAACATGTTTTTTTAAAACATAATCACTGATCTTCATTTTCTTGAGCAGATCTATAAAACATTATTTCCTGATGGATCAAGGGGACTTCTTTGTTCACTTCATGGATCTCACAGAAGAGGAACTAAAGAAGCCTGTAGATGAGATCATAACTACTAGGCTAGAAGCATTGCTTGAGTTGGCCTTGCAAATGAGCACAGCCAACACAGATCCCTTTAAGGATAATTTAAAGGTAAAAAAAGGTGTAAGCGGAAGGCTTGCCAGGTACTGAGAAAATCCCTGTTCCAATGAGAAGCCGATGAAAATGCAGTGGAAGAAAGAAGAATTGATAGCTATATTCCTGTAGACCTTCTGTGGGTTAAGTCTGTTTATTTCACGGATATTAGCAATGGGAAGCTCTGATCACGTGCAAGGGGCTGCATTTTCTTGTTGATGTCTGAGCACAGAGGAAGTGCTTTTGAGTGGCATCAGGATGAGATGAAAGCAGTAATGTGTCTCTCACAGGCATTCTCAGCTTGGATGCCCATTTCGGAGTACAAGAAAATCCTTGATTATAAGTTCTGACTATTAATGATTGTTGCAGCTCAGTTGAAAGCCTTTACAAATGCGAACCAGCACACAAGCTGTGCTTGGGGAGGTTGAGATGACTTTACAGACAGCACAGCAGCACTGCTCTGCTGTCTGCTGCAACCCCGTTCAGAGGGTGCCGCTCCTCCTTGCTCCATAGGTTGCTCTAATGACTTGAGAGTAACTGATAACGTGCAGTTCTTCTGCCACTTGACTGTTGCTCCCTTGTAGTAGTTGTGAGTACCCTGTGGCTTCATTGTTTTCCTGCTCTCTATAGATTGACTTGATGCCCCATGACCTCATTACGCAGCTTTTGAGAGTACTGGCCATAGAAACGAAACAGGAAAAGGCCATTATTGGTGCAGATCCCACGGAGCTTCCTCTCAGCGGCCTGGAAGCATTTTCCTTCGATTACATTGTTAAGTGGCCTCTGTCTCTGATTATAAACAGGTAAAGTACCCACCCACCAAAAGAGAAAAAAGGCAGCTTTTGTGCCGCTTTAAAACACATTTCCAAACAGCAAAATGCTGCAAAGCATTTTCTGTCTTTAAAGCGGTACTAAAAGTTGTCAGCAAGTAGAAAATGCTTTAGGGTTATTGACTTCCACTTGCTCCACTGGTAGACTGAGGCTTGTCTTCTCAGTACAGCCATTCCAGATGACGCTTAAGATATGCATGGAAAGTTGATTTTACATGATAGAAAGACATAGATGGAGGGACACTTTGTGAGCCCAGTCTCTGTTTTGAATCTCTGAGAAGATTTTTTATTTGAAAGTGAATTCTCATTTAAGAGTTTCCATGTTTGCAGTCAGACGTTTCTCAGATGTGAAGGGGCAGAAAAAATCTTTCCGGTAGCCGTGGTTGCAAAGCTGATGGGTAGTACTGGCTGCTGCTAGAATTACTGTAGCAGGCCATTTTGCAGTAAATTGAGTTATGCAGTTTATTTTTCTGTAGTGCCTTGCCTCTCTACAGAAACAGGGCACTGGTAGACTGTGAGCCAGGGAAATGGGACAGGCAGTGTTAGGTGAGAAAGTGACGTGTTGGTTGCTAAATGCCAGCAATATCCCCTCTCTTCCTCGCAGTGGAACTTTTGTAATGACACGGTGTATCTGAAATTGTGTCTCTTTCTTTCAAAAAGGGTATATTAATTTTGATGGTAACTATGGGATTGGAAATACTAAGTGGTAAAGTTTAACAGACTGTATTGGCTGGAGCTCTGTAGACACCTACACTGAAGTGTCTTGAGCACAGACCTGCATCCAGTCCCCAAGGCTATAAGTAAGCACCCCCATCTGCTTCTGACAGTGCATTGCAGGCAGGGTAATGCTGCCTGTAGCTTGGTTGCCGTTTTTCTTAATCTTTTTGGAGAAGTCTGGTGAACTTTTTTGTCAGAGTTAGCAGCCTTGGTGCAGCAGGGACACAACTGCAGGCTTTCAGACCTCTGTCCCAGCATGTGAATGATCTTTCTGCAGGTTGCTCGAAGGGATCAGAAAAGGAGTCTGGTGAAGTACCTGGTGGCAGGAAGTGTGAAGGAGGGACTCTTTGGGGAGGAATTATTTGGGATGATTAAAAAAGCTTTTTTTTTTTCATCTGTCAGAATTGTTTTAGTGAAGATCCGTGTACGTCTGAAGGTGTGAGGAGCATGTGTTGGGACTCTTTGCCTCGAAGCAGCCTCAGCCTTTGCTGCTTAGTCTGTCAATCAGAAAAGTGCTTAATCTGAATGGTTTTTTCCTTTCTTTCCAGGAAAGCACTGACAAGATACCAGATGCTTTTCAGACACATGTTCTATTGCAAACATGTGGAAAGGCAGTTGTGCAACGTTTGGATCAGCAATAAGACAGCCAAGCAGTCCTCCCTATATTCAGCTAAATGGTATGGCTTCTTTTCCTGCTGAGGCTTTGGTTTTTCTTCTTCCTAGTTATATGCGTTGTGTCATGAATCAGATTATCTTGATATGGAACAGATCGTTGCAAGTTTCTGACAGGCGGAGGGAGGTCAGACATAACATTTTAGGATTCAGTAGGAAGTGTCTGCTTAGTTGTCTGTGGGCTGCTTGACTTGTTCCTCTTTGGTGGCTCAGGATTTGGAAAAGGCATCATAGGAACACAAAGTGTCCTGAGTTGGAAAAAACTCACAAGGATCTTTGAGTCCAACTCCCAGCTCCACACAGGACCACTCAAAGTCCAAACCGTATATCTGAGAATGCTCCTTGAGCTGTGGCAGCTTGGGGCTGTGGCCTCTGTCCGGAAGAGCTTGTTCCATGCCCACTACCCTCAGTCTCAGTTGGTCTCACTGGAGCACAGGACAGGCCTGTGGCACTGCAAGGAAATTCCTTCTGTCTTGTCAGTGGCACTCGCTTCTCACAAGGTACCTTCAGCTACCTTGGTACTGACCTCAGCCGGAGCGTGCTCTTGTTCTCTTGACAGCATAGAGGAATCAGTGGAAGAGACCTGGGGGGATTTGTAGTGCAAGCCCCTGCTCACAGAATGACTGTCACCAGTGGACAGGGCACCTGAGGCTGAAACCAAGACGGGGTTGTCCCCGCCTCTTTGATGGCTTATCCCAGTTTGTTGAAGGCAATTCTTTGTTTGGTATCACAACCTGAAACCTTGACAGGAGTTCTATGTAATTCCACCATTCTAATTTTAAAGTGAAGTTGCATGAAGTATCTTAGATAGCAGGTGGCTTTTTGAAATCCAGGGACCCCTAAACATACCAATGCAGTGCATAAGATAATTTCAAGTACTCATTTAACAAGTGAGTGTTTATGTGCTGGAAAGAAACAGGAAGCATTTTGCTTGTTATATTTCACACTGCTAGCAAATGTGTCTGACTAGTTAAAGTAATAAAGTGGCTTTAATACAGTCCATTTATGGTTGAACGTGAGCAAATTTCAAATTAACTGTCTAGTGCACAGTAGGTTCAAAACTCTGAATCTTGTAGTTGAGGGGAAAGTCGTTGTCATACATGGAACATAAAGCTATTGCAGAGCATCTCTGACTGTAGCCACTTTCAGACTGCAACAGTGAATTTGCTAGGACAGAAGTAGTTAGCTCTGCTTCGCTTGGCTGTACAAGCTTGGTTCTCTGTGGCATTTGCTAGCATGGAGTTGTGTGGGTGTGATTTCTCCCCTAGGTTTGCTGGTGCCTTCATACTGCGGCAGCGGATGCTGAATTTTGTACAGAATATCCAGTATTACATGACGCTTGAAGTGATGGAGCCCGCATGGCACATTCTTGAGCAGAACTTGAAACTGGTGAGTGTGTGTGCTTGAGAGAAGTTAGAACAGAAAATCGTATATTACCAAATTTAATGTAGGGAAAAGATGCCTTGTTTCAGTTACCATGAAATGTTTTGTTGGATGAACCATTGTTCTTATCACACTACAAACAGTGCTGCTCTTCTGCATAACCTTTCTGCTTTGTTAGTCATGCATCCCTTTCCTCTGCTGAACTCTTCTGTCTGTGTCCCCAAGTTCCATGCTCTCTTCATCCTGTTATGGAAAGGTAGCATTCTGCTGAACACCTCTGCACATAGAGAAGAAAGAACTGGATAAGGAAGAAGGATGTGAGGTGCAAAGATCGCAAGCAGGTCCAGACGTCTTTCTTTGATTCCTTGGCTGACTTACATCTCTTTTTCTCTTCTTGGAACTGCCAAAGATTAGGCCTTTGAGGCAGGAAGAGGCCTTTGCACTTTATTTTTTGTGTTAGGACTATTTGCTATAAAAAACGGTGTTTCCTCTTCCGATGGTTGTTTTACTGGTCTGCTTCCACTGTACCAGGCAAGACTGGAGACCTTTTCCACCCCTGTGATGTCTGGGAGAGGCTGAGATCATTTCGTGCTGTTTTTTATGCCTGACAAGGCAAAATATTCTGGCAAAATATGCCTGACCTCTCCTTTCATAGAGGTGTAATGTTCTGGGCTAAGAGATTTTCTAAGTGTGTAACACAGTACTCCTGGTTCATTAGTCAAAATAAAGTCAGTGACTGCTCCAGAAGTTAACTCTTTTCTCTAGCACAAGCTCCAGGTAACAGTTTTTATCTCCTGATGGGCACGTGAGATACCTTTATCACCTCAAGGAGAAGCACATTCCCAGTGTGTGTCCTACCTCCCCGTTTTAAGCCAAGAACGAGAAGTCTCCAGAAGAATAGGAGCTGACATTCCAGAGCAGTCTGTGAAAGAAGCCCACAGACCTTCTGAAATGTGATGTAATCAATTCAGATTAGAAGGTCCCAGACAACAGATAAAAAGTCAGTCTCTGGGAGACAAAAGACTCATCTCTCTTGGGTGAATGCATCTGTCCTTTCCCTTTTTACCTGGCTGGAGCAGAGGTCGGGACTTCGGAGTTATCAGTTGACAGGTGAAATTCATTAGGCAAGTGAAGGATGATGCTTGTTTACTGGCAGGTCTAAGTGAAAGCTACAGCAACACTGCAGATACCTTGCCATCAGCTTGGCCCAGCCTACAGCTGTGTTGTTCATCAGGAACACATGCCGCAGAGCATTAGCTGAAGTTGCCTGGCTGTGGCTGGTTTCTAGCACACAAACAGCCTCTTTGGACAAGACTCTGTGGGAGGAAAAAGCTAAAGAGCAAAAGAGGATGGCATCTTAAGTTACTTCGGTACTGTTTACTAAAACAAGGCAAGAGACATAGGCTGCCTGCACTGTGTTACGTAGCAAATGGCTCCACTGGGTTCTGCGTGGTCATGGTGTGTGATAATTTATTCTTTGATTCTGAAGTTGAACAGATACGTTGGCCGTGCTGGTCTAGTGCTTTGGTGTCCTGGTTTGCTTTTTCATTAATGCACTATGCTCCAACAGGCTTCTAATATTGATGACGTTCTGCGCCACCACACAAGCTTCCTGGACAAATGCCTGAAGGACTGCATGCTGACCAACACTGAGCTGATGAAGATCTTCACCAAACTGATGTCTGTCTGTGTCATGTTCACAAACTGCATGCAGGTATATACAGTCTCCCCATTTTTATCATGCCAGCAGCTCTGTTTATTATGCCTGATAAGGGGGTATCTGGGCAAAATGTGCCTGACCTCTCCTTTCGTAGAGATAAAATGTTCTGAGCTAAAGGTTTTTCTCTCTTTTAACACGATCCGTCTCTTGCTCTCAATACACTTGGATGAGCTGCTTTTCCCACCCACCAACAGGCTTTATGAGCTCAGACTTTCCTCCACGCGGTTCCTATGGCTGTTCCCTCCGCATGATTCTATGTGCTCTTCTTTTTCACTGTTGGAATCAGGTTTCTGTGAACCTGATTGCCTCTCTTCATCCATTCTTGCAGCAGAGTTTGTAGGTGAAAGCTGTAGGGCCAGCTAGGTTTTTGTTCCTGCAAAGACCAGCTGAGGACTAGCCATGAAGACTAATCTCCTTAGCCAGTGTATCAAGGAGCCCATTTTAAAAACAAAACAAAACCAGACACCTTCCTTTGGGCATATTAATGCTTTAAATTTAATCTCAGAGTTAGCTTTTGTGGGGATTAACTAGCTTCAGGGCTAGGAGGGTTGCATCGATCTCATGCATTGCTGTTGTGGAAGAGAGAGGTTTTAACCACGGCCCCAACCCTCTGCCCTTTCCAGAGGTTTACCCAAAGCATGAAGCTGGATAGCGAGATGGACCGTCTCACCCTAGAAGATGGCACGATGCTGGGCCCACCAACAGAGGAAGAGCGTGCTGAAGAGACTGCCAAGAAGAAGCTGACTAACAAGGTGGGGCACTGAGTATACTGATGGGCTCCCTAAATGCTGCCTGAGGCTGCAGCTTGATTGGGGTGGCTCTCCTGCCTCCTACAGGTAGACGTTTCAGGTTTCCAGCACACCTCTGGCCCTGAAAGCAGAATCTTTGTAAAAATGTTGGGCATTTCTGAGGATACAGTGGAGTGCTCTCAAGTCTTCTCTGAGGACCCTGTCTCCCACGGCTGTCGCTGCAATTGTTTATCAGTTCTTAGCTGCATTTTCAGCTGTGTGCATGAAGGTGAACGAGCCAGTGAGCTGTAGAGTCTGACAGCCCTTCTCTTTTGTCTATGAGATATTTGCTTTGTCTGTATTTTTCCCTGTATAGACACACACTTACTAAGCTATTTGTTACGCTCTGCATATATATTTGAGGATTATTCTAGTGGGGTCTGTCTATTCCGGTGTCCTCCCAGATGGGCAAGGCAAGGTTTTTAACCCCTGAGGATCTTATAGCTGTTTTGAAAATGTTACTTCAGTGCCTGAGTTACCACTAAGTTTTATGGCAGTATTTTTTACCAGGTTTTGAAAAACAGATGGGATCGTTGCATCTCCTTGATAAACACCTTTGTCTTGGTAGCTTTTAGCAGAGCATGCTGACAACCTCCATCTAACATCTGGCTTTGAAGCAACTATCAGCAAGTTTGATAGTAATTTTTCAACGCATCTGCTGGATCTGTTGGACCGGCTGAGTGTCTGCAGCACCAATGACGGTGAGCACAGCATGCTTAACATCGTCTACAGGTGAGCCAGAGGTTTTCTCTCAGTAGCTTCCCATCCTGTGGTGCTCAGGTTCAGCCCAGGAGCAGTGGTCGCTATTTTATAGCTGTGTGTGTCTGCCTCGTGAGAGGAAAGACTGAAATTGGAAGAAATGTCACTTTATGTTTCAGGCCGTGCCTTTAAAAATAGTCTTCTGAATTTTGCAAGATTTTTCTGTTCTAATGCAAGTGTTAGTTCACATTGCTTTGTGAAGCATTCCAGCAGGAGGTCGGGCTTTTGGGTGTCACTGCAGGCAGTACAGGGCATGGCCAACATAGTGCTGATGGCCACGTTGCCTGCTCTTTTCATAGAAGGGCATCAAGTCTCATGAGGAACGTGCGGAGATCCTTCTGTTGGTGGCATCACCCAGCTCAGTCCCAGGCTGGAGCTGGTTCTCACTGTGCTCAGAAATGCAGAACAATATCGAGTCCCTGACCATCCTTTCCACGAGGGAACAGAAGAAGTCTTGCAGCCTTCCATCACATTGTATCACGTCATGCCAGAGATTACACCAGTGCCTTTTCTGGCAGTAGCTCAGGTGTCCTCCCACCAACACTGTTCCTTAACTTAGCATGAGGTTCACCTTTTTTGTCATTGACTGTCCACCTCTCTAAACTGTTTATGGTTCCATGGGACGGTGGAAGCTCTCTCTTGTGGTGCTGCACCATGGAGACTGGTGTTGCATCCCATTTGATGTTGCTGTGGCTAGGAGTTGACCCATGGAGAAGCTGTGCACGCAGTGCTCCCAAATACTGCAAACTTGTTCTTCACGAGTTCTTCCTGCTTCGGAAGAAAAGAGAAGTACAGTGATTCAGCAGGATGTAATAAAAAAAATGCTTCTGTTGTCTGTTTGCACAAAGGATGGTGACCTAAGACTGCATCAGGCTGTTCAGAGCAGGGCCTGAGGCCTCTGCCCCCAGGCGCTTCCTGCACATGTGTGCAGAAGGGCTGCAGGGGAAATACTCTGTCTTTTTGCTGCCAGGACATGCATCGCTATTATGTCTCCCAGTCAGGACCACGCAAATCTTCACTGAGGTGTTGGGCACAGATGGACCTTGAGTTACAGAGCAGGTGCCCCCATTTCATCATCTGAAATACTGTGTGTTAGCAGGACACGCAGCAGAATGTGTCCTTCCATTTCCAGGGGCTGCTCAGTAGTGTTTTTAAGAAGCAGAAGCACCAAGGTGGATGGCCAGACATGACACTTAGCTCTCCTTCGGTCTGTAGGAATTATCGGATCCTGGACACTGTAGCAACAGGAACCAGAACAAAGACTGCCATCTAAAAGAACGTATTTGAGAGAGAGAGAATAGACTGTAGGATTTGCTGGTCTTGTCTCACAAACTGTAACCACAGATCTTCAGCACGCTGAGTGTGCTCGGGTGTTTTTTCTTCATCAGCAGTGCTGACAAGAGAGCTCGTGGCTGCAGAAAGTGCCCGCAGTCACTGCCCAGTTGGGAAAAGAAGCAGCATCAGAGCAGAGGGGTCTGTCACGTGGATGGCTTTGAATCCAAATGCCCTAAAATCTTCACTCATTAAGTGCTGCTAGCACTCTTCACATATCCTTTCAACAACTTGGGAGGCAACTGTAAGGCTGATTTGGAGGCAGACCGCTGGGATGTATAGGAGGATGGGGAAAACAGCAAATGTGTGCTTCAGCCACAGAATGAGATACTGAGTGCAAGGGGGGTTTGGGAAGCACCTTAGGAGTTATCATAGATAATTTAATCTTAAAAACTGAGCTGGAAAGGAACAGGATGTAAATGGATCCCAATTGTGTAAGCCCTTAAGTTGGAATCAAAATTCAGTCAATAATCCTGCCTCAGTGTCATGTGTCCTTTGAATAAACATTGAAAGGACAAAAGATGTAAACTGCTGAGCCGGGAGAAAGCAGATGATAAATTCCATCTGTCGAGGCTGTTTTCCCCAGTCACAAAAAATATCTAGGAACAACTTGTTGCCATTTCTGTAAGATTGTTAAGCAACACGAAACTCAAATGTTGTGCCTATTCCTTAAGTATTCGAACACGTACTGGACAAATAGGAGAGTAATTTCAGTATGGTTTGCAGGCTGCTGGCCTGTCGCCTGCTGCTGCTAGGGTGCATGTTTCTCCTAGGATCACAGAGTGGCTCGGGTTGGAAGGGACCTCAAAAATCATCTGGTTCCACTCCCCCTGCTCTGGGAAGGGTCGCCAGGCTCTGGTTCAGGCTGCACAGGGCCCCATCCAGCCTGGCCTTAAAGGTGCCAGGGATGGGGCATCCTCAGCTTCTCTGGGTAGCCTGTGCCAGGGCCTCACTGCTCTCTGAGTGAAGAATTTCTTCCTAACCTAAACCTCCCCTCTTTCAGTTTAAAAATTCCCCTTTGTCCTATCGTTATCTGCCCTTCGAGTACTGGAAGAAATATTCTCAGTTTCGTGGTTTCACGATGCAGAGATGTGCCTGGGGAAGGGCACAGCAGAGTGGGACTGGGTGGTTCTGTGCCACTCGAAACACTGCCTGTGTTACGAAGGAGACAGGCTGATGCTCTCGGTGGTGCCGTGTGCCGCGAAGGCACGTTGACCCAGTCGGGGCCATGGGGCAAGCAGGCCGACTCCTTCCTGTGCTTTGTCTCACAGGTTGGACTTCAACGGGTTCTACACGGAGCGCCTGGAGCACATGTCCGCAGAGCGGAGCCAGAGGGCCGCCCCGCCGCCTGCCTGCACCGCCGCGCCTGCTCCACGAAGGCAGTGCCTGCAGGGAGCGAGCGAACTGGAAACAGAGCGCAGGGAGACGGGGGGGACGCTGGGTCCCCTGGAACGAATGTGATGGACCTGGTCTTTTGAGACGCCAAGTGAAGTGGGTTTCTTTTTGTTCTTTAGTACGTTGTTGAACGGCGTCTCTATGTGCTGCAAAATAAAAACTAAAGAAAAGAAAAATTAGAGCTGTCCTGTTGGTGCGTGGCATGTGCTGTTGTTAGGTGACCAGAGCATGGTCTGGCCTAGCGGGAGCCCGGCAGGGGCTGCCGGTGGGGGGCAGTCTGATCTCTGCTCAGCCCAATGGCTGCTCTGCTCCAGCAGCAGCTTTGAAGCTCCGTGGGTTCCTGTTGAATCTGAGTGCCGTTGCTCCTTGAACGCCCAGTGAGGTTTTATGTGTTCTCATTTACACACACATCCTTATGTCAAAAGGTGCTGTCCTGCCTCCAGTGTCCCCAGCACGAGGCACACCAACACAACATCAGCTGCCCCAGAACTGTGCTCCCTGTCATAAATGCTCAGAGTCCAATCGGAGACTTTGGAATATTTTATTACAATCAAAAGGTGAAAAGCAGTCAGCAAGCAGCGCTGGGTGTGCTGGGGAGTCTCCGCTCCACCGACGACGCACACCAAGAAGATGGTTCTCTTTTCTTCTATACAGTGTCTTATTTAAAATCCCCTGAAGTCCCCTCCTCCTTTCGGTTAATCATTTTATTCTTCTACGCTTGCGTGGCTAGTCGCTAGGCGGTCGCACATTCCTTCAGGTGGTCTTTGGGCTGAAGTCTGTCTTCCTTCTTCAATGCCCTCTGATTCATCCCTCCGGGCTCGGCCTTGCAAGGTTTGTGTTTGAGGTGCTTACCTCTACCACCCCTTGATTTGAGGAGTGCCACTCCGGCTCCACCTTGCAAGGTTTTGTGTTTGAAATGCAGATAGAGTTCTGTTCTCAGTTTATCCTTCCATGCCTTATAAGGAAATTTTACTCCTTCAAGCAATTTTCTCTGCCGATCGTGGTTAAGGCTAGTTTACAGTTATGGTATCAGCATCCCTGACATTTGTCTTTTGACACAAATCACATCCACATGTTTTACACAGTTTACTAAGAGTCAAGGTCTCTACCATGTTGTGGTCATTCTGCACAAGCCAGCTCCTGACCTCCACATCTTGCACCAGTCCTTCTCCATTTGTGAACAGCAGGTCTAGCATGGCACACCCCCTTTTAGGCTCTCTTACAATGGAAACTCATGGAAAAGATTGCTAAAAAAACCAAAATAATGTTAAAAGGTTACAATCACATGGGGCCACATTACTAGCTGTCCAAGGCCACCTGCAGCCCACATGCTGAACACACCTGATTTAGAACGTCCGTATCGTCTGTTCATCATTACTTCCCACACAAACATGTATGCCTTGTCATCACCACTGTTCCCTGTCCGTTAACAAATATGGACATACAACACTCCCAACCTGTGGGCCTCTCAAAGTGCCCAGAGAACTAGCAATGAATACAGGCCTCAGCCACCAAAGTGAGAAGTTTCAAAGTGAGACTGTGTTTTTGCAGTGGAATTTTCCAGTATTTCTGTATGTAGCATAGGATAAGTTGCCAAACACAGTAAAGTTGAGACTGGGGCATTCCGACCTAGGTAAAATTGGCACAGTCACGAGGTAAGGTAATTATATAGGGTAGAGGAGAGCCCGGTGCAGGACAGTTCTAGCGTGTAGTTTACTGAAAATATTGTCCTCTTATCATCATAGAAGGTACAGAACATACCTGAAGAATATGGGATTGGCAACAGACACAGTACGGAAATGCAACGTAGCATTCAGAAGATTGAGAGCCTGAGACGCTCAACCAATGAGTGCCAGGAGGGGCTTTACCTGCATCAGACCCAGGGTATATAATGGAATGGATTTCACTGACGAGCTGCACGATTTCTCTCTTGTCAGGAGGCGGTGTGCACCCATTATTGCAATAATGAATAAATTGCTGCTATCGTTGAGATCTTTGCCTAAACGGAAATTCTTGACTTAGAGCTGACCTTAGCTGACCTTCTTAATCACCAGATAACAAAGTGGGAGATGTAATGCTACTGGGAAATAAGCAAATGCTGTTCCAGACTGCTTCAAAATACCTATTTCCGGGGAGAAAAGATAACAGTGCCCTTGTATGTAATGTTGATGCAGCAGTTCTTTTTACATGAGTAAGAAAAAGAAGGACTGATAATTAGGCATCTAAAGGAGTGCTAAAAATATTCCAGAAGATGAAGAAGCTATTCTGTGTATGTAAGATGAAAAGGAGTTTTAATATGGTGACAATAATTCTGTAAAGATTTTTTTTTTAAGTGCAAAGGATGCAGAAAGATGAGGAGTGGTCTATGCAAAGAATAAGTTTGAAAAATTGGAGGGTTTTTTTTGAAGGATCAGGGCGCTGAGGCCTGTCCGATTGATTGTTGGAGCAGAAAAACAAGCCACCTCCTTTTCACGTAAAATGAGATGAGTGGAAAGGATTTGCCTGTGTCAGACAGAGCCAGAACGCTCCCAACTGTTGTTCGACACCCCACCAAACCAAATGTGTGAACACAGCGGTGCTGAAAACACCGTGTTTCGCTGTAGTACGTCTAGCCTCGGTGTTTACAGGCTGGCCAAAGTCAAACAAAGCTGTGGCGCTAACAAAGTACGGAGCTGGGCCTGCCTTGTGACAGCAGCTAGCAATGGCAGAACAGAAATTTTAGGGCCGGTAATTTTTAATGCTTTCATAATCGACTTGGATGCAGGACTTGGAAGGCACACTAAGCAGGTTTGTGGGTAACACTAACTTGGGATGAGCTACTGACTCCCTTATGACATCTTGCTGAGAGATCTTGTCAAACTGGAGGGCTGGGCAATCGGCAACAGCATTCATAGAATCACCAAGGCTGGAAACAACCTACAAGATCATGCAGTCCAACCGTCCACCTATCACCAGTAGTTCTCACTAAACCATGCCCCTCAACACAAGGGCTAAACGCTCCTTCACACCTCCAGGGTTGGTGTCTCCACCACCTCCCCGGGCAGCACATTCTAGTGCCTGACAACTCTTTTGAGAAGTACTGTTTCTTAGCATCTAGCCTGAACGTCCCCTGGTGCATCTGGAAGCCATTCCCTATAGTCCTATTACTAGTTCCATGAGAGAAGAAGGCAACGCACAGCTCACTACAAACCTCCCTCCAGGTAGTTTTACAGAGCAATAAGGTCAGCCCTGAGCCTCCTCTTCTCCAGACAGAACAATCCCAGCTCCCTCAGCCATTCTTCCTAAGTGCTGTGCTCCAGACCCCTCACCAGCTTTGCTGCCTAGTCCAGGGCCTTGATGTCTTCACTGCTGTGCAGCTCAAGAAGTGGGTGCAGGTTTGGGAGCCACAGTCTAAGAAAGACATAAAGCTCTTACCGAGTGTCCAAAGAAGGGAGGTGGAGCTGGGGAAGTGTGTCTGGAGGACAATGTGTGAGGAGCAGCTGAGGAATCCGGGTTTGCTCAGCGCACAGCAAACGAGCTGGGGGCAGGCTCTCACTGAGAGCAGAGGGGCATGGACAGGACCCAAGGGAACAGCATGGAGCTGCGTCAGGTTGGGGGAACTGGGAGAAGGCTCTTCACCATTGTGAAACATGTAAAGGTGATTCGTGTCAAAGATAAAAAGTCAAAGCTGCTGACACAATACCTTCAGACTGGCATTAATTCCAATTGGTATACAAAGTTACTTAAAGGAGTAAAATGTCCTTGTGAGACATGGAAGGATAGAACTTTACATTTCAAACACCAGTCTAGTGTAACAAAAAGCGTATTCCCCACACCAAGGGGTGAAACTAACACAGACCTTGGAAGATTAGCCTGGAATGCACCAAGAGATGGGGCCAGTGGCCCTTTTTCGGGGTACTTAGCTTGGGGAAGCTAATCCCTGGAAAAGGACCACACGGCGCCAAAGGTGCTCCTCCCTTACTGATTTATCTGTTGGGCCAGCTGTGTTAAGCTTATCGCTACCCCTCCTAACAAAATACCAGTGAGGGGCTCTTCCCCTTCAAGGTTTGAAGATTTACATCAAAATCAACCCTTAAGTGTAATCCTCTCTATAAATCAGAGTTTGGAATGTGATGAATATGTATGAACTATACTTTCAAATAGGTATTCTTTCTTTCTTTGCGGTGTGTCGTTGGTGGAGCGAGACTCCCCGGCACACCCAGCGCTGCTTGCTTATTGCTTTTCACCTTTTGATTATAATAAAATATTCTAAAAACTCAGATTGGACTCTGAGCGTTTATGACAAATTGGTGACCCCGACGTGATGCGACTGGACTCGAGCGGGACATCCTGACTCCCGGGGAGGCGCCCTACCTTTTTGGTAGCCTCGGGAGAAAAGGATCCTTGCCCGACCTTTCGCATCACACGAACTTGGAAAAGCAATAAGCAAGGAAAAGAGCTCCCTTGGAAAAACTGCAGTAAATATCCTGTAATTCTTGTGCACGAAGATCCAGGCGAGAACATCGGACTGTGAGTATCGTTTGGTTGGGAGGGCGAGTTCCGGGGTGGAGAGAATTAAGTTGAGGAAAGCCTCTCGAGAGGGTGGTTAGAAATTCCCAGGGACCCACAGAGAGGCCCAGAGGAAGGGAATAGATCACCTAGAATTAGGAGGGGAAATAGCTTAAAGAAGGAAACCCCGGAATAAGAATATGGGGCAGAGAAAGTTGAAATCTGCTGACCCCAGGAGGGACCCACAGAGAGGCCCCAAGGATAAGGAAGGGAGCAAATTACTTGAAATACCCCCAGACAGTCCGCTGGGGTTAATGATAAAATACTGGGGACATGGGGCAGAGAAAGTTGAAATCTGCTGACCCCAGGAGGGACCCACAGAGAGGCCCCAAGGATAAGGAAGGGAGCAAATTACTTGAAATACCCCCAGACAGTCCGCTGGGGTTAATGATAAAATACTGGGGACATGGGGCAGAGAAAGTTGAAATCTGCTGACCCCAGGAGGGACCCACAGAGAGGCCCCAAGGATAAGAAAGGGAGCAAATTACTTGAAACACCCCCAGACAGTCCGCTGGGGTTAATGGTAAAATATTGGGGAAATGGGCCATCCCAGAAAGGGAAAACAAAACAAAAATTGATGGTCCATTATTGTGAATCTGTTGAAATTGTTGAAATGTCGGGTGGAAAACAAAGAAGACCTGATCGGTTGCATTGGCCGATGTTTGTGAGTCGTGAATGAGTGTGCTGGATACATGAGACGCAGCATCGCTGCGGAGCGAGTGCGGAGTCCCGATCCGCGGTTCCGTCCTCCCGCGAGGGAAACGGCCCGAGACGGACGAAGCGAGTGACAACAACTGTCATTGTTCTCTTTGTGTGTACACCACTTGTCTTTTGTCTATGTGTATGTCATAGGTGTAAAGGATGGGAGTTTCTGTCTTTTAAATGAGGAGGGCAGACCAATAGAGGAAAGGTGTCCATAGCCCTAAATGGGACTTTAAGCTATAAGATCAACTAACATTGTTTCTTAGGCGAGAAGGGAAACGGGATAAGGTAGCATATAGAAGTGCAATTGTTAACGGTATACGAAAGTGTAATTGAGGGTATGGATTGTGGGCAAAAGGGTTAAGGAGACCCTGATACTCCAGTGGGCAGGCAATAACCCAGTTTGTGGCCAGGTCTTGGACGGACATTAGAAAGAAATTGGAAAAGTTAGAAGACTGGCAGGAAACAGGGACTAGATTAATTACTGAGAGAAGCACAGAAAGTATATGTAAGGTGGGATGAGGAGAAACAAAAAGCAAAGGCCCGAATATTTGTCGCGGCTGTAAGAGAGGTGGAAAAGGAGGAAATTCCTAAGAAAAGAGAAAACCTTAGGAATACTAATAAGAGCATTGGAAAGCCTCCGCAAAAGGGATCCGAACGAGGAATAGAATGTTATTATTGTGGGAAGAAAGGACACTGAATCGAAATTTAAAATAAATAAATGAATAAATAAACACGACAGGATGGATGCATTTAAAGAATAGGGGTGTTGGGGCTATATACATCCTGGGGACGAAACCAACTAAAGAGCCCATGATAAGGTTAAAAGTAGGTCCCCAGGTGGAAGAAACTATATTCTTAATAGATACAGGAGCTGAAAGGTCCACAATACAGAAACTACCTAAAGGGTGTATAGTGAGCAAGGATAAAAGCCTGGTAGTCAGGGCGAAACATGAACCCTTATGGGTCCCAATTGGAAAAAAGGAAAAAAAATAAATAATAAAAATAAAAATAAAAAGGTGTAACGATTGAAGCTGAAACAAATACTTGTTTAGGGAATTTATTAGTGGTCCCCGAGGCAGAACATAACTTACTGGAGAGGGATTTAATAGTGGTATTAGGAATAAACCTTGCCATAAATGAAGGAGAGATAGTTTCAAGACTGTGTGTTCTCACGCAAAAAGATGAGGAAGAAATCAATCCCCAGCGGTGGCATCCGAAAGGAACCACTGGAAAACTGGGAATTCCACCCATAAGCGTTAAGCTTGGGGAAGTGAGGAACTGTGTAGCTCTCCAAGAAGTTTATTTACTGTAGCTTATGAAAGTGTTGTCTTTAGCTTTCGTCTTTTTGTGTGCTCCCCTCAGCAAGAGGGAGGAGTGACTGGAACAGTATTTACATTTGCTTAATAGCTGTGTTATGCCTTCCTGGGTGTGGGGTGATGAGGTGTTAATTGAGCTTTTGAGTATGTCCTCTCCCTCAGTGTAGACCTTTTCTGAGTACAGAGAAATGAGCGACAGTGTAGTCACAATGAAAAGTGAAGAGGTATTATTCGACCTCTTAGAAAGGCGTGGTGCCAGACCCTCATTAACAGAGGTAGACTGGGCACGGCAGAACTGGCTTAATTTGCAGTGTTTCAGACGGTATCCTGCAGAAAAACGATCGTACCCGAGCTGGAAAAGGGAAGGTAATTATTTATGCAGTATTAGATTCAGCTCCGGTTGCAGCCATAGAATTCCGTGACCAGCGGTTGAAATCAGAAAGCCAAACTACAGAGTCACTTCAGGAATTGGTTAAAACTCTGCAGAAATAGATAGATGAACTCAAAGAACAATTAGAAAATGAAAAACATAATGCAGCTCTCTTACTAGAGGCTCTGAAGGGTAATTGTATGGATACCAGTGACTGAAAGGAATAAATGCAAGGCTAGAAAAATTAGAAGCCCCCCCAGCTCAATTGCATCCTTTAATAGAAACTGAGTTAATCGGGCAGATGAGGAGGCAAAAGGGGCAGGCTAACTAGAGAGGAAATAAGAACCCAAGATGACGAAAAGGTAACACCAAAAATCTATTCTCAAAAAGAAAGAGAGAGCTTTGAGAAATTAGGAGTAAAATGGACTAATAATAATTTTGCCCGATGGACAGGAATTATTACCCAAGAACTTTGCCCAAAGAATTGTGCAGCAAATGCACCAGAGAACCCACTGGGGAAGAAGGGCATTGGCAGATTGTTTATTAAAATTATATGGGTGCATAGGGATATTTGAAGTAGCAAAGCAAGAAACAAGAGGTTGCTTAATTTGCCAGAAGGTTAACAAAAGAAATCTACAACAAACACCCTCAGGGGGAAGGCCATTGGCACACAGACCTTTTGAACGAGTACAAATAGATTTTACTGAATTACCAAAGGCAGGAAAGTATAAGTATTTACTAGTAATAGTAGACCAATTAACTCACTGGGTAGAGGCATTTCCCACAACTAGGGCCACTGCTCAAACAGTGGCCAAACATCTCTTGGAAGATATTATCCCCAGGTATGGTTTAATAGGGGTTATTGACTCAGATCAAGGAACTCATTTTACCTCCTGAATTTTGAAAGGCCTAGCAGAAGCCCTGGGGATAAGGTGGGAATATCACACCCCATGGCATCCACAAAGTTCGGGGCGGGTAGAAAGGATGAATGGTACCTTGAAGGCCCAGTTAACTAAGTTAATGTTAGAAACTAAGATGTCTTGGATAAAATGCTTACCTTTAGCCTTACTTAATATTAGGAGTATGCCCAATTCAGAACATGGAATATCCCCCTATGAGATGCTGTATGGAATGCCTTATATTCAGGGAATACCCATTGATCATCCCAGATTGGGAGAGAGTACTGTACAGCAATATATAATAACTCTGACTAAGAACTTGGAAGAACTAAGGGAAAAGGGGCTGTTAGCTCAAAGTACCCCCTTAGAATTTACAATACACAAGATAAAGCCAGGAGATAAAGTGTTAATAAAAACCTGGAAAGAAACTTCGTTAACCCCATGTTGGGAGGGACCTTTTCTCGTTCTCTTAACTACAGAAACAGTGTGCGCACGGCAGAGAAGGGCTGGACTCACGCCTCCCGTGTAAAAGGCCCCATCGACACTAAGGACTGGAAGGTTACATCGTCTCCAGGAGAACTGAAAATACGAATTCAACGATAACGTTCATGCAAGGGACTAAATCGCCCCCTTTAAGGATAAGTGTGGATGTTACCTTGTTGCATGACTTGTATGTGTTATTATTGTAAGGAGAAGTGATGATACCACTGCAGGGGGGGGTGTCTGCAAAAGGGAAAATTTTGCAATGAGTAGTTGAAGGTAGGACGATTATATATATATATAGGGAGGGAGGTAACCGCTCAGGGAACTCAGGCTCCTGACAGAGACGGTGAGAGCTCTTCATTCACAGGACCAAGGAACAGGGAGCAGAAAATATAAAGAATAGAGGACTACCAACAAAACTGGGTGCCCTGTAGTGTTCGACTTGTGAGAATACAAATTGGGAAATTTTGGGCAGGGGTGCGCAGGATATGACTGCTCGTATGGAGCCCCTGAAGACTATCCTTGCTGCCGAGAAGATGGTTTACCCCGCTGCCGGATGCAACCCGGTAGGCGGAGGAGGCAGAGGGATGAGAGAACGGTGGGGTATAGTGATGCTCTTAACCATACTGAGCTATCCTGGCAGTGGAACTGCAAACCCATGCTCAAAGTGCTACCAAATACGTTAAATACAGTCGAACCACAGAATGGGCATTATCATTCCATACCCACATAAACGCGGCCTGTTATGATAGGAATGCATTATAATTGCTAGGCATGACCTCTGGGTGGCAGCTAACAAAGGAAAAAGTGGATTTGTAAATGGCCATGCTTGTCCAAAGGGAGAGGAGAACATCTGTTTCACTAAATCAGGGATGTGGGGATATTCTGATGGCGGGGGGGGTCCAAGATCAATACAAGGAAGAGCTAGTGAGAAATGTTACCAAGCAACTGCAGGTCAAGCAAAAAATGCAGGAAAACAAAATACAGAAGAACAAAATGCAGGAAAACAAACAGTCACCCCTCTATGATGAGGTGAGAAAAATCCTAGGGGAATCTGGACCTACCAAGGAGGTTAACCTGTTCATTAACCTCATGCAAGAAATTGCCACTGAATTAAATATATCCTCATGTTGGATATGCGGGGGGTCTCAGATGACAGAACAATGGCCCTGAAGAGTGGAGGGACTAGAACCATGGCAATTACTAAATTGGAATTGTTATAAATAGATTCAACAGACTAGGAATCAAAATTTCAACTATTGAAATTTTATTAATCAGATTGAGCAAAGAGCAAAGAGGCAATGCAGCGCTGGGCGACAGGGGACTCTGCGTTCCACCAACTGTCGCAACAGTTGAACCGATACTCGATCCTTTTATACAGTCCATCTTTCGTATACGTGTCCTTTTTACTTCCTCATTGTGGTGTACTCTGCGCATGATCCTGGTGGTCGCATGAGTTGAAGTAAGTAGTCTTTCTCCATATCTCCTTCTTGACCCCTTCTGGTGGTTTTTCCTTTCATGGTACGTTGTTCATATGAACAAATCTCATTAGTTACTTACACAATCACTAACCCTTAACCACGTTTGAGCGAGTTCCCGGTTTGCACAAGCTTTCAGCAAGGTAGGTTTGCACAAGCTTTTGCATGCTAAGCTTATTCACTCTGGACAAACATTCCTACCTCTTTGACAGAATCATACTCACAGATCAACTGAAATGATCCAAGAGGGATGGATACTTAGTCATGAAGTTATTGGACAAATCTGTATATCAAGGGAAGGAAGGCAATTTAAACGACATTTGGGAGTTACCCCCTGCAAAATGGTATTAACCACAAACTCCACGGAGGGACCGGGATATTGGTGACCCGGCCCTCCCCAGGGATATTGGACAAATAATTGTACATCTCTTACTAAGCACTCCCTATGTTGGAAGAATGAGAGCAATGAAAATCCCTTCAGGGAAATAGAAGCCTTAAAGGAATTTTGGGAAGAGCCGGGAAGGAATGTCTCAGATTGGAGATCTCCTGACGGACTATTTTGGATCTGTGGAAGACGGGCATTTAATAAATTGCTAAAAGACTGGAAAGGCACTTGTACTATTGGGATAATACAACCAGCCTTTTTCCTATTACCTAGACAACGGGGGAAAACTCTGGGAGTGCCACTATACGAAACTCTGGCTAGACAAAAACGAGAATTAAAAATAGGAGGGACTCAAACCTGGAAGGATGATGAATGGCCTCCACAGAGAATAATAGAATACTACGACCCAGCTACGTGGGCCCAAGATGGTAGTTGGGGATATAGAACTCCCATCTATATGCTGAATCGAATTATTAGGTTACAAGCCGTGGTAGAAGTAGTAACAAACCAAACAGCAGAGGCCTTAAAATTAATAGACCGATAACTCTCACAAACCAGGGCAGCAGTATATCAAAATCGGTTAGGTCTAGATTACTTACTGGCGGAGGAAGGAGGGGTCTGTGGAAGGTTTAACACCTCCAAATGCTGTCTCGAAATAGACGATAGCGGACAAGCCATAACAAATATTGCAGAAGAGATAAAAAGAATTGCCCATGTTCCGGTCCAGAGGTGGAATTCAATTCTAAACGATGATTGGTGGAATCAATTATTTGGGGGCGCGTGGTGGAAACGACTGGGTTTCATGATACTGTGTGGGATGATTGGACTAATATTTATACCTTGTGTAATTCCATGCCTCATTCGGATAATACCTTCCATGATACAAGGAATGCAGATTTCTGCAATGCCAATAGATCCAGAAGAAGCAAAGTCTGGAAGGACCCACAAATTGATGGTAGTAAAAACTGAAGCGGCTCCATTTTTGCAAGCTGCTAGGAAAGCAGGATTGAATTTAGAATACCGGACACGAATCACTGATGGGGATCAAAAAGGAAATGGGGGATTGTGAAACATGTAAAGGTGATTTGTGTCAAAGATAAAAAGTCAAAGCTGCTGACACAATACCTTCAGACTGGCATTAATTCCAATTGGTATACAAAGTTACTTAAAGGAGTAAAATGTCCTTGTGAGACATGGAAGGATAGAACTTTATCTACATTTTAAACACCAGTCTTGTGTAACAAAAAGCGCATTCCTCACACCAAGGGGTGAAACTAACACAGACCTTGGAAGATTAGCCTGGAATGCACCAAGAGATGGGGCCAGTGGCCCTTTTTCGGGGTACTTAGCTTGGGGAAGCTAATCCCTGGAAAAGGACCACATGGCGCCAAAGGTGCTCCTCCCTTACTGATTTATCTGTTGGACCAGCTGTGTTAAGCTTATCGCTACCCCTCCTAACAAAATACCAGTGAGGGGCTCTTCCCCTTCAAGGTTTGAAGATTTACATCAAAATCAACCCTTAAGTGTAATCCTCTCTATAAATCAGAGTTTGGAATGTGATGAATATGTATGAACTATACTTTTAAATAGGTATTCTTTCTTTCTTTGCGGTGTGTCGTTGGTGGAGCGAGACTCCCCGGCACACCCAGCGCTGCTTGCTTATTGCTTTTCACCTTTTGATTATAATAAAATATTCTAAAAACTCAGATTGGACTCTGAGCATTTATGACAGTTCCTAACAGTTTTTGCAGATCATTCAAAGTCTGTACGTGAGGTATTATTTTGAGGATTTGTGGCTGAATGGTGTGAGATGTAATTTTCCATCCTAAGTATTTCCATGGAGAACTAAGTTGCACCTTTTCTTCTGCTATTTGTAAGCCAACAGATTGAACTGCCTGCCTTACAAGCATTAAAGTGTCCTTTAGACTCTCTTCTCGTTCTGCTGCTATTAATATATCGTCCATGTAATGATAAATAAGGACGTGGGGTCTAGCTTTTCATATCTTTTGACATATCGTTGGACTATTAAGCATTGTCACGCTCCAATATAAAGGAGGGCAACGAAGGTTCTTTGATTATGTATATATCCAGCGTGAGATTAAGAAACAACGGTTCAGATGTTGGTCCGACCAGTTTATTATCAATATTGACCAAGGAGATGGGGAAGGCGGACACTGTTAGGGTGATGGGGAAGGGAAGGCGAGCGATAGGAAAGATAGGAAAGAAGCAAGGATTTGTACAACGCGGGGAAAGTCACCAGCCAGGATCCCAGGGACGGTCCGGTTGCAAGCGGCTCCGACGGTCCGAGGCAGAAGAGCAGGGGCGGCAGAAGCGGGGAGAACAGCAGCAGCGACGGGCAGCCCTGAGCAGCAAGCAGCTGTCCTGGAGAAGCGGCACCGGGTCAGCACAGGAGAAGCAGCGAGGGGTCAGCACCGTAGAAGCAGCAAACAGTGATCAGCTCGTGAGGGTTCAGATGGTAGAACACCTCGAAGGAGCGGCGAGGTCCAGGAGAAAGCAGCATGTCTCAGGCAGCAGGCCCAGGAGGGAGTTCAGCAGCAGGGATCAGCTCGTGAGGTTTCCGATGGAAGAACACCACCACAGCAACACCAACAAAACCACCACAAAACCACCTCATGGTGGTCGATCCCTCTTTTATCCTTCATTTCTCTTGCCTACGTGGCAAATCTCGTGCTAGCCTGCCAGGCAAGCTTCTCCTGAGATGGCTATCTCCCCACGGAGATGAGTACCACACAAAAGAGTGTTAAGCGGCCACTGAGCTGCAGCTTATCTCTCTTTCGTTGCCCCAGGACATGCCCATCTGCTTGTCCCTGAGACAAAGGATTTCACAACCCTTTCCCAGGACTTGCTTGGACATGTTCGGACATGTTCATCAGCAAACTTTGAGGCAATGGTATAAAATATTAGTCTCTTACAAGCATTCCTTGTGGTAACACAGTCCAGTGATACCGCTGAGCAGGGCTTTGTTGGTTGATAGAGGGCACTGAGAAAGCAAATCGTGGTGCATCTTTTGAATGAAGAGAAATGGTAAAAAAACAGTCTTTTAAGTCAATGACTGCTATAGGCCAATTCGATGGTAACATTGAAGGTGAAGGGGGACCAGGCTGCAATGCCCCCATGGGCTCAATTACCGCATTGACAGCACGCAGGTCCTGTAGAAGCCTCCATTTTCCACTCTTCTTGAGGATAACAAACACTGGAGTATTCCAAGGGCTGGTGGTAGGCAGTATGTGACCAGCAGCCAGTTGTTCTTGAACTAGCTCATGTAAATGCATCAACTTTTTCTTTGTTAAGGGCCATTGATCTACCCAGATTGGTTGTTCTGTTTTCCAAACTAGGGGTATAGGTTGCTGCCAATCAATGGCCCTTATTGAAAATTTGTTTGCAAAATCATGCCCCATTGACTTAAAAGATCATGACCCCACAGAGTATAGCGAACTGGCAAGATGTAAGGAGCAGTGTGAGCAATGCGACCATCAGGCCCTTCAAAAGATAAAATTCGGGCACTTTGTTTGGGCTGCTGTAAGCCCCCAACTCCTACAATAGCAGAACTAGGGTATTTTAGTGGCCATTCAGAGGGCCAGTTGCTTGACTTAATGATGGTAACATCAGCTCCCGTATCCACTAGGCCTAATAACTGCCTGCCATTTACTAGACATTATAATAATGGTTTGTCTTCTGATACTTGTGTAGTCCATAGCACGGCAGGCTTGTCCGTGCTTCCAAATCCCCCAATTCGATCACCCATACCAGGTTTAGTCATAGAATGAAAAGGGATTAATTGTGCTATTTTTTGGCCTTTGGGGATAAAGCAGGGGGGGAGGGTGTCCATGCCATTATCTTAATTTCCCCAGTGTGGTCAGCATCTATAAATCCTGGTAAAACAAAAAGTCCCATCCGTGTAACAGAAGAACGTCCTATCAGGAGGGCACTGCGCCTGTCTCCAAGGGGGCCCATTACCCCTGTTGGAATAAGAGTTACGTCGGTATCAGTCAGAATCACTGACTGGGCGGTGGCCAAATCCACTCCTGCGCTGCTGGCAGTGGCTGGTCTGAGTGAGCTGGCCAGGCAGCGGCCGGCCGATTTGGGACTGTATTTACTGTCATAGCACACGGTCTTGCACTCTTCTTCCCGTTTCCTGGCAGATAGCAGGGCTGTGCGGCAACAGGGAGTTTAGATCGGCAGTCTCTCGCCCAGTGTAGCCTCTTCCCGCACCGGGGACAGGGTCGAGTAGGAAGAGCAGAAGCATTTTTATCTGCTTTTTTAGGCTTTTTACAGTCCCTTTGTACATGACCAGGTTCCGCACAGTTGTAACACTTTATATTTTGAGCTGTCCCTGCACCAAGTCGGGCTGCCAGGGTGTCTGCTAGCGAGGTCATTTTATGGCTTTCTGTCCCTACATCTTGACAGGCCTTAATCATGTCAGTAATGGATGGATCTGCATTCTTTAAGGATTGTAGGACCTTTCTACAGTCTGCATTTGCATTTTCTATTGCTAATTGCTTAAGCAAAGCCTCCCGGGCAGCTTGATTTTCTACTTGTCTCTCTAGCGTATTTTGTAAACGGTCAAGAAATTTTATGTAGGGCTCGGCAGCCTCCTGCCTAATTGATGTAAATGATGTGTTAGATGAATTAGTGTCGGGTATCCGACGGATAGCACGCAACACCAAAGTCTTAACTTGTTCAAAGCATTGCCTGTCCATCTGTGCCTGAGCCTGAGGTATTGCCCGGACCCCCTCCCCCATGAGTTCCACTATGCCAATGTGATTGAGGTTATTCAGATTATTCATAGCCTGGATGGTAGCCAGTTCCTGATACTCTGTCATAAACACGATGTATTGCATGGGAGACAGAATTGTTCGTAACAAAATTTTCCAATCATGAAGGGTCATAATATAACTGTCACCAACTGCAGCCAAAAGATGATATGTAATGGGAGACTGAATTCCAAAATCTCTCACTGATTTCCTTAGTTCCTTCTCTGCCTCGTAAGGCAGGGATTCCCACTTGGGGGGGGGGGGGCTGATTTGCATGATACAACACAGGAAAGGCTTGCAACGTATCAGCATCACCCCGTAATATTGCTTCTTTTCTGCACTGCTCTAAAGCACCATAGTATGCTGTAGAAAAATTTTTCTTTCCCGCTCCCTTCAAGTTATCATCAGGGGGGAAAATGTTCGATTTGCCGTCCGTATCTACTGAACCAGGATCTGAAAGATCCTCTGGTTCTGGTTCGTCCTCATTTTTTACCAAGTTACAGGCTGGCTGCGGAGCAGCAGCAGTAAGCGACGTAACCGGAGCGGAAGGCGGCAGGGGAGCGGCGACCATCGGGGGCGGAGCAGAGGGCGGGAGCGGCGCGACGAGCGACGGGGGCGGAGCAGAGGGCGGGAGCGCGGGGAGCGTCGGAGGCGGAGCGGAAGGCGGAGCGGAGATGAACGACGGACGCGTGGGGGAGGGCGGGAGCGCGGGAGCGCGGGGGGGGGATTGCGATTTCTCTTCTCCCCGGTCGCGGGGGGGAGTCGGAGCCGCGGATCGGGTCCGGGCAGGGGCTGCTTCCCGAATCGGAAGGCAGAGGCGGGGGTGGGAAGGAGAGTGATAGAGAATAGCCGGAAGAACTGCTTCCTTGTCGAATTTGTTTAAGCCCTTCCATTATTTGGTGCCAAGCAGGTACATGTTTGGCAGCCGTTCTGTCTTTAGTAACAGAAGCCTCCCAGAGTTTTGTGCCAATTTTGTCCCAGAGTTCTCCATCAAGAGAGAACCCAGTTTTCGGAAATTCGGGGACATTTTCGCTTATCCATTTAAGAAAAGTAGCTAGTTCCGAATTAGATACAGGCTGATCCTGGAAGTTTAAAACTAACCATAGTACTTCGAGATTTACTTGTTGCTCCTTCGTTAGTGAACTCCCCATAGTTCCCGACTGCTCACCTTCTGTCCTGCAGAACGGTGTGGGCGCGCACGAAATAATCGCTCTGAAGTTCAGTAGGGTGACGCTGCCGGACCACGCTCGCTCAGCCGCGGCTTGATTTGCACCACGCAGTGGGCGCCATTTGCAGTGTCTCGGGCACTGACTCATGTGAACGATCCAAATCGTTTATTACAGGTTTTAATATCCCTTATATACTTTCACAAGTTCTCTCTTGTAACTTTCCCACCTGCCATTACATATCTACAATGTAACTTCCCAAAACAGTCCTTAACTGTGCATACAGGCGATGATCCAACCAGGGCTGTGAAACTTCCCAAGCCATGCACTCTTCCTCCAATTAGGGCCTGCCATCACACAGCTTACTTGAACTTGTTTTCCTCTTCTTCTGGAAGTGTCCTTGGTTCTCAGCATTCGTTTCTCATGCTGTTTATCCTGTTCCACAGCTGCAGCTCTAAATATACTTTTTGTATTCCCACCGGAAGGAAACAAGTACACATAAGCATTACATCCTGAAGCACAGTGGTCACTGGCTTGCACTGCCATTTCAGTTCCTTTGGCTGCTGGCCTCAAAGGAAAACCATGCAAGTAAATCAAACTGTATTTGAACATCCTAGAGAATACCACTTCCTCTTCTCTCCTCTTTGAGCAACTCCATACATAAATCCTCTTTAAAAGATCTATTCTCCCACTGGAAATGTCATAAACGCTCAGAGTCCAATCTGAGTTTTTAGAATATTTTATTATAATCAAAAGGTGAAAAGTAATAAGCAAGCAGCGCTGGGTGCGCCGGGGAGTCTCTCTCCACAAAGGACACACCGCAAAGAAAGAAAGAATACCTATTTAAAAGTATAGTTCATACATATTCATCACATTCCAAACTCTGATTTATAGAGAGGATTACACTTAAGGGTTGATTTTGATGTAAATCTTCAAACCTTGAAGGGGAAGAGCCCCTCACTGGTATTTTGTTAGGAGGGGTAGCGATAAGCTTAACACAGCTGGTCCAACAGATAAATCAGTAAGGGAGTAGCACCTTTGGCGCCATGTGGTCCTTTTCCAGGGATTAGCTTCCCCAAGCTAAGTACCCCGAAAAGGGCCACTGGCCCCATCTCTTGGTGCATTCCAGGCTAATCTTCCAAGGTCTGTGTTAGTTTCACCCCTTGGTGTGAGGAATGCGCTTTTTGTTACACAAGACTGGTGTTTGAAATGTAGATAAAGTTCTATCCTTCCATGTCCCACAAGGACATTTTACTCCTTTAAGTAACTTTGTATACCAATTGGAATTAATGCCAGTCTGAAGGTATTGTGTCAGCAGCTTTGACTTTTTATCTTTGACACAAATCACCTTTACATGTTTCACAATCCCCCATTTCCTTTTTGATCCCCATCAGTGATTCGTGTCCGGTATTCTAAATTCAATCCTGCTTTCCTAGCAGCTTGCAAAAATGGAGCCGCTTCAGTTTTTACTACCATCAATTTGTGGGTCCTTCCAGACTTTGCTTCTTCTGGATCTATTGGCATTGCAGAAATCTGCATTCCTTGTATCATGGAAGGTATTATCCGAATGAGGCATGGAATTACACAAGGTATAAATATTAGTCCAATCATCCCACACAGTATCATGAAACACAGTAGTTTCCACCACGCGCCCCCAAATAATTGATTTCACCAATCATCGTTTAGAATTGAATTCCACCTCTGGACCGGAACATGGGCAATTCTTTTTATCTCTTCTGCAATATTTGTTATGGCTTGTCCGCTATTGTCTATTTCGAGACAGCATTCGGAGGTGTTAAACCTTCCACAGACCCCTCCTTCCTCCGCCAGTAAGTAATCTAGACCTAACCAATTTTGATATACTGCTGCCCTGGTTTGTGAGAGTTGTTGGGCTATTAATTTTAAGGCCTCTGCTGTTTGGTTTGTTACTACTTCTACCACGGCTTGTAACCTAATAATTCGATTCAGCATATAGATGGGAGTTCTATATCCCCAACTACCATCTTGGGCCCACGTAGCTGGGTCGTAGTATTCTATTATTCTCTGTGGAGGCCATTCATCATCCTTCCAGGTTTGAGTCCCTCCTATTTTTAATTCTCGTTTTTGTCTAGCCAGAGTTTCGTATAGTGGCACTCCCAGAGTTTTCCCCCGTTGTCTAGGTAATAGGAAAAAGGCTGGTTGTATTATCCCAATAGTACAAGTGCCTTTCCAGTCTTTTAGCAATTTATTAAATGCCCGTCTTCCACAGATCCAAAATAGTCCGTCAGGAGATCTCCAATCTGAGACATTCCTTCCCGGCTCTTCCCAAAATTCCTTTAAGGCTTCTGTTTCCCTGAAGGGATTTTCATTTTCTAATTGTCCTTTGAGTTCATCTATCTATTTCTGCAGAGTTTTAACCAATTCCTGAAGTGACCCTGTAGTTTGGCTTTCTGATTTCAACTGCTGGTCACGGAATTCTATGGCTGCAACCGGAGCTGAATCTAATACTGCATAAATAATTACCTTCCCTTTTCCAGCTCGGGTACGATCGTTTTTCTGCAGGATACCGTCTGAAACACTGCAAATTAAGCCAGTTCTGCCGTGCCCAGTCTACCTCTGTTAATGAGGGTCTGGCACCACGCCTTTCTAAGAGGTCGAATAATACCTCTTCACTTTTCATTGTGACTACATTGTCGCTCATTTCTCTGTACTCAGAAAAGGTCTACACTGAGGGAGAGGACATACTCAAAAGCTCAATTAACACCTCATCACCCCACACCCAGGAAGGCATAACACAGCTATTAAGCAAATGTAAATACTGTTCCAGTCACTCCTCCCTCTTGCTGAGGGGAGCACACAAAAAGACGAAAGCTAAAGACAACACTTTCATAAGCTACAGTAAATAAACTTCTTGGAGAGCTACACAGTTCCTCACTTCCCCAAGCTTAACGCTTATGGGTGGAATTCCCAGTTTTCCTGTGGTTCCTTTCGGATGCCACCGCTGGGGATTGATTTCTTCCTCATCTTTTTGCGTGAGAACACACAGTCTTGAAACTATCTCTCCTTCATTTATGGCAAGGTTTATTCCTAATACCACTATTAAATCCCTCTCCAGTAAGTTATGTTCTGCCTCGGGGACCACTAATAAATTCCCTAAACAAGTATTTGTTTCAGCTTCAATCGTTACACCTTTCTATTTTTATTTTTATTATTTATTTTTTTTCCTTTTTTCCAATTGGGACCCA
The DNA here is from genome assembly GCF_038088225.1 of Cyrtonyx montezumae. Taxonomy (NCBI): domain Eukaryota; kingdom Metazoa; phylum Chordata; class Aves; order Galliformes; family Odontophoridae; genus Cyrtonyx; species Cyrtonyx montezumae. The sequence goes on from NW_027072045.1 coordinate 33,663,790, forward strand.
TAAGGGTTCATGTTTCGCCCTGACTACCAGGCTTTTATCCTTGCTCACTATACACCCTTTAGGTAGTTTCTGTATTGTGGACCTTTCAGCTCCTGTATCTATTAAGAATATAGTTTCTTCCACCTGGGGACCTACTTTTAACCTTATCATGGGCTCCTTAGTTGGTCTCGTCCCCAGGATGTATATAGCCCCAACACCCCTATTCTTTAAATGCATCCATCCTGTCGTGTTTATTTATTCATTTATTTATTTTAAATTTCGATTCAGTGTCCTTTCTTCCCACAATAATAACATTCTATTCCTCGTTCGGATCCCTTTTGCGGAGGCTTTCCAATGCTCTTATTAGTATTCCTAAGGTTTTCTCTTTTCTTAGGAATTTCCTCCTTTTTCACCTCTCTTACAGCCGCGACAAATATTCAGGCCTTTGCTTTTTGTTTCTCCTCATCCCACCTTACATATACTTTCTGTGCTTCTCTCAGTAATTAATCTAGTCCCTGTTTCCTGCCAGTCTTCTAACTTTTCCAATTTCTTTCTAATGTCCGTCCAAGACCTGGCCACAAACTGGGTTATTGCCTGCCCACTGGAGTATCAGGGTCTCCTTAACCCTTTTGCCCACAGTCCATACCCTCAATTACACTTTCGTATACCGTTAACAATTGCACTTCTATATGCTACCTTATCCCGTTTCCCTTCTCGCCTAAGAAACAATGTTAGTTGATCTTATAGCTTAAAGTCCCATTTAGGGCTATGGACACCTTTCCTCTATTGGTCTGCCCTCCTCATTTAAAAGACAGAAACTCCCATCCTTTACACCTATGACATACACATAGACAAAAGACAAGTGGTGTACACACAAAGAGAACAATGACAGTTGTTGTCACTCGCTTCGTCCGTCTCGGGCCGTTTCCCTCGCGGGAGGACGGAACCGCGGATCGGGACTCCGCACTCGCTCCGCAGCGATGCTGCGTCTCACGTATCCAGCACACTCATTCACGACTCACAAACATCGGCCAATGCAACCGATCAGGTCTTCTTTGTTTTCCACCCGACATTTCAACAATTTCAACAGATTCACAATAATGGACCATCAATTTTTGTTTTGTTTTCCCTTTCTGGGATGGCCCATTTCCCCAATATTTTACCATTAACCCCAGCGGACTGTCTGGGGGTGTTTCAAGTAATTTGCTCCCTTTCTTATCCTTGGGGCCTCTCTGTGGGTCCCTCCTGGGGTCAGCAGATTTCAACTTTCTCTGCCCCATGTCCCCAGTATTTTATCATTAACCCCAGCGGACTGTCTGGGGGTATTTCAAGTAATTTGCTCCCTTCCTTATCCTTGGGGCCTCTCTGTGGGTCCCTCCTGGGGTCAGCAGATTTCAACTTTCTCTGCCCCCTGTCCCCAATATTTTACCATTAACCCCAGCGGACTGTCTGGGGGTATTTCAAGTAATTTGCTCCCTTCCTTATCCTTGGGGCCTCTCTGTGGGTCCCTCCTGGGGTCAGCAGATTTTAACTTTCTCTGCCCCATATTCTTATTCCGGGGTTTCCTTCTTTAAGCTATTTCCCCTCCTAATTCTAGGTGATCTATTCCCTTCCTCTGGGCCTCTCTGTGGGTCCCTGGGAATTTCTAACCACCCTCTCAAGAGGCTTTCCTCAACTTAATTCTCTCCACCCCGGAACTCGCCCTCCCAACCAAACGATACTCACAGTCCGATGTTCTCGCCTGGATCTTCGTGCACAAGAATTACAGGATATTTACTGCAGTTTTTCCAAGGGAGCTCTTTTCCTTGCTTATTGCTTTTCCAAGTTCGTGTGATGCGAAAGGTCGGGCAAGGATCCTTTTCTCCCGAGGCTACCAAAAAGATAGGGCGCTTCCCCAGGAGTCAGGATGTCCCGCTCGAGTCCAGTCGCATCACGTCGGGGTCACCAATTTGTCATAAACGCTCAGAGTCCAATCTGAGTTTTTAGAATATTTTATTATAATCAAAAGGTGAAAAGCAATAAGCAAGCAGCGCTGGGTGTGCCAGGGAGTCTCGCTCCACCAACGACACACCGCAAAGAAAGAAAGAATACCTATTTAAAAGTATAGTTCATACATATTCATCACATTCCAAACTCTGATTTATAGAGAGGATTACACTTAAGGGTTGATTTTGATGTAAATCTTCAAACCTTGAAGGGGAAGAGCCCCTCACTGGTATTTTGTTAGGAGGGGTAGCGATAAGCTTAACACAGCTGGTCCAACAGATAAATCAGTAAGGGAGGAGCACCTTTGGCGCCATGTGGTCCTTTTCCAGGGATTAGCTTCCCCAAGCTAAGTACCCCGAAAAAGGGCCACTGGCCCCATCTCTTGGTGCATTCCAGGCTAATCTTCCAAGGTCTGTGTTAGTTTCACCCCTTGTTGTGAGGAATACACTTTTTGTTACACAAGACTGGTGTTTGAAATGTAGATAAAGTTCTATCCTTCCATGTCTCACAAGGACATTTTACTCCTTTAAGTAACTTTGTATACCAATTGGAATTAATGCCAGTCTGAAGGTATTGTGTCAGCAGCTTTGACTTTTTATCTTTGACACGAATCACCTTTACATGTTTCACAGGAACCATCAACTGGTTACGACTGCTTTTGGGTATTACTACTCAAGAGTTTCACCCTCTGTTCCAGCTACTCAAAGGAGACCTGGATTTAACCTCTAAAAGACAGTTAACACCACAAGTGTTACAATGCTTAGACTCTGTAATAACATCACTGCAACATCGATATTGCCATCATGTTTGTTTATCACTACCAGTATCTCTTGTAATAATATCAAATACCTATCAGCCATATAGCTTGTTATGTCAGTGGGATACCTCAAGAAAAGATCCTCTCATTATCCTGGAATGGATATTCTTACCACATACCTTTTCAAAAACCATTACATCATGAGTAGAGATGTTTGCAATGCTAATACAGCGAGGTCGTCATCGTTTACAAATTTTATGAGCTCTTGACCCTGATTGCATCTACATACCTGCTACTAAAAAGATTTAGATTGGTTGCTTGCACAGTCACTCACTTTACAAGCTGCTATGGCAGGCTATACAGGACAGATCTCCACCCATCCCCCCAAACATCAGTTACTGCATAATTTGAGTGATCTGTCCCCTTCTCCTAATATTTTACTTTCACATGTTCCAATACCTAATGCTGTTACTGTATTTACAGATGGCTCCAGCAAGACACATCGAGCAGTGGTTCTCTGGCGCGTGTACCTGGTTGGGTTCAGGACGAGGGGGAATGGCCAGAAGTTGCGCTGGGGAAGATTTAGATTAGATTTGAGGAAACATTTTTTCTCTGCAAGAGTGGTCAGGCACTGGAATGGCCTGCCTAGGGAGGTGGTTGAGGCACCATCCCTAGCGCTGTTCAAGAAGCGTTTAGATGAGGTGCTAAAGGATTTGATTTAGTAGTTGGGTAGGGATAGTGATAGGAGGATGGTTGGACTGGATGATCTTGTAGGTCTTTTCCAACCTTATGAACTTATGAACTTATAAGCTATAATTGAGCAAGCTCATCAAACACTGAAATCCATTCTTAATAAACAAAAGAGGGGGAATACAGGAGATACACCACAAGAAAGATTATGTAAAGCTTTGCTTGTGCTGAATTTTTTGAATCGTGATCACACAGATACAACTTGTGTGGACCGTCATTTTGGGGCCTCCCCAGTGCTCAAGGAACGGCCAATGGTTAACGTTTGAAATATGGTCACAGGGCATTGGGAAGGTCCCTTACCACTGATAACTTGGGGTCGTGGATATGCTTGTGTTTCCACAGGGACTGGTCCTACACGGGTTCCAGCACAATATGTTCGGCCTCATCTCAAGGCAGAAAATAGCATCCAGCCTTTATGATTACTGGGATTGTGTGCTTCTATTTTAGTGGTAGATCGAGTGTGAGGAATTATTAGGCATTATCTAGGTTGTTGTGTGCTTCTTCTGTTTCAGTAGTAGATCAAGTGTGAATTAGACAGGATTTGATGTTACCAACGCTGGAGTTTATGGAAATAGCACTTTTAATGTGCGGTTATGATGTTATTAGCCCATCAATTAGCCTTTTTTCTAATTTGCAAAGACAAAAACCTGGAAAAGAATCCTAGGCAAAGGGATGATTTTGTGTTTTAGAATGATCAACTCTCTTTCAATTCGCTAATCAAAATAGTTTTTTATAACCATGCATCATTTGAGACAAAGGCCTATGCTAAGAGAGCTAACCTTGATAGTTTATTCTGTTTTGCAAGCAGGTGTTCCACTTGGGCTCCGCATCACTCACTGGCCACACGGATTCGGTGTACAAATGGAAAAAACTCTGCAGACCCTGAGAAGAGTAGGAGCAGGGGGGAGTCTGTGGTGGATGGGAGAGGAGAAGTGTACCTTGAAGCAGGGGACGCCCTGCTGGCACTGCCTATCGTGTCCACCACTGGCATGTTCCTTTTCTCTCTTCTTTCTGGTGGTTTGCCATTTCTCAAGGGTCAATAGCTAATAATGCGTTTGCTTAGGGAGTTTCTGCTTCTTGCTTACACTTATCTAAAATGGATGTCTGCATGTGTGTAAGTGTGTGTATGTTGGCTAAAACCCTAACCCTCTGTGTTGCTCTGAATGCACAATTTGCTTGCTTCTGCTCTTGAGATGTCTTGTCTCTCAGATCCAGGATACCCTGAAACAACACCGCTCAAGCTTCAGCCACAGTCACCAAGTTAGGATGTTAGTTGGCAAAGGAAAGCAATACCCCTAGTGATACTCTAGCAGGCCTACCCACTGATGTTGATTCCATTTGACATGCAACTTTACATCTTCTAATCAGTTACTGGTACACAAAGAATGGGACCCTCAGGAATTCTTTTCCAGGTTGCAGGAACATAAAGCCATGGGTGAAAGGTGTGTTTGTTCACTTCTTATTAAGTTTAAGAATATTTCTTGTCCTTACAATATGATTACCTTGTCACTTTCCTTACATTCAGCGTCTTATTAATTGAAGCCTTGATTAAATTGTGATAGCCTAAATGCATTCAGAAATACTGTTACAGAGTGTTATTCATTTATAGTATGTTAATAGTTTGCTAATAAATAAAAAAGGGGGAATTGTGGGAATACAACAAGTATATTTAGAGCTGCAGCTGTGGAACAGGATAAACAGCATGAGAAACGAACGCTGAGAACCAAGGACACTTCCAGAAGAAGAGGAAAACAAGTTCAAGTAAGCTGCACGATGGCAGGTCCTAATTGGAGGAAGAGTGCATGGCTTGGGAAGATTCACAGCCCTGATTGGATCATCGCCTGTATGCACGGTTAAGGACTGTTGTGGGAAGTTACATTGTTGATATGTAATGGCGGGTGGGAAAGTTACAAGAGAGAAATTGTGAAAGTATATAAGGGATGTTAAAACCTGTAATAAACGATTTGGATCGTTCACATCTGAGTCCATGCCCGAGGCACTGCAAAAGTGTTCTTGCTTTTCTTCTCCTTAAATTTGAGAATGGATCACATATTATGAAACTCTTTCTGAAGATACAAAATAAGCACAGTAAAGTCTGAAGTACTGACTCAAAAATAAAGGCCAAGACATATCTGAGAATAGATTTTTGATCCGTTTACAAGCTCCTCGTTCTAGATCCTTCTTCTACACCAAGAATTTCATGAGTTAAATTTGGTTGTCACCAAGAAAATTACTTAATAAAAAATAATTTACAAAATTCCATAGTAAAACTGGGTCCAAGCAGGTTAAGATTAAACATTACATTTAATTTCTATTGAGATAGACACATTATTCTTGGAATTCTTGTAAAGGAGATACCAAATTTGACAGCTAAGGGTTTGGAAGAAATAATTTTTTTTAATAATTTTAAAAATGCTAATATTTTCCTTTTGTTGTCAATGACATTTTAAATCTTAACCAGTTACATTTGTTTTGGTCCTTAAAACTGATTCATACTTAAATCTTTTTTAGACTTCCAAGATAATAATTAAAAACACAAATCCTCTTTATTTAAGAGTGGGTATCACCCAGCAAAGGTTAAGAACAGAGACTGAAGTGTATAATATTTACAAATGGTAATCAAAGTTTGCCAGTGTTTGACTATAAGGCAGTAGGATAATTTCCTGGGCTTCACAATTTATGGCAGAAAGAGGATTTTTGTATTTTCCTTAGGTAATGATATCAGATGTTTGTATGACAAACATGGACATAAGCATCTTGCAATTAAAACAGATTCATTCTTGATTCAAAATTATATTACAAAATTGGATCTTCTGCAATCAACCACATCCTTCATAAGAGACTAATGTTATTCTGATGATAACAAGGTATGTAATAAAACCCAAAAGCAGTTTGGCAAAGGAGCAAAGATTTTGTAACTGATTAATTTCAACAAAGGGAAGAACCACAGCACCTCTTTCAAGCCTCTGCCTCCTCTCCCACTAATCCACAACTTATTTAACTTTTCTTTTGAATTCTTTTATATGCCCGATAAGATCTAGGAGGAGAAAAAAACACAAAAAACAGGTTTTTGGTGCTAATCCCCTAATAGGTATTCATAACTGTGCTAAATGCATATACCTACTCCACAGTTCATCAATATGAATACAACATTGATTGTTAAGAATTACACTTATTTCTGTAAAAGAACTGAACTCTACAAAGAAGAATTTTCTAACAATCTGTAGCAGCTAAAAGCCATAAACTAGTGAAGATAGTACATGCCAAAGTACACCCATAGTGCAGTTGTTTTGCTGCATCTACTGTCTTGTATCATAAATCCTGCTGAAACAAATATGAAAAGACTTTTGACTAGAAACAAGACATAGGTTCCTTTTACACAATCCAAACTCCAGAAACAAAAATGAAAACTTGTGCCATTCAGTTCATCTCACCAAAACACACAAAGTGTTTTCTACAGGCTGATTCTAAAAGTGTTTTGTTCAAATGCAAATTTACGTATTTCTCTTACAATATACCAGCAAAAGGAAAGAAACAAAGAGGTAGAGGAGCACAGTTTAAAAGCACAAGTTTGTTGCCTACCAGTTGTTCTCTACTCCTTTCATCAGAGTTTGGCCAAACTCCCATCAATCCCTGGTTATTATTAGCTGAAATATTCCTCTACCTTTTCACCACTCCCATAGCCCAAGGAATCACCTTAGATTAGGTGCAATTGAACATGACATTACATGTGAAACTCAGCACTGCTAATGCCATTGTGAGTGTCTCTAAAACCTGTAGCATGACCTATTTTCTGATGTATGTGAGCTGTGTATGCCTCCATTCTTCCATACTCTTTACTATTCCGCACCCAAACATGTTACATGATTAATATTAAACATATTTGCTTAATTCATCTCATCTACATAGAAAACTGTTATTACTCTTTCCTCAACACCACTTTCTCTTCCCCTAGTGCTTGAATGAAATAGGCTCACGACCGTGAAGTCTCAAGGAAAAATAAAACAGGCAATTTTTCTTGAGGTCAACAAGCTTTTATATTTTTAAAATGTTTGAAGAAGAATAAAGAAAAGTTGTGTTCTTCCCCATGAATGCTTCAAAAATTATGAACATACTGTTTTATGGCAACAGCACTGGCAGGACTTGTAATTCCAGACAGGAGGTGTAATGCAGGAAAATAACAAATGGAAGACTTCACTGAATTGCAATAGCTCTATGATCTCTGTTTCGCAACAGTACAGCCTGCCAGGAAGCGACGAGCTTAGATATCATAACTGTCCTGCTCCGTTATGTAAAAGACAGAAACTGTTTTCCTTTCTTTTGTCTCAAAGCTTGCTTCCTAAGGCCTTTTCTGGTGATAAGACTCTGACTGATTAACTGCCGGTTATCTGGATGGGTGTCATGGTGCCTCATTGTCTCTGCTTACGGTTGTAAAGATAAGCAGGAATAGGTGCAAATAGTTTTCTCCGTGGGGGTACAGCTTGGAGAAGCTGACCACCACAAATCAATGCGTCTGCATGGCAATGAAGGCAACATCCGCTGCTGGCTTATCTGTTGGGCCAGACATGTTACACAAAAAAAAAAACAACTCCTGAGAAATGGGGGATAAAAGGCCTTCACTGAACTAAGGATTTTGGGAGAAGAACTTTCAGAAAAGAACTTGGGAGAAGAACTCCCAAAGAAAAGAACTTTGAGGAGAACTCCCGAAGAGACTTAGGACGGACCCTGAGGCCTGCTTGCTGCCATCTCCCATCCCCCACGGTGACCGGACAGGTTCCTGAGATCAACGGACCTACTATGAACCTCGCTGGATCCACGGTGGTGATTATATCTCTCTTGCTTTCTGCCAAGTTTCCTTGCTTTTCATCTCTTTTCTATCGCACACCTTCCCTTCCCCATATCCCTAAGCAACTAGCATTTGTAATAAACTGGTTGGGCTAACATTTGACCCGTTGTGTCTTAATCTTGCCATCGGGTATACATATACATATAAAGAACCTTGTCTCCCTCCTTTATATTGGAGTGTGACACGTGATGACAGCACCGTGGCGTCCTTCGACCTCAGGCGGGTGGGTGCAGATGCTCTGCGCTGAGTGGATTTCCATGCTGTGATGTTCAAGTGCACGGTCCCTCCTCTCTGTTGGGACATACTGCCTCTAACTCAGAAAGGGAATCGCAGTGGGGAGGCCAAGAGAGGCTTTTCAGAAGAGTGCTGAGAAGGGCTGAAGTCTGCTCGCCTGTCCTGGTGCCATGGCACATGCCTTGAGCTCTGCCTTTCCCCATGGGTCAGTGTACAGCATGGCTTGGGTGCCATTGGAAAGGGGCAGCCTGTCTTCATGATTTGCCTCGTACCTGCATGGCTGTTGTAAAAACTGTTCCACAATACTGCAAAGGCTGTTCTGCTTAGCATTGCCTCTCTCCTTCCCATGTATTAATCAGAGAGGAGATAAAACCAATGCGTGTGTGTTTACACAGGTGTGAGCTGGTTGGATCCTGACATTCAGGGACCGTCTCTCCCTTGTTTCTGTTCTCGTAGGACAGAAAGCTCTCTTTTGCAAACAGGCTTATTGCCAGAATGAAAAGATTCCATTAACATACAGCTCCTTAAGATCTCTGCTCTATGTGCAGTGTTTTTACAGTTGCTCATTGTGCCCTAGGTTATTTTATGATCACTGATCCATCTTTCCTTCCTTTCCCTCCCATTTTTCTCCTCCCCAACAGCTGCCAAGCCTGTTGGAACTCCTGGTGGAGCTTTTCCGGCGCTGCCTGATCGAGATCTTTGGAATTCTGAAGGAGTACAAGGTGGGAGACCCAGGGCAAAGAGCACACTTTGAGAGTGGCTTCCTGCACTGGCAGATGGGTGGTGGAGATACCACTGAGCACATCCAGACCCACTTTAGGAGCAAGAAGGAGAGCTTTGTGGCTGAGGGACACCAAAATGCTCGTGAAGGGGAGGCTCCTCCGTCGGACAGCTCCTCGGCAATTCTGGAGGGTGAACCCCGCCAAAAAGACAAGACAACCCTCTGCCCCATCAGCGACTGGCAGAACTCTCTGGCAAAGCGCTGCACCTGTGTCTCCAACATCATCAGGAGTTTGTCATTTATGCCAGGCAATGATGCCAAGATGTCCAAACATACTGGGCTGCTGCTGATTCTGGGGAAACTGCTGCTCTTACACCACAAGCACCCAGAGCGCAAGCAGGCACCCCTGAGCTCTGAGAGAGAGGAGTGGGACCAGGGGGTGAGCTGCAACGAGGAGGAGTGGTGGTGGGACTGCCTGCAGGAGCTGCGTGAAAATACACTGGTCACGTTGGCCAACATTTCTGGCCAGCTGGACCTGTCCCCCTTCCCAGAAAGCCTCAGCTTGTCTACCCTGAATGGACTCCTCCACTGGGCAGTACGTTCATCAGCAGAGGCCCAGGACCCCTTCCAGCACCGGGGCCGAATGCAGAGCTGTCCCCTCGTAGACTGGTTCTGGAAACCCTCAGCAAACTCAGCATTCAGGACACCAATGTGGATTTGAACCTCGCAGCTCCCCCTGTCAGGCGCTTGGAGAAGCTGTACAGCACCCTGCTGCGTTTCCTTGGCGACAGACAGAGCACGGTGTGCCGAGAGATGGCTGTGGTCCTACTGGCCAGCTTGGCACAGGTGGACAGTCTGGCAGCCAGAGTGATTGCTATGCAGGAGGGGAGCGTTGGCAACTTGCTGGGCTTCCTGGAGGACGGCCTGGCCGCCGCACAATGCCAGCCGAGCCAGGCCAGCCTGGTGCCTGTGCAGAATGCACCCTGTGAGCCGACAAGCGTGCCCCCATTCCTTTTCCCCTTTTCCTGCTCATCAAATTTGTCCTGAATCCCTAGGATATCCCTACATAGAAGACCTTTTAATGTTATTTTAACCAAAGTTACTGTTGGTTACAGTGAGGCTGGGGAAAAACATTTGTCCCCCTTTCCCCACCCCTCTCTAGTATGATGAGTTGACGAGGTGATGACCTGCAAAGTGATCTTTCCATGGTGACCTCTGCATTGGGAACCCAGAGCCACTGGAGAGGGAACTAAGGGGACACTGAGGGTGATACTGAGGTCCCAGAGCCACTTGGACAGGGACCCAGGGGACATGGGGTCACAGAACTACCAGGGAGGGAACAATGGGGGGACGCTGGATGTACCAAAACCAAACCAAGGGACAACAGGAGAACATGGGAGGAATTTGGGGCCTCATTAGAGTGGGATAATGGCAGTGTCCCAACGAGGTTAGGGGCTCCTAGAGGTCCAGATTTTGGGGGGAGGTGGTCTTATTGGGGTTGGGAGTGTTTGGAGGTCTCTCATTGGGACTGAGGACTCCAAGGGCTCCTATTCTGATTTTTTAGAGGGGGTCTTACTGGGTTTGGGAGGATTGGGTGTCCTATTGTGGTTGGGGGTCCCATTGGGCTGTGGGGCTCTCTGGGCTCCTGTTTCATTGAGAGAGTCCTAATAAGGATTGGGAGGGTCTGTGGTTTCCCATGGGTCCTGTCTTTTTTAGGGGGCCTTATTGGATATGGGAGTAGATGAGGAGTCCCATTGGCCTTGGGGATTTTGGAGGGGTTAAGGGGGTCCCACGGAGGTTGAGGGGTCCTGGAGGGATGTGAAGAGATCCCATTGGGGTTGAGGAATCCCAGGGGTCCTGGTTTTTGTTTTTTTTTTTGGGGTGGGGTCCCATAGAGGGGTGGGGTCCCAGGGTTTACAGAAATCCTCTCCCCCCAGACATGCAGACTCTAGCTCCAGCTCCAACCTTTCTATGTTGCCCCACCAGCAGCCCCTTGAGACTCCTCTGCCTCCCCTCAGTGGCTTCAGGAGCCCCTGGCCAATGTCAAGATGCAACAGGACCACTCAGAACCACACAAGGTGGTTTTGTGGCTGAGGGGCTGGAAGTCACTCCTGTCACGTCCCTGTCAGGGTCTGGGGGTCTCCAATCTCCATTGTGCTGACTCACCCCTGGGCTGCCGTACCCATGACCACAGCAGTGCAGGTCTCATGCATGCCAGCATCTCCTACCTGGCTGAAGAACACCCATCTGCACACAGAGCAGCTGGGGTGCCAGGATTCAGGTTGGAAATTTGGTCTCAGAGCATGCCCACCGTAATGAACACAAATCCTTGTTGTTTCCTGCAAAGCTGTGAGATCAGAGTGTCCCAGGACAGAAAGACCCTCTTCCTCTATTACAGGACAAGTACGACGCAGCTGCAGACAGAAACAGCGAGGCAGCAGTGATGTGACAAGACAAAGACATACAGTGCCATTATGCTCTCCCAGCTCCTGAGTCTCCTTGCCTAATAGCAAGGCCAGCCATGCACAATAAGGGCCGTTGAGCACAGGGGCTGAATAAGCCTGCAAAGGGAGAGCAGCAGCAGCTTGTGGTAATTAGAGATTTCCTCCTCAAACACACTTGAAGGCTCTGCAGACAAAGGGAGAGTGGTGCCAAGCCAGATCCCTGGGCAGCAGCTGCTGTCAGAGAGGAGACAAAAGGTCAGAAGGCACCACAGAACAGGTTACAGCATCAACGTGGCTCTTCGAAAAGCACTACTGATTCCTGAAGTACTGCACTTGGATCTCTCTAGGTCTGCAATGTCCTCAGGCTCAGCTCCAAATCCCCATTAACAGCTCCCCTTCATAGGGGAAAGGACAAGCAGACATCGCGCTGAAATCAGAGACACACAGCAATTGACAGCAGGAGCCAAAGTCACTCTGGAGATCTTGACAGGATTATGGCATGTCCTGGACTGCCACAAACTTGTCATCGCCACCACAGCTATGCTGTCTGGTACCAGCAGGTCGCTGTGGCCATTGCACTGTGCGATAGGAGATGTCAGCACCACTTTGATGCTCAGCTCAGACAGCACTGCTCTCAGGACTGCAGTTTTTACCTTGCACGCTCCTGACTGCCTCCGTGCAATGCAAATGGCCTTTTGGAGCATCTGCAAACTGTACAAAGGCAATGGGAAAATGAGAAGACACAATGCCCCAAATCACTTAGCACAACAGATCTACACTTGCACCGGGTAAAACAATCTCTGCCCACTGTCCTTGTCCACTGTCTTGTGTTGTACTATTCTAAGGTGTCCACCTGCATGTGAATCGTCACTTGATGCTGCAAGAGAAAGACATTTTTTTTCAGCTCAGAATTTAAGTGAGCAAGTATGAGAGAGGCACGTGAGCCAACACCTGATTGCAGGATGAGAGAATACAACCAGAGTGAAAGAGGACACGAATCCAACTTTAAGGTCCTTCCCAACCCAAGCCATCCTCTCATCCTATGAAGCTAAAAGCTTGGTGCAAGGGGCAGGTCACTTCACTGGAGGAATTAGTCAGGGCTTAGACGCCTCGGGTACGTGATGGAAAAGGCCAAACACTAAGAGCATGTTTGTTTGCAGCCCTCCTTTTCATAAAGAAGAATGCAAAACAACAACAGCAGCAGTTCTGCCTTCTCAGAAAAGCACCTCAGGTACTAGAATAAGCTGGGAAGAGAAAAGAGCAACTTGACTGGGAACATGGTGCTCCAGCAGCAAACTTAGACCAGGTGCAGAGATGCTTCCAGGAGTTCATAGGAGAAACAAAGAATGTCACCTCTGAAGTCCCTGCTTAAGGACAGCAAGAGAAGTTCTCTCCGAGAGCAGAGAAAGCAGAAAGGCTCAGCTGGGCAACAAACGCCCGTGTGCTCCACCCGTGTTTTCTCCCAGGAAAGCCTCATGGCTTCCATGAGCTTCTCCATCTGGTGGCCCTGCCCCAGCGCGTTGTGCAGCACATCCTCAGTGCTGCAGCTGGATCACCTCTGACTCCGATGAGGGGTCGATCAGGAGTACCTCCTCTGGTCTGTCACCGACTTCTTGTCCTCGTATAACAGTGGAAACAGAGACGTTTTGCATTAGAAATAGTAACTGCAGAAATTAAGAGTACAAATCCGCAGCAACTAATAGAAGCATATCTTGGTTTCAGCAGTAGAGGGGGTCAGAGCACAGCTCTACAGGCAATCGCATCAGACACAACCAGAACAGTTCCAATCTATTCCCTACAGCGCAAACGTTATTCCCATTTCAACCACTGGAGGACACTGAAATACACAGGAACTAGAGGACTGTGTTGTACGCATCTTCTCGTGTAGGAATAAGCAGTGTGGGAAACTGACCGACCTTCAGTTTCTCCCAAGTGTCAGCCCTATGTAGCCATGGATCTAAGATCTGTGGGAACAGGGAAGCGGTGGGGGAGGATGGACACACATTTCACTGCTGAATGGGGTGCTGCTACACCAGTCGGCTCTGTACAGTCTAAGAAATGATCAGTAGACATGGACTTGAAGCTGTTCTAGACTGGGGAGAACACGGCCTTATTCTGTCTCTTTTTAACTCTTCTCCAGCTGACTAAGACCTCCTCTCATTTTGCCCATAAAATCTCTGGCACCGCGGCTCCGCAGGAGGCACTGAAGGAGAAGCAGCAGCACTTAGCCCAGGGCAGAGGCTTCAGCTGGCCAGGGGGCTTCAGGGTGCTCCCCTTGAGCACACAGTGCTACCCATTTGGGGTACAGCCCATTTCATTGCAAGGGGACAAGGCAGTGTCTGGACCTGCTCCCAGCACAGCACTGATCCCATGTAGGAGCAGGCCCCGCTGTGCTGGGTGCCACTGGTCCCAAAGCGACAAGGTGGGCTGGTGCTGGTGGCGCAGCAAGCTCCAGGGCCATCCAAATCCCCAGATGGAATTGTGAAGGTTCTTACTATAAAGCACATCAAACCCTTCCTCTACCATCTTCCTGAGGAGCTCTGATCCCTGGTCCAGGGAGACCCTGAGCATGCTTTGCCAGGCAGGAGCTGGTGGCTGTACCTGGGTCACCTAGTCCTAGTCCTGGCTGTGACTCCTCGCAGGAGCATCTGGGAGAGGCCCTGGCTGTGTCTTATTGCCACCTCCAACCCGGGCAGGGCAAGGTGCCAGCTCCTTGCCAGGTTTCCTCATAGCCCGAGGAGGAGCAGCTCCACCTGGGCACTGATCATCTGGGAGCAGTGTCATTGCAGTCTCTGGGAGTGTGTCTGGCCCTGTTCATCCATCTGCTCATCCTGGGTCATTTGCAGCTGGCTGGATGGCTCCCATCAGGCACCCAGTGACAGAAATGGGTGTGTGCCTGAGCCCTATTGGCCACCAGCAAACCTCTGCAGGACCAGTGGCACTGGTGGGGATGTCCCAGCCTGGCTCTGTTGGCCACAGGGATGCTGGGGTGTGGGAAAGCCAGGCCATCCCATCTGGTCTTGCTGCCCATGTGGGCCCATGTTTCTTCCCCCTCACAGGGTGGACTCAGCTTCCTGGGGCCAGCCCTGACCTCAGCACCTCCCCATGGGGTGAAGATGGCATCCTGGCTGGGGTGCCTGACTGGGAAATAGTTTAGCAACAGCAAAGTGTTGAATAAGGATGAACACATCTCACCAAGGAAGTTGTGTCACGATGCCCAGATTTTGCTGGGCTGGAGAAGCCAGGGTTCAGGATACAACACCACAGCAGCAACCCACACGTGGCTGGAGGGGATGGCAGTGTGGCTGGGGACATGTGGCTGCAGCTATCAGGACCCAGCACCCCATTGCCCCAACGCTGCTTTTCTCCCTGCAGCCTGGTCACCAAGAAGAGGACAGAGATACGCACAGCCCAGAGCAGTTCTGGGAGCTCCCCCAGAGCAGAATAACTGACCCCTCCCTGCTCTCCCACCACTGCACTTGGTCCCCAGCACCATGTACACAACAGAGCATTTGAACTGCGCCTTCTTCAATAGGAAATTTATTTTATTTTGCTTACTTAATTACATTAAATACTTATTTTGATAAGAAAACTATTTAAAGGA
Source organism: Cyrtonyx montezumae (assembly GCF_038088225.1). Classification (NCBI taxonomy): domain Eukaryota; kingdom Metazoa; phylum Chordata; class Aves; order Galliformes; family Odontophoridae; genus Cyrtonyx; species Cyrtonyx montezumae. The sequence continues at coordinate 33,679,111 of NW_027072045.1, forward strand.
ACAATAGTTTAATGCACAGAATCATAGACTAGCTTGCATTTGTGTTGGAAGCGACCCCAAGGATCATCACATTCCAACCAGACCAGGTTGCCCGGGGCTTTATCCAAGCTGGTCTTGAGCACTTCCAGGGATGGGGCATCCACAGCCTCTCTGGGCAGCAATCACCGGTACATGAGCAATCCAATCAGGAGCCAGGAGTTTTGATGTCAGGATAAATTCCTGGGACTATCAAAACCCTTTGTCTCAGCTTCCTGCGGCAGCCTGTGGTGTCTTCCATGGTGCTTCCCCATCCCTGGGCCGTGCTCGGTTCCCAGCCCTGATATCAGCACATGCCCCCACGGTGATGCTGGCACCTTGGCTGGGCTCCCACCGCTGTCTCCTGTAGATGAAGAAGAGACAGCTCAGCAGTGAAGGGTGGGCAGGAGGGTCAGAGCAGTGTGGATGCTGTGCCCTGCAGTGCTCCAGGGGCACATCAGCAAACTCACCTGTGGTGTGTGTTGTTCCAAGTAGCAAGGTTGTTGTCCAGCGGCGGGGAGGGTGGAGTGTCTGAGGGGCTTCCTGTGGTCTGCGCAGGCAGCTGGGCATTGGGGTGCCCCTGGGGCAGGGGTTGCAGCCTCTTGTGCTTGAGCCGTAGGACCAGGAGCCGGAGTGCTGTGCGGGGATCACTGCCCCGGGGCTGACCCTGAAGGGGCTGTGAGGTGCATGGGGATGAGCCCAGATGCACATCTCTGTGCCCATTGTGGCTCCAACTGGGAGGACATCTCCCAGGGATGTATGACCATGTCTATGGGGACTCTGTCCCCGTGCTGCATTTCTTGCCATTGCCTGCACCACTGCAGATGTTGCACTCCCAGGAGTCGATGTCCTCTGCAATGCTGGAGCAGAAATGGCGGGTCCTGTGGGAACCACAGGAGTGACAGAGCAGCATCCTCCAGGGTCTGGGGGAGCAATGGGAGCCAGAGCCTTATGGTCACCAGGGGTCCCAGGACTGTGGGGTGCCAGCCCTGGGATGGTCTGTGCCACTCCCACCATGGCGGCTGGCACTGAGCTACCAGGGCACAGTTTGTGCCATGCTGAGCTCAGCATCCTGATTGACCTCCATCCCAGCTGGTCAGAGGGGATGAATGTGTCAGGTCGCCATGGCTTTGGGGTCAGAGCACACTCACCCCAAGTTGTCAGAATGCTCCCGTCCCAGCGGGCATAGGCACACACTGGCATCGCAGGAGATTTGTTGCTCGTACAGGTCTTCAAAGGCTCCTACTTCCTCCCAGATTTCAACCCTGCGGGAGGGAGCCGGGGGCAGCTGAGCATGAGGCGTGAGGGGAGGTGGGGGGGGTGTGGCTGTGTCAGGGCAATGGGTGCTGACCTGTTTGGGATTTTGATCCCAAGTCGCAACATCTCTGCCTGGAAATTCTCATTGTCCCGGCAGAGCGGGCAGCGGAAGTGCAGAGCACTCAGTGCGAGGTGCTGGGGAAGGGGGAACATCAGTTGGGGAGTGGCACGCGTTGCCCCAGGGCTGGGGATGATGCCAGGGTTCCAAGGTTGGGTGGTGCTGTGGATGCTGTGGTCGGGGGGCAATGCTGCCTACCTGGATGCAGTCCCGGTGGAACTGGCTGCTGGTGCAGGCAGGACAGATCACTGTGCTGTAGCTGGGTCGTTCCTCCACCACCTCCAAACAGATGGCGCAATTGGGGTGCTCCTGGGGCACCCCTCGCACCCGCTGCTTTGGCCGGTGCAGCCAGCAGAAGGACCTGCGGGGTGGATGGAGGTGGCAGCTCAGCACCCTGCCCCATCTTTTTCTCAGCTGTGGCCCTGCAGGGTGCCTGCACCCACCTGTACTCCCCGAAAAACTGGGAGATGCAGCCACGTTCTCTGCCACAGGGGTAATGGAAGGTGTGGGAGCATCTCCGGCGCTGGCAGCGGACTGAGGCGCCGTGCTGCCGGCAGATGCAGCACATCTGGGGACAGCAGTGTGGGGCCAGGCATCAGTGCCTTGTACCTCCAGGCAACGCTTGCCCATGAGAGCACGGTGGCCTCCCGCCCACGTGGCACGGGGACTGAGGTGGGGACACGTCGCCGTATTCACCTTCTGTGCCACGCGCTGCAGCTCCTGCTCAATGTCGGGGAGGAAGAATCCAAAGAAACCTTGATCATCAGCGCTGCGCTGGATCAGCCCACTGGCGTGGTACTGCAGGAGGCAAGCGAGGTCCTGTTACTGGACCTGGTGGGCAGCGGCTGGCCCAGGGCTGGGGGCTGAGAGCCTGGGGCCAGGGGCCAGGGGCCGAGGGTTGGTTCTCACCAGGCAGTTCTCATGGATGCACAGCGTGTCCTGCCGGCATGTCTCCCCGAAGGTCACAGCGTCTTGGTCTGCACGCTTGCACAGCCCACACCCTGCCATGGGGACAACAGCACTGTCACCCCAAGCATGGCAGCGGGTTGACCCCAGCGCGTGGCAGAGGCACATCGTCTCTGGGGATGTGGGAGCACTCTGCCCTCACCTTCCTCCTCGGCTACGCATTGCCTTTTTGGTGGAGATGGCCCCTGATCGGGCCTTGCTCGTGCCCTGCGCCCTGCTGCAGAGCGGCGGGTGTGGGGAGAGGGCTGAGGAGCCCTGGGGTGTCGAGGCCTCAGCTCCATTCCCAGGGTTTTCTTCTGGAGCAAAGCACTGGTGCTGCTACCTCGATCCCAGAGGTTCCCAGGGAATGAGGGTACACGGGGGTGAGGTGTGGGATGCAGCCCTGCACATCGTGGTGGTGGTGCTGATGTCACAGTGATGTCACAATGAGCCCTGGCGTGGGAATGGGAGTGCCTCCGTGGTGCTGGGTGCCCTGGGGGGTGGGCTCAGGATGCCTGCATTGCTCCAGGGGTCTGTGCTGGGCAGTGGCAAGCTCCAGCTGGGAGCTGGAGACAGTGACTCACAGGCGGTGTATGGATGTGGACTGAAGGTGGAGTTGCAAATAAACCACACAAGCCCTGATTTCCTAATGCAGAAGATGTCTTCAGGCATCAGAGCTCCTGACTCCTCAACAAGCGTTTTGATGTCTTCTGCATCAGCAACATTTGGGCATCCTGACATGATTTCCTTGGTCTGAGATGCTCACCCTTATTCCTTAAAAGCCTGCGCCCACCCAGCAGACGGGTGATAGAAGTGGCAGCACAGCAGTCGCTGAGCATTGAGCAGAACAGAGCTCTGCAGCCGCTCAGCTCCAGCCCCACTTGCCATGCCATGGGGATGTCCCGCAGCACCACAAAGAGCTCCGCAGTCGCCCTGGCCCTCTGCTCCTCCTGGCCCTCTGCTCCTCCTGCCCCTCCACTCCTCGGTGGTGGCCCATCTGGGTGAGTTGGGTCTCGCTGTGTCCTTCCGCCTGAGTGCAGTTCAAGTGAAAACACAGAGATGATACAGATCTGCGCACAGCCCAAGGAGCACTGGGTGCAGGCAGTCCTGGAGCACTTTCAGAACCACTGAAACTGACCCTTCCCTGTTCTCCTGCCATTGGGCTTGGCCTGCAGCACCACGTACACAGCAGAGCACTTGAACTGCATCTTCTAAGTTTATTCTATTTCACTTATTTTAGTGACATTTTTTCTTTGCCTAAGAAAAGGGAAAATACAAGAACAATTTAAAACATATCATTACATAATAATCCCACATGGGCTTAGTAGTTTTGATGCCTCAATAAATTGTTTGGACTATCAAACCCATTTGTTTGTCTCCTGTATGGATTATCAAACCCCTTTCTTTGTTTCCATTCCCTTTGGGAGCCCATGTTGCTTCCCCCTCCCACAGTGGGCTCAGCTCCCCGGGGCCAGCCCTAACCTCAGCACATCCCCAGTGGGTGATGATGGCATCCTGGCTGGGGTGCTTCTCTGGAAAATAGTTCAGCAGCAGCAAAGTGCAGACAGGAAGGTCACCTGGACTAAGGCTGCTCCTCCCTGCACTGTTCAGGCACACCAGCGAACTCAGCAGTGAGCTTTTACTTTTTCTTAGGGTGATCCCAGGGAGTTGTTCAGAGAGATCTCTGCAGGCTGGGGAAGTGGGCCGAGTAGAGCGTCGTGAGGCTTAACAGGGGCAAGTGCAGGGTCCTGCACCTGGGGAGGAATAACTGCAGGCACCAGCCCAGACCCCAGTATCAGCTGCTGTCATACAGCAGTGCCTCCAAAATGGAGCAAAATGTCCCCAAGATGTCAGAGCTGGAGCTTCTCGGCAACCTTCCTGAGTGAAGGGAATAATCCACAGCCCTGAGGATACACCATGGGCACAGGAGGAAAGGAAGGAGGTCCCCATACCCATCGGTCCCCACTTATTGGGATGAGCCCTGCTTCACTCAGAAGATAAGTGCAGCAAAAGCATCACTGAGTTTTGGGGTTTTAATTCCTGCAAGTGCAGAAGTGATTAGACACAACAAAATTGTATCATTACAATTTCATGAGTGACCATCCTAGACAGGCAAAAGAAGTAGGTTAGACAGTGACCTTCGTTCAGCTACAAAAGACATTAATTTGCATATCACAGAATCACAGAATTACAGAATCACAGAACTGTAGGGGTTAGAAGGGACCTCCAGGGATCATTGAGTCCAGTCCCCCTGCCAAGGCAGCTCCCTGTCCCAGGTTGTACTCCAGACAGGTCTTGAACATCTCCAGAGAAGGAGACTCCACCACCTCTGTGTGCAGCCTGTGCCAGTGCTCCATCACTGCACTGTGAAGAAGTTCCCATGCACATTTGTGCAGAACTGAAGCACTACATTCAGCTCTGAGACCTCCAGAATATCAGGGATGTGAAGCTGTTTGAGAGGATCCAAAGGAGACCATGAAGATGATCAGAGGGCTGGAGCACCTATTCTACAAAGAAGGGTTGAGGGAGCTGGGCTTGTTTTGGCCTGGAAAAGAGAAGGATCTGGGAAGACTTTGTTGTAGCTTTCAATACTGAAAGAGGGCTTCTAAGAACGACAAGGACTTTTTATAAGGATAAGGATAAGGGGTAAGGGTTTTAAACTGAAAGGTGATACATTTCGATTCAATTCAAGGAAGAAACTCTTCTGTAGGAGAGTGGTTAGGCACTGGAATACATTGTCCAGAGAAGCTGTGAGCGTCCCACTTCTGAAAGAGCCCACGGTCAGGTTGGATGGGGATGGGACCACTCAGCCTATCACAGATAAACAGACAGACAGACAGGTTGGAACTACATGTTCTTGAGGGTCCTTTTCAACCCAAATCATTCCGACATGTAAATGATTCGGAGATTCTGTGGTTCTGTTATACAAACTGTCAGCTGAGCAGCTGAAACTATGTCCAGTCTCTCACTAGCACACATAGGCTCGTACATATTAAGACCTTTCTTCAGTTTTGTACAGTGTGTTCCTGTGGTTCAGCTGAAGAACACGGCTAACATGTTAAGTGGTATTAATGTGGTGCATTCCATGTTCCTTGTGCTTGTGCTGCTTGCTACTCTCAGCTTGCTACTACAGGCTCCACCCCTCTGCACTGCACCTCAAACTCCAGCCCTAAATCGTCGCTCTTTCACCTCAAACTCTAGCCCCTGTCCTTCCTAATTTCATCCCAGATTCCTGCCCCAAACCCTCACTGTTTTCCTCCCACACAGTGGTCCCTTATCCTCACTCCACTTCTATCTAGACTCTCTTTATCCACTATTTTTCTGAGCTGTAAGTGTGGTTGACTGTATAATCTTTAATTACTTAATAATTACTGTTTAGAATAGGACTTAAATTTTAGAAAGGTTGGCAATTACTTTGTCAGAGAGCACTGTCCAATTACTCACCAGAACTCTTGCTGCTTGGGACCCTGCCCTCTGCCCTGGGTGGCCAGTTACAAGCCCACTGTCCTCGGGAACCTTCCTGTAACAGCCCCTGACCCTTGATGCTTCTCCACACCGTTCCCTTGCGTCCTGTTGCTGTCGCCAGAAAGCAGAGCTCAGCACTGTTTTCCCTGCTGTCAGTATATACACGTAGATAGATTTACATGTTTAGGCTAAAATGAGAAATAGATGGGCGTGTTTATATTTGAATTGTAAAGTATCAGCATATGTGGAATTCCTTAGTATAATAAAAGCCTTAAAACTGAAACTGTCCAAGTGTGTGGTAGGGTACTGAGATAAGTGTCAGAAAGAATTTGTGTACCGGAATTAAAAAACATTTTTACAACCTTTATTCTCACTTTAGGGCTCTTAAATGAACCAAGTGGATAAGACTTCCAGAGACTCCTCAACCCTTCTGGATTTCACACAGTGAAGGAAACAAGGCTGGGGAATAAAGTATAGGTTTAAGGAATTTTCATCACTTAAAACAAATCTAGCAAACAAAGCACGCTTCTCTGAGAAGCATGTTCTTGTATTAAATAAAGTTTCTAACTTGTGTGAAAAGATGAAAGAGTGAAAGGTTCAAAGAGAATGATTTGGTAATATTAAAAGTTAATGGAGTAGATACATTAAATTAAGATTAATAGTCTAATTATAAGTATTAGGATCAGAGCAAATGTGAGGAAATGAAGTATCCGATCAAAAGCTTAAAACAGGAGCAGCTGAAATTTCATTTTTTTTTCCTACAAGATACTAAAATACTTTAGACTTCTAAGTAATCTTCTTACTTACACGTGGGAGCACATAGATTCATAGATACATGAGGTTGGAAAGGACCTACAAGATCATCTAGTCCAACCATCCTCCTATCACCATCCCTACCCACTGAACTACTAAATCAAATCCCTTAGCACCTCTGTGCTAAAAAAAAAGGTTTTACTATCCCCTTTCACACAAGAAACATCAGCTGTAATTCTGAGGGCTGCTCTGAAAGTAATGCCTCGTATGCTGTGATTGGAAATAAAGCTAATTAATCAAATAAAATGAGCAAGGGAGAGTGTCTAATAAACCGAAGGCCTTACACTAACGCTGAAGGCGAGACGGCAGCTGAGGATGCCAAAGGAACGTTCTCCTGCGTGAGGTGTGAGCAGGTGGAAGATCTGCTTCGCATGGTGACAAAGCTGAAAGAGGAGGTTGAGGGACTGAGGGCCATCGGGGACTGCGAACGAGTGATTGACTGGTGGAGTAGCTCCCTCGAGCGCCAGAGAGAAAGGCACCGGGGAGATCCCCCGCAATTGGTGGTGGACTCTCTGACCTGCCCCCATGGGACAGAGGGGGGGTATCTGAGGGATGGGGAGGGCTGGTAGAGAGTCCCTGCTCAGTACCGTGGACAATCTCCCCCTCAGCCTACGTCAGGTCCCCCTAAACAATAGGTTTGCAGCACTGGATGTTGAAGGGGATTTAAAGGGGGAGGTGCCGTAAGATTCCCACAGGAGGTCACCAATGGCAAGGCAGTTGACTCCGCGCATTGAGACTGCTGCTGCCAAGACAGAAAGAAAGGTGATTGTAGTGGGCGGCTCCCTTCTCAAGGGAACTGAGGGCCCCATTTGCAGACTGGACCCAAACCGTGGGGAAGTGTGCTGTCTCCCTGGGGCTCGGGTCAGGGACATAGCTAGAAGACTCCCGGATTTGATACACCCCACCGGCTACTATCCGTTACTCGTAGTTCGGGCAGACAGCAATGAAATAACTTAGAGAAGCCTGCAAACTGTGAAAAGAGATTTCAGGGGTTTAGGGTGATTAGTTCAAGGGGTGGGAGCACAAGTGGTGTTTGCTTCCATACCTCCTGGAGTGGTGAGGGACACAGAATGGGCTAGGAAAACACAGGTGATGAATAATTGGCTCAGAGGCTGGTGTAGAGACAGACACTTGGGGGTTTTTGACCATGGGGCAGTTTACTCGGCTCCTGGCCTGTTATCTGTTGATAGAATGCCCCTGTCTCAAAGGGGGAAATGAATCCTAGCATAGGAGCTAGCTGGACTCATCGAGAGAGCTTTAAACTAGCTGTGATGGGGGAAGGGGATAAAACAGGGCTCACCAGTAAAGAGCCCAGGGGGGCTGTGCTGGAGCAAGGGGTGAGGCAGATGTCTCAGCTGAAGTGCATCTACACCAATGCAGCATGGGCAACAAACAAGAGGAGCTTGAGGCCATTGTAAGACAGGCTAACTATGACCTTGTCAGTATTACAGAAACACGGTGGGATCTCTCCCACGACTGGAGTACTGGGATTGATGGCTACAAGCTCTTCAGAAGGGATAGACAGGGAAGAAAGGGTGGTGGCATAGCTCTCTATATCAAAGAGTGTGTTGTGGTTTTGTGGTTTTGATGCCGGTATTCCACATCAGACCATCATGCAGCAGTTAAGGAATTAATGCTGTTGGGAGCAGCAGAGAAGCAGAGCTCCAGCAGCAGAGGGGCAGAGCTCCGCACCGGTTGCCAGGCCGCGCTCTGCCTGGGCGCGTCCCTCTGGGCTGCCGTGGAGGTTCAGCACGTGTGCTTCCCCTGCAGTTTTCTCCTTAACGTAAGCTCACAGCTTTTGGTTTGGAAATTTTATCTCTCTCAATTGTTCAAATTTATTAGATTTAGGAAAGTTACCGTTCCTTCTCAGATCGTGCTGTTGTCTTCTTGTAGACCCATCTCTTCCCACTGTTTTACTCCTCCCCCCGGAGCACACGGCTCTGCTCAGATGTCTGCACGGCCACTGACGCAGTTCTGTTTTTTTCCCCTCCTCAATCCCTTCTTTCTTTCCCTTGGGTCACTGTCACGGATAACACCGTGACAATTATTGGTGGAGAATGCAGGCAGTGCAGTATTTGTACTCCATTGTAAATCTGGTGCTAAGTGGCCTAAGGTTTTCATGTACCTTGGAACATGTTGGCGTTTTTTTAAGCTCCTCATGTTCAGCACTGGAGTCATACCTGCGTACAGCTACTTTATTGTGCTGATGGATTTACGTGCTTCCTGCCTGAACACCCTCGCTAATGTGACCGATTATACAGCATTTGGATTGGTTTCCAGTTACTCTTTTCAGGTCTTTACCTATATTCAGGATGCCAGCCTGGCAACTGTGTTATCTATTTTTCTGAATGCTCTCTTGGCAATTTATATCATGTGGAGGAAGCCTTCCTCAAAACCAGATTGTGCTGAATGGCAGGGAAGGTGGGAAAAATTAGGAAAGAAATTAGAAGCATGGGGACCCCCAGTGTTATACAATTTTGATCTTGAGCACCTGTGGGATCCTGAGAAATTCAGTGAGTGTTTAGGTAAGGAGTCATGTGACTCAGGACGATCTGAGAAGGAACGGATTGTTTGGGGTTTGGCTTGTGCTTATCGAGCTATAATTGACATTCTGGAGAGAAATGGTTTCCAAACCAAGGTCCAAAGCAAAAATGAAAACCTCGAAGTTAGACCTGACCAATCACAGGAAGCACCGGCATCAGTGTCGGTTGCCCCTGCGGAAGGCCAGAAACGGACACGGCCGTCCTCGCGCCTAGAACGGAAAGAAGAAGAAGCAGAGAAAGAAGAGGAAGATCCAGGCGAGGGGCCCTCCTCAGCACCACCATCACCACCTAGAAAGGCCACTAGGAAAAGTGAGAGACGTGGAGAAGACAGCGATGATGATGGAGTCACTGTTACCACTACTCGTCGGCCCCTAAAGATGACTGAAATACAAGGTTCAAGAAAGGAGTTTGTACGGCGCTCAGGTGAATCTATTGTCACCTGGTTGCTGCGGTGTTGGGACAACGGTGCCAGCAGCATGTCCCTAGATGGCAGCGAAGCCCGCCAACTGGGAAGCATTGCTCGAGACCCAGCTATCGACAGAGGAATTGGCAGATGTCTGAATGGAGTCGCTACCCTCTGGGAATGAGTACTAGTGGCTGTAAAGGAGAGGTATCCTTACAAAGATGATCTGGAGCCTAAGGTGGAAAGATGGGACACCGTGGAGAAAGGAATCCAATTTTTGAGAGAAACAGCCGTAGTAGAGATGCTGTATGATCCCAATTTCGTCCCTTACAATCCACACCAGGACCGTGATCCTGATAGAGTAAGGTGTACACCTGATGTATATCATAAGCTCTCAAAAACAGCACCAGAGAGGTACGCAAGTACACTGGTAGCAATGTTCCATAGATTCAAGGGTCAAGACAGAAGACTCCCAGTTTATGAATTGACTATTACACTCCAAAACTTTGAACAACAGTTTCCACCATCACGTGCTTCCATTGCAGCTATAGTAGCAGAAGAAGTAGGTGAGATGAAGGAGACACAGAAAACTATACTGGAGGGACTGTCATTACTGATGAATAGGGATGAACCTGTGTCAGTATTGGAAACACCTGATGAAGACGAGCATGACCCAAAGAATCTGGTGAAGCAATTGATGAAACTGATGAAAGTCTCAGCCACCAAAGGCAGCCGCCTCTCTGCTCAAGCAAATGACAACAGTAACATCATGTCACGTGTGGCCATGTGGAGCTTCTTACGAGAAAACGGAGAGGACATGAGGAAGTGGCATAGAAAACCCACTCCTGCACTGTGAGCATGGGTGAGAGAACTACAGCAGAGATCAGCCAACAACGAAATTGATCCTGTCGCTGCAGGTAACCAATAGAGGGGCCCTGCCCTCAGCCAGGGGAGGGAAAGGGATAATAGAGTGTATTGGACTGTGTGGATTAGATGGCCTGGCACATTAGAGCCACAAAGATATAAGGCACTGGTGGACACTGGTGCACAGTGCACTCTGATGCCCTCGAGTTATAAAGGGACAGAATTGATTCCTATTTCTGGAGTGACTGGGGGTTCTCAGGAACTGTCTGTGTTGGAGGCAGAAATAAGCCTCACCGGTAAAACCTGGCAGAAGCATCCCATAGTGACTGGACAGGGGGCTCCATGCATACTCGGTATTGACTATCTCAGAAGGGGACATTTCAAGGACCCCAAGGGATACCGATGGGCTTTTGGAATAGCTGCTGTAGATGCAGACAACATTCAGCAGCTGTCTGTTTTACCTGGCCTGTCAGAAGATCTGTCTGTTGTGGGGGTACTGAAAGTGAAAGAGCAGCAGGTACCTATTACTACAAAAACAGTCCACAGACGGCAGTACCGCACCAACAGGGATTCCTTGCTCCCCATTCATAACTTGATCCGTCAGCTAGAGAGCCAGGGAGTGATCAGCAAAACTCACTCACCATTTAACAGCCCCATATGGCCGGTGTGTAAAGCCAGTGAAGAATGGAGGCTGATGGTAGATTACCCTGGCCTGAATAAGGTCACAACCCACTGAGTGCTGCTGTGCCAGATATGTTGGAGCTGCAATATGAACTGGAGTCAAAAGCAGCCAAGTGGTATGCCACCACTGACATTGCCAATGCTTTCTTTTCTATTCCTTTGGCCACAGAGTGCAGACCACAGTTTGCTTTCACCTGGAGGGGCATTCAGTACACCTGGAACTGTTTGCCCCAGAGGTGGAAACACAGCCCAACCACTTGCCATTGGCTGATTCAAACCACACTGGAACAGGGTGGGTCACCTGAGCACCTCCAGTACATTGATGACATTGTTGTGTGGGGTGATACAGCAGAGGAAGTTTTTAAAAAAGGAGAGCGAATAATCCAAATTCTTCTGGGTGCTGGTTTTGCTATTAAATGGAACAAAGTGAAGGGACTTGCCCAAGAAATTCAGTTCCTAGCAATAAAATAGCAAGATGGACGTCGTCACATTCCAGGAGATGTGATTGACAAAATCACCAGTATGTCACCACCCACTAGCAAGAAAGAGACAAAGTCTTTTCTTAGTCATTTCTGGCTTATTACCTGATCATGTCTTGATTTTGCCTGTTGGGCACTATCAGTTGGTGACTGACTAGTCTTCAGATGTGATGGAAGAAGTGGCCAAGTACAAATCTGCCCTGAAAGAATTTTTCAGAAGCAAGGGAAAGAGATATGTCTTATTTGAAAGGAACTATAAGAGTCAGCATCTGCAGTTACAGGTATGGTTTCATTGTACTCCTAAGAGGATGCAACTGTGCACTTCTCCATGACTGAACTGAAAGGGAAAGCTCACTTTCAGCTTTGTCAGAGTATGCGGAAGCATTTTGCCCACAGACAGAGGCAGAACAAAACCAAAACCGATGTGCGTGATGGTTGTGCTACAATCCTTAAATTCTTCATATTATAGCAGCAGAGCATCAACTGTGTTGAGTGGGCAAGGGAAACTCTTCCCTGCATAAATATGATTTAAAAACACCACAGGGATTCCAGGCAAGGTTTTAGAACTGGTTTCTGTTGTGGTTTTGTGGTTTTGATGCCGGTATTCCACACCAGACCATCATGCAGCAGTGAAGGAGTTAATGCTGTGGGAGCAGCAGAGGGGCGGAGCTCCGCACCGGATGCCAGGTGGCGCTCTGCCTGGGCGCGTTGCTCTGGGCTGCCGGAGGTTCAGCACGTGTGCTTCCCCTGCAGTTTCCTCCTTAAGGTAAGCTCACAGCTTTTGGTTTGGAAATTTTCTCTCTCTCTCAGTTGTTCAATCTTATTAGATTTAGGAAAGTTACCGTTCCTTCTCAGATCGTGCCGTTGTTTTTGTAGACCCATCTCTTCCCGGTTTCCCCCTCCCCCCCGGAGCGCAGCTCTGCTCGGGCGGCCGCGTGGCCACTGACGCAGTTTCTTTTTCTCTCCTCTCTCCCTTCTCGGTTTCCCTTGGGTCACTGTCATGGATAACACCGTGACAGTTTCTTACTCTAATCTGCTCCCATGGGCACACAAGCTGCTGTGTGCTCACCTTACAATTGGAGTAGGCTGAAAATGTAAGGATATGTGCAAAATTGTAGTCATTATTTACCAATATCAGCCCTTCAGTTTGATTTTTTTTCCTTGTGCATGGGTCACTTAGTGGTTTATTGTGGTGGTTTGTTTGTTTGTCAGATCTGTAATGGTATCAGAGCGGCCTGGAACTACCACAGAGATCAGAAAGGAGGGAAGCTGTGCTGAGATCTTTTTCAGGCTCTTAGTTCTCAGCTTTTTATTCAACTCCTACAGGAAAGTTCTCACAAGTTTAAATCTGTACAGGCAGGTGCTCACCCATCCTGTTTGATGACATTGAACAGAACTGAGGAGCATACCAGCTTCAGTGATGGACTGATTGCTTTCTGCAAGGCAGTGGTTTCCGTCATCTTTACTTCTTTGGAAACGTTTGTCTCTCCAGGTGATTCCTGTCCCATTGGACTATACTTCTGAAGACATTAAGGAGTGCTTTATTACACAGGCACAGGAGCCACAGATTGAACTGTTCGAAATCCCAGAGCACTCGGATATCACGCAAGTACGAGATACTTCAATCTTCCTTCACCTCTGTCCCATCGAGGCTGCTCTTTCCCTCTGCTCTTACACCCTCGTGGGTTAAGATTAAGCTGTTTGGAAGCAGACTGTGGTAGACTTGGAGCCCACATGCCAGTTGTGTTCAGCTCTTCATGAAGTTCCTGACAATGTTTAGTTTAATTGTATTTTTGTTTAGTTTAATTGTAGAACCGATGGAAAGTTGGTTGCGGCTGATGCTGAATTGGGATCCAGAACAGAGAGGTAGAGACTTGGATCCTGAAACCAAGAGTCCGAAGTGCTTCCTAATGATGGATCGCATACTGAATTTGAAGGTAAGTGTAGTTTTACTGGGCTCAGTAGAAACATTTCAGAGAACAGGAATTGTGCTCAGAACGAAACTCATCAAAGGTAGATTCCTGGTATCATCTAGATTCTGGATTTTGAGGAATCTCTTTGTTGGTGTGTATATGGCCTATCTGGCACATATCTGAAGATAGAATATCATATGCTATATTATTCTCTCTAGCTTTCTTCTTGTAACAGAAGAATGATCCTATATTCCTGCCTGTCATCTTAGTGAGGACTCAGCGAGCTCATCTGGCTGTTTAATATTTGGTAGAGACTATTAATTTTGAATGCTGTTGCTGATACTGTGACTCCAGGTTTGCGTACAAGTAGTAGAGCAGAGATTGTATTCTCTTGGTTGCTCCCCTTCAAGCAATGTATTGGAGCTCTGCTGGAGTGAGGTTAGCTGAGGCAAAAGTGCATGGAAGCTAGAGGATAATCTGAAGGAATTCCAAAGGAATTAGAGACAGAAACACAAAACACTGTGGCAATAATTGGGACTTACCATAATCTAAATTGTGATGTGGTTTGAGACCTCTGGTTTCCCAGGTACAGTAAAAACAGAGAGAGCTATGAAAGCAGTGAGAAGACAGGCGGAGGTATGTCACAGCTGTTTGGTTTGTTTTTTCAATAAGGAGGAATTAAAATAAGACTCCTTTTCTTAAGTATGTCGACAGTAGAAGGAAGACTAGGGAAAACGTGGGTCCCCTACTAAATGAGGGGGATGTTCTGGTAATGGCAGATGCAGAGAAGGTAGAGATACTGCATGCCTTCTTTGCTTCTGGCTTCACTGTGGGAACTCCCCCTCAGGACTCCTGGACTGTGGGGCTAAGTGAGAGGGACTGGGGAAAGGAAAGCTCCCGTTTGGTGATGGAGGAGATGGTCCAAGAGTGTCTAGGCAACATCAGTGTACATCCATGGGCCCTGATGGAATGCGTCCATGTGTGCTGAGGGATTTGGCAGAGGTGATCGCTGAACTGCTCTCTATCACCTTTGAGAGGTCCTGGAAAATGGGAGAGGCGCCTGAAGACTGGAGGATAGCCAGTGTCACTCTGGCCTTCAGAAGGGGTAAGAAAAGAAGACCTGGGTAACTACAGGCCAGTCAGCTTCACCTCTGTCCTTGGAAAGGTGTTGGAACAGTTTGTTCTAGATGCTGTCTCCATGCAGTTGGAAGAAAAGAGAATTATCACGAGTGTGGAATAGATGAGTGGATGGTTGTCGGAGCGGCGGGAGACAAACACACTACCACGTAGATGATCAGTAAATCTCAACTTTAGTCAGAAGGCTACATTCTTTTATACTGTTAGTTTAATGAGGTTCATACATATTGCAAGCCTGAGCTCCCTTATTGGCTAAGCTTGAGCTATTCCATGTGTCTGCTCTTGCGGTTTCTGCGGTCAGCACTTCCTTAAAACAACAATCTTATCTTTGTTCTTATGGTTCCTGTTTTACACACCAGGTCAGCATGCCCTTAGCTACTATTATTTTTGCTGACCAGCTGTATTTGGTCTCCAAAGTTCGAGCCAAGTTTCGAAAACACTCTCCACAGATGGTGAGGTGGGTTGAGAATTGGCTGACTGGCAAAGCTCAGAGGGTTGTGATTGATGGTGCAGAGTCTAGCTGGAGGCCTGTACTTAATGGTGTTCCTCAGGGATCAGTGCTGGGTCTGGTCCTGTTCAACATCTTCATCAATGACCTTGATGAGGGAAGAGTCCACCCTCAGCAAGTTTGCTGATGATACAAAGCTGGAAGGAATGGCTGACACACTGGAAGGCTGTGCTGCTATTCAGCAAGACCTGGGCAGGCTGAGAGCTGGGCAGAAAGGAACCAGATGAGGTTCAACATGAGCAAGTGTAGAGTCTTGCACCTAGGGAGGAATAGCTGCATGCACCCGTACAGGTTGGGGGGTGACCTGCTGGAGAGGAGCTCTGTAGAGAGGGACCTGGGTGTCGTGGTGGATGACAGGTTGGCCATGAGCCAGCAGTGTGCCCTGGTGGCCAAGAAGGCCGGTGGTAACCTGTGGGGTGCATTCAGAAGAGCGTGGCCAGCAGGTTGTGGGAGTTGATCCTTCCCCTCTGCTGTGCCCTGGTGAGGCCTCATCTGGAGTACTGTGCCCAGTTCTGGGCTCCCCGGTACAAAAAAGACAGGGATCTCCTTGAAAGAGTCCAGCAGAGGGCTACAGAGATGATAAAGAGCGTGGAACACCTCTCTTATGAGGAAAGGCTGAGAGACCTGGGGCTGTTCATCCTTGAAAGAAGAAGATTTGGGGGATCTGATCCTCGTCTATAAATATTTAAGGAGCAGGAGGCAAAGGGATGAGGCCGGGCTCCTCTCAGCAGTGTGTGGCGATAGGATGAGGGAAAATGGCTACAAACTGAAGCACAGCAAGTTCCGCACCAATGTGTGTGGGAATTTCTTCCCAGTGCAGTGACGGTGCACACAGAGGTGGTGGGGTCTCCTTCTCTGGAGATGTTCCGGACCCACCTGGACACCGAGCTGTGCAACCTGGGCTGGGAGCTGGCTTGGCATGGGGGTTGGACTAGACTTCTCTGGACTAGACTAGAGGTCTCTTCCAACCCCTACAATTTTGTGATTCTGCGATTCTTAAACAATGCTGGCTACTTCAGAGCCGACAGTCTTGAGATGGCCTTTGTGCTAGCTTGTTGCTATTCTTCTGGGGTAATTAAGCCGCAGCCTGGCTTCTGGAGCTGTTGGTGAGTTTGGTCATAGTTAAAAGTTACAGGTCCAGACCTTATGATGTAATTGTAATTAATTTGCACTCTATTTTACAGATAGTATGCATCCTAAATATGACCTCTGCCAAGTTGTTTCGTTTCTCTTGCATCCTGAGGAAAGTCTTCATTCCCTTCAGATTCAAATTGAGTTTGAAACTGGAATAAGCACTGGAAATCAGGAACTGCTCTTGGAAACAGGAATTTGCCTGGACCCTCGGAAACCCGCTTCTCAATGTGTTATTGATGGCGTAGTAAGAATGATTCTGTTCATTTAATGTCTTTTGCACTCGTAGGGAATTTGAAAATTCCCTAGGAAGGGGAAGGGAAAGTTAAGTGCCTTGTTCTCCTCCCACTTGAGGCAATTTACTCTATGGAGCATTATTTTTTTGGGTAACTTAGATAGGTTCCTATGGTTGTATTCCAACTAAATCTTTAAAGCAGCTTGCTAGCAGAGGGCCCCGTGCTTCTGTAGAATCTATCAAAATCAATATTCTACAGAGCAGTCCTGCAATCAGTTCAAGATTATTCTGCTGTTAGGAAGGAAGGTCCCACCTTGTGTGGCTGTGTATTCCTCTTGGAGATCAAGTGATCATTTGGCAGCATTGTAAAGCAGATTTTGACAACGTTCAGTCAAAGGAGCAAGCTCACCTAGTTTACTTAACCAACCCACAGCCTCATGATGGCTGGACCTGTGCTCTAAGCTGAGCATCAGCCAACACCCCCAGGTCCTTTTCCTCTATACAGTCTTGAAGCCATTCTGCCCCAAGCCTATAGCATTGCACGGGGTTATTGTGGCCAAAGTGCAGGACCCGGCACTTGGCCTTATTGAACCTCATCCCATTGACCTCAGCCCAGCTATTCAGTCCTGCAGCACAGTGCTCCCAGCGTTGCACTCTCTGTTTTTGCAGCGCAGTGGAGGTGGTGCTGGAGGACAAGATCCCTCTGTTGACCACGTGCTTCCAGAGCATCCTCCTGCTTCCCTCAGAGCAGGACCTGGACGTCAGCCTTTACTCAAGGGTGAGTGCCTGGAAGCTGCAGGACCCTCCCTCATGCCTCACAGGAGAGGGTTTCGCCATGCCCACCCCCCTACCTCTCCCCTTTTTACTCCCCTCCTCCATCCCTCCCACAGATCCTGAGGGCACTGGACCAAATGCTGCACATGCTGGTGATTGTCCACCCCATCGCCAGCATTGGTGAGGAGCTGCGGAGCGTCTTCCAGGTGGGCTCTGCCCACAGGGGCTGCACAGAGGAGGGCTGTTCCTTCCACCCCCCTCCCCTCACCTTCTGGGGTGAGCTGGGGGGCCGCAAGGCAGAGCAGCGCATCTAGAAGCTGAGCCATTTGCTGGCGCAGTTCTGCCAGGCCGGGGTAAGGGGCTAACACCCCTAATGCGGGGGTCTTCATCTCTCCTTCTCCCCACTCTGCCCACCCCACTCCCATCACTGGGGGAGGGGTGCACTCAGCATCGCGCTCTCTGCACGCAGCGCCATGGCTCCTTGAGACAAATCAGCTTGGCCCGCTATGAAGAGCTCCACCTGCCCGTGCTGGAGCAGCTGGTGGGAAGCCTCGTGCTGTGCTGCGCCTCCCAGGAGGACAGGACGTGCCGCTCTGCTCTCAGCGCTCTCCATCACCTCTATGCACTCACTGTGGGGAGAGCCCATAAGGCGATGGCTGCTGGCGCTGTCCGTCCATTGCAGATGTCCCACAGGGGTGAGTGGGGACGGCGCTGCGTTGGCTGCTGCACAGAGCAGCAAAGGAGCAGAAGCTCATGGGGTGGAGGAGCTGTGACCCGCGGCCCCATGCTTGGGGTGGAGGCACTCAGTGCTCACTCACCTTTGGCTTGCTCTCCTTTCCAGGCTGAGAAGCACCGCAGAAGGAGGAGCAGGAGAAACTCGAGGAGTGGTAAGATGACGATGAGTTCTCCTTGTCCACCATCACCACGGACATTGTGCTGGTGAGGAGGGCTTGCCGCAGTGGGATTCGTGACCGAGGAGTCTGTGGGAATGGGGGGAACACATCGGATGTTCCTTCCCCCTCTCTGTGTTCATTCCCCCCAGCGCTTTGCAGAGCACTTCCACTCGTCGGAGAACACCGACCTCATCCTCGTGGCGCTGCAGGGAATAAGGGACTGCAGCAGCTACAACACACAGGTGGCTTGCCACCACGATGGCTGCCCTGATGGGCAATTTCAAGCCTACACCCAATGATGTGAGCAACCGGCATCTGATTGCTGGGAGGCTGAGCCCGTGGTGGGGTGGGATTGGGGTTGGACTGGGGGCTGTGGTTGTGGTTGGGTTGGGTCTTGGGGAGCTAGGGTTGGGTCTTGGGGGTTGGGTTGGATTGGTTGGGTGCAGGAAGGCCATGTTGGGTTGGGTTGGGTTGAGTGCTGGTGGTTAGATTTGGCTTGGGTGCTGGAGGTCAGGTTGGGTTGGATGCTGGTGGTTAGGGTTGGGTTGGGTGCAGGAAGGCAGTGTTGGGTTGGGCTGTCCCACATGGCAGCCATCTGATTCGGGACCTGAGGGTGCTTGACTAATCTTGGGGCAGCCCGAAAGCTCTGCTGTCCCCATGTCCCATCCAGGTGCAGCGGATCATGACAGCCATCCAAAGAAGCAGGAAGATGACCATGGAGATGCGGGCACAGAGGATCATCCAGGGTGCCTTGCCCTGGCTGGCTGCTTCTGATCCTCATGCAGTGACACTCAGCCTGCTGCGCTGCTCCCCCACCTGATAAGTGAGTTGCCCCCCCCACCCCTCCATGTGGAGAGAGACCCCCATCCCCACATGGACAGCGACCTCCACTCCATGTGGATAGGGACTCCCACCCGACACAGAGAGGGATCCTCAGTCCACAAGTAGAAGGACCCCCACCCCATGCAGTGGGGAACCTCCATCCCACACTGAGAGGGCCCCCTGCCCCACACATAGAAGGTCCCCCAGCACACATAGAGAGACTCCCAGCCCCCTCACAGAGGAGCTCCCTCTGAGGATGGTTCTGTGCTGCAGGGACACGTGGGAGCTGTGGGAGATGGCGTTGTCCTTGGTGAACATGGTTTTATAGATGTTGCAGGAGCTGCTGCAGCTTCTGGAAGTGGCATTGGTGGACCAGGATACTGAGATCGGCACCCTTCCCCTGGCTGTGAGTTTGGGGGCCCCTGGGGAGCACCCATCTCCTTTCCCCCCCCCGTCCAGAGGAGGACTGTTTTTACGGGAGGGTATGAAGATGTTCAAAGACAAGAGCTTGGAAGCATGATTTATGCCTGACTTAATTCCATGGTCATGGGAAGTGGACTGATTTCCTGACAGTCACTGGGAAAACACACACTGGGAGGAAACAGAACCATTCAGACTGGGAGGGACCTCAACTTGTCTGCTATTCTGCCTCCTGCTCCCCAGAAGTTCTGCTTCACACTGTGTTGCACAGAAGTTTGGTCCTGAAACCCTTCAAAGATGGAGATGCTGTAAATGGTTTAGGGGCTGGCTTGTCCCAATTCCATGATGATTGGTGCGGGGGACCCATGGACCCACACCCTGGGAAAGGAGAAAGGATAAAGGGAAAAGGGAGATTGGCCTAAAAATAAAACAGCGACAGTGATCTGAGGAGGGAAGCTAATTTACTAAATGAGGTATCAAAATGCAAAATAACACAATATAATACAACATAATCAGAACTGAAGCTAATAGATCAAATTAAATGAGAGAGAGAGAGAGTCCGACAGAACTGGAGGCCTTAAGCTAAATGCTGAATAGGGAAGGGGACACAATGAGGGCCTCGGGTTGAGCGGATAGTTCAAGGCCTCGTTCTGAACTTGATGGGCAAAGAGGGTGGAGTCCTAAGGATAGAGTAGGAAAGGGGGATGCTGCTATTCTAGGGGATCCTAGATCCTCTATAAAGGCACTGAGACAGAAACCCAGCTGAAGTACCTTTATACCAATGCACACAGCCTGGGAAATAGGCAGGATGAGTTGGTAACCGTGTTGCACTTGGAAAGTTATGATATTGTTGCTATCACAGAAACATGGTGGGATGACTCCCATAACTGGAATACCACTATTGAGAGGTATCGGCTCTTCAGAAGGGATAGGCAAGGTAAGAAGGGTGGGGGAGTTACCCTCTATGTCAAAGAGTGCATAGATTGTGAAGTGTCTGAGGAATAGCCACAATCAGGTCGAGAGTTTGTGGGTCCGAATCAAGGATCGATTCAGTAAAGGGCCAATCCTCAGTGGCTGGGGTCTGCTACAGACCACCCGATCAAGGGCAGCCTGTTGACGAGGACTTTTTACTCCAGCTGCGGGAGGTTTCCTGCGCGTGGGCTTTTGTCCTGGTGGGCGATTTCAACCACCTGGATATCTGCTGGGATAATGGCACGGTGGGTGGCAGACAATCCAGAAGACTCCTGGAGTCTGTCGAGGACAACTTCCTGGTCCAGGTAATAGATGGACCGAGCCAAGGTGTAGCCCTACTAGACGTGGTCCAGGGCTGTGATTGATGGTTCTGTTTCAGGATGGAGGCCGATCACAAGCGGTGTCCATCCGGGGTCAGTTTTGGGGCTGGGGCTCTTACACATCTTAATCAGTGACATAGACAATGGCATCGAATGCCCCCTCATCATGTTTGGGGATGACACCAAGATGAGCGGTGTGATTGATACATTGGAAGGAAGGGAAGCCATCCAGAGGGACCTGGACAGGCTGGAGAAGTGGACCCATGAAAACCTAATGAGGTTCAATAAGGCCGAGTGCAGGGTGCAACCCCAGGTATTTCTACACAGTGGGGAAAGATCTCCTGGAGAGCAGCCCGGATGAGAAGGACTTGGGGGTCCTGGAGGATGAGAAGCTGGACATGAGCCGGCAGTGCGCGCCTGCACCTGCACAATTGGAAGGCCAATTGTGTTCTGGGCTGCCTTAAAAAAGGGGTGGCCAGCAGGGACAGGGAGGGGATTGTCCCCCTCTACTCAGCTCTTGTGAGGCCCCATCTGCAGTATTGCATCCAGGCCTGAGGGCCCCAGCACTGGAAAGACGTGGAGCTCTTGGAGTGGGTCCAGAGGAGGGCCAAGAAGATAAGAGGGCTGGAGGACCTCTCCCGTGAGGAAAGGTTGAGGGAACCGGGCTTATTCACCAGGTGCCTGGTGGGAAGGCTTGTGCCATGCTCACCTCCTGCCGGCACAGCTCCAGATCTGAGAGGAGCTGCTGCCTATCTTGTTTGAGCAAAGCCAGCTCCTCTTCTTGTGCAGCCTGAGATTCCAGAGTGTCAAACTGCAACTGCTCCCGCTGCTCAGCTAGGTTGCTCAGCTGTTGCACCCTCTCCTGGAGGGATCGGATCTGCCAGTGGCACAGAGGGGTGATGAGAGACACGCACGCTTGGCTCAGGATCCTAGTGGGAAGGTTTGGGCCATGCTCACCTCCTCCCAGCTGTGCTCCTGACCTGAGAGGAGCTGCTGCCTGTCTTGTTTGAGCAAAACTTGCTCCACCTTGCAAACATCCAGCTCCTGTCTCCACATAGCCATAGTTTGCTCACTCTCCTGGTGCAAATGCTCCCACTGATCAGCTTGGCTGCTCAGCTTTTGCACGCTCTTCTGGAGAGTCCGGATCTGCCAGTGGCGCAGAGGGGTGATGAGAGACACGCACGCTAGGCATAGGTGCCTAGTGGGAAGGTTTGGGCCATGCTCACCTCCTGCCGGCTTTGCTCCAGATTTGAGAGGAGCTGCTGCTTATCTTGTTTGAGCAAATCCAGCTCCTCTTGTTCTGCAGCCTGACATTTCAGTGTCTCCCAGTGTGAATTCACAGAGTTCTCAGCATAGATGCCGAGCTGTTGCGTGCTCTCCGTAAGGTAGTGGATCTGCCAGTGGAACAGAGAGGTAATGAGAGACACGCACGCTTAGCACAGGATCCTAGTGGGAAGGCTTGGGCCATGCTCACCTTCTGCCGGCCCAGCTCCATTTCTGAGAGGAGCTGCTGCCTATCTTGCTTGAGCAAAGCCAGCTCCTTTTCTTGTGCAGCCAGAAATTCCAGTGTGTTAAACTGCAACTGCTCCTGCTGCTTAGCTTGGCTGCTCAGCTGTTGAACCCTCTCCTGGAGGGAGCGGATCTGCCAGTGGAACAGAGGGGTGATGTGAGACACGCACGCTTGGCACAAGATCCTAGTGGGAAGGTTTGGGCCATGCTCACCTCCTGCCGGCTCTGCTCCTGACCTGAGAGGAGCTGCTGCCTATAATCTTTCAACAAAACCTGCTCCACCTTGCAAACATCCAGCTCCTGTCTCCAGATAGCCAGAGTTTTCTCACTCTCCTGGTGCAACTGCTCCCCCTGCTCAGCTTGTTTGCTCAGCTGTTGCACCATCTTCTGGAGAGACCGGATCTGCCAGTGGCACAGAGGGGTGATGAGAGACATGCACGCTTGGCATAGGTGCCTAGTGGGAAGGTTTGGGCCATGCTCACCTCCTGCCGGCTCTGTTTCAGATCTGAGAGGAGCTGCTGCTTATCTTGTTTGAGCAAATCCAGCTCCTCTTGTTGTGCAGCCTGACATTTCAGTGTCTCCCAGTGTGAATTCACAGAGTTCTCAGCATGGATGCCGAGCTTTTGCGTACTCTCCGTAAGGTAGTGGATCTGCCAGTGGAACAGAGAGGTGATCAGAGACACGCACGCTTAGCAAAGGATCCTAGTTGGAAGGCTTGGGCCATGCTCACCTTCTGCTGGCACAGCTCCATTTCTGAGAGGTGCTGCTTCCTATCTTGTTTGAGCAAAGCCAGCTCCCTTTCTTGTGCAGCCTGAGATTCCAGAGTGTTAAACTGCAAGCGCTCCCGCTGCTCAGCTTGTTTGCTCAGCTGTTGCACCGTCTTCTGGAGAGACCGGATCTGCCAGGGGCACAGAGGGGTGATGAGAGACACGCACACTTGGCATAGGTGCCTAGTGGGAAGGTTTGGGCCATGCTAACCTCCTGCCAGCTCTGCTCTAGATCTGAGAGGTGCTGCTGCCTATCTTGCCTGAGCAAATCCAACTCCTCTTCTTGTGCAGATAGAGATTCCAGTATGTCCCAGTACAACTGCTCCCAGTTTTCAGATCGGCTGCTCAGTTTTTGCACACTCCCATGGAGGGAGCAGATCTGCCAGTGGCACAGAGGGGTGATGAGAGACACGCACGCTTAGTACAGGATCCTAGTGGGGAGGCTTGGGCCATGCTCACTACCTGCCGACTCTGCTTCTGGGCCCTTTGCATCTTTTTCAGCTTTTTATTGTAGGCTGCACTCTTCTCCGCCTGTATGAAGAAGATGGGGTCTGTGAGCAGGAGTGGCTGGGCAGGGGACATTTGGCTGTGGGCATTGAACTCGCACAGTGCACTCTGTGCCCTCTGCTCTGAGCAGTGATGTCTTTCTTGTGTCTGTGAGTGGTACGCAGTGTCATCCCGCCCTGCAGCCCCTGACAGAGCCTGGGGCTGGACCAACGTGCTGCTGGACCAGATTCTGGTCAGCAAGCAGCATCGGACTGCTGGGTGCAGAGCTCTCACTGGGGGCATGCTCAGACACCTCCTGGGGGGTCCCAGGCACTCCTGCTGCCCAGCTCCACAGCATGCTGGTGCCAGCTGCAGCAGCTGTGAACAATGGTGGCAGCTGCCCTGCTGCAGCTGCAGCTGCAGCAGAGCCGGATGCCTACCCCTCCCCTCCTTCGGGAGAGCTAATGGAGCTCTGGGAGTCTGCTTGCCTTGCAACACTTTGCGGACAAGGCCTTTTTAGTTGCCTGCTCCACACCCTACCCTGCACTACGCTCCCTGCACGATGCATCTCAGTCACTCACCTGTCCCCATAGCTGGCTTACTCTTCTGCAGAGGTGGACAGAAACAGTTCTCAGCAGGGAGGAAAGGACCCAGCACATAAGGACCTCGATGAGGATTCTGATTAACACCGCCAGGTCCATCCTGACAGTGTCAGGGGTCTCTAGAGAAAACAGAAACATGCCCACGATGGTGAGCTCTAGGAGAGGCAGGTCTATCTTCGTCCTGTTCTCTTGCCAAGAATGTCAACACAAAAGCGGCTGTCACCCAGTGCAGAGCTCCAGCAGTGAGCACCCGATGGAGCGGCTGCCCCAAGCGTCTGTGCTGGGGGAAGCTGCCCGTGTGCCTTAAAGACTGATGTCACGCCCTGCCCTGTGATGTCACAATGCCTTTCCCCCACCCTGGCCGTGGGATTCCCAGTGTGCCCTGGTGGATGCCCTGCTGGACTTGTGAGATTCGGATCTCGTCGAGGCTCGGAGAAGTTCAAAGCTCAGATAAGTCCTCTAGATGCCACTGTGATGCGGCACGAAGCCGACGTGGAGGCAGAAGGTTCTGGAACCTGCCTTGGACGCGAGTTTCACCGAAGACTATTCCTCATAGGGAAACACTGGACATTACTCCAGCTTCAGCTCCGTGGAAGAGCTCTGCTCTTCATTCTGTATCTGTGCGTGACCTATGTGCTAGGGCTCGGGCTGCGTGGATGCCTCAGTTCCACTACCTGGTGGTAGGAGCTGGGCGGGCTTTAAGGTTCCTTCCTTAAAGAGTCCACCAGCTCCCACACACTCTCTTTTCTTATTTGATTCATTGGCTTCGATTCCAATTAAATGGTGTTATACTGTGGAGGGATGTCAGCGAGGGGACATGACAAGCCAGCCAATATGGTTGATAAGCACGGTTCCACACTATTCTGCTTTGTGTCTTACAGATATACGTTTTCCTAACATCATCTAAAGTACATGTCGCATAGTGATTGGATACAGGCGTTAGCATCACATACATGATTGGTTAATATTGCCCTGAGAAAGTTACACCCTAAGCAAGTTAGCTACATACCTTTGTGCCTTACTCTCACCAATTGTTCCTTGTTCGCGCCTGCATATTGCTACATAAATTGCTACATGCTGTCCTTGCTGAACAAGACAGCGTTCAACACTTTGCTACAACTCATAAGGCCCTTACTGATTCTCATAAGGCCTCCATTGATTCATGACCTTGCTTAGCTAGCCATTCTCCAACATTATACCGTATTCTTTGGCATTCAGTGTCTCATTTTGGAAGGGAGCTCTTCTCCGACTGTTGACGCTGTTTTCTTTTTAGGCCCATCTCCCTGCCCTCTCCCATCTTCCCCTTTCCCAGGACTGTTAGTCACAAAATGTGGGCTGGGCTGAACCGGCCCAAAAACCTTTGACACATCGTGACACCGATCCGTGCACGGGGACAGTGCATCTTGTCCCCAAATCACACTGACACCGATCTGCGCATGGGAACGCTGCTGCGCGTCCCCAGCACGGTGACACTGAGCTCAGTCCCCTCCAAGCCCACCATGCTGCGATCCCATCACTCTACGGCCTCTGGGGTCCCTCCCAAACCAACAGTGCTGCGATTCTGTGCTTTTGTGATCCACGGGGACCCTTCCTACCCAACCACTCTGTGATTCCACGATCCTGTAAGTTCATAAGTTCATAAGTTCATAAGGTTGGAAAGGACCTATAAGATCATCTAGTCCAACCATCCTCCTATCACTATCTCTACCCAACTACTAAATTAAGTCCTTTAGCACCTCATCTAAACGCTTCTTGAACAGCGCTAGGGATGATGCCTCAACCACCTCCCTAGGCAGGCCATTCCAGTGCCTGACCACTCTTTCAGAAAAGAAATGCTTCCTCAGGTCTAATCTAAATCTTCCCCGGCGCAACTTGTGGCCATTCCCTCTCGTCCTGTCGTTATTTATCAGGGAGAAGAGGCCTACCCCCTCCTCACCACAACCCCCCTTCAGGAAGTGGTAGAGTGCAATAAGGTCTCCTCTGAGCCTCCTCTTCTCCAGACTGAACAATCCCAGCTCCCTCAGCCGCTCCTCATAAGACTTGTGCTCCAGACCCCTCACCAGTTTTGTTGCCCTTCTCTGAACACGTTCCAGGGCCTCAATGTCCTTCTTGTAGTGAGGGGTCCAAAACTGAACACAGTACTCGAGGTGCGGCCGTACCAGAGCTGAGTACAGGGGGATGATCACCTCCCTGCTCCTGCTGGCTACACTATTTCTAATACAGGCCAGGATGCTGTTGGCCTTCTTGGCCACCTGGGCACACTGCCGGCTCATGTTGAGCCGAGCATCAACCAACACCCCCAGGTCCTTTTCCTCTCTACATTCTTCAAGCCATTCTGCCCCAAGCCTATAGCATTGCATGGGGTTATTGTGGCCAAAGTGCAGGACCCGGCACTTGGTCTTATTGAACCTCATCCCATTTTGCTCAGCCCAGCTGTTCAGCCTATCCAAATCCCTCTGAAGGGCCTCCCTACCCTCAGGCAGTTTGACACATCCTCCCATCTTGGTGTCATCTGCAAACTTACTGAGCGTACACTCGATTCCCTCGTCTAGGTCATCAATAAAGATATTAAACAAGATGGGCCCCAAAACTGACCCTTGGGGGACACCACTCATAACAGGACGCCAGCTGGACTTAACTCCATTAACAACTACCCTCTGGGCACGGCCCTCCAGCCAGTTCTCCACCCAGAGAAGAGTGAACCTGTCCACACCACGGGCTGCCAGTTTCCTTAGGAGAATACTGTGGGAGACCGTGTCAAAGGCCTTGCTGAAGTCCAGGTAGACTACATCAACAGCCTTTCCCTCATCTACCTGTCTGGTCACCCAGTCATAGAAGGAGATGAGGTTGGACAAGCACGACCTGCCCCTGGTGAACCCGTGCTGGCTGGGTCTGATCCCTTTATTGCCATGCACGTGTCGTGTGATCTCCCTCAAGATCATCTGTTCCATAACTTTCCCTGATACCGAGGTCAGGCTGACAGGCCTGTAGTTCCCCGGGTCTTCCTTACGGCCTTTCTTGTAGATGGGAGTCACATCGGCAAGCCTCCAATCTTGTGGGACCTCTCCAGATAACCAGGAATGCTGATAGATGGCAGAAAGTGGCTCGGCAATCACCTCTGCTAGCTCCCTCAGCACCCTTGGGTGGATCCCATCTGGCCCCATGGACTTGTGGCAGTTCAGATGGAGGAGTAGATCTCTGACCACCTCTGCTTGAATCACAGGGGGTGCATTATGCACCCCGTCCCGGACTTCCAGGTCAGGGCAAGTACCATGTGGACAACTGTCCTGTCTATTAAAGACAGATGTGAAGAAGGCATTGAGAACCTCAGCCTTTTCCTTATCGTCTGTGGTTATATTGCCTGCCTCGTTGAGTAAAGGAGGGAAATTTTCCTTAGTTTTTCTCCTGCTGTTAATATATTTGTAAAAGGGTTTCCTGTTCTCCTTTACAGCAGTAGCCAGCCTAATTTCAAGCTGGGCTTTAGCATTTCTAATTTTCTGCCTGCAGATCTTGGCCAGTTCTCTGTAGTCACCCCAAGTAGCCTGACCCATCTTCCAGAGGACATAGACTCTCTTTTTCTCCCGGAGTCTCAACAAAAGATCCCGGTTCATCCACACTGGTCTTTTGCTCCTCCGGCTTGACTTACGGGACTCCGGGACTGCCTGCTCCTGTGCCTTTAAGATTTCCATCTTGAGGAGCATCCAGGCTTCCTGGACCCCTTTACCCTTCAGGAGCAAGTCCCAAGGGACCCTTGCAACAAGTGTCCTGAACAGGTCAAAGTCTGCCCTCCGGAAGTCCAAGGTAATAGTTTTGCTAGTCACCCTCTTGACGGCACCCAGAATAGCAAACTCCACCATTTCATGGTCACTCTGGCCAAGACAATCTCCAACCTTCACATCCCCTACTAGTCCTTCCCTGTTAGTGAAAAGTAGGTCAAGCAAGGCATCTCCCCTGGTAGGCTCTTGCACCAGCTGTGTCAGGAAGCAATCATCCACACATTCTAGAAATCTCAAGGACTGCTTCCTCTGCGCAGTATTGTATTTCCAGCATATATCAGGGAAGTTGAAGTCCCCCATGAGAACGAGTGCTGGCCATCGTGCAACATCTACGAGTTGTTTATAGAACATCTAATCTATTTCTTCTGTAAGTTCCCTCCAACCCTCTATCTGCCCCCCATTTCTGCCCCCACATCCGTCTGCCCATTTACTTGACCCTGTATCTGCCTCCATACGTATCTGCCCCATATATATCTGCCCTCATGCTTACCACACACATGACCCCATGCGTGACCCCATTACTGCCCCATATCTATCTGGCCGAGAAATGCCACTGTATCTGTTGGCCCCCTATCTCTCTGCCGCCCTGTCATCCATTGGTGCCCCTGGAGCCGTCTGTCCGGAGGTGCTGATCTGTCGTGATGACACAGCACCTCCCACAACGATCACAATGACACATCTGTTTAATGTTAGAATCACAGAATCACTGCATGGCCTGGCTTGAAAAGGACAACAATGATCATCGAGTTTCAACCCCCCCGCCGTGTGCAGGGCCGCCAACCACTAGAGCGGGCTGCCCAGAGCACATCCAGCCTGGCCTGGAATGCCTCCTGTGATGGGGCATCCAACCACCTCCCTGGGCAACCTGTTCCAGTGTGTTACCACCCTCTTTGTGAAAAACTTCCTCCTCATCTCGAACCTAAATCTCCCTGCCACAGTTTAAAACCTTTCTCCCTTGTCCTATCTCTATCCACCCTCGTAAACAGGCGTTCCTCCTCCTGTTTATACGCCCCCCTTGGAAGGCCGCAATGAGCTCTCCCCGGAGCCTTCTCTTCTCCAAGCTGAACAAGCCCGGTTCCCTCAACCTTTCCTCACAGGAGAGGTGCTCCAGCCCTCTGATCATCTTTGTGGCCCTCCCCTGGACCCGCTCCAAGAGCTCCACGTCCTTCCTGTACTGGGGCCCCCAGGCCTGGACGCAGTACTGCAGATGGGGCCTCACAGGAGCTGAGTAGAGGGGGACAATCCCCTCCCTGTCCCTGCTGGCCACCCCTTTTTTAAGGCAGCCCAGAACACAGTTGGCCTTCCGGGCTGCAGGTGCGCACTGCCGGCTCCTGTCCAGCTTCCCGTCCTCCGGGACCCCCAAGTCCTTCTCATCCGGGCTCCTCTCCAGGAGATCTTCCCCCACTTCGTAGAAATACCTGGGGTTGCCTGCCCCAAGTGCAGCACCCTGCACTCGGCCTTACTGAACCTCATTAGGTTTCCATGGGCCCACTTCTCCATCCTGCCCAGGTACCTCTGGCTTGAGAAAAAATATATAATAACCAAAATATGTCTTTCATTTGGAACATTTTCAATTGGGGCAGGGGGGAGAATGTTACTCCTCTAGATCAAACAATCCCTGGTCAAATCCCAGGACTCGTGGGATCACCCTACTATGGCTTAGCCACTATTACTGAAGAATGGAGACCCCTGAGGGTTACGGGAAATGTCTCTCCTTCTCCATCCCGTTTAACAGATTATTTTTGTGTCTTAGATAAGGATATACTTATCACAAAGGAGCGTCGGCTAGCTGCTTCTGCTATGGCCTTGCCCCTGGTAATGGCACTACATAAACTAGAAGTGACAAATACTAACATAGAATCTGAGAATCAACTGTTAAGAGATCGTATTGAGAAATTAGAACAACAATTGGGCACATTAACAACCAAAAAAAAAACAGGACTAAAGCAAGTTCGTAGTGTTTCAGTTGAGGACACTCAGGTGCCTGAGGTAGCGGACCTAGATATCTCAGCTGTCAAGATCTCTAAATCAGATCTCAAAGCTCCATCCATGATGGATCCATTTGAGATCCGACCAATTATAACCCAGAAAACAAAGAAAGTGCAAGACAGACTGTGGAGAACAGGCTTGGGAAAGGAGGTTGTGTGTGCTTATCTTTGTAGCAGTGCGAACAAAACAGCATGTTCAGATCACTGAATTTTGAGAAGTAGTGCACCATTGACCGGGCAACGATGAGGGAGTAAGTTTGCGGTGGAACCAGATGGCCCTGGTATGTGTGGGAAAAGAAGAACTAATTGAACACTACTTATCTTGCAAGGACAGAGCAAGAACCACTGCTTAACAATTATTCTAAAAATAGCATGTGTTCAAGGGGTATAAAAGTATGTAACCTGCGCAATAAAGTTGGCTTGGCTGCATAATCATATTGATGTCTCTCTGAGTCCTTGCATCGGCATCTTAAGAAGATCGTTCGGGCGCGGCCATGGTTCATCCTCCTGGGGTCACCGCAACATCTGGTGCCCGAACAGGGACCCTGAAGCCACTGCCGAACTTGGGACGTGAGGAAGGTGACGGGTGCTTCACAGATGGTTGGCGCCGCAGCATTCTAAATTACATAAGTGTTGCGGTAGCTGGAAGCGGGGTAACGACCTGCCCTGTGTGCCACCATGGAGTGGGAAGCTGCGGAGAAACTGCTTCTATGTATTCTCTCTAAGGGAGGCAAGCAGGCATCTCCAAAAGGCATTTCAGAGCTGATAAAATGGGCCCAAAAAAATGGACATTTATCAGAGGTTGCACTGATATTCAGTGTCTCTGAGTGGCGTGAGATTGGAAATTATATGTGGAACGCAGTTATAGAAGATAAAAAGGAGGGAAAACAATTAGTATCGCTAGGCCCAACCTGGCGGGCCATTATCAACAGCTTGAACCATATGCAGGCAGAGCGTCAGATTGCAGCAGCGGCTGTCCAAGCCCTGTCTGCTCCCTCCACGCCAACTACATCTCCAACAACTACGATAAACCTGTTAGACTTTCCATCACCAGGCATAGGGCACCCCGTTTGTTCAACAGCAGCCCAAGTAAAAGCGGCATTGGAATCTTCCTCTGTAGAGGGCAGAGAGGGGGCTCAATCTGCTGAAATGACTGGTTCTGAACGAGTAAAGGAGCAGGATAGCCCTGATTCGGAAGCGCTCAAACTCACTCGGCGGGAAAGGGCAAATTCTTCCGACTGTTCCCCATGCCCCCCCTCCCTCCACCCCCGCCGCCGCCCCTTAGCACGGGAAGCAGCTCCTGCCGGGACTCAATCTCGGATTCCAACCTCATCCCCGCCCGGGTAGCAGGGAACTCGACACCTTTTGCTGCACCCCTGCCTCCTTCCCCCCCCTCCACCCTGCGCCGTAGCCGCTCGCCTTCTCCTCCCCACCCCTCCACCCCGCGCCGTTGCCGCTCGTCGCTCCCCCCCCACCATGTAATATCACCAATGGATGATATTAGATGGGGAATGGCAAGCAGCCTCCCGTGTACTGTGTCCAGTCATCTATGATCAGGCTGGTACGGCTCGATGGGAGTCGCACGACTGGAAGCTATTGCAGCAGGCGAGAAAGACTGTTACTGAATACGGTTTAAAATCTGAGGCGTCTAAACAAATTATTCAGTGGATTTTTACTGCAGATGTTTTGTTACCACTCGATGTCAAAAATATTGCGCGTCTGCTACTAACCCCTTCTGAACTGCTTTTATTCAATCAGGAATGGGCAGATCGGGCAGGTAAAGTCACGGCGACAACTCGTCAGCCCAACGATCCCCTTTATGGTCTTACCACTGATATGCCGATAGGTGCTGGGCAGTACAGTAGTGGGGAGGTTCAGCTCACATTCCCAAGGAATTTTCATCAGTTATCTGCCCAACTAGTGCTAGAAGCTATTTTTGCTATACCAGCTGGAAAGAGAGAGCCAGCTTTCGCTTCTGTGCGCCAAGGGGTAACCGAGCCTTTTACACATTTTGTTGATCGTATGTGGATTGCAATTCGTGATAGTGAATTACCAGAGGAGACAGAACAGCAATTATTTCGAGTAATGGTTCATGATAATGCTAATGCGGCTACCAAGTCAATTCTTGCGACCCTTCCACAAGGTGTGTCGGTAGAGGTTATGTTACAACGCACAGCGAGAACAGAACAGAGACAACAAGCATTACATATTGCCGCTGCTGTGCAAGCAGCAATAGGCAAAGGTGGGAAAGAATCACGAATTTGGGAAAACATTAAATGCTATAAGTGCGGATCGCTTGGACATATGAGGCGTCAGTGTACAAAACAGGTGTGGTGTGATAAATGTAACCAACCTACACACGATTCCAAAACCTGTAGGAAGCAGGGAAGCGGGAAGCGCAGCGCGAAACCCCGTCGCGCAGGGACACAAATATCGGGGCCAAGGGAACAGGATATCTCGATATCCACCGTCCACAAACCCGAGGAAGCCTTGGAGTGGATGTGGCAACAGCAGTAGATGTTCATTTAACAGATACACAGATGCAAAAAGTTCCATTTGATGCTGTGGGACCACTATCTACCACTTGTAAACTACATGCAATACTAATGGGATGGTCCTCTCTCGGAGTATCACATGTAGTTCTAATACCAGGGGTAATTGATGCTGATTATAAAGGGGTGATTTACGCTATGGTTTTTACAGTTAATCCTCCAATCTTTATCCCTAAAGGGACTCTAATTGGGCAACTTATCTCCATTCCGGCCACTCCTCAGAATCCTGGAATGGACTGTGAGCGTTCAGGTGCTTTCGGTTCCACAGGGGCAACGGTCTGCTTAGTCACTGATCCAGGGTAGCGACCTACCATCAGTGTCACGTTATGCTATCAAAACAGATTCAGGTAACAGCATTACTCGATTCTGGGGCTGACATTTCGATTGTGGCAACAGACAAGTGGCCCTTGGATTGGCTGACAAACGTAGTGACTGGAATTAGCAGGGTGGGCGGTGCAGCTGAAACTAAACAGGCTGTTAATCCTGTAGCAGTAAAAATAGTACATGAGAGACCAGTGCCATGCTTGGTGCATGTAGCCCCTCTGCCTGGAGGATTACAAATGTTGGTTGGACGAGACATACTCAGTCAATTGGGTGTGCAACTAACAAATCAAAATTTAGGATAGTGGCCACTGTTGCACCGCCACCGATTCCTCTTAGTTGGAAAACTAACGAGCCAGTATGGGTGGAACAACGGCCTATGACAAAAGAGCGCATTGAAATAACACGACAATTGGTTCAAGAACAAAAGATGGCAGGGCATATTCGTCCCTCTACAAGTCCCTGGAATACTCCGATCTTTGTAATCCTTAAAAAATCTGGAAAATGGCGTTTGCTACATGATCTCCAAAAAATTAATGATCAGATGGAGACTATGGGAACCTTACAACCTGGTATGCCATCCCTAGGTATGTTGCCCAGAAACTGGCATATACTAATCATAGACCTTAAGGATTGCTTTTTTACGATTCCTATAGCAGAGCAAGATTGTAAATGTTTTGCCTTCTCAGTACCTGCCATAAACAAAATACAACCTGCACAGAGATACGAATGGGTTGTTTTACCAAAAAGCATGAAAAATTCTCCAACGCTGTGTCAACTTTTTGTAGCTACGGCATTGGTACCAATCAGGCAGCAAAATCCCAATACTATTATCTATCATTATATGGATGATATCCTTTTTTGCCAGCAGGAACCATTCACAAAACAATGGGAAAAAAATCATTGTTGAACATCTTAAGGAGTTCGGCCTTAAGGTAGCTCCTGAGAAGGTTCAACGGTCAAGTCCTTATTTGTATCTTGGTTGGTCTTTGTCTGACGCAATGATTCGACCACAAGTTGCACAGCTTGGTGTGAATGTGCACAATGTAACTGATTTACAAACAGTTCTGGGCCATATACAGTGGTTACGACCTACAGTAGGGATTACAAATCATCACTTAGAACCACTAGTACAATTACTTAGAAGAAAACGGTCCGCCAATACTAAAATTACCTTGACTAAGGAAGCTACGGATACATTGCAGGAAATCAGCAAAATAATCAAAGCAGGAATATCTTATAGGTATTGTCCAGACCTTAGGTTATCGGTTGTTATCTATGTCCAAAGTACTCATGCCTTTGCAGTTGTTCGTCAATGGCAAAAAGAAAAGGGGGATGTGGGGGATATTAGGCAGCAATGTCTACAATGTCTAAGAAGGATGCCATTGACAAACAAAGAGAAAGGCAATGACAGATTACCTATATCTGATAAGCTGAGAGAATATCATTCACCACAAAGGATTGCAGAGGCAGTTTCATATCAGTCAAGCTGATGCAAGACTGTTTGTACAAACATGTCCACAATGCAGTCATCATAATGGAGGTCTTGGTAGGGAGGGATCCAACAATTGGAGGGATCCAACAACAGGAGAATGGTCTGGACCAGCCACACTAATCTTCTCCGGTAGGGTTTATTCTTGTGTTTCTACAGATCAGAATGGACCAATTTGGATTCCTGCTCGCTGTGTTCGCCCTTGGCATGACAAGAAATAACTACATCGCATGGATCAACGGGAAAACATGAGTACCTTACATGGATTCTGGCTTGATACCATTTGGCCTTATCTCAAGGCATCCAACCCTCATAAGGACTGGGGTTGTGTGTTTCTTTCTTATTGTCCTTTTTTTTTTCTTTTTGCAAATTGTTGTACTTTTTGATAACTTATGTATGCCATAGTATGTGATAAAGAACAGCTGGATTAGCCATTGAATGGTATCTCACTAATAACACTGATCATGGTATGACAAAAATGGGTGATTTTTCTGTGTTACCAATGTAGCCTTAAGAATCAGAATTATTAGGCATTACCTAGGTTGCTGTGTGCTTTTTCTATTTTAGTAGTAAATCAAGTGTGAATTAGATAGGATTTGATGTTACTAATGTTGTAATCTATGGAAATAGCACTTTTAATGTATTTAGAACGCACAGTTATGTTGTTAGCCTATCAATTAACTCTTTTCTAATTTGTTAAAACAAACCTGAAAAAGAATCCCAGGCAAAGGAATGATCTTGTTTTTAGAATCATCACTTCTCTTTCAATTCATTAATCAAGATAGTTCTTTGTAACTATGCATCACATGAGATAAAAGCACACTATCTTACTTCAATTTGGCATATGATTCTAACAGAGAAATATTACCCAACAGATATTTAAGTTCACTGATTCCTTTAATTAGCACTTACATTAGTAACCAAAAAGCCCTTGACAGAAGAATGATCTTGAGAAGGAACAAAGTATTCTGATAGCTTTAGGGCAACTGATATTTATTACTGTAAATATTTTTAGATAGAGCTAATCTTGATAGTTTGTTCTGCTTTGCAAGCAGGTGTTTCTTTTGGATTCTGCATCATGCACTGGCCACGCATATGCAGTGTACAAATGGAAAAAAACTTTGCAAACTCTGAGAAGAATTAAAGTTGGAGGAAATCTGTGGTGGATGGGAGAGGAAAAGTGCACCTTGAAGCAGGGGACGCCTTGCTAGCACTGCCTTTCGCATCCACCACTGGTATGTTCCTTTTCTCTATTCTTTCTGGTGATTTGCCATTTCACAAAGGGTTAATAGCTAATAATGCACTTGTTTAAGGAGTTTCTGCTTCGTGCTTACTCCTATCTGAAAATAGATGTCTGCATGTGTCTGAGTGTATGTTGACTTAAACTTTAACCCTTTGTGCTACTCTGAATGTGCAGTTTGCTTGCTCCTGTTCTTGAGATGTCCTGTTTCTCAGATCCAGCATATCCTGAAACAGCACCACTCGAGTTTTAATCACAGTCACCAAGTTAGGATGTTAGCTAGCAAAGGAAAATTATACCACCAGTGATGCTCTAGCAGGTTTACCCACTGATATTGATTCTGTCTGACAGGCAACTTAACAAAGTTGTGCCACCACTGATCTTCCATATTAACCAAAGGTATGATGGTGAAGATTTTAAGGGCACGTGCTATATGAATCTTAGGGAACATTAGAAAACCACTATATCAAAGTATATAAAAATTAAAAGATTCTTCCTAATCAGTTACTGAGTCACATAGAATGATACCCTCAAAGACTCTTTTTCAGGTCGCAGGAACTTAAGCCATAGGTAGAATATATGTTTGTTCTTTTGTTAACAAGTTTAATAGTATTTCTTGTCATTATGATATGATTGCCTTGTATCTTTTGTTACATTCAGCATGTTAACTATTGAAACCTTGACTAAGTTGTGATAACTTAAATGAACCTTTCAATGCTGTTACAAAGTTTTACACAAAACGAAGAGAGCTGAAGGTCAGGTGATTGGGATGCTGTGTACAAGGTGTAGTTATGTTACTAATGCGGTTTGTGATTTTGCAGTAAATTTATACTTGACATTGTAAAACGCTTACTGTCCAAACTACCGTCTGCTGTTTTGTTAGCGCAAAAAGAAAAAGGGGGAATTGTGGAGAACTGGCTTGGGAAAGGAGGTTGCGTGCGCTTATCTTTGTAGCAGTGCGAACAAAACAGCATGTTCAGATCACTGAATTTTGAGAAGTAGTGCACCGTTGACCGGGCAACGATGAGGGAGTAAGTTTGCGGTGGAACCAGATGGCCCTGGTATGTGTGGGAAAAGAAGAACTAATTGAACACTACTTATCTTGCAAGGACAGAGCAAGAACCACTGCTTAACAATTATTCTAAAAATAGCATGTGTTCAAGGGGTATAAAAGTATGTAACCTGCGCAATAAAGTTGGCTTGGCTGCATAATCATATTGATGTCTCTCTGAGTCCTTGCATCGGCATCTTAAGAAGATCGTTTGGGCGCGGCCGTGGTTCATCCTCCTGGGGTCACCGCAACAACAGACCAGCAGGGGTGCCTCCTGACCAATGGCCCCCTGCTGAAACATGCTTGCATGTAGCAGCTTGCCCGTATACAGCTAATGAGTTGATGGATCGGGTACAGCGGTTCCATCAAAAAACTAGAGAAAGCATACCATCATGGCTCCTGCAATTATGGGATGCAGGAGCTAAGAGTGTATTAGTCAATGGGACAGAAATGTTGAAATTAGCATCTGTAACTATACACCCGGCCCCGAGGCAAAGACTATATGCCACCATCCACTATACTAATGAAAATCATTCTATCATAGATTGGCTGATGGCAGCATGCTGCCTAACGTGGTCTAATAAGACGGACATACCACTTAATACCGGTTTATAGTCCTCTATGGAGGACCTCCAAACATACATTTGGGCACTGGGTATGAGGGAGGCCATGTATTCACATACGTTTGAAAGCCCCGATACGGAAAAATTTACGGCAGGTATGCGAGACCTAATACTGCAACAGGCCCCTTCACACCTTTATGGAGCATTGGTCTCCATACTGAATCCGTTGGTGGCTTCAGAGGCCATCGTCCAACAGGCAGCTCAGTTGGTGGCGGATCTGGGGGAGACAGAGCGCATAAGGACCAGGCGCAATGTCCGCATGGTGGAGGAGGCTGAGGCCTTCCCAATTAAAACCAAGAAGCCTATCCCATGGATACCCCGATCAGGCCCCATATGGCTATCTCGAATGACCATGTTTAATGGTCTTATATGGGCCGGGGTTGCGTTTGTTAAAATTGATGGGCAACCCAACCACCTTTCGTAACAGCTTTGGAAACAGTTAAGGAAGGATCAAAAAATTCAGAGTGCTCCCAGAAAATCTGGAGTACGTATAATACAGGAAGCGCCTACAACAACTTGGAATTTAGCCGATTTTATAATAGCAAACAGAAGGAAAAAACATCCACAGGTGTCGCGGGCTACAATGCCTGAGTCACCTGTGGCAAAAGACCTGGATCTGGCAAAAGTCATGGAGTGATGGAGGACATTGGTCCCCTTAGGGCCTCCAGATGAGACCGGAGGCCCTATGTAGAGTTAACGATATTTTGGTCGAAAACGGATGTTCAAAAGGTAATGGCTTTAGTGGACATAGTCAGGCTCCCCGCCAATCAGCGGGCAGGAGGTGGAGCAAGGCTGTGGGTGGGGGTGTGAGGGCAGAGTCTTCAGTTTATCAGACACTCTTGCTCATTTTATTGATTTATCAGCTTCGATTCCAATCATATTTTATAATACTGTGTTATTTTGCTTTCCAATATCTTATTTAGTAAATCAGTTTTCCTCCTCAGATCGTTGCCGCTGTTTTGTTCCTAGGCCCATCCCTTTTTCCTTTTTTTTCCCTTTTTCCCTTTTTATTTCCCCTTTTCCATATTTCCCTTTTCCTCTTTCCCGGGGTGTGTGTCTGTGGGTCCCCGACGCAATTGTCAAGGAACTGGGCTGAACCAGCCCATAAACCTTTGACAGTCCCTGTGGAGGCATCCCCTACAATCAGGCAGACGCAGGGGGGTAAGGTGCGTATCAGGAAGGCATGGGGTGGGTGGGTCACGGAGGGGTAAGGGGAGATGTCAGCATGGTGCAGGTTTGGGAGGGGCGTGGTGGGGTAGTCGGGGTAAGGGGGGAGATGGGGGAAATGGAGGGTGAGGGGAGTCCTGGAAGGAAAAGGGGGGGACATGGGGAAGGTGAGGGGTGGGGGGGGTTGTGAGAAGGGTAAGTGGTGGACTGTGCAGAATGCACCCTGTGAGCCGACAAGCGTGCCCCCATTCCTTTTCCCCTTTTCCTGCTCATCAAATTTGTCCTGAATCCCTAGGATATCCCTACATAGAAGACCTTTTAATGTTATTTTAACCAAAGTTACTGTTGGTTACAGTGAGGCTGGGGAAAAACATTTGTCCCCCTTTCCCCACCCCTCTCTAGTATGATGAGTTGACGAGGTGATGACCTGCAAAGTGATCTTTCCATGGTGACCTCTGCATTGGGAACCCAGAGCCACTGGAGAGGGAACAAAGGGGACACTGAGGGTGATACTGAGGTCCCAGAGCCACTTGGACAGGGACCCAGGGGACATGGGGTCACAGAACTACCAGGGAGGGAACAATGGGGGGACGCTGGATGTACCAAAACCAAACCAAGGGACAACAGGAGAACATGGGAGGAATTTGGGGCCTCATTAGAGTGGGATAATGGCAGTGTCCCAACGAGGTTAGGGGCTCCTAGAGGTCCAGATTTTGGGGGGAGGTGGTCTTATTGGGGTTGGGAGTGTTTGGAGGTCTCTCATTGGGACTGAGGACTCCAAGGGCTCCTATTCTGATTTTTTAGAGGGGGTCTTACTGGGTTTGGGAGGATTGGGTGTCCTATTGTGGTTGGGGGTCCCATTGGGCTGTGGGGCTCTCTGGGCTCCTGTTTCATTGAGAGAGTCCTAATAAGGATTGGGAGGGTCTGTGGTTTCCCATGGGTCCTGTCTTTTTTAGGGGGCCTTATTGGATATGGGAGTAGATGAGGAGTCCCATTGGCCTTGGGGATTTTGGAGGGGTTAAGGGGGTCCCACGGAGGTTGAGGGGTCCTGGAGGGATGTGAAGAGATCCCATTGGGGTTGAGGAATCCCAGGGGTCCTGGTTTTTTTTTTTTTTTTTGGGGTGGGGTCCCATAGAGGGGTGGGGTCCCAGGGTTTACAGAAATCCTCTCCCCCCAGACATGCAGACTCTAGCTCCAGCTCCAACCTTTCTATGTTGCCCCACCAGCAGCCCCTTGAGACTCCTCTGCCTCCCCTCAGTGGCTTCAGGAGCCCCTGGCCAATGTCAAGATGCAACAGGACCACTCAGAACCACACAAGGTGGTTTTGTGGCTGAGGGGCTGGAAGTCACTCCTGTCACGTCCCTGTCAGGGTCTGGGGGTCTCCAATCTCCATTGTGCTGACTCACCCCTGGGCTGCCGTACCCATGACCACAGCAGTGCAGGTCTCATGCATGCCAGCATCTCCTACCTGGCTGAAGAACACCCATCTGCACACAGAGCAGCTGGGGTGCCAGGATTCAGGTTGGAAATTTGGTCTCAGAGCATGCCCACCGTAATGAACACAAATCCTTGTTGTTTCCTGCAAAGCTGTGAGATCAGAGTGTCCCAGGACAGAAAGACCCTCTTCCTCTATTACAGGACAAGTACGACGCAGCTGCAGACAGAAACAGCGAGGCAGCAGTGATGTGACAAGACAAAGACATACAGTGCCATTATGCTCTCCCAGCTCCTGAGTCTCCTTGCCTAATAGCAAGGCCAGCCATGCACAATAAGGGCCGTTGAGCACAGGGGCTGAATAAGCCTGCAAAGGGAGAGCAGCAGCAGCTTGTGGTAATTAGAGATTTCCTCCTCAAACACACTTGAAGGCTCTGCAGACAAAGGGAGAGTGGTGCCAAGCCAGATCCCTGGGCAGCAGCTGCTGTCAGAGAGGAGACAAAAGGTCAGAAGGCACCACAGAACAGGTTACAGCATCAACGTGGCTCTTCGAAAAGCACTACTGATTCCTGAAGTACTGCACTTGGATCTCTCTAGGTCTGCAATGTCCTCAGGCTCAGCTCCAAATCCCCATTAACAGCTCCCCTTCATAGGGGAAAGGACAAGCAGACATCGCGCTGAAATCAGACACACAGCAATTGACAGCAGGAGCCAAAGTCACTCTGGAGATCTTGACAGGATTATGGCATGTCCTGGACTGCCACAAACTTGTCATCGCCACCACAGCTATGCTGTCTGGTACCAGCAGGTCGCTGTGGCCATTGCACTGTGCGATAGGAGATGTCAGCACCACTTTGATGCTCAGCTCAGACAGCACTGCTCTCAGGACTGCAGTTTTTACCTTGCACGCTCCTGACTGCCTCCGTGCAATGCAAATGGCCTTTTGGAGCATCTGCAAACTGTACAAAGGCAATGGGAAAATGAGAAGACACAATGCCCCAAATCACTTAGCACAACAGATCTACACTTGCACCGGGTAAAACAATCTCTGCCCACTGTCCTTGTCCACTGTCTTGTGTTGTACTATTCTAAGGTGTCCACCTGCATGTGAATCGTCACTTGATGCTGCAAGAGAAAGACATTTTTTTTCAGCTCAGAATTTAAGTGAGCAAGTATGAGAGAGGCACATGAGCCAACACCTGATTGCAGGATGAGAGAATACAACCAGAGTGAAAGAGGACACGAATCCAACTTTAAGGTCCTTCCCAACCCAAGCCATCCTCTCATCCTATGAAGCTAAAAGCTTGGTGCAAGGGGCAGGTCACTTCACTGGAGGAATTAGTCAGGGCTTAGACGCCTCGGGTACGTGATGGAAAAGGCCAAACACTAAGAGCATGTTTGTTTGCAGCCCTCCTTTTCATAAAGAAGAATGCAAAAC
The DNA here is from genome assembly GCF_038088225.1 of Cyrtonyx montezumae. Classification (NCBI taxonomy): domain Eukaryota; kingdom Metazoa; phylum Chordata; class Aves; order Galliformes; family Odontophoridae; genus Cyrtonyx; species Cyrtonyx montezumae. The sequence continues at coordinate 33,720,265 of NW_027072045.1, forward strand.
AACAACAGCAGCAGTTCTGCCTTCTCAGAAAAGCACCTCAGGTACTAGAATAAGCTGGGAAGAGAAAAGAGCAACTTGACTGGGAACATGGTGCTCCAGCAGCAAACTTAGACCAGGTGCAGAGATGCTTCCAGGAGTTCATAGGAGAAACAAAGAATGTCACCTCTGAAGTCCCTGCTTAAGGACAGCAAGAGAAGTTCTCTCCGAGAGCAGAGAAAGCAGAAAGGCTCAGCTGGGCAACAAACGCCCGTGTGCTCCACCCGTGTTTTCTCCCAGGAAAGCCTCATGGCTTCCATGAGCTTCTCCATCTGGTGGCCCTGCCCCAGCGCGTTGTGCAGCACATCCTCAGTGCTGCAGCTGGATCACCTCTGACTCCGATGAGGGGTCGATCAGGAGTACCTCCTCTGGTCTGTCACCGACTTCTTGTCCTCGTATAACAGTGGAAACGGAGACGTTTTGCATTAGAAATAGTAACTGCAGAAATTAAGAGTACAAGTCCGCAGCAACTAATAGAAGCATATCTTGGTTTCAGCAGTAGAGGGGGTCAGAGCACAGCTCTACAGGCAATCGCATCAGACACAACCAGAACAGTTCCAATCTATTCCCTACAGCGCAAACGTTATTCCCATTTCAACCACTGGAGGACACTGAAATACACAGGAACTAGAGGACTGTGTTGTACGCATCTTCTCGTGTAGGAATAAGCAGTGTGGGAAACTGACCGACCTTCAGTTTCTCCCAAGTGTCAGCCCTATGTAGCCATGGATCTAAGATCTGTGGGAACAGGGAAGCGGTGGGGGAGGATGGACACACATTTCACTGCTGAATGGGGTGCTGCTACACCAGTCGGCTCTGTACAGTCTAAGAAATGATCAGTAGACATGGACTTGAAGCTGTTCTAGACTGGGGAGAACACGGCCTTATTCTGTCTCTTTTTAACTCTTCTCCAGCTGACTAAGACCTCCTCTCATTTTGCCCATAAAATCTCTGGCACCGCGGCTCCGCAGGAGGCACTGAAGGAGAAGCAGCAGCACTTAGCCCAGGGCAGAGGCTTCAGCTGGCCAGGGGGCTTCAGGGTGCTCCCCTTGAGCACACAGTGCTACCCATTTGGGGTACAGCCCATTTCATTGCAAGGGGACAAGGCAGTGTCTGGACCTGCTCCCAGCACAGCACTGATCCCATGTAGGAGCAGGCCCCGCTGTGCTGGGTGCCACTGGTCCCAAAGCGACAAGGTGGGCTGGTGCTGGTGGCGCAGCAAGCTCCAGGGCCATCCAAATCCCCAGATGGAATTGTGAAGGTTCTTACTATAAAGCACATCAAACCCTTCCTCTACCATCTTCCTGAGGAGCTCTGATCCCTGGTCCAGGGAGACCCTGAGCATGCTTTGCCAGGCAGGAGCTGGTGGCTGTACCTGGGTCACCTAGTCCTAGTCCTGGCTGTGACTCCTCGCAGGAGCATCTGGGAGAGGCCCTGGCTGTGTCTTATTGCCACCTCCAACCCGGGCAGGGCAAGGTGCCAGCTCCTTGCCAGGTTTCCTCATAGCCCGAGGAGGAGCAGCTCCACCTGGGCACTGATCATCTGGGAGCAGTGTCATTGCAGTCTCTGGGAGTGTGTCTGGCCCTGTTCATCCATCTGCTCATCCTGGGTCATTTGCAGCTGGCTGGATGGCTCCCATCAGGCACCCAGTGACAGAAATGGGTGTGTGCCTGAGCCCTATTGGCCACCAGCAAACCTCTGCAGGACCAGTGGCACTGGTGGGGATGTCCCAGCCTGGCTCTGTTGGCCACAGGGATGCTGGGGTGTGGGAAAGCCAGGCCATCCCATCTGGTCTTGCTGCCCATGTGGGCCCATGTTTCTTCCCCCTCACAGGGTGGACTCAGCTTCCTGGGGCCAGCCCTGACCTCAGCACCTCCCCATGGGGTGAAGATGGCATCCTGGCTGGGGTGCCTGACTGGGAAATAGTTTAGCAACAGCAAAGTGTTGAATAAGGATGAACACATCTCACCAAGGAAGTTGTGTCACGATGCCCAGATTTTGCTGGGCTGGAGAAGCCAGGGTTCAGGATACAACACCACAGCAGCAACCCACACGTGGCTGGAGGGGATGGCAGTGTGGCTGGGGACATGTGGCTGCAGCTATCAGGACCCAGCACCCCATTGCCCCAACGCTGCTTTTCTCCCTGCAGCCTGGTCACCAAGAAGAGGACAGAGATACGCACAGCCCAGAGCAGTTCTGGGAGCTCCCCCAGAGCAGAATAACTGACCCCTCCCTGCTCTCCCACCACTGCACTTGGTCCCCAGCACCATGTACACAACAGAGCATTTGAACTGCGCCTTCTTCAATAGGAAATTTATTTTATTTTGCTTACTTAATTACATTAAATACTTATTTTGATAAGAAAACTATTTAAAGGAACAATAGTTTAATGCACAGAATCATAGACTAGCTTGCATTTGTGTTGGAAGCGACCCCAAGGATCATCACATTCCAACCAGACCAGGTTGCCCGGGGCTTTATCCAAGCTGGTCTTGAGCACTTCCAGGGATGGGGCATCCACAGCCTCTCTGGGCAGCAATCACCGGTACATGAGCAATCCAATCAGGAGCCAGGAGTTTTGATGTCAGGATAAATTCCTGGGACTATCAAAACCCTTTGTCTCAGCTTCCTGCGGCAGCCTGTGGTGTCTTCCATGGTGCTTCCCCATCCCTGGGCCGTGCTCGGTTCCCAGCCCTGATATCAGCACATGCCCCCACGGTGATGCTGGCACCTTGGCTGGGCTCCCACCGCTGTCTCCTGTAGATGAAGAAGAGACAGCTCAGCAGTGAAGGGTGGGCAGGAGGGTCAGAGCAGTGTGGATGCTGTGCCCTGCAGTGCTCCAGGGGCACATCAGCAAACTCACCTGTGGTGTGTGTTGTTCCAAGTAGCAAGGTTGTTGTCCAGCGGCGGGGAGGGTGGAGTGTCTGAGGGGCTTCCTGTGGTCTGCGCAGGCAGCTGGGCATTGGGGTGCCCCTGGGGCAGGGGTTGCAGCCTCTTGTGCTTGAGCCGTAGGACCAGGAGCCGGAGTGCTGTGCGGGGATCACTGCCCCGGGGCTGACCCTGAAGGGGCTGTGAGGTGCATGGGGATGAGCCCAGATGCACATCTCTGTGCCCATTGTGGCTCCAACTGGGAGGACATCTCCCAGGGATGTATGACCATGTCTATGGGGACTCTGTCCCCGTGCTGCATTTCTTGCCATTGCCTGCACCACTGCAGATGTTGCACTCCCAGGAGTCGATGTCCTCTGCAATGCTGGAGCAGAAATGGCGGGTCCTGTGGGAACCACAGGAGTGACAGAGCAGCATCCTCCAGGGTCTGGGGGAGCAATGGGAGCCAGAGCCTTATGGTCACCAGGGGTCCCAGGACTGTGGGGTGCCAGCCCTGGGATGGTCTGTGCCACTCCCACCATGGCGGCTGGCACTGAGCTACCAGGGCACAGTTTGTGCCATGCTGAGCTCAGCATCCTGATTGACCTCCATCCCAGCTGGTCAGAGGGGATGAATGTGTCAGGTCGCCATGGCTTTGGGGTCAGAGCACACTCACCCCAAGTTGTCAGAATGCTCCCGTCCCAGCGGGCATAGGCACACACTGGCATCGCAGGAGATTTGTTGCTCGTACAGGTCTTCAAAGGCTCCTACTTCCTCCCAGATTTCAACCCTGCGGGAGGGAGCCGGGGGCAGCTGAGCATGAGGCGTGAGGGGAGGTGGGGGGGGTGTGGCTGTGTCAGGGCAATGGGTGCTGACCTGTTTGGGATTTTGATCCCAAGTCGCAACATCTCTGCCTGGAAATTCTCATTGTCCCGGCAGAGCGGGCAGCGGAAGTGCAGAGCACTCAGTGCGAGGTGCTGGGGAAGGGGGAACATCAGTTGGGGAGTGGCACGCGTTGCCCCAGGGCTGGGGATGATGCCAGGGTTCCAAGGTTGGGTGGTGCTGTGGATGCTGTGGTCGGGGGGCAATGCTGCCTACCTGGATGCAGTCCCGGTGGAACTGGCTGCTGGTGCAGGCAGGACAGATCACTGTGCTGTAGCTGGGTCGTTCCTCCACCACCTCCAAACAGATGGCGCAATTGGGGTGCTCCTGGGGCACCCCTCGCACCCGCTGCTTTGGCCGGTGCAGCCAGCAGAAGGACCTGCGGGGTGGATGGAGGTGGCAGCTCAGCACCCTGCCCCATCTTTTTCTCAGCTGTGGCCCTGCAGGGTGCCTGCACCCACCTGTACTCCCCGAAAAACTGGGAGATGCAGCCACGTTCTCTGCCACAGGGGTAATGGAAGGTGTGGGAGCATCTCCGGCGCTGGCAGCGGACTGAGGCGCCGTGCTGCCGGCAGATGCAGCACATCTGGGGACAGCAGTGTGGGGCCAGGCATCAGTGCCTTGTACCTCCAGGCAACGCTTGCCCATGAGAGCACGGTGGCCTCCCGCCCACGTGGCACGGGGACTGAGGTGGGGACACGTCGCCGTATTCACCTTCTGTGCCACGCGCTGCAGCTCCTGCTCAATGTCGGGGAGGAAGAATCCAAAGAAACCTTGATCATCAGCGCTGCGCTGGATCAGCCCACTGGCGTGGTACTGCAGGAGGCAAGCGAGGTCCTGTTACTGGACCTGGTGGGCAGCGGCTGGCCCAGGGCTGGGGGCTGAGAGCCTGGGGCCAGGGGCCAGGGGCCGAGGGTTGGTTCTCACCAGGCAGTTCTCATGGATGCACAGCGTGTCCTGCCGGCATGTCTCCCCGAAGGTCACAGCGTCTTGGTCTGCACGCTTGCACAGCCCACACCCTGCCATGGGGACAACAGCACTGTCACCCCAAGCATGGCAGCGGGTTGACCCCAGCGCGTGGCAGAGGCACATCGTCTCTGGGGATGTGGGAGCACTCTGCCCTCACCTTCCTCCTCGGCTACGCATTGCCTTTTTGGTGGAGATGGCCCCTGATCGGGCCTTGCTCGTGCCCTGCGCCGTGCTGCAGAGCGGCGGGTGTGGGGAGAGGGCTGAGGAGCCCTGGGGTGTCGAGGCCTCAGCTCCATTCCCAGGGTTTTCTTCTGGAGCAAAGCACTGGTGCTGCTACCTCGATCCCAGAGGTTCCCAGGGAATGAGGGTACACGGGGGTGAGGTGTGGGATGCAGCCCTGCACATCGTGGTGGTGGTGCTGATGTCACAGTGATGTCACAATGAGCCCTGGCGTGGGAATGGGAGTGCCTCCGTGGTGCTGGGTGCCCTGGGGGGTGGGCTCAGGATGCCTGCATTGCTCCAGGGGTCTGTGCTGGGCAGTGGCAAGCTCCAGCTGGGAGCTGGAGACAGTGACTCACAGGCGGTGTATGGATGTGGACTGAAGGTGGAGTTGCAAATAAACCACACAAGCCCTGATTTCCTAATGCAGAAGATGTCTTCAGGCATCAGAGCTCCTGACTCCTCAACAAGCGTTTTGATGTCTTCTGCATCAGCAACATTTGGGCATCCTGACATGATTTCCTTGGTCTGAGATGCTCACCCTTATTCCTTAAAAGCCTGCGCCCACCCAGCTGACGGGTGATAGAAGTGGCAGCACAGCAGTCGCTGAGCATTGAGCAGAACAGAGCTCTGCAGCCGCTCAGCTCCAGCCCCACTTGCCATGCCATGGGGATGTCCCGCAGCACCACAAAGAGCTCCGCAGTCGCCCTGGCCCTCTGCTCCTCCTGGCCCTCTGCTCCTCCTGCCCCTCCACTCCTCGGTGGTGGCCCATCTGGGTGAGTTGGGTCTCGCTGTGTCCTTCCGCCTGAGTGCAGTTCAAGTGAAAACACAGAGATGATACAGATCTGCGCACAGCCCAAGGAGCACTGGGTGCAGGCAGTCCTGGAGCACTTTCAGAACCACTGAAACTGACCCTTCCCTGTTCTCCTGCCATTGGGCTTGGCCTGCAGCACCACGTACACAGCAGAGCACTTGAACTGCATCTTCTAAGTTTATTCTATTTCACTTATTTTAGTGACATTTTTTCTTTGCCTAAGAAAAGGGAAAATACAAGAACAATTTAAAACATATCATTACATAATAATCCCACATGGGCTTAGTAGTTTTGATGCCTCAATAAATTGTTTGGACTATCAAACCCATTTGTTTGTCTCCTGTATGGATTATCAAACCCCTTTCTTTGTTTCCATTCCCTTTGGGAGCCCATGTTGCTTCCCCCTCCCACAGTGGGCTCAGCTCCCCGGGGCCAGCCCTAACCTCAGCACATCCCCAGTGGGTGATGATGGCATCCTGGCTGGGGTGCTTCTCTGGAAAATAGTTCAGCAGCAGCAAAGTGCAGACAGGAAGGTCACCTGGACTAAGGCTGCTCCTCCCTGCACTGTTCAGGCACACCAGCGAACTCAGCAGTGAGCTTTTACTTTTTCTTAGGGTGATCCCAGGGAGTTGTTCAGAGAGATCTCTGCAGGCTGGGGAAGTGGGCAGAGTAGAGCGTCGTGAGGCTTAACAGGGGCAAGTGCAGGGTCCTGCACCTGGGGAGGAATAACTGCAGGCACCAGCCCAGACCCCAGTATCAGCTGCTGTCATACAGCAGTGCCTCCAAAATGGAGCAAAATGTCCCCAAGATGTCAGAGCTGGAGCTTCTCGGCAACCTTCCTGAGTGAAGGGAATAATCCACAGCCCTGAGGATACACCATGGGCACAGGAGGAAAGGAAGGAGGTCCCCATACCCATCGGTCCCCACTTATTGGGATGAGCCCTGCTTCACTCAGAAGATAAGTGCAGCAAAAGCATCACTGAGTTTTGGGGTTTTAATTCCTGCAAGTGCAGAAGTGATTAGACACAACAAAATTGTATCATTACAATTTCATGAGTGACCATCCTAGACAGGCAAAAGAAGTAGGTTAGACAGTGACCTTCGTTCAGCTACAAAAGACATTAATTTGCATATCACAGAATCACAGAATTACAGAATCACAGAACTGTAGGGGTTAGAAGGGACCTCCAGGGATCATTGAGTCCAGTCCCCCTGCCAAGGCAGCTCCCTGTCCCAGGTTGTACTCCAGACAGGTCTTGAACATCTCCAGAGAAGGAGACTCCACCACCTCTGTGTGCAGCCTGTGCCAGTGCTCCATCACTGCACTGTGAAGAAGTTCCCATGCACATTTGTGCAGAACTGAAGCACTACATTCAGCTCTGAGACCTCCAGAATATCAGGGATGTGAAGCTGTTTGAGAGGATCCAAAGGAGACCATGAAGATGATCAGAGGGCTGGAGCACCTATTCTACAAAGAAGGGTTGAGGGAGCTGGGCTTGTTTTGGCCTGGAAAAGAGAAGGATCTGGGAAGACTTTGTTGTAGCTTTCAATACTGAAAGAGGGCTTCTAAGAACGACAAGGACTTTTTATAAGGATAAGGATAAGGGGTAAGGGTTTTAAACTGAAAGGTGATACATTTCGATTCAATTCAAGGAAGAAACTCTTCTGTAGGAGAGTGGTTAGGCACTGGAATACATTGTCCAGAGAAGCTGTGAGCGTCCCACTTCTGAAAGAGCCCACGGTCAGGTTGGATGGGGATGGGACCACTCAGCCTATCACAGATAAACAGACAGACAGACAGGTTGGAACTACATGTTCTTGAGGGTCCTTTTCAACCCAAATCATTCCGACATGTAAATGATTCGGAGATTCTGTGGTTCTGTTATACAAACTGTCAGCTGAGCAGCTGAAACTATGTCCAGTCTCTCACTAGCACACATAGGCTCGTACATATTAAGACCTTTCTTCAGTTTTGTACAGTGTGTTCCTGTGGTTCAGCTGAAGAACACGGCTAACATGTTAAGTGGTATTAATGTGGTGCATTCCATGTTCCTTGTGCTTGTGCTGCTTGCTACTCTCAGCTTGCTACTACAGGCTCCACCCCTCTGCACTGCACCTCAAACTCCAGCCCTAAATCGTCGCTCTTTCACCTCAAACTCTAGCCCCTGTCCTTCCTAATTTCATCCCAGATTCCTGCCCCAAACCCTCACTGTTTTCCTCCCACACAGTGGTCCCTTATCCTCACTCCACTTCTATCTAGACTCTCTTTATCCACTATTTTTCTGAGCTGTAAGTGTGGTTGACTGTATAATCTTTAATTACTTAATAATTACTGTTTAGAATAGGACTTAAATTTTAGAAAGGTTGGCAATTACTTTGTCAGAGAGCACTGTCCAATTACTCACCAGAACTCTTGCTGCTTGGGACCCTGCCCTCTGCCCTGGGTGGCCAGTTACAAGCCCACTGTCCTCGGGAACCTTCCTGTAACAGCCCCTGACCCTTGATGCTTCTCCACACCGTTCCCTTGCGTCCTGTTGCTGTCGCCAGAAAGCAGAGCTCAGCACTGTTTTCCCTGCTGTCAGTATATACACGTAGATAGATTTACATGTTTAGGCTAAAATGAGAAATAGATGGGCGTGTTTATATTTGAATTGTAAAGTATCAGCATATGTGGAATTCCTTAGTATAATAAAAGCCTTAAAACTGAAACTGTCCAAGTGTGTGGTAGGGTACTGAGATAAGTGTCAGAAAGAATTTGTGTACCGGAATTAAAAAACATTTTTACAACCTTTATTCTCACTTTAGGGCTCTTAAATGAACCAAGTGGATAAGACTTCCAGAGACTCCTCAACCCTTCTGGATTTCACACAGTGAAGGAAACAAGGCTGGGGAATAAAGTATAGGTTTAAGGAATTTTCATCACTTAAAACAAATCTAGCAAACAAAGCACGCTTCTCTGAGAAGCATGTTCTTGTATTAAATAAAGTTTCTAACTTGTGTGAAAAGATGAAAGAGTGAAAGGTTCAAAGAGAATGATTTGGTAATATTAAAAGTTAATGGAGTAGATACATTAAATTAAGATTAATAGTCTAATTATAAGTATTAGGATCAGAGCAAATGTGAGGAAATGAAGTATCCGATCAAAAGCTTAAAACAGGAGCAGCTGAAATTTCATTTTTTTTTCCTACAAGATACTAAAATACTTTAGACTTCTAAGTAATCTTCTTACTTACACGTGGGAGCACATAGATTCATAGATACATGAGGTTGGAAAGGACCTACAAGATCATCTAGTCCAACCATCCTCCTATCACCATCCCTACCCACTGAACTACTAAATCAAATCCCTTAGCACCTCTGTGCTAAAAAAAAAGGTTTTACTATCCCCTTTCACACAAGAAACATCAGCTGTAATTCTGAGGGCTGCTCTGAAAGTAATGCCTCGTATGCTGTGATTGGAAATAAAGCTAATTAATCAAATAAAATGAGCAAGGGAGAGTGTCTAATAAACCGAAGGCCTTACACTAACGCTGAAGGCGAGACGGCAGCTGAGGATGCCAAAGGAACGTTCTCCTGCGTGAGGTGTGAGCAGGTGGAAGATCTGCTTCGCATGGTGACAAAGCTGAAAGAGGAGGTTGAGGGACTGAGGGCCATCGGGGACTGCGAACGAGTGATTGACTGGTGGAGTAGCTCCCTCGAGCGCCAGAGAGAAAGGCACCGGGGAGATCCCCCGCAATTGGTGGTGGACTCTCTGACCTGCCCCCATGGGACAGAGGGGGGGTATCTGAGGGATGGGGAGGGCTGGTAGAGAGTCCCTGCTCAGTACCGTGGACAATCTCCCCCTCAGCCTACGTCAGGTCCCCCTAAACAATAGGTTTGCAGCACTGGATGTTGAAGGGGATTTAAAGGGGGAGGTGCCGTAAGATTCCCACAGGAGGTCACCAATGGCAAGGCAGTTGACTCCGCGCATTGAGACTGCTGCTGCCAAGACAGAAAGAAAGGTGATTGTAGTGGGCGGCTCCCTTCTCAAGGGAACTGAGGGCCCCATTTGCAGACTGGACCCAAACCGTGGGGAAGTGTGCTGTCTCCCTGGGGCTCGGGTCAGGGACATAGCTAGAAGACTCCCGGATTTGATACACCCCACCGGCTACTATCCGTTACTCGTAGTTCGGGCAGACAGCAATGAAATAACTTAGAGAAGCCTGCAAACTGTGAAAAGAGATTTCAGGGGTTTAGGGTGATTAGTTCAAGGGGTGGGAGCACAAGTGGTGTTTGCTTCCATACCTCCTGGAGTGGTGAGGGACACAGAATGGGCTAGGAAAACACAGGTGATGAATAATTGGCTCAGAGGCTGGTGTAGAGACAGACACTTGGGGGTTTTTGACCATGGGGCAGTTTACTCGGCTCCTGGCCTGTTATCTGTTGATAGAATGCCCCTGTCTCAAAGGGGGAAATGAATCCTAGCATAGGAGCTAGCTGGACTCATCGAGAGAGCTTTAAACTAGCTGTGATGGGGGAAGGGGATAAAACAGGGCTCACCAGTAAAGAGCCCAGGGGGGCTGTGCTGGAGCAAGGGGTGAGGCAGATGTCTCAGCTGAAGTGCATCTACACCAATGCAGCATGGGCAACAAACAAGAGGAGCTTGAGGCCATTGTAAGACAGGCTAACTATGACCTTGTCAGTATTACAGAAACACGGTGGGATCTCTCCCACGACTGGAGTACTGGGATTGATGGCTACAAGCTCTTCAGAAGGGATAGACAGGGAAGAAAGGGTGGTGGCATAGCTCTCTATATCAAAGAGTGTGTTGTGGTTTTGTGGTTTTGATGCCGGTATTCCACATCAGACCATCATGCAGCAGTTAAGGAATTAATGCTGTTGGGAGCAGCAGAGAAGCAGAGCTCCAGCAGCAGAGGGGCAGAGCTCCGCACCGGTTGCCAGGCCGCGCTCTGCCTGGGCGCGTCCCTCTGGGCTGCCGTGGAGGTTCAGCACGTGTGCTTCCCCTGCAGTTTTCTCCTTAACGTAAGCTCACAGCTTTTGGTTTGGAAATTTTATCTCTCTCAATTGTTCAATTTTATTAGATTTAGGAAAGTTACCGTTCCTTCTCAGATCGTGCTGTTGTCTTCTTGTAGACCCATCTCTTCCCACTGTTTTACTCCTCCCCCCGGAGCACACGGCTCTGCTCAGATGTCTGCACGGCCACTGACGCAGTTCTGTTTTTTTCCCCTCCTCAATCCCTTCTTTCTTTCCCTTGGGTCACTGTCACGGATAACACCGTGACAATTATTGGTGGAGAATGCAGGCAGTGCAGTATTTGTACTCCATTGTAAATCTGGTGCTAAGTGGCCTAAGGTTTTCATGTACCTTGGAACATGTTGGCGTTTTTTTAAGCTCCTCATGTTCAGCACTGGAGTCATACCTGCGTACAGCTACTTTATTGTGCTGATGGATTTACGTGCTTCCTGCCTGAACACCCTCGCTAATGTGACCGATTATACAGCATTTGGATTGGTTTCCAGTTACTCTTTTCAGGTCTTTACCTATATTCAGGATGCCAGCCTGGCAACTGTGTTATCTATTTTTCTGAATGCTCTCTTGGCAATTTATATCATGTGGAGGAAGCCTTCCTCAAAACCAGATTGTGCTGAATGGCAGGGAAGGTGGGAAAAATTAGGAAAGAAATTAGAAGCATGGGGACCCCCAGTGTTATACAATTTTGATCTTGAGCACCTGTGGGATCCTGAGAAATTCAGTGAGTGTTTAGGTAAGGAGTCATGTGACTCAGGACGATCTGAGAAGGAACGGATTGTTTGGGGTTTGGCTTGTGCTTATCGAGCTATAATTGACATTCTGGAGAGAAATGGTTTCCAAACCAAGGTCCAAAGCAAAAATGAAAACCTCGAAGTTAGACCTGACCAATCACAGGAAGCACCGGCATCAGTGTCGGTTGCCCCTGCGGAAGGCCAGAAACGGACACGGCCGTCCTCGCGCCTAGAACGGAAAGAAGAAGAAGCAGAGAAAGAAGAGGAAGATCCAGGCGAGGGGCCCTCCTCAGCACCACCATCACCACCTAGAAAGGCCACTAGGAAAAGTGAGAGACGTGGAGAAGACAGCGATGATGATGGAGTCACTGTTACCACTACTCGTCGGCCCCTAAAGATGACTGAAATACAAGGTTCAAGAAAGGAGTTTGTACGGCGCTCAGGTGAATCTATTGTCACCTGGTTGCTGCGGTGTTGGGACAACGGTGCCAGCAGCATGTCCCTAGATGGCAGCGAAGCCCGCCAACTGGGAAGCATTGCTCGAGACCCAGCTATCGACAGAGGAATTGGCAGATGTCTGAATGGAGTCGCTACCCTCTGGGAATGAGTACTAGTGGCTGTAAAGGAGAGGTATCCTTACAAAGATGATCTGGAGCCTAAGGTGGAAAGATGGGACACCGTGGAGAAAGGAATCCAATTTTTGAGAGAAACAGCCGTAGTAGAGATGCTGTATGATCCCAATTTCGTCCCTTACAATCCACACCAGGACCGTGATCCTGATAGAGTAAGGTGTACACCTGATGTATATCATAAGCTCTCAAAAACAGCACCAGAGAGGTACGCAAGTACACTGGTAGCAATGTTCCATAGATTCAAGGGTCAAGACAGAAGACTCCCAGTTTATGAATTGACTATTACACTCCAAAACTTTGAACAACAGTTTCCACCATCACGTGCTTCCATTGCAGCTATAGTAGCAGAAGAAGTAGGTGAGATGAAGGAGACACAGAAAACTATACTGGAGGGACTGTCATTACTGATGAATAGGGATGAACCTGTGTCAGTATTGGAAACACCTGATGAAGACGAGCATGACCCAAAGAATCTGGTGAAGCAATTGATGAAACTGATGAAAGTCTCAGCCACCAAAGGCAGCCGCCTCTCTGCTCAAGCAAATGACAACAGTAACATCATGTCACGTGTGGCCATGTGGAGCTTCTTACGAGAAAACGGAGAGGACATGAGGAAGTGGCATAGAAAACCCACTCCTGCACTGTGAGCATGGGTGAGAGAACTACAGCAGAGATCAGCCAACAACGAAATTGATCCTGTCGCTGCAGGTAACCAATAGAGGGGCCCTGCCCTCAGCCAGGGGAGGGAAAGGGATAATAGAGTGTATTGGACTGTGTGGATTAGATGGCCTGGCACATTAGAGCCACAAAGATATAAGGCACTGGTGGACACTGGTGCACAGTGCACTCTGATGCCCTCGAGTTATAAAGGGACAGAATTGATTCCTATTTCTGGAGTGACTGGGGGTTCTCAGGAACTGTCTGTGTTGGAGGCAGAAATAAGCCTCACCGGTAAAACCTGGCAGAAGCATCCCATAGTGACTGGACAGGGGGCTCCATGCATACTCGGTATTGACTATCTCAGAAGGGGACATTTCAAGGACCCCAAGGGATACCGATGGGCTTTTGGAATAGCTGCTGTAGATGCAGACAACATTCAGCAGCTGTCTGTTTTACCTGGCCTGTCAGAAGATCTGTCTGTTGTGGGGGTACTGAAAGTGAAAGAGCAGCAGGTACCTATTACTACAAAAACAGTCCACAGACGGCAGTACCGCACCAACAGGGATTCCTTGCTCCCCATTCATAACTTGATCCGTCAGCTAGAGAGCCAGGGAGTGATCAGCAAAACTCACTCACCATTTAACAGCCCCATATGGCCGGTGTGTAAAGCCAGTGAAGAATGGAGGCTGATGGTAGATTACCCTGGCCTGAATAAGGTCACAACCCACTGAGTGCTGCTGTGCCAGATATGTTGGAGCTGCAATATGAACTGGAGTCAAAAGCAGCCAAGTGGTATGCCACCACTGACATTGCCAATGCTTTCTTTTCTATTCCTTTGGCCACAGAGTGCAGACCACAGTTTGCTTTCACCTGGAGGGGCATTCAGTACACCTGGAACTGTTTGCCCCAGAGGTGGAAACACAGCCCAACCACTTGCCATTGGCTGATTCAAACCACACTGGAACAGGGTGGGTCACCTGAGCACCTCCAGTACATTGATGACATTGTTGTGTGGGGTGATACAGCAGAGGAAGTTTTTAAAAAAGGAGAGCGAATAATCCAAATTCTTCTGGGTGCTGGTTTTGCTATTAAATGGAACAAAGTGAAGGGACTTGCCCAAGAAATTCAGTTCCTAGCAATAAAATAGCAAGATGGACGTCGTCACATTCCAGGAGATGTGATTGACAAAATCACCAGTATGTCACCACCCACTAGCAAGAAAGAGACAAAGTCTTTTCTTAGTCATTTCTGGCTTATTACCTGATCATGTCTTGATTTTGCCTGTTGGGCACTATCAGTTGGTGACTGACTAGTCTTCAGATGTGATGGAAGAAGTGGCCAAGTACAAATCTGCCCTGAAAGAATTTTTCAGAAGCAAGGGAAAGAGATATGTCTTATTTGAAAGGAACTATAAGAGTCAGCATCTGCAGTTACAGGTATGGTTTCATTGTACTCCTAAGAGGATGCAACTGTGCACTTCTCCATGACTGAACTGAAAGGGAAAGCTCACTTTCAGCTTTGTCAGAGTATGCGGAAGCATTTTGCCCACAGACAGAGGCAGAACAAAACCAAAACCGATGTGCGTGATGGTTGTGCTACAATCCTTAAATTCTTCATATTATAGCAGCAGAGCATCAACTGTGTTGAGTGGGCAAGGGAAACTCTTCCCTGCATAAATATGATTTAAAAACACCACAGGGATTCCAGGCAAGGTTTTAGAACTGGTTTCTGTTGTGGTTTTGTGGTTTTGATGCCGGTATTCCACACCAGACCATCATGCAGCAGTGAAGGAGTTAATGCTGTGGGAGCAGCAGAGGGGCGGAGCTCCGCACCGGATGCCAGGTGGCGCTCTGCCTGGGCGCGTTGCTCTGGGCTGCCGGAGGTTCAGCACGTGTGCTTCCCCTGCAGTTTCCTCCTTAAGGTAAGCTCACAGCTTTTGGTTTGGAAATTTTCTCTCTCTCTCAGTTGTTCAATCTTATTAGATTTAGGAAAGTTACCGTTCCTTCTCAGATCGTGCCGTTGTTTTTGTAGACCCATCTCTTCCCGGTTTCCCCCTCCCCCCCGGAGCGCAGCTCTGCTCGGGCGGCCGCGTGGCCACTGACGCAGTTTCTTTTTCTCTCCTCTCTCCCTTCTCGGTTTCCCTTGGGTCACTGTCATGGATAACACCGTGACAGTTTCTTACTCTAATCTGCTCCCATGGGCACACAAGCTGCTGTGTGCTCACCTTACAATTGGAGTAGGCTGAAAATGTAAGGATATGTGCAAAATTGTAGTCATTATTTACCAATATCAGCCCTTCAGTTTGATTTTTTTTCCTTGTGCATGGGTCACTTAGTGGTTTATTGTGGTGGTTTGTTTGTTTGTCAGATCTGTAATGGTATCAGAGCGGCCTGGAACTACCACAGAGATCAGAAAGGAGGGAAGCTGTGCTGAGATCTTTTTCAGGCTCTTAGTTCTCAGCTTTTTATTCAACTCCTACAGGAAAGTTCTCACAAGTTTAAATCTGTACAGGCAGGTGCTCACCCATCCTGTTTGATGACATTGAACAGAACTGAGGAGCATACCAGCTTCAGTGATGGACTGATTGCTTTCTGCAAGGCAGTGGTTTCCGTCATCTTTACTTCTTTGGAAACGTTTGTCTCTCCAGGTGATTCCTGTCCCATTGGACTATACTTCTGAAGACATTAAGGAGTGCTTTATTACACAGGCACAGGAGCCACAGATTGAACTGTTCGAAATCCCAGAGCACTCGGATATCACGCAAGTACGAGATACTTCAATCTTCCTTCACCTCTGTCCCATCGAGGCTGCTCTTTCCCTCTGCTCTTACACCCTCGTGGGTTAAGATTAAGCTGTTTGGAAGCAGACTGTGGTAGACTTGGAGCCCACATGCCAGTTGTGTTCAGCTCTTCATGAAGTTCCTGACAATGTTTAGTTTAATTGTATTTTTGTTTAGTTTAATTGTAGAACCGATGGAAAGTTGGTTGCGGCTGATGCTGAATTGGGATCCAGAACAGAGAGGTAGAGACTTGGATCCTGAAACCAAGAGTCCGAAGTGCTTCCTAATGATGGATCGCATACTGAATTTGAAGGTAAGTGTAGTTTTACTGGGCTCAGTAGAAACATTTCAGAGAACAGGAATTGTGCTCAGAACGAAACTCATCAAAGGTAGATTCCTGGTATCATCTAGATTCTGGATTTTGAGGAATCTCTTTGTTGGTGAGTATATGGCCTATCTGGCACATATCTGAAGATAGAATATCATATGCTATATTATTCTCTCTAGCTTTCTTCTTGTAACA
This sequence comes from Cyrtonyx montezumae, assembly GCF_038088225.1. NCBI lineage: Eukaryota > Metazoa > Chordata > Aves > Galliformes > Odontophoridae > Cyrtonyx > Cyrtonyx montezumae. The sequence continues at coordinate 33,736,409 of NW_027072045.1, forward strand.
GAAGAATGATCCTATATTCCTGCCTGTCATCTTAGTGAGGACTCAGCGAGCTCATCTGGCTGTTTAATATTTGGTAGAGACTATTAATTTTGAATGCTGTTGCTGATACTGTGACTCCAGGTTTGCGTACAAGTAGTAGAGCAGAGATTGTATTCTCTTGGTTGCTCCCCTTCAAGCAATGTATTGGAGCTCTGCTGGAGTGAGTTTAGCTGAGGCAAAAGTGCATGGAAGCTAGAGGATAATCTGAAGGAATTCCAAAGGAATTAGAGACAGAAACACAAAACACTGTGGCAATAATTGGGACTTACCATAATCTAAATTGTGATGTGGTTTGAGACCTCTGGTTTCCCAGGTACAGTAAAAACAGAGAGAGCTATGAAAGCAGTGAGAAGACAGGCGGAGGTATGTCACAGCTGTTTGGTTTGTTTTTTCAATAAGGAGGAATTAAAATAAGACTCCTTTTCTTAAGTATGTCGACAGTAGAAGGAAGACTAGGGAAAACGTGGGTCCCCTACTAAATGAGGGGGATGTTCTGGTAATGGCAGATGCAGAGAAGGTAGAGATACTGCATGCCTTCTTTGCTTCTGGCTTCACTGTGGGAACTCCCCCTCAGGACTCCTGGACTGTGGGGCTAAGTGAGAGGGACTGGGGAAAGGAAAGCTCCCGTTTGGTGATGGAGGAGATGGTCCAAGAGTGTCTAGGCAACATCAGTGTACATCCATGGGCCCTGATGGAATGCATCCATGTGTGCTGAGGGATTTGGCAGAGGTGATCGCTGAACTGCTCTCTATCACCTTTGAGAGGTCCTGGAAAATGGGAGAGGCGCCTGAAGACTGGAGGATAGCCAGTGTCACTCTGGCCTTCAGAAGGGGTAAGAAAAGAAGACCTGGGTAACTACAGGCCAGTCAGCTTCACCTCTGTCCTTGGAAAGGTGTTGGAACAGTTTGTTCTAGATGCTGTCTCCATGCAGTTGGAAGAAAAGAGAATTATCACGAGTGTGGAATAGATGAGTGGATGGTTGTCGGAGCGGCGGGAGACAAACACACTACCACGTAGATGATCAGTAAATCTCAACTTTAGTCAGAAGGCTACATTCTTTTATACTGTTAGTTTAATGAGGTTCATACATATTGCAAGCCTGAGCTCCCTTATTGGCTAAGCTTGAGCTATTCCATGTGTCTGCTCTTGCGGTTTCTGCGGTCAGCACTTCCTTAAAACAACAATCTTATCTTTGTTCTTATGGTTCCTGTTTTACACACCAGGTCAGCATGCCCTTAGCTACTATTATTTTTGCTGACCAGCTGTATTTGGTCTCCAAAGTTCGAGCCAAGTTTCGAAAACACTCTCCACAGATGGTGAGGTGGGTTGAGAATTGGCTGACTGGCAAAGCTCAGAGGGTTGTGATTGATGGTGCAGAGTCTAGCTGGAGGCCTGTACTTAATGGTGTTCCTCAGGGATCAGTGCTGGGTCTGGTCCTGTTCAACATCTTCATCAATGACCTTGATGAGGGAAGAGTCCACCCTCAGCAAGTTTGCTGATGATACAAAGCTGGAAGGAATGGCTGACACACTGGAAGGCTGTGCTGCTATTCAGCAAGACCTGGGCAGGCTGAGAGCTGGGCAGAAAGGAACCAGATGAGGTTCAACATGAGCAAGTGTAGAGTCTTGCACCTAGGGAGGAATAGCTGCATGCACCCGTACAGGTTGGGGGGTGACCTGCTGGAGAGGAGCTCTGTAGAGAGGGACCTGGGTGTTGTGGTGGATGACAGGTTGGCCATGAGCCAGCAGTGTGCCCTGGTGGCCAAGAAGGCCGGTGGTAACCTGTGGGGTGCATTCAGAAGAGCGTGGCCAGCAGGTTGTGGGAGTTGATCCTTCCCCTCTGCTGTGCCCTGGTGAGGCCTCATCTGGAGTACTGTGCCCAGTTCTGGGCTCCCCGGTACAAAAAAGACAGGGATCTCCTTGAAAGAGTCCAGCAGAGGGCTACAGAGATGATAAAGAGCGTGGAACACCTCTCTTATGAGGAAAGGCTGAGAGACCTGGGGCTGTTCATCCTTGAAAGAAGAAGATTTGGGGGATCTGATCCTCGTCTATAAATATTTAAGGAGCAGGAGGCAAAGGGATGAGGCCGGGCTCCTCTCAGCAGTGTGTGGCGATAGGATGAGGGAAAATGGCTACAAACTGAAGCACAGCAAGTTCCGCACCAATGTGTGTGGGAATTTCTTCCCAGTGCAGTGACGGTGCACACAGAGGTGGTGGGGTCTCCTTCTCTGGAGATGTTCCGGACCCACCTGGACACCGAGCTGTGCAACCTGGGCTGGGAGCTGGCTTGGCATGGGGGTTGGACTAGACTTCTCTGGACTAGACTAGAGGTCTCTTCCAACCCCTACAATTTTGTGATTCTGCGATTCTTAAACAATGCTGGCTACTTCAGAGCCGACAGTCTTGAGATGGCCTTTGTGCTAGCTTGTTGCTATTCTTCTGGGGTAATTAAGCCGCAGCCTGGCTTCTGGAGCTGTTGGTGAGTTTGGTCATAGTTAAAAGTTACAGGTCCAGACCTTATGATGTAATTGTAATTAATTTGCACTCTATTTTACAGATAGTATGCATCCTAAATATGACCTCTGCCAAGTTGTTTCGTTTCTCTTGCATCCTGAGGAAAGTCTTCATTCCCTTCAGATTCAAATTGAGTTTGAAACTGGAATAAGCACTGGAAATCAGGAACTGCTCTTGGAAACAGGAATTTGCCTGGACCCTCGGAAACCCGCTTCTCAATGTGTTATTGATGGCGTAGTAAGAATGATTCTGTTCATTTAATGTCTTTTGCACTCGTAGGGAATTTGAAAATTCCCTAGGAAGGGGAAGGGAAAGTTAAGTGCCTTGTTCTCCTCCCACTTGAGGCAATTTACTCTATGGAGCATTATTTTTTTGGGTAACTTAGATAGGTTCCTATGGTTGTATTCCAACTAAATCTTTAAAGCAGCTTGCTAGCAGAGGGCCCCGTGCTTCTGTAGAATCTATCAAAATCAATATTCTACAGAGCAGTCCTGCAATCAGTTCAAGATTATTCTGCTGTTAGGAAGGAAGGTCCCACCTTGTGTGGCTGTGTATTCCTCTTGGAGATCAAGTGATCATTTGGCAGCATTGTAAAGCAGATTTTGACAACGTTCAGTCAAAGGAGCAAGCTCACCTAGTTTACTTAACCAACCCACAGCCTCATGATGGCTGGACCTGTGCTCTAAGCTGAGCATCAGCCAACACCCCCAGGTCCTTTTCCTCTATACAGTCTTGAAGCCATTCTGCCCCAAGCCTATAGCATTGCACGGGGTTATTGTGGCCAAAGTGCAGGACCCGGCACTTGGCCTTATTGAACCTCATCCCATTGACCTCAGCCCAGCTATTCAGTCCTGCAGCACAGTGCTCCCAGCGTTGCACTCTCTGTTTTTGCAGCGCAGTGGAGGTGGTGCTGGAGGACAAGATCCCTCTGTTGACCACGTGCTTCCAGAGCATCCTCCTGCTTCCCTCAGAGCAGGACCTGGACGTCAGCCTTTACTCAAGGGTGAGTGCCTGGAAGCTGCAGGACCCTCCCTCATGCCTCACAGGAGAGGGTTTCGCCATGCCCACCCCCCTACCTCTCCCCTTTTTACTCCCCTCCTCCATCCCTCCCACAGATCCTGAGGGCACTGGACCAAATGCTGCACATGCTGGTGATTGTCCACCCCATCGCCAGCATTGGTGAGGAGCTGCGGAGCGTCTTCCAGGTGGGCTCTGCCCACAGGGGCTGCACAGAGGAGGGCTGTTCCTTCCACCCCCCTCCCCTCACCTTCTGGGGTGAGCTGGGGGGCCGCAAGGCAGAGCAGCGCATCTAGAAGCTGAGCCATTTGCTGGCGCAGTTCTGCCAGGCCGGGGTAAGGGGCTAACACCCCTAATGCGGGGGTCTTCATCTCTCCTTCTCCCCACTCTGCCCACCCCACTCCCATCACTGGGGGAGGGGTGCACTCAGCATCGCGCTCTCTGCACGCAGCGCCATGGCTCCTTGAGACAAATCAGCTTGGCCCGCTATGAAGAGCTCCACCTGCCCGTGCTGGAGCAGCTGGTGGGAAGCCTCGTGCTGTGCTGCGCCTCCCAGGAGGACAGGACGTGCCGCTCTGCTCTCAGCGCTCTCCATCACCTCTATGCACTCACTGTGGGGAGAGCCCATAAGGCGATGGCTGCTGGCGCTGTCCGTCCATTGCAGATGTCCCACAGGGGTGAGTGGGGACGGCGCTGCGTTGGCTGCTGCACAGAGCAGCAAAGGAGCAGAAGCTCATGGGGTGGAGGAGCTGTGACCCGCGGCCCCATGCTTGGGGTGGAGGCACTCAGTGCTCACTCACCTTTGGCTTGCTCTCCTTTCCAGGCTGAGAAGCACCGCAGAAGGAGGAGCAGGAGAAACTCGAGGAGTGGTAAGATGACGATGAGTTCTCCTTGTCCACCATCACCACGGACATTGTGCTGGTGAGGAGGGCTTGCCGCAGTGGGATTCGTGACCGAGGAGTCTGTGGGAATGGGGGGAACACATCGGATGTTCCTTCCCCCTCTCTGTGTTCATTCCCCCCAGCGCTTTGCAGAGCACTTCCACTCGTCGGAGAACACCGACCTCATCCTCGTGGCGCTGCAGGGAATAAGGGACTGCAGCAGCTACAACACACAGGTGGCTTGCCACCACGATGGCTGCCCTGATGGGCAATTTCAAGCCTACACCCAATGATGTGAGCAACCGGCATCTGATTGCTGGGAGGCTGAGCCCGTGGTGGGGTGGGATTGGGGTTGGACTGGGGGCTGTGGTTGTGGTTGGGTTGGGTCTTGGGGAGCTAGGGTTGGGTCTTGGGGGTTGGGTTGGATTGGTTGGGTGCAGGAAGGCCATGTTGGGTTGGGTTGGGTTGAGTGCTGGTGGTTAGATTTGGCTTGGGTGCTGGAGGTCAGGTTGGGTTGGATGCTGGTGGTTAGGGTTGGGTTGGGTGCAGGAAGGCAGTGTTGGGTTGGGCTGTCCCACATGGCAGCCATCTGATTCGGGACCTGAGGGTGCTTGACTAATCTTGGGGCAGCCCGAAAGCTCTGCTGTCCCCATGTCCCATCCAGGTGCAGCGGATCATGACAGCCATCCAAAGAAGCAGGAAGATGACCATGGAGATGCGGGCACAGAGGATCATCCAGGGTGCCTTGCCCTGGCTGGCTGCTTCTGATCCTCATGCAGTGACACTCAGCCTGCTGCGCTGCTCCCCCACCTGATAAGTGAGTTGCCCCCCCCACCCCTCCATGTGGAGAGAGACCCCCATCCCCACATGGACAGCGACCTCCACTCCATGTGGATAGGGACTCCCACCCGACACAGAGAGGGATCCTCAGTCCACAAGTAGAAGGACCCCCACCCCATGCAGTGGGGAACCTCCATCCCACACTGAGAGGGCCCCCTGCCCCACACATAGAAGGTCCCCCAGCACACATAGAGAGACTCCCAGCCCCCTCACAGAGGAGCTCCCTCTGAGGATGGTTCTGTGCCGCAGGGACACGTGGGAGCTGTGGGAGATGGCGTTGTCCTTGGTGAACATGGTTTTATAGATGTTGCAGGAGCTGCTGCAGCTTCTGGAAGTGGCATTGGTGGACCAGGATACTGAGATCGGCACCCTTCCCCTGGCTGTGAGTTTGGGGGCCCCTGGGGAGCACCCATCTCCTTTCCCCCCCCCGTCCAGAGGAGGACTGTTTTTACGGGAGGGTATGAAGATGTTCAAAGACAAGAGCTTGGAAGCATGATTTATGCCTGACTTAATTCCATGGTCATGGGAAGTGGACTGATTTCCTGACAGTCACTGGGAAAACACACACTGGGAGGAAACAGAACCATTCAGACTGGGAGGGACCTCAACTTGTCTGCTATTCTGCCTCCTGCTCCCCAGAAGTTCTGCTTCACACTGTGTTGCACAGAAGTTTGGTCCTGAAACCCTTCAAAGATGGAGATGCTGTAAATGGTTTAGGGGCTGGCTTGTCCCAATTCCATGATGATTGGTGCGGGGGACCCATGGACCCACACCCTGGGAAAGGAGAAAGGATAAAGGGAAAAGGGAGATTGGCCTAAAAATAAAACAGCGACAGTGATCTGAGGAGGGAAGCTAATTTACTAAATGAGGTATCAAAATGCAAAATAACACAATATAATACAACATAATCAGAACTGAAGCTAATAGATCAAATTAAATGAGAGAGAGAGAGAGTCCGACAGAACTGGAGGCCTTAAGCTAAATGCTGAATAGGGAAGGGGACACAATGAGGGCCTCGGGTTGAGCGGATAGTTCAAGGCCTCGTTCTGAACTTGATGGGCAAAGAGGGTGGAGTCCTAAGGATAGAGTAGGAAAGGGGGATGCTGCTATTCTAGGGGATCCTAGATCCTCTATAAAGGCACTGAGACAGAAACCCAGCTGAAGTACCTTTATACCAATGCACACAGCCTGGGAAATAGGCAGGATGAGTTGGTAACCGTGTTGCACTTGGAAAGTTATGATATTGTTGCTATCACAGAAACACTAAATTGCTACCACTATTGAGAGGTATCGGCTCTTCAGAAGGGATAGGCAAGGTAAGAAGGGTGGGGGAGTTACCCTCTATGTCAAAGAGTGCATAGATTGTGAAGTGTCTGAGGAATAGCCACAATCAGGTCGAGAGTTTGTGGGTCCGAATCAAGGATCGATTCAGTAAAGGGCCAATCCTCAGTGGCTGGGGTCTGCTACAGACCACCCGATCAAGGGCAGCCTGTTGACGAGGACTTTTTGCTCCAGCTGCGGGAGGTTTCCTGCGCGTGGGCTTTTGTCCTGGTGGGCGATTTCAACCACCTGGATATCTGCTGGGATAATGGCACGGTGGGTGGCAGACAATCCAGAAGACTCCTGGAGTCTGTCGAGGACAACTTCCTGGTCCAGGTAATAGATGGACCGAGCCAAGGTGTAGCCCTACTAGACGTGGTCCAGGGCTGTGATTGATGGTTCTGTTTCAGGATGGAGGCCGATCACAAGCGGTGTCCATCCGGGGTCAGTTTTGGGGCTGGGGCTCTTACACATCTTAATCAGTGACATAGACAATGGCATCGAATGCCCCCTCATCATGTTTGGGGATGACACCAAGATGAGCGATGTGATTGATACATTGGAAGGAAGGGAAGCCATCCAGAGGGACCTGGACAGGCTGGAGAAGTGGACCCATGAAAACCTAATGAGGTTCAATAAGGCCGAGTGCAGGGTGCAACCCCAGGTATTTCTACACAGTGGGGAAAGATCTCCTGGAGAGCAGCCCGGATGAGAAGGACTTGGGGGTCCTGGAGGATGAGAAGCTGGACATGAGCCGGCAGTGCGCGCCTGCACCTGCACAATTGGAAGGCCAATTGTGTTCTGGGCTGCCTTAAAAAAGGGGTGGCCAGCAGGGACAGGGAGGGGATTGTCCCCCTCTACTCAGCTCTTGTGAGGCCCCATCTGCAGTATTGCATCCAGGCCTGAGGGCCCCAGCACTGGAAAGACGTGGAGCTCTTGGAGTGGGTCCAGAGGAGGGCCAAGAAGATAAGAGGGCTGGAGCACCTCTCCCGTGAGGAAAGGTTGAGGGAACCGGGCTTATTCACCAGGTGCCTGGTGGGAAGGCTTGTGCCATGCTCACCTCCTGCCGGCACAGCTCCAGATCTGAGAGGAGCTGCTGCCTATCTTGTTTGAGCAAAGCCAGCTCCTCTTCTTGTGGAGCCTGAGATTCCAGAGTGTCAAACTGCAACTGCTCCCGCTGCTCAGCTAGGTTGCTCAGCTGTTGCACCCTCTCCTGGAGGGATCGGAGCTGCCAGTGGCACAGAGGGGTGATGAGAGACACGCACGCTTGGCTCAGGATCCTAGTGGGAAGGTTTGGGCCATGCTCACCTCCTCCCAGCTGTGCTCCTGACCTGAGAGGAGCTGCTGCCTGTCTTGTTTGAGCAAAACTTGCTCCACCTTGCAAACATCCAGCTCCTGTCTCCACATAGCCATAGTTTGCTCACTCTCCTGGTGCGAATGCTCCCACTGATCAGCTTGGCTGCTCAGCTTTTGCACGCTCTTCTGGAGAGACCGGTTCTGCCAGTGGCGCAGAGGGGTGATGAGAGACATGCACGCTAGGCATAGGTGCCTAGTGGGAAGGTTTGGGCCATGCTCACCTCCTGCCGGCTTTGCTCCAGATTTGAGAGGAGCTGCTGCTTATCTTGTTTGAGCAAATCCAGCTCCTCTTGTTCTGCAGCCTGACATTTCAGTGTGTCCCAGTGTGAATTCACAGAGTTCTCAGCATAGATGCCGAGCTGTTGCGTGCTCTCCGTAAGGTAGTGGATCTGCCAGTGGAACAGAGAGGTAATGAGAGACACGCACGCTTAGCACAGGATCCTAGTGGGAAGGCTTGGGCCATGCTCACCTTCTGCCGGCCCAGCTCCATTTCTGAGAGGAGCTGCTGCCTATCTTGCTTGAGCAAAGCCAGCTCCTTTTCTTGTGCAGCCAGAAATTCCAGTGTGTTAAACTGCAACTGCTCCTGCTGCTTAGCTTGGCTGCTCAGCTGTTGAACCCTCTCCTGGAGGGAGCGGATCTGCCAGTGGAACAGAGGGGTGATGAGAGACACGCACGCTTGGCACAAGATCCTAGTGGGAAGGTTTGGGCCATGCTCACCTCCTGCCGGCTCTGCTCCTGACCTGAGAGGAGCTGCTGCCTATAATCTTTCAACAAAACCTGCTCCACCTTGCAAACATCCAGCTCCTGTCTCCAGATAGCCAGAGTTTTCTCACTCTCCTGGTGCAACTGCTCCCGCTGCTCAGCTTGTTTGCTCAGCTGTTGCACCGTCTTCTGGAGAGACCGGATCTGCCAGTGGCACAGAGGGGTGATGAGAGACATGCACGCTTGGCATAGGTGCCTAGTGGGAAGGTTTGGGCCATGCTCACCTCCTGCCGGCTCTGCTCCTGACCTGAGAGGAGCTGCTGCCTATAATCTTTCAACAAAACCTGCTCCACCTTGCAAACATCCAGCTCTTGTCTCCAGATAGCCAGAGTTTTCTCACTCTCCTGGTGCAACTGCTCCCGCTGCTCAGCTTGTTTGCTCAGCTGTTGCACCGTCTTCTGGAGAGACCGGATCTGCCAGTGGCACAGAGGGGTGATGAGAGACATGCACGATTAGCATAGGTGCCTAGTGGGAAGGTTTGGGCCATGCTAACCTCCTGCCAGCTCTGTTCCAGATCTGAGAGGAGCTGCTGCTTATCTTGTTTGAGCAAATCCAGCTCCTCTTGTTGTGCAGCCTGACATTTCAGTGTCTCCCAGTGTGAATTCACAGAGTTCTCAGCATGGATGCCGAGCTGTTGCGTACTCTCCGTAAGGTAGTGGATCTGCCAGTGGAACAGAGAGGTGATCAGAGACACGCACGCTTAGCAAAGGATCCTAGTTGGAAGGCTTGGGCCATGCTCACCTTCTGCTGGCACAGCTCCATTTCTGAGAGGTGCTGCTTCCTATCTTGTTTGAGCAAAGCCAGCTCCCTTTCTTGTGCAGCCTGAGATTCCAGAGTGTTAAACTGCAAGCGCTCCCGCTGCTCAGCTTGTTTGCTCAGCTGTTGCACCGTCTTCTGGAGAGACCGGATCTGCCAGGGGCACAGAGGGGTGATGAGAGACACGCACACTTGGCATAGGTGCCTAGTGGGAAGGTTTGGGCCATGCTAACCTCCTGCCAGCTCTGCTCTAGATCTGAGAGGTGCTGCTGCCTATCTTGCCTGAGCAAATCCAACTCCTCTTCTTGTGCAGATAGAGATTCCAGTATGTCCCAGTACAACTGCTCCCAGTTTTCAGATCGGCTGCTCAGTTTTTGCACACTCCCATGGAGGGAGCAGATCTGCCAGTGGCACAGAGGGGTGATGAGAGACACGCACGCTTAGTACAGGATCCTAGTGGGGAGGCTTGGGCCATGCTCACTACCTGCCGACTCTGCTTCTGGGCCCTTTGCATCTTTTTCAGCTTTTTATTGTAGGCTGCACTCTTCTCCGCCTGTATGAAGAAGATGGGGTCTGTGAGCAGGAGTGGCTGGGCAGGGGACATTTGGCTGTGGGCATTGAACTCGCACAGTGCACTCTGTGCCCTCTGCTCTGAGCAGTGATGTCTTTCTTGTGTCTGTGAGTGGTACGCAGTGTCATCCCGCCCTGCAGCCCCTGACAGAGCCTGGGGCTGGACCAACGTGCTGCTGGACCAGATTCTGGTCAGCAAGCAGCATCGGACTGCTGGGTGCAGAGCTCTCACTGGGGGCATGCTCAGACACCTCCTGGGGGGTCCCAGGCACTCCTGCTGCCCAGCTCCACAGCATGCTGGTGCCAGCTGCAGCAGCTGTGAACAATGGTGGCAGCTGCCCTGCTGCAGCTGCAGCTGCAGCAGAGCCGGATGCCTACCCCTCCCCTCCTTCGGGAGAGCTAATGGAGCTCTGGGAGTCTGCTTGCCTTGCAACACTTTGCGGACAAGGCCTTTTTAGTTGCCTGCTCCACACTCTACCCTGCACTACGCTCCCTGCACGATGCATCTCAGTCACTCACCTGTCCCCATAGCTGGCTTACTCTTCTGCAGAGGTGGACAGAAACAGTTCTCAGCAGGAAGGAAAGGACACAGCCCACAAGGACCTCGATGAGGATTCTGATTAACACCGCCAGGTCCATCCTGACAGTGTCAGGGGCCTCTAGAGAAAACAGAAACATGCCCACGATGGTGAGCTCTAGGAGAGGCAGGTCTATCTTCGTCCTGTTCTCTTGCCAAGAATGTCAACACAAAAGCGGCTGTCACCCAGAGCAGAGCTCCAGCAGTGAGCACCCGATGGAGCGGCTGCCCCAAGCGTCTGTGCTGGGGGAAGCTGCCCGTGTGCCTTAAAGACTGATGTCACGCCCTGCCCTGTGATGTCACAATGCCTTTCCCCCACCCTGGCCGTGGGATTCCCAGTGTGCCCTGGTGGATGCCCTGCTGGACTTGTGAGATTCGGATCTCGTCGAGGCTTGGAGAAGTTCAAAGCTCAGATAAGTCCTCTAGATGCCACTGTGATGCAGCACGAAGCCGACGTGGAGGCACACAGAAGGTTCTGGAACCCGCCTTGGACGCGAGTTTCACCGAAGACTATTCCTCGTAAGGAAACACTGGACATTACTCCAGCTTCAGCTCCGTGGAAGAGCTCTGCTCTTCATTCTGTATCTGTGCGTGACCTATGTGCTAGGGCTCGGGCTGCGTGGATGCCTCAGTTCCACTACCTGGTGGTAGGAGCTGGGCGGGCTTTAAGGTTCCTTCCTTAAAGAGTCCACCAGCTCCCACACACTCTCTTTTCTTATTTGATTCATTGGCTTCGATTCCAATTAAATGGTGTTATACTGTGGAGGGATGTCAGCGAGGGGACATGACAAGCCAGCCAATATGGTTGATAAGCACGGTTCCACTTTATTCTGCTTTGTGTCTTACAGATATACGTTTTCCTTACATCATCTAAAGTACATGTCGCATAGTGATTGGATACAGGCGTTAGCATCACATACATGATTGGTTAATATTGCCCTGAGAAAGTTACACCCTAAGCAAGTTAGCTACATACCTTTGTGCCTTACTCTCACCAATTGTTCCTTGTTCGCGCCTGCATATTGCTACATAAATTGCTACATGCTGTCCTTGCTGAACAAGATAGCGTTCAACACTTTGCTACAACTCATAAGGCCCTTACTGATTCTCATAAGGCCTCCATTGATTCATGACCTTGCTTAGCTAGCCATTCTCCAACATTATACCGTATTCTTTGGCATTCAGTGTCTCATTTTGGAAGGGAGCTCTTCTCCGACTGTTGACGCTGTTTTCTTTTTAGGCCCATCTCCCTGCCCTCTCCCATCTTCCCCTTTCCCAGGACTGTTAGTCACAAAATGTGGGCTGGGCTGAACCGGCCCAAAAACCTTTGACACATCGTGACACCGATCCGTGCACGGGGACAGTGCATCTTGTCCCCAAATCACACTGACACCGATCTGCGCATGGGAACGCTGCTGCGCGTCCCCAGCACGGTGACACTGAGCTCAGTCCTCTCCAAGCCCACCATGCTGCGATCCCATCACTCTACGGTCTCTGGGGTCCCTCCCAAACCAACAGTGCTGCGATTCTGTGCTTTTGTGATCCACGGGGACCCTTCCTACCCAACCACTCTGTGATTCCACGATCCTGTAAGTTCATAAGTTCATAAGTTCATAAGGTTGGAAAGGACCTATAAGATCATCTAGTCCAACCATCCTCCTATCACTATCTCTACCCAACTACTAAATTAAGTCCTTTAGCACCTCATCTAAACGCTTCTTGAACAGCGCTAGGGATGATGCCTCAACCACCTCCCTAGGCAGGCCATTCCAGTGCCTGACCACTCTTTCAGAAAAGAAATGCTTCCTCAGGTCTAATCTAAATCTTCCCCGGCGCAACTTGTGGCCATTCCCTCTCGTCCTGTCGTTATTTATCAGGGAGAAGAGGCCTACCCCCTCCTCACCACAACCCCCCTTCAGGAAGTGGTAGAGTGCAATAAGGTCTCCTCTGAGCCTCCTCTTCTCCAGACTGAACAATCCCAGCTCCCTCAGCCGCTCCTCATAAGACTTGTGCTCCAGACCCCTCACCAGTTTTGTTGCCCTTCTCTGAACACGCTCCAGGGCCTCAATGTCCTTCTTGTAGTGAGGGGCCCAAAACTGAACACAGTACTCGAGGTGCGGCCGTATCAGAGCTGAGTACAGGGGGATGATCACCTCCCTGCTCCTGCTGGCTACACTATTTCTAATACAGGCCAGGATGCTGTTGGCCTTCTTAGCCACCTGGGCACACTGCCGGCTCATGTTGAGCCGAGCATCAACCAACACCCCCAGGTCCTTTTCCTCTCTACATTCTTCAAGCCATTCTGCCCCAAGCCTATAGCATTGCATGGGGTTATTGTGGCCAAAGTGCAGGACCCGGCACTTGGTCTTATTGAACCTCATCCCATTTTGCTCAGCCCAGCTGTTCAGCCTATCCAAATCCCTCTGAAGGGCCTCCCTACCCTCAGGCAGTTTGACACATCCTCCCAGCTTTGTGTCATCTGCAAACTTACTGAGCGTACACTCGATTCCCTCGTCTAGGTCATCAATAAAGATATTAAACAAGATGGGCCCCAAAACTGACCCTTGGGGGACACCACTCATAACAGGACGCCAGCTGGACTTAACTCCATTAACAACTACCCTCTGGGCACGGCCCTCCAGCCAGTTCTCCACCCAGAGAAGAGTGAACCTGTCCACACCACGGGCTGCCAGTTTCCTTAGGAGAATACTGTGGGAGACCGTGTCAAAGGCCTTGCTGAAGTCCAGGTAGACTACATCAACAGCCTTTCCCTCATCTACCTGTCTGGTCACCCAGTCATAGAAGGAGATGAGGTTGGACAAGCACGACCTGCCCCTGGTGAACCCGTGCTGGCTGGGTCTGATCCCTTTATTGCCATGCACGTGTCGTGTGATCTCCCTCAAGATCATCTGTTCCATAACTTTCCCTGATACCGAGGTCAGGCTGACAGGCCTGTAGTTCCCCGGGTCTTCCTTACGGCCTTTCTTGTAGATGGGAGTCACATCGGCAAGCCTCCAATCTTGTGGGACCTCTCCAGATAACCAGGAATGCTGATAGATGGCAGAAAGTGGCTCGGCAATCACCTCTGCTAGCTCCCTCAGCACCCTTGGGTGGATCCCATCTGGCCCCATGGACTTGTGGCAGTTCAGATGGAGGAGTAGATCTCTGACCACCTCTGCTTGAATCACAGGGGGTGCATTATGCACCCCGTCCCGGACTTCCAGGTCAGGGCAAGTACCATGTGGACAACTGTCCTGTCTATTAAAGACAGATGTGAAGAAGGCATTGAGAACCTCAGCCTTTTCCTTATCGTCTGTGGTTATATTGCCTGCCTCGTTGAGTAAAGGAGGGAAATTTTCCTTAGTTTTTCTCCTGCTGTTAATATATTTGTAAAAGGGTTTCCTGTTCTCCTTTACAGCAGTAGCCAGCCTAATTTCAAGCTGGGCTTTAGCATTTCTAATTTTCTGCCTGCAGATCTTGGCCAGTTCTCTGTAGTCACCCCAAGTAGCCTGACCCATCTTCCAGAGGACATAGACTCTCTTTTTCTCCCGGAGTCTCAACAAAAGATCCCGGTTCATCCACACTGGTCTTTTGCTCCTCCGGCTTGACTTACGGGACTCCGGGACTGCCTGCTCCTGTGCCTTTAAGATTTCCATCTTGAGGAGCATCCAGGCTTCCTGGACCCCTTTACCCTTCAGGAGCAAGTCCCAAGGGACCCTTGCAACAAGTGTCCTGAACAGGTCAAAGTCTGCCCTCCGGAAGTCCAAGGTAATAGTTTTGCTAGTCACCCTCTTGACGGCACCCAGAATAGCAAACTCCACCATTTCATGGTCACTCTGGCCAAGACAATCTCCAACCTTCACATCCCCTACTAGTCCTTCCCTGTTAGTGAAAAGTAGGTCAAGCAAGGCATCTCCCCTGGTAGGCTTTTGCACCAGCTGTGTCAGGAAGCAATCATCCACACATTCTAGAAATCTCAAGGACTGCTTCCTCTGCGCAGTATTGTATTTCCAGCATATATCAGGGAAGTTGAAGTCCCCCATGAGAACGAGTGCTGGCCATCGTGCAACATCTACGAGTTGTTTATAGAACATCTAATCTATTTCTTCTGTAAGTTCCCTCCAACCCTCTATCTGCCCCCCATTTCTGCCCCCACATCCGTCTGCCCATTTACTTGACCCTGTATCTGCCTCCATACGTATCTGCCCCATATATATCTGCCCTCATGCTTACCACACACATGACCCCATGCGTGACCCCATTACTGCCCCATATCTATCTGGCCGAGAAATGCCACTGTATCTGTTGGCCCCCTATCTCTCTGCCGCCCTGTCATCCATTGGTGCCCCTGGAGCCGTCTGTCCGGAGGTGCTGATCTGTCGTGATGACACAGCACCTCCCACAACGATCACAATGACACATCTGTTTAATGTTAGAATCACAGAATCACTGCATGGCCTGGCTTGAAAAGGACAACAATGATCATCGAGTTTCAACCCCCCCGCCGTGTGCAGGGCCGCCAACCACTAGAGCGGGCTGCCCAGAGCACATCCAGCCTGGCCTGGAATGCCTCCTGTGATGGGGCATCCAACCACCTCCCTGGGCAACCTGTTCCAGTGTGTTACCACCCTCTTTGTGAAAAACTTCCTCCTCATCTCGAACCTAAATCTCCCTGCCACAGTTTAAAACCTTTCTCCCTTGTCCTATCTCTATCCACCCTCGTAAACAGGCGTTCCTCCTCCTGTTTATACGCCCCCCTTGGAAGGCCGCAATGAGCTCTCCCCGGAGCCTTCTCTTCTCCAAGCTGAACAAGCCCGGTTCCCTCAACCTTTCCTCACAGGAGAGGTGCTCCAGCCCTCTGATCATCTTTGTGGCCCTCCCCTGGACCCGCTCCAAGAGCTCCACGTCCTTCCTGTACTGGGGCCCCCAGGCCTGGACGCAGTACTGCAGATGGGGCCTCACAGGAGCTGAGTAGAGGGGGACAATCCCCTCCCTGTCCCTGCTGGCCACCCCTTTTTTAAGGCAGCCCAGAACACAGTTGGCCTTCCGGGCTGCAGGTGCGCACTGCCGGCTCCTGTCCAGCTTCCCGTCCTCCGGGACCCCCAAGTCCTTCTCATCCGGGCTCCTCTCCAGGAGATCTTCCCCCACTTTGTAGAAATACCTGGGGTTGCCTGCCCCAAGTGCAGCACCCTGCACTCGGCCTTACTGAACCTCATTAGGTTTCCATGGGCCCACTTCTCCATCCTGCCCAGGTACCTCTGGCTTGAGAAAAAATATATAATAACCAAAATATGTCTTTCATTTGGAACATTTTCAATTGGGGCAGGGGGGAGAATGTTACTCCTCTAGATCAAACAATCCCTGGTCAAATCCCAGGACTCGTGGGATCACCCTACTATGGCTTAGCCACTATTACTGAAGAATGGAGACCCCTGAGGGTTACGGGAAATGTCTCTCCTTCTCCATCCCGTTTAACAGATTATTTTTGTGTCTTAGATAAGGATATACTTATCACAAAGGAGCGTCGGCTAGCTGCTTCTGCTATGGCCTTGCCCCTGGTAATGGCACTACATAAACTAGAAGTGACAAATACTAACATAGAATCTGAGAATCAACTGTTAAGAGATCGTATTGAGAAATTAGAACAACAATTGGGCACATTAACAACCAAAAAAAAAACAGGACTAAAGCAAGTTCGTAGTGTTTCAGTTGAGGACACTCAGGTGCCTGAGGTAGCGGACCTAGATATCTCAGCTGTCAAGATCTCTAAATCAGATCTCAAAGCTCCATCCATGATGGATCCATTTGAGATCCGACCAATTATAACCCAGAAAACAAAGAAAGTGCAAGACAGACTGTGGAGAACAGGCTTGGGAAAGGAGGTTGTGTGTGCTTATCTTTGTAGCAGTGCGAACAAAACAGCATGTTCAGATCACTGAATTTTGAGAAGTAGTGCACCATTGACCGGGCAACGATGAGGGAGTAAGTTTGCGGTGGAACCAGATGGCCCTGGTATGTGTGGGAAAAGAAGAACTAATTGAACACTACTTATCTTGCAAGGACAGAGCAAGAACCACTGCTTAACAATTATTCTAAAAATAGCATGTGTTCAAGGGGTATAAAAGTATGTAACCTGCGCAATAAAGTTGGCTTGGCTGCATAATCATATTGATGTCTCTCTGAGTCCTTGCATCGGCATCTTAAGAAGATCGTTCGGGCGCGGCCATGGTTCATCCTCCTGGGGTCACCGCAACATCTGGTGCCCGAACAGGGACCCTGAAGCCACTGCCGAACTTGGGACGTGAGGAAGGTGACGGGTGCTTCACAGATGGTTGGCGCCGCAGCATTCTAAATTACATAAGTGTTGCGGTAGCTGGAAGCGGGGTAACGACCTGCCCTGTGTGCCACCATGGAGTGGGAAGCTGCGGAGAAACTGCTTCTATGTATTCTCTCTAAGGGAGGCAAGCAGGCATCTCCAAAAGGCATTTCAGAGCTGATAAAATGGGCCCAAAAAAATGGACATTTATCAGAGGTTGCACTGATATTCAGTGTCTCTGAGTGGCGTGAGATTGGAAATTATATGTGGAACGCAGTTATAGAAGATAAAAAGGAGGGAAAACAATTAGTATCGCTAGGCCCAACCTGGCGGGCCATTATCAACAGCTTGAACCATATGCAGGCAGAGCGTCAGATTGCAGCAGCGGCTGTCCAAGCCCTGTCTGCTCCCTCCACGCCAACTACATCTCCAACAACTACGATAAACCTGTTAGACTTTCCATCACCAGGCATAGGGCACCCCGTTTGTTCAACAGCAGCCCAAGTAAAAGCGGCATTGGAATCTTCCTCTGTAGAGGGCAGAGAGGGGGCTCAATCTGCTGAAATGACTGGTTCTGAACGAGTAAAGGAGCAGGATAGCCCTGATTCGGAAGCGCTCAAACTCACTCGGCGGGAAAGGGCAAATTCTTCCGACTGTTCCCCATGCCCCCCCTCCCTCCACCCCCGCCGCCGCCCCTTAGCACGGGAAGCAGCTCCTGCCGGGACTCAATCTCGGATTCCAACCTCATCCCCGCCCGGGTAGCAGGGAACTCGACACCTTTTGCTGCACCCCTGCCTCCTTCCCCCCCCTCCACCCTGCGCCGTAGCCGCTCGCCTTCTCCTCCCCACCCCTCCACCCCGCGCCGTTGCCGCTCGTCGCTCCCCCCCCACCATGTAATATCACCAATGGATGATATTAGATGGGGAATGGCAAGCAGCCTCCCGTGTACTGTGTCCAGTCATCTATGATCAGGCTGGTACGGCTCGATGGGAGTCGCACGACTGGAAGCTATTGCAGCAGGCGAGAAAGACTGTTACTGAATACGGTTTAAAATCTGAGGCGTCTAAACAAATTATTCAGTGGATTTTTACTGCAGATGTTTTGTTACCACTCGATGTCAAAAATATTGCGCGTCTGCTACTAACCCCTTCTGAACTGCTTTTATTCAATCAGGAATGGGCAGATCGGGCAGGTAAAGTCACGGCGACAACTCGTCAGCCCAACGATCCCCTTTATGGTCTTACCACTGATATGCCGATAGGTGCTGGGCAGTACAGTAGTGGGGAGGTTCAGCTCACATTCCCAAGGAATTTTCATCAGTTATCTGCCCAACTAGCGCTAGAAGCTATTTTTGCTATACCAGCTGGAAAGAGAGAGCCAGCTTTCGCTTCTGTGCGCCAAGGGGTAACCGAGCCTTTTACACATTTTGTTGATCGTATGTGGATTGCAATTCGTGATAGTGAATTACCAGAGGAGACAGAACAGCAATTATTTCGAGTAATGGTTCATGATAATGCTAATGCGGCTACCAAGTCAATTCTTGCGACCCTTCCACAAGGTGTGTCGGTAGAGGTTATGTTACAACGCACAGCGAGAACAGAACAGAGACAACAAGCATTACATATTGCCGCTGCTGTGCAAGCAGCAATAGGCAAAGGTGGGAAAGAATCACGAATTTGGGAAAACATTAAATGCTATAAGTGCGGATCGCTTGGACATATGAGGCGTCAGTGTACAAAACAGGTGTGGTGTGATAAATGTAACCAACCTACACACGATTCCAAAACCTGTAGGAAGCAGGGAAGCGGGAAGCGCAGCGCGAAACCCCGTCGCGCAGGGACACAAATATCGGGGCCAAGGGAACAGGATATCTCGATATCCACCGTCCACAAACCCGAGGAAGCCTTGGAGTGGATGTGGCAACAGCAGTAGATGTTCATTTAACAGATACACAGATGCAAAAAGTTCCATTTGATGCTGTGGGACCACTATCTACCACTTGTAAACTACATGCAATACTAATGGGATGGTCCTCTCTCGGAGTATCACATGTAGTTCTAATACCAGGGGTAATTGATGCTGATTATAAAGGGGTGATTTACGCTATGGTTTTTACAGTTAATCCTCCAATCTTTATCCCTAAAGGGACTCTAATTGGGCAACTTATCTCCATTCCGGCCACTCCTCAGAATCCTGGAATGGACTGTGAGCGTTCAGGTGCTTTCGGTTCCACAGGGGCAACGGTCTGCTTAGTCACTGATCCAGGGTAGCGACCTACCATCAGTGTCACGTTATGCTATCAAAACAGATTCAGGTAACAGCATTACTCGATTCTGGGGCTGACATTTCGATTGTGGCAACAGACAAGTGGCCCTTGGATTGGCTGACAAACGTAGTGACTGGAATTAGCAGGGTGGGCGGTGCAGCTGAAACTAAACAGGCTGTTAATCCTGTAGCAGTAAAAATAGTACATGAGAGACCAGTGCCATGCTTGGTGCATGTAGCCCCTCTGCCTGGAGGATTACAAATGTTGGTTGGACGAGACATACTCAGTCAATTGGGTGTGCAACTAACAAATCAAAATTTAGGATAGTGGCCACTGTTGCACCGCCACCGATTCCTCTTAGTTGGAAAACTAACGAGCCAGTATGGGTGGAACAACGGCCTATGACAAAAGAGCGCATTGAAATAACACGACAATTGGTTCAAGAACAAAAGATGGCAGGGCATATTCGTCCCTCTACAAGTCCCTGGAATACTCCGATCTTTGTAATCCTTAAAAAATCTGGAAAATGGCGTTTGCTACATGATCTCCAAAAAATTAATGATCAGATGGAGACTATGGGAACCTTACAACCTGGTATGCCATCCCTAGGTATGTTGCCCAGAAACTGGCATATACTAATCATAGACCTTAAGGATTGCTTTTTTACGATTCCTATAGCAGAGCAAGATTGTAAATGTTTTGCCTTCTCAGTACCTGCCATAAACAAAATACAACCTGCACAGAGATACGAATGGGTTGTTTTACCACAAAGCATGAAAAATTCTCCAACGCTGTGTCAACTTTTTGTAGCTACGGCATTGGTACCAATCAGGCAGCAAAATCCCAATACTATTATCTATCATTATATGGATGATATCCTTTTTTGCCAGCAGGAACCATTCACAAAACAATGGGAAAAAAATCATTGTTGAACATCTTAAGGAGTTCGGCCTTAAGGTAGCTCCTGAGAAGGTTCAACGGTCAAGTCCTTATTTGTATCTTGGTTGGTCTTTGTCTGACGCAATGATTCGACCGCAAGTTGCACAGCTTGGTGTGAATGTGCACAATGTAACTGATTTACAAACAGTTCTGGGCCATATACAGTGGTTACGACCTACAGTAGGGATTACAAATCATCACTTAGAACCACTAGTACAATTACTTAGAAGAAAACGGTCCGCCAATACTAAAATTACCTTGACTAAGGAAGCTACGGATACATTGCAGGAAATCAGCAAAATAATCAAAGCAGGAATATCTTATAGGTATTGTCCAGACCTTAGGTTATCGGTTGTTATCTATGTCCAAAGTACTCATGCCTTTGCAGTTGTTCGTCAATGGCAAAAAGAAAAGGGGGATGTGGGGGATATTAGGCAGCAATGTCTACAATGTCTAAGAAGGATGCCATTGACAAACAAAGAGAAAGGCAATGACAGATTACCTATATCTGATAAGCTGAGAGAATATCATTCACCACAAAGGATTGCAGAGGCAGTTTCATATCAGTCAAGCTGATGCAAGACTGTTTGTACAAACATGTCCACAATGCAGTCATCATAATGGAGGTCTTGGTAGGGAGGGATCCAACAATTGGAGGGATCCAACAACAGGAGAATGGTCTGGACCAGCCACACTAATCTTCTCCGGTAGGGTTTATTCTTGTGTTTCTACAGATCAGAATGGACCAATTTGGATTCCTGCTCGCTGTGTTCGCCCTTGGCATGACAAGAAATAACTACATCGCATGGATCAACGGGAAAACATGAGTACCTTACATGGATTCTGGCTTGATACCATTTGGCCTTATCTCAAGGCATCCAACCCTCATAAGGACTGGGGTTGTGTGTTTCTTTCTTATTGTCCTTTTTTTTTTCTTTTTGCAAATTGTTGTACTTTTTGATAACTTATGTATGCCATAGTATGTGATAAAGAACAGCTGGATTAGCCATTGAATGGTATCTCACTAATAACACTGATCATGGTATGACAAAAATGGGTGATTTTTCTGTGTTACCAATGTAGCCTTAAGAATCAGAATTATTAGGCATTACCTAGGTTGCTGTGTGCTTTTTCTATTTTAGTAGTAAATCAAGTGTGAATTAGATAGGATTTGATGTTACTAATGTTGTAATCTATGGAAATAGCACTTTTAATGTATTTAGAACGCACAGTTATGTTGTTAGCCTATCAATTAACTCTTTTCTAATTTGTTAAAACAAACCTGAAAAAGAATCCCAGGCAAAGGAATGATCTTGTTTTTAGAATCATCACTTCTCTTTCAATTCATTAATCAAGATAGTTCTTTGTAACTATGCATCACATGAGATAAAAGCACACTATCTTACTTCAATTTGGCATATGATTCTAACAGAGAAATATTACCCAACAGATATTTAAGTTCACTGATTCCTTTAATTAGCACTTACATTAGTAACCAAAAAGCCCTTGACAGAAGAATGATCTTGAGAAGGAACAAAGTATTCTGATAGCTTTAGGGCAACTGATATTTATTACTGTAAATATTTTTAGATAGAGCTAATCTTGATAGTTTGTTCTGCTTTGCAAGCAGGTGTTTCTTTTGGATTCTGCATCATGCACTGGCCACGCATATGCAGTGTACAAATGGAAAAAAACTTTGCAAACTCTGAGAAGAATTAAAGTTGGAGGAAATCTGTGGTGGATGGGAGAGGAAAAGTGCACCTTGAAGCAGGGGACGCCTTGCTAGCACTGCCTTTCGCATCCACCACTGGTATGTTCCTTTTCTCTATTCTTTCTGGTGATTTGCCATTTCACAAAGGGTTAATAGCTAATAATGCACTTGTTTAAGGAGTTTCTGCTTCGTGCTTACTCCTATCTGAAAATAGATGTCTGCATGTGTCTGAGTGTATGTTGACTTAAACTTTAACCCTTTGTGCTACTCTGAATGTGCAGTTTGCTTGCTCCTGTTCTTGAGATGTCCTGTTTCTCAGATCCAGCATATCCTGAAACAGCACCACTCGAGTTTTAATCACAGTCACCAAGTTAGGATGTTAGCTAGCAAAGGAAAATTATACCACCAGTGATGCTCTAGCAGGTTTACCCACTGATATTGATTCTGTCTGACAGGCAACTTAACAAAGTTGTGCCACCACTGATCTTCCATATTAACCAAAGGTATGATGGTGAAGATTTTAAGGGCACGTGCTATATGAATCTTAGGGAACATTAGAAAACCACTATATCAAAGTATATAAAAATTAAAAGATTCTTCCTAATCAGTTACTGAGTCACATAGAATGATACCCTCAAAGACTCTTTTTCAGGTCGCAGGAACTTAAGCCATAGGTAGAATATATGTTTGTTCTTTTGTTAACAAGTTTAATAGTATTTCTTGTCATTATGATATGATTGCCTTGTATCTTTTGTTACATTCAGCATGTTAACTATTGAAACCTTGACTAAGTTGTGATAACTTAAATGAACCTTTCAATGCTGTTACAAAGTTTTACACAAAACGAAGAGAGCTGAAGGTCAGGTGATTGGGATGCTGTGTACAAGGTGTAGTTATGTTACTAATGCGGTTTGTGATTTTGCAGTAAATTTATACTTGACATTGTAAAACGCTTACTGTCCAAACTACCGTCTGCTGTTTTGTTAGCGCAAAAAGAAAAAGGGGGAATTGTGGAGAACTGGCTTGGGAAAGGAGGTTGCGTGCGCTTATCTTTGTAGCAGTGCGAACAAAACAGCATGTTCAGATCACTGAATTTTGAGAAGTAGTGCACCGTTGACCGGGCAACGATGAGGGAGTAAGTTTGCGGTGGAACCAGATGGCCCTGGTATGTGTGGGAAAAGAAGAACTAATTGAACACTACTTATCTTGCAAGGACAGAGCAAGAACCACTGCTTAACAATTATTCTAAAAATAGCATGTGTTCAAGGGGTATAAAAGTATGTAACCTGCGCAATAAAGTTGGCTTGGCTGCATAATCATATTGATGTCTCTCTGAGTCCTTGCATCGGCATCTTAAGAAGATCGTTTGGGCGCGGCCGTGGTTCATCCTCCTGGGGTCACCGCAACAACAGACCAGCAGGGGTGCCTCCTGACCAATGGCCCCCTGCTGAAACATGCTTGCATGTAGCAGCTTGCCCGTATACAGCTAATGAGTTGATGGATCGGGTACAGCGGTTCCATCAAAAAACTAGAGAAAGCATACCATCATGGCTCCTGCAATTATGGGATGCAGGAGCTAAGAGTGTATTAGTCAATGGGACAGAAATGTTGAAATTAGCATCTGTAACTATACACCCGGCCCCGAGGCAAAGACTATATGCCACCATCCACTATACTAATGAAAATCATTCTATCATAGATTGGCTGATGGCAGCATGCTGCCTAACGTGGTCTAATAAGACGGACATACCACTTAATACCGGTTTATAGTCCTCTATGGAGGACCTCCAAACATACATTTGGGCACTGGGTATGAGGGAGGCCATGTATTCACATACGTTTGAAAGCCCCGATACGGAAAAATTTACGGCAGGTATGCGAGACCTAATACTGCAACAGGCCCCTTCACACCTTTATGGAGCATTGGTCTCCATACTGAATCCGTTGGTGGCTTCAGAGGCCATCGTCCAACAGGCAGCTCAGTTGGTGGCGGATCTGGGGGAGACAGAGCGCATAAGGACCAGGCGCAATGTCCGCATGGTGGAGGAGGCTGAGGCCTTCCCAATTAAAACCAAGAAGCCTATCCCATGGATACCCCGATCAGGCCCCATATGGCTATCTCGAATGACCATGTTTAATGGTCTTATATGGGCCGGGGTTGCGTTTGTTAAAATTGATGGGCAACCCAACCACCTTTCGTAACAGCTTTGGAAACAGTTAAGGAAGGATCAAAAAATTCAGAGTGCTCCCAGAAAATCTGGAGTACGTATAATACAGGAAGCGCCTACAACAACTTGGAATTTAGCCGATTTTATAATAGCAAACAGAAGGAAAAAACATCCACAGGTGTCGCGGGCTACAATGCCTGAGTCACCTGTGGCAAAAGACCTGGATCTGGCAAAAGTCATGGAGTGATGGAGGACATTGGTCCCCTTAGGGCCTCCAGATGAGACCGGAGGCCCTATGTAGAGTTAACGATATTTTGGTCGAAAACGGATGTTCAAAAGGTAATG
The DNA here is from genome assembly GCF_038088225.1 of Cyrtonyx montezumae. Taxonomy (NCBI): domain Eukaryota; kingdom Metazoa; phylum Chordata; class Aves; order Galliformes; family Odontophoridae; genus Cyrtonyx; species Cyrtonyx montezumae. The sequence continues at coordinate 33,760,785 of NW_027072045.1, forward strand.
GCTTTAGTGGACATAGTCAGGCTCCCCGCCAATCAGCGGGCAGGAGGTGGAGCAAGGCTGTGGGTGGGGGTGTGAGGGCAGAGTCTTCAGTTTATCAGACACTCTTGCTCATTTTATTGATTTATCAGCTTCGATTCCAATCATATTTTATAATACTGTGTTATTTTGCTTTCCAATATCTTATTTAGTAAATCAGTTTTCCTCCTCAGATCGTTGCCGCTGTTTTGTTCCTAGGCCCATCCCTTTTTCCTTTTTTTTCCCTTTTTCCCTTTTTATTTCCCCTTTTCCATATTTCCCTTTTCCTCTTTCCCGGGGTGTGTGTCTGTGGGTCCCCGACGCAATTGTCAAGGAACTGGGCTGAACCAGCCCATAAACCTTTGACAGTCCCTGTGGAGGCATCCCCTACAATCAGGCAGACGCAGGGGGGTAAGGTGCGTATCAGGAAGGCATGGGGTGGGTGGGTCACGGAGGGGTAAGGGGAGATGTCAGCATGGTGCAGGTTTGGGAGGGGCGTGGTGGGGTAGTCGGGGTAAGGGGGGAGATGGGGGAAATGGAGGGTGAGGGGAGTCCTGGAAGGAAAAGGGGGGGACATGGGGAAGGTGAGGGGTGGGGGGGGTTGTGAGAAGGGTAAGTGGTAGACTGTGCAGAATGCACCCTGTGAGCCGACAAGCGTGCCCCCATTCCTTTTCCCCTTTTCCTGCTCATCAAATTTGTCCTGAATCCCTAGGATATCCCTACATAGAAGACCTTTTAATGTTATTTTAACCAAAGTTACTGTTGGTTACAGTGAGGCTGGGGAAAAACATTTGTCCCCCTTTCCCCACCCCTCTCTAGTATGATGAGTTGACGAGGTGATGACCTGCAAAGTGATCTTTCCATGGTGACCTCTGCATTGGGAACCCAGAGCCACTGGAGAGGGAACAAAGGGGACACTGAGGGTGATACTGAGGTCCCAGAGCCACTTGGACAGGGACCCAGGGGACATGGGGTCACAGAACTACCAGGGAGGGAACAATGGGGGGACGCTGGATGTACCAAAACCAAACCAAGGGACAACAGGAGAACATGGGAGGAATTTGGGGCCTCATTAGAGTGGGATAATGGCAGTGTCCCAACGAGGTTAGGGGCTCCTAGAGGTCCAGATTTTGGGGGGAGGTGGTCTTATTGGGGTTGGGAGTGTTTGGAGGTCTCTCATTGGGACTGAGGACTCCAAGGGCTCCTATTCTGATTTTTTAGAGGGGGTCTTACTGGGTTTGGGAGGATTGGGTGTCCTATTGTGGTTGGGGGTCCCATTGGGCTGTGGGGCTCTCTGGGCTCCTGTTTCATTGAGAGAGTCCTAATAAGGATTGGGAGGGTCTGTGGTTTCCCATGGGTCCTGTCTTTTTTAGGGGGCCTTATTGGATATGGGAGTAGATGAGGAGTCCCATTGGCCTTGGGGATTTTGGAGGGGTTAAGGGGGTCCCACGGAGGTTGAGGGGTCCTGGAGGGATGTGAAGAGATCCCATTGGGGTTGAGGAATCTCAGGGGTCCTGGTTTTTGTTTTTTTTTTTGGGGTGGGGTCCCATAGAGGGGTGGGGTCCCAGGGTTTACAGAAATCCTCTCCCCCCAGACATGCAGACTCTAGCTCCAGCTCCAACCTTTCTATGTTGCCCCACCAGCAGCCCCTTGAGACTCCTCTGCCTCCCCTCAGTGGCTTCAGGAGCCCCTGGCCAATGTCAAGATGCAACAGGACCACTCAGAACCACACAAGGTGGTTTTGTGGCTGAGGGGCTGGAAGTCACTCCTGTCACGTCCCTGTCAGGGTCTGGGGGTCTCCAATCTCCATTGTGCTGACTTACCCCTGGGCTGCCGTACCCATGACCACAGCAGTGCAGGTCTCATGCATGCCAGCATCTCCTACCTGGCTGAAGAACACCCATCTGCACACAGAGCAGCTGGGGTGCCAGGATTCAGGTTGGAAATTTGGTCTCAGAGCATGCCCACCGTAATGAACACAAATCCTTGTTGTTTCCTGCAAAGCTGTGAGATCAGAGTGTCCCAGGACAGAAAGACCCTCTTCCTCTATTACAGGACAAGTACGACGCAGCTGCAGACAGAAACAGCGAGGCAGCAGTGATGTGACAAGACAAAGACATACAGTGCCATTATGCTCTCCCAGCTCCTGAGTCTCCTTGCCTAATAGCAAGGCCAGCCATGCACAATAAGGGCCGTTGAGCACAGGGGCTGAATAAGCCTGCAAAGGGAGAGCAGCAGCAGCTTGTGGTAATTAGAGATTTCCTCCTCAAACACACTTGAAGGCTCTGCAGACAAAGGGAGAGTGGTGACAAGCCAGATCCCTGGGCAGCAGCTGCTGTCAGAGAGGAGACAAAAGGTCAGAAGGCACCACAGAACAGGTTACAGCATCAACGTGGCTCTTCGAAAAGCACTACTGATTCCTGAAGTACTGCACTTGGATCTCTCTAGGTCTGCAATGTCCTCAGGCTCAGCTCCAAATCCCCATTAACAGCTCCCCTTCATAGGGGAAAGGACAAGCAGACATCGCGCTGAAATCAGAGACACACAGCAATTGACAGCAGGAGCCAAAGTCACTCTGGAGATCTTGACAGGATTATGGCATGTCCTGGACTGCCACAAACTTGTCATCGCCACCACAGCTATGCTGTCTGGTACCAGCAGGTCGCTGTGGCCATTGCACTGTGCGATAGGAGATGTCAGCACCACTTTGATGCTCAGCTCAGACAGCACTGCTCTCAGGACTGCAGTTTTTACCTTGCACGCTCCTGACTGCCTCCGTGCAATGCAAATGGCCTTTTGGAGCATCTGCAAACTGTACAAAGGCAATGGGAAAATGAGAAGACACAATGCCCCAAATCACTTAGCACAACAGATCTACACTTGCACCGGGTAAAACAATCTCTGCCCACTGTCCTTGTCCACTGTCTTGTGTTGTACTATTCTAAGGTGTCCACCTGCATGTGAATCGTCACTTGATGCTGCAAGAGAAAGACATTTTTTTTCAGCTCAGAATTTAAGTGAGCAAGTATGAGAGAGGCACATGAGCCAACACCTGATTGCAGGATGAGAGAATACAACCAGAGTGAAAGAGGACACGAATCCAACTTTAAGGTCCTTCCCAACCCAAGCCATCCTCTCATCCTATGAAGCTAAAAGCTTGGTGCAAGGGGCAGGTCACTTCACTGGAGGAATTAGTCAGGGCTTAGACGCCTCGGGTACGTGATGGAAAAGGCCAAACACTAAGAGCATGTTTGTTTGCAGCCCTCCTTTTCATAAAGAAGAATGCAAAACAACAACAGCAGCAGTTCTGCCTTCTCAGAAAAGCACCTCAGGTACTAGAATAAGCTGGGAAGAGAAAAGAGCAACTTGACTGGGAACATGGTGCTCCAGCAGCAAACTTAGACCAGGTGCAGAGATGCTTCCAGGAGTTCATAGGAGAAACAAAGAATGTCACCTCTGAAGTCCCTGCTTAAGGACAGCAAGAGAAGTTCTCTCCGAGAGCAGAGAAAGCAGAAAGGCTCAGCTGGGCAACAAACGCCCGTGTGCTCCACCCGTGTTTTCTCCCAGGAAAGCCTCATGGCTTCCATGAGCTTCTCCATCTGGTGGCCCTGCCCCAGCGCGTTGTGCAGCACATCCTCAGTGCTGCAGCTGGATCACCTCTGACTCCGATGAGGGGTCGATCAGGAGTACCTCCTCTGGTCTGTCACCGACTTCTTGTCCTCGTATAACAGTGGAAACGGAGACGTTTTGCATTAGAAATAGTAACTGCAGAAATTAAGAGTACAAGTCCGCAGCAACTAATAGAAGCATATCTTGGTTTCAGCAGTAGAGGGGGTCAGAGCACAGCTCTACAGGCAATCGCATCAGACACAACCAGAACAGTTCCAATCTATTCCCTACAGCGCAAACGTTATTCCCATTTCAACCACTGGAGGACACTGAAATACACAGGAACTAGAGGACTGTGTTGTACGCATCTTCTCGTGTAGGAATAAGCAGTGTGGGAAACTGACCGACCTTCAGTTTCTCCCAAGTGTCAGCCCTATGTAGCCATGGATCTAAGATCTGTGGGAACAGGGAAGCGGTGGGGGAGGATGGACACACATTTCACTGCTGAATGGGGTGCTGCTACACCAGTCGGCTCTGTACAGTCTAAGAAATGATCAGTAGACATGGACTTGAAGCTGTTCTAGACTGGGGAGAACACGGCCTTATTCTGTCTCTTTTTAACTCTTCTCCAGCTGACTAAGACCTCCTCTCATTTTGCCCATAAAATCTCTGGCACCGCGGCTCCGCAGGAGGCACTGAAGGAGAAGCAGCAGCACTTAGCCCAGGGCAGAGGCTTCAGCTGGCCAGGGGGCTTCAGGGTGCTCCCCTTGAGCACACAGTGCTACCCATTTGGGGTACAGCCCATTTCATTGCAAGGGGACAAGGCAGTGTCTGGACCTGCTCCCAGCACAGCACTGATCCCATGTAGGAGCAGGCCCCGCTGTGCTGGGTGCCACTGGTCCCAAAGCGACAAGGTGGGCTGGTGCTGGTGGCGCAGCAAGCTCCAGGGCCATCCAAATCCCCAGATGGAATTGTGAAGGTTCTTACTATAAAGCACATCAAACCCTTCCTCTACCATCTTCCTGAGGAGCTCTGATCCCTGGTCCAGGGAGACCCTGAGCATGCTTTGCCAGGCAGGAGCTGGTGGCTGTACCTGGGTCACCTAGTCCTAGTCCTGGCTGTGACTCCTCGCAGGAGCATCTGGGAGAGGCCCTGGCTGTGTCTTATTGCCACCTCCAACCCGGGCAGGGCAAGGTGCCAGCTCCTTGCCAGGTTTCCTCATAGCCCGAGGAGGAGCAGCTCCACCTGGGCACTGATCATCTGGGAGCAGTGTCATTGCAGTCTCTGGGAGTGTGTCTGGCCCTGTTCATCCATCTGCTCATCCTGGGTCATTTGCAGCTGGCTGGATGGCTCCCATCAGGCACCCAGTGACAGAAATGGGTGTGTGCCTGAGCCCTATTGGCCACCAGCAAACCTCTGCAGGACCAGTGGCACTGGTGGGGATGTCCCAGCCTGGCTCTGTTGGCCACAGGGATGCTGGGGTGTGGGAAAGCCAGGCCATCCCATCTGGTCTTGCTGCCCATGTGGGCCCATGTTTCTTCCCCCTCACAGGGTGGACTCAGCTTCCTGGGGCCAGCCCTGACCTCAGCACCTCCCCATGGGGTGAAGATGGCATCCTGGCTGGGGTGCCTGACTGGGAAATAGTTTAGCAACAGCAAAGTGTTGAATAAGGATGAACACATCTCACCAAGGAAGTTGTGTCACGATGCCCAGATTTTGCTGGGCTGGAGAAGCCAGGGTTCAGGATACAACACCACAGCAGCAACCCACACGTGGCTGGAGGGGATGGCAGTGTGGCTGGGGACATGTGGCTGCAGCTATCAGGACCCAGCACCCCATTGCCCCAACGCTGCTTTTCTCCCTGCAGCCTGGTCACCAAGAAGAGGACAGAGATACGCACAGCCCAGAGCAGTTCTGGGAGCTCCCCCAGAGCAGAATAACTGACCCCTCCCTGCTCTCCCACCACTGCACTTGGTCCCCAGCACCATGTACACAACAGAGCATTTGAACTGCGCCTTCTTCAATAGGAAATTTATTTTATTTTGCTTACTTAATTACATTAAATACTTATTTTGATAAGAAAACTATTTAAAGGAACAATAGTTTAATGCACAGAATCATAGACTAGCTTGCATTTGTGTTGGAAGCGACCCCAAGGATCATCACATTCCAACCAGACCAGGTTGCCCGGGGCTTTATCCAAGCTGGTCTTGAGCACTTCCAGGGATGGGGCATCCACAGCCTCTCTGGGCAGCAATCACCGGTACATGAGCAATCCAATCAGGAGCCAGGAGTTTTGATGTCAGGATAAATTCCTGGGACTATCAAAACCCTTTGTCTCAGCTTCCTGCGGCAGCCTGTGGTGTCTTCCATGGTGCTTCCCCATCCCTGGGCCGTGCTCGGTTCCCAGCCCTGATATCAGCACATGCCCCCACGGTGATGCTGGCACCTTGGCTGGGCTCCCACCGCTGTCTCCTGTAGATGAAGAAGAGACAGCTCAGCAGTGAAGGGTGGGCAGGAGGGTCAGAGCAGTGTGGATGCTGTGCCCTGCAGTGCTCCAGGGGCACATCAGCAAACTCACCTGTGGTGTGTGTTGTTCCAAGTAGCAAGGTTGTTGTCCAGCGGCGGGGAGGGTGGAGTGTCTGAGGGGCTTCCTGTGGTCTGCGCAGGCAGCTGGGCATTGGGGTGCCCCTGGGGCAGGGGTTGCAGCCTCTTGTGCTTGAGCCGTAGGACCAGGAGCCGGAGTGCTGTGCGGGGATCACTGCCCCGGGGCTGACCCTGAAGGGGCTGTGAGGTGCATGGGGATGAGCCCAGATGCACATCTCTGTGCCCATTGTGGCTCCAACTGGGAGGACATCTCCCAGGGATGTATGACCATGTCTATGGGGACTCTGTCCCCGTGCTGCATTTCTTGCCATTGCCTGCACCACTGCAGATGTTGCACTCCCAGGAGTCGATGTCCTCTGCAATGCTGGAGCAGAAATGGCGGGTCCTGTGGGAACCACAGGAGTGACAGAGCAGCATCCTCCAGGGTCTGGGGGAGCAATGGGAGCCAGAGCCTTATGGTCACCAGGGGTCCCAGGACTGTGGGGTGCCAGCCCTGGGATGGTCTGTGCCACTCCCACCATGGCGGCTGGCACTGAGCTACCAGGGCACAGTTTGTGCCATGCTGAGCTCAGCATCCTGATTGACCTCCATCCCAGCTGGTCAGAGGGGATGAATGTGTCAGGTCGCCATGGCTTTGGGGTCAGAGCACACTCACCCCAAGTTGTCAGAATGCTCCCGTCCCAGCGGGCATAGGCACACACTGGCATCGCAGGAGATTTGTTGCTCGTACAGGTCTTCAAAGGCTCCTACTTCCTCCCAGATTTCAACCCTGCGGGAGGGAGCCGGGGGCAGCTGAGCATGAGGCGTGAGGGGAGGTGGGGGGGGTGTGGCTGTGTCAGGGCAATGGGTGCTGACCTGTTTGGGATTTTGATCCCAAGTCGCAACATCTCTGCCTGGAAATTCTCATTGTCCCGGCAGAGCGGGCAGCGGAAGTGCAGAGCACTCAGTGCGAGGTGCTGGGGAAGGGGGAACATCAGTTGGGGAGTGGCACGCGTTGCCCCAGGGCTGGGGATGATGCCAGGGTTCCAAGGTTGGGTGGTGCTGTGGATGCTGTGGTCGGGGGGCAATGCTGCCTACCTGGATGCAGTCCCGGTGGAACTGGCTGCTGGTGCAGGCAGGACAGATCACTGTGCTGTAGCTGGGTCGTTCCTCCACCACCTCCAAACAGATGGCGCAATTGGGGTGCTCCTGGGGCACCCCTCGCACCCGCTGCTTTGGCCGGTGCAGCCAGCAGAAGGACCTGCGGGGTGGATGGAGGTGGCAGCTCAGCACCCTGCCCCATCTTTTTCTCAGCTGTGGCCCTGCAGGGTGCCTGCACCCACCTGTACTCCCCGAAAAACTGGGAGATGCAGCCACGTTCTCTGCCACAGGGGTAATGGAAGGTGTGGGAGCATCTCCGGCGCTGGCAGCGGACTGAGGCGCCGTGCTGCCGGCAGATGCAGCACATCTGGGGACAGCAGTGTGGGGCCAGGCATCAGTGCCTTGTACCTCCAGGCAACGCTTGCCCATGAGAGCACGGTGGCCTCCCGCCCACGTGGCACGGGGACTGAGGTGGGGACACGTCGCCGTATTCACCTTCTGTGCCACGCGCTGCAGCTCCTGCTCAATGTCGGGGAGGAAGAATCCAAAGAAACCTTGATCATCAGCGCTGCGCTGGATCAGCCCACTGGCGTGGTACTGCAGGAGGCAAGCGAGGTCCTGTTACTGGACCTGGTGGGCAGCGGCTGGCCCAGGGCTGGGGGCTGAGAGCCTGGGGCCAGGGGCCAGGGGCCGAGGGTTGGTTCTCACCAGGCAGTTCTCATGGATGCACAGCGTGTCCTGCCGGCATGTCTCCCCGAAGGTCACAGCGTCTTGGTCTGCACGCTTGCACAGCCCACACCCTGCCATGGGGACAACAGCACTGTCACCCCAAGCATGGCAGCGGGTTGACCCCAGCGCGTGGCAGAGGCACATCGTCTCTGGGGATGTGGGAGCACTCTGCCCTCACCTTCCTCCTCGGCTACGCATTGCCTTTTTGGTGGAGATGGCCCCTGATCGGGCCTTGCTCGTGCCCTGCGCCGTGCTGCAGAGCGGCGGGTGTGGGGAGAGGGCTGAGGAGCCCTGGGGTGTCGAGGCCTCAGCTCCATTCCCAGGGTTTTCTTCTGGAGCAAAGCACTGGTGCTGCTACCTCGATCCCAGAGGTTCCCAGGGAATGAGGGTACACGGGGGTGAGGTGTGGGATGCAGCCCTGCACATCGTGGTGGTGGTGCTGATGTCACAGTGATGTCACAATGAGCCCTGGCGTGGGAATGGGAGTGCCTCCGTGGTGCTGGGTGCCCTGGGGGGTGGGCTCAGGATGCCTGCATTGCTCCAGGGGTCTGTGCTGGGCAGTGGCAAGCTCCAGCTGGGAGCTGGAGACAGTGACTCACAGGCGGTGTATGGATGTGGACTGAAGGTGGAGTTGCAAATAAACCACACAAGCCCTGATTTCCTAATGCAGAAGATGTCTTCAGGCATCAGAGCTCCTGACTCCTCAACAAGCGTTTTGATGTCTTCTGCATCAGCAACATTTGGGCATCCTGACATGATTTCCTTGGTCTGAGATGCTCACCCTTATTCCTTAAAAGCCTGCGCCCACCCAGCTGACGGGTGATAGAAGTGGCAGCACAGCAGTCGCTGAGCATTGAGCAGAACAGAGCTCTGCAGCCGCTCAGCTCCAGCCCCACTTGCCATGCCATGGGGATGTCCCGCAGCACCACAAAGAGCTCCGCAGTCGCCCTGGCCCTCTGCTCCTCCTGGCCCTCTGCTCCTCCTGCCCCTCCACTCCTCGGTGGTGGCCCATCTGGGTGAGTTGGGTCTCGCTGTGTCCTTCCGCCTGAGTGCAGTTCAAGTGAAAACACAGAGATGATACAGATCTGCGCACAGCCCAAGGAGCACTGGGTGCAGGCAGTCCTGGAGCACTTTCAGAACCACTGAAACTGACCCTTCCCTGTTCTCCTGCCATTGGGCTTGGCCTGCAGCACCACGTACACAGCAGAGCACTTGAACTGCATCTTCTAAGTTTATTCTATTTCACTTATTTTAGTGACATTTTTTCTTTGCCTAAGAAAAGGGAAAATACAAGAACAATTTAAAACATATCATTACATAATAATCCCACATGGGCTTAGTAGTTTTGATGCCTCAATAAATTGTTTGGACTATCAAACCCATTTGTTTGTCTCCTGTATGGATTATCAAACCCCTTTCTTTGTTTCCATTCCCTTTGGGAGCCCATGTTGCTTCCCCCTCCCACAGTGGGCTCAGCTCCCCGGGGCCAGCCCTAACCTCAGCACATCCCCAGTGGGTGATGATGGCATCCTGGCTGGGGTGCTTCTCTGGAAAATAGTTCAGCAGCAGCAAAGTGCAGACAGGAAGGTCACCTGGACTAAGGCTGCTCCTCCCTGCACTGTTCAGGCACACCAGCGAACTCAGCAGTGAGCTTTTACTTTTTCTTAGGGTGATCCCAGGGAGTTGTTCAGAGAGATCTCTGCAGGCTGGGGAAGTGGGCAGAGTAGAGCGTCGTGAGGCTTAACAGGGGCAAGTGCAGGGTCCTGCACCTGGGGAGGAATAACTGCAGGCACCAGCCCAGACCCCAGTATCAGCTGCTGTCATACAGCAGTGCCTCCAAAATGGAGCAAAATGTCCCCAAGATGTCAGAGCTGGAGCTTCTCGGCAACCTTCCTGAGTGAAGGGAATAATCCACAGCCCTGAGGATACACCATGGGCACAGGAGGAAAGGAAGGAGGTCCCCATACCCATCGGTCCCCACTTATTGGGATGAGCCCTGCTTCACTCAGAAGATAAGTGCAGCAAAAGCATCACTGAGTTTTGGGGTTTTAATTCCTGCAAGTGCAGAAGTGATTAGACACAACAAAATTGTATCATTACAATTTCATGAGTGACCATCCTAGACAGGCAAAAGAAGTAGGTTAGACAGTGACCTTCGTTCAGCTACAAAAGACATTAATTTGCATATCACAGAATCACAGAATTACAGAATCACAGAACTGTAGGGGTTAGAAGGGACCTCCAGGGATCATTGAGTCCAGTCCCCCTGCCAAGGCAGCTCCCTGTCCCAGGTTGTACTCCAGACAGGTCTTGAACATCTCCAGAGAAGGAGACTCCACCACCTCTGTGTGCAGCCTGTGCCAGTGCTCCATCACTGCACTGTGAAGAAGTTCCCATGCACATTTGTGCAGAACTGAAGCACTACATTCAGCTCTGAGACCTCCAGAATATCAGGGATGTGAAGCTGTTTGAGAGGATCCAAAGGAGACCATGAAGATGATCAGAGGGCTGGAGCACCTATTCTACAAAGAAGGGTTGAGGGAGCTGGGCTTGTTTTGGCCTGGAAAAGAGAAGGATCTGGGAAGACTTTGTTGTAGCTTTCAATACTGAAAGAGGGCTTCTAAGAACGACAAGGACTTTTTATAAGGATAAGGATAAGGGGTAAGGGTTTTAAACTGAAAGGTGATACATTTCGATTCAATTCAAGGAAGAAACTCTTCTGTAGGAGAGTGGTTAGGCACTGGAATACATTGTCCAGAGAAGCTGTGAGCGTCCCACTTCTGAAAGAGCCCACGGTCAGGTTGGATGGGGATGGGACCACTCAGCCTATCACAGATAAACAGACAGACAGACAGGTTGGAACTACATGTTCTTGAGGGTCCTTTTCAACCCAAATCATTCCGACATGTAAATGATTCGGAGATTCTGTGGTTCTGTTATACAAACTGTCAGCTGAGCAGCTGAAACTATGTCCAGTCTCTCACTAGCACACATAGGCTCGTACATATTAAGACCTTTCTTCAGTTTTGTACAGTGTGTTCCTGTGGTTCAGCTGAAGAACACGGCTAACATGTTAAGTGGTATTAATGTGGTGCATTCCATGTTCCTTGTGCTTGTGCTGCTTGCTACTCTCAGCTTGCTACTACAGGCTCCACCCCTCTGCACTGCACCTCAAACTCCAGCCCTAAATCGTCGCTCTTTCACCTCAAACTCTAGCCCCTGTCCTTCCTAATTTCATCCCAGATTCCTGCCCCAAACCCTCACTGTTTTCCTCCCACACAGTGGTCCCTTATCCTCACTCCACTTCTATCTAGACTCTCTTTATCCACTATTTTTCTGAGCTGTAAGTGTGGTTGACTGTATAATCTTTAATTACTTAATAATTACTGTTTAGAATAGGACTTAAATTTTAGAAAGGTTGGCAATTACTTTGTCAGAGAGCACTGTCCAATTACTCACCAGAACTCTTGCTGCTTGGGACCCTGCCCTCTGCCCTGGGTGGCCAGTTACAAGCCCACTGTCCTCGGGAACCTTCCTGTAACAGCCCCTGACCCTTGATGCTTCTCCACACCGTTCCCTTGCGTCCTGTTGCTGTCGCCAGAAAGCAGAGCTCAGCACTGTTTTCCCTGCTGTCAGTATATACACGTAGATAGATTTACATGTTTAGGCTAAAATGAGAAATAGATGGGCGTGTTTATATTTGAATTGTAAAGTATCAGCATATGTGGAATTCCTTAGTATAATAAAAGCCTTAAAACTGAAACTGTCCAAGTGTGTGGTAGGGTACTGAGATAAGTGTCAGAAAGAATTTGTGTACCGGAATTAAAAAACATTTTTACAACCTTTATTCTCACTTTAGGGCTCTTAAATGAACCAAGTGGATAAGACTTCCAGAGACTCCTCAACCCTTCTGGATTTCACACAGTGAAGGAAACAAGGCTGGGGAATAAAGTATAGGTTTAAGGAATTTTCATCACTTAAAACAAATCTAGCAAACAAAGCACGCTTCTCTGAGAAGCATGTTCTTGTATTAAATAAAGTTTCTAACTTGTGTGAAAAGATGAAAGAGTGAAAGGTTCAAAGAGAATGATTTGGTAATATTAAAAGTTAATGGAGTAGATACATTAAATTAAGATTAATAGTCTAATTATAAGTATTAGGATCAGAGCAAATGTGAGGAAATGAAGTATCCGATCAAAAGCTTAAAACAGGAGCAGCTGAAATTTCATTTTTTTTTCCTACAAGATACTAAAATACTTTAGACTTCTAAGTAATCTTCTTACTTACACGTGGGAGCACATAGATTCATAGATACATGAGGTTGGAAAGGACCTACAAGATCATCTAGTCCAACCATCCTCCTATCACCATCCCTACCCACTGAACTACTAAATCAAATCCCTTAGCACCTCTGTGCTAAAAAAAAAGGTTTTACTATCCCCTTTCACACAAGAAACATCAGCTGTAATTCTGAGGGCTGCTCTGAAAGTAATGCCTCGTATGCTGTGATTGGAAATAAAGCTAATTAATCAAATAAAATGAGCAAGGGAGAGTGTCTAATAAACCGAAGGCCTTACACTAACGCTGAAGGCGAGACGGCAGCTGAGGATGCCAAAGGAACGTTCTCCTGCGTGAGGTGTGAGCAGGTGGAAGATCTGCTTCGCATGGTGACAAAGCTGAAAGAGGAGGTTGAGGGACTGAGGGCCATCGGGGACTGCGAACGAGTGATTGACTGGTGGAGTAGCTCCCTCGAGCGCCAGAGAGAAAGGCACCGGGGAGATCCCCCGCAATTGGTGGTGGACTCTCTGACCTGCCCCCATGGGACAGAGGGGGGGTATCTGAGGGATGGGGAGGGCTGGTAGAGAGTCCCTGCTCAGTACCGTGGACAATCTCCCCCTCAGCCTACGTCAGGTCCCCCTAAACAATAGGTTTGCAGCACTGGATGTTGAAGGGGATTTAAAGGGGGAGGTGCCGTAAGATTCCCACAGGAGGTCACCAATGGCAAGGCAGTTGACTCCGCGCATTGAGACTGCTGCTGCCAAGACAGAAAGAAAGGTGATTGTAGTGGGCGGCTCCCTTCTCAAGGGAACTGAGGGCCCCATTTGCAGACTGGACCCAAACCGTGGGGAAGTGTGCTGTCTCCCTGGGGCTCGGGTCAGGGACATAGCTAGAAGACTCCCGGATTTGATACACCCCACCGACTACTATCCGTTACTCGTAGTTCGGGCAGACAGCAATGAAATAACTTAGAGAAGCCTGCAAACTGTGAAAAGAGATTTCAGGGGTTTAGGGTGATTAGTTCAAGGGGTGGGAGCACAAGTGGTGTTTGCTTCCATACCTCCTGGAGTGGTGAGGGACACAGAATGGGCTAGGAAAACACAGGTGATGAATAATTGGCTCAGAGGCTGGTGTAGAGACAGACACTTGGGGGTTTTTGACCATGGGGCAGTTTACTCGGCTCCTGGCCTGTTATCTGTTGATAGAATGCCCCTGTCTCAAAGGGGGAAATGAATCCTAGCATAGGAGCTAGCTGGACTCATCGAGAGAGCTTTAAACTAGCTGTGATGGGGGAAGGGGATAAAACAGGGCTCACCAGTAAAGAGCCCAGGGGGGCTGTGCTGGAGCAAGGGGTGAGGCAGATGTCTCAGCTGAAGTGCATCTACACCAATGCAGCATGGGCAACAAACAAGAGGAGCTTGAGGCCATTGTAAGACAGGCTAACTATGACCTTGTCAGTATTACAGAAACACGGTGGGATCTCTCCCACGACTGGAGTACTGGGATTGATGGCTACAAGCTCTTCAGAAGGGATAGACAGGGAAGAAAGGGTGGTGGCATAGCTCTCTATATCAAAGAGTGTGTTGTGGTTTTGTGGTTTTGATGCCGGTATTCCACATCAGACCATCATGCAGCAGTTAAGGAATTAATGCTGTTGGGAGCAGCAGAGAAGCAGAGCTCCAGCAGCAGAGGGGCAGAGCTCCGCACCGGTTGCCAGGCCGCGCTCTGCCTGGGCGCGTCCCTCTGGGCTGCCGTGGAGGTTCAGCACGTGTGCTTCCCCTGCAGTTTTCTCCTTAACGTAAGCTCACAGCTTTTGGTTTGGAAATTTTATCTCTCTCAATTGTTCAATTTTATTAGATTTAGGAAAGTTACCGTTCCTTCTCAGATCGTGCTGTTGTCTTCTTGTAGACCCATCTCTTCCCACTGTTTTACTCCTCCCCCCGGAGCACACGGCTCTGCTCAGATGTCTGCACGGCCACTGACGCAGTTCTGTTTTTTTCCCCTCCTCAATCCCTTCTTTCTTTCCCTTGGGTCACTGTCACGGATAACACCGTGACAATTATTGGTGGAGAATGCAGGCAGTGCAGTATTTGTACTCCATTGTAAATCTGGTGCTAAGTGGCCTAAGGTTTTCATGTACCTTGGAACATGTTGGCGTTTTTTTAAGCTCCTCATGTTCAGCACTGGAGTCATACCTGCGTACAGCTACTTTATTGTGCTGATGGATTTACGTGCTTCCTGCCTGAACACCCTCGCTAATGTGACCGATTATACAGCATTTGGATTGGTTTCCAGTTACTCTTTTCAGGTCTTTACCTATATTCAGGATGCCAGCCTGGCAACTGTGTTATCTATTTTTCTGAATGCTCTCTTGGCAATTTATATCATGTGGAGGAAGCCTTCCTCAAAACCAGATTGTGCTGAATGGCAGGGAAGGTGGGAAAAATTAGGAAAGAAATTAGAAGCATGGGGACCCCCAGTGTTATACAATTTTGATCTTGAGCACCTGTGGGATCCTGAGAAATTCAGTGAGTGTTTAGGTAAGGAGTCATGTGACTCAGGACGATCTGAGAAGGAACGGATTGTTTGGGGTTTGGCTTGTGCTTATCGAGCTATAATTGACATTCTGGAGAGAAATGGTTTCCAAACCAAGGTCCAAAGCAAAAATGAAAACCTCGAAGTTAGACCTGACCAATCACAGGAAGCACCGGCATCAGTGTCGGTTGCCCCTGCGGAAGGCCAGAAACGGACACGGCCGTCCTCGCGCCTAGAACGGAAAGAAGAAGAAGCAGAGAAAGAAGAGGAAGATCCAGGCGAGGGGCCCTCCTCAGCACCACCATCACCACCTAGAAAGGCCACTAGGAAAAGTGAGAGACGTGGAGAAGACAGCGATGATGATGGAGTCACTGTTACCACTACTCGTCGGCCCCTAAAGATGACTGAAATACAAGGTTCAAGAAAGGAGTTTGTACGGCGCTCAGGTGAATCTATTGTCACCTGGTTGCTGCGGTGTTGGGACAACGGTGCCAGCAGCATGTCCCTAGATGGCAGCGAAGCCCGCCAACTGGGAAGCATTGCTCGAGACCCAGCTATCGACAGAGGAATTGGCAGATGTCTGAATGGAGTCGCTACCCTCTGGGAATGAGTACTAGTGGCTGTAAAGGAGAGGTATCCTTACAAAGATGATCTGGAGCCTAAGGTGGAAAGATGGGACACCGTGGAGAAAGGAATCCAATTTTTGAGAGAAACAGCCGTAGTAGAGATGCTGTATGATCCCAATTTCGTCCCTTACAATCCACACCAGGACCGTGATCCTGATAGAGTAAGGTGTACACCTGATGTATATCATAAGCTCTCAAAAACAGCACCAGAGAGGTACGCAAGTACACTGGTAGCAATGTTCCATAGATTCAAGGGTCAAGACAGAAGACTCCCAGTTTATGAATTGACTATTACACTCCAAAACTTTGAACAACAGTTTCCACCATCACGTGCTTCCATTGCAGCTATAGTAGCAGAAGAAGTAGGTGAGATGAAGGAGACACAGAAAACTATACTGGAGGGACTGTCATTACTGATGAATAGGGATGAACCTGTGTCAGTATTGGAAACACCTGATGAAGACGAGCATGACCCAAAGAATCTGGTGAAGCAATTGATGAAACTGATGAAAGTCTCAGCCACCAAAGGCAGCCGCCTCTCTGCTCAAGCAAATGACAACAGTAACATCATGTCACGTGTGGCCATGTGGAGCTTCTTACGAGAAAACGGAGAGGACATGAGGAAGTGGCATAGAAAACCCACTCCTGCACTGTGAGCATGGGTGAGAGAACTACAGCAGAGATCAGCCAACAACGAAATTGATCCTGTCGCTGCAGGTAACCAATAGAGGGGCCCTGCCCTCAGCCAGGGGAGGGAAAGGGATAATAGAGTGTATTGGACTGTGTGGATTAGATGGCCTGGCACATTAGAGCCACAAAGATATAAGCCACTGGTGGACACGGGTGCAAAGGGCACTCTGATGCCCTCGAGTTATAAAGGGACAGAATTGATTCATATTTCTGGAGTGACTGGGGGTTCTCAGGAACTGTCTGTGTTGGAGGCAGAAATAAGCCTCACCGGTAAAACCTGGCAGAAGCATCCCATAGTGACTGGACAGGGGGCTCCATGCATACTCGGTATTGACTATCTCAGAAGGGGACATTTCAAGGACCCCAAGGGATACCGATGGGCTTTTGGAATAGCTGCTGTAGATGCAGACAACATTCAGCAGCTGTCTGTTTTACCTGGCCTGTCAGAAGATCTGTCTGTTGTGGGGCTACTGAAAGTGAAAGAGCAGCAGGTACCTATTACTACAAAAACAGTCCACAGACGGCAGTACCGCACCAACAGGGATTCCTTGCTCCCCATTCATAACTTGATCCGTCAGCTAGAGAGCCAGGGAGTGATCAGCAAAACTCACTCACCATTTAACAGCCCCATATGGCCGGTGTGTAAAGCCAGTGAAGAATGGAGGCTGATGGTAGATTACCCTGGCCTGAATAAGGTCACAACCCACTGAGTGCTGCTGTGCCAGATATGTTGGAGCTGCAATATGAACTGGAGTCAAAAGCAGCCAAGTGGTATGCCACCACTGACATTGCCAATGCTTTCTTTTCTATTCCTTTGGCCACAGAGTGCAGACCACAGTTTGCTTTCACCTGGAGGGGCATTCAGTACACCTGGAACTGTTTGCCCCAGAGGTGGAAACACAGCCCAACCACTTGCCATTGGCTGATTCAAACCACACTGGAACAGGGTGGGTCACCTGAGCACCTCCAGTACATTGATGACATTGTTGTGTGGGGTGATACAGCAGAGGAAGTTTTTAAAAAAGGAGAGCGAATAATCCAAATTCTTCTGGGTGCTGGTTTTGCTATTAAATGGAACAAAGTGAAGGGACTTGCCCAAGAAATTCAGTTCCTAGCAATAAAATAGCAAGATGGACGTCGTCACATTCCAGGAGATGTGATTGACAAAATCACCAGTATGTCACCACCCACTAGCAAGAAAGAGACAAAGTCTTTTCTTAGTCATTTCTGGCTTATTACCTGATCATGTCTTGATTTTGCCTGTTGGGCACTATCAGTTGGTGACTGACTAGTCTTCAGATGTGATGGAAGAAGTGGCCAAGTACAAATCTGCCCTGAAAGAATTTTTCAGAAGCAAGGGAAAGAGATATGTCTTATTTGAAAGGAACTATAAGAGTCAGCATCTGCAGTTACAGGTATGGTTTCATTGTACTCCTAAGAGGATGCAACTGTGCACTTCTCCATGACTGAACTGAAAGGGAAAGCTCACTTTCAGCTTTGTCAGAGTATGCGGAAGCATTTTGCCCACAGACAGAGGCAGAACAAAACCAAAACCGATGTGCGTGATGGTTGTGCTACAATCCTTAAATTCTTCATATTATAGCAGCAGAGCATCAACTGTGTTGAGTGGGCAAGGGAAACTCTTCCCTGCATAAATATGATTTAAAAACACCACAGGGATTCCAGGCAAGGTTTTAGAACTGGTTTCTGTTGTGGTTTTGTGGTTTTGATGCCGGTATTCCACACCAGACCATCATGCAGCAGTGAAGGAGTTAATGCTGTGGGAGCAGCAGAGGGGCGGAGCTCCGCACCGGATGCCAGGTGGCGCTCTGCCTGGGCGCGTTGCTCTGGGCTGCCGGAGGTTCAGCACGTGTGCTTCCCCTGCAGTTTCCTCCTTAAGGTAAGCTCACAGCTTTTGGTTTGGAAATTTTCTCTCTCTCTCAGTTGTTCAATCTTATTAGATTTAGGAAAGTTACCGTTCCTTCTCAGATCGTGCCGTTGTTTTTGTAGACCCATCTCTTCCCGGTTTCCCCCTCCCCCCCGGAGCGCAGCTCTGCTCGGGCGGCCGCGTGGCCACTGACGCAGTTTCTTTTTCTCTCCTCTCTCCCTTCTCGGTTTCCCTTGGGTCACTGTCATGGATAACACCGTGACAGTTTCTTACTCTAATCTGCTCCCATGGGCACACAAGCTGCTGTGTGCTCACCTTACAATTGGAGTAGGCTGAAAATGTAAGGATATGTGCAAAATTGTAGTCATTATTTACCAATATCAGCCCTTCAGTTTGATTTTTTTTCCTTGTGCATGGGTCACTTAGTGGTTTATTGTGGTGGTTTGTTTGTTTGTCAGATCTGTAATGGTATCAGAGCGGCCTGGAACTACCACAGAGATCAGAAAGGAGGGAAGCTGTGCTGAGATCTTTTTCAGGCTCTTAGTTCTCAGCTTTTTATTCAACTCCTACAGGAAAGTTCTCACAAGTTTAAATCTGTACAGGCAGGTGCTCACCCATCCTGTTTGATGACATTGAACAGAACTGAGGAGCATACCAGCTTCAGTGATGGACTGATTGCTTTCTGCAAGGCAGTGGTTTCCGTCATCTTTACTTCTTTGGAAACGTTTGTCTCTCCAGGTGATTCCTGTCCCATTGGACTATACTTCTGAAGACATTAAGGAGTGCTTTATTACACAGGCACAGGAGCCACAGATTGAACTGTTCGAAATCCCAGAGCACTCGGATATCACGCAAGTACGAGATACTTCAATCTTCCTTCACCTCTGTCCCATCGAGGCTGCTCTTTCCCTCTGCTCTTACACCCTCGTGGGTTAAGATTAAGCTGTTTGGAAGCAGACTGTGGTAGACTTGGAGCCCACATGCCAGTTGTGTTCAGCTCTTCATGAAGTTCCTGACAATGTTTAGTTTAATTGTATTTTTGTTTAGTTTAATTGTAGAACCGATGGAAAGTTGGTTGCGGCTGATGCTGAATTGGGATCCAGAACAGAGAGGTAGAGACTTGGATCCTGAAACCAAGAGTCCGAAGTGCTTCCTAATGATGGATCGCATACTGAATTTGAAGGTAAGTGTAGTTTTACTGGGCTCAGTAGAAACATTTCAGAGAACAGGAATTGTGCTCAGAACGAAACTCATCAAAGGTAGATTCCTGGTATCATCTAGATTCTGGATTTTGAGGAATCTCTTTGTTGGTGAGTATATGGCCTATCTGGCACATATCTGAAGATAGAATATCATATGCTATATTATTCTCTCTAGCTTTCTTCTTGTAACAGAAGAATGATCCTATATTCCTGCCTGTCATCTTAGTGAGGACTCAGCGAGCTCATCTGGCTGTTTAATATTTGGTAGAGACTATTAATTTTGAATGCTGTTGCTGATACTGTGACTCCAGGTTTGCGTACAAGTAGTAGAGCAGAGATTGTATTCTCTTGGTTGCTCCCCTTCAAGCAATGTATTGGAGCTCTGCTGGAGTGAGTTTAGCTGAGGCAAAAGTGCATGGAAGCTAGAGGATAATCTGAAGGAATTCCAAAGGAATTAGAGACAGAAACACAAAACACTGTGGCAATAATTGGGACTTACCATAATCTAAATTGTGATGTGGTTTGAGACCTCTGGTTTCCCAGGTACAGTAAAAACAGAGAGAGCTATGAAAGCAGTGAGAAGACAGGCGGAGGTATGTCACAGCTGTTTGGTTTGTTTTTTCAATAAGGAGGAATTAAAATAAGACTCCTTTTCTTAAGTATGTCGACAGTAGAAGGAAGACTAGGGAAAACGTGGGTCCCCTACTAAATGAGGGGGATGTTCTGGTAATGGCAGATGCAGAGAAGGTAGAGATACTGCATGCCTTCTTTGCTTCTGGCTTCACTGTGGGAACTCCCCCTCAGGACTCCTGGACTGTGGGGCTAAGTGAGAGGGACTGGGGAAAGGAAAGCTCCCGTTTGGTGATGGAGGAGATGGTCCAAGAGTGTCTAGGCAACATCAGTGTACATCCATGGGCCCTGATGGAATGCATCCATGTGTGCTGAGGGATTTGGCAGAGGTGATCGCTGAACTGCTCTCTATCACCTTTGAGAGGTCCTGGAAAATGGGAGAGGCGCCTGAAGACTGGAGGATAGCCAGTGTCACTCTGGCCTTCAGAAGGGGTAAGAAAAGAAGACCTGGGTAACTACAGGCCAGTCAGCTTCACCTCTGTCCTTGGAAAGGTGTTGGAACAGTTTGTTCTAGATGCTGTCTCCATGCAGTTGGAAGAAAAGAGAATTATCACGAGTGTGGAATAGATGAGTGGATGGTTGTCGGAGCGGCGGGAGACAAACACACTACCACGTAGATGATCAGTAAATCTCAACTTTAGTCAGAAGGCTACATTCTTTTATACTGTTAGTTTAATGAGGTTCATACATATTGCAAGCCTGAGCTCCCTTATTGGCTAAGCTTGAGCTATTCCATGTGTCTGCTCTTGCGGTTTCTGCGGTCAGCACTTCCTTAAAACAACAATCTTATCTTTGTTCTTATGGTTCCTGTTTTACACACCAGGTCAGCATGCCCTTAGCTACTATTATTTTTGCTGACCAGCTGTATTTGGTCTCCAAAGTTCGAGCCAAGTTTCGAAAACACTCTCCACAGATGGTGAGGTGGGTTGAGAATTGGCTGACTGGCAAAGCTCAGAGGGTTGTGATTGATGGTGCAGAGTCTAGCTGGAGGCCTGTACTTAATGGTGTTCCTCAGGGATCAGTGCTGGGTCTGGTCCTGTTCAACATCTTCATCAATGACCTTGATGAGGGAAGAGTCCACCCTCAGCAAGTTTGCTGATGATACAAAGCTGGAAGGAATGGCTGACACACTGGAAGGCTGTGCTGCTATTCAGCAAGACCTGGGCAGGCTGAGAGCTGGGCAGAAAGGAACCAGATGAGGTTCAACATGAGCAAGTGTAGAGTCTTGCACCTAGGGAGGAATAGCTGCATGCACCCGTACAGGTTGGGGGGTGACCTGCTGGAGAGGAGCTCTGTAGAGAGGGACCTGGGTGTCGTGGTGGATGACAGGTTGGCCATGAGCCAGCAGTGTGCCCTGGTGGCCAAGAAGGCCGGTGGTAACCTGTGGGGTGCATTCAGAAGAGCGTGGCCAGCAGGTTGTGGGAGTTGATCCTTCCCCTCTGCTGTGCCCTGGTGAGGCCTCATCTGGAGTACTGTGCCCAGTTCTGGGCTCCCCGGTACAAAAAAGACAGGGATCTCCTTGAAAGAGTCCAGCAGAGGGCTACAGAGATGATAAAGAGCGTGGAACACCTCTCTTATGAGGAAAGGCTGAGAGACCTGGGGCTGTTCATCCTTGAAAGAAGAAGATTTGGGGGATCTGATCCTCGTCTATAAATATTTAAGGAGCAGGAGGCAAAGGGATGAGGCCGGGCTCCTCTCAGCAGTGTGTGGCGATAGGATGAGGGAAAATGGCTACAAACTGAAGCACAGCAAGTTCCGCACCAATGTGTGTGGGAATTTCTTCCCAGTGCAGTGACGGTGCACACAGAGGTGGTGGGGTCTCCTTCTCTGGAGATGTTCCGGACCCACCTGGACACCGAGCTGTGCAACCTGGGCTGGGAGCTGGCTTGGCATGGGGGTTGGACTAGACTTCTCTGGACTAGACTAGAGGTCTCTTCCAACCCCTACAATTTTGTGATTCTGCGATTCTTAAACAATGCTGGCTACTTCAGAGCCGACAGTCTTGAGATGGCCTTTGTGCTAGCTTGTTGCTATTCTTCTGGGGTAATTAAGCCGCAGCCTGGCTTCTGGAGCTGTTGGTGAGTTTGGTCATAGTTAAAAGTTACAGGTCCAGACCTTATGATGTAATTGTAATTAATTTGCACTCTATTTTACAGATAGTATGCATCCTAAATATGACCTCTGCCAAGTTGTTTCGTTTCTCTTGCATCCTGAGGAAAGTCTTCATTCCCTTCAGATTCAAATTGAGTTTGAAACTGGAATAAGCACTGGAAATCAGGAACTGCTCTTGGAAACAGGAATTTGCCTGGACCCTCGGAAACCCGCTTCTCAATGTGTTATTGATGGCGTAGTAAGAATGATTCTGTTCATTTAATGTCTTTTGCACTCGTAGGGAATTTGAAAATTCCCTAGGAAGGGGAAGGGAAAGTTAAGTGCCTTGTTCTCCTCCCACTTGAGGCAATTTACTCTATGGAGCATTATTTTTTTGGGTAACTTAGATAGGTTCCTATGGTTGTATTCCAACTAAATCTTTAAAGCAGCTTGCTAGCAGAGGGCCCCGTGCTTCTGTAGAATCTATCAAAATCAATATTCTACAGAGCAGTCCTGCAATCAGTTCAAGATTATTCTGCTGTTAGGAAGGAAGGTCCCACCTTGTGTGGCTGTGTATTCCTCTTGGAGATCAAGTGATCATTTGGCAGCATTGTAAAGCAGATTTTGACAACGTTCAGTCAAAGGAGCAAGCTCACCTAGTTTACTTAACCAACCCACAGCCTCATGATGGCTGGACCTGTGCTCTAAGCTGAGCATCAGCCAACACCCCCAGGTCCTTTTCCTCTATACAGTCTTGAAGCCATCCTGCCCCAAGCCTATAGCATTGCACGGGGTTATTGTGGCCAAAGTGAAGGACCCGGCACTTGGCCTTATTGAACCTCATCCCATTGACCTCAGCCCAGCTATTCAGTCCTGCAGCACAGTGCTCCCAGCGTTGCACTCTCTGTTTTTGCAGCGCAGTGGAGGTGGTGCTGGAGGACAAGATCCCTCTGTTGACCACGTGCTTCCAGAGCATCCTCCTGCTTCCCTCAGAGCAGGACCTGGACGTCAGCCTTTACTCAAGGGTGAGTGCCTGGAAGCTGCAGGACCCTCCCTCATGCCTCACAGGAGAGGGTTTCGCCATGCCCACCCCCCTACCTCTCCCCTTTTTACTCCCCTCCTCCATCCCTCCCACAGATCCTGAGGGCACTGGACCAAATGCTGCACATGCTGGTGATTGTCCACCCCATCGCCAGCATTGGTGAGGAGCTGCGGAGCGTCTTCCAGGTGGGCTCTGCCCACAGGGGCTGCACAGAGGAGGGCTGTTCCTTCCACCCCCCTCCCCTCACCTTCTGGGGTGAGCTGGGGGGCCGCAAGGCAGAGCAGCGCATCTGGAAGCTGAGCCATTTGCTGGCGCAGTTCTGCCAGGCCGGGGTAAGGGGCTAACACCCCTAATGCGGGGGTCTTCATCTCTCCTTCTCCCCACTCTGCCCACCCCACTCCCATCACTGGGGGAGGGGTGCACTCAGCATCGCGCTCTCTGCACGCAGCGCCATGGCTCCTTGAGACAAATCAGCTTGGCCCGCTATGAAGAGCTCCACCTGCCCGTGCTGGAGCAGCTGGTGGGAAGCCTCGTGCTGTGCTGCGCCTCCCAGGAGGACAGGACGTGCCGCTCTGCTCTCAGCGCTCTCCATCACCTCTATGCACTCATTGTGGGGAGAGCCCATAAGGCGATGGCTGCTGGCGCTGTCCGTCCATTGCAGATGTCCCACAGGGGTGAGTGGGGACGGCGCTGCGTTGGCTGCTGCACAGAGCAGCAAAGGAGCAGAAGCTCATGGGGTGGAGGAGCTGTGACCCGCGGCCCCATGCTTGGGGTGGAGGCACTCAGTGCTCACTCACCTTTGGCTTGCTCTCCTTTCCAGGCTGAGAAGCACCGCAGAAGGAGGAGCAGGAGAAACTCGAGGAGTGGTAAGATGACGATGAGTTCTCCTTGTCCACCATCACCACGGACATTGTGCTGGTGAGGAGGGCTTGCCGCAGTGGGATTCGTGACCGAGGAGTCTGTGGGAATGGGGGGAACACATCGGATGTTCCTTCCCCCTCTCTGTGTTCATTCCCCCCAGCGCTTTGCAGAGCACTTCCACTCGTCGGAGAACACCGACCTCATCCTCGTGGCGCTGCAGGGAATAAGGGACTGCAGCAGCTACAACACACAGGTGGCTTGCCACCACGATGGCTGCCCTGATGGGCAATTTCAAGCCTACACCCAATGATGTGAGCAACCGGCATCTGATTGCTGGGAGGCTGAGCCCGTGGTGGGGTGGGATTGGGGTTGGACTGGGGGCTGTGGTTGTGGTTGGGTTGGGTCCTGGGGAGCTAGGGTTGGGTCTTGGGGGTTGGGTTGGATTGGTTGGGTGCAGGAAGGCCATGTTGGGTTGGGTTGGGTTGAGTGCTGGTGGTTAGATTTGGCTTGGGTGCTGGAGGTCAGGTTGGGTTGGATGCTGGTGGTTAGGGTTGGGTTGGGTGCAGGAAGGCAGTGTTGGGTTGGGCTGTCCCACATGGCAGCCATCTGATTCGGGACCTGAGGGTGCTTGACTAATCTTGGGGCAGCCCGAAAGCTCTGCTGTCCCCATGTCCCATCCAGGTGCAGCGGATCATGACAGCCATCCAAAGAAGCAGGAAGATGACCATGGAGATGCGGGCACAGAGGATCATCCAGGGTGCCTTGCCCTGGCTGGCTGCTTCTGATCCTCATGCAGTGACACTCAGCCTGCTGCGCTGCTCCCCCACCTGATAAGTGAGTTGCCCCCCCCACCCCTCCATGTGGAGAGAGACCCCCATCCCCACATGGACAGCGACCTCCACTCCATGTGGATAGGGACTCCCACCCGACACAGAGAGGGATCCTCAGTCCACAAGTAGAAGGACCCCCACCCCATGCAGTGGGGAACCTCCATCCCACACTGAGAGGGCCCCCTGCCCCACACATAGAAGGTCCCCCAGCACACATAGAGAGACTCCCAGCCCCCTCACAGAGGAGCTCCCTCTGAGGATGGTTCTGTGCTGCAGGGACACGTGGGAGCTGTGGGAGATGGCGTTGTCCTTGGTGAACATGGTTTTATAGATGTTGCAGGAGCTGCTGCAGCTTCTGGAGGTGGCATTGGTGGACCAGGATACTGAGATCGGCACCCTTCCCCTGGCTGTGAGTTTGGGGGCCCCTGGGGAGCACCCATCCCCTTTCCCCCCCCCGTCCAGAGGAGGACTGTTTTTACGGGAGGGTATGAAGATGTTCAAAGACAAGAGCTTGGAAGCATGATTTATGCCTGACTTAATTCCATGGTCATGGGAAGTGGACTGATTTCCTGACAGTCACTGGGAAAACACACACTGGGAGGAAACAGAACCATTCGGACTGGGAGGGACCTCAACTTGTCTGCTATTCTGCCTCCTGCTCCCCAGAAGTTCTGCTTCACACTGTGTTGCACAGAAGTTTGGTCCTGAAACCCTTCAAAGATGGAGATGCTGTAAATGGTTTAGGGGCTGGCTTGTCCCAATTCCATGATGATTGGTGCGGGGGACCCATGGACCCACACCCTGGGAAAGGAGAAAGGATAAAGGGAAAAGGGAGATTGGCCTAAAAATAAAACAGCGACAGTGATCTGAGGAGGGAAGCTAATTTACTAAATGAGGTATCAAAATGCAAAATAACACAATATAATACAATATAATCAGAACTGAAGCTAATAGATCAAATTAAATGAGAGAGAGAGAGTCCGACAGAACTGGAGGCCTTAAGCTAAATGCTGAATAGGGAAGGGGACACAATGAGGGCCTCGGGTTGAGCGGATAGTTCAAGGCCTCATTCTGAACTTGATGGGCAAAGAGGGTGGAGTCCTAAGGATAGAGTAGGAAAGGGGGATGCTGCTATTCTAGGGGATCCTAGATCCTCTATAAAGGCACTGAGACAGAAACCCAGCTGAAGTACCTTTATACCAATGCACACAGCCTGGGAAATAGGCAGGATGAGTTGGTAACCGTGTTGCACTTGGAAAGTTATGATATTGTTGCTATCACAGAAACATGGTGGGATGACTCCCATAACTGGAATACCACTATTGAGAGGTATCGGCTCTTCAGAAGGGATAGGCAAGGTAAGAAGGGTGGGGGAGTTACCCTCTATGTCAAAGAGTGCATAGATTGTGAAGTGTCTGAGGAATAGCCACAATCAGGTCGAGAGTTTGTGGGTCCGAATCAAGGATCAATTCAGTAAAGGGCCAATCCTCAGTGGCTGGGGTCTGCTACAGACCACCCGATCAAGGGCAGCCTGTTGACGAGGACTTTTTGCTCCAGCTGCGGGAGGTTTCCTGCGCGTGGGCTTTTGTCCTGGTGGGCGATTTCAACCACCTGGATATCTGCTGGGATAATGGCACGGTGGGTGGCAGACAATCCAGAAGACTCCTGGAGTCTGTCGAGGACAACTTCCTGGTCCAGGTAATAGATGGACCGAGCCAAGGTGTAGCCCTACTAGACGTGGTCCAGGGCTGTGATTGATGGTTCTGTTTCAGGATGGAGGCCGATCACAAGCGGTGTCCATCCGGGGTCAGTTTTGGGGCTGGGGCTCTTACACATCTTAATCAGTGACATAGACAATGGCATCGAATGCCCCCTCATCATGTTTGGGGATGACACCAAGATGAGCGGTGTGATTGATACATTGGAAGGAAGGGAAGCCATCCAGAGGGACCTGGACAGGCTGGAGAAGTGGACCCATGAAAACCTAATGAGGTTCAATAAGGCCGAGTGCAGGGTGCAACCCCAGGTATTTCTACACAGTGGGGAAAGATCTCCTGGAGAGCAGCCCGGATGAGAAGGACTTGGGGGTCCTGGAGGATGAGAAGCTGGACATGAGCCGGCAGTGCGCGCCTGCACCTGCACAATTGGAAGGCCAATTGTGTTCTGGGCTGCCTTAAAAAAGGGGTGGCCAGCAGGGACAGGGAGGGGATTGTCCCCCTCTACTCAGCTCTTGTGAGGCCCCATCTGCAGTATTGCATCCAGGCCTGAGGGCCCCAGCACTGGAAAGACGTGGAGCTCTTGGAGTGGGTCCAGAGGAGGGCCAAGAAGATAAGAGGGCTGGAGCACCTCTCCCGTGAGGAAAGGTTGAGGGAACCGGGCTTATTCACCAGGTGCCTGGTGGGAAGGCTTGTGCCATGCTCACCTCCTGCCGGCACAGCTCCAGATCTGAGAGGAGCTGCTGCCTATCTTGTTTGAGCAAAGCCAGCTCCTCTTCTTGTGGAGCCTGAGATTCCAGAGTGTCAAACTGCAACTGCTCCCGCTGCTCAGCTAGGTTGCTCAGCTGTTGCACCCTCTCCTGGAGGGATCGGATCTGCCAGTGGCACAGAGGGGTGATGAGAGACACGCACGCTTGGCTCAGGATCCTAGTGAGAAGGTTTGGGCCATGCTCACCTCCTCCCAGCTGTGCTCCTGACCTGAGAGGAGCTGCTGCCTGTCTTGTTTGAGCAAAACTTGCTCCACCTTGCAAACATCCAGCTCCTGTCTCCACATAGCCATAGTTTGCTCACTCTCCTGGTGCGAATGCTCCCACTGATCAGCTTGGCTGCTCAGCTTTTGCACGCTCTTCTGGAGAGACCGGTTCTGCCAGTGGCGCAGAGGGGTGATGAGAGACACGCACGCTAGGCATAGGTGCCTAGTGGGAAGGTTTGGGCCATGCTCACCTCCTGCCGGCTTTGCTCCAGATTTGAGAGGAGCTGCTGCTTATCTTGTTTGAGCAAATCCAGCTCCTCTTGTTCTGCAGCCTGACATTTCAGTGTGTCCCAGTGTGAATTCACAGAGTTCTCAGCATAGATGCCGAGCTGTTGCGTGCTCTCCGTAAGGTAGTGGATCTGCCAGTGGAACAGAGAGGTAATGAGAGACACGCACGCTTAGCACAGGATCCTAGTGGGAAGGCTTGGGCCATGCTCACCTTCTGCCGGCCCAGCTCCATTTCTGAGAGGAGCTGCTGCCTATCTTGCTTGAGCAAAGCCAGCTCCTTTTCTTGTGCATCCAGAAATTCCAGTGTGTTAAACTGCAACTGCTCCTGCTGCTTAGCTTGGCTGCTCAGCTGTTGAACCCTCTCCTGGAGGGAGCGGATCTGCCAGTGGAACAGAGGGGTGATGAGAGACACGCACGCTTGGCACAAGATCCTAGTGGGAAGGTTTGGGCCATGCTCACCTCCTGCCGGCTCTGCTCCTGACCTGAGAGGAGCTGCTGCCTATAATCTTTCAACAAAACCTGCTCCACCTTGCAAACATCCAGCTCCTGTCTCCAGATAGCCAGAGTTTTCTCACTCTCCTGGTGCAACTGCTCCCGCTGCTCAGCTTGTTTGCTCAGCTGTTGCACCATCTTCTGGAGAGACCGGATCTGCCAGTGGCACAGAGGGGTGATGAGAGACATGCACGCTTGGCATAGGTGCCTAGTGGGAAGGTTTGGGCCATGCTCACCTCCTGCCGGCTCTGTTTCAGATCTGAGAGGAGCTGCTGCTTATCTTGTTTGAGCAAATCCAGCTCCTCTTGTGCAGCCTGACATTTCAGTGTCTCCCAGTGTGAATTCACAGAGTTCTCAGCATGGATGCCGAGCTTTTGCGTACTCTCCGTAAGGTAGTGGATCTGCCAGTGGAACAGAGAGGTGATCAGAGACACGCACGCTTAGCAAAGGATCCTAGTTGGAAGGCTTGGGCCATGCTCACCTTCTGCTGGCACAGCTCCATTTCTGAGAGGTGCTGCTTCCTATCTTGTTTGAGCAAAGCCAGCTCCCTTTCTTGTGCAGCCTGAGATTCCAGGGTGTCAAACTGCAAGCGCTCCCGCTGCTCAGCTTGTTTGCTCAGCTGTTGCACCGTCTTCTGGAGAGACCGGATCTGCCAGTGGCACAGAGGGGTGATGAGAGACATGCACGCTTGGCATAGGTGCCTAGTGGGAAGGTTTGGGCCATGCTCACCTCCTGCCGGCTCTGCTCCTGACCTGAGAGGAGCTGCTGCCTATAATCTTTCAACAAAACCTGCTCCACCTTGCAAACATCCAGCTCTTGTCTCCAGATAGCCAGAGTTTTCTCACTCTCCTGGTGCAACTGCTCCCGCTGCTCAGCTTGTTTGCTCAGCTGTGTCACCGTCTTCTGGAGAGACCGGATCTGCCAGTGGCACAGAGGGGTGATGAGAGACATGCACGCTTAGCATAGGTGCCTAGTGGGAAGGTTTGGGCCATGCTAACCTCCTGCCAGCTCTGTTCCAGATCTGAGAGGAGCTGCTTATTATCTTGTTTGAGCAAATCCAGCTCCTCTTGTTGTGCAGCCTGACATTTCAGTGTCTCCCAGTGTGAATTCACAGAGTTCTCAGCATGGATGCCGAGCTGTTGCGTACTCTCCGTAAGGTAGTGGATCTGCCAGTGGCACAGAGGGGTGATGAGAGACACGCACACTTGGCATAGGTGCCTAGTGGGAAGGTTTGGGCCATGCTAACCTCCTGCCAGCTCTGCTCTAGATCTGAGAGGAGCTGCTGCCTATCTTGCCTGAGCAAATCCAACTCCTCTTCTTGTGCAGATTGAGATTCCAGTGTGTCCCAGTACAACTGCTCCCAGTTCTCAGCTCGGCTGCTCAGTTGTTGCACACTCCCCTGGAGGGAGCAGATCTGCCAGTGGCACAGAGGGGTGATGAGAGACACGCACGCTTAGTACAGGATCCTAGTGGGGAGGCTTGGGCCATGCTCACTACCCGCCGACTCTGCTTCTGGACCCTCTGCAGCTTTTTCAGCTTTTTATTGTAGGCTGCACTCTTCTCCTCCGGCATGAAGAAGTTGGGGTCTGGGAGCAGGAGTGGCTGGGCAGGGGACATTTGGCTGTGGGCATTGAACTCGCACAGTGCACTCTGTGCCCTCTGCTCTGAGCAGTGATGTCTTTCTTGTGTCTGTGAGTGGTACCTGGTGTCATCCCGCCCTGCAGCCCCTGACAGAGCCTGGGGCTGGACCAGCATGCTGCTGGACCAGATTCTGGTCAGCAAGCAGCATCGGACTGCTGGGTGCAGAGCTCTCACTGGGGGCATGCTCAGACACCTCCTGGGGGGTCTCAGGCACTCCTGCTGCCCAGCTCCACAGCATGCTGGTGCCAGCTGCAGCAGCTGTGAACAATGGTGGCAGCTGCCCTGCTGCAGCTGCAGCTGCAGCAGAGCCGGATGCCTACCCCTCCCCTCCTTCGGGAGAGCTAATGGAGCTCTGGGAGTCTGCTTGCCTTGCAACACTTTGCGGACAAGGCCTTTTTAGTTGCCTGCTCCACACCCTACCCTGCACTACGCTCCCTGCACGATGCATCTCAGTCACTCACCTGTCCCCATAGCTGGCTTACTCTTCTGCAGAGGTGGACAGAAACAGTTCTCAGCAGGGAGGAAAGGACCCAGCACATAAGGACCTTGATGAGGACTCTGATTAACACCACCAGGTCCATCCTGACAGTGTCAGGGGCCTCTAGAGAAAACAGAAACATGCCCACGATGGTGAGCTCTAGGAGAGGCAGGTCTATCTTCGTCCTGTTCTCTTGCCAAGAATGTTAACACAAAAGCGGCTGTCACCCAGAGCAGAGCTCCAGCAGTGAGCACCCGATGGAGCGGCTGCCCCAAGCGTCTGTGCTGGGGGAAGCTGCCCGTGTGCCTTAAAGACTGATGTCACGCCCTGCCCTGTGAAGCTGGACATGAGCCGGCAGTGCGTGCCTGCACCTGCACAATTGGAAGGCCAATTGTGTTCTGGGCTGCCTTAAAAAAGGGGTGGCCAGCAGGGACAGGGAGGGGATTGTCCCCATCTACTCAGCTCTTGTGAGGCCCCATCTGCAGTACTGTGTCCTGGCCTGGGGGCCCCAGTACAGGAATGACGTGGAGCTCTTGGAGCGGGTCCAGAGGAGGGCCACAAAGATGATCAAAGGGCTGGAGCACCTCTCCTGTGAGGAAAGGTTGAGGGAACCGGGCTTGTTCAGCTTGGAGTTGAGAAGGTTCCGGGGAGAGCTCATTGTGGCCTTCCAGTACTTGTAAGGAATGTATAAACAGGAGGAGGAATGCCTGTTTCCGAAGGCAGGTAGTGATAGGATGAGGGGGAATGGTTTTAAACAGACAGGGAAGATTTAGTTTAGATATTAGGACGAATTTTTTCCCAGGTTGCACAGGGAGGTCGTGTGTGCCCCATCCCTGGAGGTATTCAAGGCCGAGCTGGATGTAGTGCTGGGCAGCTTGGCCTAGTGGTTGACAGCCCTGCACATGGCGGGGAGGTTGAAACTAGATGATCATGATGGTCCTTTTACAGCCAGGCCATTCTATGATTCAATGATTCAACGATTCTATGGTTCTCTGCTTCTATGACTCCCTGACTCTAAGATTCCATTAACTCAGGTTAATGAAGCTCTAAGTATTAAATATTTAAGGAAAGAAGTTATATCTTAAGTAATGAAGTTCTGCTCTTTTAATTCAATAGCATAGTTCATACGATTGAATCAACTCACGTGCTCTTTAGACCATGTGTTAGGTTGGATGTGTCCTGTGACAGAACAATTTCCATGTGAGGAAGTTCCATGTCTTCTCTGAGCAAAGCCAGCTCCACATCGCAAAAATCCAGCTCCTGTCTCCACATAGCCAGAGTTTGCTCACTGTCCTGGTGCAACTTCTCCCAGTGCTGTGGTTGGCTGCTCAGCTGTTGCTATGATGTCGGCACACAGCTCCAAAAGCAGATGGTGGTGGTGTGGCAGTAAACAGTGAACCTTCCCAAACACATTCCATTCCATTTTGTTGCTGATCTTTATGAAATAGTGCTGTTGTGCTCTTTATGTCCATGATAGTTTCTTTAGCAATAAATAGGAGTCAGGAAGGCAGAAAGAAAGAGGTCTGGGGCGGACAGAGGGGAGATTTGGGGTGGGGGAGAGGGGAAAAGCAGGACGTGGCAGAAACAAACTGGGAATAGGGAATGGGGAGAGCTGGGACAGAAAGCGGGGCGGTTTGGGGTGACAGAGTGAGGCACCGGGACTAAGGAATGGGGTATCAGAAATTGGGAAGGAGCACTGGGGTTTCAGTGGTGAGAAATGAGATGAGAGGAGCTCCTTTTATTTTTTATTTATTTTTATATATATATATATAATTTTATTTTATTTTAAGTAAAGTTGCAAGTGCCTTTAACACTTCCTGTGCTCTGTGACTCTTCTCACCCTGGAGGCGAGTTTGAGGCAGAGTCAGCCCTGCACAGATCCCACATCCAGCAGTTCCTCGGGCTCAGGTTGTGCTCCTTCTTGCCCTTGGGTTGTGTTTGGTTCTCGTTCTGTTGGCGTCCTGCTGCTGCTTGCTGACCTCCCCGAATTCTTGCATGGAGAAAGCCAGCTCCACCGTGAAAACAGACAGCTCCCCTTCACACGCAACCTGAGTTTGCTCACTGTCCCGATGCTACTGCTGCCACTGCCGAGCTTGGCTGCTCAGCTGTTGCAGCTTATCCTGAAGGGAGTGGATCTGCCAGTGGCACAGAGAAGTTATGAGAGGCATGCAGGCTTAGCACAGGTGCCTAGTGGGAAGGCTTGGGCCATGCTCACCTCCTGCCGGCTCTGCTCCTGAACTGAGTGAGAGGAGCTGCTGCCTATCTTGTCTGAGCAAAGTCAGCTTTTCTTCTTGTGCAGCCTGAGGTTGCAGTGTGTCCTAGTGCAACTTCACACAGTCCTGAGCATGGCTGTTCAGGTGTTGCAGCTCCTCCTGGAGGGAGCAAATCTGCCAGTGGAAAAGAATGGTGATGAGAGACACGCACACTTGGCATAGGTGCCTAGTGGGAAGGCTTGTGCCATGCTCACCTCCTGCCAGCTCTGCTCCAGATCTGAGAGGAGCTGCTGCCTATCTTCTTTGAGCAAATACAGCTCTTCTTGTTGCGCCGCCTGACATTCAGTGTGTCCCAGTGTGAATTCCCAGAGATCTCAGCATGGATGCCGAGCTGTTGCGCACTCTCCGTAAGGTAGTGGATCTGCCAGTGGAACAGAGAGGTGATGAGAAAAACGCATGCTTAGCACAGGATCCTAGTGGGAAGGCTTGGGCCATGCTCACCTTCTGCCGGCCCAGTTCCATTTCTGAGAGGGGCTGCTGCCTATCTTGTTTGAGCAAAGCCAGCTCCTTTCCTTGTGCAGCCAGAAATTCCCGTGTGTCAAACTGCAACTGCTCCTGCTGCTCAGCTTGGCTGCTCAGCTGTTGCACCCTCTCCTGGAGAGAGCAGATCTGCCAGTGGCACAGAGGGGTGATGAGAGACACACATGCTTGGCACAGGATCCTAGTGGGAAGGTTTGGGCCATGCTCACCTCCTGCCGGCTCTGCTCCTGACCTGAGAGGAGCTGCTGCCTATAATCTTTGAACAAAACCTGCTCCACCTTGCAAACATCCAGCTCCTGTCTCCAGATAGCCAGAGTTTTCTCACTCTCCTGGTGCAACTGCTCCCACTGCTCAGCTTGGCTGCTCAGCTGTTGCACCCTCTTCTGGAGAGACCGGATCTGCCAGTGGCACAGAGGGGTGATGAGAGACAGGCACGCTTGGCATAGGTGCCTAGTGGGAAGGTTTGGGCCATGCTCACCTCCTTCCGGCTCTGCTCCTGACCTGAGAGGAGCTGCTGCCTATCTTGTTTGAGCAAATCCAGCTCCTCTTTTTGTGCAGCCTGACATTTCAGTGCGTCCCGGTGTGAATTCATAGAGTTCTCAGCATGGATGCTGAGCTGTTGAGTACTCTCCGTAAGGTAGTGGATCTGCCAGTGGAACAGAGAGGTGATGAGAGACACGCACGCTTAGCACAGGAGCCTAGAGTGAAGGCTTGGGCCATGCTCACCTTCTGCCAGCACAGCTCCATTTCTGAAAGGAGCTGCTGCCTATCTTGCTTGAGCAAAGCCAGCTCCTTTCCTTGTGCAGCCAGAAATTCCAGAGTGTCAAACTGCAAGTGCTCCCGCTGCTCAGCTAGTCTGCTCAGCTGTTGCACCCTCTTCTGGAGAGACCGGATCTGCCAGTGGCACAGAAGGGTGATGAGAGACAGGCACGCTTGACACAGGATCCTAGTGGGAAGGTTTGGGCCATGCTCACCTCCTCCCAGCTCTGCTCCTGACCTGAGAGGAGCTGCTGCCTATCTTGTTTGAGCAAAACTTGCTCCACCTTGCAAACATCCAGCTCCTGTCTCCAGATAGCCAGAGTTTTCTCACTCTCCTGGTGCAACTGCTCCCGCTGCTCAGCTTGGCTGCTCAGCTGTTGCACCGTCTTCTGGAGAGACCGGATCTGCCAGTGGCACAGAGGGGTGATGAGACACGCACGCTAGGCATAGGTGCCTAGTGGGAAAGCTTGGGCCATGCTCACCTCCTGCCGTCTCTGCTCCAGATCTGAGAGGATCTGCTGCCTATCTTGTTTGAGCAAATCCAGCTCCTCTTGTTGTGCAGCCTGACATTTCAGTGCGTCCCAGTGTGAATTCATAGAGTTCTCAGCATGGATGCCGAGCTTTTGCGCACTCTCCGTAAGGTAGTGGATCTGCCAGTGGCACACAGAGGTGATGAGAGACATGCACGCTTAGCACAGGAGCCTAGAGTGAAGGCTTGGGCCATGCTCACCTTCTGCCAGCACAGCTCCATTTCTGAGAGGTGCTGCTGCCTATCTTGTTTGAGCAAAGCCAGCTCCCTTTCTTGTGCATCCAGAAATTCCTGTGTGTCAAACTGGAAGTGCTCCCGCTGCTCAGCTAGTCTGCTCAGCTGTTTCACCCTCTTCTGGAGAGACCGGATCTGCCAGTGGCACAGAGGGGTGATGAGAGACACGCACGCTTGGCATAGGTGCCTAGTGGGAAGGTTTGGGCCATGCTAACCTCCTGCCAGCTCTGCTCCAGATCTGAGAGGTGCTGCTGCCTATCTTGTCTGAGCAAATCCAACTCCTCTTCTTGTGCAGATTGAGATTCCAGTGTGTCCCAGTACAACTGCTCCCAGTTCTCAGCTCGGCTGCTCAGTTGTTGCACACTCCCCTGGAGGGAGCAGACCTGCCAGTGGCACAGAGGGGTGATGTGAGACACGCACGCTTAGTACAGGATCCTAGTGGGGAGGCTTGGGCCATGCTCACTACCCGCCGACTCTGCTTCTGGACCCTCTGCAGCTTTTTCAGCTTTTTCTTGTAGGCTGCACTCTTCTCCGCCTGTATGAAGAAGATGGGGTCTGTGAGCAGGAGTGGCTGGGCAGGGGACATTTGGCTGTGGGCATTGAACTCGCACAGTGCACTCTGTGCCCTCTGCTCTGAGCAGTGATGTCTTTCTTGTGTCTGTGAGTGGTACCTGGTGTCATCCCGCCCTGCAGCCCCTGACAGAGCCTGAGGCTGGACCAATGTGCTGCTGGACCAGATTCTGGTCAGCAAGCAGCACCGGACTGCTGGGTGCAGAGCTCTCACTGGGGGCATGCTCAGACACCTCCTGGGGGGTCTCAGGCACTCCTGCTGCCCAGCTCCACAGCATGCTGGTGCCAGCTGCAGCAGCTGTGAACAATGGTGGCAGCTGCCCCACTGCAGCTGTAGCAGAGCCGGATGCCTACCCCTCCCCTCCTTCGGGAGAGCTAATGGAGCTCTGGGAGTCTGCTTGCCTTGCAACACTTTGCGGACAAGGCCTTTTTAGTTGCCTGCTCCACACCCTACCCTGCACTACGCTCCCTGCACGATGCATCTCAGTCACTCACCTGTCCCCATAGCTGGCTTACTCTTCTGCAGAGGTGGACAGAAACAGTTCTCAGCAGGGAGGAAAGGACCCAGCACATAAGGACCTTGATGAGGACTCTGATTAACACCACCAGGTCCATCCTGACAGTGTCAGGGGCCTCTAGAGAAAACAGAAACATGCCCACGATGGTGAGCTCTAGGAGAGGCAGGTCTATCTTCGTCCTGTTCTCTTGCCAAGAATGTCAACACAAAAGCGGCTGTCACCCAGAGCAGAGCTCCAGCAGTGAGCACCCGATGGAGCGGCTGCCCCAAGCGTCTGTGCTGGGGGAAGCTGCCCGTGTGCCTTAAAGACTGATGTCACGCCCTGCCCTGTGATGTCACAATGCCTTTCCCCCACCCTGGCCGTGGGATTCCCAGTGTGCCCTGGTGGATGCCCTGCTGGACTTGTGAGATTCGGATCTCGTCGTGGCTCGGAGAAGTTCAAAGCTCGGAGAAGTCCTCTAGATGCCACTGTGATGCGGCACGAAGCCGACGTGGAGGCAGAAGGTTCTGGATCCTGCCTTGGACGCGAGTTTCACCGAAGACTATTCCTCATAGGGAAACACTGGACATTACTCCAGCTTCAGCTCCGTGGAAGAGCTCTGCTCTTCATTCTGTATCTGTGCGTGACCTATGTGCTAGGGCTCGGGCTGCGTGGATGCCTCAGTTCCACTACCTGGTGGTAGGAGCTGGGCGGGCTTTAAGGTTCCTTCCTTAAAGAGTCCACCAGCTCCCACACACTCTCTTTTCTTATTTGATTCATTGGCTTCGATTCCAATTAAATGGTGTTATACTGTGGAGGGATGTCAGCGAGGGGACATGACAAGCCAGCCAATATGGTTGATAAGCACGGTTCCACACTATTCTGCTTTGTGTCTTACAGATATACGTTTTCCTAACATCATCTAAAGTACATGTCGCATAGTGATTGGATACAGGCGTTAGCATCACATACATGATTGGTTAATATTGCCCTGAGAAAGTTACACCCTAAGCAAGTTAGCTACATACCTTTGTGCCTTACTCTCACCAATTGTTCCTTGTTCGCGCCTGCATATTGCTACATATATTGCTACATGCTGTCCTTGCTGAACAAGATAGCGTTCAACACTTTGCTACAACTCATAAGGCCCTTACTGATTCTCATAAGGCCTCCATTGATTCATGACCTTGCTTAGCTAGCCATTCTCCAACATTATACCGTATTCTTTGGCATTCAGTGTCTCATTTTGGAAGGGAGCTCTTCTCCGACTGTTGACGCTGTTTTCTTTTTAGGCCCATCTCCCTGCCCTCTCCCATCTTCCCCTTTCCCAGGACTGTTAGTCACAAAATGTGGGCTGGGCTGAACCGGCCCAAAAACCTTTGACACATCGTGACACCGATCCGTGCACGGGGACAGTGCATCTTGTCCCCAAATCACACTGACACCGATCTGCGCATGGGAACGCTGCTGCGCGTCCCCAGCACGGTGACACTGAGCTCAGTCCCCTCCAAGCCCACCATGCTGCGATCCCATCACTCTACGGTCTCTGGGGTCCCTCCCAAACCAACAGTGCTGCGATTCCGTGCTTTTGTGATCCACGGGGACCCTTCCTACCCAACCACTCTGTGATTCCACGATCCTGTAAGTTCCCTCCAACCCTCTATCTGCCCCCCATTTCTGCCCCCACATCCGTCTGCCCATTTACTTGACCCTGTATCTGCCTCCATACGTATCTGCCCCATATATATCTGCCCTCATGCTTACCACACACATGACCCCATGCGTGACCCCATTACTGCCCCATATCTATCTGGCCGAGAAATGCCACTGTATCTGTTGGCCCCCTATCTCTCTGCCGCCCTGTCATCCATTGGTGCCCCTGGAGCCGTCTGTCCGGAGGTGCTGATCTGTCGTGATGACACAGCACCTCCCACAACGATCACAATGACACATCTGTTTAATGTTAGAATCACAGAATCACTGCATGGCCTGGCTTGAAAAGGACAACAATGATCATCGAGTTTCAACCCCCCCGCCGTGTGCAGGGCCGCCAACCACTAGAGCGGGCTGCCCAGAGCACATCCAGCCTGGCCTGGAATGCCTCCTGTGATGGGGCATCCAACCACCTCCCTGGGCAACCTGTTCCAGTGTGTTACCACCCTCTTTGTGAAAAACTTCCTCCTCATCTCGAACCTAAATCTCCCTGCCACAGTTTAAAACCTTTCTCCCTTGTCCTATCTCTATCCACCCTCGTAAACAGGCGTTCCTCCTCCTGTTTATACGCCCCCCTTGGAAGGCCGCAATGAGCTCTCCCCGGAGCCTTCTCTTCTCCAAGCTGAACAAGCCTGGTTCCCTCAACCTTTCCTCACAGGAGAGGTGCTCCAGCCCTTTGATCATCTTTGTGGCCCTCCCCTGGACCCGCTCCAAGAGCTCCACGTCCTTCCTGTACTGGGGCCCCCAGGCCTGGACGCAGTTCTGCAGATGGGGCCTCACAGGAGCTGAGTAGATGGGGACAATCCCCTCCCTGTCCCTGCTGGCCACCCCTTTATTAAGGCAGCCCAGAACACAGTTGGCCTTCCGGGCTGCAGGTGCGCACTGCCGGCTCCTGTCCAGCTTCCCGTCCTCCGGGACCCCCAAGTCCTTCTCATCCGGGCTCCTCTCCAGGAGATCTTCCCCCACTTTGTAGAAATACCTGGGGTTGCCCGCCCCAAGTGCAGCACCCTGCACTCGGCCTTATTGAACCTCATTAGGTTTCCATGGGCCCACTTCTCCATCCTGCCCAGGTACCTCTGGCTTGAGAAAAAATATATAATAACCAAAATATGTCTTTCACTTGGAACATTTTCAAATGGGGCAGGGGGGAGAATGTTACTCCTCTAGATCAAACAATCCCTGGTCAAATCCCACGACTCGTGGCATCACCCTACTATGGCTTAGCCACTATTACTGAAGAATGGAGACCCCTGAGGGTTACGGGAAATGTCTCTCCTTCTCCATCCCGTTTAACAGATTATTTTTGTGTCTTAGATAAGGATATACTTATCACAAAGGAGCGTCGGCTAGCTGCTTCTGCTATGGCCTTGCCCCTGGTAATGGCACTACATAAACTAGAAGTGACAAATACTAACATAGAATCTGAGAATCAACTGTTAAGAGATCGTATTGAGAAATTAGAACAACAATTGGGCACATTAAAAACCAAAAAAAAAACAGGACTAAAGCAAGTTCGTAGTGTTTCAGTTGAGGACACTCAGGTGCCTGAGGTAGCGGACCTAGATATCTCAGCTGTCAAGATCTCTAAATCAGATCTCAAAGCTCCATCCATGATGGATCCATTTGAGATCCGACCAATTATAACCCAGAAAACAAAGAAAGTGCAAGACAGACTGTGGAGAACAGGCTTGGGAAAGGAGGTTGTGTGTGCTTATCTTTGTAGCAGTGCGAACAAAACAGCATGTTCAGATCACTGAATTTTGAGAAGTAGTGCACCATTGACCGGGCAACGATGAGGGAGTAAGTTTGCGGTGGAACCAGATGGCCCTGGTATGTGTGGGAAAAGAAGAACTAATTGAACACCACTTATCTTGCAAGGACAGAGCAAGAACCACTGCTTAACAATTATTCTAAAAATAGCATATGTTCAAGGGGTATAAAAGTATGTAACCTGCTCAATAAAGTTGGCTTGGCTGCATAATCATATTGATGTCTCTCTGAGTCCTTGCATCGGCATCTTAAGAAGATCGTTCGGGCGCAGCCATGGTTTATCCTCCTGGGGTCACCGCAACATCTGGCGCCCGAACAGGGACCCTGAAGCCACTGCCGGGGCGTGGTGGGGTAGTCGGGGTAAGGGGGGAGATGGGGGAAATGGAGGGTGAGGGGAGTCCTGGAAGGAAAAGGGGGGGACATGGGGAAGGTGAGGGGTGGGGGGGGTTGTGAGAAGGGTAAGTGGTGGACATGGGGACGGTGCAGTGGGGGAGGGAGTAAGGGGGCAAAGAGGAGTTGGGATATGGGATGATGGGGGCATGAGGAAGGTGAGGTGAGGGGTTATGGAGATCAAAGGGAAAGTGCGCGGGGTGAGGCGGAGTGGGGTGGGGTGGGGTTGGAGTACGGGTTAAAGGGAAGGTGGGATGTGGGGTGATGGAGAGCACAGGGAAGGTGGGATGTGGGATCTGGGGAAAAAAGGAAGGAGGCAACGTGCAGTGAAGGTGGGGGGTTATGGGCAGAGGTGGGAAAAATGCGGGAGTGATGCTCCGGATTATTTCCAGCCGAGTTAAACTCTCCTGCATGCTGAGATCTGCGGGAGAGTGCCAGAAGTGCTGTACCAAAGCACCTTCACTTCCTCCATTTTGACTTGATCTGTTTTACTCATGTGCAATAAAACAAACAAACAAACAAACCAACAAAAAGAAATCTACCCTAAATAACTAACAGAACAACTTTTCTTTCTAGATTTGATGTAATTCTTTGCTCGGTTGTGTCCAAATGGTAGGTTTTACTATCCCCTTTCACACAAGAAACATCAGCTGTAATTCTGAGGGCTGCTCTGAAGGTAATGCCTCCTATGCTATGATTGGAAATAAAGCTAATTAATCAAATAAAATGAGCAAGGGAGAGTGTCTGATAAATTGAAGGCCTTACACTAACGCTGAAGGCGAGACGGCAGCTGTGGATGCCAAAGGAACGTTCTCCTGCGTGAGGTGTGAGCAGGTGGAAGATCTGCTTCGCATGGTGACAGAGCTGAAAGAGGAGGTTGAGGGACTGAGGGCCATGGGGGACTGCGAGCGGGAGATTGACTGGTGGAGTAGCTCCCTCGAGCGCCAGAGAGAAAGGCGCCGGGGAGATCCCCCGCAATTGGTGGTGGACTCTCTGACCTGTCCCCATGGGACAGAGGGGGGGTACCTGAGGGATGGAGAGGGCTGGCAGAGAGTCCCTGCTCGGTACTGAGGGCAATCTCCCCCTCAGCCTAACGCAGGTCCCCCTAAGCAATAGGTTTGCAGCACTGGACGTTGAAGGGGAGTTAAAGGGGGAGGTGCCGGAAGATTCCCCCAGGAGGTCACCAATGGCAAGGCAGTTGACTCTGCGCATTGAGACTGCTTATTTATTTATTTTTTTTTAACTGAAAGTTGCAAGTGACTTTAACACTTCCTGTGCTCTGTGACTCTTCTCATCCTGGAGGCGAGTTTGAGGCAGAGTCAGCCCTGCACAGATCCCACCTCCAGCAGTGCCTCGGGCTCAGGTTGTGCTCCTTCTTGCCGTGGGGTTGTGTTTGGTTCTCGTTCTGTTCTGTTCGCTGCTGCTCGCTGACCTTCGCGAATTCTTGCATGAAAAAAGCCATCTCCACCCTGAAAACAGACAGCTCCCTTTCACACGCAACCTGAGTTTTCTCACTGTCCCGGTGCTACTGCTGCCATTACTGAGCTTGGCTGCTCAGCTGTTACAGCTCCTCCTGGAGGGAGTGGATCTGCCAGTGGCACAGAGAGGTTATGAGAGGCATGCAGGCTTAGCACAGGTGCCTAGTGGGAAGGCTTGGGCCGTGCTCACCTCCTGCCAGCACAACTTTATTTCTGAGGGGAGCTGCTGCCTATCTTGTTTGAGCAAAGCCAGCTCCTCTTCTTGTGCAGCCAGAAATTCCAGTGTGTCAAACTGCAACCCAGTGCTCAGCTTGGCTGCTAAGCTGTTGCACCCTCCCCTGGAGGGAGCGGATCTGCCAGTGGCACAGAGGGGTGATGAGAGACACGCACGCTTAGCACAGGATCCTAGAGGGAAGGCTTGGGCCATGCTCACCTCCTGCCAGCTCTGCTCCAGATCTGAGAGGAGCTGCCGCCTATAATCTTTGAACAAAACCTGCTCCATCTTGCAAACATCCAGCTCCTGTCTCCACGTAGCCAGAGTTTGCTCACTCTCCTGGTGCAACTGCTCCCGCTGCTCAGCTTGGCTGCTCAGCTGTTGCATCCTCTCCTGAAGGGAGCAGACCTGCCAGTGGCACAGAGGGGTGATGAGAGACATGCACGCTTCGCATAGGTGCCTAGTGGGAAGGCTTGGGCCATGCTCACTTCCTGCTGGCTCTGCTCCTGGGCCCCCTGCAGCTCCTTCTGCTTTTCCTTGTAGGCTGCACTCTTCTCCTCCTGCATGAAGAAGATGGGGTCTGTGAGCAGGAGTGGCTGGGCAGGGGACATATGTCTGTGGCATTGAACTCGCACAGTGCACTCTGTGCCCTCTGCACTGGGCAGCGATGTCTGTCTCATGTCTGTGGGTGGGGGGCGGTTGGGAGTTAAATAGCAAGAATTTTTGACTAACTAACAGAGTGAAATAGCAGGGATTCTGGGAGTTAAGCTTGTGCTGAAACAGTGAGGACTTGCGGCTGTAGATTGTGGTGAAAGAGCAAGGATTTTGGGCCTGAGTTTGAGGGTGATAGTGAGGGTTAGGGACTGCTGTGTAAGAGGAAAAGAGTGAGGGTTTGGGGCAGGAATCTGGGATGGAATAGAAAGGACAGGGGCTAGACTTTGGGGTGAAAGAGCGACTACTTAGGGCTGGAGTTTGAGGTGAAAATGCAGAGGGGTTGGGCCTGGAGTCTGATGCGTAATACCGGTGATTTGGGGCTGGAATTAATTGTGAAAGTGTGAGGATTTGGAGCTGGAAATTGGGTTGAGGCAGCGAGGATCTGGGAGCTGATTTTTGAGACAAGATACTGCGGGTTTCGGTCAGCAGTTTGGAATGAAATAGCGAGGGTTAGAGGCTGGAGTTTGGGGTGAAATAGCCAGGATTCAGGACTGGAGCCTGGGGCCAAATAGCCAGGATTCCGGACTGGAGCCTGGCGTGAAATAGCCATGATTTGGCCCTTCAGAATGGGGTGAAATTGCAGGGTTTAGGGCCAGAGTTTGAAGGTATTTTGAATGAGGATTGGGGACTACCGTTTGGGAGGAAATTGTGATGCTTTGGGGCAGGAATTTGGGCTGGAATAGCACGGAGAAGGGGCAAGAATTCGG
Organism: Cyrtonyx montezumae; assembly: GCF_038088225.1. Classification (NCBI taxonomy): domain Eukaryota; kingdom Metazoa; phylum Chordata; class Aves; order Galliformes; family Odontophoridae; genus Cyrtonyx; species Cyrtonyx montezumae. Next base: position 33,803,413 of record NW_027072045.1, read on the forward strand.
AGTAAAGCACTGAGAATTTAGTGTTGTAGTTTGGGGTGAAATCGTAAGGGTTTGGGTTGAAACAGCGAGGATGTGGAACAGGAGTTTGGGATGAATTAGCAAGGATTTGGGACTGGAGCTCGGGGTGAAATAACCAGGATTCGGAACTGGAGCCTGGGGTCAAATAACCATGATTCCGGACTGGAGCTCGGGGTGTCATAGCCTGGATTTGGCACTTGAGTCTGGGGTGAAATTGCAGGATTTAGGGCCCGAGTTTGGGGGTAATAGTGAGGATTTGGGACTACAGTATGGGAGAAAATAGTGAGGGTTTGGGAGCACTGCGTGGGAGGAAATGGTGAGGGCTTGGGGAGGAAGCAGGGCGCAATAGCAAGGAATACGGGCTAGACTTTGGGGGGAAATAGCAAGGATTTAGAGCTGGTGTTTGGGGCTCGAGTCTGGTGTGGAATAGCGAGGATTTGGGGCTGGAGTATTGGGGGGTGAACTACTGAGAGTTAGGGACAAAGGACTGAAGTGAAGCGCTGTAGGCATGAGACTGGAGTTGGTGGTGAAAGCATCAGCATTAGGGGCCGGACTGGGGGATGAAATGGTGAGGGTTGTGAGCCAGAGCTGGGGTGAGACAGAAGATTCAGGGGGGAAGGAGAGACTGGGGGCAAAGGAGAGGAGCGGGAGGTGCTGGGGAGGGGGCAGTGCCCATTTCAGGGGCAGAGAGGTGCAGATGTGGGGCCGTACCTGCAGCAGCGGAGTGTGGCTGACAGTGCGGGAGAAGCAGGCGGTCCGTGGATGCAGCGCCTCGGGTCGCTCTCGGGCTTCGCCTTCCGTTGCGGTGCGGCACAGGGATCACGGGACGCTGGCTGAGTGCGTGCCTCCTGCAGGCAGGGGCTGGGGGGAATAGGGTGAACTGGGGTGGAGTTGCGAGGTTTGGGGGCAGCTGCAGGGAGCAGGGAGGCATGGAGGGCGCGGGGAGGGATTTGGGCGTTTGGGTGGGGAAAGGGTCGGTTGTGGGGCTGCGAGGCGGCGGGTGTTCCGGGGCTGGGAGGGCAGACGGTGGGCACTCACTCGCTCTTTCTTCATCCTCATCACCACCGTCCTGCACCTCGTAGCTCGGCGGAGGGGCATCAGCACGTCTGTGAGCTTGTTCGGTGCGATCCCGGGACGCGAACGCGGACGGAGCTCGAAAGGGACAAGGGGGAATGTTGCTGAGACTTGACTGCTCGCACGCACCTCATCCTTGCGCATGCGCGCAACGGTTCTGAGGCCCCGGCTACCATCGAGACGGCCGGCATCGCTTCAGAGAGCGGCCGCAATTCGCGTACGCCGTTTCCGCGCGCATGCGCACTACCGCTCGGAGGCCCGGCTACCATCGAGACTGGCGCAGTGCTGCACAGAGCGGCCGCAATTCGCGTGTGCCGCTTCCGCGTTTCCGCGCGCATGCGGGGTGTTTTTGTTTTTTTTCTGGGCAGTGACTGCAGTACCGAGTTCTCCCCACACGGCGGCAGCACTGAGCACCGCCGCGGTACTGCGCGTGTGCGCGGCAGGGTCGGGCTCCTGGCGGTCACGTGCGGAGCCGAGCCAATCGGGTGCCGGCGGAGTGCATAGGGGTGGAACAGTTTGACTAACAAATACAGCACTCATTTTTATCACAAGGTCATCAAGGAAGAGCTGCAACATATAAGTGGGCTAGAGACCGAGGGGTGAACTTAACTATGGATGCTATTGCACAGGTTATCCATGACTGGTACCCATGTGCCATAATTATCCCAGAGAAAGCACTCTAACCTTCCCCAAATAAAGAAAACAGCTGGAAGCCTTGGGATTCCTTGGGATTTGACCACCCCCACTGCTCACGTAACATCCCATCTGGAGTGCTGCATCCAGTTCTAGGAACATGGTTTAGTGGGGAAACATTGTTGAGAGGTGAATGATTGGACTGTATGATCTCGGTGGCCTTTTCCAACCTTGGTGATTCTATGATTCTATGATGCTATGGATGGGGCTTTGAGCAACTTGGTCTAGTGGGAAGCGTCCCTGATTATATAAGGGGAGTTGAAACTAGATGGGAACCACTACTGACCCCTAAGAAACACCTCTAGCTACAGGCCTCAAACTAGATTGTTGTAGATCATGATACTCTTCAGATCCACCCACAAGAGAGAACTTTCCCCCTCTACAAAAGCTCCTTCGCTGGTCTTGAACGCTTTTTTCTTTGTCAAATTCTGCCTTCAAAAGGGGAAGGGTAAATGCACAGAGTTTCTTCCTGCCTCCAGAAATTGAGTTTTTGGGTTGTGTAAGATTTGGCTTGAATTAATGTCCTCTTAGCTAAAGAATTTCCTTACAAAGTAATCAGGGACAGCATCGGACTTTGATCAGATCAGCAGACTTTGCTGGTATTTGCTGAGATAGTTAATGCAGCATAAGGATGTTAACAGAAAATTAGGACCTCCATCCTACTTTGATGTCTTTTCAAGTGTGTCAGTGAACAATACTACATCTTCTAAAAGAGCTTGGATCTGTTTGATTTAGCGCTTTATTGCTCAATCACACTATTGGCACCATTCCCTGACAGTCTGCTTTTCCAGCCACTAACTCAGAGCCTTCGAGACTGCCTTGCCAGCCAATTGCTCACCCCCACCACTGTGTCTTTACCTAGCTCACATTTTGTCCAGACAAACACTGTAAAAAACAGCACTGAAAGTTTCGCCGTCAACCAAAAACTACATCGTTGGCGCACGGCAACACAGCGCGCACGCTTCAGCACCCCGGGCCTCGGTGGGGGCGGGGCGGCGGCGGAGCGCTATGCGCGGTGCACCCGAAAGCAACGGCCGGGCCGGGTCGGACTCGGAGTTCCGCCATGGAGGCGCTGCCGCTGCGAGTGTGAGCGGGACGGTGCGGGGCGCGGGGGACGAGGTTGGGTTGTGCCGTGCTGTGGCGGTTCCTGAGGTTCCGTCTCCTTCAGGCTGGCGTGCGGCGACGTGGAGGGGAGGCTGGAGACTCTCTTCGGGCGGGTCCGGGCCATCCAGGGCAAGAGCGGCCGCTTCGATGTAAGGCTGCGGCGGGGTCGGTGAGCGGGGCCGGGAGCCTTCGGGTCGGGCAGATGGCGGGTCTCGCTCACCCCCTCTCCGACTGCTACCTGCGTGTGGGTGCCCGCGGGGCCAGGGGGCCCCTGCCGAAGCTTGATGTGCCCTCGGGTTTCTTTGTGCTGCGCTGAGGGCTTGGGAAGCAGGAACCTGTGGGACGGGAGTGCTGCTCCTCTTTTAGCGAGTGTAACAGTACCACCGAGTGCAGAGACTTTTCCTTACGCGGTGGGGAGGGGGAGATGCACGGTACCTCAGAGTGAAGCGTTCCACCGCGGAAGCGCTCTGCCTTGACTTTGGTGCTGTGCGACTCTTTCTTGGTGTGGTGTTTGCAGATGCTTTTGTGCGTTGGGAGTTTCTTTGGTTCCACTTCTGATGCCGAATGGGCAGAGTATCGATCGGGGGCCAAGAAAGGTAAGGAAGGAGCTGTCGCTCCCCATATCAAATGTGCTGGGGTGCTGGGGGCTGTGCTGTCGGAAGGACCACTTACGCATGTCCTTACAATCCTGCTTGGCTGTGCAAGCTGTCCACATGAAGCTGCCCCATTTGCTGGTTATGAGTGAGGTCTCAACACAGGGAACCTAAGCAATCTCATATAGCTGGACTGTGGGAAGTGGAACTAAGTCTTGTGTCGCTCTAGAGACAATGTAGGCCATGGATCATTTAGGGGTACCATCTAGAGGATGCTCCTTAAAGCATCTGGTGAGGAGAAAAGCATTTTGTTCAAACAGCAGGTTTGGAGGCCTTTTTCTGAAGGAAATTTTCTTATTCTGTGTTTAAGGCTCCTTGGCACACTGAGGAGCAGTGTTGGGATGTCTGTGATTCCTAGTATGTGTAGATGAATTTCACTTCATGTACCGTATACCAGACTGATCGCCTGTTGTTTTCTTTTTCAGCTCCAATTCCAACCTTTGTGCTTGGCGCTAACAACCAAGAGACCGTGCACTGTTTTCCAGATGTCACTGGCTGCGAATTAGCTGAGAACATCACTTACTGAGGTAGTGTAATTGTATGATGCTGCTTTCAAGAACATTTTGTCATCTTTGTGCTTTGACTCACCCCTCCTTTTTTTTTTCATGAAGTTTTAAGGTGGCATCTCTTACTCTGGCACTGAGACTGGAATTTAACGTCACATTGAAGGGCTGATATATCTGCTCTGTGAAATACAAGCATTCCTTTTTGTTGTTGTCATTGTCTAACACACTCCAAATTTTGCTACCCAAAAGAAAAAGTGGTTGAAAGAGTTCTTTGATGGAGAACATATTCCTGTCCTATGCCTCTGTTTGTGCAGTGAAGATTTCCTATATGAAGCCTAACTGTGCGGTGCTGTGAGGTTGTACTGGAGTAGCAAAGACAAGAAGTATAATCGTTAAAAGTGGCGAAGCTGCAGCAAAACTAAAAGGAAAGGTTAATTTCTTTATTATAGAGTGCTGTCTGACGAAAATAGTTGCTAAGAAACTTGGAATTGGCTTTTTTACTTTCAGTCTTCATACCAAGCTTTTGATGTCAATTGACTGTAGGGAAGCAAGGTAGTGGTGAGGAGAGAAACTCGAGATAAAACAGCAGGGTCCGAGCCATTGCACTAAAATGTCTTTCCTAGAGTTTATGAACATAGAAAACGAGCTGCTTGTAAGAAGGGTTTCAGTCAAAGTAAGGCAGGACTTCTAAATCTGTCTCTCTGCTTATGATACAAGTGAGATCACTTGCAGCTTTTAAATCTCAGGTGTGTGCTTTTGTGTTCTTGCAGGCCTTCATTGAGGTCTTTTCAGTGGTACTTCAGGACTACAGATCGCACACCTGAGTGGCATCGAGTCTCAGGATGAGCCAACTCCTGCCTACAGCTTTAGCTTGAAGGATGTGACAGTATTTAAAATGTCTTTGTTATCAACCCGAAACTTCAGGGGTGTAGTTACATTGCTGACTTCCGCTTGGCCCAAAGATGTTGGGATTTATGCCAACAGCACAGTAAGCCTTCTGTTTTCTGGAGAAATGTATTTCCAGATGTATCCTACAGTGGCATTTCTGCTTGCTTTGGCTGTTTGCAGAAGAACCCTCCTGATTGCTTTTGTTTGTTTGTTTCTGTTTGTTTTTGTTAGTTTGTTTTTTAATTTACTCATGTAAGGGCTTTGTAGGATAGTTTCCTAAAAGAGCTTTCTTTCCATGGACATTACAACAATTTGTGTAGAAAAGTTGATGTTTAATAACTGAAGGTTCTAGCATGCTACGCTCAGGCCATGAAGCCTGAGTATCTCCTGGAGATACTGTTCATTTGGAGTTGTTTCTGTTTCAGCAAAGTCCTTGTCCTACAGACTGGGCCCCACTGGGATCACAGAATTGAGTTGAAACAGACCTCTAGAGGTCATCTAGTCCATCTCCCTTCCAGTGAACAGAGACATCTATAGCTATATCTGGGTACTCAGCTCCCTGTCCAGCCTGCCCCAGGGACCAGGCGTCCTCTGCCTCACCGAGCAACCTGTTCCAGTGCTTCACCACTCTTATTTAAAAAAAAAAACCAAAAAGTCCTTATATCCAGTCTAAAAATCCCCTCTTTTAGTTCGAAACTGTTTCACCTTGTCCGATCACAACGGAACCTGCTTAACGAGTCTGTCCCTTTCTTTCTTACAGCACCACTTTAGAGACTGAAAGGCCACTGTCAGTCTCCCCAGAGCTCTTTCTTCTCCAGGCTGAACAGCCCCAGCTCTCTTAGCCTGTCCTCGCATGAAAGATGTTCCATTCCTTGGGTGCTTTTTGCGACCCTCCTCTGGTTGCACTCCAACAGGTCCACATCTGTCCTGTACTGAGATCTCCCCGTCTGGATGCACTACTCCACGTGAGGTCTCACAGCACTGAGCAGAGGGCTAGGATCACCTCCCTCACCCTGCTTTTGATGCAGCCCAGGATACTGTTGGCTTTCTGGGCTGTGAGGGCACACTGCTGGCTCATGTCCAGCTGCTATCCATCAGTGCTCCCAAGTTCTTTTTGGCAGGGCTGTGCTTTGTCCTTTCCTCCCCCAGCTTGTATTGACAGTGGGGCTTGGTACAACCTTGCTTTTTTGAACCTGTGTGTTCACCTGGGCCCAGTGCTCAAGGTCTCCCTGGATGGCATGCCCTCCCTCAAGCAGGTTAATTGCAACACACCACTTGGTATCACCTGCAAGCTTCCTGAAAGTGTGCTCAATCCCACTGTGAATGTTATTGATGAAGATATGAAAGAGCATAAAGAGGATTCTGACTCTGCAAAGGCAAAAACAGTTGCACAGTTATGATGCACAAGCATGAGGCTGCAGTTGTCTCCTTACTTTTCTGCAAGTCTTCATGCTGCCAGGATGCTCATGTTGTTTCATCAGAGGTACAATTCATCCTAATTCTAGTTTTAGTCTGATCTACATGACCACCTTGACCTCAGAGCAGTGTACTAAAGGAGACTTCCGTAGTGATTTCTTCAGCAGCGCTGACTGCTTTCTCTGCTTTCACAGCTTACTTCAGTCCAAACTTAGAAGGTGGTCAAAATGATCACTCAGATTTTTTTTAGCCTTTTTTTCTCTTCAGTTGTTTAATCAGTAGAGGAAACTTGTGTCAGAGTGTTTCTCAGTACTTACATGCCAGTGCCTCTTGCCAGATGCCCTTGCCAAACACAGGCTACTTCTTAAAGTTTACATCAGGCATGGACGCTAGTTTGTGCCTTTATATGGCATGTGAAAGGAGAAAGGAAAATTTACATCTCAGGTCCCTCAAGAACAGCTTTCACTTTGGCACTGGAGGAGGCCAGAGATGTAGAAGTGTTGGTTTTAAAGGAGCTCTGCGGTCTTCTGATCCAATTTTCACCTTGAGTTGATGTTGCTGTGAGAGTGCCACAGGTGTTTCTTCAGTATTTCTTGATCCCTCTAACCATCCTTTCTGATACTTGCAAACTTCAGCTTTACCAGAGTAAATGTGAGTGATGTCATTTACATCAAAGTAGAATCCCATTCACTGGGGCACCTCCAAGAGCTTGCTAAAATGGAGTGAAATGCTATGTGTAACAGTTTTCGCTTCCTTCATGTCTTTTGACTCCTAAAAAAAAATATAGTGTCCTGTCTCTGAAAGCATACAGTTGGCCTTCTGGGCTCCAAGCATGCACTGCTGGCTCATGTCCAGCTTCTTGTTCACCAGGATGAGTCCTTCTCTGCAGGGCTGCCCTCACGGGAGTTCTTACTCCAATCTGTGTAAATAAGTGGCATTGCCCCGGCCCAGTGCAGCACCTTGCATTTGGCCTTGTTGAACCTCATTAGGTTCCTATTTCTCCAGCCTGTCAAGTCCCTCTGGATGGCTTCCCTTCCATCCAATATATCGACTGTACCACTCAACTTGGTATTGTCTGTAAACTTGCTGAGGGTGCACTCGATTCCATTGTCTGTCATTGATAGATGTTGAAGAGCACCGGTTCCAAGACCGACCCTTGTGGGGCACCACTTGTGACCGGCCTCTGCCCAGACATAGAGCCGCTGATCACAGCCCTTTGACTGCAACCAGCCAGCTACTTCTTAATCCATTGAAAAGAGATAAATTGTGTCTAGATCTTCGTGTTGAGATGCTCTGTAGTAGTTCAGCATATTGTTCCACTCTTGGTTTCCCTCAGCTTGCTTATCTGCAGATGTGCTGTTTGGATTGACAGATGAAAATATTAGTAAATATAATACACAAACAGCCATCTTGCTGAAATGTGTGCTTGAGAACCTGAAGATTTCAGTAACAAGTCTCAGATTCCTTTGTATGCTAAGACACTGAAATCCCGTCAGTCCAATAACAGCAAATTTAAGAACTGAACAGTAAGTTCTGCGTTTTCCTACCTGAAGCTTCTTGTTCAGTAAAAATGGTGTGAGAAGCTAAATTGCATGAATGAGAATGAACACCTTGGAGAAGTTTGTGAGTTACTTTTTCCCGAGATGGTTCTTAGCTCTGACCATTTTCAGTGGGACTGGAACCGGCAAGACTTCAGCAAAGGTCCTGCTGTTATCCTCTGCTCTGCCAACTGCAGGGGCAGCAGAAAGAAGTACAGAGAGGAAATCTGCTTTCTTGGGAGTAGGTAGATGCCTGTACAATTACATTTCTTGTTGAACTCCGTGAGGTTCCTGTCAGCCCATTTCTCCAGCCTCTCCAGGTCCATGTGGATGGCTACACAGCCCTCTGATGAGTCAGCCACTCACCTCATGTTTCTGTCATCTGTGAATTTATTGAAGCTGTACCCTTCTCCATCATCCACGTCATTACTGAAGATGTTAAAAAGGACGGGACCCAGTAGTGTCTCCTGGGGTACTGGCCTCTAATGAAAATTTGCGCTGTGGACTTCTGCCTTCTGGGTCCTACTGTTCAGGTAGTTTTCATCCCAGTTCACTGCACATCCAGCCTATACCTCAGCAGTTTCTCTATGAGGATCTGCTAGGGGATGCTGTCGAAGGCAATACCCATGGCTCCCTACGTATTCAGCAGGCTGGTTGTTTCATTACAGAAGCTCATCAGATTGATCAGGCCTGACTTCTCCTTGATGAAGCGATGCTGACTACTCACAATGATTTTCTATTCTTTCTTGTGCCTGGAAGTAGTTATTAAAAAAAAAAAAATTACCAAAAGTAATACTTTGTAAGTAACAGGTATTGTCAATTTCTGAACATCTCTTTTCCCCTCTTCTTTTCTGTCCTTACTTTACTTCTCAGTCTAAGGCTAATGACAGCATAAAAGTATTTTTAAGCCTGCTTTTTGGTTGTGTCTTATTTTGCTTTGATTTCTCAGGGATGGGAGAAAACATTTTGCTTCCCGGGTAAACTTTAGTGTTTTCCTATTCACTTGACTCACACACTAAAGCTCTGGCACTCTGGGAATGAGGTTAAAATGTGTCTTAATGATTTTGACTTATATTGCTTTTTGCCAGAACTCACTTTGTGCTGTACTAGCTTCACAAGATCAAGGGAAGGAAAATAGGGCAAATTTGTATTGGTGAAATAAGTGGATGCAAACCTTGAGTAGGAAAATGATGTAAATGAGTAGACTTAGGTTGGAGGTAAGAAATCAAACCGTATTCACTAACGTACTTCGAGGAATGGCAGCAGCCATAGTTATAAACTCTACATTTCCAGCAAGCAGGTCAGTATAAGCAATTTTTTCTCACTGTAATCTGACAGAGTTTTTAAAATAAAACTTGTTTTATGTTTTGTAGGGAGAAATAGATACCACTAAATGTGGTTCCACATTAATATCTGATTTAGCTTCAAGTGTCAAGCCAAGGTATCACTTTGCTGCGCTGGAGGAGGCCTATTCTGAAAGACTTTCTTACAGGTTTGTAAGACATTGTGAAATCTCATTTATTTTGAAATAACAAGTTCGATTTTTAGAGAACGCAGGAGGAAAACTTCAGTGTAATTTTATGAAGTCTTCTGGCCCCTTTAAATCTCTCTTTTTCCAATAGAGTTGAGATTGTTTCTCAGATGTCACTTCTGATCACAATTCCTGCTGCCTCAAAAACTATGCAGTCCCTGATAACACTTACCCTAGAATTTCCAAGTGAATCTGATGCCAAATCACTTGAGTTCTGAGTTCCATTTCAGTAGTGTTCAGCCTAATTTCAGGGATACCTCTGAACGTGTATTGTGGAAAAGCTCTCATACAGTGAAGAATTTTGTGCCTTCAGTTAACACTTTGTATACAAAATGTGACTGTTGACATGATGTAGGTGTCAGAACAACATTTGAAGAGAACTAAGGCTGTCTTGTGAATGCTGCAAAAGATTATTACTCTTATCGTAGCAAAAACACATTAAAATGGAAGTTGTTTTCAGTCTAGTTAAATGCCCTCTCAGTTGTGTATTTGGCTTGCTGTGAGATCTCATTTTGGTCTGCGTGGTTATTGGTTGTTAGATAGGTTCATAGGTACATTAGGTTGGAAAAGACCTACAAGATCATCTAGTCCAACCATCCTCCTATCACCATCCCTACCCACTGAACTACTAAATCAAATCCCTTAGCACCTCATCTAAACGCTTCTTGAACAGCGCTAGGGATGGTGCCTCAACCACCTCCCTAGGCAGGCCATTCCAGTGCCTGACCACTCTTTCAGAGAAAAAATGTTTCCTCAGATCTGATCTAAATCTTCTCTGGTGCAACTTGTGGCCATTCCCTCTCATCCTGCCCTGTCCTGTCCTCACACTGTTTTGCTCAGATGCAAACCCCTGACTTTGACCTTTGGTTTCCTGTGGTCCTTGGCAGAGCCTTATCTCATACTGCATTTGTAAAGCTGCTTTTCTGTTCTTGTGCAAAGCCTGCAGCTGTGAATGTGGTGTTTGACCCTAATAAAAGGCCTAGCTTATCAATGCCATCAGTTTATATTCAGGGTCAGATCAGGTATTGCAATTTAGGTGTGGAATCACATGTTTTCAGTGTGATAAATAGGCCAGAACTAGCATGTGTGTTTGACAGCATTAGTCCTTGTTTATACATACGTGGTAGTTTCACCTCATGTTGATGTGTTTGTTTAAATTAACTGGTGCTTTTTTACTACTGAGCTGTGAACACTATGTTCCTGAAAACAATGTTCTTCCAGTAAATTGGAGCACTCAGTGACAGTGTCAGTCAGCAAGTCTGTGAGACTGCCACCTGCTCCTCTCTTAAAGGAACTTTTTAGGGGGCATCAGTTCTTTGGTCAGGTCTTGCTTCCCAGAGCTCTGCCCTTCATCTCTGCATCAGCTGGGAAGGGGAGCTGGAAAACGCATCTCTTCCAGGTCTTGTTCCATTCCTTGTTCTAACCAGCAAGCTTTATGCAAACACTTGTTTCACTTTCCTACCCCATAAAGCACAGCCCACAGGGCCCTGCTGGTTCTGTCTTGCTAGCCCAGAAGTGGAGAAGCACTTGGTTGTTAGCACTGGCACACACGTAAGTACATTCTTTCCTACATGCCAGCAAAATCATGCTAAGATGTAGCAATATTTATTTAAAAAATGAAAAAAAGCAAACAGTCTTTCTTTGCAGCTGACTCAGTTTTCTTTTCAGTTTCTTTGCATTCACCCATACAAAAGACATAAATAGATAGTCACAAATCTTTTGAAAAATAAAGCATGACTCTGTTTTGCTGGAGCAGATGAATTACAGAGACAGAAGACTTTTTGGTGCGGCAACCTTATAATCTGCCAGAACTCAGTGTAAACTGAGATTTCTGCACCTGCAATAGGATGCACTGGCTGGAGTTGCAGCAAAAGCAACTGGAATGACTAGTTCTGTTTTTTTCACATGCAGATTAAACAGAAGAGAAGGCAGCTTTTACATCAAGATCTCAAAGTACATCTTAGAGGTTGATTAATTCACTGGTACCTTTGCTTTGCCTCCAGTCCATGCCTTTGTATGACATATTCTACTTGAAGATGCTGCAGTGGCAACTGTATCTGTTTTCAGTTTGAAAGTAGGTAGATAGGGATTTTTCTCGTCAATGTAAGAAATTCTGGCAGCAATGGAATTCACTCAGTTTCGCTGAGTTCACTCAGGTGCCTTCCTGCAGGCCAGACATTCTCTGGCACTTGAAAAAAAAGATGTTAGAAGTTATTTTTAATCTTTTTCACTCTCCCTTTCTCAATCCTCTAGTAATTAATGACTAGTTAATAAGTAGTTCATAGTAACTGACGCAGAGGAGAAAACTACTGTTTCTGAGGCAGAATTGCTAGGCTGGGGAATAGTTAAGAGTGCAGCCAGAGCACAAGTGAATTTCCACAATATGGTAAATGTTGCTTATAGTGAATAACTATGTGCATTGTTTCACTCTAGTGCTACCTTGCCCTGGCCAACGGTGGCTTATTACCTGATCATGTCTTGATTTTGCCTGTTGGGCACTATCAGTTGGTGACTGACTAGTCTTCAGATGTGATGGAAGAAGTGGCCAAGTACAAATCTGCCCTGAAAGAATTTTTCAGAAGCAAGGGAAAGAGATATGTCTTATTTGAAAGGAACTATAAGAGTCAGCATCTGCAGTTACAGGTATGGTTTCATTGTACTCCTAAGAGGATGCAGCTGTGCACTTCTCCATGACTGAACTGAAAGGGAAAGCTCACTTTCAGCTTTGTCAGAGTATGCGGAAGCATTTTGCCCACAGACAGAGGCAGAACAAAACCAAAACCGATGTGCGTGATGGTTGTGCTACAATCCTTAAATTCTTCATATTATAGCAGCAGAGCATCAACTGTGTTGAGTGGGCAAGGGAAACTCCTCCCTGCATAAATATGATTTAAAAACACCACAGGGATTCCAGGCAAGGTTTTAGAACTGGTTTCTTACTCTAATCTGCTCCCATGGGCACACAAGCTGCTGCGTGCTCACCTTGCAATTGGAGTAGGCTGAAAATGTAAGGATATGTGCAAAATTGTAGTCATTATTTACCAATATCAGCCCTTCAGTTTGATTTTTTTTCCTTGTGCATGGGTCACTTAGTGGTTTATTGTGGTGGTTTGTTTGTTTGTCAGATCTGCAATGGTATCAGAGCGGCCTGGAACTACCACAGAGATCAGAAAGGAGGGAAGCTGTGCTGAGATCTTTTTCAGGCTCTTAGTTCTCAGCTTTTTATTCAACTCCTACAGGAAAGTTCTCACAAGTTTAAATCTGTACAGGCAGGTGCTCACCCATCCTGTTTGATGACATTGAACAGAACTGAGGAGCATACCAGCTTCAGTGATGGACTGATTGCTTTCTGCAAGGCAGTGGTTTCCGTCATCTTTACTTCTTTGGAAACGTTTGTCTCTCCAGGTGATTCCTGTCCCATTGGACTATACTTCTGAAGACATTAAGGAGTGCTTTATTACACAGGCACAGGAGCAACAGATTGAACTGTTCGAAATCCCAGAGCACTCGGATATCACACAAGTACGAGATACTTCAATCTTCCTTCACCTCTGTCCCATCGGGGCTGCTCTTTCCCTCTGCTCTTACAGCCTCGTGCGGTAAGATTAAGCTGTTTGGAAGCAGACTGTGGTAGATTTGATTTGGAGCCCACATGCCAGTTGTGTTCAGCTCTTCATGAAGTTCCTGACAGTGTCATAAGATGTGTTGCTTAATCTGAAGTTTAACAAGTCCTTTGTCTGTAGCATTTGTTGACTGCCCTCAGTGGGCCTCAAGCATATATCTTCTTTTCTTTGATTCAAGCATATATCTTCTTTTCTTTGATTTGATGGAAGTATGTGCTGCTAGGTTTGTTCAGCACTTCTGTCGCAGTGCAGATTGCTAAGATGTCCCCTGGTTTCCTCTGCCTAGTGTTGAAATTCAAAATATAACTAAGGTTTGTGCGTCATCTTTGTGTGTGACTTGAATGGCAGGGGTGTAAGAAATAACTCTGGTCATAAAGCCTGCTAAACTCACTCCTGCCAAACACCAGCCCCCTTCCAGCATCACTGTGCATCAGGTAGTTTTAATTTCCTGCAGATAAGAGTTCTCTAATCTGAGAAGTGCAGATGGACTCTCTTCACATTGTTTTACTCTTTGTCCTCTACAATATACCATATTAGCCCAGGCAGTTCTGATCCAGGCTTTGTTATTTACTGGCCCTGTAGTGCAATCTGCAGTTAAACAACAAAAAATATTAAAGCAGTGAACTGTCTGCTGCCTTGCATTGTGAACACACACTGTTCCAGCAGAAAGCAATCCATCACTTCCTCATCTTTTGGAGATTATGAGATGTGGTTTGAAATCTGTGCTGCAGTCTGGGTTGGCTTGTTTTGCTGTTTCCCATCCAAACAAATGCAGCTGGAACCTCCCTCAGAATTCTGAGTGGCCTTCAGATGGGTAGGAGAGTGAGAAGCCTCTTTCAGTGTTTCATTAGTGAAAAAGTCTGGTGTGAATCTAAAGCCCGCTTGTGTGGCTTCCTGATGTGGGCAGGACATGCGTGCACGGCACCCTTGCAGCGTTCAGGTCCTGGGAAAACGCCTGGGGGAAGCCTGCCTCCCTTTTGGCGCCAACAGGCCTCAGCTTCCCTCCTTCCTACACAGGTGGTGCGGCCAAGCACGCCGTACTTTACGTGAAGCTTGACACAGGTGAGAAGCTCTTCCATCGCATCCGGGGCAGCTTCCCGCCGCAGTTTGGCAGGTGGATGCTTCACTTTTCCCCTCTCCCTCCCTCCTTCTCCCCCCCCAACCCCTTTTCCTCCCTTCTCCCAGATGTTCTCGGCACAAGACGCTGTGCCAGGTGCTGATGCCGTCTGTCCGGCGATGCCTTGCTGGCTCTCCCTCAGCGCTCCGACTGGGGCAGCTGCACGGCGGCCCGGCCCGAGGAGGCGGCGCAGTCCAGCGCCTTCCGTCGCGACTTCCAGCCCTTTGACTTCGCCTTGCGGGACTGACGTCGGGGCGGGCGGTGCGCTGACGCGGCGATAAACGCGGCAACAATGGCGGAGCTACGGTCGCGGAGCTGGGTCCGGCGCCATGGAGCGGGCTGCGGAGCGTGGGTCGCCCCCTGTCCCCAGCAGCATGGCGCTGCGGGGACAGCCGGCGGGCAGCTGCGGGTCCTGGAAGATGCGCGACTGCCTGGGCACCGGCGGCTGGGTGGGCGGCGGCGGCGGCGGGGGGAGCGGGCCTGCCGTGACGGGGCCGTGTGCCGCAGGACACGGGCGCCCGGGTGGCCATCAAGTCGTGCTGGCTGGAGCTGAGCGTCAAGAACAAGGACCACTGGTGCCACGAGATCGACATTATGAAGAAGTGAGTGCCGGCCTCGGGCCTTCAGCCAGGGAACGGGCTCCGCCGCTTCCCTATTTGGCCCCTGCGCGGACGGGGGCTGCCCTGGCACTGTGGGATATCGTCCTGCCGTGCCCATCCGAAGGGCCCGTCCCTGCGGGGCCCGCTGCGCCGCCTGTGCGCGGTCGCCGGGCTCCCGTGGGCAGCCCTCACGGGCGGCAGCGGTCCCGCGGGGCGGCAGCGTAGTGCGGGCTGCGCGCCACCTTGCTCACGTCCTCACCCGCAGCGCTGCGGCGCGTTGTCAGCTGCGGCGGTTTGCGCGGGGTTTGAGGGTGTGCGGCTTGTCGTCAGGGCCTCCTGGATGCGTCTTGCAGTCTCGGGAGCAGCGCGTTACGGCTTAACAAATCTCTGGGCCAGAAGGAAGGTTTCCCTGCACTCGGGAATAAGAGGCACATGTGAAATGTCGTCACCCAGAGCGTGAGCCGGGAGCCCAGCTCTCCATCAAAGTCCTGCATCTGGGCGTTGAGGTGTTTCTTTGCGTCCTTGGTTTTGGTGTTCCCAGGATGGGGTGTTCTCATGCTGGGTGCTGATAGGGTGCGCTTCTCAGCAAGGGTGCACCTGGGGAGTATAGCTCAGACCCGAGTTGTTAAACATTGGTGGCCAACCATCCTTCCTCCTGGTCTCTGAGGGAGTAGACAGTGTATTCACAGGCTTTCAATCTACCTAGGTCGAACCATCCCAACGTAGTGAGAGCCTGTGAAGTTCCTGAGGAAATGAACGATGTTTCTCTTCTGGCACTGTTTTATTGCGCAGGGGGTGACCTTCGGAAGGTAATGTCTGCTTTGCACAGCAAAACGGGGATGTGATGCCATGTCTATAGCTGTGGTCATCTGTGAAGCATATGTGTTCTGCTGGGGCTGCTTTTTCTTTTTTCTACTATCTTACAGGGAAGGAAATAGGCAGTGACTGCTTCAAGAGCTTGTAAGCAGGGAGACTAACTTTTTACATGGTCATAGTGACATAGCAAAGGAAAAGGGCTTTAAAATAAAGAGGGGAGTTTAATTTCAATGCTGGAAAGGAATTCTTTACTCAGAGGGCAGTGAGGCTCTGGTGTAGACTGCCCAGAGAAGCTGTGGGTGTCTGATTTCTGAAGGTGCTCAAGGCCAGGCTGGATGGAGCCCTGAGCAGTCTGATCTGAGGGGAGTGCCCAGCGCATGGCAAGGGATAGAACTGAATGGGCTTTAAGGTTCCTTCCAACCTAAGCCTGGATTGCAGGCACTCTGTGTGTCAGGGTTTAGAGCCTGATGTCATTCATTCCCATGTGGTCCAGTGTTGCACTGCTGTCAGCACTGGGCTGGTGCTGCAGGAGCTTCACAGACTTCAGCTGGCTCGCTCTTATCAGGCTGGGAACTGCTTCTGTGCAAAGGTGCAGCATTCACAAGAAAAGGAAACTGGCAGCAGCTGCGTGGTCAGATTGGACCTCATCCTCTGCTCCATTGTAGCTGTATGCAGGAAGCAGTCACTTGTTTAGGGGTGGAGAAGTAATTTTCTGCCACTTAAGTTCTTCTTAGAAATCATGTTATCAAAGTGATCAGGAAGCTTTTTTTCTGCTCCGATTTTGCTATTTTTCCTCATCACTGATATGCAGCAAACAAGACTAGAGAAATCTGAGCAGACGTTAAATGCCATAATGCATATCTGTGAGAGCAGTTAATGTGTAACTCACTTGGCCTCATGTTATGTTTTAGTACTGTTTAAACCAATTGGGACAGTATTAAGAGGCTGAAAGGTTGCCAATTAAAGGAAGGGGCTGTATGTGGAAATAGCATACTGCAAAGAAACATAGCTGTTCACATACCTTGTGATGCTTGGGTGTTGTATTTATGCAGTAAGAGTTTTGAGAACACTTAAAGGCAAATTTGAGACCTCAGCCAAGAAATCTGGGGTTATATTAGCTCTACATTCAGTGCATTATTTGATTATTTAGCATTTAATGCACAGATGCTAGAGCAGCCTGAGAAGTACTGTCCTTTATTTCGCTTGATTGCTGTTATGGTTTTATGTGAAATATGAATAATACAACAAAAATCATAGAACCATAACAATTGCACGTAATGCTTTGTTCTTTAAAAAATAAAGAAGACTGTTTCTGGTTCAGTGGCAGAATTCTCGCCTGCCACGCGGGAGACCCTCTTCAACTCCCAACACACCACATGATGTGGAATATCAACAACACAACAAAGAACACAAAACCATGACATTTTCTGATCCCGCTCTAAGTTCTTAGAGTCTTTCTCTTACAGTTGTTGGACATTGCTTGTGCTTTTCAGCGCTGTCCGTTTCCCATTCCACATCTGTAATCTTTTATAAAGCCTGGAAAAGCATCTGTGCCTGTGGGCCGTGCACATGTATTATGCTTGTACTCTCAGGGCAATTTCCTCAGAAGGTGGGGAACACAAGGTTCTGGGAGCCTGGAGATCCCTGCTGCTTCCAGCCATCTGGCCCTGCGCAAGTCTCTCGCCCACTTGCTTTCCTATGGCTTTCAGGTTTCGGTGGTTTTATTCTAGCAGTCCAAATCTCTTCCACCTTGTCTTGGTGCAGTGAATTTTTGTTTTCTTTCTTTCCCTCCCCTTTTTATTTCACTCTATTCAACAAGAGTTACATGTGTGCTGTGCCATGTTCTCTGTGGTGTTGGCAGGGGATGGAAGATATTGTTCCTGACTACTAATCGATGCGTTGCAAGTATAAACACTTTTTTTTCCTTTCTTTTAGCTGCTAAACAAACCAGAAAACTGCTGTGGACTTAAGGAAAGCCAGATACTTTCTCTGCTCAGTGACATTGGTATGTAGTCAGTGGACTTCATTGTCTGTTCCTCTTTCAGCTCACCCTGAGAACGGAACTAACAAAAACAAGGTGAAAAAACAAATGGGGCTTCTGTTCCTGTGCAGGGATCTTACGTCCTTGGTGGTCACAGAGACGAGAAGCTTGCAGTAACGACGTGTCCACGGAAAGGGACTGAAGAAGCTAGGTAGCTGTCAGCTTTGGTTAACTGTGACATTAAGGTCACAAGTTAACTGTTCTGTTCATGGGTCTGGAGATGCCAAACGGCATGCCAGTCTGAAGGAGTGTGCCCAAGTTTCTGTGCGGCTTCTCTCTGCAGGGTGTGCTTAGTAGCAGGAAAATTTTGTTCAGGGTGACAGAACAGGAGAGCCAGTAAACCAGAGCAGAGAGCAAGACGGGGAAAGAGCATAGCAGAAGAGAACATACAAGCTAACCATGCCATGGCTTGTCCAGCAGTCTTCTGGGTAGTGATTTGCTTTCAACTGAGGATTAATTAGGTGAGGAATCCCCAGATAACTGGCAAGATATCCGTACAATCCCTTAGTACCATGACCGTATATAGAACAGCAGGAGACAATAAAATACTGCATATCAGGACAAGCAAGGTCACTGCGAGAAAGCGAGGAGACTGAGTTATAGCTACAGGGCAGTTTCTTACAAACAAGTTTATTCCAACTGTATGCAGAAGCTAGAGGCAGTTGACTTGTGTTCCCAAGCTAATGTGAGCCCTTCCTCATGGGATGATTGCCTCTTCAGGCCGTGCTCTGTATTCTTCCACACAGGCTGTTTGCCAGTCTTGTGTCTTGACAGCTTTACGTGAAACAGGAAGTGTCTTACTGCATAAAGCATTTGTATGTTGCTGGTAATGCAATCTCTTCCTGTGATGTCTTTGGTAAAGGCTTGGAAGTGCCATGGAGAAATGCAAGTTGGAAGCTGTGGAGTGTATAAATGAGTGACAGATGAGTGAAGGTGCTGACTTCTCTCTGGTGAGAGATATCATGTTTCTAAGGTTGAAAAATCATCAGTTAAAAGAAGTTCACCTTTTGAAAATTGCTTTTGCTGTTCTGTGTGTGGCAGTGACATGTAGCACACAGTTGCAAAATAACCTTTTATTTAGCAACGTGTGGTGTTATCTGGGTGGAGTAGTGATTTCCCCCCTTTCTACAGGCAGTTTTTCTCCTGTTGTTGCTAGTGGCTTCACAGGGCTACTTACTGGATGGCAAAGTCCTGCCCTTTGCTTTTTCTTCCATGCTCTGTTCCCTTCAGCCGCTTCCACCACCTTGTTAGGGTTAAGTTCTGGAAACCAGCCTGGCTAAAACCTGGTTGATTTTTTTCTTTTTTTTTCCTGTTTAGTTCCCAGCTGGATCAGGGAATCAGCTTCCTTCTCTCTCACCTTAGAGGCAAGAGATCTGATCTGCAGTTGTGCCACCAGGTCTGAGCTCGCAGCAGCCTCCCTGTTCTGAGCAGAGAAGCAACTTGTTCAGTCCTGAAGCCATGTGTACAAACCCAACAAATATTTTAAGTCAAGTTCTTAGCAGTTTTTCTAAATGAAAACATTCTGCCCTCCGAATCAGATAAATCAGAGTTGTTTTTCAGCTATGTCTCTAATAAGTGTGTTTTTTTTTCTATTAAATCACACTTGTCTTTCAGGGTCTGGTATCCAGTATTTGCATAAAAACAGAATTATTCACAGAGATTTAAAACCTGAAAATATTGTTCTTCAGGATGAAGGTGGGGAAGGTAAGTCACATTTCTTCAAGTTGTCAGCAGCTTTGCCTGAGAGGAAATGAAAGAGTAGCTTCTATCATTGAACTAGACTGAAAACTCAACTATGAATTTATGAACTGTTGATGTCTTCTTAGGGGGACAGATTCATTAAGATTCATTCTTTGTCATTAGAAGCAAACGACTTTTGCTTCTATTCAAGAACCTTACATGCAAACAAGTAGGAATGATACAAAATTGTAGTGTATGGTAACCTTATGTTTGTGGCTGTGAGTGTTTTGTATAGTTAAGCTTGTTTGAACATAAAACCAAATAAAATGGTTTTCTTTATTGTTACTTATCGAACAAATAGCTCAAAATTCCAAGATAACATAGAATGCTGATCTAGAACTGATGAGTTGCTTTAAAGGAAGTTGTGTCTAAGATGGGGTAGGTGGATGAGGCCAGCCTATGTGGTGAAACAGCAAGTTTCAGTGCGTTGTCACACTTCAAAGCTTCACCATGGACTTTTTTCAGAATTCCTGTTCTGGCTTTCCCCTTCTTGGATGCGTATCACCGCGTAGGTTTGGTTTTGTTTGGCTGTTTTTTTGTTTTTTTTTTTCCTCTGAATGTGCTCTTCTGATCTGTTTGAACTGCTTACAGATCATTCACAAAATAATAGATCTGGGTTACGCAAAAGATTTGGATCAAGGAAGTTTGTGCACTTCATTTGTTGGAACACTGCAATACTTGGTAAGACTTCTATTATGTGTACAAGTGATGTGGTATTACCATGTTTCATACCATTGTAGAAGTGTGTGTCAGAACCTACACAAGTCCCTTGTCATCCTCCTGCTGGTATCACCTCTGGAGCCATGAGCCACTCCTAGACACAGATTTGTCCCTGCAGAGTTGCTGGATTGTTTGAATTGCCACTTTCAAAGTGTCCTTGTACGGTTCTTTTCAGGCTCCTGAACTCTTTGAGAATAAATCCTACTCTGTCACTGTTATTACTGGAGCTTTGGAACAATGGTGTTTGAATGCATTGCAGGATTTCGACCTTTCCTACACACAGTCTCCAGCCGTTTACCTGGTAAGGTGTTCAGCAAAAGTACTGACAGCTTTCACATACAGTGAAGTGACAGTGTGAACTGCAATGTCAAATTTAGTGTTGTTGAATGATGAGGCTTCTTGGTCTGTTAAGTCTTGCAGAAGGTAGTGGCACTTTCATTGCATTAGTGACACCGTGACTGTCAATTTATACGTATTGTCATGGGTGGTGATTACATTATGTGACAGCTATTGAGCATAGGAGTTAATGCAAAAATTTGAAGTTAAAAAACTTTATTATAAATCATGCTGTTAAACAGGGAAATAACGTCAGAACGATTTAATGCATGGAAAGGAGAGATACCGACCTTTGTCCACCCAGGCTGTGAGATTACTTATTTTTTAGCAACAAATAACACACAGCAAGACAGACCTTCTGTTGCAGTGTAGACAAGTGGGATGTGCTTCCAAATAACTACAAAAATGAGAACTGAAGGACTTCAACTTGCATGTGGAAATTTCTCCGTGCTCTGTAAGGGCTAGAACAAAGAGCAGAAATGCTGATTGATATATTTCCACTCCTTAGCTTGTGGTATGTGGACTGTACATGTAAAGATAGGTTTTTTTGAAGAGTGATTCTGCAACAGAAGAAATACGAAACTTGCTCTTTCGATAGCATTAAAATAATGGGAGGGGGAGGAGGAAAATTTGAAAATTAAAGTGCTTTAACAACAACAACAACAAATTAAAAAAAATATAGTGCAATAGTTTCTCTTTAAATGCCTATCTCTTGGGATTTTATTTTAGTAGTTCAAATGTTTGTCCCATTTTTTCCAACATTGGAGAAACTTGGTTTCTTAATAAAAATGTACTGAAAAACAAATGACTGAAGGAGAGAAACAACTCTTCGAAGCATTTGTACCCATAAAAACGGGAAGAGAACAGTGTGAGCCACCTGCACGCAGCTTCAGTTCCAATGGGGGCTGGTTAAACGAGCAAGCTGGTCTCCAGGGGCAGGAGGTGTTCATCTGCCTTACCCCTGGCTGATGACTATGGCACAGGCCACGCTTACATGGGACTTGCACTGGGAAATCCTGCTGCTGTGCAAGCAGCTGAGTTCTAGGCAGGATGCAAAACAGCGCTAAGGGAGCTAGGATGAGGAAACAGAGTTGCCAGTGGTGGTTTTCCTAGTGTTGGCTCCAGTAATATGCAGTGTATCCAATGCTTCTATCTTAAATGCTTCTCTGGGGTTAAGGTAAGTGCAGTGGCTTTGCCAATTGACTCCTTCAAGTTCAAACTGTCTCACAGCTGTGTGGAAACTGATTTTATTGGGCAGGATTGTTCTGTGGTCCACAAATGTTTGTTGCCTGTGATCCTTTTGTTTGATGCTCTCCAGATGTCCTTGCAAGCAGATGTGAAAATGTTTCCAGAGGCAGAGTTATTTGCCTTGCCAAAGGACTTCCTTCTTCCAATTGGATATAGCTGCGCTAGGTGAATTGTTTAGAAATACCTTCTTCATTCTGAAAAAGTTTCCTAAAGCTGGCATTTTTCGCTGATGACCGATTTGCTTGCCCTTTACAAAAGAAATATTGTCATTGTATCAACAAAGGATTTCATTTTCTAGGCATGAGAAAATCAAGAAGAAAGATCCAAAGCACATATTTGCTTCTGAAGAGATGAATGGGGAGGTTCGCTTTAGTACTCACTTGCCACAGCCTCACAGCCTCTGTAGGTAAGTGTGACAGTGTGATCACATACGATAATTTTTGGCTCATCTTCTAAGTGGAGGTGTCCTTCTTTCTCCTAATGATGTCTCAACCTGTAAGCAAGCTATTATTTGCTTTAATAGAATAGCTTGTAGTCATGTGGCTCTTCATGGAAACTTTCGGCTCTCAAGTGAGAGAGATGACTTCATTGACATCTGCCTGAAAAATTGATGGTAGCGAATCTCATAAACCAAGCCTTAAACTCTTCTTATATATCTTTAGCCATGGGAGCTTAAATTAGCTACTTCATGAAAGCAACGTCATCTAGCAATGGTGTTGGAAAAAACTGCAGCAAGTACAGGCAAGGCCTCAGATATGGTCAGAGCCTGCTGAATAGGGCATACAAGAAGTTCCTCAAACTTGAAGCATCTGATTTTTGTCTCCCACTGCATAGTGGGGTGCTGCAGAGACAACAGATCCAGACTCTTCACAGAGAGGCAGAGTGAAAGGACCAGGGGCCACAGCACAGGTGCTTGAAAGGAAATGATATTTGCAGATAGGTAAAAAAAAAAGCTTCCTTGAAGCAAGTGATGCATCCCTCAGTGGGGGTTCTCAGTCCTCAGGGACTGCCTGGAGGTGATCCTGAGCAGCCTACTGGATCCATGGCGTTGGACCTGTTGGGAGAAAGAGCTCAGACTGTGAGGCCTCCAGGAATGTCTCTGGTCTATACTGTGTCAGAAATGAGAGTGATCATCTTTCGCTTACCTAAAGACACAAGTAGTAAATGTGCCCAGCAGGTGCAGCATAACTCATTGACACTGGAGGCCTTCAAATAAAGTTGAGAATCAAGTATGACTAGTTTAGGGCCAGTGCTTTGAGCGTCTTGCACTTTGTACTTCTTTTTACCCTGTTACTGACAATAAACTTTTGTGCTTCTTACGTAGATGAACATGGAAGAGAGCCTTGTGGAAGACAAAGGGACATGGCCAATCTCTTTTCAATGGTCTGTGGGGACAGGGCAGGGGGAAATAGCCATAAACTGGAGCATAGGAAGTTTATCACCAAATATGCGAAGGAATTTCTTTCCAGTGTGAGTGGTGGAGCACTGGAACAGGCTGCCCAGAGGGGTTGTAAGACTCCCTCTGTGGAGATATTCAAGACCTGTCTGGATGCCTACCTGTGCAGCCTGCTGTAGGGAGCCTGCTTTGCGGGCATGGATGTTGCACGCCATGATCTCTGGAGGTCCCTTCCAGCCCCTGCAATTCTGTGATTCTTCCAAGCAGCTCTGCAGTGTGAGGATAGTTGTTCTGAAGACAGAGCTTTGCTTTTTAAGACTCTGGTTTCCTAAGTGGGCTTAGTGTATTAGAATATCTGCCTTCGCTTTCTCATGGCTATTCTGTTAGGAAATTCATTATTATTTTTGTTTAGTTTAATTGTAGAACCGATGGAAAGTTGGTTGCAGCTGATGCTGAATTGGGATCCAGAACAGAGAGGTAGAGACTTGGATCCTGAAACCAAGAGTCCGAAGTGGTTCCTAATGATGGATCGCATACTGAATTTGAAGGTAAGTGTAGTTTTACTGGGCTCAGTAGAAACATTTCAGAGAACAGGAATTGTGCTCAGAACGAAACTCATCAAAGGTAGATTCCTGGTATCATCTAGATTCTGGATTTTGAGGAATCTCTTTGTTGGTGTGTATATGGCCTATCTGGCACATATCTGAAGATAGAATATCATAGGCTATATTATTCTCTCTAGCTTTCTTCTTGTAACAGAAGAATGATCCTGTATTCCTGCCTGTCATCTTGGTGAGGACTCAGCGAGCTCAGTTGGCTGTTTAATATTTGGTAGAGACTATTAATTTTGAATGCTGTTGCTGATACTGTGACTCCAGGTTTGCGTACAAGTAGTAGAGCAGAGATTGTATTCTCTTGGTTGCTCCCCTTCAAGCAATGTATTGGAGCTCTGCTGGAGTGAGGTTAGCTGAGGCAAAAGTGCATGGAAGCTAGAGGATAATCTGAAAGAATTCCAAAGGAATCAGAGACAGAAACACAAAACATTGTGGCAATAATTGGGACTTACCATAATCTAAATTGTGATGTGGTTTGAGACCTCTGGTTTCCCAGGTACAGTAAAAACAGAGAGAGCTATGAAAGCAGTGAGAAGACAGGCGGAGGTATGTCACAGCTGTTTGGTTTGTTTTTTCAATAAGGAGGAATTAAAATAAGACTCCTTTTCTTAAGTATGTCAATAGTAGAAAGAAGACTAGGGAAAATGTGGGTGCCCTACTAAATGAGGGGGGTGTTCTGGTAATGGCGGATGCAGAGAAGGTAGAGATACTGAATGCCTTCTTTGCTTCTGGCTTCACTGTGGGAACTCCCCCTCAGGACTCCTGGACTGTGGGGCTAAGTGAGAGGGACTGGGGAAAGGAAAGCTCCCGTTTGGTGATGGAGGAGATGGTCCAAGAGTGTCTAGGCAACATCAGTGTACATCCATGGGCCCTGATGGAATGCGTCCATGTTTGCTGAGGGATTTGGCAGAGGTGATCGCTGAACTGCTCTCTATCACCTTTGAGAGGTCCTGGAAGATGGGAGAGGCACCTGAAGACTGGAGGATAGCCAGTGTCACTCTGGCCTTCAGAAGGGGTAAGAAAAGACCTGGGTAACTACAGGCCAGTCAGCTTCACCTCTGTCCTTGGAAAGGTGTTGGAACAGTTTGTTCTAGATGCTGTCTCCATGCAGTTGGAAGAAAAGAGAGTTATCAGGAGTTCACCAGGGGGAGGTCGTGCTCGACCAATCTGGTGGCCTTCTGTGATGTCATTACTGGCTTGGTGGATGGGGAGAGCAGTGGATGCAGTCTGCCTTGATTTCAGCAAGGCTTTTGACACTGTCTCCCACAGCATCCTTTTAACAAAGTTGAGGAAGTGTAGAATAGATGAGTGGATGGTGAGGTGGGTTGAGAACTGGCTGACTGGAAGAGCTCAGAGGGTTGTGATTGATGGTGCGGAGTCTAGCTGGAGGCCTGTACTTAATGGTGTTCCTCAGGGATCAGTGCTGGGTCTGGTCCCGTTCAACATCTTCATCAATGACCTTGATGAGGGAAGAGTCCGCCCTCAGCAAGTTTGCTGATGATACAAAGCTGGAAGGAATGGCTGACACACTGGAAGGCTGTGCTGCTATTCAGCAAGACCTGGACAGGCTGAGAGCTGGGCAGAAAGGAACCAGGTGAGGTTCAACATGAGCAAGTGTTGAGTCTTGCACCTAGAGAGGAATAGCTGCATGCACCCGTACAGGTTGGGGGGTGACCTGCTGGAGAGGAGCTCTGTAGAGGGGGACCTGGGTGTCGTGGTGGATGACAGGTTGGCCATGAGCCAGCAGTGTGCCCTGGTGGCCAAGAAGGCCGGTGGTAACCTGTGGGGTGCATTCAGAAGAGCGTGGCCAGCAGGTCGTGGGAGTTGATCCTTCCCCTCTGCTGTGCCCTGGTGAGGCCTCATCTGGAGTACTATGTCCAGTTCTGGGCTCCCCGGTACAAAAAAGACAGGGATCTCCTTGAAAGAGTCCAGCAGAGGGCTACAGAGATGATAAAGAGCGTGGAACACCTCTCTTATGAGGAAAGGCTGAGAGACCTGGGGCTGTTCATCCTTGAAAGAAGAAGATTTGGGGGATCTGATCCTCGTCTATAAATATTTAAGGAGCAGGAGGCAAAGGGATGAGGCCGGGCTCTTCTCAGCAGTGTGTGGTGATAGGATGAGGGAAAATGGCTACAAACTGAAGTGCAGCAAGTTCCGCACCAATGTGTGTGGGAACTTCTTCCCAGTGCAGTGACGGTGCACACAGAGGTGGTGGGGTCTCCTTCTCTGGAGATGTTCCGGACCCACCTGGACACCGAGCTGTGCAACCTGGGCTGGGAGCTGGCTTGGCATGGGGGTTGGACTAGACTTCTCTGGACTAGACTAGAGGTCTCTTCCAACCCCTACAATTTTGTGATTCTGCGATTCTTAAACAATGCTGGCTACTTCAGAGCCGACAGTCTTGAGATGGCCTTTGTGCTAGCTTGTTGCTATTCTTCTGGGGTAATTAAGCCGCAGCCTGGCTTCTGGAGCTGTTGGTGAGTTTGGTCATAGTTAAAAGTTACAGGTCCAGACCTTATGATGTAATTGTAATTAATTTGCACTCTATTTTACAGATAGTATGCATCCTAAATATGACCTCTGCCAAGTTGTTTCGTTTCTCTTGCATCCTGAGGAAAGTCTTCATTCCCTTCAGATTCAAATTGAGTTTGAAACTGGAATAAGCACTGGAAATCAGGAACTGCTCTTGGAAACAGGAATTTGCCTGGACCCTCGGAAACCCGCTTCTCAATGTGTTATTGATGGCGTAGTAAGAATGATTCTGTTCATTTAATGTCTTTTGCACTCGTAGGGAATTTGAAAATTCCCTAGGAAGGGGAAGGGAAAGTTAAGTGCCTTGTTCTCCTCCCACTTGAGACAATTTACTCTATGGAGCATTATTTTCTTGGGTAACTTAGATAGGTTCCTATGGTTGTATTCCAACTAAATCTTTAAAGCAACTTGCTAGCAGAGGGCCCCGTGCTTCTGTAGAATCTATCAAAATCAATTTTCTAGGGCGTCAGAGAAAAAGAGTTTCTGATGACAATAATGAGTTTATTTTGTAGTCAGATTTTCTCTTGTTCGTGCAGAGGGGCTGGGATAGCTATATGGTCTATTTGTTCGATAAAAGCAAAACTGTCTGTGATGGACCCTTTGCTTCTCGGAGTCTGTCTGAGTGTGTAAATTACGTTGGTAAGTATGCTGGAGGACACCTTAGACCTGAAAGGATTGCTTCTTGTCTAATATGGCAGTAGATCTGCCTTACTAATTTATGTGCGTGTCTTGAAGGGCAGCCTCTAACTCAAAGGTGACCATTTAAGAAAAATTTTATCTGCAGTTCTCTCTCTCTCTCTCTTTTTCACCCATTGCCTGCTGTTTTGGAACTCTTCTGTAGGGCTTTGGTAGCTTGAGCAAGTTCTTTAGGTGGGAAGTTAATGGATAAAACAAACCACAAGTCCTGCCTGCTCTCACGTTGCACGCAGTGTTATACTGTATCTTTTAACACCGGTAGCCAAAATGCTTAAAGAAATCAGACCGTGGTGCAACAAATGAGCAGTTCTTATGTGTCTCTGTCTCTTAGTTTAGGTACCTAAAGCAGAAATATGGAATGTTGTAAACACTGGACTCTAGAGTTGTTCTTCCATTTAGATGCAGTTGTGTTTTTCTTGTATTCAGTACAGGATAGTAAAATCCAACTGCCAGTTCCTCAGCTCCGCAAGGTATGGGCAGAAGCAGTTCACTATGTCATTGGGCTAAAAGAAGATTACAGCAGACTTTTCCAGGGCCAGAGAGCTGCCATGTAAGTTGTTACTTTTAGTTCAGAAGATTCAGTATTATGCAAACATGGAGACTGACCAGACCAGGGGACTTCTGATTACTAAAAGTTTTACAGCCCTCTGCTCTTTTTTACTTCTACATTATGAAGTATATTTGGACTGGGAACTGGGACCGCTCCATTAATTCTATTTCATAGTGCCTTATGTTGATAGCAATTGAAAAAACTTGAATGCAGTCACAGACTTGCAGATGAGTCAGTTGTCAGAAACCTCTGGAGGTCATCTGGTTTAATCCCTTCTCGCACAGCTTGTCAGAACCACGTCCAGATATCTCTGGAATATCTCAGAGGGTCGGAGGATGAAGTCTCTGTAACCTCTCTGGGCAGCCTGTACCTTTGCTCATTGAGCAGTTATTTAAAAAAAAAGTGTTTCCTGATGTGCAAGGTTTCATCTGAACATTTCAGTTTTGGCCCGTTGCCTGTTGTCATGTCACTGAGAACCACTGAAATAGCCTGCCTCCTTTGTCTTCACACTTCCCTTCAAATATTTTCACATAGTGATGCCCATTCAGCTTCCTCTACTCGCTCATCCTCCTATGAGAGATTTTTCCAGAACCTTAGTCATCTTTGTTGCCCTTTGTTGGACTCCCTTCAGTATGTCCACGTCTCTCTTGCACTGGAAAGCCCAAAACTGAATTGTGTCCTCCTGGAGTGGCCTCACCACTGCTGATCTGAGGGGATTGATCCACTCAAGCTACTGGCAGTACAGCCCAGGGCACTTGTTTCGTGGGTGGCAGAATCAGTGAAACTGTTTGCTGCGTTTATAGGGTTTTATTCTGTGTGACCAAGTGGCAGAGAATGGGCAGTATTACATGTCTCAGACAGTAAAATGATGACAGCGTTCACCAGGGGCCACTTGCTAAAAATAGTCCCTGTTGCGCATGCACACACACACACAAAGAGGGGAAAAAAAAAGAAATGAGAAAGGAAGTTCTCTTTTGCTTGCTGAGGACCTCCAGCTTCTGAGGGTGAGATGTAGTCTGTGACCCCACTGACACTCCCTATTCTGCACATCTCAGACTGTTTTTTCGTTACCGCATCTTTCCAGTTTTCCTTCAGGCAACGTGTCATCTTCTTTGGTTATGGACCACGTTAGTCTACATGCGCTTTTCAGCTAATGTGATGTTCTTTTATTTGTTAGGCTGAGCCTCCTTCGGTATAACGCCAGCTTAATAACCATGAAAAACAGTATGGTATCAGCATCTCAGCAGCTGAAAGCAAAGTTTGAATTCTTTCACCAGAGCATTCGCCTTGACCTGGAGAGATACAGTGACCAGATGGCTTATGGCATATGTACATATTTGTGTAATACTTTCCTGGGTGTCTTGTCTGATCTTGTAAAGGATTGGGTTGACTATGAACCTCTGTGGATAGAAACTTACTTAAGAAAGTGCATGCACGAGCTGCTGTTGTTTTTCTCAGCATTTTTATGTTGTTGATTTGTTTTTGTGGTTTTGTTTTGTTTTGTTTCTGAGGAAAGGAGAGGAGTTTTGCACAAGCAAAGGCAGGAGGTTAATAAGATGTCTCCATAACTGCAGACACAGTAGAACAGCTCAGCTGTTCCCCCTAAGCATACTTGGGTCATGGCTCCTGCTTGAAGATTCAACGTAATTCTGTTTGTCTTTATATTCAACTAATGCATGCAGGCTTGTGTCACGCTTTATCTTTGTCATCTGTAGCTTTTTATAAAGTAACAAATCTTTTCTCTTAAGCTTCAGAAAAGATGCTGAAAGCATGGAAAGAGATGGAAGAGAAGGCCTCTCAGTGTGCCCAGGTAGGCACCAAGTTGTTTGAATGTAGTGGTTTGAAAAAAGCCAGTGCAGAAGACTAGACTAGACTGTTTGTCTGTGTAGGAGAATACACTGTAGGTGTTGCTGTAGCCAAGAGTCTTGTACATTGCTTTTTTGCACGCAAAAATGTGTACTGCTGAAACTGAAAATAATACTAATCACTTACTAGGCAGTGATCTGAAAATTGTACTTAACTTAGGAATACAGACATAAATTTCTTGCAAGTAAGCAGGCATATTAAGTTTTGGTAGAAGAAATTAGAGTCATTCTTAAGAAATTCAGAACGGAGCTAGAACCAGTTCTTACGGAGGGTTGTCCTCTGCCCCAAGCCTGTAACGTTGCCTGAGGCTGTTGTGGCTGAAGTTCAGGACCCAGCACTATGTCTTGTTGAACCTCATCCTGCTGGCTTCAGCTCTGCAATCCAGCCTGTCCTTATCCATCTGTAGAGGCTTCCTACCCCCAGGCAGATCAATGGTTCCTCCCAGCTTGATGTCATCTGCAAACTTACTGAGGGTGCACTCAATCTACTTGTCTGGGTCATCAGTAGATACACTGACCAGGACAGGCCCCAGTACCAACCCCTTGGGAACACCACTCATGACCAGTCGCCAGCTAGATTTGGCTCCATTCACCACCACTCGGTCCAGCCCTCCAGCCAGTTCTCTACCTAGCAAAGAGAGTATCTGTGTGAGCCACAGGTAGCCAGCTTCTACAGGAGAATGCCGTGGGAGACAGTGTCAAAGGCTTTGTCCTTTGAAAAAGACTAGCTGAAATACACCCACTGCTTAGATTCCTGAGTACTGGGAGTATTTCAATTTTACTTCCACTAAAAGTAATAAGGAGATGGAGGCCTTTGTGATGTAGAACAGTTCTGCCTGTTGTTTTGTCCAGATTTCTCTCTACAGGGGAAAAGGTAAGCTTAAAAGCTGTGAAAAACTAGGGACAGAAGTAGAACGATCACAAAAGTTTATTGTCAAAAGCTGTTTCTTCTTTCTTTCTCATGGGTATACTGAACAAAGCCTGGGAGACAGAAGCCTTTGAGAAGGGACACAAAGAGAAAGCAGAGCATTTGTAACGTATTTTTCCGAGTAGAGGTCTTTAAAATATCTCAGAAAGTAGTCTCTATTACGTCTCATCTATTGAAAGCTATCAAACTTTTTGCTCGTTTCTGGTCCTCAGCAGGACAGAGTGAGTTAATATAATAAAAAAAGCTTCCTGGTTAGAATACATACAGGGAGATGGCTCACCAGTAACCATCTTCCCAGTCCTTTCAGTGGAGTGCCGGGTCGTCTTGAACATGGTGAAGTTCTTCGTCTCTTCACACAGAGCCTACTTCTGCAGCCCTGCTATCAAAACCTTGCCATATGAACACAATATGCACCTTTTAGTAAACAAGAAATATAATGGTGTCTGTCAACAGCTGCTTCTAGGAAATCCGGAGTATGAGCAAGCATTTGCTTTGCAGAGCCTGAGAACTGTGATCTGTCTCGAACCTTTGCAGTTCAGATTGTAGTCACACCATAAACATTTATCAGAAATGTAAAATACTCTGCTCTGTTATACACTGATATCTTGGATTATGTAGCAGGCAGCATAACTTCGATGAGACACAGTTACTGTCCTTACTGTGAGTTACTGTGCTCTAAGTAGAGACACCAGCAGCAGGGTATACCTCACATTTTTCTTCTCTTTTGATCGTGCGACTTCTCACTTCTTGTTTTGATCTTTACTTGCAAGATCTACAGTCATCCCTTTCTGGTGTTGCATTCCTTTTACATACCTTCACACCAAGTACTTCTGCAGTTTCAGCAACAGGTGTGTTCCAGAAAACATCCCATGTGCAGATCCTACAGACGCAGGTCAGAAGGGAAAAGCTGAAATATCCCAGAATGGCAGTTTCTTCACCACTCATTTGTGTTGTGCCAGATCAGTATCCACAGACAATGGTTCCAAGATGTTATCTGCTGTTTTCTCAACCATGCCAGAGATCTCCAGTGTATATCGGGTACCTCTGGGCTTCTCCTTGTGCTTGGGAAGCTTATTGTTCATTGCATTATCAATTGGTGTGAGGCTGGTATTTCTATATTGCTTTGAGGATACGAAATACTAGAGGAATGTTAGGCCAGAATGCATATGGGAGTGTAAAATGTGAGAGCATCTCCTATTCATGCTATAAGAACAGGAGAAAACATTTCCACTGCTGTGACGTTTGTAGACCCAGAGTCTGTATGTGCAACGTGCATTTTAGAAAGCTGTGAGTAATGAGGAAGCTGATTTTTCTCACCCGTGTTGTGAATGTGAGCGATATCACTGAGTAACCTTAGTTATAACAGCAGTCATGTTGAAGAGTCTTTATCTCCTAAAGAATGCATGGAGTCAGTCCATTGTCCAGAGAAGTGTTCTGTAAATTTCTATCTTTATTCTTGCTGTTCTCCTTCAGTTTGATTTGTAGCTACTTTTCCCTGTAGGCTGAAGATATTGGATATCTAGATGAACAAATCATGGCTCTGCACGCAGAGATTGTGCAGCTTCAGAAGAGTCCGTACGCAAGGCGCCAAGGAGAAGTCATGGAAAGCTTGTATGTTCCTTACTTACTGTTTTTACTGTGCATTAACGGATTTTGTGTCGAGTGATGTTTTAATCTGTTGTAATGGCTCTTCTGTCTGCCTGTGTTTTCAGAATGAGTTTCTGACTTTTTTTTTGCAAGCTGAGTGTACAGAGCAGTCCTGCAATCAGTTCAAGATTATTCTGCTGTTAGGAGGGAAGGTCCCGCCTTCTGTGGCTGTGTATTCCTCTTGGAGATCAAGTGATCATTTGGCAGCATTGTAAAGCGGATTTTGACAACGTTCAGTCAAAGGAGCAAGCTCACCTAGTTTACCTAACCAACCTGCAGCCTCATGATGGCTGGACCTGTGCTCTAAGCTGAGCATCAGCCAACACCCCCAGATCCTTTTCCTCTATACAGTCTTGAAGCCATTCTGCCCCAAGCCTATAGCATTGCATGGGGTTTTTGTGGCCAAAGTGAAGGACCTGGCACTTGGCCTTATTGAACCTCATCCCATTGACCTCAGCCCAGCTATTCAGTCCTGCAGCACAGTGCTCCCAGCGTTGCACTCTCTGTTTTTGCAGCGCAGTGGAGGTGGTGCTGGAGGACAAGATCCCTCTGTTGACCACGTGCTTCCAGAGCATCCTCCTGCTTCCCTCAGAGCAGGACCTGGACGTCAGCCTTTACTCAAGGGTGAGTACCTGGAAGCTGCAGGACCCTCATGCCTCGCAGGAGAGGGTTTCGCCATGCCCACCCCCCCACCTCTCCCCTTTTTACTCCCCTCCTCCATCCCTCCCACAGATCCTGAGGGCTCTGGACCAAATGCTGCACATGCTGGTGATTGTCCACCGCATCGCCAGCATTGGTGAGGAGCTGCAGAGCGTCTTCCAGGTGGGCTCTGCCCGCAGGGGCTGCACAGAGGAGGGCTGTTCCTTCAACCCCCCCCCCCCTCACCTTCTGGGGTGAGCTGGGGGGCCGCAAGGCAGAGCAGCGCATCTGGAAGCTGAGCCATTTGGTGGTGCAGTTCTGCTAGGCCGGGGTAAGGGGCTGACACCCCTAATGCGGGGGTCTTCATCCCTCCTTCTCCCCATTCTGCCCACCCCACTCCCATCACTGGGGGAGGGGTGCACTCAGCATCGCGCTCTCTGCACGCAGCGCCATGGCTCCTTGAGACAAATCAGCTTGGCCCGCTACGAAGAGCTCCACCTGCCCGTGCTGGAGCAGCTGGTGGGAAGCCTCGTGCTGTGCTGCGCCTCCCAGGAGGACAGGACGTGCCGCTCTGCTCTCAGCGCTCTCCGTCACCTCTATGCACTCATTGTGGGGAGAGCCCATAAGGCGATGGCTGCTGGCGCTGTCCGTCCATTGCAGATGTCCCACAGGGGTGAGTGGGGACGGCGCTGCGTTGGCTGCTGCACAGAGCAGCAAAGGAGCAGAAGCTCATGGGGTGGAGGAGCTGTGACCCGCGGCCCCATGCTCGGCGTGGAGGCACTCATTGCTCACTCACCTTTGGCTTGTTCTCCTTTCCAGGCTGAGAAGCACCGCAGAAGGAGGAGCAGGAGAAACTCGAGGAGTGGGAAGATGACGACAAGTTCTCCCTGTCCACCAGCACCACGGACATTGTGCTGGTGAGGAGGGCTCACCACAGTGGGATTCGTGACCGAGGAGTCTGCAGGAATGGGGGGAACACATCTGATGTTCCTTCCCCCTCTCTGTGTTCATTCCCCCCAGCGCTTTGCAAAGCACTTCCACTCGTCAGAGAACACTGACCTCATCCTCGTGGCACTGCAGGGAATAAGGGACTGCAGCAGCTACAACACACAGGTGGCTGCCACCACGATGGCTGCCCTGATGGGCAATTTCAAGCCTACACCCAATGATGTGAGCAACCGGCATCTGATTGCTGGGAGGCTGAGCCCACGGTGAGGTGGGATTGGGGTTGGACTGGGGGCTGTGGTTGTGGTTGGGTTGGGTCTTGGGGAGCTAGGGTTGGGTCTTGGGGGTTGGATTGGATTGGTTGGGTGCAGGAAGGCCATGTTGGGTTGGGTTGGGTTGAGTGTTGGTGGTTAGATTTGGGTTGGGTGCTGGAGGTCGGGTTGGGTTGGATGCTGGTGGTTAGGGTTGGGTTGGGTGCAGGAAGGCAGTGTTGGGTTGGGCTGTCCCACATGGCAGCCATCTGATTCGGGACCTGAGGGTGCTTGACCAATCTTGGGGCAGCCCGAAAGCTCTGCTGTCCCCATGTCCCATCCAGGTGCAGCGGATCATGACAGCCATCCAAAGAAACAGGAAGATGACCATGGAGATGCGGGCACAGAGGATCATCCAGGGTGCCTTGCCCTGGCTGGCTGCTTCTGATCCTCATGCAGTGACACTCAGCCTGCTGCGCTGCTCCCCCACCTGATAAGTGAGTTGCCCCCCCCACACCCCTCCATGTGGAGAGAGACCCCCATCCCCACATGGACAGCGACCTCCACTCCATGTGGATAGGGACTCCCACCCGACACAGAGAGGGATGCTCAGTCCACAAGTAGAAGGACCCCCACCCCATGCAGTGGGGAACCTCCATCCCACACTGAGAGGGCCCCCTGCCCCACACATAGAAGGTCCCCCAGCACACATAGAGAGACCCCCAGCCCCCTCACAGCGGGACTCCCTCTGATGAAGGCTCTGTGCCGCAGGGACACGTGGGAGCTGTGGGAGATGGCGTTGTCCTTGGTGGACGTGGTTCCCTAGATGGTGCGGGAGCTGCTGCAGCTTCTGGAGGTGGCATTGGTGGACCAGGATACCGAGATCGGCACCCTTCCCCTGGCTGTGAGTTGGGGGGCCCCTGGGGAGCCCCCATCCCCTTTCCCCCCCCATCCAGAGGAGGACTGTTTTTACGGGAGGGTATGAAGATTTTCAAAGACAAGAGCTTGGAAGCATGATTTATGCCTGACTTAATTCCATGGTCATGGGAAGTGGACTGATTTCCTGACAGTCGCTGGGAAAACACACACTGGGAGGAAACAGAACCATTCAGACTGGGAGGGACCTCAACTTGTCTGCTATTCTGCCTCCTGCTCCCCAGAAGTTCTGCTTCACACTGTGTTGCACAGAAGTTTACTTTGGTCCTGAAACCCTTCAAAGATGGAGATGCTGTAAATGGTTTAGGGTCTGGCTTGTCCCAATTCCATGATGATTGGTGCGGGGGACCCATGGACCCACACCCTTGGAAAGGAGAAAGGAGAAAGGGAAAAGGGAGATGGGCCTAAAAATAAAACAGTGACAGTGATCTGAGGAGGGAAGCTAATTTACTAAATGAGGTATCAAAATGCAAAATAACACAATATAATTAATATAATCAGAACTGAAGCTAATAGATCAAATAAAACGAGAGAGAGAGAGAGTGTCCAACAAAACTGGAGGCCTAAATGCTGAAGGGGGAAGGGGACACAATGAGGGCCTCGGGTTGAGCGGGTAGTTCGAGGCTTCGTTCTGAACTTGATGGGCAAAGAGGGTGGAGTCCAAAGGATAGAGTAGGAAAGGGGGATGCTGCTATTCTAGCATAGAATATGATCATAGAATTCTAGCATAGGGGATCCTAGATCCTCTATAAAGGCACTGAGACAGAAACCCAGCTGAAGTACCTTTATACCAATGCACACAGCCTGGGAAATAGGCAGGACGAGTTGGTAACGGTGTTGCACTTGGAAAGTTATGATATTGTTGCTATCACAGAAACATGGTGGGATGACTCCCATAACTGGAATATCACTATTGAGAGGTATCGGCTCTTCAGAAGGGATAGGCAAGAGGAGTGGGGGAGTTACCCTCTGTGTCAAAGAGTGGATAGATTGTGAAGTGTCTGAGGAATAGCCACAATCAGGTCGAGAGTTTGTGGGTCCGAATCAAGGATCGATTCAGTAAAGGGCCAATCCTCAGTGGCTGGGGTCTGCTACAGACCACCCAATCAAGGGCAGCCTGTTGACGAGGACTTTTTGCTCCAGCTGCAGGAGGTTTCCTGCGCGTGGGCTTTTGTCCTGGTGGGCGATTTCAACCACCCGGATATCTGCTGGGATAATGGCACGGTGGGTGGCAGACGATCCAGAAGACTCCTGGAATCTGTCGAGGACAACTTCCTGGTCCAGGTAATAGATGGACCGAGCCAAGGTGAAGCCCTACTGGACCTGGTCCAGGGCTGTGATTGATGGTTCTGTTTCAGGATGGAGGCCGATCACAAGCGGTGTCCCTCCGGGGTCAGTTTTGGGGCTGGGGCTCTTACACATCTTAATCAGTGACATAGACAATGGCATCGAATGCACCCTCATCATGTTTGGGGATGACACCAAGATGAGCGGTGTGATTGATACATTGGAAGGAAGGGAAGCCATCCAGAGGGACCTGGACAGGCTGGAGAAGTGGACCCATGAAAACCTAATGAGGTTCAATAAGGCCGAGTGCAGGGTGCAACCCCAGGTATTTCTACACAGTGGGGAAAGATCTCCTGGAGAGCAGCCCGGACGAGAAGGACTTAGGGGTCCTGGAGGACGAGTAGCTGGACAGGAGCCGACAGTGCGCGCCTGCAGCCCCGAAGGCCAACTGTGTTCTGGGCTGCCTTAAAAAAGGGGTGGCCAGCAGGAACAGGGAGGGGATTGTCCCCCTCTA
Source organism: Cyrtonyx montezumae (assembly GCF_038088225.1). Lineage (NCBI taxonomy): Eukaryota > Metazoa > Chordata > Aves > Galliformes > Odontophoridae > Cyrtonyx > Cyrtonyx montezumae. The sequence continues at coordinate 33,839,874 of NW_027072045.1, forward strand.
CTCAGCTCTTGTGAGGCCCCCTCTGCAGTACTGCGTCCAGGCCTGGGGGCCCCAGCACAGGAAGGACATGGAGCTCATGGAGCGGGTCCAGAGGAGGGCCACGAAGATGATCAGAAGGCTGAAGCACCTGTCCTGTGAGGAAAGGTTGAGGGAACCGGGCTTGTTCAGCTTGGAGAAGAGAAGGCTCCAGGGAGAGCTCATTGTGGCCTTCCAGTACTTGAAAGAATGTATAAACAGGAGGAGGAACGCGTGTTTACGAGGGCAGATAGTGATAGGATGAGGGGGAATGGTTTTAAACTGAGACAGGGAAGATTTAGTTTAGATATTAGGAGGAATTTTTTCCCAGGTTGCACAGGGAGGTCGTGTGTGCCCCATCCCTGGAGGTATTCAAGGCCGAGCTGGATGTGGTGCTGGGCAGCTTGGCCTAGTGGTTGACAGCCCTGCACATGGCGGGGAGGTTGAAACTAGATGATCATGATGGTCCTTTTACAGCCAGGCCATTCTATGATTCAATGATTCAACGATTCTGTGGTTCTCTGCTTCTATGACTCCCTGACTCTAAGATTCCGTTAACTCAGGTTAATGAAGCTCTAAGTATTAAATATTTAAGGAAAGAAGTTATATCTTAAGTAATGAAGTTCTGCTCTTTTAATTCGATAGCATAGTTCATACGATTGAATCAACTCACGTGCTCTTTAGACCATGTGTTAGGTTGGATGTGTCCTGTGACAGAACAATTTCCATGTGAGGAAGTTCCGTGTCTTCTCTGAGCAAAGCCAGCTCCACATCGCAAAAATCCAGCTCCTGTCTCCACATAGCCAGAGTTTGCTCACTGTCCTGGTGCAACTTCTCCCAGTGCTGTGGTTGGCTGCTCAGCTGTTGCTATGATGTCGGCACACAGCTCCAAAAGCAGATGGTGGTGGTGTGGCAGTAAACAGTGAACCTTCCCAAACACATTCCATTCCATTTTGTTGCTGATCTTTATGAAATAGTGCTGTTGTGCTCTTTATGTCCATGATAGTTTCTTTAGCAATAAATAGGAGTCGGGAAGGCAGAAAGAAAGAGGTCTGGGGCGGACAGAGGGGAGATTTGGGGTGGGGGAGAAGGAAAAAGCAGGACGTGGCAGAAACAAACTCTGGGAATAGGGAATGGGGAGAGCAAGGATGGAAAGAGGGGAGGTTTGGGGTGGGAGAGGGGGGAAGTGAGGGCGGGGTGGGGAAGAGGAGCGATGGGGGGCAGCGAAGAGGAAGAAGGGGGAATTTGGAGTGAGAGAGGATAGTGCCTGAAATAGGGAACGGGGAGAGCCGCAGTGGGAGAGCTGGGAATGGGGATCGGGGTTTTAGGGATGGGGAGAGAGCTCTGGGGTGATGGAAAGGGGAGAGTCGGGGTGGGAGAGCAGAGCAGTTCAGTGGGAGGAAGGAGCTCCAGGAACAGGGAACTGGGAGAGCTGGGACAGAAAGCAGGGCGTTTTGGGGTGAGAGAGTGGGGCACTGGGACTAAGGACTCTGGCTCTAAACTCTCACCTTGTTTACCTAACCAACCTGCAGCCTCATGATGGCTTGACCTGTGGAAACAAGGGGAAAGTAGCTGGGAAGGATAAAATAGCCACAAGATTAAATTTCTTGATAGTAAGAGCTCAGAATTCTGACTAACTTTGAGTATTCTGAGAGGAAGCATATGTCTTCCTGGTATACTCTTCCCTCTCTTCAAAGCTAGGTCAACTAAGTTACTTTTTGTCCACGTATAGTCACTGATACAGCACGACTGGGACCAGGGAAGGAAGTGGTGAAGGAGAGAAACTCCCTTTTGTAGCAGTGGTCCACATTCACATCAGCTTAAACTACTATTGAAATTGCCTTGTAAAACATTGTTTGTAGCACTTTCACTGCTGAGAACACAAGGCTGCATCAGCATTTTTCAAGGTGCTTAAAGTATACAGGATAGTTGAGTGCTACAAAGACAAAATTCTGTGCTGTTGCTCTTAACAAGGAGTGGGGAACAGTCTCCTGTTTTTTTCAGTTTTTCAGGCTGTAGCAAAGTGTGCTGCTTCAGATCTGATGTATGCAGCCTCAAGACACAGGTGGGTCCTGTGTGGTGTGTCAGATGGGATGTGCACTGGATGCTAATGCTTTCTTTTTCCATGTGCTGCAGGAGAAGAGAGCACTTCTACCCTGTCGTAGGCTGATGCAGGGCTCTGGAGACAGATAACTATGAAGTATGCTAGAAATGCTTTCATACATAAGGAGGAGAAACTTGCATGATTTCTTGAAATCGTGTAGGGGTGATCTAGGGACAGCTAAAGGAAGAAGTCTGGTGTGGGCCAAAGACCTGTCTGAACTGCTGCTTTTTGGAGTATTTGAAAGAAACGGTGTGTACTTAACAGGAGGAAAAGAAACACTGTCATATTGTTTGTGCTGTGGATGTTTCTTTTCATTTGCAGAATGTCTCTAAATTGACCAGGCAACATAAGCAGAAGGGGAACAGTAATTTGAGGCAGCTGTGCAGAAGCACCTTTAGTCACAAAAATGAGGTTTTGCAGTTAAGGATACTGCAGAAGGAAAACACAGCTGAGCCACGTGAAGGCATATGATTATTTTTTTTCTTTCTTTTTGAAAGGAACAGTGAGCCATAGACCTGTACAAGCAATTAAAAACAAGACCTCCAGGTACGGAAGCAGGTTGTCCAAAGACTGCTCTAGATTTGTTCCCAACAACTAACTTTCACTCATTTTTCTCAACTCAGTTCCATCAACCCTGAAAATACTGTTTAGGAGAAGTCAAGTCATTGTCAAGAACATACCTCAAACCAATTTTATCTTGTTCTGCTGAGCCAGGACTTCTCCCAAATTCCTGTAGTACTGTTACTCAGCTATGGGTTTGTCCTGTGATTTTCAGACTTGAACATCTGCCATAAACAAGTCTGTATGCCTCCTGACATTTCCTAACATTTTCTTTCTCTAAGTACTACTCCTTTACTCCCGCATACTCAGGAAGAACTGCAGTTCCTGTCTCATCACTCCAGCCAAAGGCAATCCTTTTTCTTTTAATATCCTAATTATTCTTGATGGAGCCTCGTGTTTGGGCATTACATGTTCTGAATATGCAGCCTAGTAAGCAAGGAAGAGTTAGTTTCTTGTGCATTTGGCAACTAGCTACGGTCCTTACTGAAGCCTGTGTCTGTGGAAAGAAGAGATGGTTAAGAAAAGCTGTGCCTAATGAGAGATTATAGCTGACTTGAGATTTTCTGAACTGTGTTTCAGTTTGTTTGCCTGCTCCTTTTAAGTGACTCTCCTTATCTCTGGGCATGAGTGAGGGGAAGCAAGTGGCTCCTCACTGACCATTTTACTGATGTAATGATGATGTTCCTTCCAGATCATGCCTACAGTGACAGCACAGACATGGTGAAGATTATTGTGCAGACAGTTCAGAGCCAAGACCGAGTTCTAAAGGAGCTCTTTGGCCATCTCAGGTACACTATTCAGAAAAACAAAGGCAACTTTCAGCATTTGTATCTTTAGGTCAGAACCTAAACGTTCCATTTGCAGCTAAGCACTTCTCATAGCAGTATTAATTCTTCCCTTTGTGTCTGTGTTAAATTTCCACTTTTTTCTTCTAAGACATATAGCTAATGCATAAGCTAGTAGCAAGCGAGAGGAAAATGCAGTAGCTTGTGCTATTACCAGCCAAGAGTTTGCCTTAAAATTAGTCAGTTCTGCTAGTGCTTAAGTTGAAATTTGAGTCTTTAAAAAGAAAAACAACAGTGTAACAGCTGAGAAAATAACAGTTCACTAATTCCTCAAACAGCTCAAACAAAAAAAAGCACTGCATAGGTCTCAGTAGTCAGCAAAATGTTATCTATCCTTACTTTCTTTAGCTTATGGCTAATAGATCCCACAGAGGAAGTTGCCAGCTTAGGTACATTAGTCTACTGAGACTTGCACAGACATTAAAATACCATGGTTGAGTTTCTAAGCTGTCTGTCATCATCAGGATCAATTTTTATACCTCATATTAAGAGCTTATATTGTCTGTATAAGTAGTAGTCTTGAGTCTTAACTGGACAGAGAAAAATCCAGGGTCCCCCCAGCCTTGCAGGTTTTGTACCTGCAGCTGCTATGGCATGGTACTCGGAGAAGGGGTGTTCTGGCTGAATTTTCCTTGAATCTCAAGATTAGGCCACTTCAGTCTTGCCAAAAGCTCATTGTCATGCAAGCTGGAATTAACTATGTGTTTGTTTTTATTGTAGCAATCTCTTGGGCTGTAAGCAGAAAATTATTGATTTGCTTCCAAAGATTGAAGTGGGTCTAAATAACGTCAAGGAAGCGGATAACTCGGTGATGCAGATGCAGGGCAAAAGACAAAGGTAGATATGGCATTTGCTGAAAATTGCTTGTGTAAGTAGCTTCTGGTTGAGTTGTTTGCTCTTCCACTACGAGAACCAGGGGACGTCAAATTAAGATGTGAAGAAACAAAACAAAAAAGAGATGCTTCCACACGGTAGTTACTTTACTGTAGAGAAGGTAAGTTTGAGATGCTGAAAGTTAACACAGATTTAGAAAGGCAGTAGACAAATACATGGAAGAGAAGTCCAGCAAAGGTGTTCTTGGTCCTAGGGAGTCGTCAAATGCCAAAATGCTGGAGGCTGGAATATGGTTCACGTAACATAGCATGACATGAGCCTTGTTCTTATGCTCCCTGAGTGTTCGTCAGTATTGGAGTGTGTATACTGGCATAGGTAAAATTTCAGTCTGCTGTCTTAAACCTATAGTATGTTGGTATTTCTGCAAAAGTGAAACGGTTGCTTCTTTAAATAGTGTAAGTAGTTTGAAGAATACACTTGATTTTTATGCATCATTTCTAGTCACTGTGCAGCCAAAACTATCTGTTGTTTGCCACCTGCCAGCATTTAAGCTCAGTTTAGGAAATGTATCGCAGAAAATGTATTTCTTTTATCTAGACTCAGAGCTCTTCTCGATCACTGGTAAGCTCCAGCCTAGAAGGGACAGCCTCAACTCCAGCAGCCACGTGGGCCCCCCAGAGCTCCTCAGAATATGCACCTCACCCTCTTTCATCTATGGCAACTCCTGAAGATGGGTAAGAGACACAAGGAAAGGATGCTGCTGCAGAGAGGGGTCATTGTAACCACTATGTACATGTACAGCCTGAAATCCTGTCCTCTGCTGATGATGTCTCCAGAGCTCAGGAGCCCTGACCTATTTACACATCTTTACTACGTCCCACGTGGTGGGTTTTGGATATGTTAGGGGAGAATATTTTGCAATACTAGACTGTCTTTGAAGGCAGTGTTGTTCAGTTCCTGGCTGGTGTTTTTAATAACTTCTTTCTGTCCATACCACAGCAGTCCCCCGGGGCTGCAGCAAAAGGCAGACTTGGAGACAAAATGCAGTTTATTTTCATGCCCAAGTTCTGGCGCAGGTGCCAGATATATCAGGCCATGTTTGGTGCTTCTTGCAGCAGTTTCAAAAGTGCTAATTGAAAAGTAGGTCTGAAATTGGAGTCATTAGTAAACAATCTGTCTGTTTTATTTCATCCTTCCAAAACAGTTTAAGTACCTTGTATGTTACTAACACTCCAAAACCTTGGAAGTTTAGTTAACTCTTTTTTCACAGACCTCCATGCTCCAATCCTGAGCAAGTTTCGTATACCTCTCAGGTAAAGCTTGTGATCTCCATCAGTTAGCACGGTGCACTTAATGTCTTGCATATCTCAGCCTAGCTGAGACAAGAGAGTTGGCAGGAGCTGAGGGTTTTGGTGTTTGTTTGTTTTTTACCTTTTCTCATTTCAGTAGTAGCTTTAATTCCAGTCAGCCTAACAGAAGGAGGGCGCCCATCAGAGACTGCTCAACACTCAGTGTGCCACAGTGCAGTTATTGTAGAGGCTATACCAGGGTTAACAAGCACAAACATTTCATTTATCAAACCGTTTGGCCAATGGCTCTTTCTTTTGGGGCCTGAAATACCTAAGTTCTGAAGATACACGTTTTATAAGCATGATTTTGCTGGGTGTCAGTTTTCTGAAACATTGAGCAATGCTTCCTGCTTCCTCTTTTCTCTGCTGCTGACAGGCATATTCCACCTCCAAGTGATATGGGGTGATCACCTTTTAATGGGCACTTTCCTGAGTGAGGTGCTTTTGTGTGTCTTCACAGAACCTCTTTGAAATCTGGCTTCACTGTACAAAGAGCTGAAAGATGTTAGACATATGTGAATGGGCAGTGATTTCAGGCCCCTTGTACTCAGCTCGTCCTCGGTGTTCTGATAAGGCTGAATTTCAGAGTGGTTTGTGCACTTCCTCTGTAGGGAAGGAGAACAAATGCAGGCATGTAGGGTGAAGATCTGCAGGATGCTACCTCCAGGCATGTTTTGTGCCCTACAGGGCACCTGCTGTAATTGCAGAAAACTGTTAGTTCTGCTCATGTTTCGCTTTTTTTCTTTTTTCTTCATTGTGGAACCTACTGATGACAGTGCTAACTTGTTTTAAATCTGTCTTGTTACGCCTTCCCTACAGAGAAAACTTTGTTGATGTGATAGAGGAGAACCTGAGTTATCTTAATTGCTTTAGCTGTATGTTGCAGGAGACGAGAGAGGAGCAGAACAGCCTGACAGTAAGCTTGTTGGTGTGTTTCTGAGGACCTGTCACAGCCACAACAGAGTTCTTTGTGGGTATGGAGTACTCCTTAACCGCTTCCTTATTATTTGGTATTATGTGAATTGCTGTCACTGGCATATGATGTCTGTCATCCCCCTGGACTCGGCTAACATGCTGGCCCTCATGGAAAGCAGCCTGCATGAAAGCCCTTTTCTGGTATTTAATTAAGTTCTCATTATGGTGAAAGTGTGGCTTTAGAGAGTCCTAGGAAGGCTTTTTGGAGAATTTTTTTTTTTTTTGAAACAGCAAGACATGACAGAAGTAGATGATATTCACCCAGAAATGTTGATGCAATCTTAAAACTGTGCTCCTGAGCTACTGATTGAGGCTGGTAAGTTTCTGCTCAAACGGGCCCAGTCACCAGCAGGTTGACGAGCACTACAGAACACAAGGTTTCTAGAGAAGGTTCTCAGATGATTTTAGGTCTGTTTCATAGAAACACCAATACAGATGGAATTAGGCAAGCAGATTGACCCCCTTTTTTTAAAGGGGGGAAGTCAGTACAGCTTCTGTCAGCTTGTGCATGTTATTGCAGTCCTGTAAGGAAGTCAAGGATCTGTGAGGAAGTGACGTCCACTGATGTGCTCTAACTTGGATTTTCAGAAGCTAATTACAGTATCTCCTGAGGGTTAGCATCCATCCTTATGGAATAAAAAGTTACAACCATTTATCTGTTACAGATACAGAAATAAGGAACAAAGGGTTGGAGAAATGAAGGTGATTGATGAAATGGAGCTCTTAATTTTTTTTTAACAATTTTAATTCCTAGTTTTAATGTTCTGCTCTTTATGAATCACAGGAAACAGTGAACTAAGAGTTTACTGGAGTGGCTAAGTTACTCAGGATGGATTAAGTGAAAACTTACTCGTGAATGAAAACTCATTAGCAGGAGTTGCTATTGCTGAGGAGGAAAAAGTCCTCTGACTGGCTTCCTACCTGTTATTCTGACTGACTGTCTGTTAGTCTCTGTCACCACCCACATCTCATCCCATGGTGCAGCATCTGACTGACATACTGTAACCCAGAAATATTGTTCTTTCTTGTGGAGTCACGCTGTGCCAATCAGTGCTTGATTTGGTTATGCTTGTTTCCTTTCCCATTCTCCTTGTATCATGACACAGGAGTTGGAAAACAGGAAAGCAGCAGAAAATGAGGTTTGTCCTCTTCAGGTCACTCAGAGGAAATCAAGATAAAGAAATCAGTGAGATCTTCGTTCTCTGTTTTTGCATAAATATGACTGGGAGCCTTTTCTTCTTTTGTTTGTGTTCTTGTACTGCCTGTACAATCACTAGGGCTAGTAGCAGTAGGTTGTGTATGGACACAGTATAATTCTCAGAGCTAGACAACCTATGCCATGCCCAAGTGCTGTAGTAGGTATGGGGAGTGCATGGTGGAACCATGTCATGAAACAGTGAGGGTTTTTCCAGCTGTGATAGAATGATTACGTGGAGGGTAGAGAGATGCTGGGTGGATAAATACTTTGTCACCGCCTATCAGTGTTCCTTCCTTGCTTCCTCTTTCAGAACTTTGACTGGAGCTGGCTGAAGTAGGCCCAGGAGCCGTGCTGCTTCCTGCCTGTGTGCAGACAGCTGCCTGCAGCCCCATACGGTATGCCCCATTGCCTTGCGGTTTGGACATGGGTTGCCCAGGCTTGTAGGGCCAGCAGTGGATATGTGGAACTTGCAGTAATGTTTTTACAGACTGTGACCTCCTTGTGCCTTCAACACAGCGAGCATTCTGCACGGCGGGGACCTGGCATGCACTGCAGTGCTCTGAGGAAGCAGCCACCCTCAAGGGCAGCACCTTGCCCCGAGGTCGGGCCTACAGCTGCGTGGGGGGGATGTGGGCTTTGTGAGGCCCCACCGGGCCACGCAGCAGAGAGCAAGGGGCGGCCGGGGTGCTGGGCCCGGCAGGCGGCTTATAATGTACAGACGGGTGTGCGCGTGTGTTTTAAGCAGAGTTTATTGTTAATGAACGCCGTTCGTAAGGCTGCTGCGGCCCTACTTATCGCGGTCATCCGGCAGCCGGGCGGTGGTCTGTGACGCCATCATTGTGCGCCGCGCGGCGCTGGCTCTGCCCCCGTCCCGCACTGGGCCTCTGCGGCGGGAGGGGTGGAGCGTTGTGGCCGTTGAGCCTGGGTGGCCGGGGCGGCGCGGCGTGTGTGAGCTGTGCCGGGCGGTCCGGAGCCTGGTGAGGCGGGCGTGGGTCTCCAGAGGCCGGCTCGCCAGGTGAGAGCAGGTGTGGGGGTGCGCGGGTCCCGAGGTGCGGTTCCATGTCTGAAGGAGGGGTTCGTGAGGTAGGGGCGGGTCAGGCCTGTGCGGCGCCGAGCTGGGATGCGTAAGGGCTGCAGTGCAAGGCCTGGGGTTTCCCTCCCCTTGGGAAGGGTGCCTCCTTCCGCCCTCTCTCAGCGGTTTGTGTCACAGGTGCTGCGAGGATGGCCGTGGCCCAGAGTGCAGTGGTGGTGGCGGCTGCCACGGGAATCCTCGTCTTCCTCCTTTATGCATCCATCCACAGAGTTGAGGAGGGGCACATGGCCGTGTACTACAGGTAGCGTTCCTACTGGAAGGCCTCCGCAGGCTTTTCTCTCTGCTGAAATTCACAGCCCTCAGAGCGCCCTGGGAGGGGATTGCCCTCTGCTGCTTTTTCCTCAGGGTTTTGCCCTGCAGTGGGCAGGCTGAGTTATTTCTGTTGTCTTGTACCTATACGGCAGTTCTGCACAGAGCTATCACAGTCCTCAGTCTTTCTCTAATCTCTCAGCTGCTATTCCTACCTCTATACAAGGTAGCTTTTCTGCTTGTGATTGGGATCTAAAAGCACAAAGCCCACACCCTTGGACCTTTCTATGGCAGGTACTGGGTGCTGTTGCCCTTTCTCAGACCAGCCTGGCGCAGTGGCATCCAGAGTTTGCAGCTGCCTTGGATACCCCCTATAGGAAGAGAGGGGGTGGTTGCTGGATGCTTCCTCTTCAAATTTTAGTAAAGGAATGAAGAAATTCAGTATTTCTGAGCTTTTTTTCTGCCAGCCTTTCTGAATCTTTAGGTCACTTCTGCCATTTAGCATCCTTCACATTGCCCATTATGGGCCAATTCCTTTATGCTGCTTTTTCCTGTAATTACGAGCGTGTTGAACAGCGTGGGCCTTTTCAGGATGCTGAGCACTGAGTGCTCAGAGCTCTTCTCTGTCTCTATAACCAGCTGTCTGACCACACAAGGGACTGCAGATCATTGCCCTTTAAGTAAGGACTGTGCTGAATGCTCTATGGAAACCCAGACTGGCAGAATCACCAGCTGTTGGATTTTTCCATGACTGCTAGTCAGCAGCTTAGAGGAGAAAAATCTGTGTTCTATAGGCACTGTGCAGTGTTGCAGCGATGGAAGAATTTAGCAATGTCTACCATCTCTGAAAGTTAATTTCTCAATACTGTCAAGTTGCAGCAGGCAAGTGTCTTACTTAGGACCAGCCATCTTATAGGGAAATTGAGCTGTTGAGGCAATGCAGATTTCATTCACCAGGTAGATTGCTCCTTGGCACTGTACTGTATAAGGTTACAGACCTGAAGTGACTCTTTGATGCAGCAAATTTGGAGCAGGTGAACTGTGTAATTCACACTAAGACAGCTGTGCCTTCTGGCATTTTGAATGTACTTTCTCAAAGCCAGCATGTAGTATTTTCCATTCGCCTGAATGTTTTCTTCATCTCTCTCTCTAGGGGTGGCGCATTGTTAACTAGTCCCAGTGGACCAGGATGCCACATCATGTTGCCCTTCATTACCACGTTCAAATCTGTGCAGGTCAGTGTCTCCTGTTGCCCTGTGCAAAATGTCAGCATTTGTTGGGCCTTTGGGTGCTTTGCTGCATGAGAATCTGCACAGCTTCATTCAGAGCAGGAGATGCCTCAGTCCAGGGGGGAAAGTCTGTGGCCAGATTCCCAGGAAAGCTGCAGGAAGTAGGTGTAGGGAAATGAGCACAACTGCCATTGTCTCTCCCAGAAGGTAGTTAGGATGAAGTCCGACTCCCACTTGCACTTAGAACTGTCATGATGGAGGCAGGGGATGAAGTTTGGTTCTATGTGCCTCTGTTATGGTTGTGAAGGAGTGAACACAGTGCAATCTGCCTGGAGAATGGCGTGCATTTCTGAGCATTGGTTATCTTTTTATTTCAGACTGCACTGCACACTGATGAAGTGAAAAATGTGCCTTGTGGGACAAGGTATGTTATTATATTGTATTTTTTCTGGTGATGAGTAGATGTGTTCTCTTGCATAGCTCACAGTAATTGTTCATAATGTTGCGTTGCAGAGGCTGAAAAGTAAAAGCATAAAATTAGTTCCAAACATAAATACATTCATTCCACTTGGAAATCAAGCAGGAGTTATGGGATTGAGTGCTTTTGCTTTTGCACAGCTTGATGTTTGCATTTATCATGATGACCTCCTGACTTTCCTTGTTTTCTCCTTGTGTTATTCTGCTCGCCCTCTATTCTGATTTTGTCTGCCTTCTGCTTCGCTTATTTCTAGCCAGAAGGTTGTGGCGAATACAAGTTCTGATTCCAGCACTGGGCAAAAGTAAATGGTGAACAGTAGTCCTCCTTTCTCGTGGGGAGATAACTTGTTTAAACAGCAGCTCATGAAAATAAGTTTCCTGGAATAATGGGCATTTTCTGGAATCAGCATTTCACCTGACTTAGACAGAGAATGTGACGGAATAAAGCAGCAGCCTAGCAGGGTGGCCCTTTCCTACTTGTAACTAAGTTGATTCTGTTTGTTTAAGCAAGCAGAGCAAGAATAGGAGAGCAAGCTGAGCTGGGCTGCAGATCCTGTTCTGTTGATTTGTTTACAAGCTGAAGGGATCGCTGAATCTGCTCCATTGCAGTCAGTGGTGATTCTTCCTGTGTATTAGCTGCAAGGTACTTGCAATGTTTCTGTTTTTCTAAACAACAAAACATTATCAGTATGACCTGAGTGGTGACATGCAGCAGCCCTTTTGAAATTAGAAGTTGAACGCTAGTGATGATATTAATAAAGCAGAGTTAATTTAGATGTGTTTGGGCCCTTGTTAAAATGAGTTCTTAGAATTATTCCTATAGTAAGTCATGAGACATTGCTTGAGCTTAAATATTAGTGTAAAATTCCTGCACTACCTAGCAGGTTTTAATTTTAGATCTCAAGCCTCTTTCAGGAGTGTTTATGAGTAATGATGATGTTCAGAGATTTTACTACTAGAACAATTTTCTGTATTTTCTTTGATGCCTTGAGCATTTGGAATCAAAGTCTGTAGCTGCTCCATGCCAAAGCTTTGAATCCTGGTTTCCCTAATAAAATATTAGGAAAAAAATTAGTAAAACAATATTTTGTAAGTAATTAATTGATCGAGATCTGAATTCAAAATTTGTTACCAAAATAGATCCTAAATGCTTAAAAGTACTGTAATTTTGTATCAAACCATCAGAACGCAAAGGCTATCTTTCTCTTCCACTTTATTCCTATTCTCTATATTCTCATACATTAGGAAGCTTTCGAATGGCTGTGTGGGTGTCCCATCCCCATTTTCTGCCTTTCATGTCCCCCTCGTATATGGCTGTGTTAAATGGTTATGTTAAATAGAGATTTTAAAATGTGTTGGCACCGCATATGTACTTTTCATAAAACAGCTATCATTGCAAAGGATAAAACCATTTCATTACGGCAGGTAGAATATTTATCTGTTATAAGCTGTGAAGAAAATCAGTTATGTGGTTTGTGTTTGAGCTTTCTGACTTTCTCTGACAAGATAATGTATGCGCAGTTCCTTGGGAAGTTCGTCAGTTTCCTCATGGCAAGTCTGTTGATCTCTGAAAACTGATGATCAGGGAGACCTTGCAAAACTAATTGTAGAAGAGCAAGGTATTCCAAAGAACTGACTTGAAAGTATTTCACTGACTACGTTACTTGTGCAATACAATAAGCAGATTTAAATTATTTTAGTACCAATATTGCACAAGAAAATAAGGAAAGTAGCTTTTTTCATACAAACTTAATGGAAAGACATGCTAAATGTTGATGTTGCCCTAGTATTAGACATTTATTTGCAAAGATGTGAGTCTTGGACTCATGCTGAAGATCAGTGGTAGGAGAACCAATGCAGTACTAGAGGACTGCTGCTCTAGGAACAGAGATGCTCCCTGTTATTGGTCACGTGGAAAAATATACTGCACAGACAACAAGTGGTGTGTTACGTTAGTCACTGTGTCTCTAAACAGACTAGGTGTGAGCTTTAAGCCTAGTTTTGATACACTCTCATTATCCAGCCTGGTGTGGTCTTCTTTGTGGTCTAGCAATGACATTGAAAGTTTACATTTTTTACAGCCTCTTCTATGGCAAAATCTTTTGGTTCTTCCTTTGTCTTCTCCTAGCCACGTGTTAGCCCAAATCCTGAAGTGTATGAGTCTGAGTGCTGCTGAAATATCTACTGGTGTACATGTGGCTCACATAGTATCCCCTATATGTTTTCATTCTGTTGGTAAAACTAGGGACAGCGCTGATGTGAGGACCTTAGGGCATGTTGCATCCCAACATGTTCTATCAGCACTTTGGGGAAGAGGTCACAAGTTCAAGTGTGAGAAAGGCTGTGTAAACTGCAGTGGAGAGGCTTAATCACTGGAGATCTCTCTGTGGGAGGTGTGCAGTGGGAGTCAATCTGCATTGCATCTGGCATTCTTGCTTTTGTAAGTGGGGATGTTTGGAGTGGTAGTGAGCTGCTGAAATGGAAAGAGCTTCGTCTCAGCTGTCATTTAAGTTGCAGATGCCAAAATGAAGTGGCTGGATTCTCAATTCAGCATGCAGTGCTTTGCCAAAATAACTGCCCCAAAACTGCCCAGGACAGTTTTGCTTCTAATATTCCCATGAAACTGTTACACACCAAGAGCCCCAGTATTAAGATGTGCAGCATTACTCTTGCAGGAGATTCTGGTGGAAGAAACCCTTGCTCTCTGCTTTTCTCCCTTGACTGGATATTTAGATGATACAGGATGGTATCTGGGTTTCCCTGTGCAGAGGGAAGTATCATAAGGTGACTGGAACAAATCAGCGGGATTAAAGTAGGTTCAGAAAATTCTGAGGAGTGCTATTGGACTGCTTGGAATGAGGAATAGTCATTTAATCAAGCATGGAAGGACAGAGCGCAGAACAAGTGGAGAAAAATGTACATTCCGTGCCATTCGTTGTCATCAAATGGCTTGAGTTGGAAGGGACCCCAAGGATCATCAAGTTCCAACCCCCCTGCCTCAGGGGTTCCAACCTCCCGTTCCCTCCTTGAGCTTAAAACCATTCTCCCTTGTCCTGTCACTATCTACCGCAATATAACCCCCTTTTAAATACTGGAAGGCTGCAATGAGGTCTCTTTGCAGCCTTTTCTTCTCCAGGCTGAATAAGTCCATCCAGTCTGACCTGTCTTCACAGGGGTGGTGCTCCAGCCCTCTGATTGTCTTTGTGGCCCTCCTCTGGACCCTCTCCAAGAGCTCCACATCTTTCCTGTACTGGGAACCCCAGACCTGGACACAGTACTCCAGATGGGGCCTCATGAGTTCATAAGTTCATAAGGTTGGAAAGGACCTATAAGATCATCTAGTCCAACCATCCTCCTATCACTATCTCTACCCAACTACTAAATTAAATCCTTTAGCACCTCATCTAAACGCTTCTTGAACAGCGCTAGGGATGGTGCCTCAACCACCTCCCTAGGCAGGCCATTCCAGTGCCTGACCACTCTTTCAGAAAAGAAATGCTTCCTCAGGTCTAATCTAAATCTTCCCTGGCGTAACTTGTGGCCATTCCCTCTCGTCCTGTCGTTATTTATCAGGGAGAAGAGGCCCACCCCCTCCTCACCACAACAGGGAGGCAGACAAGTTCAGTCTGTCATGTACTACTTTGGCTTGTATTTTATTGTGAAGCACGCTGGTTTGTAGAGCTGAGCACTGAGACATTCCCTAGGTCAGTCTGCTCATTGCCTCTCATTGAGCTGCCAACAGGATGCCACGGAGTGCTTGTGCAAGAAGGATTGCCTCCAGGCTTCTTCCTAACAGCATTTGGGACCTTTCTGAAGGCACAGTTTGAACGCAGCAGTGTTAATCTTGCAGAGCAGCTTGCAATGTGACATAGGGATGCAGAGGATGAGAATTAAGATTTGTTGTATGTTTTTTTTTCCTTCACTTCTGACAGTCATCTCATCAAGTAACTGCTGGAGTTAGTAAACGTGTGAATTTAAACCAGTGGCTTTTCTATTTAAAATTTATTTGCTGATTAGAAGAGCTGCAATCTGCAGTTTGTAGATAGGCTGCCCTGCTGCTTGCAGTAGGTGTTATCTACTGGCCTTGCTGCATTGTTTTCGTTGTGTTGGACTCCACCTTTTGATAACTGTGGCTGCATTCCTGTCTGAAGATATTTCCTTTTTGTTGGATGAGTAGGAGGTAACAAGGTTAAGTGAAAATTGTTTTACAGGCTTGCTAGAGCAGGCTTTTGGTTTATGCAGAGAGAAGGACCAGTCTGCAGTATACTGATACCTGATTGCAAAATGTTCAAAAGGTTGGAATTGTTTTGGGTAAAAATTAACTTCAAGTTTCTAACAGAATTTATTAAGAACAACTTGGCTTTAAATGCAGACCAATTTCAGTAATAATTCATTAACTCTCTTTTTTTGCTTCCAGTGGTGGTGTTATGATCTACATTGACCGAATAGAAGTTGTGAATAAATTGGCACCGTATGCAGGTATATCCTGTTCTGTCTCAACAAGCAGCAATGTGGCTTCCTTCACTCACTCTCGGGCAGCTCTGTCTTGATTTGCTACACCTTCCACTTTCTGTAGCTTGTGGTTCCCAGTACTTAGATTCATGCCTGTGCCTGCAAGCCTTTGAAAAAACCATGAGTTTGCAGAGGTGAAATTAAGTTCTAGGGCTGCTTCTCCTCTGAAGTATTTGACATGTTGGGCTACTTGTGGCAAGTGCTCAGGCAGTCCTCTTTCTTGGAGCTGAAGGGAGGCAGACCTGTGAACCTGTATATATGGCAAAGTCCCAATGTGCTTGCCAGCTCAACTGATGGGAAGGCTACAAAGCTAAGGCCCACGTAGGAGCCTCTTACCTTCTTATTTCATCAGCTGCCAAACCAAAGATGCAGACAGCTTTTTTTTTTTCCCAGCAGCATAGCTTAACACAAAACCATTACGTTACTGATGTGTTGTAATCACGTTGTAAGGTGAATATGATGCTTTTTTTACTTTGTATAACACCTGATCCTACACATGCAAGTCCTGGATGGGTTTTACTGTTTCATTTGGTTATGCAAATCTTAACCAAGGAGCATGCAATATGTCTTACTGCAGTGACTGAGTAATGGAACCTAGCAGCACTGGTGGAAAGGATCTCTGCAGGTGTCTCCTTTGACACCTCCTGCTCACAGTAGGTGTGTTGCTAACAGTTGTCAGGGCAGCTGGGACTGTGTGCAACCAAGCCCTGAAACGTGCCAAGGATGGAGGTCCCCCACCTCTCTGGTGCCTTGTCCTAGTGCTGCACTGCTTTCCCAGTGTCCCAGGCTGTCACTTTGAGGTTGAAGCATTGCAGAAAGCAGTTCATGTCAATGGAAGATCACTGGGTGCTGGGCTGTTGGTAAGCTGTAATAGTTCTCTTATTTTCTCAGTGTACGATATTGTGAGAAATTACACTGCGAACTATGACAAGACCTTGATCTTCAACAAAATTCATCATGAGTTGAATCAGTTCTGTAGTGCCCATACTCTCCAGGAGGTTTACATTGAGCTGTTTGGTAAGTGAATGACAGCTGCATGCACCCACCAAGGTCTGTGTAGTCTTCCTGTTCTGTGAAACACGTTATAGCAGTTTCCTGTCAGCGAGTTGCTGTACTGAAATTGCAGTCTAGAAACCAGCTCCTTAAATATTTGTGTGCCGCTTCCTTTCTGTCAACGGTTTACGGGCAGGTTCGGCCCGGTTCCATGACGATTGGTGTGGGGGACCCACGGACCCACGCCCCAGGAAAGGGGAAGGGGGAAAGGGAAAAGGAAAAAGGGAAAAGGGAGATGGGCCTAGGAACAAAACAGCGGCAACGATCTGAGGAGGAAAGCTAATTTACTAAATAAGATATCGGAAAAGCAAAATAACACAATATAATACAATATAATTGGAATTAAAGCTAATAAATCAAATAAAATGAGCAAGAGAGAGTGTCCGGTAAACCGAAGGCCTTACGCTAACGCTGAAGGCGGACGGCAGCGAGCATCCACTGCTGAGTTGATCCCAAAGGAAAGAGCGTGTCCCGTGACTGCAGACAGTTTTTATCTTTCCCTCTGAGCGTAAACACGTAAGAACGCAAAGCATCGCAAAGTCCTCTGGGGAATGGAGTTCTTCTTCTCTTCTGAGACAGGTATACCTGGAACTATCGATGATCCACGGAGCTGGAGCATTAACTCTTTAACTCTAAATGCACTACATGATGTTATGACGTGGAATACCAGTACCAAAAATCATAAAACCATGACACTTTCGAACTTGACTCTCTAGTGATTCAGAACATCATTCTTTGTCATAACACGTCTACATGTGCAGGTTTGATTTCAGACCTTTTCCACTCACAGCTGAATTCTGGACATACAAAGCGTGTTCTTTGCTATTGTGCAGAGTCGTGCTAGTGTAAGAGACTAATATTTTATATCATTGCCTCAAAGTTTGCTGATGAACATGTCCAAGCTAGTCCTGGGCAAGGGTTGTGAAATCCTTTGTCTAAGGGACAAGCAGATGGGCATGTCCTGGGGCAACGAAAGAGAGATAAGCTGCAGCTCAGTGGCCGCTTAGCACTCTTTTGTGTGTTACTCATCTCCTTGGGGAGATAGCCATCTCAGGAGAAGCTTGCCTGGCGGGCTAGCACGGGATTTGCCATGTAGGCAAGAGAAATGAAGGATAAAAGAGGGATCGACCACCATGAGATGGTTGTGTGGTTTTGTTGGTGTTGCTGTGTTGGTGTTCTTCCATCGGAAACCTCATGAGCTGATTCCATGCTGCTGAACTCCCTCCTGGGCCTGCTGTCTGAGACATGCTGCTTTCTCCTGGACCTCACCGCTCCTTCGAGGTGTTCTACCATCTGAACCCTCACGAGCTGATCACTGTTGGCTGCTTCTCCGGTGCTGACTGATGCTGTTCCTGGACTTTCCCTATGCCGCTTCTCTCGTGCTGACCCGGTGCCGCTTCTCCAGGACAGCTGCTTGCTGCTCAGGGCTGCCCGTCGCTGCTGCTGTTCTCCCTGCCTCTGCCGCCCCTGCTCTTCTGCCTCGGACCATCGGAGCCGCTTGCAACCGGACCGCCCCTGGGATCCTGGCTGGTGACTTTCCCCGCGTTGTACAAATCCTTGCTTCTTTCCTATCTTTCCTATCGCTTGCCTTCCCTTCCCCATCACCCTAACAGTGTCCGCCTTCCCCATCTCCCTGGTTTATAGTGGTAATAAACTGGTCGGACCAACATCTGAACCGTTGTTTCTTAATCTCACGCTGGGTATATACATAATCAAATGAACCTTCGTCGCCCTCCTTTATATTGGAGCGTGACATCTTTAATGGCGTAGTCGGCAGGATAACCTCCATGACTCGCCTCACTCCTTTATATTGGAGCGTGACAGCTAGTTGCCTTCACTGTGATGTGTCACGTTCTCTTCTGTTTGTTCTGTTGCTGAATTAACTTCTTTAAAAGTTTCCTTCTGACTTTTAGCAGCACATGGTTGGAAGGGACGTGCTTGCAGTTCATTGCACTGCTTTTGTTTCTTCACTAGGGGGTATCACCCATTCAGGAGTTAGCAAATTCGATGTTCCACTCCTTGGAGTGGGTACATACCTGTGTCTCCAGAGGTGTAGCGTCATCTTGTTCGTTCTTGATTGTCAGAGCAAGAGAAAATGGGTTTATTATTTTGGTAGGTAAAAAGCTGTCAGACTTCTAATGTTAGGAAGCAGTAAATCTTTGAATGCTGTACTCACGCTTGCAAAATATAAATAATCAGAGAGGTGTTTCGTGATAATACACGCAATTTAATCCCTTCATAACTGTCTTTTTCAGTGGAAAGACCTTCCTGAAGCTTGGAAGTAACAAAATATGTTTTTTCAGTAGCAAGTGTTGGATTCTGTAGGTCCCTCGAGCTGAGGCAGAGCTCGCTGCAGGCAATGGAACTGACATGGCTA
Organism: Cyrtonyx montezumae; assembly: GCF_038088225.1. Taxonomy (NCBI): domain Eukaryota; kingdom Metazoa; phylum Chordata; class Aves; order Galliformes; family Odontophoridae; genus Cyrtonyx; species Cyrtonyx montezumae. The sequence continues at coordinate 33,858,745 of NW_027072045.1, forward strand.
GGGAAGGACAGGCTTCTGCTGCAGATACTGCATATGGGTCCTTGCTGAGACAGTAAGATCCATATGCTCTCAAGTCTGGTGCCATGACTTTGTCAGTAGCTGAACTTTTCCAGAGGCACTATCATGTAGTTCTTATGACTCTATCCTTCAGAATATTATCCAGGGGGTAAAAAAAGGGAAGCAGTGTACTGAATGATCTCAAAAAGTCTTTTTGTCTTACACCGTGGAGATGCCTCTTCAAATCTAGCTGAATCAGCATCACTGTCACACAGGGTGTAGGAGAAATGGTGACAAAAGCTATGTGATCTCTCTCTTGTCCTCTGCAGATCAGATAGATAAGTATCTGAAGTTGGCCCTGCAAAAAGATCTCAATGTCATGGCACCAGGTCTTACCATTCAGGTAGGTTTATTACTCAATAAAATATTTTTCTTTTTTTTCACCTCTAATTCAGTCACCTTCCAATGGATCAATGAGATTTCTTGCTTTTGTTTTCCACTTGAGGTGAAGTAGTTGTGCCGTAAGGTGAGGTTTGTCAGCTGGAAACTGTCCATGTGACAGTTGCCACTTCTAAATGCTGTTCTATGTTGAAGAAGATGTACAGGATAGAGAAATGATCTTTTAGGCCATAGATGTGCAGGGGTTGAATTTGATTCGCAAAGAGCAAGAAAATGTTTTTCTTCAAACTACATTTGGCACTTCTGTATAGTTCCAGCATGCCAGCGTAGTTTCTACAAGTACTGAAGAAGAAAAGAGTGCTTCCTCTTTTCCATGCTTGGAACAGAGTCTGAGAAAGCCTTTACATCCTTCATGACTTTCTGCTTGCCTTTACTGTTAAAAAATCATGTTTAATTTTAGTTGTGCTGTGGGACCTGCTGGCTTGTTTTCATGTTGAATTTCAGGGCAGCCATCTGGGGAGACCTTAGGTTTTCAAGGGCTAAAATGGAAATCTTGGGAAAACTTCCACTGTAGAAGAGAGTTGGTCTAAATCTTTTTTGCCATTCTTGTTGCCACATTTAGCTAGACAGTGCATGAAGTGCTACAGTAAATACTGTATTCTGCTTCATGGCTTATTTGTACCATAGACTGTTGATCTGATTGGCTATTGGACTATTTTGACGAGAGTCAACTGCAGGTAGTATCTTAACAAAAGAAGATGACACGGCTCTGCTTTTTCCAGTACTCAAGTTAATTGGCACTGTAGGTTGCACACAAGTTTCCAATGGAAGAGCATCATCAGTCAAAATCATCGTGGTAACATAAAAGCTCTTTCTGATCTCAGGGTGGAAGAAAAGCTCACTACTCTTTGCTAGGAAATGCTAATAACAGAGCTAAATCTGATCTGTGATGTAAACTGTCCTTTCTCAATTTGCCATGCCCAGTCTTCGCAGTTGGTCAAAAGCTGAAGGATGTTTCTCCTGCTTCAGTCCTGTCTTAGCTCACAGGACCAGCAGTTTGAAGATGCCCCATAACTTGTGAAGGAAGTGGTTCATCTCTAGTCCTTAAGAGATGGTGCAATATTCTCTTCATGTGTATATTGCTTGGCTTGTGTCAGAAACAGTGTAGTCATCGGGACCAAGGATGTGATTGTTCCCCTATACTCGGCACTTGTAAGGTTGCAGCTCAGGTACTGTGTTCAGTTTTCGTCCCCTCACTACAAGAATAACACTGAGGCTCAGGAGTGCATCCAGAGAAGGGCAGTAGAGCTACGAGGGGTCTGGAGCACTAGTCTTAGGGAAAGTGGCTGAGGGAAGTAGGATTGTTCAGACCTTATCGCTCATCTACAACTCCCTGCAAACAAGTTGTGGTCTAGGGAGCCTGCCTTGGCAGGGGGGTTGGACTAGGTGATCTCTAGAGGTCCCTTCCAACCCCTGCAATTCTGTGTTTTCAAATCAGAATTGTGCCCTAGTCTCTGGTAAAATTGTGCAGTTTGTTGGCAGCTCTTACACTGTGTTCCCCACATTGCACCCAATATCTTGATACAGCCTCATCAGCCACAGATACAGGGGAATACGTGTTGGCTTCACCCTGTTTGCTGAGCTTGTGCCAGAGCAGTCTGGGGTAGGGAGATGGGCTTTGTTGCCGTAGAGTAACGTTGCTGTTATAACACCAGCTTGCCTTCAGAGCCAGTCCTTCATGATCCTTTTCTGCAAAGTTCTTGCTCAGTCTTTTAGTCTCAACCTGTACCAGTGCCTTAATATTTGAACATTAATAATACTGATGATGCACAGTAATGCTTCTGTGTCGTAGATACAAGCAGATTTTACCTTCAAGTAGATAAAGTCTAAGCTAGAGGAAATTTTCCAAGATCAAACTGTTTTATCGATGGACAGAGGAATTGTTGCCAATGTTTGAAAAGCCACACATCTAGAGACTACTCTTTGATTTGGTGTGTTATGGAGATAAAAATATATCCCTGTGCACCCTGCTGTGACATTTAATTTACTTGTATTGGTGAGCTTCCTTCTTGAGCATTACTTTGGAATCTGTTGGCTGGTGTTGCTTAAGGAGTCATTCCATCTGTGGGCAGGAGAACTAAGTTTCTAACAAAGCTGATGAATTTCTCTAGAAATCTTTTTTGCAGCCCTTGCTTGATCACTGTGTTTTCTTAAAAGCTCCAGAGATAGGAAATCCAAATGTAAAGTGCTTGTGTGAAAGTGACTTGCTCAGCTGGTTGGCACAAGAGGATTAATATTAAGAAGTCTTCATGAAACTGGACAATTCCTTGCTATACAGATCTCATCAAAATGTTTCATCTAAGATGCACTCACTGTTGTGGTTTTTTTTTCTATAGGCTGTGCGTGTTACAAAACCCAAAATCCCTGAAGCCATCCGAAGAAATTTTGAGTTAATGTGAGTAAGCAGCATCTAAAACTTCATGAATTGGTTCTGAGGGTTCAGCATGAACATAATACTGTTAGAAAACTCTTACTTTGTGCTCAGATGATGATAAGTGGACTCTGATCATGCTTGTGCATAAGGTACATTTCCTTCAACCCACTGGCAATAAGCATGCTCACACAGGACTAGTTGTCATTCCTACAAGGGAATGCTGCCAACATCGCATCGGCATCTTTTCTTCCAGTCCTCTTGTGCCCTTTTTTGTAGAACTGCTACCCAGCTGTGTTTCCATGAGATTGTTTCTTGTCCTGCAGGGAGGCTGAGAAGACCAAGCTCCTCATTGCAGCCCAGAAGCAGAAGGTAGTAGAGAAGGAGGCAGAGACGGACCGGAAGAAAGCGCTCATTGGTATGATAGTGTACTCGTGCTGGAGACAGTTTCCATTCCTATGTCCCATGGGAAACTGGTTACAGGACAATCATGAATCATGGAATCATAGAGTCACTCAGGTTGGAAAAGACCTTAAAGATCATCGAGTCCAACCACGACCTAACCATGGTACCCTAACAACCCTCCACTAAATCATGTCCCTGAGCACCACATCCAGTTTTGAAACACATCAACCACCTTCCTGCAGAGCCTATTCCAGTGCTTAACAGCCCTTTCTGTAAAGAAGTGCTTCCTGATATTCAACCTAAACTTACCTTGGTGCAACTTGAGGCCATTTCCCCTTGTCCTGTCACTGTCACCAGTGGGAAGAGACCAGTCCCACTCCCGCAGTAAGCACCTTTCAGATACTGGAAGAGAGCAATAAGGTTTCTTCTTCTCCAGACTAAACAGCCCCAGTTCAGTCTCTCCTCAGAGGGCATATTCTCCAAGCGCTTTCACAGCCTAGTAGGGATTTGATTTAGTAGTTGGGTAGGGATAGTGATAGGAGGATGGTTGGACTAGATGATCTTGTAGGTCCTTTCCAACCTTATGAACCTATGAGCCTTGTCGCCCTTTGGAGCTGCTCCAGCACCTCAATGTCCTTTCATAAGTTCATAAGTTCATAAGGTTGGAAAGGACCTATAAGATCATCTAGTCCAACCATCCTCCTATCACTATCTCTACCCAACTACTAAATTAAGTCCTTTAGCACCTCATCTAAACGCTTCTTGAACAGCGCTAGGGATGGTGCCTCAACCACCTCCCTAGGCAGGCCATTCCAGTGCCTGACCACTCTTTCAGAAAAGAAATGCTTCCTGAGGTCTAATCTAAATCTTCCCTGGCGCAACTTGTGGCCATTCCCTCTCGTCCTGTCATTACTTATCAGGGAGAAGAGGCCTACCCCCTCCTCACCACAACCCCCCTTCAGGAAGTGGTAGAGTGCAATAAGGTCTCCTCTGAGCCTCCTCTTCTCCAGACTAAACAATCCCAGCTCCCTCAGCCGCTCCTCATAAGACTTGTGCTCCAGGCCCCTCACCAGTTTTGTTGCCCTTCTCTGAACACGCTCCAGGGCCTCAATGTCCTTCTTGTAGTGAGGGGCCCAAAATTGAACACAGTACTCGAGGTGCGGCCGTACCAGAGCTGAGTACAGGGGGATGATCACCTCCCTGCTCCTGCTGGCTACACTATTTCTAATACAGGCCAGTACTGTATTAGAAATACAGTACTGGCCTGTACACATCAGTACTTTCTGTACTGATGTGTCTAAAACTGAACACAGTACTCAAGGTGAGGTCTCACCAATGCCAAGTACAGGGGTAGGATGACTTCCTAGTGCTGCTCACCACACCATTTCTGATCCAGGCTAGGGTGCCATCAGCCTTCTTGGCCACCTGTGCATGCTGCTGACTCATATTCAGCTGACTGTCCGTCAGTACACCAAGGTCCTTTCCATCAGGCAGCTTCCCAGCCACTCCTCCCCAAGCCTGTAGGGTTGCCTGGGGTTGTTGTGACTATAATGCAGGTCCCAGCACTATTGAAACTCACGCAGTTACCCTGCCCCTTAATCCAGTCTATCCAGGTTGCTCAGTAGTGCCCTTCTCCCCTCAAGCAGATCAACACTCCCTCCCAACTTGGTGTCATACTGAGGGTGCACTCAACCCTCTCATCAAGATCATTAATAAAGATGTTAAATAGAAGCAGCCCCAGTACTGAGCCCTGGGGGACACCGCTCGTGACCGGTCACTGACTGGATTTAACTCATTGACCACAACTCTTTGGGCCCAGCCATCCAGTCAGTGTTTCACCCAGCAGAGAGTATGCCCATCCAAACCATGGGCAGCCAGCTTCTCCACAATAGTGTTGTGGGGGACAGTGTCAGAGGCTTTACTGAAGTCGAGGTAGACATATCAACAGCCTTACCTTCATCCACTAAGAGGGTCACCTTGACAGAATGAAATCAGGTTTGTCAGACAGGATCTACCTTTTGTAAACCTGTGCTGACTGGGCCTGATTCCCTTTAACTGGTCCACAATGGCTCCTGAGATTATCTGTTCTGTAACCTTCCCTGGCACCAAGATGAGACTGATAGGTCTGTAGCTACCAGGATCATCTTTCTGGCCCTTTTTGAAGATGGGTGCCACATTTGCCAGTCTCCAAACCACTGGGATATCCCCAGTTAGCCAGGACTGCTGAGGAATGATGGAGAGTGGATTGGCAATCACAATCCACCAACTCCCTCAATGCTCTAGGGTGCAGTCCATCCAGCCCCATGTACGTGTGAACATCCAGCTTTCGGAGCAGGTCCAAAACCTTATCTCATCATGGGTCATGTAGGACCTATTCTGTTCTCCATCCCTGTCTACCAGTGGAGGGGGCTGCATTCCCAGAGTAACAAGTCTTACTGTTAAAGACAATGTCTTGATAAAAGCTGTGCCAACAGTCAGTGGAAGATGTATAAAACAGAAATTTTGGTGCTGCTTTATGTACTTCACAGAGCAGCGAGCACCTCTGTCCTACAGCAGAGCTTCTGTAGAACAGGTCAAGAGTTAACATCTCTGCCAGCAAAACTGATTGGACTTTAAGCTAAATGCCCTTGAATAAGAGGAATCACACTTGTAAAAAGAATATCTACCAATTCTGCTCGAGAAGCACCAGGTCTGTTTTCTTTTTTGAAGCACAAACTGGCACTGAGCTGAACAGGACCATAGGATCTGAGCAGAAAGGGAGGCAGCAGAGGCAAATGACTTTTGTGCCTGTGACACAGGGCTGGGGACAGATTGCTGATTCTCAAGCCTTGCAAAGTGTGTGTCTGTGCTGAGCCTGTTGTGATTGCAGAGTCGGAGAAGGCTGCTCAGGTGGCCAGGATTCACTGTCAACAGAAGATTATGGAGAAGGAAACAGAGAAGCGAATTTCTGAGATTGAAGGTAACCATGATGTGGTGCTGGGGTTGTCTTCTAGCTAAGAGTGGAAGCATGTAGAGAAACCTCAGTACCAAACTCACAGGTAGTACTGTAGAATCATAGAATTGTAGGGGTTGGAAGGGACCTCTAGAGATCATCAAGTCCAATCCCTCTGCCAAAGCAGCTCCCCAGCCCAGGTTGCACAGGTAGGTGTCCAGGCAGCTCTTGAACGTCTCCAGAGAAGGAGATCCACCACCTCTGTGTGCAGCTCCAGTGCTCGCTCCGTCACTGTGCTGTGAAGAAGTTCCCACACACATTTGTGCGAAACTTCCTATGCTTCAGTTTGTGGCCATTTCCCTTCATCCTATTGCAATATTCACACTCCTGAGAAGAGTCCAGCCTCATCCCTTCGCCTCCTGCTCCTTAAATATTTATAGATGAGGATCAGATCCCCTCTGAGTCTTCTTTTCTCAAGGCTGAACAGACCCGGGTCTCTCAGCCTTACAAAACATAACAGAGGCCTCAGCAGCACAAGAGTTCCTCTCTAAGGAACCACAAGTGCAAGTCTCTGGCCAGCCTGGCTGAGTCAAAGGCACACCAAGGTCAGCTCACCCCCACTTGGCAGGCTCATATGCTTGCTGTGTTGTGCTTGTTCACCTGCTAATGCTTATTTTTCTGTGTAGATGCTGCATTTCTAGCAAGAGAGAAGGCAAAAGCAGATGCTGAGTACTACAGTGCTCAAAAGCTGGCTGACTCCAACAAGGTGAGCACTAAAGCTGGTCAGAAGGCGACTTAACTTAATCTTTTCCACTAGAAACAAGTAGGTGTGCCAACAACACTCAGAAAACACTTGATTGAGCAGCCCACATCTAAATTTCTAAGAAGTGGCTACCTGAGTTGAAATCTGACAATGCAGAAACCTGTCTCTGTTTTCTCTTTTTGTAGCTGAAACTTACCCCAGAGTATCTGCAACTCGTGAAATACCAGGCAATAGCTGCGAACAGCAAGCTGTATTTTGGTGACAGCATCCCCAATGTTTTTCTGGATTCTTGTGCCTTCCAGCAAGCTGATCTGAGGACTGCTCGAGAAACCAGCCTTCCTCCTCAGGAAATCCAGGAGGGCCCTGCAGACAGCCACTTTAAAACAAAGGGAAATACTGGCTGACAGAGGTAGAAATAAACCCATTGTAGCTCAGCAGCTCTCCTAGCTGTGAATGGGGATGTTGCCCTGTGTTGATGGAGCAGATGGAGCATGTGTTTGGGCATCTTGCCTATAGTTGTCAGTTGAGTTGGTTTTTCTTCTAGCAGTGAATTGAAAGCACTCTGCCTCTCCTGTTTCTTCCCTGTTATATTGGTGCTTCCAAATGAGGGAATATCCTGTACTAACAAACCTGGAATATTAAAGGACAGTCACCAGGAAAGCCTTCCACAGTAGGTGCAATTATTTAGCAAGCATTATCCTTGAGGTAGGAGATGTGGCTTTTAAGTGCTGTGGCTGCACACAGTTTCCCACTGCTCCTTACTGAGGCCAAGCAAAGAGTTTGCCTTTGTCTCACTTGATGCAGCTTTGCTTTGTGGACTCCATGTTTCTCTTGACATGATACAACTCTTCAAGGATTCTGTGTTGGTCAGTGGGGGCTTCTGATCCTCTTCTGGAAGAGACCCGACAAGGAGTTTTGTATGAAACAGATAATTTAAATAGGATCTGCATAGCCATAACCTTTACCTTTCCTGTAGGCAGTGGAACTAGGTAATGACTCAGAGCAAGCAGTCTCAAATGGGTTTCTGTAACACCTCTACTTCAAACAGGAGCCATGTGCCAGGTGCCCATGGCTGGCTGCAGCATGCTTTGCCCAGATGACTGGATCTTGTGCTGCACAGTAAGACAGAATTCGGAGTGCACTGTAAAACTTCAGCTGCCCAGGAAGAGGGGATCCAGCATTGTTGAAATCTGTGCTCAAACCGCAGCATCACTCTGGGTCTTTTCACCGTGGAAAGGGTGCTGAATTTCCACTGCTTTGCCCTGCTGCAAAATGAAGAGAGAAAGAAGAGCAGTGAGAGATGTAAGACATCCTTGGGGCAAAGGGCAGGAGTCTTTGTCTTGCTCCTCAAACATTCTGTAAGGACCACAGTGAGGCAGTGAATCAGTGCCTGATGTAACATGCCCAAGCCCAGTGCCACCTGTCACGCTCTAGTGTAAAGGAGGGAGACGAGGTTCATTACAAATACTAGTTGCTTAGGGATATGGGGAAAGGAAGTTGAGCGATAGAAAAGAGATGAAAAGCAAGGAGACTTGGCAGAAAGCAAGAGAGAGAGAGCATCACCACCATGGATCCAGCAAGGTCTGTAGCCCTTTGATCTCAGGAACTCTTCAGGTCACCGTGGGGGATGGGAGATGGCAGCAAGCAGGCCTCAGGGTCCGTCCTAAGAGTTCCTCCCCTCAGGGAGTTCTTCGTTTTCTCTTCAGGAGTTCTCTGTCAAAGATTTTTTCTTTGAGAGTTCTTCTCCAGAGTTCTTTTCTGAAAGTTCTCCAAAATCCTTAGTTCAGTGAAGGCCTTTTATCCCCCATTTCTCAGGTGTTGTTTCCTTTTCTCTTTGTTTGTGTGACATGTGTGGCCCAACAGATAAGCCAGTAGTGGATGTCACCTTCATTGCTATGCAGGAGCATTGTTGTCTTTTTTTCTTGTGGCGGTCAGCTTCTCCAAGCCATACGCCCCCTCCCGGAAAAGACTATTTACACCTATTTCTGCTTATCTTTACAACCATAAGCAGAGACAATGAGGCACCATAACACCCATCCAGATAACCAGCAGTTATCAGTCAGAGTCTTGTCACCAGAAACCTGCTGGTCAGGGCCCCAAGAGCAGAGAAGTGTGGACGTAGTGGGGAACGTAGGTTTGAACTTGTTTTGCTCCCTTCTCTCTGTTCTCTTGTTGACTAGAGGGGTTTGCTACTGGATCAGCAGCACCTTCTTAAAGGAAACATGACATTCTACATGCGCAGTTGTATGGGAACTGCTGAATCACAGCCTGAACCACTGATTGGTCACCTGAGGTGAGCACTGAGTCAGCCATGGGGGCACAGGTGAAGGTGATATACCTGTGTGATTGGAAGGGGTGGAGCCTGGCTCCACCTCTCCCAAACCCCATTTAAGGGCTGACCACCACCAGGGAAGGCTCTCTTCTCAGAGATTCCTCCCATGTGGAGTCCCCTGCAAGTCTTGACATCCTGCAGGTGAGCCATCTTCTCTTTGTATTATTTGTATCCTATCTATATAGAACTACTCAAAATATGCCATCATCTATACTATTTGTGAAGTACCATCCTTGGGAGTTATTTACCCCACAGCAGTGTTGTGTTTTTGTTTTGTTGGTTGGTTGGTTTCATATAAAAACAGAATAAAACTATTTTGGTACCATTTCCTTAGTGGCTTTGTGTGTCTTATGATCAGTGTCGCTGCCTCTTGCACCACAGTAGCACTGCCTCTAGTTGCATTATCTACTCATTCTGCTCTCAGTGGACCCAGTTGTACAACATGAGTATTTTTTCCTGTATTCTTCATACTTGCTCCTCATACTCATCTTTCTCACCAAGTGGAATTGGCAGAGTCCCACATGGGATGTGTCACACTGCCCCACTGCTCCTTACTGCCCTGCATCTCTATGACATAACACCCTGAGCCACTGCTATTTTCAGTATTTATTTTTATAAAAGTATTTGACCTAAATTATATAAAAATGAGGAGGACCAGTTCCATGGCAAAGGGCTCAGAACAGTCGTGTAACAATCAGAATCAAACAGCTGGCTGTGGTAAAATATTCCTGAGAAGTTTTGCTTCAGGAGAGCAGGAGCTTGAGTAATAACTTCAGAGCTAAGGACCGGATGAAGACTGCTGCTGTGAAGCCAAGCCTGCTTTGATCCACAACAAGCACAGCATCCTTGTGCCACTCCAGTGTGCTTGGGGCCAGGAGCTTCCTGCTGCAGCCCCAACAGAGACAGGATGTGAGGAGCAGGCCATCTTTACTGTAGCAGGGCACAGGGCACCCAGTAAAGGCTCGGAGATGGCCTCCAGAGCAAGCATCAGGAGGGATTTGCAGAGTGGGGTGAAGAGGAAAGCGGGAAACATCCTTCTGGGGGTTTCCTGTGGGGAGGAGTGGTTTTGGTGGAGTCCCTACTCCTGGTCTCAAAGCTCATGACTGTCTGGGCAACCCATAAAACTACCGAGTCCATTAAGGCATAAAAATGTCTGTAAACACGGGTGCTATCCAGGATGTCTGGTGAGCAATTCAAGTACCGGTGTCACTCTGTGGTCTGCCATCCTGCTGAAGTGCCAGGACTCACAGCTCTGCTGTCCCACGTCACGTCCTGCTTGCTGGTGGCTTCAGAGTCACCTTGAGGGGGATGCCTTACTGCAACAAGGAGGTTGTGTTGGTGGGGACCAGGTCCCCAGGGAGGAGATGGGAGGGGCATGAGGTACAACTCACCTGGGGCAGGGCTGGGATGGCATGTGGCTGGAACAAGATTGTCAGGGACTTTGGTAGGAGAAGCTGGTGGCAGTGGTTCTTCTGCTGACATACTGCAGGGCTGGTAGGGGTGGCAAGGGAGAAGTGAGGTGGCTGCCCACGGGGCATCAGCCACAACTCGCTCCCAACACCAGCACCTCAGGACAACTGATGGTTGCCTGTTTGGTTTTCAGAGCTGACAGAGGCTTGGTGTGTGGCTTCAGCTTCTCCTGAGGGCCAGAGAGGAAAGGCTCAAGTCCCTCATCCACATACCAGGGAGGGACCTGAGCATGGGACAGTAGCCTGGCTCTGGGGCAGAGGAACAGTCCTGCGCTGGGAGGCAAGGCATCATGGCTCACAAGACAAGAACATCATGCCCAGGGGATGAGATGTTTCAGCCCAAGATTTCCCCACTGGAAATCCCACTTCCACCCTGAGGCCCTATACCATGCTCCTACCTGCAGGAGCGGGCAGTTGGGAACAAGGGGCTGGGCATCACGTGGGGCTGCAGTAGTACTGAGCAGGCTGGGGTTGCTAATGGCACGGTGGGACAGCTGGTGTGGCTGGGCACCTTCTTGGAAGAGCAGGTTGGTGAGGCCAGTGGCAGGTCTGCTGGAAGTCCTCCTGTGGGACAAAGGGCCAACAGGCAACAGGACTGCCCTCAGCTCAGCTTGCACAAGTCATGTCTTCACCCCACTGAAGGGCCCCTTACCCTCTCCGGAAGTACTTCCCCTTGCCTCTAAGCAGCACAATTCCTCCACCAATCAGGATGCTGGAGAGCACCGGCACAGCGAGCATGGCTGCCAGCACCATGCTGCTGGCCCTGCAGAGAGCTGGTTGGCACTGGGATGGGCTCCCCTGTTCTAGGGTTGCCCAGTGGGACTCTTATCCCAATCCCAGCACAAAACACTCTACCTGCCATGAGCTCCAGAACTTTATGCTGGCAGTATGGCGGTGCCCACCCCAGCTCACAGTGGCACTCCCGTTTGTGATTGCACATCTGAAGGCATAGAGGGCAGTCTTGGCATGATGGGTGCCATGTGCCAACAAGGTGTCAGGAGGAGCCCTGCTAGCTGCAGCTGGAAGCAGGCACAACTCACCCCATGGCCACTGCACTTAGCTGAGCAGTTCTTCTTGCCATAGACCAAGAGGTTCTGGCAGCGCCCGGCATAGCAGACCTACGGCAGGCAGGGGGCTGTGAGTGTGGCCCTGTGGTTGGGAGCCACCTCCACCTCCCCAGTGCATCCCTGCAGTGCTCACTATCTCCTCCCCACACTTGGTGCCAGTGGGCACCAGCTGGAGGCTGCCTGTCATCTCGTTGGCATCATTGCTGTTGAGAGCTGCTTTACACTTAAAGTGGCCGAAGGAGAGTGTGAAGAAGCCGCTGCCAAGGGTAGGGCTGCTGGTGTTGCTCATGCATAGCAGTGTGCCACACTTCACATCCCTGTGAGCAGAGCAGTGTCAGTCCTGTGGAGCCTTGTCTGGCCCCAGGGCCAGTGATGGAAATAAGAACAGACCCCCTGCTCCTTACTTGGGGCTGCAGGGCCTCTTCCCAGACTCAGTCATGCAGTGGAGGTTGCGATTCTGCCTGCTGTTATGGTTGAAGCATTCATCAGGAGCTACCTGAGCTGCTGCAAAGGCACAGAGCAGGAGGGTCACTGTGAGCCAGAGCTGCAGCAAGCCAACATCAGTCCCCATGCCAGGTCCTGCCTGGCCCTGGCCCTGGCCCTGGCCCCGGCCCCTTCCAGAGTTGCCACCCTGCCCCCATGGATGTGACAGTGCAGGGTTGCAGTGCGTGGGGTGAGGAGGAGGTGCTACCTGCGCCCCAGAGCAGGCGGCACTGCTCAGCATGTGAGGGGCAGGCCCCGTTGTAGCAGTAACCATGGCCACCCTGGCAGGGGATGCCGTTCTCCTGGAAAACGTCCTCCGGACACTCAGAGCTGAGACCAGTGCAGTGCTCAGGAAGGTCGCAGTCATTCTTGCTGGCTCAGTACAGAATACTAGCAGCCTTCACCTGCAGCAAAAGCAGAAGTGTCATCTCCCACCAGAGATGCTGACTGCCTGCATAGCCAGAGCACTGACAAAGAAACAGCACTTTTCCCCCAAAACAGCTGGGTTTGGACAGGCAGCAGTCCTTCAGGCTCTCCTGGCACACCAGGAAGCCCCCAAGGAGCCATGAGACCCCAGGTAGTACCTTGCAGTCCTGGCAGCAGTCACCCCGTGCACACTCAGCCCCCTCACTCAGCCGGCGTGTGGTGGCATTGCAGCAGTGGTTGAAGCACCCCTGTGAGGCACACAGAGGGACAGGGACGAGCATGGCCCTGCCTTCTCACAGGCAGTCAAAAATCTCACCCCGTGTCAGCACTGGGGCTGGTGACACATCAGCAGCTGTGGGCTTGGGGCCCTGCAGGCCCAGCCCTGGAGGCTTAAATGAGCTCTTGCATGAGGTGATTTTGGTGAGGGTAAGACTCTGGACCATACTTCTTGCTTTCTATAGGCCAGGTCTTGAGAAGATGAAGCAAAAAGGACTTGGTTTTGAACTGGCACAGCCAGGCAAGCCCCAAAAGAAGAGGAGCCGCATGGGACCTGCATTGGTGGGACCCCAGAGAGCTGACAATTCTTGGCTTTGTTTCAGCTGCGAGATCCAGAGGGAAAACCCCATTGCCACAAATCCATGCTGCAGAGAGAGAGAAGGACAGAGGAAGGGTTTGAAGCCTTCTCAAATGTCCCTTGAAAGACTGTCTCCTTCATTTCAGGGAGCTGCTGTGTCAGCAGGTGCTGAGGGCAGGGTAGCCACCAAGGGCATGAAAATGGACCCAAGTCCAATCATGAAGCAAATGCACAGCACTGCTCTGGTCCAAGAAACACCAATATCACCTCACTGCCTGCCTGGGCATCAGGGTCACAAGCATCTTGTGTCTAGATCACTGCCTTCCCACAATTCAGGACATGCAGATTTCTGGGTCGCATCTCCTTCTTGGGACATCCCAAAACTATGCAAAATGGGGCACACATCTACATGAACAAACCTCTTAAGTTATTCTTCAGCACAAACATAAGGAGCACAGGACAGGTGAGTCAGGAAGCCCTGCAAAGCACAGTGGCAAGGAAGAAATATGCACCACTCTCTCCAGACCTCACTGATAGTGTCTCAGATCCTCCCTGAGCTCCCAGCTCTGGCCTGCCACAGTCACAGTCTTCTCCCAACTCTACAAAGTGGTTCCCACACACTGGCTCCCCATACAGCTCATCTGCTCCAGTGACGTTCATAGATTCATAGACACATTAGGTTGGAAAGGACCTACAAGATCATCTAGTCCAACCATCCTCCTATCACCATCCCTACCCACTGAACTACTAAATCAAATCCCTTAGCACCTCATCTAAACGCTTCTTGAACAGCGCTAGGGATGGTGCCTCAACCACCTCCCTAGGCAGGCCATTGTGCCTGACCACTCTTTCAGAGAAAAAATGTTTCCTCAAATCTAATCTAAATCTTCCCCGGCGCAACTTGTGGCCATTCCCTCTCATCCTGTCATCAGGGAGAAGAGGCCCACCTCCTCCTCACCACAACCCCCCTTCAGGAAGTGGTAGAGTGCAATAAGGTCTCCTCTGAGCCTCGTCTTCTCCAGACTAAACAATCCCAGCTCCCTCAGCTGCTCCTCATAAGCCTTGTGCTCCAGACCCCTCACCAGTTTTGTTGCCCTTCTCTGAACACGCTCCAGGGCCTCAATGTCCTTCTTGTAGTGAGGGGCCAAAAACTGAACACAGTACTCGAGGTGCGGCCGCACCAGAGCTGAGTACAGGGGGATGATCACCTCCCTGCTCCTGCTGGCTACGCTATTTCTAATACAGGCCAGGATGCTGTTGGCCTTCTGGCCACCTGGGCACACTGCCGGCTCATGTTAAGCCCCCAGGTCCTTTTCCTCTACATTCTTGAAGCCATTCTGCCCCAAGCCTATAGCATTGCATGGGATTATGGGGGCCAAAGTGCAGGACCCGGCACTTGGCCTTATTGAACCTCATCCCATTGACCTCAGCCCAGCTGTTCAGCCTATCCAGGTCCCTCTGAAGGGCCTCCCTACCCTCAGGCAGATCGACACATCCTCCCAACTCAGTGTCATCTGCAAACTTACTGAGGGTACACTCAATCCCCTTGTCTAGGCCATCAATAAAGATATTAAACAAGATGGGCCCCAGTACCGACCCTTGGGGGATACCACTCATAACAGGACGCCAGCTGGACTTAACTCCATTAACCACTACCTGCTGGGCATGACCCTCTAGCCAGTTCTTCACCCAGAGAAGAGTGAACCTGTCCACATCATGGGCTGCCAGTTTCCTCAGGAGAATACTGTGGGAGGCCGTGTCAAAGGCCTTGCTGAAGTCCAGGTAGACTACATCGACAGCCTTTCCCTCATCTACCAGTCTGGTCACCCAGTCATAGAAGGAGATGAGGTTGGACAAGCACGACCTGCCCTTTGTGAACCCGTGCTGTCTGGGTCTGATCCCCTTGTTGCCATGCACATGCCGTGTGATCTCCCTCAAGATCACCTGCTCCATAACTTTCCCTGATACTGAGGTCAGGCTGACAGGCCTGTAGTTCCCCGGGTCTTCCTTACGGCCTTTCTTGTAGATAGGAGTCACATCAGCAAGCCTCCAATCTTGTGGGACCTCTCCAGATAACCAGGAATGCTGATAGATGGTAGAAAACGGCTTGGCAATCACCTCTGCCAGCTCCCTCAGCACCCTTGGGTGGATCCCATCTGGTCCCATGGACTTGTGGCAGTTCAGATGGAGGAGCAGGTCTCTGACCGTCTCTGCTTGGATCATAGGGGGTGCATTATGCGCTCCGTCCCAGACTTCCAGGTCAGGGCAAGTATCCTGTGTATAACTGATCTGAGACAGATGTGAAGAAGGCATTGAGAACCTCAGCGTTTTCCTTATCCTCTGTGATTACATTCCCTGCCACATCAATTAAAGAAGAGAAATTCTCCTTAGTTCTTCTCTTGCTGTTAATATATTTGTAAAAGGGTTTTCGGTTCTCCTTTAATTCAGTAGCCAGTCTAAGTTCGAGCTGGGCTTTTGCATTTCTAACTTCCTGGCTGCAAATCATGGCAAGTTCTCTGTAGTAGTCTCCCCAAGTAGCCTGTCCCATCTTCCAGAGGACATAGACTCTCCTTTTCTCCTGGAGTCTCAACAAAAGTTCCCAGTTCATACACACTGGTTTTTTCCCCTCTGGCTCGACTTACAGGACTCAGGGACAGCCTGCTCCTGTGCCTTGAAGATTTCCATCTTGAGGAGCATCCAGGCTTCCTGGACCCCTTTACCCCTCAGGAGCGAGTCCCAAGGGACCCTTGCAACAAGCATCCTGAACAGGTCAAAGTCTGCCCTCTGGAAGTCCAAGGTAGCAGTTTTGCTAGTCACCCTCTTGACATCACCCAGAATAGCAAACTCCACCATTTCATGGTCACTCTGGCCAAGACAATTCCCAACCTTCACATCTCCTACTAGTCGTTCCCTGTTAGTGAAGAACAGGTCTAGCAAGGCATCTCCCCTGGTAGGTTCTTGCACCAGCTGTGTCAGGAAGCAATCCTCCACACACTCTAGAAATCTCACGGACTGCTTCCTCTGCGCAGTATTATATTTCCAGCATATATCAGGGAAGTTGAAGTCCCCCATGAGAACGAGTGCTGGCCATCGTGCAACATCTACTAGTTTCTTGTAGAACACCTCATCTATCTCTTCATCCTGACTAGGCGGTCTATAACAGACCCCCACCACGATGTCACCCCTACAGACCATCCCCCTTATCCTTATCCATAGACACTCTACTTTGTCATTTCCAACCTCAAGCTCTTCAACATCAAAACACTCTTTGATATAGAGAGCTATGCCACCACCCTTTCTTCCCTGTCTATCCCTTCTGAAGAGCTTGTAGCCATCAATCGCAGTACTCCAGTCGTAGGAGAGGTCCCACCATGTTTCTGTAATAGCCACAAGGTCATAGTTAGCCTGCCTCACAATGGCCTCAAGCTCCTCTTGTTTGTTGCCCATGCTGTGTGCATTGGTGTAGATGCACTTCAGCTGAGACATCTGCCTCACCCCTTGCTCCAGCACAGCCCCCCTGGGCTCTTTACTGGTGAGCCCTGTTTTGTCCCCTTCCCCCGTCACAGCTAGTTTAAAGTTCTCTCAATGAGTCCAGCTAGCTCCTGTGCTAGGATTCATTTCCCCTTTTAAGACAGGGGCATTCTATCAACAGATAACAGGCCAGGAGACGAGTAAACTGCCTCATGGTCAAAAACCCCCAAGTGTCTGTCTCTACACCAGCCTCTCAGCCAATTATTCATCACCTGTGTTTTCCTAGCCCATTCTGTGTCCCTCACCGCTCCAGGAGGTATGGAAGCAAACACCACTTGTGCTCCCACCCCTTGAACTAATTGCTCTAAGCTCCTGAAATCTCTTTTCATAGTTCGCAGGCTTCTCTGAGTTATTTCATTGCTGTCTGCCCAAAGTACGAGTAACGGATAGTAGTCGGTGGGGCGTATCAAATCCGGAAGTCTTCTAGCTATGTCCCTGACCTTGGCCCCAGGGAGACAGCACACTTCCCTGCGGTTTGGGTCTGGTCTGCAAATGGGGCCCTCAGTTCCCTTTAGAAGGGAGCCACCCACTACAATCACCTTTCTTTCTTTCTTGGCAGCAGCAGTCTCAATGTGCTGAGTCAACTGCCTTGCCATTGGTGACCTCCTGGGGGAATCTTCCGGCACCTCCCCCTTTAACTCCCCTTCAACGTCCAGTGCTGCAAACCTATTGCTTAGGGGGACCTGGGGACATGAGGTAAGCAGAGAGGGAGAATGCCCACAGTACTGAGCAGGGACTCTCTGCCAGCCCTCCCCATCCCTCAGATACCCCCCCTCTGTCCCATGGGGACAGGTCAGAGAGTCCACCACCAATTGCGGGGGATCTCCCTGGCGCCTCTCTCTGGCGCTCGAGGGAGCTACTCCACCAGTCAATCTCCCGCTCGCAGTCCCCGATGGCCCTCAGTCCCTCAACCTCCTCTTTCAGCTCTGTCACCATGCGAACGCAGGAGAACGTTCCTCAGATGGCCCTCAGTCTGATGGCCCTCAGACTGATGGCCCTCAGTCCCTCACCCTCCTCTTTCAGCTCTGTCACCAAAGCAGGAGAATGTTCCTTTGGCATTGACTCAGCAGTGGGTGCTCGCTGCCATCTTGCCTTCAGCGTTAGTCTAAGGCCTTCGATTTATTGGACACTCTCCTTTGCTCATTTTATTTGATTAATTAGCTTTATTTCCAATCATAGCATAGGAGGCATTACCTTCAGAGCAGCCCTCAGAATTACAGCTTCTGTTTCTTGTGTGAAAGGGGATAGTAAAACCTACCATTTGGACACAACCGAGCAAAGAATTAAATCCAGAAAGAAAAGCTGTGCTGTTATTTATTTTCTTATTTATTTATTTATTTAGGGTTGGTTTCTTTTTTTTTTTTAATTGCAAATGGGTAAAACAGATCAAGTCAAAATTGAGGAAGTGAAGTTGCTTTGGTACAGCACTTCTGGCACTCTCCCACAGATCTCAGCATGCAGGAGAGTTTAACTCAGCTGGAAATAATCCGGAGCATCACTCCCGCATTTTCCCACCTCTGCCCATAACATCCCACCTTCACTGCACGTTCCCTCCTTCCCCTTTTCCCTGGATCCCACATCACAACGGCAGCGGCAATGATTGGAGGAGGAGAGCTCACTTCCTAAATGAGACACCGGAATGCCAAAGAATATGGTATAACACCATTTAATTGGAATCAAAGCCAACAAATCAAATAAGAAGAGAGAGTGTGGGAGCTGGTGGACTCTTTAAGGAAGGAACCTTAAAGCCCGCCCAGCTACTACGTGGTTTTCCGTGGAACTGAGGCATCCACGCAGCCCGAGCCCTAGCACATAGGTCATGCACAGATACAGAATGAAGAGCAGAGCTCTTCCACGGAGCTGAAGCTGGAGTAATGTCCAGTGTTTCCCTATTAGGAATAGCCTTTGGTGAAACTCGCGTCCAAGGTGGGTTCCAGAACCTTCTGTGTGCCTCCACGTCGGCTTTGTGCCGCATCACAGTGGCATCTAGAGGACTTCTCCGATCTTTGAACTTCTCCGAGCCTCGACGAGATCCGAATCTCACAAGTCCAGCAGGGCATCCACCAGGGCACACTGGGAATCCCACGGCCAGGGTGGGGGAAAGGCATTGTGACATCACAGGGCAGGGCGTGACATCAGTCTTTAAGTCACAGAGGCAGCTTCCCCCAGCACAGACGCTTGGGGCAGCCGCTCCATCGGGTGCTAACTGCTGGAGCTCTGCTCTGAGTGACAGCCGCTTTTGTGTTGACATTCTTGGCAAGAGAACAAGACGAAGATAGACCTGCCTCTCTTAGAGCTCACCATCGTGGGCATGTTTCTGTTTTCTCTAGAGGCCCCTGACACTGTCAGGATGGACCTGGTGGTGGTAATCAGAATCCTCATCGAGGTCCTTATGTGCTGGGTCCTTTCCTCCCTGCTGAGAGCTGGTTGCGTCCGCCTCTGCAGAAGAGTAAGCCAACTATGGGGACAGGTGAGCGACTGAGATGCATTGTGCAGGGAGCGTATTGCAGGGTAGGGTGTGGAGCAGGCAACTAAAAAGGCCTTGTCCGAAAAGTGTTACAAAGCAAGCAGACTCCCAGAGCTCCATTAGCTCTCCCCAGGGAGGGGAGGGGTAGGCATCTGGCTCTGTTGCAGCTGCAGTGGAGCAGCTGCCACCATTGTTCACAGCTGCTGCAGCTGGCACCAGCATGCTGTGGAGCTGGGCAGCAGGAGTGCCTGAGACCCCCCAGGAGGTGTCTGAGCACGCCCCCGGGGAGAGCTCTGCACCCAGCAGTCCGGTGCTGCTTGCAGACCAGAACCTGGACCAGCAGCATGTTGGTCCAGCCCCAGGCTCTGTCAGGGGCTGCAGGGCGGGATGACA
This sequence comes from Cyrtonyx montezumae, assembly GCF_038088225.1. Classification (NCBI taxonomy): domain Eukaryota; kingdom Metazoa; phylum Chordata; class Aves; order Galliformes; family Odontophoridae; genus Cyrtonyx; species Cyrtonyx montezumae. The sequence continues at coordinate 33,878,414 of NW_027072045.1, forward strand.
CTGCGTACCACTCACAGACACAAGACAGACATCGCTGCTCAGTGCAGAGGGCACAGAGTGCACTGTGCGAGTTCAATGCCCGCAGCCACATGTCCCCCTGCCTAGCCACTCCTACTCACAGACCCCACTTTCTTCATGCAGGAGGAGAAGAGTGCAGCCTACAAGAAAAAGCAGAAGGAGCTGCAGAGGGCCCAGGATCAGAGCCAGCAGGAGGTGAGCATGGCCCAAGCCTTCCCACTAGGCACCTATGCCAAGCATGCATGTCTCTCATCACCCCTCTGTGCCAAAGGCAGATCCGCTCCCTTCAGGAGAGGGTGCAACAGCTGAGCAGCCAAGCTGAGCAGCGGGAGCAGTTGCACCAGGAGAGTGAGCAAACTCTGGCTACGTGGAGACAGGAGCTGGATGTTTGCAAGGTGGAGCAGGTTTTGTTCAAAGATTATAGGTGGCAGCTCCTCTCAGGTCAGGAGCAGAGCTGGCAGGAGGTGAGCATGGCCCAAGCCTTCCCTCTAGGATCCTGTGCTAAGCGTGCGTGTCTCTCATCACCCCTCTGTGCCACTGGCAGATCCGCTTCCTCCAGGAGAGGGTGCAACAGCTGAGCAGCCAAGCTGAGCACTGGGAGCAGTTGCAGTTTGACACACTGGAATTTCTGGCTGCACAAGAAGAGGAGCTGGCTTTGCTCAAACAAGATAAGCAGCAGCTCCCCTCAGAAATAGAGCTGTGCCGGCAGGAGGTGAGCATGGCCCAAGCCTTCCCACTAGGATCCTGTGCTAAGCATGCCTCTCATAACCTCTCTGTTCCAATGGCAGATCCACTCCCTTCAGGAGGAGCTGCAACAGCTGAGCAGCCAAGCTCAGTAGTGGCAGCAGTAGCACTGGGACAGTGAGAAAACTCAGGTTGCGTGTGAAGGGGACCTGCCTGTTTTCATGGTGGAGCTGGCTTTTTTCATGCAAGAATTCCGGAAGGTCAGCGAGCAGCAGCAGGACGCAAACAGAACGAGAACCAAACACAACCCAAGGGCAAGAAGGAGCACAACCTGAGCCCAAGGTACTTCTGGAGGAGGGATCTATGCAGGGCTGACTGCCTCAAACTCGTCTCCAGGATGAGAAGAGTCACAAAACACAGGAAGTGTTAAAGTCACTTGCAACTTTCCTTAAAATAAAATAAAAAGTAAATAAAAATAAAAATAAAAGGAGCTCCTCTCATCTCATTTCTCACCACTGCCACCCCAGTACTCCTTCCCAATTTCTGATACCCCGTTCCTTAGTCCCGGTGCCCCACTCTCTCACCCCAAACCGCCCTGCTTTCTGTCCCAGCTCTCCCAGTCCCCTGTTCCCGGAGCTCCTTCCTCCCACTGCACTGCTCCGCTCTCCCACCCCGACTCTCCCCTTTCCATCACCCCAGAGCTCTCTCCCCATCCCTAAAACCCTGATCCCCATTCCCAGCTCTCCCACTGCGGCTCTCCCCGTTCCCTATTTCAGGCGCTATCCTCTCTCACTCCAAATTCCTCCTTCTTCCTCTTCGCTGCCCCCCATTGCTCCTCTTCCCCACCCTGCCCTCACTTCCCCCCTCTCCCACCCCAAACCTCCCCTCTTTCCATCCTTGCTCTCCCCATTCCCTATTCCCAGAGTTCGTTTCTGCCACATCCTGCTTTTCCCCTCTCCCCCACCCCAAATCTCCCCTCTGTCCGTCCCAGACCTCTTTCTTTCTGCCTTCCCGACTCCTATTTATTGCTAAAGAAACTATCACAGACATAAAGAGCACAACAGCACTATTTCATAAAGATCAACAACAAAATGGAATGGAATGTGTTTGGGAAGGTTCACTGTTTACTGCCACACCACCACCATCTGCTTACGGAGCTGTGTGCCGACATCATAGCAACAGTTGAGCAGCCAACCACAGCACTGGGAGAAGTTGCACCAGGACAGTGAGCAAACTCTGGCTATGTGGAGACAGGAGCTGGATTTTTGCGATGTGGAGCTGGCTTTGCTCAGAGAAGACATGGAACTTCCTCACATGGAAATTGTTCTGTCACAGGACACATCCAACCTAACACATGGTCTAAAGAGCACGTGAGTTGATTCAATCGTATGAACTATGCTATCGAACAAAAAGAGCAGAACTTCATTACTTAAGATATAACTTCTTTCCTTAAATATTTAATACTTAGAGCTTCATTAACCTGAGTACGGAATCTTAGAGTCATGGAGTCATAGAAACAGAGAACCATAGAATCGTTGAATCACTGAATCACAGAATGGCCTGGCTGTAAAAGGACCATCATGATCATCTAGTTTCAACCTCCCCGCCATGTGCAGGGCTGTCAACCACTAGGCCAAGCTGCTCAGCACCACATCCAGCCCGGCCTTGAATACCTCCAGGGATGGGGCACACACGACCTCCCTGTGCAACCTGTGAAAAAATTCCTCCTAATATCTAACCTGAATCTTCCCTGTCTCAGTTTAAAACCATTCTCCCTCATCCTATCACTATCTGCCCTCGTAAACAGGCATTCCTCCTCCTGTTTATACATTCCTTTCAAGTACTGGAAGGCCACAATGAGCTCTCCCCGGAGCCTTCTCTTCTCCAAGCTGAACAAGCCCGGTTCCCTCAACCTTTCCTCACAGGAGAGGTGCTCCAGCCCTCTGATCATCTTCATGGCCCTCCTCTGGACCCGCTCCAAGAGCTCCACGTCCTTCCTGTGCTGGGGCCCTCAGGCCTGGACGCAGTACTGCAGATGGGGCCTCACAAGAGCTGAGTAGAGGGGGACAATCCCCTCCCTGTCCCTGCTGGCCACCCCTTTTTTAAGGCAGCCCAGAACAAAGTTGGCCTTCTGGGCTGCAGGCGCGCACTGCCGGCTCCTGTCCAGCTACTCGTCCTCCAGGACCTCCAAGTCCTTCTCCTCCAGGCTGCTCTCCAGGAGATCTTCCCTCACTGTGTAGAAATACCTGGGGTTGCACCCTGCACTCGGCCTTATTGAACCTCATTAGGTTTTCATGGGTCCACTTCTCCAGCCTGTCCAGGTCCCTCTGGATGGCTTCCCTTCCTTCCAATGTATCAATCACATTGCTCATCTTGGTGTCATCCCCAAACATGATGAGGGTGCATTCGATGCCATTGTCTATGTCACTGATGAAGATGTTGAAGAGCCCCAGCCCCAAAACTGACCCCTGAGGGACACCGCTTCTGATTGGCCTCCATCCTGAAACAGAACCATCAATCACAACCCTGGACCAGGTCCAGTAGGGCTTCACCTTGGCTCGGTCCATCTATTACCTGGACCAGGAAGTTGTCCTTGAAAGACTCCAGGAGTCTTCTGGATTGTCTGCCACCCACCGTGCCATTATCCCAGCAGATATCCAGGTGGTTGAAATCGCCCACCAGGACAAAAGCCCACGCACAGGAAACCTCCTGCAGCTGGAGCAAAAAGTCCTCGTCAACAGGCTGCCCTTGATTGGGTGGTCTGTAGCAGACCCCAGCTACTGAGGATTGGCCCTTTACTGAACCGATCCTTTATTCGGACCCACAAACTCTCGACCTGATCATGGCTGTTCCTCAGACACTTCACAATCTATCCACTCTTTGACATAGAGGGTAACTCCCCCACCCTTCTTACCTTGCCTATCCCTTCTGAAGAGCCGATACCTCTCAATAGTGGTATTCCAGTTATGGGAGTCATCCCACCATGTTTCTGTGATAGCAACAATATCATAACTTTCCAAGTGCAACACGGTTACCAACTCGTCTTGCCTATTTCCCAGGCTGTGTGCATTGGTATAAAGGTACTTCAGCTGGGTTTCTGTCTCAGTGCCTTTATAGAGGATCTAGGATCCACTAGAATAGCAGCATTCCCCTTTCCTACTCTATCCTTTGGACTCCACCCTCTTCGCCCATCAAGTTCAGAACGAGGGCTCGAACTACCCGCTCAACCCGAGGCCCTCATTGTTTCCCCTTCCCCCTTCAGCATTTAGCGTAAGGCCTCCAGTTTTGTTGGACACTCTCTCTCTCTCTCATTTTATTTGATCTATTAGCTTCAGTTCTGATTATATTGTATTATATTGTGTTATTTTGCATTTTAATACCTCATTTAGTAAATTAGCTTCCCTCCTCAGATCATTGTTGCTGTTTTATTTTTAGGCCCATCTCCCTTTTCCCTTTCTCCTTTCCCGCGGTGTGGGTCCATGGGTCCCCCGCACCAATCATCATGGAATTGGGACAAGCCAGCCCCTAAACCATTTATAGCATCTCCATCTTTGAAGGGTTTCAGGACCAAAGTAAACTTTTGTGCAACACAGTGTGAAGCAGAACTTCTGGGGAGCAGGAGGCAGAATAGCAGACAAGTTGAGGTCCCTCCCAATCTGAATGGTTCTGTTTCCTCTCAGTGTTTGTTTTCCCAGTGACTGTCAGGAAATCAGTCCACCTCCCATGACCATGGAATTAAGTCAGGCATAAATCATGCTTCCAAGCTCTTGTCTTTGACCATCTTCATACCCTCCCATAAAAACAGTCCTCCTCTGGATGGGGGGGAAAGGGGATGAGGGCTCCCCAGGGGCCCCCAAACTCACAGCCAGGGGAAGGGTGCCGATCTTGGTATCCTGGTCCAGCGGTGCCACCTCCAGAAGCTGCAGCAGCTCCCGCACCATCTACAGAACCATGTTCACCAAGGACAACGCCATCTCCCACAGCTCCCACGTGTCCCTGCAGCACAGAGCCGTCCTCAGAGGGAGTCCCTCTGTGAGGGGCTGGGGGTCTCTCTATGTGTGCTGGGGGACCTTCAATGTGTGAGGCAGGGGGCCCTCTCAGTGTGAGATGGAGGTTCCCCACTGCATGGGGTGGGGGTCCTTCTACTTGTGGACTGAGGATCCCTCTCTGTGTCGGGTGGGAGTCCCTATCCACATCGAGTGGAAGTCGCTGACCATGTGGGGATGGGGGTCTCTCTCCACATGGACGGGGGGCGGGGGGGGCAACTCACTTATCACAGGTGGGGGAGCAGCTCAGCAGGCTGAGTGTCACTGCATGAGGATCAGAAGCAGCCAGCCAGGGCAAGGCACCCTGGGTGATCTTCTGTGCCCGCATCTCCATGGTCATCTTCCTGCTTCTTTGGATGGCTGTCATGATCCGCTGCACCTGGATGGGACATGGGGACAGCAGAGCTTTCGGGCTGCCCCAAGACTGGTCAAGCACCCTCAGGTCCCGAATCAGATGGCTGCCATGTGGGACAGCCCAACCCAACACTGCCTTCCTGCACCCAATCCAACCGTAACCACCAGCATCCAACCCAACCCGACCTCCAGCACCTAACCCAAATCTAACCACCATCACTCAACCCAACCCAACCCAACATGGCCTTCCTGCACCCAACCAATTCAACCCAATCTCCAAGACCCAACCCTAGCTCCCCAAGACCCAACCCAACCACAACCACAGCCCCCAGTCCAACCCCAATCCCACCTCACCATGGGCACAGCCTCCCATCAATCAGCTGCTGGTTGCTCACATCATTGGGTGTAGGCTTCAAGTTGTCCATCAGGACAGCCATCATGGTAGCAGCCACCTGTGTGTTGTAGCTGCTGCAGTCTCTTATTCCCTGCAGCGCCAAAAGGATGAGGTCAGTGTTCTCCAACGAGTGGAAGTGCTCTGCAAAGCGCTGGGGGGAATGAACACAGAGAGGGGGAAGGAACATCAGATGTGTACCCCCCATTCCCGCAGACTCCTCGGTCACGAATCCCACTGCGACAAGCCCTCCTCACCAGCACAATGTCCGTGGTGCTGGTGGACAGGAAGAACTTGTCGTCATCTTCCCACTCCTCGAGTTTCTCCTGCTCCTCCTTCTGCGGTGCTTCTCAGCTTGGAAAGGAGAGCAAGCCAAAGGTGAATGAGCACTGAGTGCCTCCACCCCAAGCATGGGGCTGTGGGTCACAGCTCCTCGACCCCATGAGCTTCTGCTCCTTTGCTGCTCTGTGCAGCAGCCAATGCAGCGCCATCCCCGCTCGCCCCTGTGGGACATCTGCAATGGACGGACAGTGCCAGCAGCCATCGCCTTACGGGCTCTCCCCACAGTGAGTGCGTAGAGGTGACGGAGAGCGCTGAGAGCCCCCCTAAAAAAGTAAGACTTCCTCTAAAAAATCAGAATAGGAGCCTTTGGAGTCCTCAGTCCCAATGAGAGGCCTCCAAACACTCCCAACCCCAATAAGAACAACTCCCCCCAAAATCTGGACCTCTAGGAGCCCCTAACCTCAATGGGACACTGCCATTATCCCACTCTAATGAGGCCCCAAATTCTTCCCATGTTCTCCTGTTGTCCTTTGGTTTGGTTTCGGTACACCCAGCGTCCCCCCGTTGTTCCCTCCCTGGTAGTTCTGTGCCCTCATGTCTGCTGGGTCCCTGTCCAAGTGACTCTGGGACCCCAGTATCACCCTCAGTGTCCCCTTTGTTCCCTCTCCAGTGGCTCTGGGTTCCCAATGCAGAGGTCACCACAGAAAAATCACTTTGCAGGTAATCACCTCGTCAACTCACCGTACTAGAGTGGGGTGGGGAAAGGGGGACAAATGGTTCTCCTCAACCACACTGTAAGCAACAGTAACTTTGGTTAAAATAACATTAAAAGGTCCTCTATGTGGACAGAACTTTCCTTTAATAAGGGATTCAGAACAAATTTGATGAGCAGGAAAAGGGGAAAGGGAATGGGGGCAGCTTGTCAGCTCACAGGGTGCTTTCTGCACAGGCACCAGGCCAGCCTGGCTCTGCTGGCACTGCGCGGCGGCCAGGCTGTCATCCAGGAAGCCCAGTAAGTTGCCAACGCTCCCCTCCTGCACAGCAATCGCTCTGGATGCCAGGCTGTCCCCCTGTGCCAAGCTGGCCAGTAGGACCACAGCCATCTCTCAGCACACCGCGCTCTGTCTGTCACCCAGGAAACGCAGCAGGGTGCTGTACAGCTTCTCCAAGCGCCTGACAGGGGGAGCTGCAAGGTTCAAATCCACGTTGGTGTCCCGAATGCTGAGTTTGCTGAGGGTTTCCAGAACCAGCCTATGAGAGGACAGCTCTGCATTCGGCCCCGGTGCTGGAAAGGGTCCTGGGCCTCTGCTGATGGACATACTGCCCAGTGGAGGAGTCCATTCAGGATCAGCAAGCTGAGGCTTTCTGGGAAGGGGGACAGGTCCAGCTGGCCAGAAATGTTGGCCAACGTGACCAGTGTATTTTCACGCAGCTCCTGCAGGCAGTCCCACCACCACTCCTCCTCGTTGCAGCTCACCCCCTGGTCCCACTCCTCCTCTCTCTCAGAGCTCAGGGGTGCCTGCTTGCGCTCTGGGTGCTTGTGGTGTAAGAGCAGCAGTTTCTCCAGAATCATCAGCAGCCCGGAGTGTTTGGACATCTTGGCATCATTGCCCGGCATAAATGACAAACTCCTGATGATGTTGGAGACACAGATGCAGCGCTTCGCCAGAGTCCTGCCAGTCGCTGATGGGGCAGAGTGTTGTCTTGTCTTTTTGGCGAGGTTCATCCTCCAGAACTGCTGAGGAGCTGTCCAACGGAGGAGCCTCCTCTTCACAAGCATTTTGGTGGCTTGCTCCTAAAGTGGGTCTGGATGTGTTCAGTGGTATCTCCACCACCCATCTGCCAGTGCAGGAGGCTGCTCTCAAAGTGTGCTCTTTGCCCTGGGTCTCCCACCTTGTATTCCTTCAGGATTCCAAAGATCTTGATCAGGCAGCGCCGGAAATGCTCCACCATGAGTTCCAGCAGGCCTGGCAGCTGTGGGGGAGGAGAAAAATGGGAGGGGAAGGAAGGAAAGATAGATCAGTGATCATAAAATAACCTAGGGCACAATGAGCAACTGGAAAAACACTGCACATAGGGCAGAGATCTTAAGGAGCTGTTTGTTAATAGAATCTTTTCATTCTGGCAATAAACCTGTTTGCAGAAGAGAGCTTTCTGTCCTACGAGAACAGAAACAAGTGAGAGACGGTCCCTGAATGTCAGGATCCAACCAGCTCACACCTGTGTAAACTCATACATATTGGTTTTATCTCCTCTCTGATTACTACATGGGAAGGAGAGAGGCAATGCTAAGCAGAACAGCCTTTGCAGTATTGTGGAACAGTTTTTACAACAGCCATGCAGGTACAAGGCAAATCATGAAGACAGGCTGCCCCTTTCCAATGGCAAGCCAAGCCATGCTGTACACTGACCCATGGGGAAAGACAGAGCTCACTGACCCATGGGCAAATACAGAGCTCAAGGCATGTGCCGTGGCACCAGGACAGGCGAGCAGGCTTCAGCCCTTCTCAGCACTCTTCTGAAAAGCCTCTCTTGGCCTCCCCACTGCGATTCCCTTTCTGAGTTAGAGGCAGTACGTCCCACCAGAGAGGAGGGATTGTGCACTTGAACACCACAGCATGGAAATCCACTTAGCACAGAGCATCTGCACCCACCCGCCTGAGGTCAAAGGACGCCACAGTGCTGTCATCACAGAGCAGGACAGTTATGGTATCTAAGGCCCACATGCTTTCAACGAGCAGCCCAGACTTCAGAGACATCATCACTCTCCATGCATCAGGAGTTCCTGGAAGGGAAATGTATCATGCTTCCAGATCCTGGACTTGAAAACCGAGAACGAGGGAGAGGATACTGCTTGCTTTGTCTCACAGAGAGCACAGTGCAAAAGCAATCTCTGCACACACAGTGCCCAACACAAACATTATACCTGATCCTTCTGGCTCCCTTCACCCTTGTGTTATCACAGATCCACACGACATCCCAACTAACTTGGGAAAGGAGACTTCTTACAAAGCTGGCAGAGCCCTTCCATTTGGCAACTCTGCACCAAAGGGGGATGGCAAGATCCAGCCTCTTGATGGGCATGAGCAGAAAAGCAGGAGTTTTCTCTTACCAACATCTTTTGCTGTCAGCCGCCTCCTTTCCTTTAACACTGGCTTGGTAGCTTCTACTGATCCCGGAGGGAAGGATACGGCTCGTCGCTTCCTGGCAGGCTGTACTGTTGCTGGTGTCGTCTGTGAGGCGGGGATTGGCGGTCCTGCTTTCTTCATTCCCATCCCTGACCGCGGGGATGAAGATTTGCTGGGAGCAGCACGACTCTCCAGAGCTATGGGCTGCTGCTACATCTGTCCCTGCCCAGCGCTGCACGGGATGCTGTACATCAGCCCTTGGTGCTGCTTGGCAGGTGGGCCACAGCTGCCGTCTGTCGGTCGCCTGTAATTCTATGTGGAAAGTAAAAGCATCGACAACATGAGATTATCGAGCCAGAAACAGGCAACCCAAACACAGTGGGGAGAAACGCTCAGAGCCGGAGGACATGGCTCATCTACCCAGACCTTCCTCTTGGGTTCAGCACCCAGCTCATAGAGTTTGGTGATCTTCTCACTTGTCATAGTAGAGGAACTGGACTGATGGAAGGAAGCTTATTAGGGCTGAGCAGGACAAAAACACCTGGATCACATCCCAGATGGCTTCTAACAGCAGTGAGCCTTCAAGATTCTGATGTTCTATTGATCTACTTTGTGCTCAACCCACACTTGACTCAGGTCACATCCACGTTAGTCTAAAAGACCAGGAGGACTCAACAAAGGCATCAGGGAACCTGCTGCCGCTCAAAGAATATGTATTTCTCAGAAGGAAAAGCTTTCACAAATGCTACAGCAACCAAGCAAACCTCACGGAGACACTGCAGAGCCACCTCTCCGAGAGACCGTCTGTATTTAGCTCGTGTGCTAAATACATCAGGAATCACCTCAGCCAACCAACTGCAAACGGTGTTCCCCGGGGCTGCCGTGCTAGGTAGATTTTGGCACAGTCTTTGCTCTTCTGAGACCATTTCTGATTCAAGCTACAGTGTCACTAGGTATGTACTGCGTTTGGGGACCTGGAAAAACTGACCCCACCAGGAGCGTCTGTTCAGGTCCATTCCCTCCAATTAATCAAGGTGAGACCGGCCTGGGATTGACATGGGGACAGACTAATCTCTGCCGAGGGATGGGGAGGACAGCGCTGCACACCAACTTGCTCACACCTAACGGGAGATGCCAGCATATGCCATTCTGCAAAAGAGAACACATCCCAACAGAGGATACCCCACTCAGTGCCATGCTGCTGATGTCAAACTGTGCTCACATGTAGTAGTTTGTGCAGCACATACTGCACAAACAGCCATGCTAATGGCAACTCTGCTCACAGTAGAAAGCAAATCGAATTGGGTTTTGCTCGGGAGCTGCACTCACTACTCGATAAATACACTGTGCCATTTAAAAAGAATAGTAAAGTTCTACCTTTGACTTGGTGGGTAGCTCTGCTTTTTGGGTCCTTCCTTCCTTATTGCTTCCTTTAGTTGCAGGAGTTAATTTGACACCTGCAAGACCCGTCACTTCAGGACTTGCTGCCATCCCTGGGAAGTTACAGGAAACTGTGACACTGCTTTTCAATCCATGCCGTGATGTCATCAAAGCCCAGCACTCAGCACTGCCTTACCTGCAGAGCTGTTTGCCATAGTCCCTCCCATGGGATGAGCTGAACCCTGGCAGTTGATCACGCCAGCCACGCTGTTAATTCCCCATCCATGAGAAGGTCCAGTGCCCGTCATTCCCCCTTGGTTCATGCTTAGATAAGCAGGAGGCCTGGAGAAGGCAAGGAAGAAGCAGACATTCACTCCAAAGAATGATGCCATGATTGGCATGATTTGGGAGCTGCCCTCTTTTATTACACAGTGCAGGGAGAGGAAAAAGCCTTCCAGAAGGCAAATCTTTAAGGAAGTGTACGTTTGCTCTCACCCCAGCTTTGGGTTAGCCACGGCTTTCAAAAGCCAGCTATGACACAGGGAATGGATCGAACATGTTGAGCCCAAGTGAATGTTCATGCCTCACCAGTTCAGGATGGAGTTGACAGCAGCTCCTTGTGCTCTATGAGCCATGGCACATGCTCACCAGGTGAGCAGACCAGAATGTCTTATGTCATACTTGAGCCTTCCCATTGAACTAACACATAGATGAATGAGGCTGTTAAGAATAACCTTGTTCACAGGAAAAACTCCCCTCCAGATTTATTACTGTGTGTGACATTATGTGATATAGAGTATTTCTTTAGATGGCTTAATTCTGCCAGTGTTCCCTCCCTCCTTGCTCATCCCCAGACACTTTACTGCAGTGAGCAGGCTGAGAAACAGAGAAGGCTGTGACACTGTGCAAGCACAGTTTGACAACAGATAGAACACTGGTGTACTATGAGCGCAGTTTTGGTCAGGAATCTAAAGCAGTACCACACAGACTTCAATGAAGGAATTTAACTCCATCCCTACAGTCTGTCCAGAAGCAGGCTGGGACTACCCTAGCCCCTTCAGAAGCTAACTGCTGCTGTCATCTCATCTGCAGACACACGCACACACAATAGAGTAGTCTATGTTGGACAAGACCTCCAGTACCACCAAGTCCAACCTTCCACACCATACTTACACATGCGATTCCTCATGCTGATGGACACCTATCTTGAGCTGCTAGAGAGGGAAGCAGGTTAAAGCTGTTGTTGTTGTTCTTCCTTTCTGCAGCTAACAAAAAGGCAAACAGAAAAGAAGCAGAGCAGATCGTATAGAAAGCAACAGAGAGACTCGCTCAGAAATGGTTAATGGAAATATGCAGCAGAAAGCACCTGAAGAACAAAGAACCCCCCGCAGTGGTGTCATTTCCTCTCTTGGTTACAGACCGAATGATTACACGTTTGGCTAGTGGCTACAGTTATGTGGATGCATGTGCCATTGCTTGCTTCCACCTGCTGGTCGAGAACGGAACAAATCGCGTCTCAGTACCAAGAAGGTGCTGGTTTACGGGCCTGCCATTTGAGCTTACACAAAACTTGTCTGCTGTTACGGCCCCGGTGTTTCTTGGAACTATCTGCAGCATCAAGAAAAACTCCTTTGGCTCAGGATCAAGGGAAGAAGAATAAAAACCCTTCACAAATGCAAAAAGCCTCCGGATAAATCCGGCACAAATCAAACCCATCTCAGTACTCACTGCCATGAGGTAACAGGAGAATTTAAAGTTTTATTACACAGCTTGCCCCCCCTTTTTTTTTTTTTGAGCTTCAGAAGTACATATGAATGTCAGTTATAAAATTCCAGTCAGATGAAAAAAGAAAGTCTTTAATATAAAGAAGAAAGTTATCATAATTCAACATGTATTTGCAGCCAGTTTCTCAGGTGACTGAGCTGAAAATAAAACTGTAACTCCAGTTCAGGAGATCTATAATCCCTATTCACTGGAAACCAAGTCTGACAATTAAAACATCCCTCTGTACGTGCTCAGCTTCTTTTGCAGGTTCCTTAATGCCTGTGTATTGTCATATCTTCAAAGTAATTGTTCTTGCAAGTGGGAATGAGTCAGGTGTATTTAACAGAATCTTGCAGCTGGTATTTCAGGATGCACTGAGAAACACTTGCAAAATACGTAAGCAGTGTTAGTGTTATTTATTTCCAGATATTTACCTTCCAGAGATTCTAAGCTGCAGATGAGACTGCTGTATCCCTGTGTTCAACCCACTGCAGCAGGGTGTTGGGCTGCCGCTCTTTCTGCTGGCTGTACTCCAATATAACTGCAATTGAAGACAGAGTGGATCCAGGACAGCTTCCTGCACTACAGGAACTTTGCACTGGCACACTAGGACCTTTTCATGAGGGGCTTACAGCCTTCTCTACAAGGGAAGACTGAAGTCACATTCAAGTTGAGGAGATGTTGTTGTGGAAAGAGACTGAAGAACTGCACACTTCACACCTAAGAGGAAGACAGGACACCTGTTGTTGGCCTGTACTCCTGCTAGCATACCGTCCAATCTCATAAATTTGTGGGGACAGAGCTTTTTTATTGCTTACAACCTTGGGATTACTGGGAGAAGTGAATGTAGGCAGGGTGATTTCTATATTCCACAATGCTTATTTAGAAATTAAATGATAGTCCCACGTCATGGTGAGCCCAGAGGCAAACTACAAAAACAGGCTGTACCAAAGTAGAACTGTACCAAGAGACCAATCTTTCCGGGGCAGGATTTTTCTACCTTTTTTTTTTTTAATTTGAGCCTAGTCGCAGGCACTTGAGTTGCCTTCTCATGGGCAGACCCACTGACCATCTGACTCCCTACGTTTGTTCCTTTTCCTGCACTTCCTCGAGCTGGGAGTGTTAGTACTGTCTCAACTCCATTCATTTTCTAAGTCTGTTACAGCTCCATACATGGTAACAGTTGACAAGGTCCAACCTCTGATTCCATTTTGCAGCTAGCTGATTATCCTTAGTATGGGCTTTTACCTACCCCATCCTAAAAGGTGTTTTCCTGGCTACGTCTACTGAAAATTGCCAGTCCTTCTTCCTCCAAACTGGGGATCCCTTCCCAGTTTAGGGCTTCCCACTGACTGAGCCCCTGTGTGGCACCAGCCCACGCAGTATAAGAATCTACACACAATTTTTGCTCCATTTTGTGCTTTTCTAGGATAACTTCTCTTGTCCTACTTGTGCACTGCCTTCACCTTCCTCTGTTACTTGTTGGCCAGCAGTACTATCCAATGCAACATCAATATATTGCCATTTGTGATTTGCTGCAATGCTGCAATGGGGAAGCTTCCATTCTTTCCAGCTCACCTATGCACACAGCTGTCCCTGTGATTCCCAGCTGAGCCCCGGGGACTCTCAGGAGGAAAGGACAGGACTGGGGTCACAGGACAAGGCAATGTGAGAGCAGGGGAACAAGGGTCTCAGGGCACAGGCCGCCTGTGCAGGGCTCCTTCCCTGCTGCAGTGTCCTTCACTGCTGTGGATCCAGCCAGGAATGGGTAAGGCTGGATTCTCAACAGCCCTGCTCTGAATGGACGCAAATCATCCTTATCTCTTGCTCAACAGAGAAAGATCTGCTCAGTCCTCTCTGGCAAGAAGCAAAGATGATACTGAATTAACTAGGTAGACAATATTCCACATGAATCATTATTCAATTCATCTTAGTAACTCTCTGATACACTCCTTTGCATGAACTCAGCTACTGAGCACACAATGAATAACTCCAACATGTTGGATCTTTGTGAAAGCTAATAGCAGACATTCTTCTTTACCCTGAGTTCTTTGTTAAAAAATATCTATCTATCTATCTATCTATCTATCTATCTATCTATCTATCTATCTATCTATCTATCTATCGATCGATATAAGCATCTTGAATGTGCTTGCACTGTTGTTACCAGACTTTCAGCACGACAACATGAACACTTCGGAGTTAAAAGGAGGCTGTAAATAGGTTTGTCCAACAGTAAATCATTCTGCTGCAGGGAAATAAAGCTGACGTAAGACTATGAGAAACAAGTATACTACCAGTACACATTACATGGCCACAAGTACTCCCACATGTAAGAAAGAAGATTGCTTAAAAGCCTAAAGTATTTTAGTAACTTGTAGGGAAAAAAAATGGAATTTCAGCTGCTCCTGTTTCAAGCTTTTGATTGGATACTTCATTTCCTCGCATTTGCTCTGATCCTATGTTGTGGTTTTGTGGTTTTGATGCTGGTATTCCACATCAGACCATCATGCAGCAGTTAAGGAGTTAATGCTGTTGGGAGCAGCAGTGGGGCATAGCTCCACACCGGATGGGAGGCAGTGCTCTGCCTGGGCGCCTTCCTCTGGGCTGCCATGGAGGTTCAGCACGTGTGCTTCCCCTGCAGTTTTCTCCTTAACGTAAGCTCACGGCTTTTGGTTTGGAAATTTTATCTCTCTCTCAATTGATCAATTTTATTTGATTTAGTAAAGTTACCGTTCCTTCTCAGATCGTGCCATTGTCTTCTTGTAGACCCATCTCTTCCCGCTGTTTCCCCCTCCCCCTCCCGGAGCGCGGCTCTGCTCGGGCGGCTGCGTGGCCACTGACGCAGTTTCTTTTTCTCTCTCCCTTCTCGGTTTCCCTTGGGTCACTGTCACGGATAACACCGTGACAATTATTGGTGGAGAATGTGGGCAGTGCAGTATTTGTACTCCATTGTAAATCTGGTGCTACGTGGACTAAGGGTTTTCATGTACGTTATAGCATGCTGGCGTTTTTTTAAGCTCCTCATGTTCAGCACTGGAGTCATATCTGCGTACAACTACTTTAGTGTGCTGAGGGGGTTACATGCCTCCTGCCTAAACACCCTGGCTAATGTGACCGATTATACGGCATTTGGATTGGTTTCCAGTTACTCTTTTCAGATCTTTACCTATGTTCAGGATGCCAGCCTGGCAACTGTGTTATCCGTTTTCCTGAATGTGTTCTTTACAATAGGATTTTATATTGCGTGGAGGAAGCCTTCCTCAAAACCAGAGAGTGTTGAATGGCAGGGAAGGTGGAAAAAATTAGGAAAGAAATTAGAAGCATGGGGACCCCCACTGTTATGCAATTTTGATCTTGAGCACCTGTGGGATCCTGAGAAATTCAGTGAGTGTTTAGGTAAGGAGCCATGTGACTCAGGACGATCTGAGAAGGAACGGATTGTTTCGGGTTTGGCTTGTGCTTATCGAGCTATAATTGATATTCTGGAGAGAAATGGTTTCCAAACCAAGGTCCAAAGCAAAAATGAAAACCTCGAAGTTAGACCTGACCAATCACAGGAAGCACTGGCATCAGTGTTGGTTGCCCCTGTGGAAGGCCAGAAATGGACATGGGTGTCCTCGCGCCTAGAACAGAAAGAAGAAGCAGAGAAAGAAGAGGAAGATCCAGGCGAGGGGCCCTCCTCAGCACCACCACCACCACCTAGAAAGGCCACTAAGAAAAGTGAGAGACATGGAGAAGACAGCGATGATGATGGAGTCACTGTTACCACTACTCGTCGGCCCCTAAAGATGACTGAAATACAAGGTTCAAGAAAGGAGTTTGTACGGCGCTCAGGTGAATCTATTGTCACCTGGTTGCTGCGGTGTTGGGACAACGGTGCCAGCAGCATGTCCCTAGACGGCAGCGAAGCCCGCCAACTGGGAAGCATTGCCCGAGACCCAGCTATCGACAGAGGAATTGGCAGATGTCTGAATGGAGTCGCTACCCTCTGGGAACGAGTACTAGTGGCTGTAAAGGATAGATACCCTTACAAAGATGATCTGGAGCCTAAGGTGGAAAGATGGAACACTGTGGAGAAAGGCATCCAATTTTTGAGAGAAACAGCCATAGTAGAGATGCTGTATGATCCCAATTTCGTCCCTAACAATCCACACCAGGACCGTGATCCTGATAGAGTAAGGTGTACTCCTGATATATATCGTATGCTCTCAAAAACAGCACCAGAGAGGTACGCAAGTACACAGGTAGCAATGTTCCATAGATTCGAGGGTCAAGACAGAAGACTCCCAGTTTATGAATTGACTATTACACTCCAAAACTTTGAACAACAGTTTCCACCATCACATGCTTCCATTGCAGCTATAGTAGCAGAAGAAGTAGGTGAGATTAAGGAGACACAGAAAACTATACTGGAGGAACTGTCATTACTGATGAATAGGGATGAACCTGTGTCAGTATTGGAAACACCTGATGAAGATGAGCATGACCCAAAGAATCTGATGAAGCAATTGATCAAACTGTTGAAAGTCTCGGCCACCAAAGGCAACCGCCCCTCTGCACGAGCAAATGACGGCAGTAAAATCATGTCACGTGTGGCCATGTGGAGCTTCTTACGAGAAAACGGAGAGGACATGAGGAAGTGGCATAAAAAACCCACTCCTGCACTGCGAGCACGGGTGAGAGAACTACAGCAGAGATCAGCCATCAACAAAATTGCCTCCGTCACTGCAGGTAACCAATAGAGGGGCCCTGCCCTCAGCCAGGGGAGGGGAAGGGATAATAGAGTGTATTGGACTGTGTGGATTCGGTGGCCTGGCTCATTAGAGCCACAAAGATATAAGGCACTGGTGGACACTGGTGCACAGTGCACTCTGATGCTCTCGAGTTATAAAGGGACAGAGTTGATTCATATTTCTGGAGTGACTGGGGGTTCTCAGGAACTGTCTGTGTTGGAGGCAGAAATAAGCCTCACCGGTAAAACCTGGCAGAAGCATCCCATAGTGACTGGACAGGGGGCTCCATGCATACTCGGTATTGACTATCTCAGAAGGGGAAATTTCAAGGACCCCAAGGGATACCGATGGGCTTTTGGAATAGCTGCTGTAGATGCAGACAACATTCAGCAGCTGTCTATTTTACCTGGCCTGTCAGAAGATCTGTCTGTTATGGGGGTACTGAAAGTGAAAGAGCAGCAGGTACCAATTGCTACAAAAACAGTCCACAGATGGCAGTACCGCACCAACAGGGATTCCTTGCTCCCCATTCATAACTTGATCCGTCAGCTAGAGAGCCAGGGAGTGATCAGCAAAACTCACTCACCTTTTAACAGCCCCATATGGCCGGTGCGTAAAGCCAGTGGAGAATGGAGGCTGACGGTAGATTACCGTGGCCTGAATGAAGTCACACCCCCACTGAGTGCAGCTGTGCCAGATATGTTGGAGCTGCAATATGAACTGGAGTCAAAGGCAGCCAAGTGGTATGCCACCATTGACATTGCCAATGCATTCTTTTCTATTCCTTTGGCCACAGAGTGCAAACCACAGTTTGCTTTCACCTGGAGGGGCGTTCAGTACACCTGGAACCGTTTGCCCCAGGGGTGGAAACACAGCCCAACCATTTGCCATGGGCTGATTCAAACCACACTGGAACAGGGTGGGGCACCTGAGCACCTCCAGTACATCGATGACATTGTTGTGTGGGGTGATACAGCAGAGGAAGTTTTTAAAAAAGGAGAGCGAATAATCCAAATTCTTCTGGGTGCTGGTTTTGCTATTAAACGGAACAAAGTGAAGGGACCTGCCCAAGAAATTCAGTTCCTGGGAGTAAAATGGCAAGATGGATGTCATCACATTCCAGGAGATGTGATTGACAAAATCACCAGTATGTCACCACCCACTAGCAAGAAAGAGAGACAGTCTTTTCTGGGTGTAGTAGGTTTTTGGAGGATGCACATCCCAAACTACAGCCTCATAGTAAGCCCCCTCTATCAAGTGACTCGAAAAAAGAATAATTTTGCATGGGGTCCTGAACAGCAGCAGGCCTTTGGGCAAATTAAGCAATAGATAGCCCGTGCTGTGGCCCTGGGGCCAGTACGGTTGGGACAGGACGTAAAAACAATCCTCTACACTGCTGCTGGAGCAAGGTCCCACTTGAAGTCTGTGGCAAAGAGCCTCTGGGGAGACCCGAGGCCGACCCCTTGGATTTTGGAGCAGAGCGTACAGGGGTTCAGAGGAGTGCTACACTCCAACTGAGAAGGAGATTTTGGCAGCATACGAGGGGGTTCGGGCTGCCTCTGAAGTAACTGGCACTGAGACGCAGCTTCTCCTGGCACCTCGACTGCCAGTGCTGAACTGGATGTTCAAAGGAAAGGTTCCCCCCACCCATCATGCTACCGATGCCACCTGGAGTAAGTGGATTGCACTGATTACACAACGAGCTCAGATGGGGAACCTCAACCGTCCAGGAATCCTGGAGGTGATCATGGACTGGCCTGAAGGTATGAAATTTGAAACATCACCATCAGAGGAGATACCACGTGCTAAAGAGGCCCCACCATATAATGAACTAACAGAAAATGAAAAGACATATGCCCTGTTCACTGATGGATCATGTCGTATCGTTGGGAAGCATCGCAGATGGAAGGCTGCTGTGTGGAGCCCCACACGACAAGTTGCAGAGGCCACTGAAGGAGAAGGAGAATCAAGTCATTTTGCAGAGGTAAAAGCTCAGAATGCAAGGCGGCGCTCTGCCTGGGCGCATTCCTCTCGGCTGCCGTGGAGGTTCAGCACGTGTGCTTCCCCTGCAGTTTTCTCCTTAACATAAGCTCACAGCTTTTGGTTTGGAAATTTTCTCTCTCTCTCAATTGTTCAATTTTATTTGATTTAGTAAAGTTACCGTTCCTTCTCAGATCGTGCCGTTGTTTTCTTGTAGACCCATCTCTTCTCGCTGTTTCCTCCTCCCCCTCCCGTAGCGCGGCTCTGCTCGGGCGGCCATGCGGCCACTGACAGTTTTTTTTTTTTTTCTCTTTTTCCTCTCCTCAATCCCTTCTTTCTTTCCCTTGGGTCACTGTCACGGATAACACTGTGACACTCTTTAAATACACTACATGATGTTATGATGTGGAATACCTGTACCAAAAATCATAAAACCATGACACAGCACTTGGAGTACCTTGAGAGTTTGCATAACTTGGGATCATGGAGGACTTGGGGAGCTTGCAGGATCTGAGGTACTTGGATGACCTGGGGACCTTGGAGGACCTGGGATTTTGGAGGACTCAGGGAGTTTTCAGGACCATGGGATCTTGAAAGACCAGAGAGCTCCGTAAACTTGGTATCTTGCAAAACATAGGGGTCTTGCAGAACCTGGTGGTCTTGGTGGACTTGTTTTGCTTGGAGGACCTGTCGAGCTTGTGGAACATGAGGGATCTAGGAGGTACTGGGGAGCTTGGAGGACCTGGGGAGCATGGAGGAACTTGGGATATTGCTTAATCTGGTGCTGTCGGGGATTTTGGAGAACTTATAGATCATGGAGGACCTGGAAATTGTGGAGGACTTGGGAAACTTACCTGCGTACCTGTGGAGTTTGAGGACCTGTGGAGCTTAAAGAACCTGGAATCTTGGAGGACTTGGGGAACTTGCAGGACCAGGGTGCTTTGTGGACGGTGGGATCTTGGAGAATTTGGGTATGTTGGAAAATTGGGAGTCTTGCAGGACTTAGCAATCTTGGAGAACTTGAGGGGCTTGGAGAACATGGGGAGCTTGCAGGACTTGGAAAGAATGAGGACCTGGGAAAACTTGGGGGGCTTGGAGAACCTTAGGAGCTTTCAGTACCTGGGAAGTTTGTAGGATCTGTGTGGGGTAAGTAACTCCCAAGAACGGTACTTCACAAAGAAATAGTATAGATGAGATGATGATATATTTTGAGTAGTTCTATATAGACAGTATACAAATAATACAAAAGAGAAGATGGCTCACATTCAGAATGACAAGGCTTGCAGGGGAATCTACAAGGCAGGGATCTCCAAGAAGAGATCCTTCCCTGGTGGTGGTCAGCCCTTAAATGGGGTTTGGGAGAGGTGGAGCCAGGCTCCACCCCTTCCAATCACACAGGTATATCACCTTCACCTGTGGCCCCATGGCTGACTCAGTGCTCACCTCAGGTGACCAATCAGTGGTTCAGGCCGTGATTCAGCAGTTCCCATACAATCTGGGAGCTGGGAATTTTGGGGAGCTTAGAGAAATTCAGTCTCTTGAAGGACTTCTAGAGCTTGGAGGACCTGGGGAGCTTGTATAGGCATGCATCAACCAGTTAGAGAGTCTCTCAGTTCTGATAGCATCAGTAGTTTTCTTCCTATGGTTCTGCTTTACTGTGTTCAGCATACGTCTTATATACCATTCTTACAGATGTATGGGAACTACTGAATCACAGCCTGAACCACTGATTGGTCACCTGAGGTGAGCACTAAGTCAGCCATGGGGCCACAGGTGGAGGTGATATACCTGTGTGATTGGAAGGGGTGGAGCCTGGCTCCACCTCTCCCAAACCCCATTTAAGGGCTGACAACCACCAGGGAAGGATCTCTTCTTGGAGATTCCTCCTACGTGGAGTCCCCTGTGAGCCTTGACATCCTGAAGGTGAGCCATCCTCTCTTTTGAATTATTTGTATCCTATCTATATAGAACAACTCAAAATATACCATCATCTATACTATTTCTTTGTGAAGCACTATCCTTGGGAGTTATTTATCCTATGCTTAGCAAACCAAGCAGGCCTAGTGATAATAATTTGTACTTACCCAACATGTCCTTTATCTGGAGCATGCTTAAATGTGCTGGGGGGAGAATGTTACCCCCCTAGACCAGACAATCCCTGGTCTAATTCCAGGGTTCATGGGGTCACCCTACTATGGGTTGGCGTCCATTATTGAGAAATGGGGACCCCTGCGGGTTCCAGGGACTGCCTCTCCCTCCCCAACTTTTTTGACTTCTAGGATTAGATAAGGACATACTCATTACTAAGGAGCGGCAGCTAACTGCCTCTGCAGTAGCCTGGTCTCTAGTAACAGCCATACTCAAATTAGATACTGCAAATGTTAATATGGAGACTGAAAATCAGTTATTACGAGACCGTATTGAGAAACTGGAGCAACAGCTGGGTACATTAACAACCAAAAAGCCTGGCCTAAATGTCCCCACGAGACAAATACGGAATATATTGGTAGAAGACACCCAAAAATCAGAGGAAGAAGACTCTGATATGACAGGGAAAAAGATCTAAGGCAGATCTTGAAACTCCATCTATGATGGACCCATTTGAGATTTGGCCTATCATAACTCAAAAAACAAAAAAGGTACAGGATAGACCAGCAGGGGTGCCTCCTGACCAATGGCCCCCTGCAGAAACCTGCCTCCATGTAACTGCTCGTCCGTATACAGCTAATGAGTTGATGGACCTAGTACAACGATTCCATCAGAAACCAAGGGAAAGCATACCATCATGGCTCCTAAGGTTATGGGATGCAGGAGCTGAAAGTGTTTTAGTAAATGGAACGGAAATGTCAAAATTAGCATCTATAACAATAAACCTGGCCTTAAGACAAAGATTATATGCAGTCGTCCACTACAATGATGAAAACCATTCTATTATAGATTGGTTGATGGCTGCATGCCGCTTAACATGGCCCAACAAAACCGATATCCCTCTTAATACTGGTTTGTGGTCTTCTATGGAGGACCTCCAGACCTACATCAGAGAACTAGGTATGAGGGAGGCTATGTACGCGGACACTTTTGAAAGCCCCGATACAGAGAAATTTACAGCAGGCATGTGAGATCTAATACTGCAGCAGGCCCCCTCCCACCTATACAGGATGTTAGTTTCTATATTAAATCTGTTGGTGGCCTTAGAAGCCATCATACAGCAGGCAGCCCAGTTGGTGGCAGATTTAGGGGAAATGGAGCGCATAAGAAGCAAGCGCTATGTTTGTATAGTGGAAGAAGCTGAGGCCTTCCCTATTAAAACTAGAAAGCCTGCTCAATGGGTACCCTGATCAGGCCCTGTATGGATATCCCAAAGGACCGTGTTTAACGACCACATACGGGCTGGGGTTGCATTTGTCAAAATCGATGGTCAACCCAATCATGTTTTGTTACAGCTGTGGAAACAGCTTAAAAATGATCAAAAACTTCAGAGTGCTCCCAGAAAATCGGGAGTACGAATTATACAAGAAACACCGACAACAAACTGGAATCTGGCAGATTTCATAATACCGAAGAGATCTGGGAAAGTTCATGGATTAACAAAAAACACTGGTCCTCATAGGGCCTACAGATGTGACCAGAGGCCCTATGTAGAACTGACAATATTCTGGTCTAAGACAAATGTACAGAAAGAGATGGCTCTAGTGGAAACTGGTGCAGAAACATCAATTATATATGGAGATCCGTCAAAGTTTAAGGGCAATAGAGTGATGATTGGTGTGTTTGGGGGACAGTCTATTCCAGTCACCCAAGCATGGTTGAAATTGGGGGTTGGGTGTCTCCCGCCCCGGGAGTATAAGGTGTCGATTGCCCCAATTCCAGAATATATCCTAGGCATAGACATTCTATGGGGTCTGGCTCTCCAGACGACTGTGGGAGTGTTCAGACTATGGCAGAGGTACGTTAGTATCTGGGCAATATGGATAATATTGAGGGGCCATGCCAAACGTAAACCCATTTGTTTGCCAAAACCATGCCGGATTCCTAATGTAAGGCAGTACAGACACCCGTGGGGCAAGAAGAAATATCAAAGACAGTGCAGGAATTAGAGAAAGTAGGTATTATAAGACCTGCACACAGCCCATATAATTCCCCCATATGGCCAGTACGGAAGTCGGATGGAACATGGAGAATGATGGTGGATTATAGGGAACTGAATAAGGTCACGCCGCCCTTCCATGCGGCCGTACCCAATATTGCCTCCTTAATGGAGGCTCTTAGTAGGGAAATTAAAACCTACCATTGTGTCCTGGATTTAGCAAATGCGTTTTTTAGCATACCTAATGTTAAAGAACCACAGGATCAATTTGCGTTTACGTGGGGAGGCAGTCAGTGGACCTTTCAGGTCTTGCTAGAGCGGTACGTGCACTCACCAATGTACTGTCATAATTTGGTGGCACATGACCTGGCTGATTGGAGAACACCGAACAATGTGAACCTATACCACTATATTGATGACCTCCTGTTAACATCTGACTCACTGGAAGCAGTAGGGGAGGCAGCAGATTCATTAACTGCCTGTCTAAGTGAAAGAGGATGGGCTATCAATCCTCAAAAAGTGCAAGGTCCAGGACTGTCTGTAAAATTTCTAGGGGTAGTCTGGTCAGGAAAGACCAAAGTGTTACCTGATGTCATAGATAAGGTTCAGGCATTTCCAGTCCCTACAACACCCAAGCAGCTGCAGGAATTCCTGGGTATATTGGGATATTGGTGTTCCTTTATACCTCATTTGGCGCAGCTGCTGAGACCTTTATATAGACTTACCAAAAAGGGCCAAATATGGGATTGGGGGAGAACAGAACAGGATGCTTTCCAACAGGCGAAACAGGTGGTTTAAACAAGCCCAGGCACTGGGTATATTTGATCCTACCCTCCCAGCTGAGCTAGATGTTCACGTAACTCAAGATGGCTTTGGCTGGGGCCTGTGGCAATGTCAGAGTTCTGTTCGGACCCCCATTGGATTTTGGTCTCAGGTGTGGCATGGAGCAGAGGAAAGATATAGTATGATTGAAAAACAGTTATTGGCTGCCTATTCCGCATTACAAGCGGTAGAGCCAATAACCCAAATG
This sequence comes from Cyrtonyx montezumae, assembly GCF_038088225.1. NCBI lineage: Eukaryota > Metazoa > Chordata > Aves > Galliformes > Odontophoridae > Cyrtonyx > Cyrtonyx montezumae. The sequence continues at coordinate 33,902,294 of NW_027072045.1, forward strand.
GCCGAAGTTATAGTCAAGACTACATTGCCAATCCAGGGGTGGGTAAGAGATCTGACCCACCTTCCTAAGATGGGGTTGGCCCAGGCACAGACGGTGGCACGATGGGTCGCCTATCTCAGACAGAAGAGTAGTCTGTCTTCCTCACCGTTGAAACAAGAGCTCCAGAAGATTATTGGCCCAGTAACGTATCATAGTGATGCACCAAAACAAACTTTGGTTGCTCCACCATAGAAGATTCCTGTCCAGGAAGGAAAATATCCTATCCCTGAAGATGCCTGGTACACGGATGGGTCCAGCAAGGGCAACCCAAGTAAGTGGAGAGCAGTAGCGTACCATCCTGCCACAGACACAATATGGTTTGAAGAGGGGGATGGTCAATGCAGCCAGTGGGCAGAGCTGCAGGTGGTGTGGATGGTTATAACCAAAGAACCTGGTGATGGTATCCTGAATATTTGCACAGATAGTTGGGCTGTGTAATGGGGGCTCACTCTTTGGATTGCACAGTGGGCCACCAAGGATTGGACTATCCTCTCCTGACCGATCTGGGGCAAAGATATGTGGTTAGACATATGGAATGCAGTCAAACACAGAACTGTGCGTGTCTACCACGTTTCTGGTCATCAACCCCTACAGTCACCAGGAAATGATGAAGCCGACACACTGGCCCGAGTTAGATGGTTTGAGAACTCGCCATCGGAGAATATCGCTTACTGGCTACATCAAAAGCTGCGGCATGCTGGGCAGAAGACCTTGTGGGCAGCCGCTAAAGCGTGGGGACTGCCCGTACAACTATCGGACATCGCTCAAGCATGCTGAGACTGTGACGCCTGCTCTAAGATAAGACTGAGGTCGTTGCCTGAAACTACAGCCCATCTTGCTAGAGGACACAATCCTCTACAGAGGTGGCAGGTTGATTATATTGGGCCCCTCCCCTGGTCTGAGGGGGCGAGATATGCCCTAACCTGTGTCGACACCGCAACTGGGCTAATGCAGGCCTATCCAGTACCAAAAGCCAACCAGGCATACGCTATAAAGGCACTCACAAGGTTGATGGCTGCCTACGGGACACCGCAAGTCATCGAGAGTGACCAAGGAAGTCATTTCACGGGTGCAGTGATACAACGCCGGGCAGAAGAAAATAATATTGAGTGGTGATTCCACCTGCCATATAATCCAATGGGGGCAGGCCTTATCGAACATTACAATGGTATTCTCAAGGCTGCTGTCACGGTGTTGTCCGTTGACAGTGACCCAAGGGAAACCGAGAAGGGAGAGGGGAGAGAAAAAGAAACTGCGTCAGTGGCCGTGCGGCCACCCGAGCAGAGCTGCGCTCCGGGAAGACGAGGGGGAAACAGCGGGAAGAGATGGGCCTACAAGAAAACAACGGCACGATCTGAGAAGGAACGGTAACTTTACTAAATCTAATAAAATTGAACAATTGAGAGAGAGATAAAAATTTCCAAACCAAAAGCTGTGAGCTTACGTTAAGGAGAAAACTGCAGGGGAAGCACACGTGCTGAACCTCCACAGCAGCCCAGAGGAACGCGCCCAGACAGAGAGCCGCCTGGCATCCGTGCGGAGCTCTGCCCCTCCCCTCTGCTGCTCCCACAGCATTAACTCCTTAACTGCTGCATGATGCTCTGATGTGGAATACCGGCATCAAAACCACAAAACCACAACAGCTGCCCTGAAGACAGACTCTCAGTTCCTGCAGGGGTGGACAAAGAGACTCCACGAGACCCTGCGGGACCTGAATGAGAGACCTAGAGACGGCAGACCCAGTGCCTTGAAAATGTTACAGACAACATGGGCCTCCCCACTTAGGATCCAAATTACGGGCACCGATAATGAAGTGAGACCTCAGATTGGCTGTGAGAACAATCTTCTGCTCCCTGCCCCCGAGGACCTAAAACCAGGTACCAATAAAATAAAATGGCCCTGGAAGGTGCAGGTAGGACCACGATGGTGCGGCCTACTTGCACCTTGGGCGAGATTATTTGAGGTGGGGGGTTTGGTAGCCCCTCCGGTAATTGGTACATGGCCTTCTGAATTCATGACCAACACTCCAGCCTTTATTGCTAAGGGGACCCCTATCATGTCTCTGTGGTAGATCAGGACACCCCCTTTGGTGCCTGATATAGTTGTACAGCCACAGACATCGGGTCAAAGGGTTTGGTACAGGCGTCCAGGGCATGCCCCTGTACAAGCTGAAGTGTTGATCCAAGATAGGAATACGGCCTGTATCTTACCCTGCAGGGTGGACCTTCCCCTCTTGGTACCTTTAAAACACTTATATTATTCCCCATAAGTCTATGAGTCTCCGGAAGGAACCAAACAATGCTGCTGTGTTCCAGAGTTGCCATAAGACCATGTGCGGCATCTGGTGATGGTCTAACCAGGACTGATGAAGCATAAGATGGACCTGCACTGTGTGATTGCATCCTTCCAGTAGATACCACCGAGCACTGGCCCAAAGGAGAGTTCAACTGATATGCCAATCATCACTCATCTCGGATTACATCAACATGTGTTGTGATGGGCAATTATGTAAGCGTTGTGATGTATTGGGTCTCTGTATCAAAGGGGGCTCACCTTATGGTTGCTTGATCTATGGTTCATGTTGTGAAGGGGTGGAGTGCATAGGAACTGCTGAATCATGACCTGAACCACTGATTGGTCACCTGAAGTGAGCACTGAGTCAGCCATGGGGCCACAGGTGAAGGTGATATACCTGTGTGATTGGAAGGGGTGGAGCCTGGCTCCTCCTCTCCCAAACCCCATTTAAGGGCTGACCACCACCAGAGAAAGATCTCTTCTTGGAGATCCCTGCCTCGTAGATTCCCCTGCAAGCCTTGTCATTCTGAACGTGAGCCATCCTCTCTTTTGTATTATTTGTATACTGTCTATATAGAATACTCAAAATATACCATCATCTATGCTATTTCTTTGTGATGTACCATCCTTGGGAGTTCTTTACCCTACAACTGACAAAAGATTCCTGTTCCTTAACAATTCTTCTTATTAATTAATTAGCCATAGATTCTCCCAGACAACAGTGATAAGTGATGACAGGCCCCAGGCCTCCTAACAGTGGCAGGATTTTCAGCACCCACTACACGTCTTATTGCTTGTCTTTAGAGATAGTTTACAGTCCGATCTCACAAGGCTTCACAGTGATAAGGTCTAACAAAGAGTCTGATATTTTTTTTTTGTCTCACTTACAGTTACATATTCCTCCACGTCTCTTCCTTCTTTATTAATAAAAAGGAGCAGTTCATAGCATCCTGTATCATTTTTTGTATACGCTGTAACAAACATGGGATGCAAACTAAAACAAAGAGAAAAGCAATACGATAAACTAATCCTAATTTTACCACATTGTGTATCCATCCTCAAAAACCTCCAGAGTCTTCCAAATATATCCCAGTGTATGGGAAGTGGTAAATCAGGGCCTGAACCACTGATTGCTCACCTGAAGCATGCACTGAGTGAGCCACAGAAGCACAGGTAAGGAAAACTCACCTGTGTGAGTGGAAAAGGTGGAGTCTGGCTCTACCTCTTCCAGACCCTATTTAAGGGCTGACCTGCAATAGGGAGGTATCCCTCCACTGTGGATTTTTGAGCCATCATCAACCGTCTGCAACATGTGAGCCTTTCTTTATTTTCTGATTGTGTCAACGGTTTGCGGGACAGTTTGACCTGGTACCGTGACAATTGAGGCAGGGGACCCACGGGCCCACGCCCCGGGGAAGGGGAAAGGGAAAAAGGAGAAGGGAGATAGGCCTAGGAACAAAACAGTCGCAACGATCTGAGGAGGAAAGCTAATTTACTAAATAGATATCAGAAAGGAAAAATAACACAATATAATATAATTGGAATTGAGGCAAATAGATCAAATAAAATGAGCAAGAGAGAGTGTCTGATAAACTGAAGGCCTTACGCTAACGCTGAAGGCGGACGGCTGCAACAAACACCCACTGCCGAGCTCGGTCCCAAAGGGAAGAGAGAGTCCCGTGACCGCAGACAGTTTTTATCTTTCCCTCTGAGCGTAAACACGTAAGAACGCAAAGCATCACAAAGTCCTCTGGGGAATGTGGTTCTCTTCTGAGACAGGTACACCCAGAACTATCAATGATCCACAGAGCTGGAGCATTAACTCCTTAACTCCCAATACACCACATGATGTTATGATGTGGAATATCAACAATACAACAAAAATCACAAAACCATAACATTCCACCCCTTATTCAACATCATTACATCATGCTTAATATGTATATATACGTAAGGAAACAATGATTAACAAGCATTACATACAAACACATACAACATACATATATACATAGTAATAGAATTACTGAGGGTGCTCTCCCCACATCAAATTCCCTTGTGGTACAAATTGAACATCCCCATTCTTCTGCAGCACCCACCAGGTATACCCAGGTCCCTGAGCAAAAACATTTCCACGGAGAGGTTTGCCCTCACCAGAAGCTGGAAGAACCCAAACTGCTTTTCCCAACATGTTCTTCACATGTACTACAGGGACCTTATCTCCCTCTACAGTAGGTAGTGAGCTGGATTGGGCAGGACCATCGCGATTGATGGATCCTCTGGTGTTGAACAACCAGGTGGCTTCTGACAAATTCTTCTCCCGGTGCTTAAATGTTCCGCTACCCATTGCTTTCAATATTGTTTTTAACAACCCATTGTACCTTTCAATTTTACCAGAAGCTGGTGCATGATAGGGGATATGATAAATCCACTCGATGCCATGATCTTTGGCCCAAGTATTTACAAGAGAATTTTTGAAATGAGTTCCATTATCGGACTCAATTCTTTCTGGAGTGCCGTGTCTCCATAGGACTTGTTTCTCGAGCCCTAAGATGGTGTTTCGGGCAGTAGCATGGGGTACTGCATATGTTTCAAGCCACCCAGTAGTTGCCTCTACCATGGTGAGCACATAACGCTTACCACTGCGAGATCGTGGCAAGGTGATATAATCAACCTGTCACGCCTCCCCATATTTATACTTTTGCCATCGCCCTTCCCCCCAAAGAGGTTTCATCATCTTGGCTTGTTTAATTGCGGCGCACGTATCACAGTCATGGATAACCTGTGCAATAGCATCCATAGTTAAGTCCACCCCTCGGTCTCTAGCCCACTTATATGTTGCATCTCTTCCTTGATGGCCCGAGGTCTCATGGGCCCACCGAGCTAGAAATAATTCACTCTTGTGTTGCCAGTCCAAGTCTGCTTGAGCCACCTTAACTTTGGCAGCTCAATCTACCTGATGGTTATTTTGTTGTTCTTCGGTTGCCCGGCTCTTAGGAACATGAGCATCTACATGGCAGACCTTTACAACCATATTCTTTATTCAGGCAGCAATGTTTTTCCACAGTTCAGCAGCCCAAATAGGTTTACCCCTCCGTTGCCAACTATTTTGTTCCCACTGCTGTAACCACCCCCATAAAGCATTTGCCACCATCCATGAGTCAGTATAAAGATAAAGCACTGGCCACCTCTCATGTTCAGCAATATCTAAGGCCAGCTGGACAGCCTTTACCTCTGCAAACTGACTTGATTCTCCTTCTCCTTCAGTGGCCTGTGCAACTCGTCGCGTGGGGCTCCACACAGCAGATTTCCATCTGCGGTGCTTATCTACAATGCGACACGATCCATCTGTGAACAGGGCGTATCTCTTTTCGTTGTCTGGTAGTTCATTATATGGTGGGGCTTCTTTAGCACGTGACACCTCCTCTGCTGGCGTTCTTCCAAACTTTTTACCTTCAGGCCAGTCCATGATCACTTCTAGGATTCCTGGATGACTGAGGTTCCCCATCTGAGCTCGCTGTGAAACCAGAACAATCCACTTACTTCTAGTGGCATCAGTTAGCATGATGGGTGGAGGGAACCTTTCCTTTGAACATCCAGCTCAGCACTGGCAGTCGAGGTGCCAGAAGGAGCTGCATTTCAGTACCTATTACTTCAGAAGCAGCTCGAACCCCCTCATACGCGGCTAAGATCTCCTTCTCAGTCGGAGTGTAGCGCTCCTCAGACCCCCTGTACGCCCAACTCCAGAATCCAAGGGGTCGGCCTGAGGTCTCTCCAGAAGCTCTTTGCCACAAACTCCAAGTGGGACCTTCCTTTCCAGCAGCAGTGTAGAGGATGTTCTTTACATCCTCTCCCGTCCGCACTGGCCCCAGGGCCACAGTACGGGCTATCTCCTGCTTAATTTGCTTAAAAGCCTGCTGCTGCTCAGGGCCCCACACAAAATCATTCTTCTTCCGCGTCACCCAAAAGAGAGGGCTCACAGAGAGACTGTAGTTTGGAACATGCATTCTCCAAAAGCCCACTACACCCAAAAAAGCTTGGGTCTCTGTCTTACTTGTGGGTGGAGACATGGCAGTGATTTTGTTAATCACATCTTTAGGGATGTGACGACGTCCATCTTGCCACTTTATACCTAGGATCTGGATTTCCTGTGCAGGCCCTTTCACTTTGCTTCGCTTGATAGCAAAGCCAGCTCATAGGAGAATTTGGATAATCTGCTCTCCTTTCTCAAAGACTTCCTCTGCTGTATTGCCCCATACAGCAGTGTCATCAATGTATTGCAGATGCTCAGGAGCACCACCCTGTTCCAATGCAGTTTGGATCAACCCATGACAAATGGTTGGGCTGTGCTTCCACCCCTGGGGCAAACGGTTCCAGGTGTACTGAACTCCCCTCCAGGTGAAAGCAAACTGTGGCCTGCATTCTGTGGCCAGAGGAATTGAAAAGAAGGCATTGGCAATGTCAATGGTGGCATACCACTTGGCTGCTTTTGACTCCAGTTCATACTGGAGTTGTAACATGTCCGGTACAGCAGCACTCAGTGGGGGTGTGACTTCATTCAGGCCATGGTAATCTACCGTCAGCCTCCATTCTCCACTGGCTTTACGCACCGGCCATATGGGGCTGTTAAAAAGTGAGTGAGTTTTGCTGATCACTCCCTGTCTCTCTAGCTGACGGATCAAGTTATGAATGGGGAGCAAGGAATCCCTGCTGATGCGGTACTGCCATCTGTGCACCGTTTTTGTAGCAATTGGTACCTTTTGCTCCTCCACTTGTAGCAACCCCACAACAGACGGATCTTCTGACAGGCCAGGTAAAACAGATAGCTGCTTAATGTTGTCTGTGTCCACAGCAGCTATTCCAAAAGCCCATCGGTACCCCTTGGGATCCTTAAAGTGCCCCCTTCTGAGATAGTCAATACCGAGTATGCATGGAGCCCCCTGTCTGGTCACTATAGGATGCTTCTGCCAGTCTTTACCAGTGAGGCTTATTTCTGCCTCCAACACAGACAATTCCTGAGAGCCCCCAGTCACTCCAGAGATATGGATCAGTTCTGTCCCTTTATAACTCGAAGGTATTAGAGTACACTGTGCACCAGTATCCACCAGTGCCTCATATTTTTGTGGTTCTGATGTGCCAGGCCACCGAATCCACACAGTCCAATACACTCTATTATCCCTCTCCCTCCTCTGGCTGAGGGCAGGGCCCCTCTATTGGTTACCTGTAGTGACAGGAACAACTTCACTGGTCGTTGGTCTGTGTTGTAATTCTCTCACCCGTGCTCACAGTGCAGGGGTGGGTTTTTGATGCCATTCCTTCATATCTTCTCCATTTTCACGTAAGTAACTCCACAGAGCCGCGCGTGACATGAAGCTAGTGCTGTCATTTGCTCAAGCAGGACGGCGTTTGCTTCTGAAAGCTGCAATCTTTTCAACCCTATCAATCAGTCGGGATACTTTCTCTAACACGTCTTCCATCTGTACTTCTAACCTTGATATGGCTGAAATGGAAGCGTGTGATGGCGGAAATTTTTGTTCAAAGTTTTGAAGTGTAAGAATCAGTTCAAAAACTGGGGGTTTTCTGTCTTGGTCCTCATATCTGTTGAACGTTGTCACTAGTGTACCGGCGTACCTTTCTGGTGCTGTTTTTGAAAGCTTCTGACATATTTCAGGTGTACTCCTTACTTTCTCTGGATCATGGTCCCGATCTTCAGGATCAATCGTGGGATCATACAGCATTTCCGCCACAGCTGTTTCTCTCAAATACTGGATGCCTTCCTCAATAGTTTTCCATCTTTTCACTTTAGGTGCCAGGTCACTCTTGTAGGGATATCTTTCCCTCACAGCTACTAACGTTCGTTGCCAGGGGGTGGCGATTCCATCCATATACCTGCTGATCCCTCTGTCGACAGCTGGGTCACGGGCAATGTTTCCTAGTTGGCGAGCTTCATTACTGTCGAGGGACACGCTGTTGGCCCCGTTGTCCCAACACCGAAGCAACCAAGTGACAATACTCTCATCCGGACGTCGAATAAACTCCTTTCTTGAGCCTTGGATCTCAGACATTTTCATGGGTCGACGAAACGTGGTAACTTTGACTCTCTCATCATCCTCATCATCACTATGTCCATGCCTCTCACTTTTCTTTGTTGCCTTTCTTGGTGGTGGTGGTGTTGAGGACCCCCCCTCGCCTGGATCTTCCTCTTCTTTCGCCACCTCTTCTTTGCGTTCTAGGCGTGAGGACACACGTTTCCATTTCTGGCCTTCCACCGGGGCAACTGACTTTGATACTGATACTGCTGGTCAGATGTGCCTGGGAGGTTTTCCTCTTTGGCCTGAGCCTCAGTTTGGACACTCTCTCTCTCTCCCGAACAGTATATATGCCTCGGTAAGCATAAGCCAAGCCCCAGATAAGCTGTTCCACCTCAGATCTTTCTGAGCCACAACACCCATTACTCAGATACAGGCCTAGCTCCTCAGGATCCTGCAAGTGTTCAGGAGTAAAATCCCATGGCACCGGCGGACCCCATGCTTCTAATTTCTTTCCTAAAACTTTCCACTTTCCCTGCCATTCAACATTCTCTGTTTCTGGGAGGAGCTTCCTCCACATGGTGTAAAGTGCCATTATAAGGGATACATTCAGGAGGACTAATATCCCAAATGCTAACATAGTCCCTAAGCTGTAATCTTAAAAATTCATAAGGAACTGAGAGGAGAACTTGGACACCCATTCAAATATTGTTTGGTTTGTTAACATGGTATCGTTTGTTTCATTAGTCGGGGTGCCCAGGTATTTGGTAGGTGCCTCCCTCACTGCTTTTAGTTTGTCATATAGGGACCAGGCTCCATAGATCAGACTGGCAAGCTTAACCAAGTTCCAGTACGTTTTGAGCATTAAAAGGGAAAAAGCAATGAAATACAATCCCTGTAAGGGCAGTTTTAACAGAAACAGTAAAAACATTTTTTTTTTCTTTTACTCAAACAAGCCGGCAGCACCTGAAAAGTTTACAAATATCCCAGAAGAACTGGCAGTACGCCTGGACTTCAAGGTCATATTTTGCCGTACAGGACCTGCAGTACAGATAAGCTTCCTAACAAAAGACAGAGATTCACTCTAAAAGTATGTCTCTGCCCGGCTAAAGCAGCTAGTTTTGCCCCACATTGGGCGCCAAAAATGTCACCGGTTTGCGGGACAGTTTGACCCGGTACCGTGACAATTGAGGCAGGGGACCCACGGGCCCACACCCCGGGGAACGGGAAAGGGGAAGGAGGAAAACGGAGAAGGGAGATAGGCCTAGGAACAAAACAGCGGCAACGATCTGAGGAGGAAAGCTAATTTACTAAATAGATATCAGAAAGGAAAAATAACACAATATAATATAATATAATTGGAATTGAGGCAAATGGATCAAATAAAATGAGCAAGAGAGAGAGTGTCTGATAAACCGAAGGCCTTACGCTAACGCTGAAGGCGGACGGCTGCAACAAACACCCACTGCCGAGCTCGGTCCCAAAGGGAAGAGAGAGTCCCGTGACCGCAGACAGTTTTTATCTTTCCCTCTGGGCGGAAATATGTAAAAATGCAAAGCATCGCAAAGTCCTCTGGGGAATGTGGTTCTCTTCTGAGACAGGTACACCCAGAACTATCTATGATCCACAGAGCTGGAGCATTAACTCCTTAACTCCCAATACACCACATGATGTTATGATGTGGAATATCAACAATACAACAAAAATCACAAAACCATAACAGATTACCACCCCAATAAGCCTTACAAAATATACCATCCACCTCCATTATTTCCTGTGGATTCTGTTCTTTCGGGTTATTCACCCTACTCTCACCTATCATCTATTTGCAGTTTTTTAAACCCACTCTGCAAATCTTGAATACCCTTGTGTATCGATTCTTAATGGTCTGACAAATTCATACAACACATGCCTTCAAAGTCTTGACACACATGACCTTGAGCTAAAAGCACAAAATCTATGGCATCATGATTCTGTAACATAGCATGCCTACATCTAATAGCAGTCCACTTAAAGCCAAAGAGGTAGCATTTGTTTGTTTTGCCAGCCAGCATCCAAGCTTATTGAGCTTTAGCTGATGCAACACCTGGCGCTAAAAGGGATGATGCTACTATTCCCCCATGGTTCCAAAATTTTACATTATCCTGGCAGTCTGATTGGAAAAACATGTGGGGTTCACTTAAGGCATTTTCGGTGGTAATTATGGAGATACTGGGTGTTAGTAAAGTTAGCCTTCCCAATCTGCGTGGACCTCCTTTGATGTGAGAAGGGATTGCAGGCCATGCCCTATCCCCACAAATGAGAAAAACACCTGTTAGTAAGCTAAGTGGGCAGTTACTAGATTTTGATATGTCACCTGAAGTATAATTATATCAAGCAGAGTAGTTTTTATAAGCAACTAAACTAGAATTAACATAATGAATTAATGATTCATTCTTTCCACTATAGTTAGAATACAAACAGTAGTCCATTTTAACTGATCCCAATAATTCCAGTTCTTGTGGTTCAAGGTTGCTCTGCTGCAGATAGGGTACACATCCATCCCATCTGTCAACTACTTTGCTAGTGTTGGATGTTAGCCAAAAAGCAGCATTCGGTATGGGCAGGTTGTCCAGGGGTTGTCCCACCAAACAGTTTGAGAATGCGTTCCCAGGTGGTGCAGTTGACAAACAGTGTATCTTGTCCCATCCTGTTGGCAAGGGTGACCCATATGTTCTGTTTCGGTTGTACTGGAGTCTAAACTGCTGATGAGAGTGCAGTGATCATGTTACAGATGATGAGATGGGTGGCCAGACCCATTGTACTGGTACCCATCTTGGACCTGTTCCTGTTGAGACACATGCATAACCTTGACCCCCCAGGTTATCAATGAGTAGGACGCTTCCCATTGAATAATGCTCAAGTTTTTTGCCATCACGTGTGCTCTTTCCATTGCAGGAGTTAAAAGTATTACCACCAAAATGCCTACAAATTGGAGGGCCTTCTGCTGTCCAGCAATTTAAAAAGTTAAGGACATAGCATGCGTTAGCTATTCTTTCTTGAGGGGTCAACGGTGCACCACGTCTCAAAACTCAGTGATCCGAACGTGCTGTTTTGTTCGCCCTGCTACAGAGATAAGCACATTCAACTTCCTTCCCTAAGTCAATTCTCCACATTTCCCCATTTTTCTTTTTGCGCTAACAAAACAGCAGAAGATAGTTTGGACAGTAAGTGTTTTACAACGCCAAGTATTAATTTACTGCAAAATCATAACACAAATTGCATTAGTAACATAACTACACCTTGTACACAGCATCCCAAACACCTGATTTACAGGTCTCTTCATTTTGTGTAAAACTTTGTAACAGCATTGAAAGTTTCATTTAGCTTATCACAACTTAGTCGAGGCTTCAATAGTTAACACGCTGAATGTAAGAAAAGATACAAGGCAATCATATCATAATGACAAGAAATACTATTAAACTTATTAACAAAAGAACAAGCATATGTTCTACCTACAGCTTAAGTTCCTGCAACCTGAAAAAGTCCCTGAGGGTATCATTCTGTGTGAATCAGTAACTGATTAGGAAGAATCCTTTAATTTTTATATACTCTGATCTAGTTATTTTCTAATGTTCCCTAAGATTCATACAACATGTGCCCTTAAAATCATCACCATCATATCTTTGGTTAATAATGGAAGATCAGTGGTGGCACAACTTTGTTAAGTTACCTGTCAGATAGAATCAACATCAGTGGGTAAACCTGCTGGAGCATCACTAGTGGTATAAGTTTCCTTTGCTAGCTAACATCCTGACTTGGTGATTGTGACTAAAACTTGAATGGTGCTGTTCCAGGGTATGCTGGATATGAGAAATAGGACATCTCGAGAACAGGAGCAAGCAAACTGCACATTCAGAGTAGCACAAAGGGTTAAAGTTTAAGTCAACATACACTCAGACACACACACACATCTATTTTCAGATAGGAGTAAGCATGAAGCAGAAACTCCCTAAACAAATGCATTATTAGCTATTAAACCTTGTATCACCGGTTTGCGGGACAGTTTGACCTGGTACTGTGACAATTGAGGCAGGGGACCCACGGGCCCACACCCCGGGGAAGGGGAAAAGGGAAAAAGAAGAAGGGAGATGGGCCTAAGAACAAAACAGCGGCAACGATCTGAGGAGGGAAGCTAATGTAATAAATAAGATATCAGAAAGGAAAATAACACAATATAATATAATATAATTGGAATTGAGGCAAATGAATCAAATAAAATGAGCAAGAGAGAAAGAGTATCTGATAAACCGAAGGCCTTACGCTAATGCTGAAGGCGGACGGCTGCAACAAACACCCACTGCCGAGCTCGGTCCCGAAGGGAAGAGAGAGTCCCATGACTGCAGACAGTTTTTATCTTTCCCTCTGGGCGGAAATATGTAAAAATGCAAAGCATCGCAAAGTCCTCTGGGGAATGTGGTTCTCTTCTGAGACAGGTACACCCAGAACTATCGACGATCCACAGAGCTGGAGCATTAACTTTTTAACTCCCAATACACCACATGATGTCATGATGTGTAATGTCAGCAACACAACAAAAATCATAAAACCATAACACCTTGAGAAATGGCAAATAACCAGAAAGAAGAGAGAAAAGGAGCAAGCCAGTGGTGGATGCGAAAGGCAGTGCTAGCAAGGCGTCCCCTGCTTCAAGGTGCACTTTTCCTCTCTCACCCATCACAGATTTCCTCCAACTTTAATTCTTCTCAGAGTTTGCAAAGTTTTTTCCATTTGTACACTGCATATGCGTGGCCAGTGCATGATGCAGAATCTAAAAGGAACACCTGCTTGCAAAACAGAATAAAATACCAAAGTTAGCTCTATCTAAAAATATTTACAGTCATAAATATCAGTTGCCTTAAAGCTATCAGAATACTTTGTTCCTTCCCAAGATCATTCTTCTTCAGGGGCTTTTAGGTTACTAATATAGGTGCTAATTAAAGGAATCAGTGAACTTAAATATCTGTTGGGCAATATTTCTCTGTTAGAATCATATGTCAAATTGAAGTAAGATAGTGTGCTTTCATCTCATGTGATGCATAGTTATGAAGAACTATCCTGATTAATGAATTGAAAGAGAAGTGATCACTCTAAAACAAGATCATTCCTTTGCCTGGGATTCTTTTTCAGGTTTGTTTTAACAAATTGGAAAAGAGCTAATTGATAGGCTAATAACATCATAACTGTGTGTTCTTAATACAGTAAAAGTGCTATTTCCACAGACTCCAACATTGGTAACATCAAATCCTATCTAATTCACACTCGATTTACTACTAAAATAGAAGAAGCACACAGCAACCTAGATAATGCCTAATAATTCTAATTCTTAAGGCTAAGTTGGTAACACAGAAAAATCACCCATTTTTGTCATACTATGATCAGTGTTATTATTGAGATACCATTCAGTGGCTAATCCAGCTGTTTCTCATCACATACTATGGCATACATAAGTTATCAACAAATACAACAATTTGGAAAAAAAAAAGACAATAAGAAAGAAACACACAATCCCAGTCCTTATCAGAGTTGGATGCTATTTTCTGCCTTGAGATAAGGCCAAATGTATCACGCTGGAATCCATGTAAGGTACTCGTATCAGACAGGTTTGAAATGGGTCCGTCACTGATGGCAATGCTAGGCAAAATTCAGGATTGTTAATGATATTGCTCCATGTTACCCACATGTTTTTCCATTGATCCATCCGATGAATTGCAGTTATTCTGGTCATGCCAAGGGCGAACACAGTGAGCAGGAATCCAAATCGGTCCAATCTGATCTGTAGATCCTTCCCACGCGGAGTCCCCTGCAAGCCTTGTCATCCTGAAGGTGAGCCATCCTCACTTTTGTATTATTTGTATACCATCTATATAGAACTACTTAAAATATACCATCATCTATACTATTTCTTTGTGAAGTACCATCCTTGGGAGTTATTTACCCCACAAGTCCTCAATTCTTTTACAGATGTCGGGAACATATAGGGAATCAGCGACTAGATTTAGGGGCTCAATGCACCAATTCTCATAAGAAATTGTCTCTGAAGGACAGCCTTCAACTCTGCAATTTGTAGAGAATCAGCAGCTTTTATGGGCACATAACGGTGCTTCCATGTACCATCCCACCATGTACACGCTGCTTTCTTTGTCTTTTTTCCTGCATCAGTATTGTCATGGTTTTATGATTTTTGGTACTGGTATTCCACATCATAACATCATGTAGTGCATTTAGAGTTAAAGAGTTAATGCTCCAGCTCCATGGATCATCGATAGTTCCAGGTATACCTGTCTCAGAAGAGAAGAAGAACTACATTCCCCAGAGGACTTTGCAATGCTTTGCATTGTTACTTGTTTACGCTCAGAGGGAAAGATAAAAACTGTCTGCGGTCACGGGACACTCTCTTTTCCATTGTGATCGACTCAGCAGTGGGTGCTCACTGCCGTCCGCCTTCAGCGTTAGCATAAGGCCTTCAGTTTATTGGACACTCTCTTGCTCATATTATTTATTAGCTTTAATTCCAATTATAATGTATTATATTGTGTTATTTTGCTTTCCGATATCTTATTCAGTAAATTAGCTTTCCTCCTCAGATTGTTGCCGCTGTTTTGTTTCTAGGCCCATCTCCCTTTTCCCTTTCCCCCCTTCCCCTTTTCTGGGGCGTGGGTCCGTGTGTCCCCTGCACCAATCGTCACAGAACCGGGCCGAACCTGCCTGTAAACCGTTGACATTTTTGGCGTCCAACATGGGGCAAAACCATCTGCCTTAGCCGGGCAGAGACATACTCTTAGAACAAATCTCTTTGCTGTCAGAGAGAGCTTCGTTTGGAAGCTTATCTGTACTGCAGGTGCTGTACGGCATAACACGACCTTGAAGTCTTGGCGTACTGCCAGTTGTCCTGGGATATTTGTAAACTTTTTGGGTGCTGCCAGCTAGTTTTAGTAAAAAAAAAAATAAAAGAAAGAAAAAGAAGCTTTCTCTTTTTAAACTGGTCTTAAAGGGACTGCATTTCATTGTTTTTTCCCTTGTAATGCTCAGAACGTACTGGGACTTAATTAAGTTTGCCAGTCTGATCCATGGAGCTTGGTCTCTATATGATAAACTAAAAAAACTGGTGGACACACCTACCTGGCTTTTGTATACGATGTGGCATTCAGTTCCAGAGGGAGTAACTCCAGATGAAGTTGCTAACTCTATGGAACTTGTGATTTTTAAACAGACTCCTGGCCTCTCCTTTGAATTCATTATGCGTTTTCTGAATGCTCATCCAATGCTCGTAATGATTGTGGTGTCAGTCTCCCTGAATGTACTCTTCATCATTTTACTCAGTATTTGTATTTATAATATTTTGAGAAAACCCTCTCTAGAACCAGAGAATACTGACTGGCAGGGTGTTTGGAGGGACCTAGGAGAGAGTTTAGAGAAATGGGCATCACCGGTGTCATGGAACTTTTCTCCTGAACACCTGCAAGATCCTGAGAACTTAAGCAGATATTTGAGACAGGGATGTTGCGGCTCAAACAGATCTGAGGAGGCCCAAATTATTTGGGGCCTGGCTTATGCTTACCGGGCTTTATTCAATACCATCCCTGAGAGGCATAGAGTTTTTGAAATAGAGCGAGAGAGTCTCCGAGCCGAAAGGCACAGTATCCTGATCCAGAAAGGGACTCTTTTAGCTGACAATCAGACTCTCCAGTCCAATCTCGATGCCCTCCAGACTGAGAAAGACACCCTCCAGTCTCAACAAGAAGCCCTCCAGGCCGAGAGAGACGCCCTCCTGATTGAGAGAGACACCCTCCAGACTGAGAGAGACACCCTCCAATACGAGAGAGATGCCCTCCAGTCTCAACAACAAGCTCTTCAATCCAACATGTACACCCTCCAGACCGAGCGAGACAACCTCTGGTTCGAGATAGATGCTGTCCAATCTGAGAGAGATGCACTCCAGACTGAGAAAGATGGACGAACTGACTACTGTGCTTGATTCTGACGAAACTGATAGATTTGATGGGAACCAGGATTCCCAAAACAGTAATGTCTCAGCTATCAAAAGAGGATGTTCTCCTGCTTGAGGAAGTGACAACAGTAAGACTATGTCACGTATTGCCTTGTGGCGTTACCTACGTGGCCAGGGGGAAGATATGAAGAAGTGGCATAAAAAACCCACATCTGCACTTCAGGCACAGGTAAAAGAGTTACGAAACAGATCAACCATCACGGTGAACTTCTCCAAGAAGGTGACTGCTCCAGTGACTGCCGGACACGGCAGTAGCCCTAAAAATAACAGAGGTAACAAATAGAGGGGCCCTGACCCAGCCAGGGTGAGGGAAAGGGATAATAGAGTGTATTGGACTGTGTGGATTCGATGGCCTGGCACATCAGAACCACAAAAATATAAGGCACAGGTGGACACTGGTGCACAGTGCACTCTAATGCCCTCAAGTCACCAAGGGACAGACTTAATCTATATTTCTGGGGTGACTGGGGGTTCCCAAGAGTTAATCATGTTAGAGGCTGGAAATAAACCTCACTGGTAAAGACTGGCAAAAATATGCTATTGTGACTGGCCCAGGGGCTCCATGTATACTTGGTATTGATTACCTCAAAAGGGGATATCTTAAGGATCCCAAAGGGTATCGATGGGCCTTTGGAATAGCTGCTGTGGATGCAGACAACGTTAAGCAGCTGTCTGCATTGCCTGGCCTCTCAGAAGATCCCTCTGTGTTGGGGTTGCTACAAGTGGAGGAGCAACAGGTACCGATTGCTACAAAAACAGTATGCAGATGGCAGTACCGCACCAACAGGGATTCCTTGCTCCCTATTCATAACTTGATTAGTCAGCTAGAGAGCCAAGGAGTGATCAGCAAAACTCACTCACCTTTTAACAGCCCCATATGGCCGGTGCGTAAAGCCAGTGGAGAATGGAGGCTGACGGTAGATTACCGTGGCCTGAATGAAGTCACACCCCCACTGAGTGCTGCTGTACCGGACATGCTACAACTCCAGTATGAACTGGAGTCAAAAGCAGCCAAGTGGTATGCCACCACTGACATTGCCAATGCTTTCTTCTCAATTCCTTTGGCCACAGAATGCAGACCACAGTTTGCTTTCACCTGGAGGGGAGTTCAGTACACCTGGAACCGTTTGCCCCAGGGGTGGAAGCACAGCCCAACCATTTGTCATGGGTTGATCCAAACTGCATTGGAGCAGGGTGGTGCTCCTGAGCATCTGCAATACATTGATGACACTGCTGTATGGGGCAATACAGCAGAGGAAGTCTTTGAGAAAGGAGAGCAGATTATCCAAATTCTCCTACGAGCTGGCTTTGCTATCAAGCGAAGCAAAGTGAAAGGGCCTGCACAGGAAATCCAGATCCTAGGTATAAAGTGGCAAGATGGACGTCGTCACATCCCTAAAGATGTGATTAACAAAATCACTGCCATGTCTCCACCCACTAGTAAGACAGAGACCCAAGCTTTTTTGGGTGTAGTGGGCTTTTGGAGAATGCATGTTCCAAACTACAGTCTCTCTGTGAGCCCTCTCTTTTGGGTGACGCGGAAGAAGAATGATTTTGTGTGGGGCCCTGAGCAGCAGCAGGCTTTTAAGCAAATTAAGCAGGAGATAGCCCGTACCGTGGCCCTGGGGCCAGTGCGGATGGGACAGGATGTAAAGAACATCCTCTACACTGCTGCTGGAAAGGAAGGTCCCACTTGGAGTTTGTGGCAAAGAGCTTCTGGAGAGACCTCAGGCCGACCCCTTGGATTCTGGAGTTGGGCGTACAGGGGGTCTGAGGAGCGCTACACTCCGACTGAGAAGGAGATCTTAGCCGCGTATGAGGGGGTTCGAGCTGCTTCCGAAGTAATAGGTACTGAAATGCAGCTCCTTCTGGCACCTCGACTGCCAGTGCTGAGCTGGATGTTCAAAGGAAAGGTTCCCTCCACCCATCATGCTACTGATGCCACTAGAAGTAAGTGGATTGTTCTGGTTTCACAGCGAGCTCAGATGGGGAACCTCAGTCATCCAGGAATCGTAGAAGTGATCATGGACTGGTCTGAAGGTAAAAAGTTTGGAACAACACCAGCAGAGGAGGTATCGCGTGCCAAAGAGGCCCCACCATATAATGAACTACCAGACAATGAAAAGAGATACGCCCTGTTCACAGATGGATCATTTCGCATTGTGGGTAAGCACCGCAGATGGAAATCTGCTGTGTGGTGCCCCACACAATGAGTTGCTGAGGCCACTGAAGGAAAAGGAGAATCAAGTCAATTTGCAGAGGTAAAGGCTGTCCAGCTGGCCTTAGATATTGCTGAACGTGAGAGGTGGCCAGTGCTTTATCTTTACACTGACTCATGGATAGTGGCAAATGCTTTATGGGGGTGGTTACAGCAATGGGAACAAAATGGTTGGCAACAGAGGGGTAAACCTATTTGGGCTGCTGAACTGAGGAGAGACATTGCTGCCCGAATAAAGTATATGGTTGTAAAGGTGCGCCATGTAGATGCTCATGTTCCTAAGAGCCGGGCAACCGAAGAACAACAAAATAACCATCAGGTAGATCAAGCTGCCAAAGATAAGGTGGCTCAAGCAGACTTGGACTGGCAACACAAGAGTGAATTATTTCTAGCTCGGTGGGCCCATGAGACCTCTGGCCATCAAGGAAGAGATGCAACATATAAGTGGGCTAGAGACCGAGGGGTGGACTTAACTATGGATGCTATTGCACAGGTTATCCATGACTGTGATACGTGCGCCACAATTAAACAAGCCAAGAGGATGAAACCACTTTGAGGGGAAGGGCGATGGCAAAAGTATAAATATGGGGAGGCGTGGCAGGTTGATTATATCACCTTGCCACGATCTTGCAATGCTAAGCGTTATGTGCTCACCATGGTGGAAGCAACCACTGGGTGGCTTGAAACATGTGCAGTACCCCATGCTACAGCCCGAAACACCATCTTAGGGTTCGAGAAGCAAGTCCTATGGCAGCATGACACACAAATTTGTGAAGCGTCCCATATTTTTTTTATCATATCCCCTATCACTCACCAGCTTCTGGTAAAATTGAAAGATACAGTGGGTTGCTAAAAACCATGTTGAAAGCAATGGGTGGCGGAACGTTTAAGCACTGGGAGAAGCATTTGGCAGAAGCCACCTGGTTGGTCAACACCAAAGGATCAATCAATCACGATGGTCCTGCCCAATCCAGCTCTCTACCTACTGTAGAGGGAGATAAGGTCCCTGTAGTACATGTGAAGAACATGTTGGGAAAAGCATTTTTTGTCCTTCCAGCTTCTGGAAAGGGCAAACCTCTCTGTGGAACTCTTTTTGCTCAGGGACCTCGGTCCACTTGTTGGGTGATGCAGAAGAATGGGGATGTTCAATATGTACCACAAGGGAATTTGATGCTGGGGGAGTGCAGTTGGTAATTCCATGCATATACATATATATGTTGTTTGAGTGTGAATTAAATGCATGTTAATCATTATTCTTCTATATATATCGAGCATGATGTAGTGATGTAGAATAAGGGTTGGAATGTCTTTTTTTTATGATTTTTGGTACTGTTATTCCACATTATAACATCATGTAGTGCATTTAGAGTTAAAGAGTTAATGCTCCAGCTCCGTGGATCATCGATAGTTCCAGGTATACCTGTCTCAGAATAGAAGAAGAACTCCATTCCCCAGAGGACTTTGCAATGCTTTGCGTTGTTATGTGTTTACGCTCATAGGGAAAGATTAAAACTGTCTGCGGTCATGGGACACTCTCTTTGTGATCAATTCAGCAGTGGGTGCTCACTGCTGTCTGCCTTCGGCGTTAGCGTAAGGCCTTTGGTTTATCGGACACTCTCTCTTGCTCATTTTATTTAATTTATTAGCTTTAATTCCAATTATATTGTATTATATTGTGTTATTTTGCTTTCCGGTATCTTATTTAGTAAATTAGCTTTCCTCCTCAGATTGTTGCCACTGTTTTGTTTCTAGGTCAATCTCCCTTTTCCCATTTTCCCTTTCCCCCTTCCCCTTTCCTGGGGCGTGGGTTTGTGGGTCCCCTGCACCAATCGTCACGGAACCGGGCCGAACCTGCCCGTAAACCGTTGACACAATCGTTGACGTAGCAATCGGTACCTGTTGCTCCTCCACTTGTAGCAACCCCAACACAGAGGGATCTTCTGAGAGGCCAGGCAATGCAGACAGCTGCTTAACGTTGTCTGGGTCCACAGCAGCTATTCCAAAGGCCCATTGATACCTTTTGGGATACTTCAAATATCCCCTTTTGAGGTAATCAATACCAAGTATACATGGAGCCCCTGGGCCAGTCACAATAGCATGTTTTTGCCAGTCTTTACCAGTGAGGTTTATTTCCAGCCTCTAACATGATTAACTCTTGGGAACCCCCAGTCACCCCAGAACTATATCAGGCACCAAAGTTTTTTATGCCACTTCTTCATATCTTCCCCCTGGCCACGTAGGTAACGCCACAAGGCAATACGTGACATAGTCTTACTGTTGTCACTTCCTCAAGCAGGAGAACATCCTCTTTTGATAGCTGAGACATTACTGTTTTGGGAATCCTGGTTCCCATCAAATCTATCAGTTTCGTCAGAATCAAGCACAGTAGTCAGTTCGTCCATCTTTCTCAGTCTGGAGTGCATCTCTCTCAGATTGGACAGCATCTATCTCGAACCAGAGGTTGTCTCGCTCGGTCTGGAGGGTGTACATGTTGGATTGAAGAGCTTGTTGTTGAGACTGGAGGGCATCTCTCTCGTATTGGAGGGTGTCTCTCTCAGTCTGGAGGGTGTCTCTCTCAATCAGGAGGGCGTCTCTCTCGGCCTGGAGGGCTTCTTGTTGAGACTGGAGGGTGTCTTTCTCAGTCTGGAGGGCATCGAGATTGGACTGGAGAGTCTGATTGTCAGCTAAAAGAGTCCCTTTCTGGATCAGGATACTGTGCCTTTCGGCTCGGAGACTCTCTCGCTCTATTTCAAAAACTCTATGCCTCTCAGGGATGGTATTGAATAAAGCCCGGTAAGCATAAGCCAGGCCCCAAATAATTTGGGCCTCCTCAGATCTGTTTGAGCCGCAACATCCCTGTCTCAAATATCTGCTTAAGTTCTCAGGATCTTGCAGGTGTTCAGGAGAAAAGTTCCATGACACCGGTGATGCCCATTTCTCTAAACTCTCTCCTAGGTCCCTCCAAACACCCTGCCAGTCAGTATTCTCTGGTTCTAGAGAGGGTTTTCTCAAAATATTATAAATACAAATACTGAGTAAAATGATGAAGAGTACATTCAGGGAGACTGACACCACAATCATTACGAGCATTGGATGAGCATTCAGAAAACGCATAATGAATTCAAAGGAGAGGCCAGGAGTCTGTTTAAAAATCACAAGTTCCATAGAGTTAGCAACTTCATCTGGAGTTACTCCCTCTGGAACTGAATGCCACATCGTATACAAAAGCCAGGTAGGTGTGTCCACCAGTTTTTTTAGTTTATCATATAGAGACCAAGCTCCATGGATCAGACTGGCAAACTTAATTAAGTCCCAGTACGTTCTGAGCATTACAAGGGAAAAAACAATGAAATGCAGTCCCTTTAAGACCAGTATAAAAAGAGAAAGCTTCTTTTTCTTTCTTTTATTTTTTTTTTTACTAAAACTAGCTGGCAGCACCCAAAAAGTTTACAAACATCCCAGGACAACTGGCAGTACGCCCAGACTTCAAGGTTGTGTTATGCCGCACAGCACCTGCAGTACAGATAAGCTAACGAAGCTCTGAGAGCAAAGAGAGATTTGTTCTAGAAGTATATCTCTGCTCGGCTAAGGCAGCTGGTTTTGCCCCACGTTGGGCGCCAAAAATGTCAACGGTTTACGGGCAGGTTCGGCCTGGTTCCGTGACGATTGGTGAGGGGGACCCACGGACCCACGCCCCAGGAAAGGGGAAGGGGGAAAGGGAAAAGGGAAAAGGGAGATGGGCCTAGGAACAAAACAGCGGCAACGATCTGAGGAGGAAAGCTAATTTACTAAATAAGATATCAGAAAGCAAAATAACACAATATAATACAATATAATTGGAATTAAAGCTAATAAATCAAATAAAATGAACAAGAGAGAGTGTCCGATAAACCGAAGGCCTTACGCTAACGCTGAAGGCGGATGGCAGCGAGCACCCACTGCTGAGTCGATCCCAAAGGAAAGAGAGGTGTCCCATGACTGCAGACAGTTTTTATCTTTCCCTCTGAGTGTAAACACGTAAGAAGGCAAAGCATCACAAAGTCCTCTGGGGAATGTAGTTCTTCTTTTCTTCTTAGACAGGTATACCTGGAACTATCGATGATCCACGGAGCTGGAGCATTAACTCTTTAACTCTAAATGCACTACATGATGTTATGATGTGGAATACCAGTACCAAAAATCATAAAACCATGACAACCTGCCCGTAAACCGTTGACAAGTATAAACTGTTCTCCCCCTAACTGGTTGATCTGATTGTAATGGGGGCATTACCCACTGCGTTTTCTTTAAAAATTGAGCTATCTTTGTGTCATGGTTTTATGATTTTTGGTACTGGTATTCCACATCATAACATCATGTAGTGCATTTAGAGTTAAAGAGTTAATGCTCCAGCTCCGTGGATCATCAATAGTTCCAGGTATACCTGTCTCAGAAGAGAAGAAGAACTCCATTCCCCAGAGGACTTTGTGATGCTTTGCGTTCTTACGTGTTTACGCTCAGAGGGAAAGATAAAAACTGTCTGCGGTCACGGGACACTCTCTTTCCTTTGGGATCGACTCAGCAGTGGGTGCTCGCTGCCGTCCGCCTTCAGCGTTAGCGTAAGGCCTTCGGTTTATCGGACACTCTCTCTTGCTCATTTTATTTGATTTATTAGCTTTAATTCCAATTATATTGTATTATATTGTGTTATTTTGCTTTCTGATATCTTATTTAGTAAATTAGCTTTCCTCCTCAGATCGTTGCCGCTGTTTTGTTCCTAGGCCCATCTCCCTTTTCCCTTCTCCCTTTCCCCCTTCCCCTTTCCTGGGGCGTGGGTCCGTGGGTCCCCCGCACCAATCGTCACGGAACCGGGCCGAACCTGCCCGTAAACCGTTGACATTTTTGGCGCCCAACGTGGGGCAAAACCAGCTGCCTTAGCCGAGCAGAGACATACTTTTAGAGTGAATCTCTGTCTCTCGTTAGCAGGCTTATCTGTACTGCAGGTGCTGTACGGCAAAACACGACCTTGAAGTCTGGGCGTACTGCCAGTTGTCCTGGGATATTTGTAAACTTTTTGGGTACTGCCAGCTAGTTTTAGAAAAGAAAAAAAAAATGCTTTCTCTTTTTAAACTGGTCTTAAAGGGACTGCATTTCATCGGTTTTTCCCTTGTAATGCTCAGAATGTACTGGGACTTAATTAAGTTTGCCAGTCTGATCCATGGAGCTTGGTCTCTGTATGATAAACTAAAAACACTGATGGAAATACCTACCTGGCTTTTGTATATGATGTGGCATTCAGTTCCAGAGGGAGTAACTCCAGATGAAGTTGCTAACTCTATGGAACTTGTGATTTTTAAACAGACTCCTGGCCTCTCCTTTGAATTCATTATGCGTTTTCTGAATGCCCATCCAATGCTTGTTATGATTGTGGTGTCAGTCTCCCTGAATGTACTTTTACTCAGTATTTGTATTTATAATATTTTGAGAAAACCCTCTCCAGAGCCAGAGAATACTGACTGGCAGGGAGTTTGGAGGGACTTAGGAGAGACTTTAGAGAAATGGGCATCACCGGTGTCACGGAACTTTTCTCCTGAACACCTGCAAGATCCTGAGAACTTAAGCAGATATTTGAGACAGGGATGTTGCGGCTCAAACAGATCTGAGGAGGCCCAAATTATTTGGGGTCTGGCTTATGGTTACCGGGCCTTATTCAATACTATCCCAGAGAGGCATAGAGTTTCTGAAATAGAGCGAGAGAGTCTCCGAGCCGAAAGGGACAGTCTCCTGATCCAGAAAGAGAGTCTTTTAACTGACAATCAGACTCTCCAGTCCAATCTAGACGCCCTCCAGACCGAGAAAGACACCCTCCAGTCTCAACAAGAAGTCCTCCAGGCCGAGAGAGACGCCCTCCAGGCCGAGAGAGACGCGCTCCAGATTGAGAGAGACGCCCTCCAGACCGAGGAAAACGCCCTCCAGACTGAGAAAGATGCCCTCCAGTCTCAACAAGGAGCTCTCCAATCCGAGAGAGACGCCCTCCAATCCGAGAGAGACACCCTCCAGTCTCAACAAGATGCCCTCCAATCCGAGAGAGATGCCCTCCAGACTGAGAAAGACACCCTCCAGTCTCAACAAGACGCCCTCCAATCTGAGAGAGACACCCTCCAGACTGAGAGAGACGCCCTCCAATCTGAGAGAGACACCCTCCAGACTGAGAGAGACACCCTCCAATCTGAGAGAGACACCCTCCAGACTCAACAACAAGCTCTTCAATCCAACATGGACACCCTCCAGACCGAGCGAGACAACCTCCGTTTTCAACGAGACTCTTTCCAATCCAATATGGATGCTTTTCGGTCCCAGCGAGATGTCCTCCAATCTGAATTAGACACCCTCCAATCTGACCAAAAACACCTCAAAGCTGAGTATCTTTCCTGCCAAGGTACATTACGCCATTACGAAAATGAACTGACCCATGTTCGGGCTCAACAAGACAAGCTCCAAGGTGAACTAAATTCCCTCATAGCTCAGCGAGATGAACTTCGAGCCGAGCTAGAGAGAATGATCATTAATACTAAACAATATGATCAACCACAGGTGACACCAGAATCGATGTCAGTTGCCCCTGTAAGAGGTCGGAAAATGAAAAAAGTCTCAACTCCCTTAGAAGAGAAGAAAGAGGAGGAGCTGAGAGTGGAAGAAGCAGACTCTGAAAGAGAAGAAGAGAAAGTAGAGGAATCAGACACTGCAAGAGAAGAGGAGAAAGGAGGTCCAGAGGAGTGGTTCAGAACTCTAGATTTTCCAGTAGGAGGGCAGAGTCACCCAACAAGATCACGGTCACCAACGCCTAGAAGGGCAATGAGTCCTGATAGAGTAGGAGATGGAGATGAAAGAGAAATTGTTACTGATGTTACTCGACCTCTGAAAATGAATGAAATTCGAAGTCTGAGAAAAGACTTTACACGCCACGCAAGTGAACCTATTGTCACCTGGTTACTACGCTGTTGGGACAGTGGGGCCAACAGTGTGTGGCTAGATGGTAACGAAGCTCGCCAATTGGGTAGCATTGCCAGGGACTCTGCCATTGATAGAGGCATTAGTACATGCCACAACAGACCCTTCACTCTCTGGAAGCGGATGCTGATAGCCGTGAAAGAAAAATATCCCTTCAGAAATGATCTGTTGCCTGAGAAAAAGAAATGGTCTGATATGGAAAAGGGCATACATTATTTGAGAGAATATGCTGTGGTGGAAATGTTACATGACCCTGCATTCATTCATGATGAACCAAACCAAGACCATGACCCTGAGAGAATCAGATGTACACCAATTATGTGGCGTATATTCACGAGGACTGCACCAGACAGGTATGCCAGTACATTAGCAGCAATGTATGGCAGAAGACAAAGAAGACCCCTTATAAATGACCTGATTAACAAACTTCAAGACATTGAGTTACATTTAACCCCTCTACGAGCTTATGTTTCAGCCTTGGTAAAGGTAACTGAAAGACTGGACAGACTAGAGAGCAATCAAGAAGATATAATGGACGAACTGACTACTGTGCTTGATTCTGACGAAACTGATAGATTTGATGGGAACCAGGATCCCCAAAACAGTAACGTCTCAGCTATCAAAAGAGGACGTTCTCCTGCTCGAGGAAGTGACAAGAGTAAGACTATGTCACGTATTGCCTTATGGCGCTACCTACGTGACCAGGGGGAAGATATGAAGAAGTGGCATAAAAAACCCACATCTGCACTTCAGGCACGGGTAAAAGAGTTACGAAACAGATCAACCATCACGGTGAACTTCTCCAAGAAGGTGACTGCTCCAGTGACTGCCGGACACGGCAGTAGCCCTAAAAATAACAGAGGTAACAAATAGAGGGGCCCTGCCCCCAGCCAGGGGGGGGAAAGGGATAATAGAGTGTATTGGACTGTGTGGATTCGATGGCCTGGCACATCAGAACCACAAAAATATAAGGCCCTGGTGGATACTGGTGCACAGTGCACTCTAATGCCCTCGAGTCACCAAGGGACAGACTTAATCTATATTTCTGGGGTGACTGGGGGTTCCCAAGAGTTAACCATGTTGGAGGCTGAAATAAGCCTCACTGGTAAAGACTGGCAAAAACATCCTATTGTGACTGGCCCAGGGGCTCCATGTATACTTGGTATTGATTACCTCAAAAGGGGATATCTTAAGGATCCCAAAGGGTATCGATGGGCCTTTGGAATAGCTGCTGTGGACGCAGACAACGTTAAGCAGCTGTCTGCTTTGCCTGGCCTATCAGAAGATCCGTCTGTGGTGGGGTTGCTCCACGTGGAGGAGCAACAGGTACCGATTGCTACAAAAACGGTGCACAGACGGCAGTACCGCACCAACAGGGATTCCTTGCTCCCCATTCATAACCTGATTCGTCAGCTAGAGAGCCAGGGAGTGATCAGCAAAACTCACTCACCTTTTAACAGCCCCATATGGCCGGTGCGTAAAGCCAGTGGAGAATGGAGGCTGACGGTAGATTACCGTGGCCTGAATGAAGTCACACCCCCACTGAGTGCTGCTGTGCCAGACATGCTACAACTCCAGTACGAACTGGAGTCAAAAGCAGCCAAGTGGTATGCCACCATTGACATTGCTAATGCCTTCTTCTCAATTCCTTTGGCCACAGAATGCAGGCCACAGTTTGCCTTCACCTGGAGGGGCGTTCAGTACACCTGGAACCGTTTGCCCCAGGGGTGGAAGCACAGCCCAACCATTTGTCATGGATTGGTCCAAACTGCATTGGAACAGGGCGGTGCTCCTGAGCACTTACAATACATTGATGATATCATTGTGTGGGGCAATACAGCAGGAGAAGTTTTTGAGAAAGGAGAGAGAATAATCCAGATCCTTCTGCAAGCTGGCTTTGCTATCAAGCGAAGCAAAGTGAAAGGGCCTGCACAGGAAATTCAGTTCCTAGGTATAAAGTGGCAAGATGGACGTCGTCACATCCCTACAGATGTGATTAACAAAATCACTGCCATGTCTCCACCCACAAGTAAGACAGAAACCCAAGCTTTTTTGGGTGTAGTGGGCTTTTGGAGAATGCATGTTCCAAACTACAGTCTCATTGTGAGCCCTCTCTATCGGGTGACACGGAAGAAGAATGATTTTGTGTGGGGCCCTGAGCAGCAGCAGGCTTTTGAGCAAATTAAGCAGGAGATAGCCCGTGCCGTGGCCCTGGGGCCAGTGCGGACGGGACAGGATGTAAAGAACATCCTCTACACTGCTGCTGGAAAGGAAGGTCCCACTTGGAGTTTGTGGCAAAGAGCTCCTGGAGAGACCCGAGGCCGACCCCTTGGATTCTGGAGTCGGGCGTACAGGGGGTCTGAGGAGCGCTACACTCCAACTGAGAAGGAGATCTTAGCCGCGTACGAGGGGGTTCGAGCTGCTTCCGAAGTAATCGGTACTGAAGCGCAGCTCCTTCTGGCACCTCGATTGCCAGTGCTGAACTGGATGTTCAAAGGAAAGGTTCCCTCTACCCATCATGCTACTGATGCCACTTGGAGTAAGTGGACTGCACTGATTACACAGCGAGCTCGGCTGGGGAACCTCAGTCATCCAGGAATCCTAGAAGTGATCATGGACTGGCCTGAAGGTAAAAAGTTTGGAACAACACCAGCAGAGGAGGTATCACGTGCCAAAGAGGCCCCACCATATAATGAACTACCAGACAATGAAAAGAGATACGCCCTGTTCACAGATGGATCCTGTCGCATTGTGGGTAAGCACCGCAGATGGAAGGCTGCTGTGTGGAGCCCCACACGAAGAGTTGCTGAGGCCACTGAAGGAAAAGGAGAATCAAGTCAATTTGCAGAGGTAAAGGCTGTCCAGCTGGCCTTAGATATTGCTGAACGAGAGAGGTGGCCAGTGCTTTATCTTTACACTGACTCATGGATGGTGGCAAATGCTTTATGGGGGTGGTTACAGCAATGGGAACAAAATGGTTGGCAACGGAGGGGTAAACCTATTTGGGCTGCTGAACAGAGGAGAGACATTGCTGCCCGAATAAAGAATATGGCTGTAAAGGTGCGCCATGTAGATGCTCATGTTCCTAAGAGCCAGGCAACTGAGGAACAACAAAATAACCATCAGGTAGATCAAGCTGCCAAAGTTAAGGTGGCTCAAGCAGACTTGGACTGGCAACACAAGAGTGAATTATTTTTAGCTCGATGGGCCCATGAGACCTCTGGCCATCAAGGAAGAGATGCAACATATAAATGGGCTAGAGACCGAGGGGTGGACTTAACTATGGATGCTATTGCACAGGTTATCCATGACTGTGATACATGCGCCACAATTAAACAAGCTAAGAGAATGAAACCTCTTTGGGGGGAAGGGTGATGGCAAAAGTATAAATATGGGGAGGCGTGGCAGGTTGATTATATCACCTTGCCACGATCTTGCAATGCTAAGCGTTATGTGCTCACCATGGTGGAAGCAATCACTGGGTGGCTTGAGACATATGCAGTACCCCATGCTACCGCCCGAAACACTATCTTAGGGCTCGAGAAACAGGTCCTATGGCGACATGGCACTCCAGAGAGAATTGAGTCCGATAATGGGACTCATTTCAAAAATTATCTTGTAAATACTTGGGCCAAAGATCATGGCATTGAGTGGATTTATCATATCCCCTATCACGCACCAGCTTCTGGTAAAATTGAAAGGTACAATGGGTTGTTAAAAACCATGTTGAAAGCAATGGGTGGCGGAACATTTAAGCACTGGGAGAAGCATTTGGCAGAAGCCACCTGGTTGGTCAACACTCGAGGATCCATCAATCGCGATGGTCCTGCCCAATCCAGATCTCTACCTACTGTAGAGGGAGATAAGGTTCCTGTAGTACATGTAAAGAACACGTTGGGAAAAACAGTTTGGGTCCTTCCAGCTTCTGGAAAGGGTAAACCTCTCCGTGGAACTGTTTTTGCTCAAGGACCTGGGTCCACTTGGTGGGTGATGCAGAAGAATGGGGATGTTCAATGTGTACCACAAGGGAATTTGATGTTGGGGGAGTGCGGTCGTTAATTCCATGTATATACATATATATGTTGTGTGTATTTAATGCATGTTAATCATTGTTCTTCTATACGTATATATCAAACATGATGTAGTGATGTGGAATAAGGGGTGGAATGTCATGGTTTTATGATTTTTGGTACTGGTATTCCACATCATAACATCATGTAGTGCATTTAGAGTTAAAGAGTTAATGCTCCAGCTCCGTGGATCATCAATAGTTCCAGGTATACCTGTCTCAGAAGAGAAGAAGAACTCCATTCCCCAGAGGACTTTGTGATGCTTTGCGTTCTTACGTGTTTACGCTCAGAGGGAAAGATAAAAACTGTCTGCGGTCACGGGACACTCTCTTTCCTTTGGGATCGACTCAGCAGTGGGTGCTCGCTGCCGTCCGCCTTCAGCGTTAGCGTAAGGCCTTCGGTTTATCGGACACTCTCTCTTGCTCATTTTATTTGATTTATTAGCTTTAATTCCAATTATATTGTATTATATTGTGTTATTTTGCTTTCTGATATCTTATTTAGTAAATTAGCTTTCCTCCTCAGATCGTTGCCGCTGTTTTGTTCCTAGGCCCATCTCCCTTTTCCCTTCTCCCTTTCCCCCTTCCCCTTTCCTGGGGCGTGGGTCCGTGGGTCCCCCGCACCAATCGTCACGGAACCGGGCCGAACCTGCCCGTAAACCGTTGACACTTTGCGGAAGGCCTCAATGTATGTATAACGCCGCCATACCCCTCTAGGGCATTAATTAGTGGTGTTGAATGTCGTAGTGTCCATTCAAACCAAACTTTTGCGAATGGCAGACTGATATCATCAGGCTGTCTCTTTGACATAGCAACCACACGCTCTTGACCTTGAGCGATGAGTAAAGCTGCAATCTCTGTTCATGTCAATAGTGATGACTTTGGTTGAACAGCAGGAAACACCCATTCTAAAAGAAAAAAATTTTGTGGTGAATGATGTTCTCTCAGCTTATTAGATATAGGTAATCTGTCATTGCCTTTCTCTTTGTTTGTGTTATGGTTTTATGATTTTTGTTGCATTATTGATATTCCACATCATAACATCGTGTGGTGTATTGGGAGTTAAGGAGTTAATGCTCCAGCTCTGTGGATCATTGATAGTTCTGGGTGTACCTGTCTCAGAAGAGAAGAAGAACTACATTCACAAGAGGACTTTGCGATGCTTTGCATTTTTACATATTTCTGCCCAGAGGGAAAGAAAAAAACTGTCTGTGGTCACGGGACTCTCTCTTCCCTTCGGGACCGAGCTTGGCAGTGGGTGTTTGTTGCAACCGTCCGCCTTCAGCGTTAGCGTAAGGCCTTCGGTTTATCGGACACTCTCTCTCTCTCTTGCTCATTTTATTTGATTCATTTGCCTCAATTCCAATTATAATATATTATATTGTGTTATTTTTCTTTCTGATATATTATTTAGTAAGTTAGCTTTCCTCCTCAGATCTTTGCCGCTGTTTTGTTCCTAGGCCCATCTCCCTTCTCCTTTTTCCCTTTCCCCCTTTCCCTTCCCTGGGGTGTGGGCCCGTGGGTCCCCTGCCTCAATTGTCACAGTACCGGGTCAAACTGTCCCGCAAACCTGTGACAGTTTGTCAATGGCATCCTTCTTAGATATTTTAGACATTGCTGCCTAATATCCCCCACATCCCCCTTTTCTTTTTGCCATTGACAACTGCAAAAGGCATGAGTACTTTGGACATAGATAACTACTGATAACCTAAGGTCTGGACAATACCTATAAGATATTCCTGCTTTGATTATTTTGCTGATTTCCTGCAATGTATCAGTAGCTTCCTTAGTCAAGGTAATTTTAGTACTGGCGGACCATTTTCTCCTAAGTAATTGTAGCAATGGTTCTAAATGACGATTTGTAATCTATACTGTAGGTCGTAACCACTGTATATAGCCCAGAACTGTTTGTAAATCAGTTACATTGTGCACATTCACATCAAGCTCTGCAACTTGCGGTCGAATCATTGTGTCAGACAAAGACCAACCAAGATACAAATAAGGACTTGACCGTTGAACCTTCTCAGGAGCTACCTTAAGGCTGAACTCCTTAAGACGTTCAACAATGATTTTTTTCCCATTGTTTTGTGAATGGTTCCTATTGGCAAAAAAGGATATCATCCATATAATGGTAGATAATAGTGTTGGGATTTTGTTGCCTGATTCGTACCAACGCTGTAGCTACAAAAGTTGACACAGCGTTGGAGAATTTTTCATGCCTTGAGGCAAAACAACCCATTCATATCTCTGAGCAGGTTGCATTTTATTTACGGCAGGTACTGAGAAGGCAAAACGTTTACAATCTTGCTCTGCTATAGGAATCGTAAAAAAGCAATCCTTAAGGTCTATGATCAGTATATGCCAGTTTCTGGGCAACATGCATAGGGATGGCATTCCAGGTTGTAAGGTTCCCATAGCCTCCATCTAATCATTAATTTTTCAGAGATCATGTAGCAAACGCCATTTTCCAGATTTTTTAAGGATTACAAAGATTGGAGTATTCCAGGGGCTTGAAGAGGGACGAATATGCCCTGCCATCATTTGTTCTTGTCACGGTGTTGTCCGTGACAGTGACCCAAGGGAAACCGAGAAGGGAGAGGGGAGAGAAAAAGAAACTGCGTCAGTGGCCGCGCGGCCGCCCGAGCAGAGCCGCGCTCCGGGAGGGGGAGGGGGAAAACGGCGGGAAGAGATGGGTCTACAAGAAAACAACGGCACGATCTGAGAAGGAACGGTAACTTTACTAAATCTAATAAAATTGAACAATTGAGAGAGAGATAAAAATTTCCAAACCAAAAGCTGTGAGCTTACGTTAAGGAGGAAACTGCAGGGGAAGCACACGTGCTGAACCTCCAGGGCAGCCCAGAGGAAAGTGCCCAGGCAGAGCACCGCCTCGCATCCGGTGCGGAGCTCCGCCCCTCTGCTGTTCCCACAGCATTAACTCCTTAACTGCTGCGTGATGCTTTGATGTGGAATACCGGCATCAAAACCACAAAACCACAACAGTTCTTGAACCAACTGTCGTGTTATTTCAATGCGCTCTTTTGTCATAGGCCACTGTTCCACCCATACTGGCTCGTCAGTTTTCCAACTAAGAGGAATCGGTGGCGACGCAACAGTGGCCACTATCCTAAATTTTGATTTGTTAGTTGCACACCCAATTGACTGAGTATGTCTTGTCCAACCAACATTTGTAATCCTCCAGGCAGAGGGGCTACATGCACCAAGCATGGCACTGTTCTCTCTTGTACTATTTTTACTGTTACAGGGTTAACAGCCTGTTTAGTTTCAGCTGCACCGCCCACCCCGCTAACTCCAGTCACTACCCTTGTTGGCCAATCCAAGGGCCACTTGTCTGTTGCCACAATCGAAATGTCAGCCCCAGAATCGAGCGATGCTATTACCTGAATCTGTTTTAATTGATAGCATAATGTGACACTGATGGTAGGTCGCTCCCCTAGATCAGTGAGTAAGCAGACCGTTGCCCCTGTGGAACCGAAAGCACCTGACCGCTCACAGTCCATTCCAGGATTCTGAGGAGTGGCCGGAATGGGGATAAATTGCCCAATTCGAGTCCCTTTAGGGATAAAGATTGGAACGTTAACTGTAAAAACCATAGCATTAATCACCCCCTTATAATCAGCATCAATTACCCCTGGTATTAGAACTACATGTGATACTCCGAGAGAGGATCATCCCATTAGTATCGCAGGTAGTTTACAAGTGGTAGATAGTGGCCCCACAGCATCTAATGGGACCTTTTGCACTTGTGTTTCTGTTAGATGAACATCTACTGCTGTTGCCACATCCACTCCAAGGCTTCCTTGGGCTTGTGGACGGTGGATATTGAGATATCCTGTTCTCTTGGCCCCGATATTTGTGTCCCTGTGTGACGGGGTTTCGCGCTGCGCTTCCCGTTTCCCTGCTTCCTACAGGTTTTGGAATCGTGTGTAGGTTGGTTACATTTACCACACCACACCTGTTTTGTACACTGACGCCTCATATGTCCAAGCGATCCGCACTTATAGCATTTAATGGTTTCCCAAATTCATGATTGTTTCCTGCCTTTGCTTATTGCTGCTTGCACAGCAGCGGCGATATGTGATGCCTGTTGTCTCTGTTCTGTTCTCTCTATGCATTGTAACATAATCTCCACTGACACACCTTGTGGAAGGGTCGCAAGAATTGACTTGGTAGTCGCATTAGCATTATCATGAACCATTATTCAAAATAATTGCTGTTTCGTCTCCTCTGGTAATTCACTATCACGAATTGCAATCCACATACGATCAACAAAACGTGTAAAAGGCTCGGTTACCCCTTGGCACACAGAAGCGAAAGCTGGCTCTCTCTTTCCAGCTGGTATAGCAAAAATAGCTTCTAGCGCTAGTTGGGCAGATAACTGATGAAAATTCCTTGGGAATGTGAGCTGAACCTCCCCACTACTGTACTGCCCAGCACCTATCAGCATATCAGTGGTAAGACCATAAAGGGGATCGTTGGGCTGACAAGTTGTCGCTGTGACTTTACCTGCCCGATTTGCCCATTCCTGATTGAATAAAAGCAGTTCAGAAGGGGTTAATAACAAACACGCAATATTTTTGACATCAAGTGTTAACAAAATATCTGCAGTAAAAATCCACTGAATAATTTGTTTAGACGCCTCAGATTTTAAACCATATTCAGTAACAGTCTTTCTCGCCTGCTGCAATAGCTTCCAATCGTGTGACTCCCATCGAGCCACACCATCCTGATCATAGATTACTGGACACAGTATACGGGAGGCTGCTTGCCATTCCCCATCTAATATTGCGTCTCGTATAACTCCAGACCAACGAGAAGCCGCTGGCTGGGGACCTGCCGGTGGTATCAACAATAGTGGAGCGGATGGAATGGCCATCTGAGACCCCAGTGCCGCAGGTGTTGCAATCTTAAGCTCCAGTTGCCAAAGTCGTTCTGTTAGGGATTTGATATCCTCTTCTAACTGTGCCTGATTTGTATGAATCTCTCCGTCAGGCTCAATTTCCGAGGGTGGCATGATAGCGGCTTGCGGAGGGGGGGGGGGGGGGGGTGGTGGAGGGAGGCAGCGAGCGGCAACAGTGCAGAGTGGAGGAGGGGGAAGGAGACAGGGGTGCAGCAGAAGGTGTTGAGTTCCCTGCTACCCGGGCAGGGGTGAGGTTAGAATCAGAGATTGAGTCCCGGCAGGAGCTGCTTCCCGTGCTAAGGGGCAGTGGTGGGGGTGGAGGGGGGGGCATGGGGAACAGTCGGAAGAATTTGCCCTACCTTGTCGAGTTTGTTTGAGTGCTTCCGAATCAGGGCTATCCTGCTCCTTTACTTGTTTAGTACCAGTCATTTCACCAGACTGAGCCCCCTCTCTGCCCTCTACGGAGGAAGATTCCAATGCCGCTTTTACTTGGGCTGCTGTTAAACAAACGGGGTGCCCTATGCCTGGTGATAGAAAGTCTAACAGGTTTATCGTAGTCGCTGAAGATGTAGTTGTAATGGAGGGAGCAGACAGGGCATGGACAGCCACTGCTACAACCTGACGCTCTGCCTGCATTCGGTTCAAGATATTGATAATGGCCTGCCAGGTTGGGCATAGTGATACTAATTGTTTTCCCTCCTTTTTATCTTCTATAACTGCATTCCACATATAATTTCCAATCTCATGCCACTCAGACACACTGAATATCAGTGCAACTTCTGATAAATGTCCATTTTCTCGGGCCCATTTTATCAGCTCCGAAATGCCTTTTGGAGATACCTGCTCACCTCCCTTAGAGAGAATACATAGAAGCAGTCTCTCCGCAGCTTCTCACTCCATGGTGGCACAGAGGGATGGTTGCGACCCCGCTTCAAGCTACCGCAAAACTTACGTCGTTTAGAATGCTGCGGTGCCAACCGTTTGTGAAGCACCGGTCACCTTCCTCACGTTCCAAGCTCGGCAGTGGCTTCAGGGTCCCTGTTTGGGTGCCAGATGTTGTGGTGACCCCAAAAGGATGAGCCACGGCCGCGTCAGAACGATCTTCTTAAGATGCCAATGCAAGGATTCAGAGAGACATCAATATGATTATGCAGATGAGCCCACTTTATTGCGCAGGTTACATAATTTTATACCCCTGAACACATGCTATTTTTAGAATAATTGTTAAGCAGCGGTTCTTGCTTTATCCTTGTGAGATAAGCAGTGTCCAATTAGTTGCTCTTTTCCCACACATACCAGGGCCATCTGGTTCCACCACAAACTTACTCCCTCATCGTTTCCCAGTCAACGGTGCACCACATCTCAAAATCCAGTGATCTGAACATGCTGTTTTGTTCGCACTGCTACAAAGATAAGCACACACAACCTCCTTCCCTACGCCAGTTCTCCACAATATACCTGTGTGATTGGAAGGGGTCGAGCCTGGCTCCACCTCTTCCAAACCCCATTTAAGGGCTGACCACCACCAAGGAAGAATCTCTTATTGGAGTTCCCTCCCACGTGAAGTCCACAGTGAGCCTTTATCATCCTAAAGGTGAGCCATCTTCTTTTGCTTAGTATTTGTGTACCATCTATATAGACCTACTCAAATATGCCATCTTCTATAATATTTTTTGAGTACCATCCTTGGGAATTATTTACCTTACACTTTGCAAGCCAGGCAGGCTTAGTAATAATAATTTACATATATCAAACATGTCTTTCATTTGGAACATGTTTAAATGGGGCAGGGGGAAGAACGTTACCACCCCAAACCAAACAATCTCTGGTCTAATTCCAGGGTTCATGTGGTCACCCTATTATGGGTTGGCATCCATTATTGAGAAATGGGGACCCCTGCGGGTTCCAGGGACTGCCTCTCCCTCCCCAGCTTATTTGACGGACTACGTTCTAGGTCTAGACAGAGATATACTTTTAAGACTTTTCATACTATCAAGAGAAAGCATTGAAAAACTACAACAACAGCTGGGTACATTAACAACAAAAAAACCTGGCCTAAATGTCCCAATAAGGCAAATACGAAGCATATCAGTAGAGGACATCCAGAAACCAGAAGCAGCAGACCTAGATATTTCAGCAAGTAAGATTTCTAAGGCAGATCTCGAAACTCCATCTATGATGGATCCATTTGAGATCCGACCGGTTATAACTCAAAAAATGAAGAAGACACAAGACAGACCAGCGGGGGTGCTTTCTGACCAATGGCCTCCTGCTGAAACCTGCCTACATGTGATAGCTCGTCCATATACGGCTAATGAGTTGATGGACCTAGTACAGCAGTTCCATAAAAAACCGAGAAAAAGCATACCATCATGGCTGCTAAGCTTATGGGATGCAGGAGCTGAAAGTGTGTTAGTGAATGGGACGGAAATGTCAAAATTAGCATCCATAACCATAAACCCAGCCTTGAGGCAAAGGTTATTGTCACGGTGTTGTCCGTGACAGTGACCCAAGGGAAAACTGAGAAGGGAGAGGGGAGAGAAAAAGAAACTGCGTCAGTGGCCGCGTGGCCGCCCGAGCAGAGCCGCGCTCCGGGAGGGGGAGGGGGAAACGGCGGGAAGAGATGGGTCTACAAGAAAACAACGGCACGATCTGAGAAGGAACGGTAACTTTACTAAATCTAATAAAATTGAACAATTGAAAGAGAGATAAAAATTTCCAAACCAAAAGCTGTGAGCTTACGTTAAGGAGGACCTGCAGGGGAAGCACACGTGCTGAACCTCCACGGCAGCCCAGAGCAACGCGCCCAGACCGAGCACCGCCTCGCATCCGGTGCCGAGCTCCGCCCCTCCCCTCTGCTGCTCCCCCAGCATTAACTCCTTAACTGCTGCATGATGCTCTGATGTGGAATACCGGCATCAAAACCACAAAACCACAACATTCCACCCCTTATTCCACATCATCACATCATGCTTAACACACATCTATACATAACCAAAACAGTAATAACATGAGTTACATAGAAACATATATATATATATATATACATACATACACACGTAATTACAGACTGCATTCCCCCAGCATCAAATTCCCTTGTGGGACACACTGGACGTCCCCATTTTTATCCATTACCCACCAGGTGCACCCAGGTCCCTGCGCAAAAACGGTTCCACGGAGGGGTTTGCCCTTTCCAGAGGATGGAAGGACCCACACCGCTTTTCCCAACATGCTCCTCACATGTACCACAGGGACCTTATCTCCCTCTATGGTCTGTAGGGAGCTGGACTGTGTAGGACCCTCTCGGTTGACTGATCCCCTAGTGTTGACCAGCCAGGTGGCTTCTGCCAGATGCTTCTCCCAGTGCTTGAATGTCCCACCACCCATTGCTCTCAACGTGGTTTTTAACAACCCGTTGTAGCGCTCGATCTTACCAGCAGCTGGTGCATGGTAGGGGATATGGTAGATCCATTCAATGCCGTGTTCTTTGGCCCAGATATCCACAAGAGAATTTTTGAAATGAGTCCCATTATCGGACTCAATTCTCTCTGGAGTGCCATGTCGCCATAGGACTTGTCTCTCGAGCCCTAAGATGGTGTTTCGGGCGGTAGCATGGGGTACTGCGTATGTCTCAAGCCACCCAGTGGTCGCCTCCACCATGGTGAGCACGTAACGCTTACCACTGCGAGTTCGTGGCAAGGTGATATAATCAACCTGCCACGCCTCCCCATATTTATACTTTTCCCATCGCCCTTCCTGCCAGAGGGGTTTCATCCTCTTGGCCTGTTTAATTATGGCACATGTGTCACAGTCATGGATAACCTGTGCAACGGCATCCATAGTTAAGTCCACCCCTCGGTCTCTAGCCCACTTATAGGTCGCATCCCTTCCTTGATGGCCTGAGGTCTCATGGGCCTACCGAGCTAAAAATAGCTCTCCTTTGTTCTGCCAGTCCAAATCGATCTGAGACACCTCAATTCTGGCAGCTCGATCTACCTGATGGTTATTTCTCTGCTCTTCAGTAGCTCGATTCTTGGGCACATGAGCATCTACATGGCGCACCTTTACACCCAACCTTTTTGTTCGGGCAGCAATGTCTTTCCACAGTTCAGCAGCCCAAATAGGTTTACCCTTCCGTTGCCAGTTGTCCTGTTCCCACTGCTGCAACCACCCCCATAAAGCATTTGCCACCATCCAAGAGTCAGTATAAAGATATAGCATGGGCCACCTCTCCCGTTCAGCCACATCTAAGGCCAGCTGGACAGCCTTTACCTCTGCAAATTGGCTTGACTCTCCTTCTCCTTCGGTGGCCTCTGCAACTCGTCATGTGGGGCTCCACACAGCAGCCTTCCATCTGCGGTGCTTCCCAACAATACGA
This sequence comes from Cyrtonyx montezumae, assembly GCF_038088225.1. Lineage (NCBI taxonomy): Eukaryota > Metazoa > Chordata > Aves > Galliformes > Odontophoridae > Cyrtonyx > Cyrtonyx montezumae. The sequence continues at coordinate 33,941,280 of NW_027072045.1, forward strand.
CACAATCCATCAGTGAAGAGGGCATACGTCTTTTCATTCTCTAGTAGTTCGTTATATGGTGGGGCCTCTTTAGCACGTGGTATCTCCTCTGATGGGGATGTTCCAAACTTCTTGCCTTCAGGCCAGTCCATGATCACCTCCAGGATTCCTGGACGGTTGAGGTTCCCCATCCGAGCTCGCTGTGTAATCAGTGCAATCCACTTACTCCAGGTGGCATCGGTAGCATGATGGGTGGGGGGAACCTTTCCTTTGAACATCCAATTCAGCACTGGCAGTCGAGGTGCCAGGAGGAGCTGTGTCTCAGTACCAATTACTTCAGAGGCAGCCCGAACCCCCTCGTATGCGGCCAAAATCTCCTTCTCAGTTGGAGTGTAGCACTCCTCTGAACCCCTGTACGCTCTGCTCCAAAATCCAAGGGGTCGGCCTCGGGTCTCCCCAGAGGCTCTTTGCCACAGACTCCAAGTGGGACCTTTCTCTCCAGCAGCAGTGTAGAGGATGTTTTTCACATCCTGTCTCAACCGAACTGGCCCCAGGGCCACAGCACGGGCTATCTCCTGCTTGATTTGCTCAAAGGCCTGCTGCTGTTCAGGACCCCATGCAAAATTATTCTTTTTCCGAGTCACTTGATAGAGGGGGCTTACTATGAGGCTGTAGTTTGGGATGTGCATCCTCCAAAAACCTACTACACCCAGAAAAGACTGTGTCTCTTTCTTGCTAGTGGGTGGTGACATACTGGTGATTTTGTCAATCACATCTCCTGGAATGTGACGACGTCCATCTTGCCATTTTACTCCTAGGAATTGAATTTCGTGGGCAGGTCCCTTCACTTTGTTCCGTTTAATAGCAAAACCAGCACCCAGAAGAATTTGGATTATTCGCTCTCCTTTTTTAAAAACTTCCTCTGCTGTATCACCCCACACAACAATGTCATCAATATACTGGAAGTGCTCAGGTGCCCCACCCTGTTCCAGTGTGGTTTCAATCAGCCCATGGCAGATGGTTGGGCTGTGTTTCCACCCCAGGGGCAAACGGTTACAGGTGTACTGAACGCCCCTCCAGGTGAAAGCAAACTGTGGTCTGCATTCTGTGGCCAAAGGAATTGAGAAGAAAGCTTTGGCAATATCAATGGTGGCATACCACTTGGCTGCTTTTGACTCCAGTTCGTACTGGAGTTGTAGCATGTCCGGTACAGCAGCACTCAGTGGGGGTGTGACTGCATTCAGGCCACGGTAATCTACCGTCAGCCTCCATTCTCCACTGGCTTTACGCACCGGCCATATGGGGCTGTTAAAAGGTGAGTGAGTCTTGCTGATCACTCCCTGGCTCTCTAGCTGACGGATCAAGTTATGAATGGGGAGCAAGGAATCCCTGTTGGTGCGGTACTGCCATCTGTGGACTGTTTTTGTAGCAATTGGTACCTGTTGCTCTTTCACTTTCAGTACCCCCACAACAGACGGATCTTCTGACAGGCCAGGTAAAACAGATAGCTGCTGAATGTTGTCTGCATCTACAGCAGCTATTCCAAAAGCCCATCGGTACCCCTTGGGATCCTTGAAATGTCCCCTTCTGAGATAGTCAATACCGAGTATGCATGGAGCCCCCTGTCCAGTCACTATGGGATGCTTCTGCCAGGTTTTACCGGTGAGGCTTATTTCTGCCTCCAACACAGACAGTTCCTGAGAACCCCCAGTCACTCCAGAAATATGAATCAATTCTGTCCCTTTATAACTCGAGGGCATCAGAGTGCACTGTGCACCAGTGTCCACCAGTGCCTTATATCTTTGTGGCTCTAATGTGCCAGGCCATCTAATCCACACAGTCCAATACACTCTATTATCCCTTCCCCTCCCCTGGCTGAGGGCAGGGCCCCTCTATTGGTTACCTGCAGTGACGGGGGCAATTTCGTTGATGGCTGATCTCTGCTGTAGTTCTCTCACCCGTGCTCGCAGTGCAGGAGTGGGTTTTTTATGCCACTTCCTCATGTCCTCTCCGTTTTCTCGTAAGAAGCTCCACATGGCCACACGTGACATGATGTTACTGCCGTCATTTGCTCGTGCAGAGGGGCGGTTGCCTTTGGTGGCCGAGACTTTCAACAGTTTGATAAATTGCTTCATCAGATTCTTTGCGTCATGCTCGTCTTCATCAGGTGTTTCCAATACTGACACAGGTTCATCCCTATTCATCAGTAATGACAGTTCCTCCAGTATAGTTTTCTGTGTCTCCTTAATCTCACCTACTTCTTCTGCTACTATAGCTGCAATGGAAGCACGTGATGGTAGGAACTGTTGTTCAAAGTTTTGGAGTGTAATAGTCAATTCATAAACTGGGAGTCTTCTGTCTTGACCCTCGAATCTATGGAACATTGCTACCAGTGTACTTGCGTACCTCTCTGGTGCTGTTTTTGAGAGCTTGCGATATACATCAGGTGTGCACCTTACTCTATCAGGATCACGGTCCTGGTGTGGATTGTTAGGGACGAAATTGGGATCATACAGCATCTCTACTACGGCTGTTTCTCTCAAAAATTGGATGCCTTTCTCCACGGTGTTCCATCTTTCCACCTTAGGCTCCAGATCATCTTTGTAAGGGTATCTATCCTTTACAGCCACTAGTACTCGTTCCCAGAGGGTAGCGACTCCATTCAGACATCTGCCAATTCCTCTGTCGATAGCTGGGTCTCGGGCAATGCTTGCCAGTTGGCGGGCTTCGCTGCCATCTAGGGACACGCTGCTGGCACCGCTGTCCCAACACCGCAGCAACCAGGTGACAATAGATTCACCCGAGCGCCATACAAACTCCTTTCTTGAACCTTGTATTTCAGTCATCTTTAGGGGCCCACGAGTAGTGGTAACAGTGACTCCATCATCATCACTGTCTTCTCCATGTCTCTCACTTTTCTTAGTGGCCTTTTTAGGTGGTGGTGGTGGTGGTGGTGCTGAGGAGGGCCCCTCGCCTGGATCTTCCTTTTTTTTCTCTGCTTCTTCTTCTTTCCGTTCTAGGCGCGAAGATGGCCGTGTCCATTTCTGGCCTTCCACAGGGGCAACCGACACTGATACCGGTGCTTCCTGTGATTGGTCTGGTCTTACTTCGAGGTTTTCATTTTTGCTTTGGACCTTGGTTTGGAAACCATTTCTCTCAAGAACATCAATTATGGCTCGATAAGCACAAGCCAGACCCCAAACAATACATTCCTTCTCAGATCGTCCTGAGTCACATGACTCCTTACCTAAACACTCACTGAATTTCTCAGGATCCCACAGGTGCTCAAGATCAAAATTGCATAACACCGGGGGTCCCCACGCTTCTAATTTCTTTCCTAATTTTTTCCACCTTCCCTGCCATTCAACACTCTCTGGTTTTGAGGAAAGCTTCCTCCACATGATGTAAATTACTATTGCCAAGAGTGCATTCAGAAAAACAGATAACACAGTTGCCGGGCTGACATCTTGAATATAGGTAAAGACCTGAAAAGAGTAATTGGAAACCGTTCCAAATGCCGCATAATCTGTCACGTTAGCCAGGGTGTTTAGGTAGGAGGCATGTAACCCCCTCAGCACACTAAAGTAGCTGTATATCCACATTACTCCGGTGCTGAACGCGAGGAGCTTAAAAAGACGCCAGCATGCTATGAGGTACATGAAAAACCTTAGTCCACTCTGCACCAGATTTACAATGGAGTGCCAATACTGCACTGCCCGCATCCTCCACCAATAATTGTCACGGTGTTGTCCGTGACAGTGACCCAAGGGAAAAGTGAGAAGGGAGAGGGGAGAGAAAAAGAAACTGCGTCAGTGGCCGCGCGGCCGCCCGAGCAGAGCCGCGCTCCGGGAGGGGGAGGGGGAAACGGCGGGAAGAGATGGGTCTACAAGAAAACAACGGCACGATCTGAGAAGGAACGGTAACTTTACTAAATCTAATAAAATTGAACAATTGAAAGAGAGAGAAAAATTTCAAAACCTAAAGCTGTGAGCTTACGTTAAGGAGGACCGGCAGGGGAAGCACACGTGCTGAACCTCCACGGCAGCCCAGAGCAACGCGCCCAGACCGAGCGCCGCCTCGCATCCGGTGCCGAGCTCCGCCCCTCCCCTCTGCTGCTCCCCCAGCATTAACTCCTTAACTGCTGCATGATGCTCTGATGTGGAATACCGGCATCAAAACCACAAAACCACAACAGTTATACACAGCCGTCCCCTATAATGATGAAAACCATACTATTATTGATTGGTTGATGGCAGCATGCCGCCTAACATGGCCTAACAAAACCAATGTTCCCCTCAACACCTGTTTGTGGTCCTCTATGGAGGACCTCCAGACATACATCTGAGAATTAGGTATGAGGGAGGCTATGTACGCGGACACTTTTGAAAGCCCCGATACAGAGAAATTTACAGCAGGCATGCGAGATTTAATATTACAGCAGGCTCCCTCCCACCTATATGGGACATTAGTTTCTATATTAAATCTGTTGCTAGCCTCAGAAGCCATCGTACAGCAGGCAGCCCAGTTAGTGGCAGATTTAGGGGAAACGTAGCGCATAAGAACCAGGCACAATGTTCATATAGTGGAAGAAGCTGAGGCCTTCCCCATTAAAACTTGAAAGCCTGCTCAATGGATACCCCGATCAGTCCCCGTATGGGTATCCCAAAGGACCGTGTTTAACGACCACATACGGGCTGGGGTTGCATTTGTCAAAATCGATGGTCAACTCAACCATATTTTGTTACAGCTGTGGAAACAGATTAAAAATGATCAAAAATTTCAGAGTGCTCCCAGAAAATTTGGAGTATGAATTATACAAGAAACACTGACGACAACCTGGAATCTGGCCGATTTCATAATACCGAAGAAAGAAAAAAACATCCACAGGTGTCATGGGCTACAGTGCCTGAGCCACCTGTGGCAAAAGATCTGGATCTAGCAAAGTTCATGTATTAACGAAAAACACTGATCTCCATAGGGACTCCAGATGTGACCGGAGGCCCTATGTAGAATTAACAATATTCTGGTCTAAGACAAATGTACAGAAAGAGATGGCTTTAGTGGATACCGTCGCAGAAACATCAATTATATATGGAGATCCGTCAAAGTTTAAGGGTAATAGAGTAATGATTGGTGGGTTTGGGGGACAGACTATTCCAGTCACCCAAGCATGGTTGAAATTGGGGGTTGGGCGTCTCCTGCCCCGGGAGTATAAGGTGTCGATTGCCCCAATTCCAGAATATATCCTAGGCATAGATATTTTATGGGGTCTGGCTCTCCAGACGACTGTGGGAGAGTTCAGACTACGGCAGAGGTACATTAGTATCCAGGCAATACGGACAATACTGAGGGGCCATGTGAAACATGAGCCCATTTCTTAGCCGAAACCACGCTGGATTACTAATGTAAGACAGTATAGATTCACAGGGGGGGCAAGAAGAAATAACAAAGACAGTGCAGCAATTAGAGAAAGAAGGTATTATAAGACCTGCACATAGCCCATATAATTCCCCCATATGGCCAGTACGGAAGTCGGATGGAACATGGAGAATGACGGTGGATTATAGGGAACTAAATAAGGTCACGCCGCCCATCCATGCGGCCGTACCCAATATTGCCTCCTTAATGGAGACTCTTAGTAGGGAAATTAAAACCTACCATTGTGTCCTGGATTTAGCAAATGCGTTTTTTAGCATACCTATTGCTAAAGGATCAATTTGCATTTACGTGGGGAGGCAGGCAGTGGACCTTTCAGGTCTTGCCACAGGGGTACGTGCACTCACCAACATATTGTCATCATTTGGTGGCACACGACCTGGCTGATTGGAGAACACCGAACAATGTGAACCTATACCACTATACTGATGACCTCCTGTTAACATCCGACTCACTGGAAGCAGTAGGGGAGGCAGCAGATTCATTAACTGCCTGTCTAAGTGAAAGAGGATGGGCTATCAATCCTCAAAAAGTGCAAGGTCCAGGACTGTCCGTAAAATTTCTAGGGGTAGTCTGGTCAGGAAAGACCAAAGTGTTACCTAGCGCCATCGTAGATAAGGTTCAGGCATTTCCAGTCCCTACAACACCAAAGCAGCTGCAGGAATTCCTAGGTATATTGGGATATTGGCGTTCCTTTATACCTCATTTGGCGCAGCTGCTGAGACCTTTATATAGACTCAAAAAAAAGGGCCAATTATGAGATTGGGGGAGAACGGAACAGGATGCTTTTCAACAGGCAAAACAGGCGGTTAAACAAGCCCAGGCACTGGGTATATTTGATCCTACCCTCCCAGCTGAGCTAGATGTTCACGTAACTCAAGATGGCTTTGGCTGGGGCCTGTGGCAACGTCAGAGTTCTGTTTGGACCCCCATTGGATTTTGGTCTCAGGTGTGGCATGGAGCAGATGAAAGATATAGTATGATTGAAAAACAGTTATTGGCTGCCTATTCCACATTACAAGCGGTAGAGCCAATAACCCAAACGGCCGAAGTTATAGTCAAGACTACATTGCCAATCCAGGGGTGGGTAAGAGATCTGACCCACCTTCCTAAGACAGGGTTGGCCCAGGCACAGACGGTGGCAGAATGGGTCACCTATCACAGTCAGAAGAGTAGTCTGTCTTCCTCACCGTTGAAACAAGAGCTTCAGAAGATTCTTGGCCCAGTAACGTATCATAGTGATGCACCGAAATAAACTTTGGTTGCTCCACCATGGAAGAGTCCCGTCCAAGAAGGGAAATATCCTATTCCTGAAGATGCCTGGTACACGGATGGGTCCAGCAAGGGCAACCCAAGTAAGTGGAGAGCAGTAGCGTACCATCCTGCCACAGACACAATATGGTTCGAAGAGGGGGATGGTCAAAGCAGCCAGTGGGCAGAGCTGCGGGCCATGTGGATGGTTATAACCAAAGAACCTGGTGATGGTATCCTGAATATTTGCACAGATAGTTGGGCTGTGTAATGGGGGCTCACTCTTTGGATTGCACAGTGGGCCACCAAGGATTGGACTATCCACTCCCGACAGATCTGGGGCAAAGATATGTGGTTAGACATATGGAATGCAGTTAAACACAGAACTATACGTGTCTACCATGTTTCTGGTCATCAACCCCTACAGTCACCAGGAAATGATGAAGCCGACACACTGGCCCGAGTTAGATGGTTTGAGAACTCGCCATCTGAGAATATTGCTTACTGGCTACATCAAAAGCTGCGGCATGCTGGGTAGAAGACCTTGTGGGCAGCCGCTAAAGCGTGGGGACTGCCCGTACAACTATCGGACATCGCTCAAGCATGCCGAGACTGTGACGCTTGCTCTAAGATAAGACCGAGGTCGTTGCCTGAAACTACAGCCCGTCTTGCTAGAGGACACAATCCTCTACAGAGGTGGCAGGTTGATTATATTGGGCCCCTCCCCTGGTCTGAGGGGGCGAGATATGCCCTAACCTGTGTCGACACCGCAACTGGGCTAATGCAGGCCTATCCAGTACCAAAAGCCAATCAGGCATACACTATAAAGGCACTCACAAGGTTGATGGCTGCCTACAGGACGCCGCAAGTTATCGAGAGTGACCAAGGAAGTCATTTCATGGGTGCAGTGATACAACGCTGGGCAGAAGAAAATAATATTGAGTGGCGATTCCACCTGCCATATAATCCAACGGGGGCAGGCCTTATCGAACGTTACAATGGTATTCTCATGGCTGCCCTGAAGACAGACTCTCAGTCCCTGCAGGGGTGGACAAAGAGACTCTACGAGACCCTGTGGGACCTGAAAGATAGACCTAGAGACGGCAGACCCAGTGCCTTGAAAATGTTACAGACAACATGGGCCTCCCCACTTAGGATCCAAATTACGGGCACGCATAATGAGGTGAGACCTCAGGTTGGCTGTGAGAACAATCTTCTGCTCCCTGCCCCTGAGGACCTAAAACCAGGTACCAATAAAATAAAATGGCCCTGGAAGGTGCAGGTAGGACCACGATGGCGCGGCCTACTTGCACCTTGGGCGAGATTATTTGAGGTGGGGGGTTCGGTAGCCCCTCTGGTAATTGGTACATGGCCTACTGAAATAATGGTTAACACTCCAGTCTTTATTGCTAAGGGGACCCCTATCATGTCTCTGTGGCAGATCAGGACACCCCCTTTGGTGCCTGATATAGTCGTACAGGCACAGACATCGGGTCAAAGGGTTTGGTACAGGCGTCCAGGGCATGCCCCTGTACAAGCTGAAGTGTTGATCCAAGACAGGAATACGGCCTGTATCTTACCCTGGAGAGCGGACCTTCCCCTCTTGGTACCTTTAAAACACTTATATTACTCCCCATAAGTCTGAGTCGCCAGAAGGAACCAAATAATGCTGAAGTGTTCCAGAGTTGCTATAAGATCATGTGCAGCATCTGGTGATCGTCTAACCAGGACTGATGACACATAAGATGGACCTGCACTGTGTGATTGCATGCTTCCAGTAGATACCACCGAGCACTGGCCCAAAGAAGAGTTCAACTGATGTGCCAATCATCACTCATCTCGGATTACATCAACATGCGTTGCGACAGGTAATTATGTAAGCGTCGCGATGTATTGGGTCTCTGTATTACAGGGGGCTCACCTTATTGTTACTTGATCAGTTGTTCATGTTGTGAAGGGGTGGAGTGTATGGGAACTGCTGAATCAGGGCCTGAACCACTGATTGGTCACTTGAGGTGAGCACTGAATCAACCACAGGGGCACAGGTGAAGGTGATTGTTTCCTTTTCCCCTTCAACCTAAGTTATGGTACGCTCTTGTCTTCAGTGGTTTCACAGACTACAGTTCCAGCGCCCGACCCTACCAGTCCCGCGCCCCACCCGGTGCACTTGCCACCATGAAATGCACCAATATGATGAGTGGTAAATGGCGTTTATCCTAAGTAACACACTCTTCTTCTAGCTTTCTACATTACAATACTACCAATTACCTATGCTATGGTTATCTCTACCCAATGGATGTATGGCATGTCTTGTCTTCTTCATATTTGGTCTTACTTGTTTTCCTCTTTTCTATTACTATTCTTACTGGCTAGCCAAGGTAGTGTATGTGCAGTTATTGATACTTTATCTTTCCATTATGTAGATGAATTGGGAAGAATAGAAAAAGATATAACAGTAACTGAAACTATTTTCTCTATATATCATCAAATATCCGTTGATGACACCTCATGGGGTTTAAAGGAGGTCTGGGATAAGCTGACCTCATGGTTACCTGATGGTCTTGGCTGAGGAAACTGTTTTTCATATCTGTCTTTGTTATTGCTTGTATGGGAACTGTTGAATCACAGCCTGAACCACTGATCACCTGAGGCAAGCACTGAGTCAGCTGTGGGAGTTCAAGTGAAGGCAGTTCACCTGTGTGACCAGAAGGGGTGGAATCTAACTTCTCCTCTCATAGACCCCATTTAAGGGCTGACTGCCACTGGGGAAGGATCTCTTTTTGGAGGTTCTTCTTTGGTGGAGTTTCCTACCATAAGTCTAGGATGTGGGTGAGTGTTTTCCTTTGTTTTGATTGTCTTTTTCCATCACAATTTTTTTAACTATATTGTTTGTATGATATTTCAGCTACAATACTATTTGGTATTATTCATTTTGCTAACCATATATTGCTGTATGTAGTATTGTGTTATGGTGCTGTAATTACTGTTTTGTCTGTTATTGGAGTTATAATAAATTGGTATAGTCAGGGTGGTAGCATCTTAGTTACAAACTCTTAAAGGAAAATGAGGGATTCATGCAAGTTGTAACAATATTGCTAAACTTGCTAGTGTTCACTGATGGCCCTGCTGTTTCTTTAGATAATAGGAAGAGCTGTGTCTCTGGACCAATGAGATAAGGTAGTTCTGGTGAGTCTTTGTACTAAGGATATAATTTCTGTTTGGAATCAGTCACTGAACATGTACTATAACTTTGGGAAAACTTCTGCGTATGTAATACACGTAGTGTATATAAGCTGAAGATCTTGTGTAAGCTGTGTTATAGGAGGATAGCCCCTAAGTATCCAGTGCTGATAGTAAAGAGTATCTGCTTTCTGATATTCCAACTTGAATCATAGAATCACCAAGGTTGGAAGAGACCCATAGGATCACCCAGTCCAACCATCCACCTATCACCTATAGTGTTCTTAGAAAGTTTCCTGATCAATCAATTTATGGTATCAGCACTGCAATGGGTCTGCTATGGTTGTGCTAGCAGGCTGTCCTTGGGAAGCCACTGCCGGGTGGTGTCTACCCACCATGCACCTGCCCCTTTTGGCTCTTTCCATCATCTCACCAGGGAAACTGATATGCTGTGGTGGCTGCTCCATTTCAAACCTGTGCTGACGTGGCTGCTTATGCATTCTGTTAGGGCCTGGTCCCTCCACACTCGCTGGGGGAAAGAGTGCCCGTGGACCCACTTACATACTTCCCCCCCTATCTCTCGGTACAGCCTGCCTACATGGGTAATGTGGTACTCTTGGTGCAGTGGCACTGCCCCTTTAAGCACTCTGGTATGGGCGGGGTGTGGAGAGGCGCGCTGAGCGCTCGCTGCAGCGAGCAGGCGCCGTCACAAAAGGAAGTGGCGGCGGTTGTTGTCGGTGTGGGGAGGGCCTTGTAAGGCGGCGGCGCTGCCGCCATGGCCCAGCAGCAGATGAGCAGCTCGCAGAAGGCGCTTATGCTTGAGCTGAAGTCGCTGCAGGAGGAGCCAGTGGAGGGTTTCCGCATCACGCTGGTCGACGAATCTGACCTCTATAACTGGGAGGTAGCGATTTTCGGGCCCCCCAATACTCTCTACGAGGGCGGCTACTTCAAGGTACGGCCGGGCTCCTGGCCCCCGCTGCTGACCTGCCGCTTGGGTTTGTCCCCCTGACCGATGGTATCTCTTCGTGGTCTTGCGGGCGGGGGTTGGGACGGCAAATCTCATCTGTTCCGGGAGTCCTCCCCCTCCCCCCCCTTTTTTTTTTTCTCTATCTGTGCGTCTTGGTGGTGGCCATGCCATACCCGCAGTGAGTGGGTGCTAGATGATCTTCGTCCTGTCACCTTCTATTTTTTTATATATTATTTTTTAGTTTGGAGACAGAACCGTTGTGACAAGATATGAACTTCCCACTGGGCCAGTGGCAAGGGGATTTGAGCAGTGGTTTTAGCAGTTCCAGTTCTTCCTGGCTTGGGAGAATTCTGTGTAGGGTGATGAAGTCAGGGTGGAGGCTTTCCAAACTGTTTTTCTTGCACAACTTCCTAGTTATTCACTGTCATTCTTTGTAATTTTTATTTATTTTCATGTTGTTTTTCTCTTCCCCTCTGAACTTCAGTAAACAGCTTTCAAAGGGCTATGGCAATGCTTAGTTGGTAAAGGTTGATAAATGCTTTCAATTTCTCTCTCAATCTTACTGTTAGTAAAAAAAAAAAAAAAAAAAATTGCTTCCTGTACTTACAGGAGAGAAAGCAAGAAATATGGGACCTCCTTTCCCCAAAGAACTGAAGGGGGAAGACTTGAGAACTGCATTCCTTTCTGAAAAGATATGGAAGCTTTAGTGCTTGTAGAAGTTGGGTGTTAGGCATATCCCTTTGTACTTTATGTCCCTTTGGTCTTTGGCAAAGATATCCCCTCCAGCCTGCATCTCTCAGGAGTTTGTTTTTGTTCCTGGGCCTTTCCTTTCTTGCCACCTAGCCTTCTGACCGTTTTTCCAGTTAGACAAAACTTGGCTACTGTGCTTTGTTGTAGCCTCTTGGCTACTCTGGGTAAAGGTTTAAACGCTTTTTAACAAAACCAAAGTAAGCTGTAGCTTTAGGAATAATGGATTGCAGTCATACTTGCTTTGAACTGTAGTGTCTTGCTGGTGGAATCACTAGTGCTGGATAGTATCTATAAACTCCTGAATCATGTACAGATTCTGAGTACTGTATTGTTGGCTCTTAGCATCTGCTTCTCAGGGGACAGTGGGGAAGGCAATGGTGCTCTAGCTAGTTGTTTACTTAGGGCTTGTCCCATCCAGATATGGTTATTGCATATGCAATGAAGGCTAATAATGATTTGCTGTTTTGGTGCTACTTGAAAATGCAGGTTTACGTGTAGTTGAGGAAAAACTGTTGAAAACTGTCGCACTGACCTCCTCTGCCTTTAGACTGAAACATAAAGCTTTCTACTTGAGAAGATTGAGTACTGTTGATTTGCATTTTTTTTCTGTTGTTTGGCTCTATTTTCCCGAGTTTGTGCAGGATGATCCTTGTATGAGGTGAAGTGCATGTTTGTTTTTTCTTTTTTGTGTAGAAACACGAAGAACTGTGTCTCTTCAAAGTTCTTGTATGCTTAAGAGGTAACTAAAAGCATGCAGGTTTAAATCTGGTTAATGCTTTGGGAATTAGTGGATATCTTTTATTAGTGTTAGTGTTCTTAATTTTTATTCACCTATTAAACCCTTAACTTCTCCATTATTACGATGATGCTTTGCAATGACTGTCTTAGTACAGGGCTGCTTCTGTAACTTCTCAAAAGCTCAAGTGTATTATTAGCTTGCTGTTTCTAAAAACTATGCTTACACTGCCTACTTTTTTTTTATATGATGAAATATTCATGCCAGGTATCTTCTCTTTAATAGCACATCAGGTCTACTGCATGATGCTCGCATTGCATCTGAAGGGTAAGAACTGCCAGAGAAACTGCTTGTTCGTCTTCAACTCAGGAGTCCTTTATGTGTAGTTCAGCATGTAGTTTTTCATTGTCTTCTGGTATTCATTATAGTGAATGGTGAGGACTAAATGTTTTGTGTTGAATTTGAATATAGCTGACTCTCATTTGGAACTATAACAGATTCCTGGTCTCCCTGTGGCTGAGCTGAGCGCTGGGTGGGTTGTTGAGGAATGGGGACCTGTAAGAGTTAATAGTCCCATTATCTCTTAAAAAATGATTATCTTTGAATAAACTGGGATGAAACTTTCTTGACAACAGGGGAAAGAGTAGTAGCAGCCTCTGCTGTGGCATGGCTGCTGCTTCTCACTGTCAGTGCATACCATTCTGATATGCAGTGCTCTGATCCATGTCTATAAATATCTAAGGAGTGTGAGGCTAAGGGATGAGGCTGAGCTCTTCTCAGCAGCGTGTGGTGATAGGATGGGGGAAATGGGCAAAAACTGAGGCATAGGAAGTTCTGCGCAAATGTGTGTGGGAACTTCTTCACAGTAAGGGTGATGGAGCACTGGAACAGGCTGCCTGGAGAGGCTGTGGAGTCTCCTTCTCTGGAGATGTTCAAGACTCACCTGGATGCCTACCTGTGCAACCTGGCCTTCTAGGGAGTCTGCTTTGGCAGGGGGGCTGGACTCAATGATCTCTAGAGGTCCCTTCCAACCCCTACAATTCTGTGATGGTGTGATTCTTTGGAGGAAGAATTAAAAGACAATCTGAGCTCTCAAAAGCTCATTCTTAAACAACTTTATTTTCAAGTTACATCTTTGTCACGATGGGCTGCCTCCATCTCAAATGGAATCTCTCCTTTGAAATTATGAGCTGTTTAACTGGAAGAAGAAAAAGACTTAAATTGTCAGGATCATTGGCTCCTAAGTTGAGCTCAAAGACAGGAAAAAGACTAAGCAATCTAAAAGCCAGCTAGAGAATCTGGGGGCCTCAGATCCTTCAGAAATAAGGCTGGCTCTAACTCAAAAAAAAAAATGGAAAAGATCTAAGACAGACCAGCAGGGATGGCACCTCAAGAGTGACCCCCTGCACAGGCCATGCTGTGTGTAATGGTGCACCCATACACAGCTGCTGGGCTTATGGATCTGTTGCAGCTATTTAAACCAAGACTGTGAGAGAGCATACTGGCTTGGCTTTTTATTATGGGACATGGGGGCTGAAATTGTGGTTATTAATGGACCTGAGATCTCTAAGCTGGTGTCCATTACCGCACATCTGGTTCTCAGACTATATGTGACAGTAATACATAATGATGAGAATATTCTTTAATTCAATGGATAATGGTGGCATGTAGAATCACATGGCTGAACATTAGTGGTGTGCCAATAAATACTGGTCTATGATCCTCAGTAGAAGAACTCTGGAAATTAGAGAACTGAGAACGAAGGAGGCAATGTATGATGATACCTTTGAGCGTCCAGACCTGGTTTAAGTTTTCAGCAGGGATGAGGGACCTCATACTACAGCAGGCTCCTCTTGCACTGGTGTCTATACTGAACCCTGTAGTAGCCTTGGAGACCATCATCCTACCACCAAATTGGTGGCTGATCTAGGGGAGGCAGAGCGCCTTTGAACTAGGTGCAGTATTTGAGCACTGGCAGGGGCCAAGGTTCTCCCTGTAACGAAGACCAGGAGACCTATTCCACAGACTCCACGATTGGGACCTATACAAGTATCTCAAAAACAGTTATTGAATGACTTGATCCAGTGTGGGGGTTCAATTTGCAGAAATGGTTGGCCAGCCCAATCATGTCCTCCTCTAGCTGTGGTGGCAGTTGGAGGACAATCAGAAATTTCAAAGTTGCCCCCAAAAGGCAGGTATGAGAACTTTTGAAAGAATGCCAACAACTATATGGAACCTGGAAGATTTCTTGGTTTCCAGTAAAAAGAGACTTTCTCGAACCCCTGTGCCTGAGCCGCCTCAGGTGAAAGATTATGCAGTAGCACAATTCAGGGCATGGCAGGGGATGTAAGTTCCCCCCTTGTAACTAGGGCCTCCAGGCAGGACTGGAGGCCTTATGTCAAGTTAACAGTTTTCTGGTTGTGGAAAAACATAAAATGTGTAATGGCACTGGTAAACACAGGTGCAGGAACATTGACTGTTTATGGGGACCTGACCAAGTTTAACAGAGAGTGATAATTGGTGGGTTTGGGGGATGGACCATTCCTGTTGCACAGATCTGGGTTTGGTGTCTCCATGCTGAGAGTATGAGGTATCTATTGCCCTGGTCCTGGAGTACATCCCTTATAAATATCTATACCCAAGATGTGGCTCTCCAAACAACTGTAGGAGAGTTCAGACTGAGAAAGGTATATTAGTGACAAGGTGGTGCAGGCAATACTTAGAGGTCATGTGAAGCATGAGCTTATTTGTCTGCTGGAACTGTGCCAGATTACTAGTGTGAAGCAATATAGACTCCTAGGGGGGTCAAGATGAAATATCCAGGACTGTGCAGGAATTAGAAAAAGCTGGGATCATAAGGCCTGTGCGTAGCCTGTATAATTCCTCCATGGGGCTAGTGTGGAAGTCAAATGGCACACGGAGAGTGACAGTGGGCTATAGAGGGTTAAATAAGGTCATCTCACCTATTCACATAGCCTTAACCAATATTGTCTCCCTAATGGACACATTGAATAGAGAAATAGAAGCCTACCATTGTGTCCTAAACTTGGCAGATTCATTCTTCAGTATTCAGATTGCTGAAGAATTTCAGGTCCTGACACAGAAGTGTATACATTCACCAACATATTGTCATAACCTAGTGTTGTGTGACCTAGCAGACTGGGGAAGACCTAATGATGTCAACTTGTACCACTATATCAATGATCTCATGTTGACATCTGACTTGCTGGAGGCAGTAGGTCGGGTGGCAGATTCATTTTCCACCTATCTGCAGGGAAAAGAATGGGCTATAAACTCACGGAAGGTGCAGGACCTGGGTCTGTGAAATTTCCAGGCGTAGTTTGGTCAGGAAAGACCAGGGTACTACCCAATGCAGTAAGAGATAAGATTCAGGCACCACTAGTCACTATGATACCTAAGCAGCTGCAAGAATTTTTGGGTATGTTGGGATATTGGTGTTCTTTTATACCTTATTTAGTGCAGCTACTGAGGCCTTTGTATTGACTCACAAAGAAGGGCCAGCTATGGTACTGGGGAAGAATAGAACACGAGGCTTTTCAACAGGAAAAACTCTGTTAAACAAGCCCAGGCGTATATTTAATCTTACCCTCCTAGCCAAAATGGGTGTCCATGTCACTCAGAATAGCTTTGGCTGGGGCCTGTGGCAATGCTAAAGTTCCATTCAGTCCCTGATAGGGTTCTGGTCTCAGATCTAGTATGGAACAGAAGAAATATATAGTATGACTGAGAAACAGTGGCTGCCTACTCCATAGTACAGGTGGTAGAGCCAATAACCCAAACAGCTAAAATTGTAGTGAAGACCACCTTGCCAATTCAGGGATGGGTAAGAGATCTGACCTGCCTTCCTAAGATAGGTGGCCCAGGCACAGACAGTGGCAAGATGAGTCGCCTATCTCAGTCAGAGTAGTTGTCTGTCTTCCTCACCACTGAAAGAAGAGCTTCAAAAGATTCTAGGCTCAGTGACATATCACAGTGATGCAGCAAAAGAAACCTTGGTTGCTCTGCCAGAGAAGAGTCCTGTCCAGGAGGGAGAATATCACATTCCTGAAGATGCCTGGTACCATGGGTGGGTCCAGCAAGGGCAACCGGAGCAAGTGGAGAGCAGTAGCATGCCATCCTGCCACCGACACAATCTAGTTTGAAGAGGGGGGGCAGTCAGAGTGGCCAGTGGGCAGAGCTGCGAGCTGTGTGGATGGTTATAACCAAAGAACTTGGTGATAGCGTCCTGAATGTTTTGCACAGATAAATGGGCTGTGTAACTGGGGGCTCACTCTTTGAAATGCACAGTGGGCTACCCAGGACTGGACTATCTATGCCTGACCAGTCTGGGGTGGAGTTATGTGGTTAGACATGTGAAATACAGTTAAATACAGTGTCTACTACATTTCTAGTCACCAACCCCTGCAGTCACCAGGAAATGATGAAGCTGACACAGTGGCTTGAGTTAGTGAAATCCCAACCCATCTATCTGAGAACATTGCCCACTGGTTACACCAAAAGCAGTGGCGTGCTGGACAGAAGACAATGTGGGCAGCTGCTAAGGCATGGGGACTGCCCATACAACTATCTGATATCGCTCAAGCTTGCT
The DNA here is from genome assembly GCF_038088225.1 of Cyrtonyx montezumae. Lineage (NCBI taxonomy): Eukaryota > Metazoa > Chordata > Aves > Galliformes > Odontophoridae > Cyrtonyx > Cyrtonyx montezumae. The sequence goes on from NW_027072045.1 coordinate 33,958,188, forward strand.
GACACTGTGACACTTGCTCCAAGATGAGACTGAGGTCATTGCCTGAAACAACAGCCCATCTTGCTAGAGGACTCAATCCTCTACAGAGATGGTAGGTTGATTACATTGGGCACTTCCCTCGGTCTGAAGGGGCGAGATATTCCCTAACCTGTGTTGACACTGCAAGTGAGCTAATGCAGGCCTATCTAGTACCAAAAGCAAACCAGGCATATACTGTCAAAGCGCTCATGAAACTAATGGCTGTATATGGGACACCACAAGTCATTGAGAGTGACCAAGGGAGTCACTTCACGGGTGCAGTGATACAACGCTGGGCAGAAGAGAACAACATCGAGTGGCAATTCCTCCTGCCATACAGTCCAATGGGGGCAGGCCTTATTGAGCATTATAATGGTGTTCTCAAGGCTGCTCTGAAGGCAGGCTCTTAGTCTCTGCAGGGGTGGACAAAGAGACTCCATGAAACTGTGAGACCTGAATGAAAGGCCTAAAGATGGCAGACCCAGTTCCTTGAAAATGTTACAAACAACATGGGCCTCCCCACTTAGGATCCAAATTACGGGCACTGATAATGAGGTAAGACCTCGGCTTGGCAATGAGAACATTCTTCTGCTCCCTGCCTCTGAGAACCTAAAACCAGGCATCAATAGAATAACATGGCCTTGGAAGGTGCAGGTAGGACCACGATGGTGTGGCCTACTTGCACCTTGGGGGAGATTATTGGAGCTGGGAGGTTCTAGTCCCTCTGGTAATTGGTATGTAGCTGTCACGCTCCAATATAAAGGAGGGAGATGAAGGTTCTTAGATTATGTATATACCCGGCGTGAGATTAAGAAACAATGGTTCAAATGTTGGTCCGACCAGTTTATTACCAATATTGACCAGGGTGATGGGGAAGGAGAAGGCGGACACTGTTACCAGTAAGGGTGATGGGGAAGGGAAGGCAAGCTATAGGAAAGAAGCAAGGGTTTGTACAATGCAGAGAAAGTCACCAGCCAGGATCCTAGGGGCGGTCCAGTTGCAAGCAGCTCTGATGGTCTGAGGCAGAAGCGGGGAGAACAGCAGCAGCGATGGGCAGCCTTGAGCAGCAAGTAGTTGTCCTGGAGAAGCAGCACCAGGTCAGCACAGGAGAAGCGGCGTGGGGAAAGTCCAGGAACAGCGTCAGTCAGCACCGGAGAGGCAGCAAACGGTGATCAGCTTGTGAGGGTTCAGATGGGAGAACACCTCGAAGGAGCTATCTAACTATCTAAAGTACTGTGTCTAGGTCCTGGGGCCCCCAATACAGGAAAGATGTAAAGCTGCTGGTGAGGGTCCAGAGGAGGTCCTCAAAGATGATTAGAGGGCTGGAGCACCTCTTCTCTGAAGAGAGGCTGAGGGAACTGGGCTTCTTTAGCCCGGAGAAGAGAAGGCTGTTAGGAGATCTCATTTAAAAGGGGAGTATAAACAGGAGGGGGATCAACTTTTTATTTGGGTAGGTAGTGATAGGAAAAAGGGGAATGGTTTTAAGCTCAGGAGGGAAGGTTTAGATTGGATGTTGAGGGAAGTTCTTTACAGAGAGTGGTTGAGGTGATGCAACATGCTGTGGATGTTCTGTCCTTGGAGATGTTCAAGTCCAGAGTGGATAGGGCCCTGGGCAACCTGGTCTAGTACCAGATCTGGAGGTTGGTGGCCCTTCCTGTGGCAGGGAGGTTGGAACTTGATAATACTTGGGGACCCTTCCAACACAAGCCATTCTATGATTTTGTGAGTAGTATCTCCTAAGGCCTTAGCCACTGGCAGAGTTCAGCTGGACTGCCAGCAGCTTCTGTGGTGACCTGTGGACCAGAGACTGACAGGAACTGCTTATACACACACTGAAACTCATGTTTAACTGTGGGGATTAATCATCTACTTTCTTTGTGGAGGTTCTGTGATATTTAGGGATATATAGTTGTGTATATCAAAGTCCTAGTTGATTTTGATAAATAGTTGTAAAGCAAACAAAGGTGGTGACAGAGGCTTTATTTGAGGTAGAGGTGCTACAGAAAGAGATATTAGAGATAAGGGGAATGAACTCCCCCCTCCCAGCAACCATTTAGGCTAAGGAATGCAGCTGCCTTTCCTTCGAACTCTGGTGCTCTGGAAGGGAGGGAGCCAGGGAGGGGGGGCATGCTGCTCGTTCACTGGTTCAGGCTGTGACCAGGCAATCCCAATGCTGTAGTCTAATGAATATGAGTCATTCTGTTTCTCATAGTAACAGAAAACAAAGTATGATGAGACTTCAGTACATTATTTAAAGCTATAACAATGGTGGTAGTAAAGAGACAGGGTCTCCAGCTTGATGCAAGTATGAAGCCTTGTTTATTTTATTCTGTTGCATTCCATTTCATCTATCTCTCTCCTCTAGATTTTCTCTAGTATTAATATATCATTGTTACACACAGTTGAGCTTATATAGCTTTTCAGCCTTAGCTACACAATACTATTCATGTAACTAGGCTATATTGTTTAATTTGTAACTAAGTAACATTGTGACCAAGTAACATTGTTGGAACAAGGAATTGATTAAGGCAAACCAGGTACGTACAGTACACAATGTATCAAAAACTCTTCTTTCTCTCATTCTTTCTTCAGGATCCTGCTTTCTCTTACCAAGGTTTGTGGCTGACAGTGGCTAATAAATCTGTGTTGGTTGTTACAAGCTGAGCAGTGCTTCCAGTCCTGCTCTGTGTCTCCACATCTCACCCTTTCTGTTCCACCAGTAAGATCCTCTCCGTAGACTTATCAGTCCTTGATCACATTGTAAAATACAAGTGTAAAGCAAGCAAAGGCGGTGACAGAAACTTTATTTGAGGTAGAGGTGCTACAGAAAGAGATATTAGAGATAAGGGGAATGAACTCCCCCCTCCCAGCAACCTATTAGCCTAAGGAACATAGCCGCCTCTTGTTCAAACACTGGCGTGCCGGAAGGAATGGAGCTAGGGAGGGTGGGGGCAACCCGCCCAGGCTCTGAGCGTATTTGTGCTCCCGGAAGCACCGCCAGAAGCACCACTGAGGGAGAGAGCGAGAAGATGGGTGGACCTGGGCTCCTTGGCTCTGGTCACTCAGATGCTCATTCACTGGTTCAGGCTGTGACCAGGCAATCCCACTACAACAAGGCAAACAAATAATCAAAAGCAACAATACAGCTAAAATATAAATTCCTGTTTTCACTAAATTTTTCAGCCAACCAGTACAGCAGCAATGACAAGGGCTTCAGCTTCCTCCATTACCTCCTATTTTTCTGCTGCTCTAAGAGTGTCATCCATATAATGATATTACAAGGCAGCAGGCATTTTTTTGATGAATGGGGCTGAGGACCCTTGCAACAAACCACTGACAAATAGTGGGACTGTTGTTGTTAAGGAAAGTACAACCCAGTGATATCTTTGCAAAGGTGCTTGTATGTTAGTGTTAGGGACAGAAAAGGCAAATTGAGGAGCATCATCAGGATGCAAAGGAATGTCAAAAAACCAATCCTTTAAATCATTGGCTGTCAAATGCCAATCTTGAGGGATCGTGGTAGGAGATGGGAGACCAGCCTGTTAGGCTCCCATTTCTTCCATTACTGAATTAACTTTGTGGAGGTCTTGGAGCAAACACTACTTGCCAGTTTGTTTCTTAATTACAATTACAGGAGAATTCCAAGGACTAGTGGAGGGGACTGTATGCTCCTCTTGGAGTTGTTCTTGGACAAGGTTGGTGAGTGAGCGCGATTTAATCAGTGGCAGGGTCCATTGATCCACTCAGACAGGTGTCATAGTTTTCCAGGTTAATTTCAGGGTGTTGCACGCTTCAATGGCCCCATCAAAAAATCAGACTGAATTTTGAGGCCCCATTGAGAAAGTACATCATGTCCCCATAATACCACAGGTACAGGCAAAACAAATGGCTTAACAGAAACCATGTGGCCTTCTGGTCCTGTCATTTGAATTAGATTGTGACTGATAAATGTGAATGCTGCCCCCAATTCCAGTGAGTGCTTGGGGTACCTCAGTGAGGGCCCAAGTAGGAGGCCATTTAGATTGAGAGATGTCAGTTACATGAGCTCTGGTATCTATAGTACCGGTGAATGTTATCTGTTGCCCCTGTAGTGACAGGGTACATTTGAAAGTAGGATGTTTATCAGAAATTGTCTCTACCCATCATATTTGTGGGGTTTCTGTAGAACCAAATCCTCCCACCCTTTCTTTATGTTCCCCTGCTACAGGTATCGATTAATTCCCTTCCCACATGAATTGTGCAATGTGGGTCCCCTTATGGACAGTACAGGGTGGAAAAGGTGTCCAAGCCCTAATTTTAATTTCCCCAACACAGTCTGAGTCTATAACTCCAGGGAGAATAAAGTCCTGATGCTGCAATGAAGGGATGGGAACCCAGCTTGATGCAAGCTAATGTTCATTTATTAAGCAACAACTCAAAGCTTATATACATCTTATATAAGATCTGATTGGGCGAAGGTTACATTCCTTAAGGTTAAACGTCATAACAATACAAAGTACTCCTAGTTGTCTAAATGAACAGTTCCCTATCGCCTTCTGTTACAGTGTCCTGTTTCTTTTCATTCCTCAAATGCGGTTATCTTGACCTTAACAGCTTATCTTTACGCAGCCTTCATCCAATCCTTGTGGTCAAGTTGTTGCATAGCCACAGCAGCTCTGTCTGGCTCACACTCTTGCCATTACCCACGTCTCCCCCTTTCTGTTGCACAATAAATATTTTCTTTGTAGCATTGTCAACCCTTTTTTGCATACATAGTAAAATACTAGGAAGTAACAGCAAGAGCATTACAATAGTCATCGCAATATAGCACATAATTTTTAAGGTGTTGCAAAGCCATCTGGTGAGACCTCATCCCAAGAACAATTTGTCCAACCAGTCACAATCCCTTTGTTCCTGCAACCTGAATGAGTGGTGCTGTTTTGGGGTATGTTTGGATCTGAGAGATGGTGTCTCAGTAGGAAAAGCAAGCAAACCATGCATTCAGAGTAACACAGAGGGTTAGAGTTTTAGTCAACATACACTCACACACACAGACATCCATTTTAGATAAGTGTAAGCACAAAGCAGAAACTCCCTAAGCAAGCACATAATTAGCTTTTGACCCTTGAGAAATGGCAAGTTGACAGAGAGGAGAGACAGAAGGAACATGCCAGTGATGGATGCGATAGGTAGTGCCAGCAGGGTGTCCCCTGCTTCAAGGTGTACTTTTCCTCTCTCACCCACCACAGATTATCTCCTGCTTTTACTCTTCTCAGGGTCTGCAGAGTTTCTTCCATTTGTACACTGTATCTGTGTGGCTAGTGTGTGATACAGAGCCCAAGTGGAACACCTGCTTGCAAAACAGAATAAGCTACTAAGGTCAGCTCTCACTAAAAAATGCTTATAGCCACAAATATCCTTAAAACTATCAGAATACTTTGTTCCTTCCCAAGATTGTTCTTCTGTTAGGGGCCTTTAGGTCCCTGATATAGGTTCCAATCGAAAGAATCAGTGAACTTAAATATCTGTTGGGCAATATTCAAGCATTCTCTATTAAAATCATATGTTGAACTGAAGTAAGATAGTGTGTGCCTTTGTAGGGTAAATAATCCCCAAGGATGGTACTCAAAAAATAGTATAGAAGATGGTATATTTAAGTAGGTCTATAAAGATGGTACATAAATAGTAAGAAAAAGAAGATGGCTCACCTTTAGGATGATAAAGGCTTGCTGTGAACTCCACAGGGGAAGGATCTCCAACAAGAGATCCTTCCCTGGTGGTGGTCAGCCCTTAAATGGGGTTTGGGAGAGGTGGAGTCAGGCTCCACCCCTTCCAATCACACAGGTATATCACCTTCACCTGTGTCCCTTGTGGCTGACTCAGTGCTCACCTCAGGTGACCAATCAGTGGTTCAGGCCCTGATTCAACAGTTCCCATACAGCCTTTGTCTTGAGTGATGCATAGTCATATTTTTCAAATTCTGATTAGTGGATGAAAGTGAGAATTGTTCTATAGTACAGGGTCATCCCTTTGCCTGGAATTCCTTTTCAGGTTTTGTCTTGAGAAACTAAGAAAAGGCTCATTGATAGGCTAATAACATCATAACCAATGATGAAAGGATAAAACTAAACTAAAAAGGTTATTTCCATGGATTTCAACAGTGGAAACATCTAATCCTGTTCATTTTTATATTTAATCTACCACTAAAAATAAAAAAGCAGCACACAACAACCTAAATAATACCTAATAATTCTAATTCTTAAGGCAACATTGGTAACACAGAAAAATCACTTATTTTTGTCTTACCATGACCAGTGTTATTACTGAGATACCATCCAGTGGGTAATCCAGCTGTTTCTCGTCACTTACTATGGCACGCATAAGTTATTTACAATACAACAATTTACAAAACAATAATTAAGAAACACACAGTCCCAGTTCTTATGAGGGCTAGATGCTATTTTCTGCCTTGAGATGAGGCCAAATGTATCACGCTGGAATCCACATAGGGCTAGTGCCTGTGGAAACGCATGGATATTCACAACCCTAAGTTATCAGTGGTAAGGGACATTCCCAATGCCCTGTGGCCATATTCTGAATGTTAACCATTGTCTGTTCCTTGAGCATTGGGGAGGCCCCAAAATGACAGTCTACTCGAGGTGTATCTGTATGATCAGGATTCAAAAAATTCAGCACAAGCAGTCTTACATAACCTTTGTTGTGGTTATGTAATTCCCCCCTTTTTTAATTTTTTATTTTTTTTATTTTATTTTTCAGGTGTATGCAGCTCCATTATCATGCACGTATTTAAGATGGCCAAATTCATGAGCATGAGTGACATCTGTTTAATGCAAAACTTGCTTGAGCTGTGCAAAGGAAACAGAGTTGTTAACTTCCTTAAGAAAAGACCCCTCAGTTCTCCGAATGATACCTACAACATACAGAGAGTCAATTATTATATTAATCTTTTGCTCTGCAAAAGTTTGAAAGGCTTGATGCACATCTGACTGCCATTTGCATACCAGTTGCATGCCAGAGAACCACTGCTTGGTGTGTCCTGCCAGAGCCATCTATAAATACAGTAACAGTATTATGTATTGGAACATGTGAAAGTAAAACATTTCTAGTAAGGGATGGATCACTCAAATTATTTAGTAACTGATGTTTGGTGAAATGAACGGAGATTTGTCCTGTAATTGCAATCTGGATCAGAAGCTTGTAAAATTGGCAAACGGTGTAGACCTTGCTGTATTAGTGTTGCAAACATCTCTTCTTGTTCTGCTGCTGTTAACATATCATCCATCCAGTAAAATAAAAAGACTCATCCGTTTAACAGAAGAACGTCCTAACAGGAGGGCTGTGCTGCCCGTTCCCTAGGGGACCCGTGATAGCTGCTGGGACAAGATTCACGTTGCTATCGGTCAGCGTCACTGACTAGATGGTGGACACATCCACTCCTGCGCTGCTGGCAGTAGCTGGTCTCAGTGAGCTGGCCAGGCAGGGGTCGGCTTGCATGGACACGCTGTCAGTGGTTTGCGGGATGGTTTGACCCGGTACCATGACAACTGAGGCAGGGGACCCAAGGGACCACAACTCAGGGAAGGGGGAAAGGGAAAAAAGGAGAAAGGAGATGGGCCTAGAAACAAAACAGCGGCGAAGATCTGAGGAGGAAAGCTAATTTACTAAATAAGATATCAGAAAGCAAAATACCACAGTATAATACAATATAATTGGAATTGGGGCTAATGAATCAAATAAAAATGAGCAGGAGAGAGAGTGTCCGATAAACCTAAGGCCTTACGCTAACGCTAAAGGTGGATGGCTGCAACAAACACGCATTGCTGAGCTCGACCCCGAAGGGAAGAGAGATGGTCCCATGACCGCAGACAGTTTCTATCTTTACCTCTGTGCGGAAACATGTAAAAATACGAAGCATCGCAAATTCCTCTGGGGAATGTAGTTCTCTTCTGAGACAGGTATACACAGAAGTATCAATGAACCACGCAGCTAGAGCATTAACTCTTTAAGTCCCAATACACTACATGATGTTATGATGTGGAATATCAATAATATAACAAAAATCATAAAACCATAACACGCGCTCTTCCTCCCATTTTCCAACAGTTCATAGATAGATTAGGTTGGAAAGGACCTACAAGATTGTCTAGTCCAACCATCCTCCTATCACCATCCCTACCCACTAAACTACTAAATCAAATCCCTTAGCACCTCATCTAAACGCGTCTTGAACAGCGCTAGGGATAGTGCCTCAACCACCTCCCTAGGCAGGCCATTCCAGTGCCTGACCACTCTTGCAGAGAAAAAATGTTTCCTCAAATCTAATCTAAATCTTCCCCAGTGCAACTTGTGGCCATTCCCTCTTGTCCTGTCATTAGTTATCTGGGAGAAGAGGCTGACCCCTCCCTCACCACAACCCCCCTTCAGGAAGTGGTAGAGCGTGATAAGGTCTCCTCTGAGCCTCCTTTTCTCCAGACTAAACAATCCCAGCTCCCTCAGCTGCTCCTCATAAGACTTGTGCTCCAGACCTCTCACCAGTTTTGTTGCCCTTCTCTGAACACGCTCCAGGGCCTCAATATCCTTGTAGTGAGGGGCCCAAAACTGAACACAGTACTCAAGGTGCAGCTGCACCAGAGCTGAGTACAGGGGGATGATCACCTCCCTGCTCCTGCTGGCTACACTATTTCTAATATGGGCCAGGATGCTGTTGGCCTTCTTGGCCACCTGGGCACACTACCAGCTCATGTTAATCTGAGCATCAACCAACACCCCCAGGTCCTTTTCCTCTCTACATTCTTTAAGCCATTCTGCCCCAAGCCTATAGCATTGCATGGGGTTATTGTGGCCAAAGTGCAGGACCTGGCACTTGGCCTTATTGAACCTCATCCCATTGACCTCAGCCCAGCTATTCAGCCTATCCAGATCCCTCTGAAGGGCCTCTCTACCCTCCGACAGATCGACACATCCTCCCAACTTGGTGCCATCTGCAAACGTACTGAGGGTACACTCAATCCCCTCGTCTAGGTCATCAATAAAGATATTAAACAAGATGGGCCCCAAAACTGACCCTTGGGGGACACCACTCATAACGGGACACCAGCTGGACTTAACTCCATTAACCACTACCTGCTGGGCATGGCCCTCTAGCCAGTTCTCCACCCAGAGAAGAGTGAACTTGTCCACACCTAAGTTCAGAGGGCTGTGCAGCAACAGGGAATTGAGATTGGCATTCTCTTTCCCTGTGTAGCCTCTTCCCACACCACAGACAGGGTTGAGCCAGAACAGCATAAGCTTGCCTGGGCTTTTTACAGTCCTTTTGTACATGACCGGGTTCTTCTCTAAAGCACCATAGTACACTGTGGGAGCAGCAACATTTCTGCCTCCCATCCCCTTCAAACCATCAGCAGGAAGTAAAAAGTTCTGTTTGCCCACCAAATTTACTGGACCGGGATCAAACTGATCCTTTGGGAGCAACAAGCAGCATAGGCAGGGCAGCAGCGGAGTGGCTTGTGGAGGGGGGTGGTACAGAGCAGATGAAACAGGGGATCGTGAAGGAGTCTTATCAGAGGGTTCCCGCTCTATACCAAGGGAAGGAGCACACGATTTAGATTCCGTATGTTTAAGAGTCTCAAAGATATTTCTCCAAGGGGTTAAAAGTTTCTGCCCATCAGAATTGCCTTGGGTGGCTGCGTCCCACAACTTAACCCAAGCTCAATCCTATTTTAATTCTAGCGTAAAAATGGTGGAAGAATCCGTATTGGGGATTTTATCCTGTACCCATCACAAGATGAGTTTTAAGTCAGAACTAGAAAGAGTCTGTTCATGCTTTGAGATTAAATCCCTCATAATATAAAAAACGTCCTGCTCTTCACAAGATACTTCATTTTCCATAGTTACCCCAAGCTCACCTTCCAATCACAAGGAGGTGATTGTACAGATCATCTGTTTTCCTGCTTCCTTTCAGCAGCCAATTCTCAAGGTAGTCCTTGTTTTCCTGCTTCCTTTCAGCAGCTGATTCTTAAGTTCTTGGGGTCTTGCAGCCGGCCTATGCAAAGTCCCGAATGTCAGGGTCACCATTTGCTGCAAAGAAGGGACAGGAACCCAGCTTGATGCAAGCTAATGTTTGTTTATTAAGCAACAACTCAAAGCTTATATACACAGAAAGGCAACGTGTGTTAAGAACTGATTGGACGAAGGTTACATTCCTTAAGGTTAAACGTCATAACAATGCAAAGTACTCCTAGTCATCTAAATGAGCAGTTCCCTATCACCTTCTGTTACAGTGTCTTGTTTCTTTTCATTCCTCAAATGCGGTTATCTTGATCTTGTCAGCTTATCTTTACACAGCCTGCATCCAGTCCTTGTGGTCAAATTGTTGCATATCCAGCAGCTCTGTCTGGCTCACACTTGCAATTACCCACATCCTGAAAGGTTAATTGAGGATCTTTATATTAGTAAGGCACTTTTTGGGGGCCCTGGTGGTCTGAAGACCCCTGTAGGGAGTAAATGAACAAAAGAATCGTGTAACGTTACTATGACTGAGGTTGCAAAGTCCTTTCTGGCACTGCCTGTAGTTGCTGGGTGAAGACTTGAAGAGATGCTCTGTGGGACATCTGTGGTTGCAGCATTTGTGATGGTGTCTGTAGAGGCAGCTGAGGCATTTGTATCTGTCATGGTTTTATGATTTTTGGTACTGGTATTCCACATCATAACATCATGTAGTGCATTTAGAGTTAAAGAGTTAATGCTCCAGCTCCATGGATCATCGATAGTTTCAGGTATACCTATCTCAGAAGAGAAGAACTACGTTCCCCAGAGGGCTGCGCAATGCTTTGCGTTTTTACGTGTTTGCGCTCAGAGGGAAAGATAAAAACTGTCTGCAGTCACGGGACACTCTCTTTCCTTTGGGATTGACTCAGCAGTAGGTGCTCACTGCCATCTCACCTTCAGCATTAGCTTAAGGCCTTTGGTTTATCGGACACTCTCTTGCTCATTTTATTTGCTTTATTAGCTTTAATTCCAATTATATTGTATTATACTGTGTTATTTTCCTTTCTGATATCTTTAGTAAATTAGCTTTCCTCCTCAGATCGTTGCCGCTGTTTTGTTCCTAGGTCCATCTCCCTTTTCCCCTTCCCTGAGGTGCGGGTACGTGGGTGCCCTGCACCAATTGTCACAGAACCGGGCAAAACCTGCCCGTAAATCGTTGACAGTGTCGGAGCATGGTGCTGTCCTGTGCTCTGGAACCAGTTTTCCTGGATTAGGTGACCTTCAGAATCATAATGACCTTTATTAGTGTGCCCACAGTACCATAAGGGACAGCACTTCAAAGTAGAGGCTTTAGACTTGCCTCCTTTCAGAGCCAAGCACTTCCCTGTATGGTGGCTGGGTTTGCCACAGCTATAACCAAGTTCAGCAGGCTTGGAGGGACCTTTTATAACTGCAAGAGCTGCAGCCCTAGCCTCATATTGATGTTCTATTGTCCCAATGTGGTTATACACTTCAACCATCTCTATCAAAATCAGATTTTGGTTTGGCAAGGACTTCAGAAGCTTCTTGCAGTCTGTGTTGGCACTTTCAACAGCAAGTTTTAGAAGTAAAATATCATGAGCCTCTGATAATCATCAGTTTGGCATTCAAGTGCTTGTTTAAGGCGGTCAAGTGCATGTTTGGCTCTTTTGCTTCTTGAAGGATGGATGTGTGCCAACAGTTTATGGGCTGGTTGGTTCAGCCCGGTTCTGCGACAATTGGGACAGGGGACCCACACCCCAGGAAGGGGGAAAGGGAAAAGGGAGATGGGCCTAGAAACAAAACAGTGGCAACGATCTGAGGAGGAAAGCTAATTTACTAAGTAAGATAACGGAAAGCAAAATAATATATTGGAATTAAAACTAATAAATAAAATGAGCAAGAGAGTCTGATAAACCGAAGGCCTTATACTAAATGCTGAAGGCAAGATGGTTAGCAAGGATCTGCTCTTGAGTTGATCCCCCAAGGAAAGAAAAGTATCTCATGACATGCAAACAGTTTTTATCTTTCCCTCTGCATGGAAAAATGTAAAAATACAAAGCAACACAAAGTCCTCTGAGGAATGTAGTTCTTCTCTTCTGAGGCAGGTATACCCATAACTATCAATGATTCACAGAATTGGAGCGTTAACTTTTTAATTCTCAATGCACTACATGATGTTATGATGTGGAATACCAATACCAAAAATCATAAAACCATGACAATGTGAAAGCCTTTTGAGGTTTTCATGTATCAGTGACCTTAGGGAATACCTCCCGAACTGCATCCTGAGCTCCATCTAGGGCTTCTCCTGGGCAGTCCTGGGCTTAGCTAGCAGGATCTGTGTATGGACCCATTCCCATGACTTGTCTAATTGTAAGATTCACTAGAGCCACGTTAGAATAACCCATAAGAGATACAAGTAGATTCTGTACACAGTTTTTCCACTCCTTTTCCTGTAAAGCAAATTAAGTGTTAACCACAACTGAGCAAGCAATCTTAAATCACACAGCATCATTGCATGAGCAGTAAATGCAGAATCCAAAATGCTCATAAAAAAACGGAGAACTAATGCCATGTGTATGGGAACTGCTGAATCACGGCCTGAACCACTGATTGGTCACCTGAGGTGAGCACCAAGTCAGCCATGGGGGCACAGGTGAAGGTGATATACCTGTGTGGGTGGAAGGGGTGGAGCCTAGTTCCTCCTCTCTCAAACCCCATTTAAGGGCTGACCACCACCAGGGAAGGATCTCTTCTTGGAGATCCCTCCCATGTGGAGTCCTCTGCGAGCCTTGTCATCTTAAAGGTGAGCCATCTTCTCTTTTGTATTACCTGTATAACTGTTTATATAGAACTACTCAAAATATACCATCTTCTATACTATTCCCTGGTGGAGTATCGTCATTAGGAGTTATTTACTCTACATTTGGCGAGCCAGGCAGCTCTAACTAAATCCATAATGTCGTTTATTTGGAGTATGTTTAAATGGGCCAAGGGGGAGAACGTTACCCCCCTAGAACAGACAATCCCTGGTCTAATTCCAGGATTCATGGGGTCACCCTACTATGGATTGGCATCTGTTATTGAGAAATGGGGACCCATGCGGGTTCCAGGGACTGCCGCTCCTTCTCCATCTTATTTGACTGACTACTTCGTAGGATTAGATAAAGACATACTTGTTACCAAGGAGCGGCGGTTAGCTGCCTCTGCAGTAGCCTGGCCATTAGTAATGGCCATACTCAAGTTAGATACTGCAAATGTTAATATGGAAACTGAAAATCAGTTATTACGAGACCGTATTGAGAAACTGGAACAACAGCTGGGTACGTTAACAACCAAAAAGCCTGGCCTAAATGTCCCCACAAGACAAATAAGGAATATATTGGTAGAAGACACCCCAAAATCAGAGGAAGAAGACTCTGATATGACAGGGGAAAAGATCTCTAAGGCAGATCTCGAAACTCCATCTATGATGGACCCATTCGAGATTCGGCCTATTATAACTCAAAAAACAAAGAAGGTACAGGATAGACCAGCAGGGGTGCCTCCTGACCAATGGCCCCCTGCAGAAACCTGCCTCCATGTGACCGCTCGTCCATATACAGCTAATGAGTTGATGGACCTAGTACAACGGTTCCATCAGAAACCAAGAGAAAGCATACCATCATGGCTCCTAAGGTTATGGGATGCAGGAGCTGAAAGTGTTTTAGTAAATGGAACAGAAATGTCAAAATTAGCATCTATAACGATAAACCCGGCATTAAGACAAAGATTATATGCAGCTGTCCATTATAATGAGGAAAACCATTCTATTATAGATTGGTTGATGGCTGCATGCCGCTTAACATGGCCCAACAAAACCGATATCCCTCTTAATACTGGTTTGTGGTCCTCTATGGAGGACCTCCAGACCTATATCAGAGAACTGGGTATGAGGGAGGCTCTGTATGCGGACACTTTTGAAAGCCCCGATACGGAAAAATTTACAGCGGGCATGAGAGATCTAATACTACAGCAGGCCCCCTCCCACCTATATGGGATGTTGGTTTCCATATTAAATCCATTGGTGGCATCAGAAGCCATCGTACAGCAGGCAGCCCAGTTAGTAGCAGACTTAGGGGAGACGGAGCGCGTAAGAACCAGGCGTAATGTTCGTGTAGTGGAAGATGCTGAGGCCTTCCCTATTAGAACTAAAAAGCCTGCTCCACGGATGCCCCGATCAGGCCCCGTACGGGTATCCCGGAGGACTATGTTTAATGATCTCATACGGGCTGGGGTTGCATTTACCAAAATTGATGGGCAACCCAACCATGTTTTGTTACAGCTGTGGAAACAGCTTAGAAATGATCAGAAATTTCAGAGTGCTCCCAGAAAATCGGGAGTACGAATTATAGAAAAAACACCAACAACAACCTGGAATTTGGCTGACTTTATAATACCGAACAGAAGGAAAAAATATCCGCAGGTGTCACAGGCTACAGTGCCTGAGCCACCTGTGGCAAAAGATTTAGATCTGGCAAAATTCATGGATTAACGGAAAATTCTGGTCCCCATAGGGCCTCTAGCTGTGACCGGAGGCCCTATGTAGAACTAACAATATTCTGGTCCAGGACAAATGTGCAGGAGGTGATGGCTCTAGTGGATACTGGCGCAGAAACATCGATTATATATGGAGACCCAACGAAATTTAAGGGTAATAGAGTGATGATTGGTGGGTTTGGGGGACAGACTATTCCAGTCACCCAGACGTGGTTGGAATTGGGGGTTGGGCGTCTCCCGCCCCGGGAGTATAAGGTGTCGATTGCCCCAATTCCAGAATATATCTTGGGCATAGACATTCTATGGGGTCTGGCTCTCCAGACAACTGTGGGAGAGTTCAGACTACGGCAGAGGTACATTAGTATCCGGGCAATACGGACAATATTGAGGGGCCATGCGAAACATGAGCCCATTTGTTTGCCAAAACCACGCCGGATTACTAATGTAAGACAGTACAGACTCCCGGGTGGACAAGAAGAAATATCAAAAACAGTGCAGGAATTAGAGAAAGTAGGTATTATAAGGCCTGCACACAGCCCATATAATTCCCCCATATGGCCAGTACGGAAGTCGGATGGAACATGGAGAATGACGGTGGATTATAGGGAACTGAATAAGGTCACGCCGCCCATCCATGCGGCCGTACCCAATATTGCCTCCTTAATGGACACTCTTAGTAGGGAAATTAAAACCTACCATTGTGTCCTGGATTTAGCGAATGCGTTTTTTAGCATACCTATTGCTAAAGAATCACAAGATCAATTTGCATTTACGTGGGGAGGCAGGCAGTGGACCTTTCAGGTCTTGCCACAGGGGTACGTGCACTCACCAACATACTGTCATAATTTGGTGGCACGTGACCTGGCTGATTGGAGGAAACCAAACAGTGTGAACCTATACCACTATATTGATGACCTCCTGTTAACATCCGACTCACTGGAAGCAGTAGGGGAGGCAGCAGATTCATTAACTGCCTACCTAAGTGAAAGAGGATGGGCTATCAATCCTCAAAAAGTGCAAGGTCCAGGACTGTCCGTAAAATTTCTAGGGGTAGTCTGGTCAGGAAAGACCAAAGTATTACCTGATGCCGTCATAGATAAGGTTCAGGCATTTCCAGTCCCTACAACACCAAAGCAGCTGCAGGAATTCCTGGGTATATTGGGATATTGGCGTTCCTTTATACCTCATTTGGCGCAGCTGCTGAGACCTTTATATAGACTTACCAAAAAGGGCCAATTATGGGACTGGGGGAGAACAGAACAGGATGCTTTTCAACAGGCGAAACAGGCAGTTAAACAAGCCCAGGCACTGGGTATATTTGATCCTACCCTTCCAGCTGAGCTAGATGTTCATGTAACTCAAGATGGCTTTGGCTGGGGCCTGTGGCAACGTCAGAGTTCTGTTCGGACCCCCATTGGATTTTGGTCTCAGGTGTGGCATGGAGCAGAGGAAAGATATAGTATGATTGAAAAACAGTTATTGGCTGCCTATTCTGCATTACAAGCGGTAGAGCCAATAACCCAAACGGCCGAAGTTATAGTCAAGACTACATTGCCAATCCAGGGGTGGGTAAGAGATCTGACCCACCTTCCTAAGACGGGGGTGGCCCAGGCACAGACGGTGGCACGATGGGTTGCCTATCTCAGTCAGCGGAGTAGTCTATCTTCCTCACCGTTGAAAGAAGAGCTTCAGAAGATTCTTGGCCCAGTAACGTATCATAGTGATGCACCAAAACAAACTTCGGTTGCTCCACCACAGAAGAGTCCCGTCCAGGAAGGAAAATATCCTATTCCTGAAGATGCCTGGTACATGGATGGGTCCAGCAAGGGCAACCCAAGTAAGTGGAGAGCAGTAGCGTACCATCCTGCCACAGACACAATCTGGTTCGAAGAGGGGGATGGTCAAAGCAGCCAGTGGGCAGAGCTGCGGGCGGTGTGGATGGTTATAACCAAAGAACCTGGTGATGGTATCCTGAATATTTGCACAGATAGTTGGGCTGTGTATCGGGGGCTCACTCTTTGGATCGCACAGTGGGCCACCCAGGATTGGACTATCCACTCCCGACCGATCTGGGGCAAAGATATGTGGTTAGACATATGGAATACAGTCAAACACAGAACTGTGTGTGTCTACCATGTTTCTGGTCATCAACCCCTACAGTCACCAGGAAATGATGAAGCCGACACACTGGCCCGAGTTAGATGGGTTGAGAACTCTCCATCTGAGAATATCGCTTACTGGCTACATCAAAAGCTGCGGCATGCTGGGCAGAAGACCATGTGGGCAGCCGCTAAAGCGTGGGGACTGCCCGTATAACTATCGGACATCGCTCAAGCATGCCGAGACTGTGACGCCTGCTCTAAGATAAGACCGAGGTCGTTGCCTGAAACTACAGCCCATCTTGCTAGAGGACACAATCCTCTACAGAGGTGGCAGGTTGATTATATTGGGCCTCTCCCTCGGTCTGAGGGGGCGAGATATGCCCTAACCTGTGTCGACACCGCGAGTGGGCTAATGCAGGCCTATCCAGTACCAAAAGCCAACCAGGCATACACTATCAAGGCACTCACAAGGCTGATGGCTGCCTACGGGACACCGCAAGTCATCGAGAGCGACCAAGGAAGTCATTTCACGGGTGCAGTGATACAACGCTGGGCAGAAGAAAATAATATTGAGTGGCGATTCCACCTGCCATATAATCCAACGGGGGCAGGCCTTATCGAACGTTACAATGGTATTCTCAAGGCTGCCCTGAAGACAGACTCTCAGTCCCTGCAGGGGTGGACAAAGAGACTCCATGAGACCCTGCGGGACCTGAATGAAAGACCTAGAGATGGCAGACCCAGTGCCTTGAAAATGTTACAAACAATATGGGCCTCCCCACTTAGGATCCAAATTACGGGCACCGATAATGAAGTGAAACCTCGGCTTGGCAATGAGAACATTCTTCTGCTCCCTGCCTCTGAGAACCTAAAACCAGGCACCAATAGAATAAAATGGCCCTGGAAGGTGCAGGTAGGACCACGATGGTGTGGCCTACTTGCACCTTGGGGGAGATTATTGGAGGTGGGGGGTTCGGTAGCTCCTCCGGTTATAGGTACATGGCCTACTGAAATAATGGTTAACACTCCAGTCTTCATTGCTAAGGGGACCCCTATCATGTCTCTGTGGCAGATCAGGACACCCCCTTTGGTGCCTGATATAGTCGTACAGCCACAGACATCGGGTCAAAGGGTTTGGTACAGGCGACCAGGGCGTGCCCCTGTACAAGCTGAAGTGTTAACCCAAGACAGGAATACGGCCTGTATCTTGCCCTGGAAAGCGGATCTTCCCCTCTTGGTACCTCTAAAACACTTGTATTACTCCCCATAAGTCTATGAATCACCAGAAGGAATCAAAACAATACTGCAGTGTTCCAGAGTTGTTATAAGACCATGTGAAGCATCTGGTGATGGTCTAACCGGGACTGATGACACGTAAGATGGACCTGCACTGTATGATTACATGCTTCCAGTAGATACCGAGCACTGGCCCAAAGAAGAGTTCGACGGATGCGCCGATCATCACTCATATCAGATTACATCAGCATGCGTTGCGACGGGCAATTATGTAAGCGCCGCGATGTATTGGGTCTCTGTATCAAGGGGAACTCACCTTATGGTTACTTGATCAGTGGTTCATGTCGTGAAGGGGTGGAGTGTATGGGAACTGCTGAATCACGGCCTGAACCACTGATTGGTCACCTGAGGTGAGCACCAAGTCAGCCATGGGGGCACAGGTGAAGGTGATATACCTGTGTGGGTGGAAGGGGTGGAGCCTAGTTCCTCCTCTCTCAAACCCCATTTAAGGGCTGACCACCACCAGGGAAGGATCTCTTCTTGGAGATCCCTCCCATGTGGAGTCCTCTGCGAGCCTTGTCATCTTAAAGGTGAGCCATCTTCTCTTTTGTATTACCTGTATAACTGTTTATATAGAACTACTCAAAATATACCATCTTCTATACTATTCCCTGGTGGAGTATCGTCATTAGGAGTTATTTACTCTACACCATGGTGTATGATTGCCTGCTGGAGCTCCCTAATTTCTTGAAAAGACAGTGACTCACATTGGGCAGTTTGCTTTCTTGTTCCCAATTATATGACTGGACCGACAGTTCTTCCAGCAATATCCAGTTCTCCCTCCCTTAATGTCTGTTGTTTTAAGCAAACCCAGTGGTTGTGAGGATCGGGGGGGGGAATAAATATGACTCTTTCTCAGGATCAACAGGTCCAGGATGAAAAGGATACTCCTCTCCTTCTTCCTCACTGTCTTCTGGATGGTAGCCAACAGTGAAAGCCCCCACAGAATGAATGGAGCCCCCCCTCCCTTTTACTTGTATGTTGGAGGGCTGTGGGAGTACCAAGAAGGATGAAGCAGTCTCTCCTGTCTCTTCTAATTGTGGAGAGCTCTAAGCTTCTGCTGTGGAGGGGAGGGGCATGGTCTATTCTACTTAGCTTTAGCATGAGATGTTTCTTGGGCTTTTAAAGCTTCCAAGACAACCCTCTAAGAAGGAAGCATGTCTGCAACTGCTTTGTCCCTCTTGGTTACAGCATTCCAAAGTTTTGCACCCACTTCGTCCCACAAATCTATTGTGAAGATTGTGGGCTGGGAAACTCCTGTCAGCTTAAGTGCTACCCATTTCAATAAGACCTTTAAAAAATATGAAGGCAAAGGTTTGTCATGCTGTTGTAACAGCTTTTGTGTAAGTTCAAGTATAGCTCTTTCCTATCTGGACATTACCTGTCCCATATTCCCTATAGGAAATCCAAATTCAGGGGAACCAGCCCCTGTAACTCACCTCTTTTCCAGAGGAATTAGTCATCACTGGCTAGTGTGTCCCACTTCTACTCAGCAGAGCTGCCATTTGACACTGATAGTAATAAAGAGACAGGGTCTTGTAAGGTAAATAATTCCCAAGGATTGTACTCAAAAAATAGTATAAAAGAGAGTATACTTAAGTAGGTTTATATAGATGGTACACAAATAATAAGAAAAAGAAGATGGCTCACCTTTAAAATGATAAAGGCTTACTGTAGACTCCACATGTGATTAGGCAGTTCCCATACAGGTCTCCAGGATGATGCAAGCATGAAGCCTTTTTATTTTATTCTATTGCATTCCATTACATTCTGTTTCATCTATCTCTATCTTCTCAAATAATATATCATTGATACACACAGATGAGCTTATATACCTTTCCAGCTATAGCTATACAATAGCATTTGTCTAACTAGGCTATGTAGCTTAATTTGTAACTAAGTAACATTGTGATCAAATAACATTGTTTAATCAGTGCTTTGTTCCAGACAATCCAGGTATATGGGAACTGCTGAATCACAGCCTAAACCACTGATTGGTCACCTGAGGTGAACACCAAGTCAGCCACAGGGGCACAGGTGAAGGTGATATACCTGTGTGATTGGAAGGGGTGGAGCCTGGCTCCACCTCTCCCAAACCCCATTTAAGGGCTGACTAGCACCAGAGAAGGATCTCTTCTCAGAGATTCCTCCCATGTGGAGTCCCCTGTGAGCCTTGTCACCCTGAAGGTGAACCATCTTCTCTTTTGTATTATTTGTATTCTGTCTATATAGAATACTCAAAATATACTATCATCTATACTATTTTTTTGTGAAGTACTATCCTTAGGAGTTATTTATCCCACACCAGGTGTGTACAGTATGCATAGTATCAAATGCTCTCTTATCTCTTGTAATCTTTCTTCAGGATCCTGCTTTCTTTTGCCAAGGTTTGTGGTCTACAATGGCTAATAAATCTATGTTGATTGTTACAAGTTGAACAGTACTTACAGTCCTGTTCTCTAACTGTATTTCCACAGTTCAACATCTTCATCAATAACTTTGATGAGGGGATAGCGGTCACTCTCAGCAAGTTTGCTGATGATATGAAGTTGGGAGGATTGGCTGACATGCCTGAAGGCTGTGCTGCCATTCAGCAAGACCTGGACAGGCTGGAGAGCTGGGCAGTCAGAAACTTGATGAAATTTAACAAAAACAAGTGTAGAGTCTTGCACCTAGGGAGGAATAATTGTATGTACCAGTACAGGCTGGGGGGTGAGCTGCTGGAGAGGAGCTCTGTAGAGAGGGACCTGGGTGCCCTGGTGGACAACAGGTTGACCATGAGCCAGCAGTGTGCCCTCGTGGCCAAGAGGGCCAATGGCATTCTGGGATGCATTAAAAAGAGCGTGGCCAGCAGGTCAAGGGAGGTGATCCTCCCCCTCTACTCTGCCCTGGTGAGGCCTCATCTGGAGTACTGTGTCCAGTTCTGGGACTCCCAGTATAAAAAAG
This sequence comes from Cyrtonyx montezumae, assembly GCF_038088225.1. NCBI lineage: Eukaryota > Metazoa > Chordata > Aves > Galliformes > Odontophoridae > Cyrtonyx > Cyrtonyx montezumae. The sequence continues at coordinate 33,979,097 of NW_027072045.1, forward strand.
ACAGGGATCTCTTGGAAAGAGTCCAGTGCAAGCCCATGAAGATGGTGAAGGGCCTAGAGGATCTCCCCTATGAAGAAAGGCTAAGTGAAGTGGGTCTCTTTAGCCTTGAGAAAAGAAGACTGAGAGGGGACCTGATCCAGGTTTATAAATATCTGAGGTGTGGGGGACAAAGTGGCAAGGACAGACTCTTCTCAGAAGTGTGTGGAGACAGGACAAGGGGGAGCAGACAGAAACTGTAGCACAGGAGGTTCTGCACGAATGTGCACAAGAACTTTACGGTGAGGGTGACGGAGCACTGGAACAGGCTGCCCAGGGGGGTTGTGGAGTCTTCTTCTCTGGAGTTATTCAAGACCCGCCTGGATGCCTACCTGTGCTACCTGGTGTAGGGAACCTGCTTTGTCAGTGGGGTTGGACTTGATGATCTCTAGAGGTCCCTTCCAACCCCTATGATTCTATGGTAACCAGAGCATATCTGAGTGCTCTTTTCTTGCATAGAGCAAGATCCTTGGGCTAAAATGCTGACCTTTCTAGGTACATTCATGCCCATAATAACAGGAGGTGAATGCGGTGAGAATTCTGGTACTATTGAAGTGCTTCCTTTGGTAGCTCTACTGTTCAATACTGTCATACAAATACTGCAGCAAAAGCAGGTGCAAAACACTATGAAAAAAAGCATATGAGAACTATATTTTCATGTTAGAGATAAATCATGGGACCTGCAACTGATGGGATTGTGTCAACGGTTTATGGGCAGGTTCGGCCCGGTTCCGTGACGATTGGTGCGGGGGACCCACGGACCCACGCCCCAGGAAAGGGGAAGGGGGGAAAGGGAAAAGGAAAAAGGGAGATGGACCTAGGAACAAAACAGCGGCAACGATCTGAGGAGGAAAGCTAATTTACTAAATAAGATATCAGAAAGCAAAATAACACAATATAATACAATATAATTGGAATTAAAGCTAATAAATCAAATAAAATGAGCAAGAGAGAGTGTCCGATAAACCGAAGGCCTTACGCTAACGCTGAAGGCGGACGGCAGCGAGCACCCACTGCTGAGTCGATCCCAAAGGAAAGAGAGTGTCCCGTGACCGCAGACAGTTTTTATCTTTCCCTCTGAGCGTAAACACGTAAGAACGCAAAGCATCGCAAAGTCCTCTGGGGAATGGAGTTCTTCTTCTCTTCTGAGACAGGTATACCTGGAACTATCGATGATCCACGGAGCTGGAGCATTAACTCTTTAACTCTAAATGCACTACATGATGTTATGATGTGGAATACCAGTACCAAAAATCATAAAACCATGACAGATTGTTTTTAGGCTCTCATAGTATTTTTTGTGGTAAGAAATTGAGACTTATTACTGTGCATTTCATTAGTCATAATTGCACATGATGTTCTGTGGTTCTGTAGGTAAAACTGTTAAGTTAATCTTTTCCTTTATGGAGCACTCTTTTACACTGGCATAAAAAACAAACCCTGGAAGAAGGCAATCTGAATAAAGTGACCAGAGTTTGAGCCAATTATTTCCTGCTGCCACATGCTTATTTGTACCTGCCAACTATTACAGGTATTTCTACAGGTGCAAAATTTTAAGTGAAACTCCAGATGTTAGAAGTTACAGAAGACCATACATTTTCTGCTTCTCATCTAATAGCTGGCTTGAGCTTCTTGTGTAGTAACTTGTGGAAAGTCAACAATCAAAAGCTTCTTTCAAATGTAAGTGGGAACCCATAAGTTGTTGGGTTACTGGAAAGCATAGTAAGAGTTAAAAACTGTAGGATCCACTGCTATAACATTCCTCCTACCCTTCACTAGGAAAAATCCTATCCTACAGCAATAAAAACAATCACTATACTTATATATGTAACTTTTTCTTTTACCTGTACGTTTAAGAGCTACCTGGATGATACTAGGCAGGTCTGAAGTCCCTGTGATGCAGATCCAGTTTGTGTTCTAGTTAATTCAAAGCTTCCAGCTATTTCTGCTTTGACTATGCTTTAAAAAAAAGAAAAATGGTAGCTGTCCTTCTAACTTTATCTACTGGCAATGTAAGTTAGTGTTACTATTTATAGTTGATTGGACTTGTATTCTTGCTAAATTAGAGCGAAGTTTGATGAGTGACATCAACTTCTGCAGTACTGAAGTGTTAAAGTAAAAGCTCTACTTGCTGGCATACTGCAGGATTTTTTTTGTTTGTAACTTCTTAAAAGAACAGCGGTGGAAATACTTTCTCCTTTTTGCCTTATAAGCTATTAACCTCTATCGTATTTTAGTCTAAACTGGGTAGAGCCAGGATCCACCCCTTCCTCTTTTAAAAGTTGGCAGCTGAGGGAGCAGTATTTCTGTGGATAGAAGCTGCTTTGTTCTTGAGCTGTTACCTGTTGTTAGAAGGGGTGAGCAAATTTTTCTTTTTTTTTGGGGGGGGAGTTGTTTTGTTTTACTAGCTATTGTTTGGTAGGGTTTCTATCCTACTTTTGCCTTTTTTTAACTATATCCTTTAAGGTGTTTTTACACTGGAGAAGTGCTAATAGTACCTACTGCAGTTGAAGCTTTATAATGCTTTTGAAACTTCATCTTGCACTATAATTAAAGGTTCAAAAATCTCCAGTGCTGTGTTTTCCTATAACTTTCTAGTGTGGACAAATAATTCTTTGGGAGGTAGGGGAGGGTGGAAGTGTCAGTACATGTCATCAGAGAAAACAGCCAGAGACATGACATACACCAATATGGTTAAATCATGCTCCCCTTTATTACCCGGACAGCCTTATTCTTATAGTGTTCAAGACAGGGGCGTACAGAGAATAGCATGCAATCATTGGCTGAGAGCCTCAGAGAGAAAGACAACTTTAAGCAGTTCCCAATAAGGCAAGCACTGAGTCAGTTTTGGGGCACAGGTGAAAGCAATTCACCTGTGTGACCAGAAGGGGTGGAGCCTGGCTTCAATAAGGCCTGCCCCCGTTGGATTATATGGCAGGTGGAATCGCCACTCAATGTTATTTTCATCTGCCCAGCATTGTATCACTGCACCCATGAAATGACTTCCTTAGTCACTCTCGATGACTTGCAGTGTCCCGTAGGCAGCCATCAACCTTGTGAGTGCCTTTATAGTGTATGCCTGGTTGGCTTTTGGTACTGGATAGGCCTGCATTAGACCACTCGGTGTCGACAGAGGTTAGGGCATATCTCACCCCCTCAGACTGAGGGAGGGGCCCAATGTAATCAACCTGCCACCTCTATAGAGGATTGTGTCCTCTAGCAAGATGGGCTGTAGTTTCAGGCAACGACCTCAGTCTTATCTTAGAGCAGGCGTCACAGTCTCGGCATGCTTGAGCGATGTCCGATAGTTATACGGGCAGTCCCCACGCTTTAGCGGCTGCCCACATGGTCTTCTGCCCAGCATGCCGCAGCTTATGATGTAGCCAGTAAGCGATATTCTCCGATGGCGAGTTCTCAACCCATCTAACTCGGGCCAGTGTGTCTGCTTCATCATTTCCTGGTGACTGTAGGGGTTGATGACCAGAAACATGGCAGACACGCACAGTTCTGTGTTTGACTGCATTCCATATGTCTAACCACATATCTTTGCCCCAGATCAGTCAGGAGTGGATAGTCCAATCCTGGGTGGCCCACTGTGCGATCCAAAGAGTGAGCCCCTGATACACAGCTTAACTATCTGTGCAAATATTCAGGATACCATCACCAGGTTCTTTGGTTATAACCATTCACACCACCCGCCACTCTGTCCACTGGCTGCTTTGACCATCCCCCTCTTTGAACCAGATTGTGTCTGTAGCAGGATGGTACGCTACTGCTCTCCACTTACTTGGGTTGCCCTTGCTGGACCCATCTGTGTACCACGTATCTTCAGGAATAGGATATTTTCCTTCCTGGACGGGACTCTTTTGTGGTGGAGCAACCAAAGTTTGTTTTGGTGCATCACTATGATACGTTACTGGGCCAAGAACCTTCTGAAGCTCTTCTTTCAACGGTGAGGAAGACAGTCTACTCCTCTGACTGAGATAGGCGACACATCGTGCCCCCGTCTGCGCCTGGGCCACCCCCGTCTTAGGAAGGTGGGTCAGATCTCTTACCCACCCCTGGATTGGCAATGTAGTCTTGACTATAACTTCGGCCGTTTGGGTTATTGGCTCTACCGCTTGTAATGCGGAATAGGCAGCCAATAACTGTTTTTCAATCATACTATATCTTTCCTCTGCTCCATGCCACACCTGAGACCAAAATCCAATGGGGGTCCGAACAGAACTCTGACATTGCCACAGGCCCCAGCCAAAGCCATCTTGAGTTACGTGAACATCTAGCTCAGCTGGGAGGGTAGGATCAAATATACCCAGTGCCTGGGCTTGTTTAAACCACCTGTTTCCCCTGTTGGAAAGCATCCTGTTCTGTTCTCCCCCAATCCCATATTTGGCCCTTTTTGGTAAGTCTATATAAAGGTCTCAGCAGCTGCGCCAAATGAGGTATAAAGGAACACCAATATCCCAATATACCCAGGAATTCCTGCAGCTGCTTGGGTGTTGTAGGGACTGGAAATGCCTGAACCTTATCTATGACTGCATCAGGTAATACTTTGGTCTTTCCTGACCAGACTACCCCTAGAAATTTTACGGACAGTCCTGGACCTTGCACTTTTTGAGGATTGATAGCCCATCCTCTTTCACTTAGACAGGCAGTTAATGAATCTGCTGCCTCCCCTACTGCTTCCAGTGAGTCAGATGTTAACAGGAGGTCATCAGTATAGTGGTATAGGTTCACATTGTTCGGTGTTCTCCAGTCAGCCAGGTCATGTGCCACCAAATGATGACAATATGTTGGTGAGTGCACGTACCCCTGTGGCAAGACCTGAAAGGTCCACTGCCTGCCTCCCCACATAAACGCAAATTGATCCTGTGGTTCTTTAGCAATAGGTATACTAAGAAACGCATTTGCTAAATCCAGGACACAATGGTAGGTTTTAATTTCCCTTCTAAGAGCCTCCATTAAGGAGGCAATATTGGGTACAGCCGCATGGATGGGCGGTGTGACCTTATTCAGTTCCCTATAATCCACCGTCATTCTCCATGTTCCATCCGACTTCCGTACTGGCCATATGGGGGAATTATATGGGCTATGTGCAGGCCTTATAATACCTACTTTCTCTAATTGCAGCACTGTCTTTGTTATTTCTTCTTGCCCCCCCCGTGAATCTATACTGTCTTACATTAGTAATCCAGCATGGTTTCGGCTAAGAAATGGGCTCATGTTTCACATGGCCCCTCAGTATTGTCTGTACCTTTTTTGTTTTTTGAATTATGATAGGCCAAATCTCAAATGGGTCCATCATAGATGGAGTTTCGAGATCTGCCTTAGAAATCTTTCTTCCTCTGATTTTTGTGTGTCTTCTACCAATATACTCCGTATTTGTCTCATGGGGACATTTAGGCCAGGCTTTATGGTTGTTAATGTACCCAGCTGTTGTTCCAGTTTCTCAATACGGTCTCGTAATAACTGATTTTCAGTCTCCATATTAACATTTGCAGTATCTAACTTGAGTATGGCCGTTACTAATGGCCAGGCTACTGCAGAGGCAGCTAACCGCTGCTCCTTGGTAACAAGTATGTCTTTATCTAATCCTGGAAAGTAGTCGGTCAAATAAGATGGGGAGGGAGAAGCAGTCCCTGGAACCCGCATGGGTCCCCATTTCTCAATAATGGACGCCAACCCATAGTAGGGTGACCCCATGAACCCTGGAATTAGACCAGGGATTGTCTGTTCTAGGGGGGGTAACATTCTCCCCCCTGGCCCATTTAAACATATTCCAAATGAAGGACATTATAGATTTATTATTGCTAGAGCTGCCTGGCTCGCCAAGTGTAAGGTAAATAACTCCCAATGATAGTACTCCACAAGGAGATAGTATAGAGGATGATATATTTTAAGTAGTTCTAAATAAACAGTATACAGATAATACAAAAGAGAAGATGGCTCACCTTTATGATGACAAGGCTTGCAGGGGACTCCACGTGGGAGGGATCTCCAAGAAGAGATCCTTCCCTGGTGGTGGTCAGCCCTTAAATGCTGTTTGGGAGAGGTGGAACCAGGCTCCACCCCTCCCACTCACAGGTATATCACCTTCACCTGTGCCCCCATGGCTGACTTGGTACTCACCACAGGTGACCAATCAGTGGTTCAGGCTGTGATTCAACAGTTCCCATACACGACCTCAGTCTTACCTTAGAGCAGGCATCACAGTCTCGGCATGCTTGAGCGATGTCCGATAGTTTTATGGGCAGTCCCCACGCTTTAGCGGCTGCCCACATGGTCTTCTGCCCAGCATGCCGCAGCTTTTGATGTAGCCAGTAAGCAATATTCTCAGATGGCGAGTTCTCAACCCATCTAACTCAGGCCAGTGTCAGCTTCATCATTTCCTGGTGACTATATGAGTTGATGACCAGAAACATGGTAGACACATACAGTTCTTTGTTTAACTGCATTCCATGTCTAACCACATATCTTTGCTCCCAATCTGTCGGGAGTGGAAAGTCCAATCCTGGGTGGCCCACTGTGCAATCCAAAGAGTAAGCCCCCATTACACAGCCCAACTGTGCAAATATTCCAAATACCATCACCAGATTCCATGGTTATAACCATCCACACGGCACACAGCTCTGCCCACTGGCTGCTTTGACCATCCCCTTCTTTGAACAATATTGTGTCATAGGTTCATTAGGTTGGAAAGGACCTACAAGATCATCTAGTCCAACCATCCTCCTATTACCATCTCTACCCAACTACTAAATCAAATCCCTTAGCACCTCATCTAAACGCTTCTTAAACAGCGCTAGGGATGGTGCCTCAACTACCTCCCTAGGCAGACCATTCCAGTTCCTGACCACTCTTTCAGAGAAAAAAATGTTTCCTCAGGTCTAATCTAAATCTTCCCCAGCGCAACTTGTGGCCATTCCCTCTCATCTTGTCATTATATATCAGGGAGAAGAGGCCTACCCCCTCCTCACCACAACCCCCCTTCAGGAAATTGTAGAGTGTGATAAGGTCTCCTCTGAGCCTCCTCTTCTCCAGTCTAAACAATCCCAGCTCCCTCAGCCGCTCCTCATAAGACTTGTGCTCCAGACCCCTCACTAGTTTTGTTGCCCTTCTCTGAACATGCTCCAGGGCCTCCGTGTATTTCTTGTAGTGAGGGGCCCAAAACTGAACACAGTACTCGAGGTGCGGCTGTACCAGAGCTGAGTACAGGGGGATGATCACCTCCCTGCTCCTGCTGGCTACGCTATTTCTAATACAGGCCAGATGCTATTGTGCCCGAGTGGCCAAGAAGGCCACTGCCGGCTCATGTTAAGCCGAGCATCAACCAACACCCCCAGGTCCTTTTCCTCTCTACATTCTTCAAGCCATTCTGCCCCAAGCCTATAGCATTGCATGGGGTTACTGTGGCCAAAGTGCAGGACCTGGCACTTGGCCTTATTGAACCTCATCCCATTGACCTCAGCCCAGCTATTCAGCCTATCCAAATCCCTCTGAAGGGCCTCCTTACCCTCAGGCAGTTTGACACATCCTCCCAACTTGGTGCCATCTGCAAACTTACTGAGGGTACACTCAATCCCCTTGTCTAGGTCATCAATAAAGATATTAAACAAGATGGGCCCCAAAACTGACCCTTGGGGGACACCACTTGTAACAGGACACCAGCTGGACTTAACTCCATTAACCACTTCCTGCTGGGCGTGGCCCTCTAGCCAGTTCTCCACCCAGAGAAGAGTGAACCTGTCCACACCACGGGCTGCCAGTTTCCCCGGGAGAATACTGTGGGAGGCCGTGTCAAAGGCCTTGCTGAAGTCCAGGTAGACTACACCTACAGCCTTTCCCTCACCAACCTGTCTGGTCACCCAGTCATAGAAGGAGATGAGGTTGGACAAGCACAACCTGCTCTTGGTGAACCCGTGCTGGCTGCATCTGATCCCCTGGCTGCCATGCACGTGCCGTGTGATCTCCCTCAAGATCATCTGCTCCATAACTTTCCCTGATACTGAGGTCAGGCTGACAGGCCTGTAGTTCCCCAGGTCTTCCTTACGGCCTTTCTTGTAGATGGGAGTCATATCGGCAAGCCTCCAATCTTGTGGGACCTCTCCAGATAACCAGGAATTCTGATAGATTGCAGAAAGTGGCTTGGCAATCACCTCTGCCAGCTCCCTCAGCACCCCAGGTGGATTCCATCTGGTCCCATGGACTTGTGGCAGTTCAGATGGAGGAGCAGGTCTCTGACCATCTCTGCTTAGATCACAGGGGGTGCATTATGCGTTCCGTCCTGGACTTCCAGGTTAGGGCAAGTACCCTGTGGACAACTGTTCTGTCTATTAAAGACAGATGTGAAGAAGGCATTGAGAACCTCAGCCTTTTCCTTATCATCTGTGGTTACATTCCCTGCCTCATTGAGTAAAGGAGGGAAATTTTCCTTAGTTTTTCTCTTGCTGTTAATATATTTGTAAAAGGGTTTCCTGTTGTCCTTCACAGCAGTAGCCAGCCTAAGTTCAAGCTAGGCTTTAGCATTTCTAACTTTCTGCCTGCAAATCTTAGCCAGTTCTCTGTAGTCTCCCCAAGTAGCCTGTCCCATCTTCCAGAGGACATAGACTCTTCTCTTGGAGTCTCAACAGAAGTTCCTGGTTCATCCACACTGGTCTTTTCCTCTTCCGGCTCAACTTACAGGACTCCGGGACAGCCTGCTCCTGTGCCTTTAAGATTTCCATCTTGAGGAGCATCCAGGCTTCCTGGACCCCTTTACCCCTCAGGAGCGAGTCCCAAGGGACCCTTGCAACAAGCACCCTGAATAGGTCAAAGTCCGCCCTCCGGAAGTCCAAGGTAGCAGTTATGCTAGTCACCCTCTTGACATCACCAAGAATAGCAAACTCCACCATTTCATGGTCGCTCTGGCCAAGACAATCTTCAACTTTCACATCCCCTACTAGTCCTTCCCTGTTAGTGAAGATTAAGTCTAGCAAGGCATCTCCCCTGGTAGGCTCTTGCACCAGCTGTATCAGAAAGCAATCCTCCACACACTCTAGAAATCTCATGGACTGCTTACTCTGCTTCTCTTCTGTATTATTTGTATAATATCTATATAGACCTACTCAAAATATACCATCATCTATACTATTTGTTTGTGAAGTATCATCCTTGGGAGTTTCTTACCCCACAAATCGGTCAGATCCCATATAGATCCATCATAGATAGAGTTTTACAATCTGCCTTAGATATCTTATTTTCCAAAATACGTAAGTCTTCTTCTTCTGATTTTTGCGTGTCCTCTACTGATATACTCCATATTTGTCTTGTTGGGACATTTAGGCCAGGTTTTTTGGTTGTTAATGTACCCAGCTGTTGCTCAAGTTTCTCAATACATTCTCTTAGTAATCAGTTTTCAGTTTCTGTGTTAATATTTTCAGCATCTGATTTAAGTATGATCATTACTAGAGACCAGGCTACTGTAGAGGTGGCTAGTGAATGCTCCTTGGTAATGAGTATGTCCTTATCTAATCCTAGAAAGTAGTCAGTCAAATAAGATGGGGAGGGAGAGGCAGTCCCTGGAACCCACAGAGGTCCTCATTATTCAATAATGGATGCCAACCCATAGTAGGGTGATCCTATGAACCCTGGAATTAGATGTCATGGTTTTATGATTTTTGGTACTGGTATTCCACATCATAACATCATGTAGTGCATTTAGAGTTAAAGAGTTAATGTTCCAGCTCCGTGGACCATCGATAGTTCCAGGTATGCCTGTCTCAGAAGAGAAGAAGAACTCCATTCCCCAGAGGACTTTGCGATGCTTTGCGTTCTTACGTGTTTACGCTCAGAGGGAAAGATAAAAACTGTCTGCAGTCACGGGACTCTCTCTTCCCTTCGGGACCGAGCTCGGCAGTGGGTGTTTGTTGCAGCCGTCCGCCTTCAGCGTTAGCGTAAGGCCTTCGGTTTATCGGACACTCTCTCTCTTGCTCATTTTATTTGATTCATTTGCCTCAATTCCAATTATATTATATTATATTGTGTTATTTTCCTTTCTGATATCTTATTTAGTAAATTAGCTTTCCTCCTCAGATCGTTGCCACTGTTTTGTTCCTGGGCCCATCTCCCTTCTCCTTTTTCCCTTTCCCCTTCCCCGGGGTGTGGGCCCGTGGGTCCCCTGCCTCAATTGTCACGGTACCGGGTCGAACTGTCCCGCAAACCGGTGACATTAGACCAGCAATTTTTTGGTCTAGTGGGGTAATATTCTCCCCACTGGCCAACTTAAACACATTCCAAATAAAGGACATGTTGCATATGTATGAATTATTATCACTAGGCCTGTCCGGCTCACCAAGTGTGGGGTGAATAACTCCCAAGGATTGTTCTTCAAAAGAAATAGTGTTGATGATGATTTATTTGAGTAGGTCTATATAGATAGCACACAAATAATACATAAAAGAAGATGGCTCACCTTAAGGATGACAAGGCTTGCAGGACTCCACATAGGATGGATCTCCAAGAAGAGATTCTTCCTTGGTGGTGGTCAGCCCTTAAATGGGGTTTGGGAGAGGTGGAGCTAGGCTCCACCCCTTTCAATCACACAGGTATATCACCTTCACCTGTGCCCCCATGGCTGAATTGTTGCTCACCTTAGATGACCCAACGGTGGTTCAGGTCATGATTCAGCAGTTCCCATACACTCACATCTGTCTTGTTGCAGGAATTCTCCAACACCCAGAGATCTGCCCTGTGGCAGGATAGTTTGGATTGGCTGTCACAGTTTGAAGGCTTAATTATGTGGCACCTCTTTCTCCCTGCAGTTGAAGGAGAAGGAAGTGGAAAAAATGTGATTGCGATAGGATAAATTTTTTTAAAGGAATCTGAGATAATACAGATTATTAAATCAAATGAACCAAAAGTATGTGGGAGAAGATAGAGTCAGTCTGAGTCTTTATTGGCTGGCCTCACAGGAAAAAATAAAAGAAAGCTCTTCTCTGTTTCTTGGAATTGGAAATCACGTTGAGTCCTTTGATAAATGTAGTACATCTCAGTGTATCTTCCTCTTGGAGAGTCAGAACCTATGTGCTAAAGAAACCAGGAAACTTAGCTCTGCAGCACACTGTGCCTCTGTACCGTACAGCCTGTTGCGTGATGTCATGATATGGAATACTGATAAAACCAAGACAGTGACAGGTAGTATGGAATAGTATGCGAAGGTCCCTAGGGTGGTGGGCACCCCCAGTGGTTTGGAACTTCACCTCAGAACACCTGGCAGCACAGAGGCAAACCCGGTTATCCACGAATGTGAAGTGTGCTGTAATTAAGCAAACCAAATGGATAAAACCTGTTTGGCATGGAGGATGATGGCTGAAATATAATCTAGCTGCCAGACCTCCTCATATTTATATTACACTCACACAAACTTGCCATGGCAAATGCCATATGCTTAAATAGTGGAAGAAACCACAAAATGGCTGGAAATGTATCCTGTGCCCTATACTACTGCCCCAAACACTGTCCTACTCCTTGAAAAGCAAGTCCTGTGGTGACATGACACCCCAGAAAGAATTGAGGCAGACTCATTTCTAAAACCATCTCATAACAACCTGGGACAAAGATCGTGGCATTGAGTGGGTATATCATATCCCCTATCATGCACCAGCCTCTGGTAAAATCAAATGATTTAATGGACTGTTAAAAATGATGTTGAAAGCAATGAGTGGTGGAACATTTAAGCATTAGGAGAAGCATCTGGCAGAGGCCATCTGGTTGGTCAACACTTGGGGATCTTCTAATCAAGCTGGTCCTGCCCAATCAAACTTCTTGCATACTGTGTAAGGTGATGTTATGGTTTTATGATTTTTGTTGTATTATTGATATTCTACATCATAACATCATGTGGTGTATTGGGAGTTAAAGAGTTAATGCTCCAGTTCTGTGGATCGTCGATAGTTCTGGGTGTACCTGTCTCAGAAGAGAAGAACTACATTCCCCAGAGGACTTTGCGATGCTTTGCATTTTTACATATTTCTGCCCAGAGGGAAAGATAAAAACTGTCTGCAGTCACGGGACTCTCTCTTCCCTTCGGGATTGAGCTCAGCAGTGGGTGTTGCAGCCGTCCGCCTTCAGTGTTAGCGTAAGGCCTTCGGTTTATCGGACACTCGCTCATTTTATTTGATTCATTTGCCTCAATTCCAATTATATTATATTGTGTTATTTTCCTTTCTGATATCTTATTTAGTAAATTAGCTTTCCTCCTCAGATCGTTGCCGCTGTTTTGTTTCTAGGCCCTTCTCCCTTTTCCCTTTCCCCCTTCCCCTTTCCTGGGGCATGGGTCTGTGGGTCCCCTGCACCAATCGTCACGGAACTGGGCCGAACCTGCCCATAAACCATTGACATGTAAAAAAGATCTTCTTACCATAGATGTTTTTAGCCTACTTTTGAATTCAGGAAAAAAAATAATTATATCTTGAGTTCTCTCTTTTGATGTCTGTTTTGCCCTGTTGAACAGCAGTTGTTGGAGAGTGCTGATTGAATTGGGACGTAAGTGAATACCATTTGGTTTGTTCTCAAGACTGACCTGGGCTGGTGAGCCTCAAATGTTTAGTTGTTTGGGGTTTTTTTGTTTTTTTGTTTCTTTAGGTCTTCTTACTGTTTTGCTTATAAGAAAGTGCACAAGGTTGTATTCTGAGTCTGCATGGACACTGATACATAAATTGAACTGTTTAATGGCCTCAATTGAAATTATTTTCTGCTTTTTCCCTGTAACAGTAGCTTGTTGATCTCCTTTTGTTCTGTTTCCTAACTAAAATATTTTGCTTTTTTCAGGCACACATTAAATTTCCTATTGACTATCCATATTCACCACCTACCTTCAGATTCCTGACCAAAATGTGGCACCCCAACATTTATGAGGTAAGGTTTCTTTTATTAAAAAGAAAATGAGATAGTTTTTTTTCTCAGGCATGTGAAAAGGTTTTCTAGTTCCTTAACTTAAAGAAATATTGATGATATGAAATATCTCTAGCCATAACTAAAGTAGTTAGCTGTTTGTGTTAAATGTTAGCTTCATGGTTGAACAGTTAATTCCTAAAACTTGTAGGAAATGCTGGTCTTGCAGGCAGGAATGGAGCCTTTCTCTTGCTGGCAAGTTCAGCAGGCAGCCCCAGCTGATGCCCTGTATTGTGAGTGCTGACAGTTTTAGGGGATTCTTGGATGAAGGCTGGTGGTGGGGTCTTACCCTACTGTGATACTTAAGCATCTAGTAGCTGTCAGTACATTATCACTTTTGGCATATTCCACAGCAACGAGACATAACAGGAAACAGTCTTCTACAGCAACCAGCCTGTGAATAAAGTAGTTTGGACTTGGGGCACTATCTGCAAAAGATCTGCAGATGAGCTGGAGTTCAGCTTCAGAAGTCTTGTGCAGCCTGGTCATGAATGATTTGGAGAAGTCTGAGCAGATACCTCCAGACTAAATGTCTGCTGGCCAATTTGAAGCAGCCCTTAGTTCAGTGCATGTATGGGTCATGCTCAAAGGGCTGTGGGCTGTTGCATCCATAAGTGGATAATGGTACAAGTAATAGCAGCTTCTGAAGAATTTTTTTTTTTTATAAATACTCTTTTGAAAACTGCACTCCTTAGCGTGAAAGCATTGTCTTTGATGCTAAGCACAAGCTGCTTGGAGAGACGTAAGGTGAAGACCTTAGCTGAGTGCTGGGAAGTGCTGTGGTGAAGCTGTTTAATGTACCTCAAGCATTACATAGTGCTCACTGATGGATGAGCCCGAGCTGCTGGTGGCCTGGCTGTGTTTGTGTAAAACCGCTCAAATTAACCTGCCTTGTTGCTTGGGCATAGTCTATGTTGCCCCACATGTGGTGCAAATGAACTAGGTTGTGTTTCTTGCTGGACTTCCATCAGTCAAGTTATTTCTATGGGTTATCAACCTGGTTAAATTGAACTGTTGTATTACAGAGCTTGTGTGAGCAGGAGCATGAGACAAACAGTGCTGGTGCAAAGACTGAGAAGTGTTTCATTTTGTGTATACAGTGTTGCAGCATCTGAGGCATGGACTCAGATACGGACAATCCAAATTGTTTATTGCAGGTTCTAACATCCCTTATATACATTCAAGTTTTCTCTTGTAACTTCCCCACCCTCCTTTATGTGTCAACAAACCGTTCTACAAACACTCCTTAACCGTGCATGCAGGCATTTACCCAATCAGGGTCATGAGTTGCTTCAAGCCACATGCTCTTCCTCCCCTTGGGCCATCATGCGGCCATCACGCAGCTTGTGCTCTGAATAGTCTTCCTTGTATTCCTATGCAATGTCACTTCCAATCTCAGTGCAAACAGTTCAAATCTACCCAATTTTTAGAAAGCTCTATTTGAAAGTTGAAAGCCTATTTTAGATAAAAATTTGACTTAAAATTTTAGTGGAGGCCAATCAAGTGTTTGCTAAACTTGTGAATGTTCTAACTGAATGTCAGCCTGCTAGGACTGCTGCTGGAATGGTCTCCAAGAAGCTAAAGGCCTTTCAAAAATGTTTGTCACCTTGTCACATCTTGAGAGGTGAACCTCTGAGAGGTTCTGAAGGATTCCTATGAGTCCAAATAGGATTGTCACTTCTCTTCCTCACTATGAATGAATTCATTTGATGACTTGGGCTCGGAAGGCCCATTTCTAACAAACTGTTGCTAGTGGATGTCCATCCTGGATGAACACACTCCAAATATCACACTGAACTGCACTGATATCTTAGTCATAAATGGCCATAAGCCTATCCAAACTTCAGTGGAAAAACAGGACAGTAAAGAGCTCTAATCACTGGATGCTCAGTATTGGTTTTCTATGCACAAGGACATCCTAAAAATCAGTCATCTGACAGTCTACTGGCTTAAGTTCTAGGCTTTGACACTAAATCTAATGCAGAGCCAAGGATGGTGTTTCTATTTAAAGCACATTTCCAATTATATGGGAGTTTGAACTCAAAGAAAACATTGAGACCCACAGGTTATTGCATATAGATGTTTCTGAATACAGAAATTCTTATGCAGGAGGTGAGTGGCAAGTGGTTAACAAAATGGTATGTACAAAACGAATTTCGGAAAGGACTTCTCCCAGTCCTGGTGGAAAAGATGAAAAACTGGCTTTAGAAACCACTGAAGGTAAGAGGAGAAACTAACCCAAAAATTGCTGAGTATATTTTGGGATTACTCTTAAAAGAAGAGAGTTGGGAGTATTTCTACTTTGCATTTGCAGTACTTGAATCACAGAATTGTATGGGTTGGAAGGGGCCTTTAAAGATCATTAAGTCCAACCCCCCTGCCAAAGCAGGCTCCCTGGACCATGTTGCACGGGTAGGTGTCCAGGCGGGTCTTGAACGTCTCCAGAGAAGGAGACCCCACAACCTCTCTGGGCAACCAGTTCCAGTGCTCCATCATCCTCACTGCGAAGAAGTTCCCACACACTTTTGTGCAGAACTTCATATGCATCAGTTTGTGGCCATTTCCCCTTGTCCTATCCACCACATGCTACAGAGAAGAATCTAGCTTTTATGGTTTTATGATTTTTGTTATATTATTGATATTCCACATCATAACATCATGTAGTGTATAGGGAGTTAAAGAGTTAACGCGCTAGCTGTGTGGATCATCAGTAGTTCTGGGTTGTTGCGGTGACCGCAGGAGGATGAGCCATGGCCGCATCAGATCGATCTTCTTAAGATGCTGATGTAAGCGCTCAGAGAGACATCAATATGATTATGCAGCGGAGCCAACTTTATTGCACAGGTTACATACTTCTAGACCCCTGAACACATGCTATTTTTAGAACAATTGTTAAACAGTGGTTCTTGCTCTACCCTTGCGAGATAAGCAGTGTCCAATTAGTTGCTCTTCTCCCACACATACCAGGGCCGTCTGGTTCCACCACAAACTTACTCCCTCATCGTTGCCTGGTCAGCAGTGCACCACTTCTCAAATCCAGTGATCCGAACATGCTGTTTTGTTCACAGTGCTCCGAAGATAAGCACACATAACCTCCTTATCTAAACCAGTGTAAGGTAAATAACTCCCAATGATGGTACTCCACAAGGGGATAGTATAGAGGATGGTATATTTTAAGTAGTTCTATATAAACAGTATACAGATAATACAAAAGAAAAGATGGCTCACCTTTATGATGACAAGGCTCGCAGGGGACTCCACGTGGGAGGGATCTCCAAGAAGAGATCCTTCCCTGGTGGTGGTCAGCCCTTAAATGGGGTTTGAGAGAGGTGGAACCAGGCTCCACCCCTTCCACTCACACAGGTATATCACCTTCACCTGTGCCCCCATGGCTGACTTGGTGCTCACCTCAGGTGACCAATCAGTGGTTCAGGCTGTGATTCAGCAGTTCCCATACACTCCACCCCTTCACAACATGAACAACTGATCAAGTAACAATAAGGTGAGCCCCCTGTAATACAGAGACCCAATACATCGTGATGCTTACATAATTACCTGTCGCAACGCATGTTGATGTAATCCGAGATGAGTGATGATTGGCGCATCCGTTGAACTCTTCTTTGGGCCAGTGCTCGGTGGTATCTACTGGAAGCATGTAATCACACAGTGCAGGTCCATCTTATGTGTCATCAGTCCCAGTTAGACCATCACCAGATGCTTCACATGGTTGTATAATAACTCTGGAACACTGCAGTATTGTTTTGGTTCCTTCTGGCGACTCATAGACTTATGGGGAGTAATACAAGTGTTTTAGAGGTACCAAGAGGGGAAGATCCGCTCTCCAGGGCAAGATACAGGCCATATTCCTGTCTTGGATCAACACTTCAGCTTGTACAGGGGCATGCCTTGTCTGCCTGTACCAAACCCTTTGACCCGATGTCTGTGGCTGTACAACTATATCAGGCACGAAAGGGGGTGTCCTGATCTGCCACAGAGACATGATAGGGGTCCCCTTAGCAATGAAGACTGAAGTGTTAACCATTATTTCAGTAGGCCATGTACCTATTACTGGAGGAGCTACTGAACCCCCCACCGCCAATAATCTCCCCCAAGGTGCAAGTAGGCCACACCATCGTGGTCCTACCTGCACCTTCCAGGGCCATTTTATTCTATTGGTACCTGGTTTTAGGTCCTCGGGGGCAGGGAGCAGAAGATAGTTCTCACAGCCAATCTGAGGTTTCACTTCATTATCGGTGCCCGTAATTTGGACCCTAAGTGGGGAGGCCCATGTTGTTTGTAACATTTTCAAGGCACTGGGTCTGCCATCTCTAGGTCTTTCATTCAGGTCCCGCAGGGTCTCATGGAGTCTCTTTGTCCACCCCTGCAGGGACTGAGAGTCTGTCTTCAGGGCAGCCTTGAGAATACCATTGTAACGTTCGATAAAGCCTGCCCCCGTTGGATTATATGGCAGGTGGAAACGCCACTCAATATTATTTTCTTCTGCCCAGCATAGTATCACTGCACCCGTGAAATGACTTCCTTGGTCGCTCTCGATGACTTGCGGCGTCCTGTAGGCAGCCATCAACCTTGTGCCTTTATAGTGTATGCCTGGTTGGCTTTTGGTACTGGATAGGCCTGCATTAGCCCACTCGTGGTGTCGACAGAGGTTAGGGCATATCTCACCCCCTCAGACCGAGGGAGGGGCCCAATATAATCAACCTGCCACCTCTATAGAGGATTGTGTCCTCTAGCAAGATGGGCTGTAGTTTCAGGCAACGACCTCGGTCTTTTCTTAGAGCAGGCATCACAGTCTCGGCATGCTTGAGCGATGTCCGATAGTTGTACGGGCAGTCCACACGCTTTAGCGGCTGCCCACATGGTCTTCTGCCCAGCATGCCGCAGCTTTTGATGTAGCCAGTAAGCGATATTCTCAGATGGAGAGTTCTCAACCCATCTAACTCGGGCCAGTGTGTCTGCTTCATCATTTCCTGGTGACTGTAGGGGTTGATGACCAGAAACATGGCAGACACACACAGTTCTGTGTTTGACTGCATTCCATGTCTAACCACATATCTTTGCCCCAGATCAGTCAGGAGTGGATAGTCCAATCCTGGGTGGCACACTGTGCAATCCAAAGAGTGAGCCCCCATTACACAGCCCAACTATCTGTGCAAATATTCAGGATACCATCACCAGGTTCTTTGGTTATAACCATCCACACGGCCCGCAGCTCTGCCCACTGGCTGCTTTGACCAACCCCCTCTTCAAACCATATTGTGTCTGTAGCAGGATGGTACGCTACTGCTCTCCACTTACTTGGGTTGCCCTTGCTGGACGCATCTGTGTACCAGGCATCTTCAGGAATAGGATATTTTCCTTCCTGGACGGGACTCTTTTGTGGTGGAGCAACCAAAGTTTGTTTTGGTGCATCACTATGATACGTTACTGGGCCAAGAATCTTCTGAAGCTCTTCTTTCAACGGTGAGGAAGACAGACTACTCCTCTGACTGAGATAGGTGACACATCGTGCCACCGTCTGCACCTGGGCCACCCCCGTCTTAGGTGGCTTTTACCCACCCCTGGATTGGCAATGTAGTCTTGACTATAACTTCGGCCGTTTGGGTTATTGGCTCTACCGCTTGTAATGCGGAATAGGCAGCCAATAACTGTTTTTCAATCATACTATATCTTTCCTCTGCTCCATGCCACACCTGAGACCAAAATCCAATGGGGGTCCGAACAGAACTCTGACATTGCCACAGGCCCCAGCCAAAGCCATCTTGAGTTACGTGAACATCTAGCTCAGCTGGGAGGGTAGGATCAAATATACCCAGTGCCTGGGCTTGTTTAAACCACCTGTTTCCCCTGTTGGAAAGCATCCTGTTCTGTTCTCCCCCAATCCCATATTTGGCCCTTTTTGGTAAGTCTATATAAAGGTCTCAGCAGCTGCGCCAAATGAGGTATAAAGGAACTCCAATATCCCAATATACCCAGGAATTCCTGCAGCTGCTTTGGTGTTGTAGGGACTGGAAATGCCTGAACCTTATCTATGACGGCATCAGGTAATACTTTGGTCTTTCCTGACCAGACTACCCCTAGAAATTTTACAGACATGCCTGGACCTTGCACTTTTTGAGGATCGATAGCCCATCCTCTTTCACTTAGACAGGCAGTTAATGAATCTGCTGCCTCCCCTACTGCTTCCAGTGAGTCAGATGTTAACAGGAGGTCATCAATATAGTGGTATAGGTTCACATTGTTCGGTTTTCTCCAATCAGCCAGGTCATGTGCCACCAAATTATGACAGTATGTTGGTGAGTGCACGTACCACTCTAGCAAGACCTGAAAGGTCCACCACCTGCCTCCCCACGTAAATGCAAATTGATCTTGTGATTCTTTAGCAATAGGTATGCTAAAAAACGCATTTGCTAAATCCAGGACACAATGGTAGGTTTTAATTTCCCTACTAAGAGTGTCCATTAAGGAGGCAATATTGGGTACGGCCACATGGATGGGTGGCGTGACCTTATTTAGTTCCCTATAATCCACCGTCATTCTCCATGTTCCATCCGACTTCTGTACTGGCCATATGGGGGAATTATATGGGCTGTGTGCAGGCCTTATAATACCTACTTCCTCTAATTCCTGCACTGTCTTTGTTATGTCTTCTTGCCCACCCGGGAGTCTGTACTGTCTTACATTAGTAATCCGGCGTGGTTTTGGCAAACAAATGGGCTCATGTTTTGCATGGCCCCTCAATATTGTCCATATTGCCCGGATACTAATGTACCTCTGCCGTAGTCTGAACTCTCCCACAGTTGTCTGGAGAGCCAGACCCCATAGAATGCCTATGCCCAAGATATATTCTGGAATTGGGGCAATCGACACCTTATACTCCCGGGGCGGGAGACGCCCAACCCCCAATTTCAACCACATCTGGGTGACTGGAATAGTCTGTCCCCCAAACCCACCTATCATCACTCTATTACCCTTAAATTTTGTTGGGTCTCCATATATAATTGATGTTTCTGTGCCAGTATCCACTAGAGCCATCACCTTCTGCACATTTGTCCTGGACCAGAATATTGTTAGTTCTACATAGGGCCTCTGGTCACATCTGGAGTCCCTACGGGGACCAGAGTTTTCCATTAATCCATGAATTTTTCCAGATCTAAATCTTTTGCCACAGGTGGCTCAGGCACTGTAGCCTGTGACACCTGTGGATGTTTTTTTCTTCTGTTTGGTATTATAAAGTCAGACAGATTCCAGGTTGTTGTCGGTGTTTTTTCTATAATTCGTACTTCCGATTTTCTGGGAGCACTCTGAAATTTCTGATCATTTCTAAGCTGTTTCCACAGCTGCAACAAAACATGGTTGGGTTGCCCATCAATTTTGGTAAACGCAACCCCAGCCCGTATGAGATCATTAAACATAGTCCTCTGGGATACCTGTACGGGGCCTGATCGGGGCATCCGTGGAGCAGGCTTCCTAGTTTTAATAGGGAAGGCCTCAGCATCTTCCACTATACGAACATTGCGCCTGGTTCTTACGCGCTCCATCTCCCCTAAGTCTGCCACTAACTGGGCTGCCTGCTGTACGATGGCTTCTGATGCCACCAATGGATTTAATATGGAAACCAACATCCCATATAGGTGGGAGGGGGCCTGCTGTAGTATCAGATCTTTCATGCCTGCTGTAAATTTCTCCGTATCGGGGCTTGTGGGAATACAAAAATATATTTAGAGCTGCAGCTGTGGAACAAGATAAACAGCATGAGAAAGAAAGGCTGAGAACCAAGGACACTTCCAGAATAGGAAAACAAGTTCAAGTAAGCTGTATGATGGCAGGCCCTAATTGGAGGGAAGAGTGCATGGCTTGGGAAGATTCACAGCCCTGATTGGATCATCGCCTGTATGCACCGTTAAGGACTGTTTTGGGAAGTTACATTGTTGATATGTAAAGGCAGTTGGGAAAGTTACAAGAGAGAACTTGTGAAAGTATATAAGGGATGTTAAAATCTGTAATAAACGATTTGGATTGTTTGCATCTGAGTCCGTGCCCGAGACACTGCAGGGGCTTTCAAAAGTGTCTGCGTACAGAGCCTCCCTCATACCTAGTTCTCTGATGTAGGTCTGGAGGTCCTCCATAGAGGACCACAAACCAGTATTAAGAGGGATATCGGTTTTGTTGGGCCATGTTAAGCGGCATGCAGCCATCAACCAATCTATAATAAAATGGTTTTCCTCATTATAGTGGATGACTGCATATAACCTTTGTCTTAAGGCCAGGTTTATTGTTATGGACGCTAATTTTGACATTTCCGTCCCATTCACTAAAACACTTTCAGCTCCTGCATCCCATAACCTTAGGAGCCATGATGGTATGCTTTCCCTTGGTTTTTGATGGAACCGTTGTACTAGGTCCATCAACTCATTAGCTGCATATGGACGAGCGGTCACATGGAGGCAGGTTTCTGCAGGGGGCCATTGGTCAGGAGGCACCCCTGCTGGTCTATCCTGTACCTTTTTTGTTTTTTGAGTTACGATAGGCCAAATCTCAAATGGGTCCATCATAGATGGAGTTTCGAGATCTGCCTTAGATCTTTTTCCCTGTCATATCAGAGTCTTCTTCCTCTGATTTTTGGGTGTCTTCTACCGATATATTCCGTATTTGTCTCGTGGGGACATTTAGGCCAGGCTTTTTGGTTGTTAATATACCCAGCTGTTGCTCCAGTTTCTCAATTCAGTCTCGTAATAACTGATTTTCAGTCTCCATATTAACATTTGCAGTATCTAACTTGAGTATGGCCATTACTAATGGCCAGGCTACTGCAGAGGCAGCTAACTGCCGCTCCTTGGTAACAAGTATGTCTTTATCTAATCCTAGAAAGTAGTCGGTCAAATAAGATGGGGAGGGAGAGGCAGTCCCTGGAACCCGCATGGGTCCCTATTTCTCAATAATGGATGTCAACCCATAGTAGGGTGACCCCATGAACCCTGGAATTAGACCAGGGATTGTCTGTTCTAGGGGGGTAATGTTTTCCCCCTTGGCCCACTTAAACATATTCCAAATGAAGGACATAATGGATTTAGTATTGCTAGAGCTGCCTGGCTCGCCAAGTGTAAGGTAAATAACTCCCAATGATGGTACTCCACAAGGGGATAGTATAGAGGATGGTATATTTTAAGTAGTTCCATATAAACAGAATTCACATAATACAAAAGAGAAGATGGCTCACCTTTATGATGACAAGGCTTGCAGGGAACTCCACGTGGGAGGGATCTCCAAGAAGAGATCCTTCCCTGGTGGTGGTCAGCCCTTAAATGGGGTTTGAGAGAGGTGGAACCAGGCTCCACCCCTTCCACTCACACAGGTATATCACCTTCACCTGTGGCCCCATGGCTGACTCGGTACTTGTCTCAGGTGGCCAATCAGTGGTTTAGGCTGTGATTCAGCAGTTCCTATACAGCTAGTCAAGCTCAGCAGTGGGCGTTTGTTGTAGCTGTCCGCCTTCACCGTTAGTGTAAGGCCTTTGGTTTATCAGACACTTTCTCTCTTGCTCTTTTTATTTGATTTATTGCTTCTGTTCCAGTTATTTTGTATTACATTGTATTATTTTGCATTCCAATATCTTATTTAGTGAATTAGTTTTCCTCATTAGGTCATTGCTGCTGTTTTGTTTTTAGGCCCATGTAAAACAAGCAAAGGCAGTGACATAGACTATTTGAGCTACAGGCACTATAGAAAGAGATATTAGAGATAAGGGGAATGAACTCATCTCTCCCAGGGATCGTTTAGGTTAAGGAATACAGTTGCCTCTCCTTCAAACACTGACTCACCCGGAAGGAAGGGAGCCAGGGAAAGGGGGGGAGGGGCAACCCACACAAGCTCTGGGTGGGGAGGGGCAACCTACGCAGGCTCTGAGCGTATCTGTGCTCCTGGAAGCACCACCAAGAGGGAGAGAGCGAGAGGACAGGTGGACCTGGGCTCCTCCACTCTAGTCACTCAGATGCTCATTCACTGGTTCAGGCTGTGACCAGGCAATCCATCTCCCACCAGACAACCCATCTCCCTACCCGTTCCCCAGGGGTGCGTCCATGGGTTCTCCCCCCCTCATTAGTCACAGAACTGGGTCAAACCAGCCTGTAAACCATTGACAGGTCTCTTGTTGGAGACCCCCTCCTTTGTTGAGCTTCCCCCTATGAGCCTCAGTCTTTGGAGATGGGTGAGTGTTCCCCTTATTATTGATTGTCTCTTTGCCATCTTGATAATCTTTCTAAATAACACCATCTATCAAATATCTTGACTGACAATACCATTTGGTATTATTAATTTTGTTTCTCACCCTACAGGAGGTGTTGTCAATCTGCCTGAGGGTAGGGAGGCCCTCCAGAGGGATCTAGACAAGCTGGATCACTGGGCTGAGGTGAATGGGATGAGGTTCAACAAGGCCAAGTGCTGGGTCCTGCACTTTAGCCACAATAACCCCACGCAGCGCTATAGGCTTGGGGATGAGTGGCTGGATGACTATGAAGAGGAAAGAGACCTGGGCGTGGTAGATGATGCTTGGTTGAACGTGAACAAGCAGTGTGCCCAGGTGGCCAATGGTATTCTGGCCTGCATCAAAACTAGCATGGCCTGCAGGAGCAGAGAGATGATCATCCCCCTGTACTCAGTGCTGGTGAAGCTGCATCTTGAGTACTGTGTTCAGTTTTGGGCCCCTCACTACAAGAAAGACATCAAGGCCCTGGAACACATCTGGAGAAAGGCAACAAAACTGGTTAGGGGTCTGGAGCACAAGTCTTATGAGGAGCAGCTGAGGGAGCTGGGATTGATTAGTCTGGAGAAGAAGAGGCTCAGGGGAAACCTCATTGCACTCTCACAACTTCCTGAAGGGAGGTTGTGATGAGGAGGGGACTGGCCTCTTCCCCCAGGCAACAAACAGGACCTGAGGAAACGGCCACAAGTTATACCAGAGAAGGTTTAGATTGGACATAAGGAAAAACTTTTTCCTCTCAGAGAGTGGTCAGGCACTGGAATGGCCTGCCCAGGGAGGTGGTGGAGTTACCGTCCCTGGCAGTGTTCAAGAGGTGTCTGGATGAGGAGCTGTGAGATATGGTTTAGTAGCTTGTGGTAATAATGGTAATGGGTGGACAGTTGGAAAAGATGATCTAGTAAGTCCTTTCCAATCTTGCAATTCTATGATTGGAAGGTTTATCTTCTGAATTACCTGGGTCCATCACTTCAGGGACCTGAGTGTCATCTACTGAAATATTATAAAGTTTTTTCATTGGGAAATTTAGGCCTGTTTGTGGTTGTTTTTTTTTTCTTAGTATGCTCAGTTGTTCTAATTTTTCAATGCAATTGTAAAATAGTTGGTTTTTGTTTTCTAAATTACTGGTTGTCATTTCTGTCTGATTTAATGCAATTAATAGAGACCAAGCCACAGCAGACACAGCTAGCTAGCGCTCCTTTGTAATTAGTATATCTTTGTTTAAACCTGTTGTGGTTTTGTGGTTTTGATGCCAGTATTCCACATCAGAGCATCATGCAGCAGTTAAGGAGTTAATGCTGTGGGAGCAGCAGAGGGGCGGAGCTCCGCACCGGATGATGCGAGGCGGTGCTCTGCCTGGGCGGTTCCTCTGGGCTGCCATGGAGGTTCAGCACTGTGTGCTTCGCCTGCACTTTTCTCCTTAACATAAGCTCACAGCTTTCGGTTTGGAAATTTTATCTCTCTCTCAATTGTTCAATTTTATTAGATTTAGTAAAGTTACCATTCCTTCTCAGATCGTGCCGTTGTTTTCTTGTAGACCCATCTCTTCCCGCTGTTTCCCCCTCCCGGAGCATGGCTCTGCTCGGGCGGTCGCACGGCCACTGACGCAGTTTCTTTTTCTCTCCCCTCTCCCTTCTCGGTTTTCCCTTGGGTCACTGTCACGGATAACACCGTGACAATTATTGGTGGAGAATGCGGGCAGTGCAGTATTGGCACTCCATTGTAAATCTGGTGCTAAGTGGACTAAGGTTTTTTATGTACCTTATAGCATGCTGGCATCTTTTTAAGCTCCTCGTGTTCAGCACCGGAGTAATGTGTATATACAGCTACTTTAGTGTGCTGAGGGGGTTACATGCCTCCTACCTAAACACCCTGGCTAATGTGACAGATTATGCGGCATTTGGAATGGTTTCCAGTTACTCTTTTCAGGTTTTTACCTATATTCAGGATGTCAGCCTGGCAGTTGTGGCAGCTGTGTTATCTGTTTTTCTGAATGCACTCTTGGCAATAGTAATTTACATCATGTGGAGGAAGCTTTCCTCAAAACCAGAGAGTGTTGAATGGCAGGGAAGGTGGAAAAAATTAGGAAAGAAATTAGAAGTGTGGGGACCCCCACTGTTATGCAATTTTGATCTTGAGCACCTGTGGGATCCTGAGAAATTCAGTGAGTGTTTAGGTAAGGAGTCATGTGACTCAGGACGATCTGAGAAGGAATGTATTGTTTGGGGTCTGGCTTGTGCTTATCGAGCTATAATTGATATTCTGGAGAGAAATGGTTTCCAAACCAAGGTCCAAAGCAAAAATGAAAACCTCGAAGTTAGACCTGACCAATCACAGGGAGCACCGGCATTGGTGTCGGTTGCCCCTGTGGAAGGCCAGAAATGGACACGGCCGTCTTCGCACCTAGAACGGAAAGAAGAAGAAGCAGAGAAAAAAAAAGAAGATCAAGGCGAGGGGCCCTCCTCAGCACCACCACCACCACCTAGAAAGGCCACTAAGAAAAGTGAGAGACGTGGAGAAGACAGTGATGATGATGGAGTCACTGTTACCACTACTCGTGGGCCCCTAAAGATGACTGAAATACAAGGTTCAAGAAAGGAGTTCGTACGGTGCTAAGGTGAATCTATTGTCACCTGGTTGCTGCGGTGTTGGGACAGCGGTGCCAGCAGCGTGTCCCTAGATGGCAGCGAAGCCCGCCAACTGGCAAGCATTGTCCGAGACCCAGCTATCGACAGAGGAATTGGCAGATGTCTGAATGGAGTCGCTACCCTCTGGGAACGAGTACTAGTGGCTGTAAAGGATAGATACCCTTACAAAGATGATCTGGAGCCTAAGGTGGAAAGATGGAACACCGTGGAGAAAGGCATCCAATTTTTGAGAGAAACAGCCATAGTAGAGATGCTGTATGATCCCAATTTCGTCCCTAACAATCCACACCAGGACCGTGATCCTGATAGAGTAAGGTGCACACCTGATGTATATCGCAAGCTCTCAAAAACAGCACCAGAGAGGTACGCAAGTACACTGGTAGCAATGTTCCATAGATTCGAGGGTCAAGACAGAAGACTCCCAGTTTATGAATTGACTATTACACTCCAAAACTTTGAACAACAGTTTCCACCATCACGTGCTTCCATTGCAGCTATAGTAGCAGAAGAAGTAGGTGAGATTAAGGAGACACAGAAAACTATACTGGAGGAACTGTCATTACTGATGAATAGGGATGAACCTGTGTCAGTATTGGAAACACCTGATGAAGACGAGCATGACCCAAAGAATCTGATGAAGCAATTGATCAAACTGTTGAAAGTCTCGGCCACCAAAGGCAACCGCCCCTCTGCACGAGCAAATGACGGCAGTAACATCATGTCACGTGTAGCCATGTGGAGCTTCTTACGAGAAAACAGAGAGGACATGAGGAAGTGGCATAAAAAACCCACTCCTGCACTGCGAGCACGGGTGAGAGAACTACAGCAGAGATCAGCCACCAATGAAATTGCTCCCGTCACTGCAGGTAACCAATAGAGGGGCCCTGCCCTCAGCCAGGGGAGGGAAAGGGATAATAGAGTGTATTGGACTGTGTGGATTAGATGGCCTGGCACATTAGAGCCACAAAGATATAAGGCACTGGTGGACACTGGTGCACAGTGCACTCTGATGCCCTCGAGTTATAAAGGGACAGAATTGATTCATATTTCTGGAGTGACTGGGGGTTCTCAGGAACTGTCTGTGTTGGAGGCAGAAATAAGCCTCACTGGTAAAACCTGGCAGAAGCATCCCATAGTGACTGGACAGGGGGCTCCATGCATACTCGGTATTGACTATCTCAGAAGGGGACATTTCAAGGATCCCAAGGGGTACCGATGGGCTTTTGGAATAGCTGCTGTAGATGCAGACAACATTCAGCAGCTGTCTGTTTTACCTGGCCTGTCAGACGATCCGTCTGTTGTGGGGGTACTGAAAGTGAAAGAGCAGCAGGTACCTATCGCTACAAAAACAGTCCACAGACGGCAGTACCACACCAACAGGGATTCCTTGCTCCCCATTCATAACTTGATCCGTCAGCTAGAGAGCCAGGGAGTGATCAGCAAGACTCATTCACCTTTTAACAGCCCCATATGGCCGGTGCGTAAAGCCAGTGGAGAATGGAGGCTGACGGTAGATTACCGTGGCCTGAATGAAGTCACACCCCCACTGAGTGCTGCTGTGCCAGATATGTTGGAGCTGCAGTATGAACTGGAGTCAAAAGCAGCCAAGTGGTATGCCACCATTGACATTGCCAATGCATTCTTTTCTATTCCTTTGGCCACAGAGTGCAGACCACAGTTTGCTTTCACCTGGAGGGGCGTTCAGTACACCTGTAACCGTTTGCCCCAGGGGTGGAAACACAGCCCAACCATCTGCCATGGGCTGATTCAAACCACACTGGAACAGGGTTGGGAACCTGAGCACCTCCAGTACATTGATGACATTGTTGTGTGGGGTGATACAGCAGAGGAAGTTTTTAAAAAAGAGCGAATAATCCAAATTCTTCTGGGTGCTGGTTTTGCTATTAAACGGAACAAAGTGAAGGGACCTGCCCAAGAAATTCAGTTCCTGGGAGTAAAATGGCAAGATGGACGTCGTCACATTCCAGGAGATGTGATTGACAAAATCACCAGTATGTCACCACCCACTAGCAAGAAAGAGACGCAGTCTTTTCTGGGTGTAGTAGGTTTTTGGAGGATGCACATCCCAAACTACAGCCTCATAGTAAGCCCCCTCTATCAAGTGACTCGGAAAAAGAATAATTTTGCATGGGGTCCTGAACAGCAGCAGGCCTTTGAGCAAATTAAGCAGGAGATAGCCCGTGCTGTGGCCTTGGGGCCAGTTCGGTTGGGACAGGATGTGAAAAACATCCTCTACACTGCTGCTGGAGAGAAAGGTCGCACTTGGAGTCTGTGGCAAAGAGCCTCTGGGGAGACCCGAGGCCGACCCCTTGGATTTTGGAGCAGAGCGTACAGGGGTTCAGAGGAGTGCTACACTCCAACTGAGAAGGAGATTTTGGCAGCATACGAGGGGGTTCGGGCTGCCTCTGAAGTAATTGGTACTGAGACACAGCTCCTCCTGGCACCTCGACTGCCAGTGCTGAATTGGATGTTCAAAGGAAAGGTTCCCCCCACCCATCATGCTACCGATGCCACCTGGAGTAAGTGGATTGCACTGATTACACAGCGAGCTCGGATGGGGAACCTCAACCGTCCAGGAATCCTGGAGGTGATCATGGACTGGCCTGAAGGCAAGAAATTTGGAACATCCCCATCAGAGGAGATACCACGTGCTAAAGAGGCCCCACCATATAACGAACTACCAGAGAATGAAAAGACGTATGCCCTCTTCACTGATGGATCGTGTTGTATTGTTGGGAAGCATCGCAGATGGAAGGCTGCTGTGTGGAGCCCCACACGATGAGTTGCAGAGGCCACTGAAGGAGAAGGAGAGTCAAGCCAATTTGCGGAGGTAAAGGCTGTCCAGCTGGCCTTAGATGTGGCTGAACGGGAGAGGTGGCCCATGCTATATCTTTATACTGACTCTTGGATGGTGGCAAATGCTTTATGGGGGAGGTTGCAACAGTGGGAACAGGACAACTGGCAACGGAAGGTTAAACCTATTTGGGCTGCTGAACTGTGGAAAGACATTGCTGCCCGAACAAAAAGGTTGGGTGTAAAGGTGCGCCATGTAGATGCTCATGTGCCCAAGAATCGAGCTACTGAAGAGCAGAGAAATAACCATCAGGTAGATCGAGCTGCCAGAATTGAGGTGTCTCAGATCGATTTGGACTGGCAGAACAAAGGAGAGCTATTTTTAGCTCGGTGGGCCCATGAGACCTCAGGCCATCAAGGAAGGGATGCGACCTATAAGTGGGCTAGAGACCGAGGGGTGGACTTAACTATGGATGCCGTTGCACAGGTTATCCATGACTGTGACACATGTGCCATAATTAAACAGGCCAAGAGGATGAAACCCCTCTGGCAGGAAGGGCGATGGGAAAAGTATAAATATGGGGAGGCGTGGCAGGTTGATTATATCACCTTGCCACGAACTCGCGATGGTAAGCGTTACGTGCTCACCATGGTGGAGGCGACCACTGGGTGGCTTGAGACATACGCAGTACCCCATGCTACCGCCCAAAACACCATCTTAGGGCTCGAGAGACAAGTCCTGTGGCGACATGGCACTCCAGAGAGAATTGAGTCCGATAATGGGACTCATTTCAAAAATTCTCTTGTGGATATCTGGGCCAAAGAACACGGCATTGAATGGATCTACCATATCCCCTACCATGCACCAGCTGCTGGTAAGATCGAGCGCTACAACGGGTTGTTAAAAACCACATTGAGAGCAATGGGTGGTGGGAAATTCAAGCACTGGGAGAAGCATCTGGCAGAAGCCACTTGGCTGGTCAACAGTAGAGGATCAGTCAACCGAGAAGGTCCTACACAGTCCAGCTCCCTACAGACCATAGAGGGAGATAAGGTCCCTGTGGTACATGTGAGGAGCATGTTGGGAAAAGCGGTGTGGGTCCTTCCATCCTCTGGAAAGGGCAAACCCCTCCGTGGAACCGTTTTTGCGCAGAGACCTGGGTGCACCTGGTGGGTAATGGATAAAAATGGGGACATCCAGTGTGTCCCACAAGGGAATTTGATGCTGGGGGAATGCAGTCTGTAATTACGTGTGTATGTATGTGTGTATATATATATATATATATATATATATATGTTTCTATGTAACTTATGTTATTACTGTTTGGTTATGTATAGACGTGTGTTAAGCATGATGTGGAATAAGGGGTGGAATGTTGTGGTTTTGATGCCGGTATTCCACATCAGAGCATCATGCAGCAGTTAAGGAGTTAATGCTGGGGGAGCAGCAGAGGGGAGGGGCGGAGCTCCGCACCGGATGCGATGTGGCGCTCGGTCTGGATGCGATGTGGCGCTCGGTCTGGGCGCCTTCCTCTGGGCTGCCCTGGAGGTTCAGCACGTGTGCTTCCCCTGCCGGTCCTCCTTAACGTAAGCTCACAGCTTTTGGGTTGGAAATTTTTCTCTCTCTCAATTGTTCAATTTTATTAGATTTAGTAAAGTTCCCGTTCCTTCTCAGATCGTGCCGTTGTTTTCTTGTAGACCCATCTCTTCCCACTGTTTCCCCCTCGTCTTCCCGGAGCGCGGCTCTGCTCGGGTGGCCGCACGGCCACTGACACAGTTTCTTTTTCTCTCCCCTCTCGGTTTCCCTTGGGTCACTGTCACGGACAACACCGTGACACGTAGGCATCATAAGACCTACACACAGCCCATATAATTCCTCCATGTAGCCAGTGTAAAAGTCAGATGGAACATGGAGAATGACGGTGGATTATAGGGAATTGAATGAGGACACACTGCCCATCCATGTGGCCGTACCCAACATTGCTTCCCTAATGGACACACAGTAGGGAAATCAAAACCTACCATTGTGTCCTGGATTTGGCAAATGCATTCCTCAGTATTCTGATTGCTGAGGAATCCAAAGATCAATTTGCATTTACGTGGGGAGGCAGAGAGTGAACCTTTCAGGTCCTGCCACAGGGGTACGGGCATTTGTCAACGTATTGTCATAACATGGTGGCGCGTGACCTAGGTACTTGTAGAAAACCTAATAATGTCAACCTATACCGTTACACTGATGATCTCCTGTTAACATCCGATTCACTGGAGGGAGTAGGAGAGGCAGCAGATTTGTTAACTGCCTACCTAGGTGAAAGAGGATGGGTTATAAATCCTCAAAAGGTGCAAGGTCTAAAACTACCCCCAAAAATTTTACAGATAATCTGGTCAGGAAAGACCAAAGCACTACAATGGCACTGGGTAGATAAGGTTCAGGCATTCCCAGTCCATACAACACCAAAGCAGCTGCAAGAATTTCTAGGTATATTGGGATATTGGCGTTCCTTTATTCGTCACTTAGTGCAACTGCTGAGACCTTTGTATAGACTCACAAAACAGGGCTATGGACACTTGCCAACAAGCAAAACAGGCAGTTAAGCCCAGGCATTGGGTATATTTGATCCTACCCTCCCAGCCAAATTGGATGTTCATGTTACTCAGGATTGCCGTGGGCCCCGGCCAAAGCCAAGTCAGAGTTCTGTTCGGACCCCCATTGGTTTCTGGTCTCAGATCCTGCATGGAGCAGAAGAGAGGTATAGTATGAGTGAAAAACAGATACTGGCTGCATATTCCACATTACGAGCAGTAGAGCCAATAACCCAGACAGCAGAAGTCATAGTTAAGACCACTCTGCCAATTCAGGGGTGGGTAAGAGATCTGACCCACCACCTGGGTGGCCCAGGCACAGACAGTGGCACAATGGGTTGCCTATCTCAGTCAGATTAGTCATCTGTCTTCCTCAACACTGAAAGAAGAGCTTCAAAAGATTCTAGGCAAAGTGACACATCACAGTGATGCATCAAAAGAAACCTTGGTCGCTCTACCAGAGACGAGTCCCATCCAGGAAGGAAAATATCCCATTCCTGAAGATGCCTGGTACACAGATGGGTCCAGCAATTGCAACCCAAGCAAGTGGAGAGCAGTAGCATACCATCCCTCCACTGACACAATCTGGTTTGAGGAAAGGGATGGTCAGAGTAACCAGCAGGCAGAGCTGCAGGCCGTGTGGGTGGTTATAACCAAAGAACCTGGTGATGGTATCCTGAATATTTGCACAGATAGTTGGGCTGTGTACTGGGGGCTCACTCTCTGGATCGCGCAGTGGGCTACCCAGGACTGGACTATCCACACCCAACCAATCTGGGGTAAAGTTATGTGGTTACATGTATGGAATGCAGTTAAACACAGGACTGTAATGTGTCTGCCATGTTTCTGGTCACCAACCCCTACAGTCACCAGGAAATGATGAAGCCAATACTCTGGCCCAAGTTAGATGGGTCAAGAATTCACCATCTGAGAACATCACCCGCTGGTTACACCAAAAGCTGCGGCATTCTGGACAGAAGACAATGTGGGCAGCTGCTAAAGCATGGGGACTGCCCGTAAAACTATCTTGACGTCGCTCAAGCATGCCTAGACAACAACGCTTGCTCCAAGATGAGACTAAGGTCATTGCCTGTAACAACAGCCCATCTTCCTAAAGAACACAAACTTCTACAGAGATGGCAGGTTGATTACGATGGGCCCCTCCCTCGGTCTGAGGGGGTGAGATATGCCCTGACCCGCACCACTACCGCAAGTGAGCTAATGCAGGCCTATCCAGTACTGAATGTAAACAAGGCATATACCATTAAAGCACTCACAAGATTGATGGCTGCCTATGGGATACCTCAAGTCACTGAGAGTGACCAAGGGACTCACTTTATGGGTAAAATGATACGACGCTGGTCAGAAGAGAACAACATCGAGTGGCAATTCCTCCTGCCATACAATCCAACAGGGGGCAGGCCTTATTGATCTTTTTAATGATATTCTCAAGGCTGCCCTGAAGTCAGGCTCTCAGTCTTAGCAGGGGTGGACTCCATGAAACCTGAATGAAAGACCTAGAGATGGCATAAGAGAATAAAATTCAGCAGCGATTCCACCTGCCGTACAATGCAATGAGAACAGGCCTTACTGAATGCTATAACAGTATTCTCAAGGCTGCCCTGAAGACAGACTCAGTCTTGGCAGGGGTGGACAAAGAGACTCCATGAAACCCTGCGAGACCTGAATGAAAGACCTAGAGATGGCAGACCCAGTGCCTCAAAAACGTTACAAACAACATGGGCCTCCCCACTTAAGATCCACATTATGGGCACTGATAACGAGGTAAGACCTCAAATTGGTAATGAGAACAATCTTCTGCTCCCTGCCTCTGAGAACCTAAAACCAGGCACCAATAGAATAAAACGGCCTTGGATGGTGCAGGTAGGACCACGGTGGTATGGCCTTACACCTTGGGGGCAATTATTGGAGGTGGGACGTTCAGTATTCCCTCTAGTAATTGGTACATGGCCTGCCAATATTGTGGTCAACACTCTAGTCTTTATTGCTAAAGGGACCCCATCATGTCCCTATGGCAGATCAGGACACCCCCTTTGGTGCCTGATATAGTCGTGCAGCCACAGACATCTGGCCAAAAGGTTTGGTACAGGCAGCCAGGGCACGCCCCTGTACAAGCTGAAGCGTTGACCCAAGATAGGAATACGGCCTGTATCTTGCCCTGGAGGGTGGACCTTCCCCTCTTGGTTCCATTGAAACATGTATATTATTCCCCGTGAGTCTAAGTTTTCAGTATCACCAGAAGGAACAAAATACTGCTGAAGTGTTCCAGAGTTGCTGTAAGATCATGTGCAAGATGGAGCATAGGATGGACCTGCACCATGTGACCTCATACTTCCAGGAAACCCCACTGAGCACTGGCCCAAGGAAGAACATGAGCCATACACCTATCATCACTCAACCCAGATTATATTGACACGCATCGCGACGGGCAATAATATAAGCGTTGCGATGTATTGGATCTCTGCGTTAAGGAAGGCTCACCCTATAGTTAACTTGATCAATGGTTAGTGTTGTGAAGGGGTGGAGTGTATGGGAACTGTTGAATCAGGGCCTGAACCACTGATTGAGCACTGAGTCAGCCACAGGAGCACAGGTGAAGGCAACTCACCTGTGTGACCAGAAGGGGTGGAGTCTTGTTCCACCTCTCCCAGACCCCATGTAAGGGCTGACCTGCACTGGGAAAGAATCTCTTGTTGGAGATCCCTTCCCTGTGGAGTTTTGGGCAAGCCTCGGCTATCTGTGACAGGTGAGCCTTTCTTTATTTACTCGTTGTCTATATACCACCCAGATAAGCCACACAAAATATACCATCTACCTCTATTGTATTCTGTGGATACTATTCTTTCAGGTTATTCACCCTACAGATGGTTTTACAGACATGTTAGTTTTCATAAATAGTAGTCAGTAGTCACCTCATATATTGAGGAGCATGTGGCTGTATGGCTTTCACATGCTGCCAAAATATTCTCCCTCTGGCATACTGGAAGGGATTTTCAGTGAAACCTTTAAAGAGCATCACCTGCTTTTTCACTTGATATTTCACAGAATCACAGAATTGTAGGGGTTGGACGGGACCTCTAGAGATCAAGTCCAACTCCCCTGCCAAAGCAAGCTCCCTGGACCAGGTTGTACAGGTAGGCATCCAGGCAAGTCTTGAACATCTCTAGAGGAGACTCCACAACCTCTCTGGGCAACCTGTTCCAGTGCTCCATCACCCTTACTGTGAAGAAGTTCCCACGCACTTTTGTGCAGAACTTCCTATGCATCAGTTTGTGGCCACAAACTGATTTCAGAGTTATGTTTTACAAGAGACAGCCTAAGCCTGCCTAGCATCATCTGTTCAACCTCTGTAAAACCCTGGAGAAGCATCATTTTGATACCTGAGATAGGATAGAGTGCAAAATCCCTGGGTGTAAAGATTCCTGTCATTAACTCAGTTAACACTGAGGGGAAGTTAATTCTACTTTAAGTCTCACGCAACTAAAATGCAGTTCTCTATCACTACGGTAATGTGTTGTCTGGAAACTAGCTTTCTTGCAACATCAGTATTATTTTTTTATTGTTTTGCTACATTCTTCTAAACCTCTTGGCCTGAGAACATTTTCTATCTGTTCTGCTCATAAACTGCAAAATTGCTTATGATAAGTTCTTGGCAATGCCAGGCAAAGTATTCACAAGTAGGCCAATAATCATATACACAAAGAAGACAAAAACTCACCTTACTGGGCAAGAGAACCTCTAGATATGCAGCACTCCATCTCCAGAAGCAGCCGAGGTCCAAAAAACACTCTCCTTTCAGTGGCTGGCACTTACATTAGTCCAGGGTGGTTCTACCCTGGATCCACCCCTTTTGATCTCACCCTTCATAGTGAGCACAGGTGCAAACAACTTGCTTGTGCTCCCTAAAGCAGCCACAGCCCTTCACCAGGCACTCAATCACCAGTTCAAGACATAACCTAACATAACTGTTTCTCAACTGTATCAGTTTGCTGACTAGCTTTCTAAGCATTTGAACACATTAACATAGTAAATTTAGGAAGAATTGTTAACTGTCTGTAGCTCCTGCGTGTTTCTATTGGCATTTGTATTGTTTAAAGCTAAACCCCTCAAACATAGCCTGAGATGGAACTGAGTCATTAGACTCTTACATTCATCTGGGTTATTCTCATCTTTAATCTCTGTCTTTCAGAATGGAGATGTGTGTATTTCAATTCTTCACCCACCTGTAGATGACCCACAAAGTGGAGAGCTGCCATCTGAGAGGTGGAACCCTACACAAAACATCAGGTAACAGTGTGGACCAGCTATGCACAAAGCTGATCCAAAAAGGCCTGGTGACTGTCTCCTAGACTAAAGCCTACACTGGGAAAAGATTTGGAAGGAACTTTAAGATAAAAGATTTTCTGGTGTTTTTTTTTTTTTCTTTAAGCTTAAATCAGCCCCAGTTACCAAGCTGCCTGAACATACTAGAGTGCTGCGTGTCCTGGTGCTTTATTAATAACATAGAGCCTCATTTTTTGCTTTCATGTTCTTTGAAAAAAGTTATCTCAAATGATTTAGTTTTGCCAATGTAATCCTACACTTATGTTAACCAAATTCTTCAAAGAACCACTAGAAGAAAATAATACCTTTGGTTATTCAGACTGAGCAAGAGTAATTGTGTGTAATCCTTCCTCTAGTTTGCCTTCTAATTGCATGTTCATATACTATGTCCTGCAGAGTGGTGTCTTTAGCTGTTAGCTTGTTTTTGCTGCCAAAAACAAGGTTCATTAAGTAGCAGAGCCATTCTGGGCTAAAACAAACTTCTTAGAATGAAATCTAGTTGACATTGTACTTCCAAGGCACTTCCAATAAAAAACTGGTAGCGCAAGTACCAAATAGCAGCTAAGTGACCTGTAGCAGGAGAGACACAGTAGAAAAACCCTGAACTCAGATATTTGTGTTCTAACTATTTAATGCAATTCATTGTCCAAATAAGGTTAAAGTATTTGCCCCATTAGGTTTTTTTTTCAGTAACACAGGGGGTAAGGTTAACACAATGAATTAAACCAATCAATATTATAGCCAAGATAATTTATAGGTTTTACAATTAAAACAAAGAGAAAAAAATGCTTACCCACACCCCCAACATACAATAGGATATTTCAAAGGAGTAATTTCCAATAAGAGACCCTTCCCTTGTCGTGGTCAGCCCTTAAATGGGGTCTAAGAGAGGTGGAGTCAGACTTCACCCCTTCTGGTCACACAGGTGAATTGCCTTCACCTTGCTCCCACAGCTGACTCTGTGCTGGCCTCAGGTGATCAATCAGTAGTTCAGGTCATGATTTGACAGTTCCCATATACTCCACCCCTTCAGGGCATGAACCAGTGATCGAGTTTATTCGAGGCTGAGTCTTCTCCAGTACAGCGATCTGACACATTGCAACACTTGTACAATTGCCCATTCTGATGCATGTTGACATAATCTAGGACAAGTGATGATCGATGTATGGTTCATGTTCTTTCATGAGCCAGTGCTTGGTGGTGTTTACTGGAGGTATGCAGTCACACGGTGCAGGTCCATCCTACGCTTCATCATTCCCAGGTAGACCATCACTGGGCATCACACATGATCCTCACTGGAACACTTTGATATCATTTTGTTCCTTCTGCTGACCCTAAGGACTCACGGGGAGTAATACAGATGTTTCAGGGGTACCAGGAGGTGAACATTTGCCTTCCAGTGCAAGATACAGGCCGTATTCCTATCTTGGGTCAACACTTCAGCTTGTACAGGGGCATGCCCCGGCCACCCGTACCAAATTTTTTGGCAATACAACTATATCAGGCACCAAAGGGGGTTATCCTGATCTGCAATAGAGACATGATAGGAATCCCTCTAGCAGTAACGACTGGAGTGTTGACCACAATAATGGTAGGACGTACAATTACTGGAGGGATTATTGAGCTTCCCACCTCCAATAATCTCCCCCAAGGTGCAAGTAGGCCACACCACTGTGGTCCTACCTGCACCTTCCAAGGCCATTTTATTGTATTAGCGCCTGATTCTCAGTTCTCAGTTCTCAGGGAGCAGAAGATTGTTCTCATTGCCAATTTGAGGTCTTACCTCGTTATCAGTGCCCATATGTAAGAGACTAATATTTTATATCATTGCCTCAAAGTTTGCTGATGAACATGTCCGAACATGTCCAAGCTAGTCCTGGGAAAGGGTTGTGAAATCCTTTGTCTAAGGGACAAGCAGATGGGCATGTCCTTGGGCAACGAAAGAGAGATAAGCTGCAGCTCAATGGCCGCTCAGCACTCTTTTGTGTGGTACTCATCTCCGTGGGGAGATAGCCATCTCAGGAGAAGCTTGCCTGGCAGGCTAGCACGGGATTTGCCACGTAGGCAAGAGAAATGAAGGATAAAAGAGGGATCGACCACCATGAGATTGTCGTGGTTTTGTTGGTGTTGCTGTGGTGGTGTTCTTCCATCGGAAACCTCATGAGCTGATCCCTGCTGCTGAACTCCCTCCTGGGCCTGCTGCCTGAGACATGCTGCTTTCTCCTGGACCTCGCCGCTCCTTCGAGGTGCTCTACCATCTGAACCCTCACGAGCTGATCACTGTTGGCTGCTTCTCCGGTGCTGACTGACGCTGTTCCTGGACTTTCCCCGCACTGCTTCTCCTGTGCTGACCCGGTGCCGCTTCTCCAGGACAGCTGCTTGCTGCTCAGGGCTGCCCGTCGCTGCTGCTGTTCTCCCCGCTTCTGCCGCCCCTGCTCTTCTGCCTTGGACCGTCGGAGCCGCTTGCAACCGGACCGCCCCTAGGATCCTGGCTGGTGACTTTCCCCGCGTTGTACAAACCCTTGCTTCTTTCCTATCTTTCCTATCGCTCGCCTTCCCTTCCCCATCACCCTAACAGTATCCGCCTTCCCCATCTCCCTGGTTTATAGTGGTAATAAACTGGTCGGACCAACATTTGAACCGTTGTTTCTTAATCTCACGCTGGGTATGTACATAATCTAAGAACCTTCGTTGCCCTCCTTTATATTGGAGCGTGACATCTTTAATGGCGTAGTTGGCAGGATACCCTTTGTGAGAGTGTTGTCCTTCCAGATATAATTTGAACCTTTTTTTCTGTGTGTGCCTCTTGGAGTTGTGAAGAGTGATATTTTTTCATTTAAATGTGTGTACCTCTCCAAGAAGATCACTCTGAATTCTGAATTTGATAACTTAAGTGTGAAAATGGAACCTTTTTCTCTGTGTACCTCTTGGAGTTGCAAGGAGCGATATTTTTGAAAACTTAGATGTGGGCACCTCTCCAGGAAGACCGCTCCAAATTCTGAAACTTTACTGTTTATGTGTATACCTCTCGAGGACTTGTGAAATACGTGCATGCTTCCTCGGGAAGACCTCTCTGCATTTGATGTTTGATAACTAAAGCTTTTTTCGTGTCCGCCTCTTGGGTAGTGAGGAATTGTGTACCTCTCCAAGAAGTTTGTTTACCTTTGAAAGTGTTGTTTTTAGCTTTTGTCTTTTTGTGTGCTCCTCTCAGCAAAAGGGAGGAGTGATTGGAACAGTATTTACCTTTGCTTGATAGGTGTGTTGTGCCTCCCTGGGTGAGGGTGAGGTGTTAGTTGTGCTTTTGAATACCTCCTCTCTCCCTCGGTGTAGACCTTTTGTGGGTATTGAGAAAATGTGTGACAGTGCCACAATGAGTTGTGAAGATGTATTATTTGAACTTTTGGAAAAGCATGGTGCTAAACCCTCGTTAACAGGAGTAGACTGGGCACGGCAGAACTGGTATAACGTGCAGAGTGTCTCTGACCGTATTAGTGTTCTGCAAAAGAACGCTCGTACCCGAGCTGGAAAAGGGAAGGCATTTATTTGTGCGGTATTGGGCTCTGCTTTGGTTGCAGCTGTAGAATTCCGCGACCAGCAGCTTAAAACAGAGAGCCAAGCTCTACAAGCATTGCATGAATCAGTTAAAGTAAGCCAGGAATTGATAAAAGCTCTGCAAAATCAAATTGTAAACCTAGAAGAGCAAGTAGAAAGAGAAAAACATAATTCTGATCTGTTGCAAATAGCTTTAAGGGAAGTGTTAATGGGTAAGGATGCCAGTGGTACTAGTGCACCTCAAGAGAAAACTTATCCAAGGGAGGAATTGCAAGGTATAAAGGCAAGTGTAGACAAGTTAGAAGCCTCCCCAGCTCAGTTGCGTCCTTTAATAAAAACTGAGTATTCATACGATAATGGCGAGGATTTAGATCCTCAAATGAACATTAAAGAAATCCCTTTCTCTACTACTGAGCTAGCAAAATTGAAAAGAGATTTTGGCCGCTCTCCTAAAGAATCAGAAACAGAGTACGTATGGAGGGTCAGCCTCACAGGTGGAGATCAGATACTTTTAACTGAAAAGGAGGCTGAAGGCTATTGGGGACCAGGAGTATTTTTAACCACTGGTAACAGTCGTGCTCCGTGGTCCCTTACACAGAGAGCTGCCTATTGGGCAGGTGGTCTTAATCCCCTAGAAAGGGGAGACCCCCTTGCCATTACTGGAACTGTTGATCAGCTAGTAGAGAATGTTCAGAAGGATGCCTGTCTCCAAATGATGTATGACAGGAAGCTACAGTTACACCATGAATCACCCATGATGTTGCCCGTTGATCCTGAGAGAATGACACCTCTAATCAGGGGGCTTCCAGAATCGCTGAAACCCATAGGCATACAGTTGCAAGGAAAGATACAGGCTATGCCTCAGGGAGAAAGAACCCGGGCAATGTTAGAAGGAACTGCAACCTCTAATAATTTGCAGTCAGGATGCAAAGTATGGACATGGGAGGAGGTTGCCCAAGAGTTAATTAATTATGGAAGAAAATATGGGCCAGTTGTTTCTTCCTCCAGTAAATTTGAGCCAAGAGGAGTAAGGCTTGCAGCAGCCAGGCTCGTCCTCAGGCCACCTAGCCCAAAGCTTAATGAGACTGAAAAGCTTTCATGCCCACTAAGAACGGGTAGGCGAAGCATTGATCATAAACGTAATGGTCTTTGGACTCTGGGATGGAAAAAGGGCATTCCACGAAATTTGATGGATGGACTGACAATAGATAGGCTCGAAATGCTGGTGACTGGATGTCCAACTAGATCTGAGGAAAGCAAAACCCTATGTCCTAGTTGCCTCTCCAGCACCAGAAGAACTACCAGAGTCATCAGGAAACTAATTCCTTCACCTCTCAAGTGAGCGGGGGGTGAAGGGTGAATGTTAGGAAGCTCACGACTAGCACTGAAGGGACATTATTTGATTTGTTTTCATTATGCATATAAACGACTACCTGTAAACTGGACTGGGGTATGTTATGTTGGAGTAATCCGCCCAATGTTATGCCCTTGATCTCATTGCAGATCAAGCCTCACAGATGCGGGCAGAAGTACTCCAGCATTGCATTGTTCTGGACTATCTGCTAGCTGAAGAAGGGGGTGTCTGTGGCAAATTAAATGATTCTACTTTTTGCCTAAAGATTGATGATAATGGGATTGATGCAAACAAATCGCTCAAGGTATATGAAAAATAGCACATGTTCCTGTCCAAACTTAGAAAAGCCCAGACCTTGACCTCTTTTCCTGGCTCCCAGGTGGCCCATGGCTAAACATATTTTATTTATTGTGTGTTATTGCAACTCTTATGTTTGTTCCTGGTATGATACCCTGTTTTATTCAGTTGTAAACTTGGGCAACATGTGGTATCTTCTATGTACTTTACAACCTCCTCTGCTGATGAAGTGAAACATATCAGGGCAACAATTGTAACCAAGACTAAAGAATCTTTTGTAACATATGAAACTTTTGATTCCCTGCCCCCTCCCTCCTTTACCCTTCTGCTTCCTATCTTTTTCTCACCATCATGGATCACCACTGTTCAATTTTTAAGCAACCTTTGAGTCACGGGGTGGTGTAAGAGACTAATATTTTATATCATTGCCTCAAAGTTTGCTGATGAACATGTCCGAACATGTCCAAGCTAGTCCTGGGAAAGGGTTGTGAAATCCTTTGTCTAAGGGACAAGCAGATGGGCATGTCCTTGGGCAACGAAAGAGAGATAAGCTGCAGCTCAATGGCCGCTCAGCACTCTTTTGTGTGGTACTCATCTCCGTGGGGAGATAGCCATCTCAGGAGAAGCTTGCCTGGCAGGCTAGCACGGGATTTGCCACGTAGGCAAGAGAAATGAAGGATAAAAGAGGGATCGACCACCATGAGATTGTCGTGGTTTTGTTGGTGTTGCTGTGGTGGTGTTCTTCCATCGGAAACCTCATGAGCTGATCCCTGCTGCTGAACTCCCTCCTGGGCCTGCTGCCTGAGACATGCTGCTTTCTCCTGGACCTCGCCGCTCCTTCGAGGTGCTCTACCATCTGAACCCTCACGAGCTGATCACTGTTGGCTGCTTCTCCGGTGCTGACTGACGCTGTTCCTGGACTTTCCCCGCACTGCTTCTCCTGTGCTGACCCGGTGCCGCTTCTCCAGGACAGCTGCTTGCTGCTCAGGGCTGCCCGTCGCTGCTGCTGTTCTCCCCGCTTCTGCCGCCCCTGCTCTTCTGCCTTGGACCGTCGGAGCCGCTTGCAACCGGACCGCCCCTAGGATCCTGGCTGGTGACTTTCCCCGCGTTGTACAAACCCTTGCTTCTTTCCTATCTTTCCTATCGCTCGCCTTCCCTTCCCCATCACCCTAACAGTATCCGCCTTCCCCATCTCCCTGGTTTATAGTGGTAATAAACTGGTCGGACCAACATTTGAACCGTTGTTTCTTAATCTCACGCTGGGTATGTACATAATCTAAGAACCTTCGTTGCCCTCCTTTATATTGGAGCGTGACATCTTTAATGGCGTAGTTGGCAGGATACCCTTTGTGAGAGTGTTGTCCTTCCAGATATAATTTGAACCTTTTTTTCTGTGTGTGCCTCTTGGAGTTGTGAAGAGTGATATTTTTTCATTTAAATGTGTGTACCTCTCCAAGAAGATCACTCTGAATTCTGAATTTGATAACTTAAGTGTGAAAATGGAACCTTTTTCTCTGTGTACCTCTTGGAGTTGCAAGGAGCGATATTTTTGAAAACTTAGATGTGGGCACCTCTCCAGGAAGACCGCTCCAAATTCTGAAACTTTACTGTTTATGTGTATACCTCTCGAGGACTTGTGAAATACGTGCATGCTTCCTCGGGAAGACCTCTCTGCATTTGATGTTTGATAACTAAAGCTTTTTTCGTGTCCGCCTCTTGGGTAGTGAGGAATTGTGTACCTCTCCAAGAAGTTTGTTTACCTTTGAAAGTGTTGTTTTTAGCTTTTGTCTTTTTGTGTGCTCCTCTCAGCAAAAGGGAGGAGTGATTGGAACAGTATTTACCTTTGCTTGATAGGTGTGTTGTGCCTCCCTGGGTGAGGGTGAGGTGTTAGTTGTGCTTTTGAATACCTCCTCTCTCCCTCCGTGTAGACCTTTTGTGGGTATTGAGAAAATGTGTGACAGTGCCACAATGAGTTGTGAAGATGTATTATTTGAACTTTTGGAAAAGCATGGTGCTAAACCCTCGTTAACAGGAGTAGACTGGGCACGGCAGAACTGGTATAACGTGCAGAGTGTCTCTGACCGTATTAGTGTTCTGCAAAAGAACGCTCGTACCCGAGCTGGAAAAGGGAAGGCATTTATTTGTGCGGTATTGGGCTCTGCTTTGGTTGCAGCTGTAGAATTCCGTGACACCATAATGTGGATCTTAAGTGGTGAGGCCCATGTTTTCTGTAGCATTTTCAAGGCACTGGGTCTGCTGTCTCTAGGTCTTTCATTCAGGTCTTGCAGGGTTTCATGGAGTCTCTTTGTCCACCCCTGAAGGGACTCAGAGTCTGTCTTCAGGGCAGCCTTGAGAATACGGTTGTAGCATTCAGTAAGGCCTGCCCTGTTGGATTATATGGCAGGTGGAATTGTCATTTTATGTTGTTTTCTTCTGCCCAGTGTCGTATCATTGCACCAGTA
This sequence comes from Cyrtonyx montezumae, assembly GCF_038088225.1. Taxonomy (NCBI): domain Eukaryota; kingdom Metazoa; phylum Chordata; class Aves; order Galliformes; family Odontophoridae; genus Cyrtonyx; species Cyrtonyx montezumae. Next base: position 34,022,390 of record NW_027072045.1, read on the forward strand.
AAGTGAGTCCCTTGGTCGCTCTCAATGACTTGCGTTGTCCCGTAGGCAACCATCAATTTTGTGAATGCCTCCATGGTATATGCCTGGTTCACTTCTGGAACTGAAGAGGCCTGCATTAGCTCACTTGCGGTATCAATGCAGGTAAGGGCATATCTCACCCCCTCAGACTGAGGGAAGGGCCCATCATAATCAACCTGCCATCAATGAAGAGGGTTGTGTCCTCTAGCATGATGGGCTGTAGTTTCAGGCAACAATCTTGGTCTCATCCTGGAGCAAGCGTAGCAGTCTTGGCATACTTGGGTGATGTCAGATAGTCGTATGGGCAGTCCCCAAGCTTTAGCAGCTGCCCACATTGTCTTCTGTCCAGCATGCCACAGCTTCTGGTATAACCAGTGGGCAATGTTCTCAGATGGCAAATCCTCAGTCCATCAAACACAAGCCAGTGTATTGGCTTCATCATTTCCCAGTGACTGTAGGGGTTGGTGACCAGAAATGTGGCATACACATACAGTCCTGTGTTTAACTGTATTCCATACCTGTAACCACATACCTTTACCCCAGATTGGTCAGGTGTGGATAGTCCAGTCCTGGGTAGTCCACTGCGTGATCCAAAGAGTTAGCCCCCGGTATACAGCTCAACTATCTGTGCAAATGTTCAGGACACTATCACCAGGTTCTTTGGTTATAACCATCCACATGGCCCGCAGCTCTGCCCACTGGCTACTCTGACCCTCCTACTCTTCAAACCAGACTGTATCAGTGGAGGGATGGTATGCTACTGCTCTCTACTTGCTTGGGTTGCAATTGCTGGACCCATCTGTGTACCAGGCATCTTCAGGAATGGGATATTTTCCTTCCTGGATGGGACTCGTCTCTGGTAGAGCGACCAAGGTTTCTTTTGGTGCATCATTGTGATATGTCACTGGGCCTAGAATCTTTTGAAGCTCTTCTTTCAGTGGTGAGGAAGACAGACAACTACTCTGACTGAGATAGACGACCCATCGTGCCACCGTCTGTGCATGGGCCACCCCTGACTTAGGAAGGTGGGTCAGATCTCTTACCCACCTATGAATTTTCAGAGTGGTCTTAATCATGATTTCAGCTTTCTGGGTTATTGGCTCTACCACTTGTAATGTGGAATAGGCAACCAATATCTGTTTTTCAATCATACTATATCTTTCTTCTGCTTCATGCCAGACCTGAGACCAGAACCCAATGGTGGTCCGAACAGAACTCTGATGTTGCCACAGGCCCCAGCCAAAGCCATCCTGAGTAACATGAACATCCAATTTGGCTGGGAGGGTAGGATCGAATATACCTAATGCCTGGGCTTGTTTAACTGCTTGTTTTGCCTGTTTGAAAGCATTGTGTTATGTTCTCCTTCTGTCCCATAGTTGCCCCTTTTTTGAGAGTCTATACAAAGATCTCAGCAGCTGCACTAAATGAGGTATAACGGAATGCCAATATCCCAATATACCTAGAAATTCTTGCAGTTGCTTTGGTGTTGTAGGGACTAGGAATGCCTGAAGCTTATCTATGATGGCACTGGGTAGTAAGTACTTCGGTGTTTCCTGACCAGACCACCCCCAGAAATTTCACAGACAGGCCTGGACCTTGCGCCTTTCGTCTTCACCTGTGTTCCCATAGCTGATTCAGTGCTCACCTCAGGTGATCTATCCATGGTTCAGGTCATGATTCAACAGTTCCTATACACATAGGATTTTTTTTTCAGAGTTAGTTATTAGATGTCAATTCCTTAATTTTAGCTTTTTTTTTTTTTTTAATTGGTAAATCCAGCTAGTGATCTCCTCCCCTGTGAGGGAATTCATCAGCTTGAAATGACTTCCCTGATGGACTGATTCTGTTTTTATCTAACTTGGATTCATTTGAAAAGAGTCTTTGTCAAAGCAGAGATCAGGGGCGTGTATTGAATTCTTGACTCTTGGAATGGGGTAACTGCCACTAATGTGGCAGGAAACTAAGAATTGTAACAGTCAGAAAATAACACCTCTTGTTCCCTCCTGAAGCATACTACTTTCAAAGTTAAAAAGGTTCAAGAGATGGTATGTCTTAGCTGTGTGATGTCTTTATTAGTGGGAATTTTACCTTAAAAGCTTAAGGTTCAAAGCAGGGCAACCAAGCTGGTGAGGCAAAAGAGATGGTTATCTCTAGATCTATCTGTGTCTGTGACAGGCTCACTGGCCCAAAAGGGGAGGTAAGGTGGAAAGGGAACAAAAAAGAAGGAAAACAAAAAAACCAACAAAAACAGCAGTAATGATCTGAGGAGGAAAACAAACTTAATTTACTAATTATAATAGCAGAAATACAATTGAGATTGAATCTAATAAATCAAATAAATGAGAGAATTTCTGAAAACCAAGGTTCTTTCTCTGATCTGCCATAGAACAAAGAGCTAGTCTCATGATTTCTGGTCAGTTTTATCTTTCCCATCAACTGGAAAATGGAAAGGAAACAGTGAAGTCTTCTGGGAGCTTTAGTGCATCTTTTCTGAGACTACCAGTGCATTACATGATGTGATGATATGGAATACCAATAACAAATATCATAAAACCATGACACCCAGCTGGCTTGGTGCTGTTGCTAGAAGTCCAGGAAAGCTAACTGGAGTTACATGACTGGTTTCTGCTGGTTTTGCTGAGGGTAGGAAGCTAAAACCTGGTGAGCACTTGGTGGTTTGCTTGGATGTTGAAAAGCATCTGCATTTTTTTCCTATTGCCATGCATGCTACTTTAGTAGCCCTGGAGATACACAGGCTGAGGAGAAGTGGGAAGGCAGCACAGTTTGGTCAAGGGCCTTGGGTTGCAGCGGTCCCCTTGCCATTTAAAGGGACATGCAGTGGTCCTCCTTGATATGTAGGAGGACAGGCAAAGAGTCCAACTTTCTACTGGGAATCTGACCGTTGACAGGAACAGGCTCACCAAGCATGTTTCTAGTCCTGCACCATCCACAAGCAACATGGATGAACATATGAAGTCTAGTCTGAGCTGAGCTCTGCTGGCCACCCCATCACAGACACATGAACAGAAGCGATGGGCCAGGTGCTGGAGTGCACTTGGCTTTGCACTCCCACTCTGCATTTGTGCTCCCCTCTTCTTGCTAGGATACAAGCTCTTGGATAAGGTAGCACAGGAAAGGCCTCTGCAGTTCAATCTGGGAACCCTTGGGCATGGCAGCTGGAAGATTCCGAACTAGTTAATCTGTGCAGAAATGCTTCCAAACTAGTAGTGTACCCCATTTAGGTCTTCAGAGGTGCTAGGGACACCCAAATATCTTCATGATTTGTGCTTCTAAATGTTTTGAAATATGTCACTGTCTGTAGTCAAATCAGGTCCTTGAGATCTGTATTGCATCACCTTTCCTGTGCTGACAGATGTGGTCTGAAACTGATTAATACCTGCATTCACATCAACTACTAGTCAGTTATCTTTAGCTTAAGCTTTGCCTTTCTGATGCGTTGCCTGAAGTTGTCAGTAGGATCCATGAGTGCTTTCACTCTGACCCTACTGTTGTTACCTTTTTCAGGACTATTTTACTGAGTGTAATCTCTTTGCTCAATGAGCCCAACACGTTCTCTCCTGCCAATGTGGATGCATCAGTCATGTTCAGAAAATGGAGGGACAGTAAAGGAAAAGACAAGGAATATGCTGAAATCATAAGGTAAGTTTTGCCGTGTGCTACCAGCCTTCTGCTTTGAACCCTACAGTACAGACTACTTGTAGAATTTGCTGAAAACAGCTTCTCACTGTGGTTGCTTCTTTAGAAATGAGTTTTAGAGTCTTATTTCAAGTCCAGGTGTATGGTCTATATAGGTTTTTCAGCATAGAATCGGTGCAGACTTCTTGAATAGAAGGATCAGGCTGATCTGTATTTGAGTTGTAGTGGTGTGGTTTTGTTGTTTTTTTTCAGATTAAACTGTCTTGATGCACTGCAAAATCTATTGGCTGCAGATTAATCTGGCATGATGCAATCCCAGTTAAAGTTCATGCTTGCCTTTAAAAACATTGCATTGCTTGGGATATGATTCAAACTGACTGCAACCTACTAATTCTGTGCTTAATAATAACTCATGAATCATAATCTTGTCCCTCCAGTTTGAAAGACTATCAGCAAAATTTGTCATTTGCAAAGCTTGGGTTTTGATTAGCTCGAAGCACTGTTCAGTCTTGACTATCCTTTGCTCAGAAGTTCATGATTTATCAGGTGCTGTTGGAAGACAATATAAACATGAGCCAAGGTGGCTTGGAACCATAAATGAGCAGCCTTTACTGCGGAGTGGCTGCTGCCACACTTGCCTGGCAGAAAAAAAACACATCAGCATTGACTCAGCTAGTGGGACATGCAGGATATAGGTTGGAGCTAAGAAGGGTGGCTGCTGACCTGAACTATGTGAAGAGCTTCACTGGAGGTTATTGTAGTCCCTGCCAGCTCCATTGACTTTGGCAGAGCTGGATTTATTTCACAAGCAGGAGCTCAGGATGGAGGGGCCAGCAAGATAGGACACTGCCATCTGCAGCCCAGTCCCTCTTAAGTTGACAGCAGTGTTTGTATCTGGGGGCCAGCAGGACAGTGTTGGGGTTACAGCTGTGCCCCAGGGTGCAACCTCACACTCCTGCTGCCCTCACCATCTCATGGGAGCTGAGAGGTGCTAAATACTTGTGGAAATCCTGGTTTTGAGCATATTGAAATAGTTTCCTCCATCATTGAAAGGTATGGGATAGTATCTCTGAAACCAGCTCAATAAGTCATCTTGAGAGATCCCTGAACAGCCCTTCTCCAGCAAGACAGTTAATGTAATGAAATTTGCTCTTAGCTCTGACTCTAAAACAGAGTCCTGTACAATAACTGACTTCAAACTTGTACTTCCAGACCTGGGGCTGTGATAATGAAATCTCTTGCTGCTGGTGGCAGTGCCTCTGCCAGATATGAGTGATGGGTGAAGCAACTCTACTAGCTGTATGCTGCCAGGAGGTTGGGGCTGGGGGCCACTGAGCAGTGAGGAGCTGCACATTTACCCCAGTCATGGTGTTCTGTCCTCCTCCTGCAGGAAACAGGTTTTGGCTACCAAAGCTGAGGCGGAAAAGGATGGTGTGAAGGTCCCCACTACGCTGGCTGAGTACTGCATCAAAACTAAAGTGCCTTCCAATGACAACAGTTCAGATTTGCTTTATGACGACTTGTATGATGATGACATTGATGATGAAGATGAGGAAGAGGAGGATGCTGATTGTTATGATGATGATGATTCTGGCAATGAGGAGTCGTGACCTGTTCTCTATGCTTGTGTACTGCCCTGTCAACTCAGGCCAGAAGGGAGCAGCAGTAACCTAGCAGCAGTCCAGCAAAAAAGTGTGTTGGGGGGAAGGGATCAAAAAACTTTTGTCTCCTGCTGTCTCCTGTTCTATGGATGTTTGCTCCTTTTTTATGGACTTTTCAGAGCCTCTCCACAGAATGTCTGAATTCTTGCATTCTTAATACTTACATCACTGTATTATTATTATTTTTTTTAAAGAAACTCCTTTTCATTTTATGAAATGCTCACAGCAAAACAGATTTGCTTCTGTTTAGATTCTTGAATTAAATACAATCTTATATTGAGATGTTTAATGTATTTAAAGCTGGAACAAACCCAGTGGGCACTGGGTTTTTGAGGAGCTCAAATGCTGCTTTGTGTGGATTTTTTCTTCCCCAGTAAATGCAAATTGCCAAGGTTTAGCTGCTCCATTTGCAGTAATAGCATGTGTGCATTAATTTACCTTTGTGGTGATAGCTTTTGTTTTTTTGTTGCTTTTAATGTGTGGGGTAGAGAGTGTAAAGCTACTGTGTGTTGAATTGATGGGATGTTACTGAAAGGTACAGTATTCCTTTTTTAGCCTGCTCAAGATAGGAAATAGCTGGCCCTTGGAGCTCCAGAGTGCACAATCAGCTTTGTCTCTGAAAAAGGCTTGTCATATGAACCCTGAACTAAACACTTAAAACTTCATACCTGTATAACTGAACCCTAGGTTGTTATTTATTTATTTTTCCCGGACTGTTAGAGTTAGAAAATAAAATATCTAGTTTACCAGTGCTGCTGAGACCTGCTGACCCTCTCCAGAGGGAGAGCAGACGTGCATCTCACTGCTGTGATGGCTGTCTTCTGTGGCCAGCTTTCATCCAAACCTTGCTTTTGGCAAGGATCTCTCTGATGGCTTCCTACCTCCATGCTCACTAACAGCCAAGCTTCCTGCAGCCTGAATCCAGTGCTGTCTTGAGCCTTTTTTACTCTTGTTTATGTACATCATGTGTGGCTAAGTGCAGCTGTACTGTATGTGGGCTCTGTGGGGCAGGCAGAACTCAGAGCTCCCTTTGGTGGTGCCTGCCCTGGGCCTGGGATGGCTGCATGTGCACTGGGCTCTCCCCTACCTTGCCAGCAGCCCTTGGGAAGGCCAGTGGCAGGGTTTATCAGACTTCTCAACAGCGTGCCTCAGCTGGTGCCCTTGCATGTTATTGGGAGCTATTGGTGGAACTCACAGCTCTCCCTTGAGCAGGGACATCCTGGATGTATTCTTCTGCAGAACCCTCTTTCTCAGCACCCTGACCCTTTTGTGATGTGGTGTCCAAGACTGGCTGTGGTGCAGTGTCCTGAATTCACCTTTGGGATGGTATCTTGATTGACATCTGTCCTGCCTTTGCCTGCTGAGCACTGGCACTGTGTGCTGCCCCTGAGGGCTGAGATCCTACCCTCCCACTCCTTACAGAGGAGGCTGCCCTGATGAGAATGACTGCCTTTGGTGTTTATGTGTCCTGCTTCATCTATCTCAGAGTTCTCAACAGTACAAAACCAACTGCAGTGTGGTAGTGGGAGAAAGCTTTGTCCTACAGTGAGGCTCCAGGTCCTGTGGATATGTCCCTGGAACAGATGCAGAGGGGAGGAAGACTGGCAATGGTACATGTGCAGCAATGTGTGCCAGAGGTAGTAAGGTTGATATTTGCAAAACACTGTACCGGTCAGTGCCTGGGTGAAGTCTTACAGCTGCTGGGGAGGTGGGCACTTTGACAGTTTCCATGACAATGTGCAGTCTGAAGACAACCCTGGTGGTGGCACCTTATCCCTGAAGTATGGCCTGCTTTTGTAATATCCAGTTGGGATGCTTTAGTGCAGTTTCTGCTCATCTTCCCCTCCTGCCAGCAAGCTGAACAGTGTAGTATAGTGCTGGATGTGCTGCTGGCCTAGTTTGAAGTGAGGATACTGCACCTTTCAGATATCCCTTGTACTTTCGCCTGTCTTCACTATGTTTTCAAACTTGATGTTTTAAGATTATCATGATTCTTCTATTACCCTTTTTAAAAGACAAACAAATAAAACACACAAAAAACACAACTATTTTGAGAGCTCCTATGATTACCCAAACTAATTTCTCTTCCCTCTTCTCTCTCATTCCTTGGTGACTTGCTGTTTTTTTTGTTTTTTTTTTTTTGAGGTGATTTCATACTTCAGTTTGTTTTTGAAACTATTTAAGAGGTAGAAGATAAATGTTTATTTGATCTGTGTATTGTGTAGGGTTTTTTTATTTACTCTTTTTCCTTGTTTCAGTCCACGTTAGCACTTATATTTGCAACTACAGCCCCCCTTCAAATGTGATTTTCAACCATTCTGAAACGAGAGAATACACTGGATTTCTTTCTTGCTGAAATACCAGCTGTTTTCCTTTTTTCTTCAGTATAATTTTCCAGAAAGCATTAACTGATGTATTTTTTATGTTGTATTCCTCATCAGTAGTAATGCTTTTGTCTTTTCTGCACAATGTCTACTAATAAAAAATGTGTAATAAGTAGTCCTGTACTATTAGGTCTCAATTGAACTGTTTTATTTGCATGTGTCACAGTTTCAAGCATGACAGGGCAAGGGGGTCCCTTTCTCCCCTTTCAGGGAGAAGGAAAGAAAAATGACCCAATTAAAATAAGGAGAGATAACAAATTTACTATAAATGGTAAAAGAATGTAAGATAATAAGAGAAAGAGTTACAATTAACTCAAATGGGAGAGAGAAGAAGGCTATGACTGTGCTGCTGCTCGCTGCACTCCTGAAACCAAGAAGACAATATCCACCCCTTATTCAATATCGTTACATCACGCTTAAATTGTGCAATACAATATATACATACATATAAATCATAACAGCAATAATTTACATTACATACATATGTACATACAAGTAGACTGTTTTCTCCCAACTATGACTTAGCCTGAGGTACACACTGAATGTTCCCATTTTCTTGCATCATCCACCAAGTAAATCCAAGTCCCTGAGCAAAAGCAACCCTACAGGTAGGCTTGCCTTTGCCTGAGGCCGAAACAATCCACACTGTTTTCACCAGTATGTTCTTTATATGCAGTACAGGGACCTTATCCCCTTCTACAGTACATACAAGGCTGGATTGGACAGGACTATCTTGATCAGCAGACCCTCGAGTATTGGTTGAATGTTCTGCCACCCATTGTTTTCAGCATGGTTTTTAACAACCCATTGTATCATTCAATTTTCTCAGAAGCTAGTGCATGATCACGGAACCATAGAATTTTAGGGGTTGGAAGGGACCTCTAGAGATCATCTAGTCCAACCCCTGATGATGGGTGATGTGATATACCCATTTAATGCCATGGTTTCTGGCCAATGTGTTTATAAAGCTTTTTTTTTTTTAAATGTGTTATGTTATCTGACTCGATTCTGTCTGGGGTGCTGTCAACAGTTTACAGGCAGGTTCAGCCCAGTTCCGTGACGATTGCTGCGGGGGACCCACGGACCCACGCCCCAGAAAAGGGGAAGGGGGAAAGGGAAAAGGGAGATGGGCCTAGAAACAAAACAGCAGCAATGATCTGAGGAGGAAAACTAATTTACTAACTAAGATATCAGAAAGCAAAATAACACAATATAATACAATATAATTGGAATTACATCAAATAAATAAAATGAGCAAGAGAGCATCCGATAAACCAAAGGCCTTACGTTAAACACTGAAGGCGAGACGACAGCGAGCACCCACTGCTGAGTCGATCCCAAAGGAAAGAGTGTCCCATGACCACAGACAGTTATTATCTTTCCCTCTGAGCATAAACACGTAAAAATGCAAAGCATCGCAAAGGCCTCTGGGGAATGTAGTCCTTCTTCTCTTCTGAGACAGGTATACCTGGAACTATCGATGATCCACGGAGCTGGAGCATTAACTCTTTAACTCCAAATGCACTACATGATGTTATGATGTGGAATACTGTATGGGAACTGCTGAATCATGGCCTGAACCGCTGATTGATCACCTAAGGTGAGCACCAAGTCAGCCACAGGGCTACAGGTGATATACCTGTGTGATTGGAAGGGGTAGAGCCTGGCTCCACCTCTCCCAAACCCCATTTAAGGGCTGACCACCACCAGGGAAGGATCTCTTCTTGGCAATCCCTTCCACATGGAGTCCCCTGTGGGCCTTGTCATCTTAAAGGTGAGCTATCTTCTTTTGTGTGTTATTTGTGTACTATCTATATAGGCCTACTCAATTATACCAATATATCAAGCAGAGATGGTCAGAGATCTACTCCTCCATCTGAACTGCCACAAGTCCATGGGGCCAGATGGGATCCACCCAAGGGTGCTGAGGGAGCTAGCAGAGGTGATTGCCGAGCCACTTTCTGCAATCTATCAGCATTCCTGGTTATCTGGAGAGGTCCCACAAGATTGGAGGCTTGCCGATGTGACTCCCATCTATAAGAAAGGCCGTAAGGAAGACCCGGGGAACTACAGGCCTGTCAGCCTGACCTCGGTACCAGGGAAAGTTATGGAACAGATGATCTTGAGGGAAATCACACGACACGTGCATGGCAATAAAGGGATCAGACCCAGCCAGCACGGGTTCACCAGGGGCAGGTCGTGCTTGTCCAACCTCATCTCCTTCTATGACTGGGTGACCAGACAGGTAGATGAGGGAAAGGCTGTTGATGTAGTCTACCTGGACTTCAGCAAGGCCTTTGACACGGTCTCCCACAGTATTCTCCTAAGGAAACTGGCAGCCCGTGGTGTGGATAGGTTCACTCTTCTCTGGGTGGAGAACTGTCTGGAGGGCCGTGCCCAGAGGGTAGTGGTTAATGGAGTTAAGTCCAGCTGGCGTCCTGTAACGAGTGGTGTCCCCCAAGGGTCAGTTTTGGGGCCCATCTTGTTTAATATCTTTATTGATGACCTAGATGAGGGAATTGAGTGTACCCTCAGTAAGTTTGCAGATGACACAAAGTTGGGAGGATGTGTCAAACTGCCTGAGGGTAGGGAGGCCCTTCAGAGGGATTTGGATAGGCTGAACAGCTGGGCTGAGCTCAATGGGATGAGGTTCAATAAGACCATGTGCCGGGTCCTGCACTTTGGCCACAATAACCCCATGCAATGCTATAGGCTTGGGGCAGAATGGCTTGGAGATTGTAGAGAGGAAAAGGACCTGGGGGTGTTGGTTGATGCTCGGCTCAACGTGAGCCGGCAGTGTGCCCAGGTGGCCAAGAAGGCCAACAGCATCCTGGCCTGTATTAGAAATAGTGTAGCCAGCAGGAGCAGGGAGGTGATAATCCCCCTGTACTCAGCTCTGGTACGGCCGCACCTCGAGTACTGTGTTCAGTTTTGGGCCCCTCACTACAAGAAGGACATTGAGGCCCTGGAGCGTGTTCAGAGAAGGGCAACAAAACTGGTGAGGGGTCTGGAGCACAAGTCTTATGAGGAGCGGCTGAGGGAGCTGGGATTGTTTAGTCTGGAGAAGAGGAGGCTCAGAGGAGACCTTATTGCACTCTACTCTATTGGTTCATCATGAGTGAATGCAGGGTCATGTAACATTTCCACCACAGCATATTCTCTCAAATAATGTATGCCCTTTTCCATATCAGACCATTTCTTTTAGCTCAGGCAACAGGTCATCTCTGAAGGGATATTTTTCTTTCACGGCTATCAGCATCCGCTTCCAGAGAGTGAAGGGTCTATTGTGGCATGTACTAATGCCTCTGTCAATGGCAGAGTCCACGGCAATGCTACCAAATTAGCAAGCTTTGTTACCATCTAGCCACACACTGTTGGCCCCACTGTCCCAACACCGTAGTAACCAGGTGACAATAGGTTCACTTGCGTGGCATGTAAAGTCTTTTCTCAAACTTCGAATTTCATTCATTTTCAGAGGTCGAGTAACATCAGTAATGATCTCTCTCTCATCTTCTACTCTATCAGGACTCATTGCCCTTCTAGGTGTTGGTGACCGTGATCTTGTTGGGTGTCAGCCATCCTACTGGAAACTCTAGAGTTTTGAACCACTCCTCTGGACCTCTCCTTTTCTCTTACCGTGTCTGATTCCTCTAATTCTTCTCTTTCAGAGTCTGCTTCTTCCACTCTCAGCTCATCCTCTTTCTTCTCTTCTAAGGGAGTTGTTGTGGATTTGTGGTTTTGATGCCGGTATTCATCAGAGCATCATGCAGCAGTTAAGGAGTTAATGCTGGGGGAGCAGCAGAGGGGCGGAGCTCCGCACCGGATGCGAGGCGATGCTCTGCCTGGACGTGTTCCTCTGGGCTGCCATGGAGGTTCAGCATGTGTGCTTCCCCTGCAGTTCCTCCTTAACGTAAGCTCACAGCTTTTGGTTTGGAAATTTTATCTCTCTCTCAATTGTTCATTTTTATTATATTTAGTAAAGTTACCGTTCCTTCTCAGATCGTGCCGTTGTTTTCTTGTAGACCCATCTCTTCCTGCTGTTTCCCCCTCCCCCTCCTGGAGCGCGGCTCTGCTCAGGCAGCCGCGCGGCCACTGACGCAGTTTCTTTTTTTCTCCTCTCTCCCTTCTCGGCTTCCCTTGGGTCACTGTCACGGATAACACCGTGACAGGAGTTGAGACTTTTTTCATTTTCCGTCCTCTTACAGGAGCAACTGACATCGATTCTGGTGTCACCTGTGGTTGATCATATTGGTTAGTATTAATGATCATTCTCTCTAGCTCAGCTCAAAGTTCATCTCGCTGAGTTATGAGGGAATTTCGTTCACATTGGAGCTTGTTTTCTTGAGCCCGAACATGGGTCAGTTCATTTTCATAATGGAATAATGTACTTTGGCAGGAAAGTTGCGCAGTTTTGAGGAAGTCTCGCTCAGATTGGATGGTATCTTGCTGGGACCGGAAACCATCCATGATGAATGGGAAAGTATCTCGTTGACACTGGAGGGTGTCTCTCTTGGTCTGGAGGGTTCATAGGTAAATTAGGTTGGAAAGGACCTACAAGATCATCTAGTCCAACCATCCTCTTATCACCATGCCTACAAACTAAACTAATAATTAAAATCCCTTAGCACCTCATCTAAACGCTTCTTAAACAGCACTAGGGATGGTGCCTCAACTACCTCCCTTGACAGGTGTCAGCGATTTGCAGGACAGTTCGACCCGGTACCGTGACAATTGAGGCAGGGGATCCCACGGGCCCACACCCCGGGGAAGGGGAAGGGGGAAAGGGAAAAAGGAGAAGGGAGATGGGCCCAAGAACAAAACAGCGGCAACGATCTGAGGAGGAAAGCTAATTTACTAAATAAGATATCAGAAAGGAAAATAACACAATATAATATAATATAATTGGAATTGAGGCAAATGAATCAAATAAAATGAGCAAGAGAGAGAGTGTCCGATAAACAGAAGGCCTTACGCTAACGCTGAAGGCGGACGGCTGCAACAAACACCCACTGCCGAGCTCGGTCCCGAAGGGAAGAGAGAGTCCCGTGACTGCAGACAGTTTTTATCTTTCCCTCTGAGCGTAAACACGTAAGAACGCAAAGCATCGCAAAGTCCTCTGGGGAATGGGGTTCTTCTCTTCTGAGACAGGCATACCTGGAACTATCGATGATCCACGGAGCTGGAACATTAACTCTTTAACTCTAAATGCACTACATGATGTTATGATGTGGAATACCAGACCCTAGCCCTACACTCCCTTTTCATGTGTCCTGCCTTTCCGCATCAGAAACAGTTAAGACTCTGGCTCCTTCTAGGTCTCTGAGCTTCCTGCCCTCTTCCCCGTCAGTGGTGCTAAAGCGGCTAGGGCTTGAGCCTGTGCTTCTAGCAGCTTACCCCCCAACTCCTGCACTGCTTCCACCAGCAGTGCCTGTGGTCCTACGGGCACCCTACTCATGCGCTCTAACATCATTTCAATAGTAGCATCCATAGGAAGAGTAATTAATATGGATCTAGTGGAGGAGTTACAGTTCTCCATTGAGCACTGACGAAGTAATGCCTGCTTCATCCAATCTGGAACATCAGCTCGATTAATAGCATCTGTTACTCTATCTATAAAGCTGGCAAAAGACTCCTCATGACCCTGCTTTAGGGACATGTATGAGGGAGTTGGTGCAGATATCTTAACCATCTCCATTGCCTGCAGCGCGAGCTGCATACCTTCTAAACACACATTAGGCCCCATTTGCATCTGTATCCCGGGAGTGGCAAATGGCCCCGTACCCATTAATTACTGGGCTATTGCCCGCGGGGTGTTAGCACTAATTTCACACAGTCTCTGCCAATGGGCCTGCCATAACAACTGCTCTGACTGGCTCATTATCATACGTACTATCATTTTGATATCCTCCGGAACAAGCACACTAATCCACCAAATATAATTTAATATCTGTTTAGTGGGCTCCCCGTGTAAGCCACTATCATTGACCGTAGCCCTTAGTTGGGAAAGGGTTTTCCAACCTATCGGGGCATAGTCCCCCTGCCAGCCTCCATCATTCCCGTGCTCATATAGGACCGGGAATGCCTGACTCACCGCCTCCATCATCCCCATATCCCTAGCACCCATAGCCTCTGTGGCCACTGCCGACCAGTATAGCCACAAGAGGCGCGGGCCGCAAGCGACAGTGGGGGGCGAAGCAGCCACTGTGGAGCCAGATCCCCCACCAACAGGTGCAGAGGGGGGGATGGACGGGGGGGGTGGGAGGGGGTGCAGCTCCTGGCTGTTGCCGCCGTCAGGGTCCGGTGGAAACAAATCGGGCCCATCATCGTCGTCATCATCGCAAAGGCCATCCTGGGGAGGGGCTGCTACTGACCCGTCTCCCAAGGCACCGCCACGGTGAACTGGCACAGGGCCGCCTACGTGGGGTGTTGGTATATAGTCGACCCCAGGCTTAATGCGGCCTGCGTCAGGACCCAAGGCTTCCAGCTGGCGTGAAGCCGGAGCCTCTACTTGTTTTTCTGTTTTATACTTCTTAATGCAATCTATTACATTCCGCCATGGCTTCATTAATTTCTTCGCCCCTTTAATAACCTTATACCAGAGAAAATCCCCGAGCCTGTGCCATTCTTTGTCCCCAAAGAACCCGTCTGAATGAGCAAACAATCCCTCTGCTTCACTAAAGGCTATTAACCCCGGCACCTGCTTAATAGTGCTAGAATCTACCTCCTGCTTTGCTAAGAAGCTCAGAAAAAAATGCAGGGCTACCTGTCCTTCCATGGTGCACTGCAACCTGCGTGCCACCGCTGCACGCAGTGCCCACTCTGGGATTGCTGGAGCTCCACTTCCGTGCCCTCCGGATCTGTGCAGACCCCTCGTGGTCGGTCTAGGCAAAATCGCCCCCCAGCTCGGCAATGCGAAGCTGGTGCTCTCCGTCCGCCCGGTTCCGAGTCAATCCTCCGTTTGTTCGGGCGCCAATTGCTGCGGATATCAGGGTCCAAGTAGATTGCTCTCGGGCGGGAAGCATGACAGGACTCAATACATGAATGATCAGGCTTCAGTTTATTACCCGGACAGCCTTATTCTTATAGTGTTTAAGACAGGGGCGTACAGAGAATAGCACACCATCATTGGCTGAGAGCCTCAGAGAAAGACAACTTTAAGCAGTTCCCAACAATTAACAGCAGTGAGAAACCATCCTGAGGGAGGTAACTCTTGTTATCATCCTAATCCTAAGAAACCAGGCAGGAATGTGTCGGCAGCAGATGTGAAAGGCAGTGCTGGCAGGGCGTCCCCTGTTCAAAGTGCACTTCACCTCTCCCACTCGCCACTGACCATCTCCTGCTTTTACTTTTCTCAAGGTTCAAACAGTGTAGTTTCCTTTGAGCACCATATCAGCGTGGCCAGTGCATAACACAGAGCCCAAAGGGAACACCTGCTATCTAAACAGACTAGACTACCAAGGACAGCTTACTCTAAAAATACCTATAGTTACAATTATCAGCAGTCCTGTGAAGCCTTCTTCACTGAAAGCAGGGTGAACAACATAATCACAGAAGTTTCCCATAGATGTCTTGGCAGCTTGGGTTGCTCACCTGAAGCAGTTCATGTCCGCTTTGAGTTGTTTGTCACTTGGCCCAGGAGCATCATGACCTCCTATCAACATCTAATACTTTTCCATGAGTATATAGTCTGTGCTGCAGTGCAAACTGTGCTCGTACATATCACCGTGACTTCCCTGTTCAGGTAGCCATTTCCCAACAATCCATGTTGGACCAGAGAGTGTCTCTCACGGATTGGAGGGCATCTCTATCGGACTGGAGATCATCCATGTTGGACCGGAGGACATCTCTCTCGGATTGGTGTGCGACTCTCTCGGATTGGAGGGCGTCTTGCTCAGATTGGACTACGTCCATGTTGGATTGGAGGGTGTGTCTCGGATTGGAGGGCGTCACTCTCGGATTGGAGGGAATCTCTCTCGGATTGGGGGGCGTCCCGCTTCGATTGGAGGGCATCCATGTTGGACCGTAGGGCGTCTCTCTCAGATTGGAGGCGTCCATGTTGGTATGGAGGGGGTCTTGGCTTTGAGGGCATCTCTCTTGGATAGGTAGGCGTCCATGTCAGATAAGAGGGCCTATCTCTCGGAGTGGAGTGCGTCTCTCTTGGATTGGTTTGCGTCTCTCACAGATTGTAGGACGTCCATATTGTACATGAGGGTGTCTCTCTCAGATTGGAGGGTGTCCATGTTGGACCAGAGAGCGTGAATGTTGGAATGGAGGGCATCCATGTTTGACCAGATGGCTTCTCTCTTGGATTGGAGGGCGTCCATGTTGGACCAGAGGGTGTCTCTCTCGGATTGGTGTGCGACTCTCTCGGAGTGGAGGGTGTCCAATTTGGACCGGAGGGTGTCTCTCTCAGATTGGAGGGTGTACATTTTGGACCCGAGAGCGTCTCACTCGGATTGGAGGGCATCTCTCTCAGATTGGAGGGCATCTCTCTCGGATTGGAGGGCGTCTTACTCAGATTGGACTGCGTCCATGTTGGATTGGAGGGTGTCTCTTTCGAATTGTATGGCATCACTCTCGGATTGGAGGGCATACATGTTGGATCGTAGGGCGTCTCTCTAAGATTGGAGGCGTCCTTGTTGGAACGGAGGGAGTCTCAGGTTTGAGGGCGTCTCTCTCGGATAGGTGGGCATCCATGTCAGATGAGAGGGCCTATGTCTTGGAGTGGAGGGCATCTCTCTCGGATTGGTGTGCGTCTCTCTCGGATTGGAGTGCATCCATATTGTACATGAGGGCGTCTCTCTCAGATTGGAGGGTGTCCATGTTGGACCAGAGAGCGTGAATGTTGGACTGGAGGGCATCCATGTTTGACTGGAGGGCGTTTCTCACAGATTGGAGGGCATCCACGTTGAACTATAGGGCGTGTCTCTCTTGGATTGGAGGGTGTCCATGTTGGACCAGTGAGCGTCACTCACGGATTGGAGGGCGTCTCCATCGGACTGGAGAACATCCATGTTGGACCGGAGGACGTTTTTCTCGGATTGGAGGTCGTCTCTCTCGGTCCTG
Organism: Cyrtonyx montezumae; assembly: GCF_038088225.1. NCBI lineage: Eukaryota > Metazoa > Chordata > Aves > Galliformes > Odontophoridae > Cyrtonyx > Cyrtonyx montezumae. Next base: position 34,039,176 of record NW_027072045.1, read on the forward strand.
AGGGTGTCTCTCTCAAACTGGAGGGCATCAATTTTGGACCGGAGGGCGTCAATTTTGGACTGGAGTGCGTCTCTCTCAGATTGGAGGGCGTCTCACTCATATTGGACTTAGTCCATTTTGGACTGGAGGGCGTCTCTCTCGGATTGGAGGGCGTCTCTCTCGGATTGGAGGGCATCCATGCGGGATCGTAGGGCGTCTCTCTCAGATAGGAGGCATCCACGTTGTACCAGAGGATGTATCTCTTGGGTTTTTGGGCGTCTCTCTCGGATAGGTGGGTGTCCATGTTTGACCGGAGAGTGTGAATGCTGGACTTGAGGGCATCTCTCTCGGATTGGTGGGCATCTCTCTCGGATTGGAGGGCATCCAAGTTGGACTGGAGGACGTCTCTCTCGGATTGGTGTGCGACTCTCTCGGATTGGAGGACGTCACTCTCGGATTGGATGTTGTCTCTCATGGATTGGAGATCATCCATATTGGACCCGTGAGCGTCTCTCTCGGATTGGAGGGTGTCCCTCTTGGATTGGAGGGCGTCTCTCTCGGTTTGGTGGGCATCCATGTTGAACCGGAGGACGTTTCTCTCAGATTGGTGTGCGACTCTCGGATTGGAGGACGTCCATGTTGAACCGGAGGATGTCTCTCTCGGATTGGTGTGCGACTCTCTCGGATTGGAGGACGTCCATGTTGGACCGGTGAGTGTCTCTCTCGGATTGGAGGGCATCTCTCTCGGATAGGTGGGCGTCCATGTCAGATGAGAGGGCCTATCTCTCAGAGTGGAGGGCATCTCTCTCGGATTGGAGGGCATCTCTCTCAGATTGGACTGTGTCCATGTTGGATTGGAGGGTGTCTCTTTGGGATTGGAGGGCGTCGCTCTCGGATTGGAGGGCGTCCATGTTGGACCAGAGGGCGTCTCTCCCGGGTTGGAGGGAGTCTCTCTCGGATAGGTGTGCATCCCGCTCGGATTGGAAAACCTCCATGTTGGACGGGAGGGCGTCTCTCTCAGACTGGAAGGGGTCCATGTCAGACAGGAGGACATCTCTTTCGGATTCAAGGGCATCTCTCTCGGATTGGAGGGCATCACTCTTAGATTGGGGTGCGTCCTGTTTTGATTGGAGGCGTCCAGGTTGGACCAGAGGGCGTATCTCCCGGATTTAAGGGCGTCTCTCTTGGATTGGAGGGCTTCCCTCTTGGAGGGGAATGTGTCCATGTTGGACAGGAGGGCGTCTCTCTCAGACTGGAGGGGGTCCATGTCAGAGAAGAGGGCATCTTTTTTGGATTAGAGGGTGTCTCTCTCGAATTGGAGGGCATCTCTCTCGAATTGGAGGGCATCCATGTTGGACCGGATGGCATCACTCTCGGATTGGAGTGCATCTCCCTCGGATAGGAGGGTGTCCATATTGGACCAGCGAGCATCTCTCTCGGATTGGAGGGCATCTCTCTCGGATTGAGGACGTCTCTCTCAGACCAGAGGACGTCTCTCTGAGACCAGAGGGCCTCTGTCTCGGACAAAAGAATGTCCTTGTTAGATTAGAGGGCGTCTCACAGATTGGAAGGCATATCTCTCTAATTGGAGGGCGTCCATGTTGGAACAGGTGGCATCTCTCTCGGATTGGAGGGCATTCCTCTCAGATTGGAGGGCGTCTCTCAGATTGGGAGGCGTCCCTCTCGGACTAGAGTGCTTCCATGTTGGACGGGAGGGCGTCTATCTCGCATTGGAGGTTATACATGCTGAACCGGAGGGCGTCCATTCTGGACCAGAGGGCTTCTCTCTCGGATTGGAGTGCATCTGCCTTGGATTGGAGGGCGGCCATGCTGGACCGGAGGGCATCCATGTTGGACCAGAGGGCTTCATAGTTGGACAGGAGGGCGTCTCTCTTGGATTGGAGGGCATCCATGATGAACAGGAAGGCGTCCATGTTGGATAATAGGGCATCTCTCTCGGACTGGAGGGCGTCCATTTTGGATTAGAAAGCGTCCTTATTGGACTGGAGGGCGTCCATGTTGGACCGGAGGACATCTCTCTCGGATTGGAGGTCGTCTCTCTCGATCCAGAGGGTGTCTCTCTCAGACCAGAGGGCATCAATTTTGGACCATAGAGCGTTTCTCTTGGATTGGAGGGCATCATGCTCAGATTGGACTGCGTCAATGTTGGACTGGAGGGCGTCTCTCTCGGATAAGAAGGCGTGTATCTCGGATTGGAGGGCGTCTCTCTTGGATTGGGGGGTATCCTGTTTGGATTGGAGGCGTCCATGTTGGACCAGAGGGCGTTTCTCTTGGATTGGAGGGCGTCACGCTAAGATTGGACTGCGTCCATATTTGACTGGAGGACGTCTCTCTCAGATAAGAGGGTGTCTCTCTCGGATTGGAAGGCATGTCTCTTGGATTGGGGGGCGTCCTGTTCGGATTGCAAAGTGTCCATGTTGGACCGGAGAGCGTCTCTCTCGGATAAGAGGGCGTCCCACTCGGATTGCAAAGTGTCCATGTTGGACCGGAGGGCGTCTCTCTCGGATAAGAGGGCGTCTCTCTCGGATTGGAAGGCATGTCTCTCAGATTGGGGGGCATCCCGCTCGGATTGCAAAAGTGTACATGTTGGACTGGAGGGCGTCTCTCTCGGATAAGAGGGCGTCTCTCTCGGATTGGAGGGCATCTCTCTTGGATTGGAGGCGACCATGTTGGACCAGAGGGCGTATCCCCCGGATTGAATGGCATCTCTCTTGGATAGGAGGGCATCCCGCTCGGATTGGAAAGTGTCCGTGTTGGATGGGAGGGCGTCTCTCTCAGACTGGAGGGAGTTCATGTCAGACAGGAGGGCATCTCTTTCGGATTAGAGGGCGTCTCTCTCGAAATGGAGGGCATCTCTCTCCAATTGGAGGGCATCCATGTTGGACCGGATGGCATCTCTCTCGGATTGGAGTGTGTCTCTCTCAGATGGGACGGTGTTCATATTGGACCAGAGGGCATCTCTCTCGGTTTGGAGGGCATATCTCTCGGATTGAGGACTTCTCTCTCAGACCAGAGGACGTCTCTCCCAGACCGGAGGGCGTCTCTCTCAGACTAGAGAATGTCTTTTTTAGACCAGAGGGCGTCTCTCAGATTGGAAGGCATATCTCTTGGATTGGAGGGCGTCCATGTTGGAACAGGTGGCATCTCTCTTGGATGGAGGGCGTCCCTCTCGGATTGGAGGCCGTCTATCAGATTGGGAGGCATCCCTCTTGGACTAGAGTGTGTCCATGTTGGACTGGAGGGCGTCTATCTCACATTGGAGGGTATACATGCTGATCCAGAAATCATCCATTCTGGAACGGAGGGTGTCTCTCTCGGATTGGAGTGCGTCTGCCTCGGATTGGAGGGCGGCCATGCTATACCGGAGGGCATCTGTCTCGGATTGGAGATCGTCTCTCTCGTTCCAGAGGGTCTCTCTCCCAGACTGGAGGGAGTCAATTTTGGACCGGAGAGCGTCTCTCTCAGATTGGAGGGCGTCACGTTCAGATTGGACTGCGTCCATGTTGGACTGGAGGGCGTCTCTCTCTAATTGGAAGGCATCTCTTTTGGATTGGGGATCGTTTTTTTTGGATTGGGGGCGTCCATGTTGGACCAGTGGGCGTATCTCCCGGATTGAAGGGCATCTCTCTTGGATAGGAGGGCGTCCCGCTCGGATTGGAAAGTGTCCGTGTTGGACTGGAGGGCATCTCTCAGATAGGTGGGCATCCATGTTGGATGTGAGGGCGTCCCTCCCAGACGTGAGGGGGCCATGTCAGATGGGAAGGCATCTCTTTCAGATTGGAGGGTGTCTCTCTCAAATTGGAGGGCATCTTTTTCGGATTGGAGGTAGTCCATGTTGGACCGGACGGCATCTCTCTCGGATTGGAGGGCATCTCACTCGGATGAGAGTGCATATCTCTTGGATGGGAGGGCGCCTCTCTCATATTGCATGACATCTCTCTCCGATTGAGGACATCTCTCTCAGACCGGAGGACGTCTCTCTCGTACTGGATGGCGTCTCTCTCGGATTGGAGGTCTTCTCTCGGACCAGAGGGTGACTCTATAGGACTGGACGGCGTCCATTTTGGACCGGAGTGCATCTCTCTCAGACTGGAGAACGTCCATTTTGGTCTGGAGGATGTCTCTCTCGGATTGGAGGTCATCTCTCTCGGACCGGAGGGTGTCTCTCCTGGATTGGAGGGCTTCAATTTTGTACCGGAGGGCATCCATTTTGGACCGGAGAGCATTTCTCTTGGATTGGAGGGCATCACGCTCAGATTGGACTGCGTCCATGTTGGACTGGAGGGCGTCTCTCTCAGATTGGAGGTGTCCATGTTTGACCAGTGGGCGTATCTCTCGGGTTGGTGGGTGTCTCTCTCAGATAGGTGGGCGTCCATGTTGCATGGGAGGGCATCCCTCTCAGACGTGAGGGGGTCATGTCAGATGGGAGGGCATCTCTTTTGGATTGGAGTGCATATCTCTCAGATGGGAGGGTGTCTCGCTCAGATTGGAATGCATCCATGTTGGACTGGAGGGCGTCTCTCTCGGACTGGAGGGCGTCAATTTTGGACCAGAGGGTGTCTTTCTCGGAATGGATGACGTCCATCTCGGATTGGACTGCGTCCATATTGGACTGGAGGGCATCTCTCTCAGATTGGAGGGCATCTCTCTAGGATTGGGGGGTGTCCCACTCGGATTGGAGGTGTCCATGTTGGACCAGAGGGCGTATATCTCGGGTTGGAGGGCGTCTCTCTCGGATAGGAGGGCGTCCCGCTCGGATTGGAGGGGGTTCATGTTGGACGGTAGGGCGTCTCTCTCTGACTTGAGGGGGTCCATGTCAGACAGGAGGTCATCTCTTTCAGATTAGAGGGCATCTCTCTCGAAATGGAGGGCATCTCTCTCCAATTGGAGGGCATCCATGTTGGACCGGATGGCGTCTCTCTTGGAACGGAGGCTATCTCTCTCAAATAGAGGACGTCTCTCTCATAGGTTCATAGGTTCATAAGGTTGGAAAGGACCTACAAGATCATCTAGTCCAACCATCCTCCTATCACTATCCCTACCCAACTACTAAATCAAATCCTTTAGCACCTCATCTAAACGCTTCTTGAACAGCGCTAGGGATGGTGCCTCAACCACCTCCCTAGGCAGGCCATTCCAGTGCCTGACCACTCTTTCAGAGAAAAAATGTTTCCTCAGGTCTAATCTAAATCTTCCCCGGCACAACTTGTGGCCATTCCCTCTCGTCCTGTTGTTATTTATCAGGGAGAAGAGGCCCACCCCCTCCTCACCACAACCTCCCTTCAGGAAGTGGTAGAGTGCAATAAGGTCTCCTCTGAGCCTCCTCTTCTCCAGACTAAACAATCCCAGCTCCCTCAGCCGCTCCTCATAAGACTTGTGCTCCAGACCCCTCACCAGTTTTGTTGCCCTTCTCTGAACACGCTCCAGGGCCTCCATGTATTTCTTGTAGTGAGGGGCCCAAAACTGAACACAGTACTCGAGGTGCAGCTGTACCAGAGCTGAGTACAGGGGGATGATCACCTCCCAGCTGCTGCTGGCTACACTATTTCTAATACAGGCCAGGATGCCGTTGGCCTTCTTGGCCACCTGGGCACACTGCCGGCTCATGTTGAGCCGAGCATCAACCAACACCCCCAGGTCCTTTTCCTCTCTACATTCTTCAAGCCATTCTGCCCCAAGCCTATAGCATTGCATGGGGTTATTGTGGCCAAAGTGCAGGACCCGGCACTTGGTCTTATTGAACCTCATCCCATTGAGCTCAGCCCAGCTGTTCAGCCTATCCAAATCCCTCTGAAGGGCCTCCCTACCCTCAGGCAGTTTGACACATCCTCCCAACTTTGTGTCATCTGCAAACTTACTGAGGGTACACTCAATTCCCTCATCTAGGTCATCAATAAAGATATTAAATAAGATGGGCCCCAAAACTGACCCTTGGGGGACACCACTCGTAACAGGACGCCAGCTGGACTTAACTCCATTAACTACTACCCTCTGGGCACGACCCTCCAGCCAGTTCTCCACCCAGAGAAGAGTGAACCTGTCCACACCACGGGCTGCCAGTTTCCCCGGGAGAATACTGTGGGAGGCCACGTCAAAGGCCTTGCTGAAGTCCAGGTAGACTACATCAACAGCCTTTCCCTCACCAACCTGTCTGGTCACCCAGTCATAGAAGGAGATGAGGTTGGACAAGCATGACCTGCCCCTGGTGAACCCGTGCTGGCTGGGTCTGATCCCTTTATTGCCATGCACGTGTCGTGTGATTTCCCTCAAGATCATTTGTTCCATAACTTTCCCTGATACCAAGGTCAGGCTGACAGGCCTGTAGTTCCCTGGGTCTTCCTTACGGCCTTTCTTGTAGATGGGAGTCACATCGGCAAGCCTCCAATCTTGTGGGACCTCTCCAGATAACCAGGAATTCTGATAGATGGCAGAAAGTGGCTCAGCAATCACCTCTGCCAGCTCCCTCAGCACCCTTGGGTGGATCCCATCTGGCCCCATGGACTTGTGGCGAGGAGCAGGTCTCAGACCGTCTCTGCTTGGATCACAGGGGGTGCATTATGCGCCCCGTCCCGGACTTCCAGGTCAGGGCAAGTACCCTGTGGACAACTGTTCTGTCTATTAAAGACAGATGTGAAGAAGGCATTGAGAACCTCAGCCTTTTCCTTATCATCTGTGGTTACATTCCCTGCCTCGTTGAGTAAAGGAGAGAAATTTTCCTTAGTTTTTCTCCTGCTGTTAATATATTTTTAAAAGGGTTTCCTGTTCTCCTTTACAGCAGTAGCCAGTCTAAGTTCAAGCTGGGCTTTAGCATTTCTAATTTTCTGCCTGCAGATCTTGGCCAGTTCTCTGTAGTCACCCCAAGTAGCCTGACCCATCTTCCAGAGGACATACACTCTCTTTTTCTCTCGGAGTCTCAACAAAAGTTCCCGGTTCATCCACACTGGTCTTTTTCTCCTCCTGCTTGACTTACGGGACTCCGGGACAGCCTGCTCCTGTGCCTTTAAGATTTCCATCTTGAGGAGCATCCAGGCTTCCTGGACCCCTTTACCCTTCAGGAGCAAGTCCCAAGGGACCCTTGCAACAAGTGTCCTGGACAGGTCAAAGTCTGCCCTCCGGAAGTCCAAGGTAATAGTTTTGCTAGTCACCCTCTTGACGTCACCCAGAATAGCAAACTCCACCATTTCATGGTCACTCTGGCCAAGACAATCTCCAACCTTCACATCCCCTACTAGTCCTTCCCTGTTAGTGAAAAGTAGGTCAAGCAAGGCATCTCCCCTGGTAGGTTCTTGCACCAGCTGTGTCAGGAAGCAATCATCCACACATTCTAGAAATCTCAAGGACTGCTTCCTCTGCGCAGTATTATATTTCCAGCATATATCAGGGAAGTTGAAGTCCCCCATGAGAACGAGTGCTGGCCATCGTGCAACATCTACGAGTTGCTTATAGAACACCTCGTCTATTTCTTCATCCTGACTAGGTGGTCTATAACAGACCCCCACCATGATGTCACTCCTAAAGACTATCCCCCTGATCCTTATCCATAGACACTCTACTTTGTCATTTCCAACCACAAGCTCTTCAACATCAAAACACTCTCTGATATAGAGAGCTATGCCACCACCCTTTCTTCCCTGTCTATCCCTTCTGAAGAGCTTGTAGCCATCAATCCCAGTATTCCAGTCATGGGAGAGGTTCCACCATGTTTCTGTAATAGCCACAAGGTCATACCTGAGGGCGTCTCTCTAGGACCGGAGGGCATCTCTCTCAGAAGGGAGGGCATCTCATCTCTCGGATTGGAGTGCATCTGTTATGGACCCGAGAGCGTCTCTCTTGGACTGGAGTGCAACTATCTCGGTTTGAGGACGTCTCTCACAGACCAGAGGATGTCTCTCTTGGACCGGAACGCATCTCTCTCGAACTGGATAACATCCATGTTGGACTGGAGGATGTCTCTCTTGCATTGGAGGGCGTCCATCTTGGACTGGAAGGCAACTCTCTCGGATTGGAGGGCATCCATGCTGGACCAGAGAGCATCTCTCTTGGATTGGAGGGCCTCTCGCTCAGATTGGACTTAGTCCGTATGTGACTGGAGGGCGTCTCTCTTGGATTGGAGGGCGTCTCTCTCGGATAGTTGGGCATCAATGTTGGAACGGCAAGCGTCTCTCATGGATTAACGGGCATCTCTCTCGGATTGGAGGGCATCCCACTCGGATTGGAAAGCGTCCATGTTGGACTGGATGGCGTCTCTCTCGGATTGGAGGCGTTCATGTTTGACCAGAGGGCGTATCTCTCGGGTTGGAGGGCACCTCTCTCGAATTGGAGGGCATCTCTATCCAATTGGAGGGCATCCATTTTTGACCGGATGGCATCTCTATCGGATTGGTTGGCTTCTCTCTCAGATTGGAGTGCATCTCTCTCGGATTGAGGATGTCTCAGACTGGAAGACGTCTCACTCGGACTGGAGGGCATCTCTCTCGGACTGGAGGTCGTCTCTCTTGGACCAGATGGTGTCTCTCTAGGACTGGAGGGCGTCCATGTTTGACTGGAGGGCGTCTCTCTCGGATTGGAGGTCGTCTCTCTTGGACCAGATGGCGTCTCTCTAGGACTGGAGGGCGTCCATGTTGGACCGGAGGGCGACTCTCTAGGACTGGGGAACGTCCATGTTGGGCCGGGGACTTCTTTCTCGGATTGGATGTCGTCTCTCATGGTCCAGAGGGTGTCTCTCTCAGACTGGAGGGCATCAATTTTGGACCGGAGGGTGTCTTTCTCGTATAGGAGGGCGTCCCACTTGGATTGGAAAGTGTCCATGTTGGACATGAGGGCGTCTCTCTCTGACTGGAGGGGGTCCATGTTGGACAGAAAGGCGTCTCTCTCGGATTGGAGGGCATCCATGCTGGACCAGAGAGCATCTCTCTCAGTTTGGAGGGCGTCTCGCTCAGATTGGACTTAGTCCATGTTGGACCAGAGGGTGTCTCTCTTGGATTGGAGGGTGTATCTCTAGGATTAGATTGTGTCTGTCACAGATTGTCCATGATGGACCAAGGGGCATCTCTCTGAGAAATGAGGTCGTCTCTCTCGGACTGGAGAACGTACATGTTAGAGTGGAGGGCGTCTCTCTTCCATTGGAGGGTGTACATGTTGGACAAGAGGGCATCCATATTGGACCGGAGGACATCTTTCTCGAATTGGAGGTCGTCTCTCTTGGTCCAGATGGTATCTCTCTCAGACCAGAGGGCATCAATTTTGGACCGGAGGGCATCAATTTTGGACCAGAGAGCGTCTCTCTAGATTGGAGGGCGTCTCGCTCAGATTGGACTGGAGGGTGTATCTCCCGTATTGAAGGGCGTCTCTCTTGGATAGGAGAGAGTCTTGCTCGGATTGGAAAGTGTCCATGTCAGACAGGAGGGCATCTCTTTTGAATTAGAGGGTGTCTCTCTGGAATTGGAGGGCATCTTTCTCCAATTGGAGGGCCTCCATGTTGCACCGGAGGGCATCTCTCTCAGATTGGAAGGAATCTAACTCAAATTTGCGTGCGTCCATGTTGGACAATAGGGTGTCTCTCCTGGATTGGAGGGCGTTCATGTTGCACTGGAGGGAGTCTCTCTTGGGTTGGAGGGTGTCTCTCTCGGTTTGGAGGACGTCCATGTTGGACCGGAGGGCGTCTGTCTCGGATAGGAGGGCATCACTCTCAGATTGGAGGTCATATCCCTCGGTCTGGAGGGCGTCTCTCTTGGATTGGAGGGTGTCCATGTTGGACAAGAGGGCGTCTCTCTCGGATTGTAGGGTTTCCATGTTGGACCGGAGGGTGTCTCTCTCAGATTGGAGGGCGTCCCTCGCATTGGACAGCGTCTCTCTTTGATTAGAGGGTGTTCATGTTGGACCAAAGGGCGTCCATTTTTGACCGGAGGGTATCTTTCTCGGATTGGACTCCTGCCATGTTGGAACGGAGGGAGTCTTTCTCAGATTGTAGGACGTCACTCTCGGATTGGAGGGCATCTCTTTCGGATTAAAGGCATCCATGCTGGACCAGACGGCACCCTCTCGGATTAAAGGGAGGCTCTTTCTGATTGGGGGCCGTCACTTTTGGAACGGGGTGCATCTCTCTCGGATTAGTGGGCGTTTCTCTCAAATTATAGCACGTCCATGTTGGACCAGAGTGCGCCTCTCTCGGATTGGAGGTCGTCCCACTCGGATTGGAGGGCGTCTATGTTGGACCAGATGGCGCATCTCTAGGATTGGAGAGCGTCCCTTTTGGATTGGAGGGTGTCCATGTTGGTCCGGAGGGCATCTCTATCAGATTGGAGGGCATCCATGTTGGACAAGATGGCACCTCTCTAGGATTGCAGGGTGTCCCTATCGGATTGGAGGGCATTGCTCTCAAATTGGAAGGCATCTCCCTCGGTCTGGAGGGCGTCTCTCTCAGATTTGATGGTGTCCATGTTGGAACCGGAGGGCGTCTCAGATTGCAGGGCATCTGCCTCGGTCTGGAGAGCATCTCACTCAGATTGGAGGGCGTCCATGATGGGTCAGAGGGCGTACCTCTCGGATTGGAGGGCTTCTCTCTCATATTGGAGGGCATCTCCCTCCATCTGAAGGGAGTCTCTCTTGGATTGCAGGGCATACATGTTGGACCGGCGGGCGTCTCTCTTTGAGAGGATGGCTTCTATGTTGAAATTGAGGGCGTCTCTCTTGGATTGGAGGGCAGCTCTCTTGGATTGGAAAGAATCCATGCTAGACCGGAGAGCATCTCTCTCGTATTGGAGGGCGTCCCTCTCGGATTGTCGGGCGTCTATATTGCACTGGAGGGCGTCTCTCTCAGATTGGAGGGCGTCTCTCTCGGTTTGGAGAACGTCCATGTTGGACCGGAGGGCGTCCCTCTCAGATTGGAGGGAATCGCTCTGAAATTGGAAGGCATCTCCCTCGGTCTGGTGGGCATCTCTCTCATATTGGATGGCGTCCATGTTGGACCGGACGGTGTCCCTCTCGGATATGAGGGCATCTCCCTCAGTCTGGAGGACTTCTCTCTCATATTGGAGGGGTCTCTCTCTGCTTTTATGGCATCCATGTTGGACCGTATGGCATCTCTCTCAGATTGGATGGAGTCTCTCTCGGATTGGTGGGTGTCCATGTTGGACAGTAGGGCGTCTCTCTCAGATTGGAGGGCGTCCATGTTGGACCATAGAGAGTCCATGTTGGACCGGATGGAGTCCATGTTGTACAGGATGTCGTACATGATGACCAGAGGGAATCTCTCTCGGATTACAGGGAGGATCTGTTGGATTGGAGGGCATCCATGTTCTATCGGAGGGCATCTCTCTCGGTTTGGAGGGCCTCCATGTTGGACCGGAGGGCATCTTTCTCTGATTGGAGAGTCTCAGATTGGAGAGCATCTCTCTAGGATTGGAGAGCGTCCATGTTGGACCAGAGGGCGAATCTTTCTTTTGAGGGTATCCATGTAGGACGAGGAGGCATCTCTCTCGGATTGGACGGCATCTCTCTTAGATTAGAGGGCGTTCATGTTGGACCGGAGGGCGTCCATGTTGGACCGGAGGGCATCATTCTCAGATTGGACAGCATCTCTCTCGGATTGGAGGGTGTCCCGCTCGGATTGGAAAGCGTCCATGTTGGACTGGATGGCGTCTCTCTCGGATTGGAGGGCGTCCATGTTGGACCGTAGAGAGTCCATCTTGGACCGGATGGAGTTCATGTTGGACAGGATGTCGTACATGATGACCAGAGGGAGTCTCTCTCGGATTACAGGGAGGATCTGTCGGATTGGAGGGCATCCATGTTTTACCGGTGGGAGTCTCTCACAGATTGGAAAGCATCTCTCTAGGATTGGAGAGCATCCATGTTGGACCGGAGGGAGAGTCTCTGTTTTGAGGGCATCCATGTAGGATTAGAAGGCATCTCTCTCGGTTTGTACGGCGTATCTCTTTGATTAGAGGGCGTTCATGTTGGACCGGAGGGTGTCCATGTTGGACCGGAGGGCATCATTCTCAGATTGGACGGTGTCTCTCTCGGATTGGACGGCGTCCCGCTCGGATTGGAAAGCGTCCATGTTGGACTGGATGGCGTCTCTCTCAAATTGCAATGTCCATGTTGGACCAGAGGGCGTATCTCGAGGGTTGGAGGATGTCTCTCTCAGATTGCAGGGCATCTCTCTCCAATTGGAGGGCATCCATTTTGGTCTGAATGGCATCTCTCTCAGATTGGAGTGATTCTCTCTCAGATTGGAGGGCGTCTCGCTCAGATTGCAGGGCATCTCTCTCGGATTGAGGACGTCTCTTTCAGACCGGAAGACGTCTCTCTCGGACTGGAGGGCGTCCATTTTGTACTGGAGGGCGTCCGTGTTGGACCGGAGTGCGTCTCTCTCGGATTGGAGGGCATCTCTCTCAGATTGGAGGCATCTCCCTCAGTGTGTTGGACGTCTTTCTCATATTAGAGGGGTCTCTCTGTTTTTATGGCATCCATGTTGGACCGTATAGCGTCTCTGTTGGATTGGATGGCATCTCTCTCAGATTGGAGGGCATATCTCTCAGATTGGTGGGCGTCCATGTTGGACCGGAGGGTGTCTCTCTCAGATTGGAGGGCGTCCATGTTGGACCGGATGGAGTCCATGTTTGACCGGATGGAGTCCATGTTGGACAGGATGTCGTACATGATGACCAGAGGGAGTCTCTCTCGGATTACAGAGCATATCTGTCGGATTGGAGGGCATCCGTGTTCTACCGGAGGGCATCTCTCTCGGTTTGGAGGGCCTCCATGTTGCACTGGAAGGCGTCTCTTTCGGATTGGAGAGTGTCTCTCTCGGACTGGAGAGCATCTCTATAGGATTGAAGAGCGTCCATGTTGGACAGGAGGATGTCTCTCTTTTGAGGGTATCCATGTAGGACGAGAAGGCATCTCTCTCGGATTGGACGGCATCTCTCTTAGATTAGAGGGCGTTCATGTTGGACCGGAGGTTGTCCATTTTGGACCGGAGGGCGTCTCTCTCGTTTTGGATGGTTTCTCTCTTCAATTGGAGGGCACATCTCGTATTGGAGGGCATCTTTCTCAGATTGGAGGGCGTCCATTTTGGACTGGAGGGCATATCTGTTTGAGTGGATGGCTTCTATGTTGAACCGTTGGGCATCTTTATTGGATTGGAGGGCAGCTCCCTTGGATTGGAGGGCATCCGTGCTGTACCGGAAAGCGTCTCTCTCAGATTGGAGGGTTTCTCTCTTGGATTGGAGGACATCCAAGTTAGACAGGATGGCATCCGTGTTGGACAGGAGGGCGTCTCTGTCGGATTGGACGGTGTCCCTCTCGGATTGGAGGGCGTCCCTCTCAGTTTTGAGGACGTCCATGTTGCACTGGAGGGAGTCTCTCTTGGATTGGAGAGCGTCTATCTCGGTTTGGCGGATGTCCATGTTGGATGGGAGGGAGTCCCCCTCGGATTGGAGGGCATCGCTCTCAGATTGGAAGGCATCTCCCTCGGTCTGGAGGGCATCTCTCTCGGATTTGAGGGCGTCCATGTTGGACCGGAGGGCGTCTCTCTCAGATTGGAGGGCGTCCATGTTGGACCGTAGAGAGTCCATATTGGACTGGATGGAGTCCATGTTGGACAGGATGTCGTACATGATGACCAGAGGGAGTCTCTCTCGGATTACAGGGAGGATCTGTCGAATTGGAGGGCATCCATGTTTTACCGGAGGGCGTCTCTCTCAGATTGGAGGGCGTCCATTTTGGACTGGAGGGCATATCTGTTTGAGTGGATGGCTTCTATGTTGAACCGTTGGGCGTCTTTAGTAGATTGGAGGGCAGCTCTCTTGGATTGGAGGGCATCCGTGCTGGACCAGAGGGTTTCTCTCTCGGATTGGAGAGCGTCTCTCTCTGTTTTTATGGCATCCATGTTGGACTGTAGGGCGTCCCTCTCGGATTGTCAGGATTCTATGTTGCACTGGAGGGCGTCTCTCTTGGATAGGAGGGCGTCATTCTCGCTTTTAGGATGTCCATGTTGGAGGGGAGGGCGTCTCTTTCGGATTGGAGGGCGTCCATCTTGGACCGGAAGGAGTCTCTCTCAGATTGGAGGGCATCTCCCTCGAGCTGGAGAGCGTCTCTCTCAAATTGGAGGGCGTCCATGTTGGACTGGAGGGCGTCCCTCTTGGATTGGAGGGCATCTCCCTTCGTCAGAAGGGCGTCTCTCATGGATTGCAGGGCATCCATGTTTGACCGGCGGGCGTCTCTCTTTGAGTGGATGGCTTCCATGTTGAAACGGAGGGCGTCTCTTTTGGATTGGAGGGCAGCTCCCATGGATTAGTGTGCACCCATGCTGTACCGGAGAGCGTTTCTCTCGTATTGGAGGGTGTCTCTCTTGGATTGGAGGACATCCAAGTTAGACAGGATGGCATCCGTGTTGGACAGGAGGGCGTCTCTGTCGGATTGGAGGGCGTCCATGTTGGACCGTAGAGAGTCCATGTTGGACTGGATGGAGTCCATGTTGTACAGGATGTTGTACATGATGACCAGAGGGAGTCTCTCTCGGATTACAGGGAGGATCTGTCGGATTGGAGGGCATCCATGTTTTACCGGAGGGCTTCTCTCTCAGATTGGAGGGTGTCTCTCTCGGATTGGAAAGCATCTCTCAAGGATTGGAGAGCGTCCATGTTGGAACGGAAGGCGACTCTCAGTTTTGAGGGCATCCATGTAGGATTAGAAGGCATCTCTCTCGGTTTCGAAGGCGTCTCTCTGTGATTAGAGGGTGTTCATGTTGGAATGGAGGGCATCCATGTTGGACCGGAGGGCGTCTCTCCTGGATTAGAGGGTCTCTCTTTTGGAATGGTGGGCGTTTATGTTGGACCAGGGGGCGTCTCTCTCAGAATGGATGGCGTCTCTCTTTGATTAGAGGGTGTTCATGTTGTTCCGGAGGGCGTCCATGTTTTACCGGAGGGCATCTCTCTCGGATTGGATGGCGTCCATGTTGGACCGGAGTGCGTCTCTTTCGGATTTGATGACATTTGTGTTCTACCGGAGGGCATCTCTCTCAGTTTGGAGGGAGCTCATTTTGGATCTGAGGGCATCTCTCCTGGATTGGAGAGCATCCATGATGGACCGAAGGGCATTTCTATCCTATTAGATGGCATCTCTCCTGTATTGGAGGGCATCTATGTTGCACTGGAGGACGTCTCTGTCGGATTGGAGGGCGTCTCTCTCAGATTCGACGGCGTCTATGTTGGAACCGGAGGGCGTCTCAGATTGCAGGGCATCTGCCTCGGTCTGGAGAGCATCTCACTCAAATTGGAGGGCGTCCATGATGGGTCAGAGGGCGTACCTCTCGGATTGGAGGGCTTCTCTCTCATATTGGAGGGCATCTCCCTCCATCTGAAGGGAGTCTCTCTTGGATTGCAGGGCATACATGTTGGACCGGCGGGCGTCTCTCTTTGAGAGGATGGCTTCTATGTTGAAACGAAGGGCGACTCTCTTGGATTGGAGGGCAGCTCTCTTGGATTGGAAAGAATCCATGATAGACCGGAGAGCATCCCTCTCGGATTGGAGGGCGTATCTCTCGGATTGGCGGGCGTCCATGTTGGACCGGAGGGCGTCTCTCTCAGATTGGAGGGCATCTCTATCGAATTGAAGGGTGTCCATGTTTGACCAGAGAGTTTCTGCCTTGGATTGGACGGAGTCTCTCTTGGATTAGAGGGCGTTCATTTTGGACCAGAGGGCCTCCATGTTGGACTGGAGGGCGTCGCTCTGAGATTGAAAGGCGTCTCTCTCAGTTTGGTGGACATCCATGTTGGACCGTATGGCGTCTCTCTCAGACTGGAGGGCATTTCTCTCGGTCTGGAGGGCGTCTCTCTCAAACTGGAGGGCGTTCATTTTGGACTGGAGGGTGTCCCTCTCAGATTGGTGGGCATCTCTCTCGGATTAGAGGGCATCTCCCTCCATCTGAAAGGCGTCTCTCATGGATTGCAGGGCATACATGTTGGACCGGCGGGTGTCTCTGAGAGGATGTCTTCTATGTTGAAATTGAGGGCATCTCTCTTGGATTGGAGGGCAGCTCTCTTGGATTAGAAAGAATCCATGCTGGACCGGAGAGCATCTCTCTCGTATTGGAGGGCGTCCCTCTCGGATTGTCGGGCGTCTATGTTGCACTGGAGGGCGTCTCTCTCGGATTGGAGGGTGTATCTCTCGGATTGGCGGGCGTCCATGTTTTACCGGAGGGCGTCTCTCTCGGATTGGATGGCGTCCATGTTGGACCGGAGTGCATCTCTTTCGGATTTGATGACATTCATGTTCTACCGGAGGGCATCTCTCTCAGTTTGGAGGGAGCTCATTTTGGATCTGAGGGCATCTCTCCTGGATTGGAGAGCATCCATGATGGACCGAAGGGCGTTTCTATCCTATTAGATGGCATCTCTCCTGTATTGGAGGGCATCTATGTTGCACTGGAGGACGTCTCTGTCAGATTGGAGGGCGTCTCTCTCAGATTCAATGGCATCCATGTTGGAACCGGAGGGCGTCTCAGATTGCAGGGCATCTGCCTCGGTCTGGAGAGCATCTCACTCAGATTGGAGGGCGTCCATGATGGGTCAGAGGGCGTACCTCTCGGATTGGAGGGCTTCTCTCTCATATTGGAGGGCATCTCCCTCCATCTGAAGGGAGTCTCTCTTGGATTGCAGGGCATACATGTTGGACCGGCAGGCGTCTCTCTTTGAGAGGATGGCTTCTTTGTAGAAATTGAGGGTGTCTCTCTTGGATTGGAGGGCAGCTCTCTTGGATTGGAAAGAATCCATGCTGGACCGGAGAGCATCACTCTCATATTGGAGGGCGTCCCTCTCGGATTGGAGGTCGTATCTCTCGGATTGGCGGGCGTCCATGTTGGACCGTAGAGAGTCCATGTTGGACCGGATGGAGTCCATGTTGGACAGGATGTCGTACATGATGACCAGAGAGAGTCTCTCTCAGATTACAGGGCGTATCTGTCGGATTGGAGGGCATCCATGTTCTATCGGAGGGCGTATCTCTCGGTTTGGAGGGCCTCCATGTTGGACCGGAGGGTGTCTCTCTCTGATTGGAGAGTGTCTCTCTCAGATTGGAGAGCATCTCTCTAGGATTGGAGAGCGTCCATGTTGGACCGGAAGGCGAATCTCTCTTTTGAAAGTATCCATGTATGACGAGAAGGCATCTCTCTCGGATTGGACGACATCTCTCTTAGATTAGAGGGCGTTCGTGTTGGACCGGAGGATGTCCATGTTTTACAGGAGGGTGTCACTCTCGGATTGGACGGATTCTCTCTCGGATTGGAGTGCGTCCCTCTCAGATTGTCGGGCGTCTATGTTGCACTGGAGGGCATCTCTCTCGGATTGCAAAGTCCATGTTGGACTAGAGGGCATATCTCGTGGGTTGGAGGACGTCTCCCTCAGATTGCAGGGCATCTCTCTCGGATTGAAGACCTCTCTTTCAGACCGGAAGACATCTCTCTCGGACTGGAGGGCGTCCATTTTGGACTGGAGGGCATCTGTGTTGGACCAGAGTGTGTCTCTCTCGGATTGGAGGTCTTATATCTTGGGTTGACGGCGTCTCTCTCAGACTGGAGGGGGTCCATGTAAGACAGGAGGGCATCTCATTCGGACTGGAGGGCATCTCTCTTTAATTGGTGGGCATCCATGTTGGACCGGATGGCGTCTCTCTCGGATTGGTGGGCATTGCTCTCTCATTGGAAGGCATCTCCCTCAGTCTGGTGGGCGTCTCTCTCAGATTGGATGGTGTCCATGTTGGACCGGACAGTGTCCCACTCGGATTGGAGGGCATCTCTCTCAGATTGGAGGCATCTCTCTCAGTGTGTTGGACTTCTCTCTCATATTGGAGGGGTCTCTCTGTTTTTATGGCATCCATGTTGGACCGTATGGCATCTCTGTTGGATTGGATGGCGTCTCTCTCGGATTGGAGGGCGTATCTCTCAGATTGGAGGGCGTCCATGTTGGACCGTAGAGAGTCCATCTTGGACCGGATGGAGTCCATGTTGGACAGGATGTCGTACATGATGACCAGAGGGAGTATCTCTCGGATTACAGGGAGGATGTGTCGGATTGGAGGGCATCCATGTTTTAACGGAGGGCGTCTCTCTCAGATTGGAGGGTGTCTCTCTTGGATAGGAAAGTATCTTTCTAGGATTGGAGAGCATCCATGTTGGACCGGAGGGCGAGTCTCTGTTTTGAGGGCATCCATGTAGGATTAGAAGGCATCTCTCTCGGTTTGGACCGCGTATCTCTTTGATTAGAGGGCGTTCATGTTGGACCGGAGGGCGTCCATGTTGGACCAGAGGGCGTCTCTCTCAGATTGCAGGTAGTCCCGCTCGGATTGGAAAGCGTCCATGTTGGACTGGAAGGCCTCTGTCTCGAATTTTAGGGCGTCCATGTTGGATGGGAGGGCGTACATGTTGGAATAGAGGGTGTCTCTCTCAAACTGGAGGGTGTTCATTTCGGACCAGAGGGCTTCTCTCTCGGATTGGAGGGCGTCACTCTCGTATTGGATGGTGTCTCTCACAGATTGGAGGTCATCCATTTTGGACCAAAGGACCTCTCTCTGGGATTGGAGGGCATCTCTCTCGGATGGGCGAACATCTCGGTTTGGAGGGTGTCACTTTTGGATTGGATGGTGTCTCTCTTGGATTGGAGGTCGTCCATGTCTTTCCAGTGAATGTCTCTCTTGGATTGGAGGGCGTCCCTCTTGGATTGGAGGGCGTCTCTCAGATTGGGAGGCGTCCCTCCTGGACTAGAGTGCGTCCATGTTGGACTAGAGGGTGTCTATCTCGCATTGGAGGGTATACATGCTGGTTCGGTGAGTGTCCATTCTGGACCGGAGGGCGTCTCTCTCAGATTGGAGTGCATCTGCCTCGGATTGGAGGGCAGCCATGCTGGACTGGAGGGCATCCATGTTGGACCAGAGAGCTTCACTGTTGGATTGGAGGGCGTCTCTCTCAGATTGGAGGCATCCATGTTGGACAGGAAGGAGTCTCTCTCGGATAAGAGGGCATCCATATTAAACTGGAGAGCGTCCATGATGGACCTGAGGGTGACCATGTTGGACCGGAGGGCATGTCTCTCGGATTGGAGGGTGTCCATCTCGGATTGGAGGGCGTCTCTCTTGGATTGGAGGGCGTCCATGTTTGTTATGGTTTTGTGATTTTTGTTGTATTGTTGATATTCCACATCATAACATCATGTGGTGTATTGGGAGTTAAGGAGTTAATGCTCCAGCAATAGTCAATATAGTCAATATATCCAGGTCAATAGTTCTGGGTGTACCTGTCTCAGAAGAGAACCACGTTCCCCAGAGGACTTTGTGATGCTTTGCATTTTTACATATTTCCGCCCAGAGGGAAAGATAAAAACTGTCTGCAGTCACGGGACTCTCTCTTCCCTTCAGGACCGAGCTCGGCAGTGGGTGTTTGTTGCAGCTGTCCGCCTTCAGCGTTAGCGTAAGGCCTTCGGTTTATCAGACACTCTCTCTCTCTTGCTCATTTTATTTGATTCATTTGCCTCAATTCCAATTATATTATATTATATTGTGTTATTTTCCTTTCTGATATCTTATTTAGTAAATTAGCTTTCCTCCTCAGATCGTTGCCGCTGTTTTGTTCTTGGGCCCATCTCCCTTCTCCTTTTTCCCTTTTCCCCCTTCCCCTTCCCCGGGGTGTGGGCCCGTGGGTCCCCTGCCTCAATTGTCATGGTACCGGGTCAAACTGTCCGACAAACCGGTGACAATGTTAAACACGATGGAGTCTCTCTCGGATCAGAGGGCGTCACTCTCAGACTGGAGGGCGTCCATTTTGGACTAAAGGCTGTCCATATTGGACTGGAGGGCATCCATGTATGACAGGAGGGCGTCTCTCTCGGATAAGAGGGCGTCCATATTGGACTGGAGGGCGTCCATGATGGACCAGAGGGCTTCAATGTTGGACCAGAGGGCATTTCTCTCAGATTGGAGGGTGTCCATCTCGGTTTGTAGGGTGTCTCTCTTGGATTGGAGGGCGTCCATCTTGAACAGGAGCGCATCTCTCTCGGATTGGAGAACGTCCATGTTGAACGGGAGGACGTCTCTCTTGGATTGGAGGTCATATCACTTGGACCAGAGGGTGTCTCTCCTGGACCAGAGGGCTTCAATTTTCTACCGGAGGGCGTCCATTTTTGACCGGAGAGCGTCTCTCTCGGATTGGAGGGCATCACGCTTTGATTGGACTGTGTCCATGTTTGACTGGAGGGTGTCTCTCTCAGTTTGGAGGCGTCCATGTTGGACCGAAGGGCATATCTCTTGGGTTGGAGGGCATCTCTCTCAGATAGGTGGACGTCCATGTTCGATGGGAGGGCATCCCTCTCAGACGTGAGGGGGCCATGTCAGATGGGAGGGCATCTCTTTAGAATTGAAGTGCATCTCTCTCGGATGGGAGGTCGTCCATATTGGACCAGAGGGCGTGTCTCTCTTGGATTGATAGTCATCTCTTTCACAATGGAGGGCATCTCTCTCAGATTGGAGGTCATCCATGTTGGACCGGAGGGCATCTGTTTCGGATTGGAGGGCGTCCATGTTGGACCGGAGGGCGTCTCTTGTGGCTTGAAGGGTGTATCTCTCAGATTGAAAGGCATCCATGTTGGAAAGGAGGGCCTCTCTGTCAAACTGGAGGGGGTTCATGTCAGACGGGAGGGCATCTCTTTCGGATTGGAGGGTGTCTCTCTCAACTTGGAGGGCATCTGTTTCGGATTGGAGGGCGTCCATGTTGGACTGTTTGGCATCTCTCTCACATTGGTGGGCATCTCACTCGGATGAGAGTGCATATCTCTCGGATGGGAGGGCGCCTCTCTCATATTGCATGGCATCTCTCTCCGATTGAGAACATCTCTCTCAGTCCGGAGGACGTCTCTCTCTTACTGGATGGCGTCTCTCTCGGATTGGAGGTCTTCTCTCTCAGACCAGAGGTTGACACTCTAGGACTAGAGGGCGTCCATTTTGGACCGGAGGGCATCTCTCTCAGACTGGAGAACGTCCATTTTGGACTGGAGGACGTCTCTCTCGGATTGGAGGTCATCTCTCTCGGACCGGAGGGTGTCTCTCCTGGACAGGAGGGCTTCAATTTTGTACCGAAGGGCGTCCATTTTGGACCGGAGAGCATTTCTTTTGGATTGGGGGGCATCACGCTCAGATTGGACTGCATCGATGTTGGACTGGAGGGCGTATTTCTCGGGTTGGAGGGCGTCTCTCTCAGATTGGTGGGCGTCAATGTTGGATAGGAGGGCGTCCCTCTCAGACGTGAGGGGGCCATGTCAGACAGGAGGGCATCACTTTAGGATTGGAGTGCCTATCTCTAAGATGGGAGGGTGTCTCGCTCAGTTTGGACTGCATCCGTGTTGGGCTGGATGGCGTCTCTCTCGGATTGGTGGGCTTCCAGGTTGGACGTGAGCCGTCTCTTCCAGATTGGAGGGCGTCTTTCTCTGATTGGTGGCCATCCATTTTGGACTGGAGGGCGTCTCACTTGTATTGGATGCGTCTCTCTCAGATTGTAGGGCGTCCCTCATCGATTGGAGGTCATACATGTTGTACTGGGAGTCATCTCTCTCGCATTGGAGGGCATACATGTTGCTCCGGAGGGCATCCATGTTGGACCAGAGGGCTTCCATGTTGGACCAGAAGGTGTACATGTTGGAACAGACGGTGTATCTCTTGGATTGGAGGGGGTCACTCTCGGATTGGAGGGGGTCACTCTCGGATCGTCCATGATGGACCAGGGGGCATCTCTCTGAGATATGAGAGCATCTCTCTTGGACTGGAGAACGTACATGTTAGAGTGGAGGGCGTCTCTCTTCCATTGGAGGGTGTCCATATTGGACCGGAGGGCGTCTCTCTCAGATTGGATGGCGTCTCTCGCATTGGACAGTGTCTCTCTTTGATTAGAGGGTGTTCATGTTGGACCGGAGGGAGTCTCTCTCGGGTTGGAGGGCGTCTCTCTCAGTATGGAGGACGTCCATGTTGGACTGGAGGGCGTCTCTCTCAGTATGGAGGGCGTCACTCTCTGATTGGAGTGCATCCATGTTGGACCAGACGGCGTCCCTCTCATATTAAAGGGAGGCTCTCTCTGATTGGGGGCCGTCACTTTTGGAACGGGGTGCATCTCTCTCGGATTAGAACGCGTCCATGTTGGACCAGAGTGCGCCTCTCTTGGACTGGAGGACGTCCCTCTCGAATTGGAGGACGTCTATGTTGGACCAGATGGCGCGTCTCTAGGATTGGAGGGCGTCCCTCTTGGATTCGAGGGTGTCCATGTTGGTCCGCAGGGCATCTCTATCAGATTGGAGGGTATTCATGTTGGACAAGATGGCGCCTCTCTAGGATTGGAGGGCATCCCTTTTGGATTGGAGGGTGTCCATATAGGTCCGGATTGTGTCTCTCTGTTTGGAGCACATCCATGTTGGACCGAATGGCGTCTCTCTAGGATTGGAGGGCGTCTCTCAGATTGGAGCGCATCCAAGTTGGAGCAGATGGCACCTCTCTAGGATTGGATGGCGACTCTCTCAGATTGGAGGTCGTCCATGTTGCACTGGAGGGCGTCTCTGTCAGATTGGAGGGCGTTTCTCTTGATTATAGGATGTCCACGTTGGACCGGAGGGCGTCTTTCTTGAGTTGGAGGTCGTCCATGTTGGACCATAGTGCGTCCATGTTGGCCCAGATGGAGTCCAGGTAGGACAGGATGTCATACATGATGACCAGAGGGAGGCTCTATAGGATGGCAGGGCGTCTCTCTCGGACTGGAGGGCATCCATTTTGGAATAAAGGGAGTCTCTCCTAGATTGGAGGGCGTCCATGTTGCACTGGAGGGTGTCTCTCTTGGGTTGGAGGGTGTCTCTCTCGGTTTGGAGTATGTCCATGTTGGAACAAAGGGCGTCTCTCTTGGATTGGAGGGCAACTCTCTCAAATTGGAGGGCATCTCCCTGGGTCTGGAGGGCGTCTCTCTCAAATTGGAGGGCATTCATTTTTGACCAGAGAGTGTCTCTCTCGTTTTGGAAGGTTTCTCTCATGGATTTGAGGGCGCATCTTGGATTGGATGGAGTCTTTCTCAGATTGGAGGGCGTCCATTTTGGACTGGATGGCGAATCTGTTTGAGTGGATGGCTTCCATGTTGAACCGTTGGGCGTCTCTCTCGGTTTGGAGGGCCTCCATGTTGGACTGGAGGGCGTCTCTCTCAGATTGGAGGGTGTCTCTCTCGGATTGGAAAGCATCTCTCTAGGATTGGAGAGCATCCATGTTGGAACGGAGGGCGAGTCTCTGTTTTGAGGGCATCCATATAGGACGAGAAGGCATCTCTCTCGGATTGGATGGCATCTCTCTTAGATTAGAGGGCATTCATGTTGGACTGGAGGGTGTCCATGTTGAACCGGAGGGTGTCTCTCTCGTTTTGGATGGTTTCTCTCTTGGATTGGAGGGCGCATCTCGGATTGGAGGGTGTCTTTCTCAGATTGGAGGGCGTCCATTTTGGACTGGAGGGCATATCTGTTTGAGTGGATGGCTTCCATGTTGAACCGTTTTGTGTCTCCCTTGGATTGTATGGCGTCTCTCTTGAACTGGAGGGCGTATCTCTCGGATTGGCGGGCGTCCATGTTGGACCGGAGGGCATCTCTCTCAGATTGGAGGGCATCTGCCCTTGTCTGGAGGGCATCTCTCTCGGATTGGAGGGCATCCATGATGGGTCGGAGGACGTCCCTCTCAGATTGGAGGGCATCTCTCTCAGATTGGAGGGCATCTCCCTCCATCTGAAGGGCGTCTCTCTTGGATTGCAGGGCGTCCATGTTTGACCGGAGTGTGTCTCACTCTGAGTGGATGGCTTCCAGGTTGAACCGTTGGGCGTCTCTCTTGGATTGGGGGGCATCTATGCTGGACCTGATAGCGTCTCTCTTGTATTGGAGGGCGTCTCTCTTGGTTTGGAGGACGTCCAAGTTGGACCGTATGGTGTCTGTTTTTGACCGTAGGGCATCTCTCTCGGATTGGAGGGCGTCTCTCTCGGTTTGGTGGACGTCCATGTTCGATGGGAGGGCGTCCCTCTCGGATTGGAGGGCATTGCTCTCAGATAGGAAGGCATTTCCCTCGGTCTGGAGGGCGTCTCTCTCAGATTGGAGGGCTTCTCCCTCGGTTTGGAGGGCGTCCATGTTGGACCGGAGGGCGTCCCTCTCAGATTGGAGGGCATCTCCCTCAGTATGGAGGGCTTCTCTCTCAGATTTGAGGGCTTCTCCCTCGGATTGAAGGGCATCCATGCTGGACCAGAGGGTGTCTCTCTCATTTTCGAGGGCGTCTCTCTCTATTTTCATTGCATCCATGTTCGATTGTCGAGCATCTCTCTTGGATTGTATGGCGTCTCTCTCGGATTGGAGGGCATATCTCTCGGATTGGCGGGCATCCATGTAGGACCGTAGAGAGTCCATGTTGGACCGGATGGAGTCCATGTTGGACAGGATGTCGTACATGATGACCAGAGGGAGTATCTCTCGGATTACAGGGAGGATCTGTCGGATTGGAGGGCATCCATGTTTTACCGGTGGGAGTCTCTCACAGATTGGATGGTGTCTCTCTCGGATTGGAAAGCATCTCTCAACGATTGGAGAGCGTTCATGTTGGAAGGGAAGATGACTCTCAGTTTTGAGGACATCCATGTAGGATTAGAAGGCTTCTCCCTCGGTTTGGAGGACGCCTCTCTTTGATTAGAGGGCGTTCATCTTGTTCCGGAGGGCATCCATGTTGGACCGGAGGGCGTCTCTCTTGGATTAGAGGGTCTCTCTTTTGGAATGGTGGGCGTTTATGTTGGACCAGAGGGCGTCTCTCTCAGATTGGATGGCGTCTCTCTTTGATTAGAGGGCGTTCATCTTGTTCCGGAGGGCGTCCATGTTTGACCAGGGGGCGTCTCTATCCTATTAGATGGCGTCTCTCCTGTATTGGAGGGCATCTATGTTGCACTGGAGGACGTCTCTCTCGGATTGGAGGGCATCTCTCTCGGATTTGAGGGCATCCATGTCGGACCGGTGAGTGTCTCTCTTGGATTGGAGGGCATCTCTCCCGGATTTGAGGGCGTCCTGCTCGAATTGGAAAGCGTCCATGTTGGACTGGAGGACGTTTCTCTCGGATTGGGGGCGTCCATGTTGGATCAGAGGGCATCTCTTTCGGATTGGAGTGCATCTCTCTCAGATAGGAGGGCATCTCGCTGAGATTGGACTGCATCCATGTTGGACTGGAAGGAGTCTCTCTCGGATTGGGGGGCATTTCGCTCGGATTGGAGGGCATCCATGTGGGATCGGAGGGCGTCTCTCTCAGATAGGAGGCATCTCTCAGATTTTGGTCGTCTCTCTCAGACAGTTGGGCGTCCATGTTGGACCAGGGCGCATCTCTCTTGGATTGAAGGGCGTCCATGTTGGACCGGAGAGCGTCTCTGTCGGAATAGCGGGCATCTCTCTCGGTTTGGAGGGCGTCCCGCTCGGATTGGAAAGCATCCATGTTGGACTGGATGGTGTCTCTTTGGGATTGGAGGCGTCCATGTTCAACCAGAGGGTGTATCTCATGTTGGAGGGCGTCTCTCTTGAATTGGAGGGCATCTCTCTCCAATTGGAGTGCATCCATTTTGGACCAGATGGCGTCTCTCTCGGATTGAGGACGTCTCTCTAAGATTGGAAGACGTCTCTCTCCGACTGGAGCGCGTCACTATCGTACTGGAGAACGTCCGTGATGGACCAGAGGACATCTTTCTCAGATAGGAGTTTGTCTCACTCGGACCTGACGGCGTCTCTCTAGGACTGGAGGGCGTCCATTTTGGACTGGAGGGTGTTTCTTTCGGATTGGAGGGTGTCTCTCGGATTGGAGGGCATCTCTCTCGGATTGGGGCGTGTCCCAGTTGGATTGGAGGGCATCCATGTTGGACCGGAGGGCGTCGCTCTCAGACTGGAGTCGTCCATGTTGGAACGGAGGACGTCTCAGGTTTGAGGGCATCTCTCTCGGATAGGTAGGCGTCCATGTCAGACGAGAGGGCCTATCTCTTGGATTGGAGGGCGTCAATATTGTACCTGAGGGCGTCTCTCTCAGATTGGAGGGTGTCCATGTTGGACCAGAGAGCGTGAATGTTGGACCGGAGGGCATCCATGTTTGACCGGAAGGCGTTTCTGTCGGATTGGAGGGCATCCATGTTGAACCATAGGTCGTGTCTCTCGGATTGGAGGGCATCTCTATCGAACTGGAGAATATCCATGTTGGACCGGAGGACGTCTCTCTCGGATTGGTGTGCAACTCTCTCGGATTGGAGGGCGTTCTTATTGTACTTGTGGGTGTCTCTCTCAGATTGGAGAACGTCCATGTTGGACCATTGAGTGTCTCTCTCGGATTTGAGGGCGTCCTGCTCGGATTGTAAAGCGTCCATGTTGGACTGTAGGGTGTTTCTCTCAGATTGGAAGCGTCCATGTTGGACCAGAGGGCTTCACTGTTGGACCGGAGGGAGTCTCCCTCAGATTGGAGGCATCCATGTTGGACAGGTGGGAGTCACTCTTGGTTTGGAGGCCATGCATGTTGGATTTAAGGTTGGCCATGTTGGACAAGAGGGCGTCTCTCTCAGATTGATGGGCATCTCTCTCGGATTGGGGGGTGTCCCGCTGGGATTGGAGGGCATCCATGTGGGATCGGAGGGCGTCTCTCTTGGGTTTTGGTCGTCTCTCTCGGATAGGTGGGCATCCATGTTGGACCGGAGGGCATCTCACTTGGACAGGATAACGTCCATGTTGGACCTGAGGACGTCTTTCTCGGATTGGAGATCGTCTCTTTCCGTGCAGAGGGTGTCTCTCTCAGACCGGAGAGCATCAATTTTGGACTGGAGGGCATCAATTTTGGACCGGAGAGTGTCTCTTTCGGATTGGGGGATGTCTCTCTCGGATTGGAAGGCATGTCTCCGGATTGGGGGGCGTCCCGCTTGGATTGGAAAGTGTCCATGTTGGATGGGAGGGCGTCTCTCTCAGACTGGAGGGGGTCCATGTCAAACAGGAGGGCATCTCTTTTGGATTAGAGGGCGTCTCTCTCGAATTGGAGGGCATCTCTCTCCAATAGGAGAGCATCCATATTGGACTAGATGGCGCCTCTCTCAGATTGGAGTGCATCTCTCTCGGATGGGAGGGTGTCCATATTGGACCAGAGGGCCTATCTCTCAGATTGGAGGGCTTCTCTCTCGGATTGGTGTGCGTCCTGCTTGGATTGGAGGGCATCCATTTTGGACCGTAAAACGTATCTCTCAGATTGGAGGCGTCGATGTTGGAACGGAGGGAGTCTCGGGTTTGAGGGCATCTCTCTCGGATAGGTGGGCGTCCATGACAGATGAGAAGGCCTATCTCTCAAAGTGGAGGGTGTCTCTCTCGGATTGGTGTGCATCTCTCTCGGATTGGAGGGCGTCCATAATGTTCCTGGCGGCGTCTCTCTCGGATTGGAGGGTGTCCATGTTGGACCGGAGAGCGTGAATGTTGGACTGGAGGGCACCTATGTTTGACCGGAGGGCGTTTCTCACGGATTGGAGGGCGTCCACGTTGAACTATAGGGCATGTCTCTCTTGGATTGGAGGGTGTTTATGTTGGACCAGAGAGCATCTCTCTCGGATTGGAGGGCATCTCTATCGGACTGGAGAACATCCATGTTGGACAGGAGGAAGTCTCTCTGGGATTGGTGTGCGACTATCTCAGATTGGAGGGCGTCCATATTGTACCTGAGGGTGTCTCTCTCAGATTGGAGAAAATCCATGTTGGACCGTTGAGTGTCTCTCTCGAATTGGAGGGCATCTCTCTCGGATTTGAGGGCGTCCTGTTCGGATTGGAAAGCACCCATGTTGGACCGGAGGGCGTCTCTCTCGGATAGGTGGGCGTCCATGTCAGACAAGAGGGCCTATCTCTCGGATAGGAGGGTGTCCATATTGTACCTGAGGGCATCTCTCTCGGATTGGAGGGCATCCATGTTGGACCAGAAGGCTTCTCTCTTGGATTGGAGGGCATCCATGTTGGAACAGGTGGCATCTCTCTCGGATTTGTGGCGTCACTCTCGGATTGGAAAGAGTCCATGTTGGACGGGAGGGCGTCTCTCTCAGACTGGAGGGGGTCCATGTCAGACAGGAGGGCATCTGATTTGGATTCGAGGGCGTCTCTCTCAAATAGGAGGGCATCTCTGACCAATGGCAGGGCATCCATATTGGACCAGAGGGCATCTCTCTCCGACTGGAGAACGTCCATGTTGGACCAGAGAGCGTCTCTCAGATTGGAGGGCATATATCTCAGATTGGAGGGTGTCCATGTTGGAACAAGTTCCATCTCTCTCAGATTGGAGGGCGTCACTCTCGGATTGGATGGTGGCTCTCTTGGAATGGAGGTCGTCCATGTTGGACAAAAGGCATCTCTCTCGGGTTGCAAGACATCCATGTCGGATTGACGACGTCTCTCTCAGACCGTAGGACGTCTCTATCGGACTGGAGGTCATCACTATCAGACTGGAGAACATTCATGTTGGACCAGAGGATGTCTTTCTCGGATTGGAGGTCATCTCTCTCGGTCCAGAGGGTGTATCCCTCAGACCAGAGGGCGTCAATTTTGGAACAGAGGGCGTCAGTTTTGGACCTGAGAGCGTCTCGGATTGGAGGGCGTCTTGCTCGGAATGGAAAGTGTCCATGTTGGACTGGAGGGCATCTCTCTCAGGCTGGAAGGGGTCCATGTCAGACAGGAGGGCATCTCTTTCTGATGAGAGGGCATCTCTCTTGAATATGAGGGCATCTCTGTCCAATTGCAGGGCATCCATGTTGGACCGGATGGAATCTCTCTCAGATTGCAGTGCATCTCTCTTTGATGGGAGGGGGTCTATGCTGGATCAGAGGGCGTCTCTCTCAGATTGGAGGGCATCTCTCTTGGATTGAGGACGTCTCTCTCAGACCAGAGGACGTCTCTCTGAGACCAGAGGGCCTCTGTCTAGGACAAGAGAATGTCCTTGTTAGATTAGAGGGCGTCTCACAGATTGGAGGGCAAATCTCTTGGATTGGAGGGCGTCCATGTTGGAACAGGTGGCATCTCTCTTGGATTGGAGGGCATTCCTCTCAGATTGAAGGGCGTCTCTCAGATTGGGAAGCATCCTTCTCGGACTAGAATGTGTCCATGTTGGACTGGAGGGCGTCTCTCTTGGATAAGAGGGCATGTATCTCGGATTGGAGGGCGTCTCTCTTGGATTGGGGGGTATCCTGTTTGGATTGGAGGCGTCCATGTTGGACCAGAGGGCGTTTCTCTTGGATTGGAGGGCGTCACGCTCAGATTGGACTGCGTCCATGTTTGACTGGAGGGCGTCTCTCTCGGATAAGAGGGCGGCTCTCTTGGATTGGAAGGCATGTCTCTCGTATAGGAGGGTGTCCCGCTCGGATTGCAAAGTGTCCATGTTGGACGGTAGGGCGTCTTTCCCTTGTACTGGAGGGGGTCCATGTCAGACAGGAGGGCATCTCTCTAGGATTGGGGGGCATCCCGCTCAGATTGGAGGTGTCCATGTTGGACCAGAGGGTGTATATCTCAGGTTGAAGGGCGTCTCTCTCGTATAGGAGGGCGTCCCGCTCAGATTGGAGGGGGTCCATGTTGGACGGTAGGGCGTCTCTCTCTGACTGGAGGGGGTCCATGTCAGACAGGAGGGCATCTCTCTAGGATTGGGGGGCGTCTCGCTTGGATTGGAGGTGTCCATGTTGGACCAGAGGGCGTATATCTCGGGTTGGAGGACGTCTCTCTCGGATTGGAGGGCATCTCTCTAGGATTGGAGGGCATCCCACTCGGATTGGAAAGCATCCATGTTGGACTGGATGGCGTCTCTCTCGGATTGGAGGCGTCCATGTTTGACCAGAGGGCATATCTCTCGGGTTGGAGGGCGCCTCTCTCGAATTGGAGGGCATCTCTATCCAATTGGAGGGCATCCATTTTTGACCGGATGGCATCTCTCTCGGATTGGTTGGCGTCTCTCTCGGATTGGAGTGCATCTCGGATTGAGGATGTCTCTCTCAGACCGGAAGACGTCTCTCTCGGACTGGAGGGCATCTCTCTCTCGGACTGGAGGTCGTCTCTCTTGGACCAGATGGCGTCTCTCTAGGACTGGAGGGCGTCCATGTTGGACCAGAGGGCATCTCTCTCGGATTGGAGGTCGTCTCTCTTGGACCAGATGGCGTCTCTCTAGGACTGGAGGGCGTCCATGCTGGACCGGAGGGCGACTCTCTTGGACTGGGGAACGTCAATGTTGGGCCGGAGGACTTCTTTCTTGGATTGGATGTTGTCTCTCTTGGTCCAGAGGGTGTCTCTCTCAGACCGGAGGGCGTCAATTTTGGACCGGAGGGTGTCTTTCTCGTATAGGAGGGCGTCCCGCTCGGATTGGAAAGAGTCCATGTTGGACAGGAGGGCATCTCTCGGACTGGAGAACGTCCATGTTGAACGGGAGGACGTCTCTCTTGGATTGGAGGTCATATCTCTTGGACCATAGGGTGTCTCTCCTGGACCAGAGGGCTTCAGTTTTCTACTGGAGGGCATCCATTTTTGACCGGAGAGCGTCTCTCTCGGATTGGAGGGCATCTCACTCTGATTGGACTGCGTTCATGTTGGACTGGAGGGCGTCTCTCTCAGATTGGAGGCGTCCATGTTGGACCAGAGGGCATATCTCTCGGGTTGGAGGGCATCTCTCTCAGGTGGGCGTCCATGTTGGATGGGAGGGCATCCCTCTCAGACGTGAGGGGGCCATGTCAGATGGGAGGGCATCTCTTTAGAATTGAAGTGCATATCTTTCGGATGGGAGGGCGTCCATATTGGACCAGAGGGCATCTCTCTCTTGGATTTTTAGTCGTCTCTTTCACATTGGAGGGCATGTCTCTCAGATTGGAGGTCATCCATGTTGGACCGGAGGGCGTCTCTTGTGGATTTAAGGGTGTCTCTCTCGGATTGAAAGGCGTCCATGTTGGAAGGGAGGGCCTCTCTGTCAAACTGGAGGGGGTTCATGTCAGACGGGAGGTCATCTGTTTCGGATTGGAGGGAGTCCATGTTGGACCGGACGGCATCTCTCTCGGATTGGAGGGCATCTCACTCGGATGAGAGTGCATATCTCTTGGATGGGAGGGCGCCTCTCTCATTTTGCATGACATCTCTCTCCGATTGAGGACATCTCTCTCAGACCGGAGGACGTCTCTCTCGTACTGGATGGCGTCTCTCTCGGATTGGAGGTCTTCTCTCGGACCAGAGGGTGACTCTATAGGACTGGACGGCGTCCATTTTGGACCGGAGTGCATCTCTCTCAGACTGGAGAACGTCCATTTTGGACTGGAGGATGTCTCTCTCGGATTGGAGGTCATCTCTCTCGGACCGGAGGGTGTCTCTCCTGGATCGGAGGGCTTCAATTTTGTACCGGAGGGCATCCATTTTGGACTGGAGAGCATTTCTCTTGGATTGGAGGGCATCACGCTCAGATTGGACTGCGTCCATGTTGGACTGGAGGGCGTCTCTCTCAGATTGGAGGTGTCCATGTTTGACCAGTGGGCGTATCTCTCGGGTTGGAGGGCGTCTCTCTCAGATAGGTGGGTGTCCATGTTGGATGGGAGGGCATCCCTCTCAGACGTGAGGGGGTCATGTCAGATGGGAGGGCATCTCTTTCGGATTGGAGTGCATATCTCTCAGATTGGAGGTGTCCATGTTGGATCAGAGGGCATATATCTCGGGTTTGAGGGCGTCTCTCTCGTATAGGAGGGCGTCCTGCTCGGATTGGAAAGTATCCATGTTGGACGGGAGGGCATCTCTGACTGGAGGGGGTCCATGTCAGACAGGAGGGCATCTCTTTCGGATTAGAGGGCATCTCTCTCTCGAATTGGAGGGCATCTCTGTCCAATTGGAGGGCATCCATGTTGGACCGGATGGCGTCTCTCTTGGATTGGAGGGTATCTCTCTCAAATAGAGGACGTCTCTCTCATACCTGAGGATGTCTCTCTAGGACCGGAGGGCGTCTCTGTCTGACTCGAGAAAGTCCATGTTGGACCAGAGGGCGTCTCTCAGATTGGAGGGCATGTCTCTCGGATTGGAGGGTGTCCATCTTGGATTGGAGGGCGTCTCTCTTGGATTGGAGGGAGTTCATGTTGAACACGAGGGAGTCTCTCTCAGATCAGAGGGCGTGACTCTCGGACTGGAGGGAGTCCATTTTGGACTAGAGAGTGTCCATTTTGGACTGGAGGGCATCCATGTTGGAGAGGAGGGCGTCTCTCTCGGATAAGAGGGCATCCATATATGACTGGAGGGCGTCCATGATGGACCAGAGGGCTTCAATGTTTGACCAGAGGGTATCTCTCTCAGATTGGAGGGTGTCCATCTTGGTTTGTAGGGTGTCTCTCTTGGATTGGAGGGTGTCCATCTTGAACAGGAGGGCATCTCACTCGGATTAGGGGGCATCCCGTTTTGGTTGGAGGCGTCCATGTTGGACCAGAGGGCGTATCTCCTGGATTGAAGGGGCTCTCTTGTATAGGAGGGCGTCCCGCTCATATTGGAAAGTGTCGAAGTTGGACGGGAGGGTGTCTCTTTTGGATTAGAGGGCGTCTCTCTTGAATTGGAGGGCATCTCTCTCCAATTGGAGGGCATCCTTGTTGGACCGGATGGCATCTCTCTCGGATTGGAGTGTGTCTCTCTCAGATGGGAGGGTGTCTATATTGGACCATAGGGCTTCTCTCTCAGTTTGGAGGGCATCTCTCTCGGATTGAGGATGTCTCTCTCAGGCCATAGGACGTCTCTCTCGGACTCCAGAATATTCTTGTTAGACCAGAGGGCGTCTCTCAGATTGGAGGGCATCTCTCTCGGATTGGAGGGTGTCCATCTCGGATTGGAGGGCGTCTCTCTTGGATTGGAGGGCATCCATATTGAACAGGAGGGAGTCTCTCTCGGATCAGAGGGCGTCACTCTCGAACTGGAGGGCATCCATTTTGGACTAGAGGGCATCCATATTGGACTGGAGGGCATTCATGTTGGACCGGAGAGCGTCTCTCTTGGATTGGAGGGCATCTCGCTCTGATTGGACTGCGTCCATGTTGGACTGGAGGGCGTCTCTCTCAGATTGGAGGCGTCCATGTTGGACCAGAGAGCGTATCTCTCGGGTTGGAGGACGTCTTTCTCAGATAGGTGGGCGTCCATGTTTGATGGGAGGGCGTCCCTCTCAGACGTGAGGGGGCCATGTCAGATGGGAGGGCATCTCTTTCGGATTGGACTGCATATCTCTCAGATGGGAGGGTATCTCGCTCAGTTTGGACTGCAGCCATGTTGGACAGGAGGGCGTCTCTCTCAGATTGGAGGTCATCTCTCTCAGATTGCGGGGCATCCCGCTTGGATTGGAGGGCATCCATGTGGGATCGGAGGGCGTCTCTCTAGGGGTTTTAGGGTGTCACTCTCGGTTAGGTGGGTGTTCATGTTGGACCGGACGGCATCTCTCTTGGATTCGAGGGCATCCATGTTGGATGGGAGGATGTCCCTCTCAGACGTGAGGGGGCCATGTCAGATGGGAGAGCATCTCTTTAGAATTGAAGTGCATATCTTTCGGATGGGAGGGCGTCCATATTGGACCAGAGGGCATCTCTCTCTTGGATTTTTAGTCGTCTCTTTCACATTGGAGGGCATGTCTCTCAGATTGGAGGTCATCCATGTTGGATCGGAGGGCATATCTCTCGGATTGGAGGGCATCCGTGTTGGACCGGAAGGCGTCTCTTTTGGATTGAAGGGTGTCTCTCAGATTGAAAGGTGTCCATGTTGGAAGGGAGGGCCTCTCTGTCAAACTGGAGGGGGTTCATGTCAGATGGGAGGGCATCTCTTTCGGATTGGAGGGTGTCTCTCTCAAATTGGAGGGCATCTGTTTCGGATTGGAGGGAGTCCATGTTGGACCGGATGGTATCTCTCTCGGATTGGTGTGCATCTCACTCGGATGAGAGTGCATATCTCTCGGATGGGAGGGCGCCTCTCTCATATTGCATGGCATCTCTCTCCTATTGAGGACATCTCTCTCAGACCGGAGGACGTCTCTCTCGTACTGGATGGCGTCTCTCTTGGCTTGGAGGTCTTCTCTCTCGGACCAGAGGGTGACACTCTAGGACTGGACAATGTCCATTTTGTACCAGAGGGCATCTCTCTCAGACTGGACAACGTGCATTTTGGACTGGAGGACGTCTCTCTCGGATTGGAGGTCATCTCTCTCGGACTGGAGGGTGTCTCTCCTGGACTGGAGGGCTTCAATTTTGTACTGGAGGGCGTCCATTTTGGACCGGAGAGTATTTCTCTTGGATTGGAGGGCATCACGCTCAGATTGGACTGCGTCCATGTTGGACTGGAGGGTGTCTCATTTAGATTGGAGGTGTCCATGTTGGACCAGTGGGCGTATCTCTCGGGATGGAGGGCGTCTCTCTAAATAGGTGGGCGACCATGTTGGATGGGAGGGCATCCCTCTCAGATGTGCGGGGGCCATGTCCGACGGGAGGGCATCTCTTTCAGATTGGAGTGCATATCTCTCAGATGGGAGGGTGTCTCGCTTTTCCCTTTTAATGCTCAAAACGTACTGGAACTTGGTTAAGCTTGCCAGTCTGATCTATGGAGCCTGGTCCCTATATGACAAACTGAATGCAGTGATGGAGGCACCTAACAAATACCTGGGCACCCTGACTAATGTAACAAACGATACCATGTTAACAAACCAAACAATATTTGAATGGGTGTCCAGGTTCTCCTCTCAGTTCCTTATGAATTTTCAAGATTACAGCTTAGGGACTATGTTAGAATTTGGGATATTAGTCCTCCTGAATGTACTCTCTGTAATAGGATATTAAATTGCATGGAGGAAGCTTTTCCCAGAAACAGAGAATGCTGAATGGCAGGGAAAGTGGAGAGTTTTAGGAAAGAAATTAGAAGCATGGGGACCCCCGGTGCCATGGGATTTTACTCCTGAGCACTTGCAGGATCCTGAGGAGCTAGGCCTGTATCTGAGTAATGGGTGTTGCGGCTCAGAAAGATCTGAGGTGGAACAGCTTATCTGGGGCTTGGCTTATGCTTACCGAGGCATATATACTGTTCGGGAGAGAGAGAGTGTCCAAACTGAGGCTCAGACCAAAGACGAAAACCTCCCAGGCGCATCTGACCAGCCAGAGAAAGCACCGGTATCAAAGTCAGTTGCCCCGGTGGAAGGCCAGAAATGGAAACGTGTGTCCTCACGCCTAGAACGCAAAGAAGAGGTGGCGAAAGAAGAGGAAGATCCAGGCGAGGGGGGGTCCTCAACACCACCACCACCAAGGAAGGCAACAAAGAAAAGTGAGAGGCATGGACATAGTGATGATGAGGATGATGAGAGAGTCAAAGTTACCACGTTTCGTCGACCCGTGAAAATGTCTGAGATCCAAGGCTCAAGAAAGGAGTTTATTCGACGTCCGGATGAGAGTATTGTCACTTGGTTGCTTCGGTGTTGGGACAATGGGGCCAACAGTGTGTCTCTCGACAGTAATGAAGCTCGCCAACTAGGAAACATTGCCCGTGACCCAGCTGTCGACAGAGGGATCAACAGGTATATGGATGGAATCGCCAGCCTCTGGCAACGAATGTTAGTAGCTGTGAGGGAAAGACATCCCTACAAGAGTGACCTGGCACCTAAAGTGAAAAGATGGAAAACTATTGAGGAAGGCATCCAGTATTTGAGAGAAACAGCTGTGGCGGAAATGCTGTATGATCCCACGATTGATCCTGAAGATCGGGACCATGATCCAGAGAAAGTAAGGAGTACACCTGAAATATGTCAGAAGCTTTCAAAAACAGCACCAGAAAGGTACGCCGGTACACTAGTGACAACATTCAACAGATATGAGGACCAAGACAGAAAAGCCCCAGTTTTGAACTGATTCTTACACTTCAAAACTTTGAACAAAAATTTCCGCCATCACGTGCTTCCATTTCAGCCATATCAAGGTTAGAAGGACAGATGGAAGACGTGTTAGAGAAAGTATCCCAACTGATTGATAGGGTTGAAAAGATTGCAGCTATCAGAAGCAAACGCCGTCCTGCTCGAGCAAATGATAGCATTAACTTCATGTCGCGCACGGCTCTGTGGAATTACTTACGTGAAAATGGAGAAGATATGAAGGAATGGCATCAAAAACCCACTCCTGCACTGCGAGCACAGGTGAGAGAATTACAACATAGACCAATGACCAGTGAAGTTGTTCCTGTCACTACAGGTAACAAATAGAGGGGCCCTGCCCTCAGCCAGAGGAGGGAGAGGGATAATAGAGTGTATTGGACTGTGTGGATTCGGTGGCCTGGCACATCAGAACCACAAAAATATGAGGCACTGGTGGATACTGGTGCACAGTGTACTCTAATACCTTCGAGTTATAAAGAGACAGAACTGATCTATATCTCTGGAGTGACTGGGGGCTCTCAGGAATTGTCTGTGCTGGAGGCAGAAATAAGCCTCACTGGTAAAGACTGGCAGAAGCATCCCATAGTGTCCGGACAGGGGGCTCCATGCATACTTGGTATAGACAATCTCAGAAGGGGGCACTTTAAGGATCCCAAGGGGTACCAATGGGCCTTTGGAATAGCTGCTGTGGACGCAATGTTAAGCAGCTGTCTGCTTTGCCTGGCCTGTCAGAAGATCCGTCTGTTGTGGGGTTGCTACAAGTGGAGGAGCAACAGGTACCAATTGCTACAAAAACGGTACACAGACGGCAGTACCGCACCAACAGGGATTCCTTGCTCCCCATTCATAATTTGATTCGTCAGCTAGAGAGACAGGGAGTGATCAGCAAAACACACTCACCTTTTAACAGCCCCATATGGCCGGTGCGTAAAGCCAGTGGAGAATGGAGGCTGACAGTAGATTACCGGGGCCTGAATGAAGTCACAGCCCCACTGAGTGCTGCTGTACCGGACATGTTACAACTCCAGTATGAACTGGAGTCAAAAGCAGCTAAGTGGTATGCCACCACTGACATTGCTAATGCCTTCTTTTCAATTCCTCTGGCCACAGAATGCAGGCCACAGTTTGCCTTCACCTGGAGGGGCGTCCAATACACCTGGAACCATTTGCCCCAGGGGTGGAAACACAGCCCAACCATTTGCCATGGGTTGATTAAATTTGCATTGGAGCAGGGTGGCGCTCCTGAGCATCTGCAATACATTGATGACATTGTTGTATGGGGCAATACAGCAGAGGAAGTCTTTGAGAAAGGAGAGCAGATTATCCAAATTCTCCTACGAGCTGGCTTTGCTATCAAGCGAAGCAAAGTGAAAGGGCCTGCACAGGAAATTCAATTCCTAGGTATAAAGAATAGAGACGCCCTTCTTTTCAACAAGAAAAGTATCCCACTCAAAGAGAGACGCCCTCCGATCCAACATGGATGCCCTGCAATCCATTAGAGACGCCCTTCAGATGGAGGGAGATGCCCTGCAATCCATTAGAGACGCCCTTCAGATGGAGGGAGATGCCCTGCAATCCATTAGAGACGCCCTTCAGATGGAGGGAGATGCCCTCCAATCCGAGAGAGTTGCCCTCCAATTTGAGACAGACGCCCTCCAGACCGAAGGAACCCTCTAATCAAAGAGAGATGCCCTCCAATCCGAGAGAGACACCGTCCAATCCGAGAGAGATGCCCTTCAATACAAGAGAGATGCTATCAGGTCCAGCATGGATGCCCTCCAATCCAAGAGAGCTGCCCTCCAATCCAAGAGAGATACCGAACAGTTCAACCTAGAAGCCATCCACTCAGAGTGAGACGCACTCCGGTCCACAATGCATGACCTGCAATCCAAGACAGACGCCCTTCAGATGGAGGGAGATGCCCTCCAATCTGAGAGATGCCCTCCAATCTGAGAGGGACGCCCTCCGACCCATCATGGACGCCCACCAATCCGAGAGAGATGCCCTCCAGTGCAACATAGATGCCCTCCAATCCGACAGATCCTCCCTGTAATCCGAGAGAGACTCCCTCTGGTCATCATGTACAACATCCTGTCCAACTTGGACTCCATCCGGTCCAACATGGACTCTCTATGGTCCAACATGGACGCCCTCCAATCTGAGAGAGACGCCCTCCGGTCCAACATGGACGCCCGCCAATCCGAGAGATACGCCTTCCAATTCAAGAGAGACGCCATACAATCCAAGAGAGATGCCCTACAATCGAACATGGATGCCATAAAAACAGAGAGAGACGCCCTCGAAAATGAGAGAGACACCCTCTGGTCCAGCATGGATGCCCTTCAATCCGAGGGAGAAACCCTCAAATCTGAGAGAGAAGCCCTCCATACTGAGGGAGATGCCCTCCAATCTGAGAGGGACGCCCTCCGGTCCAAATGGACGCCCTCCAAACCAAGGGAGAAGCCTTCCAATCTGAGAGAGATGCCCTCCAGACCGAGGGAGATGCCTTCCTATCTGAGAGCGATGCCCACCAATCCAAGAGGGAAGCTCTCCCATCGAACATGAACGTCCACCAAACCGAGAGAGACGCCCTCAAATCTGAGAGAGACGCCCTCCAGTGCAACATAGACGCCCTCCAATCCAAGAGAGACCCCGTCCAATCCGAGAGAGATGCCCTGCGGACCAACACAGACGCCATACGGTCCAACTTGGACGTCCTCCAAACCAAGAGACACACCCTCCAATACAAGAGAGACGCTATCAGGTCCAGCATAGATGCCCCCCGATCCAAGAGAGCTGCCCTCCAATCCAAGAGAGACGCCCAACGGTTCAACCTGGAAGCCATCCACTCAGAGTGAGACGCACTCCGGTCAAACATGGACGCCCTGCAATCCAAGAGAGATGTGCTTCAGATGGAGGGAGATGCCCTCCAATCTGAGAGGGACTCCCTCCAATATGAAAGGGACGCCCTCCGACACATCATGGACGCCCTCCAATCCGAGAGAGATGCCCTCCAGACCAAGGCAGATGCCCTCCAAATAGAGAGAGACGCCCTCCGGTTCCAATATGGACATCCTCCAATCCGAGAGAGATGCCCTCCAATCCGAGAGAGACGTCCTCCAGTGCAACATAGATGCCCTCCAATACAGGAGAGACGCCATCTAATAGGATAGAGATGCCCTCCGGTCCAACATGGACGCCCTCCGGAACAAGATGAATGCCCTCTAATCAAAGAAAGACGCCATCCAATCTGAGAGAGACGCCCTCCGTTCCAACATGGCTGCCCTCCGTTCCAACATGAACGCCCTCTAATCAAAGAGAGACGCAGTCCAAACCGAGAGTGATGCCTTCTAATCCTACATGGATGTCCTCAAAACTGAGAGTCGCATTCTGTTCCAACATGAACGCTTTCCAATAGTTGAGAGATGCTTTCCAATCCAAGAGAGACACCATCCAATCTGCGAGAGACTCCCACCGGTAAAACATGGATGCCCTCCAATCCGACAGATCCTCCCTGTAATCCTAGAGAGACTCCCTCTGGTCATCATGTACGACATCCTGTCCAGCATGGACTCCATCTGGTCCAATATGGACTCTCTATGGTCCAACATGGACGCCCTCCAATCTGAGAGAGACGCCCTCCGGTCCAACATGGACGCCCACCGGTCCACCATGAACGCCCTCTAATCTAAGAGACGTTGTCCAATCCGAGAGAGATGCCTTCTCATCATCCATGGATGCCCTCAAAATAGAGACTCGCCCTCCGGTCCAACATGGACGCTCTCCAATCCTAGAGAGATGCTCTCCAATCTGAGAGAGACGTCCTCCAGTGCAACATAGATGCCCTCCAATACAGGAGAGACGCCATCTAATAGGATAGAGACGCCCTCCGGTCCAACATGGACGCCCTCCGGAACAAGATGAACGCCCTCTAATCAAAGTGAGACGCCATCCAATCTGAGAGAGATGCTCTCTGATCCAACATAAACGCCCTCCGGAACAAGATGAATGCCCTCTAATCAAAGAGAGACCCTCTAATCCAAGAGAGACGCCCTCCGGTCCAACATGGATGCCCTGCAATCCATGTGAGATGCCCTTCAGACAGAGAGAGATGCCCTCCAATCCGAGTGATGCCTTCTAATCCTACATGGATGTCCTCAAAACTGAGAGTCGCCTTCCATTCCAACATGGACGCCCGCCAATCCGAGAGATATGCTCTCCATTTCGAGAGAGACGCCATACAATCCAAGAGAGATGCCCTACAATCGAACATGGATGCCATAAAACCAGGGAGAGACGCCCTCGAAAATGAGAGAGACACCCTCTGGTCCAGCATGGATGCCCTCCAATCCGAGGGAGAAGCCCTCCAATCTGAGAGAGAAGCCCCCCAGACTGAGGGAGATGCCTTCCAATCTGAGAGATGCCCTCCAATCTGAGAGGGATGCCCTCCAGTCCAACATGGATGCCCTCCAATCCGAGAGAGACGCCCTCCCATCCAAATGGACGTCCTCCAAACCGAGAGAGACGCCCTCCAGTGCAACGTAGATGCCCGACAATCCGAGAGGGACGCCCTACGGTCCAACATGGATGCCATAGAAACAGAGAGAGACGCCCTCCAATCCGAGAGAGAAACCCTCTGGTCCAGCATAGATGCCCTCCAATCCAAGAGAGCTGCCCTCCAATCCAGGAGAGACGCCCAACGGTTCAACATGGAAGCCATCCACTCAAACAGATATGCCCTTCATTCCAAAATGGACGCCCTCCAATCTGAGAAAGACTCCTTCCAATCCGAGATGCGCTCTCTAATCCAAGAGAGAAACAATCCAAAACGAGAGAGACACCCTCCGGTTCAACATGGACACCCTCCGGTCCAACATGAATGCCCTCTAATCTAAGAGAGACGCCGTCCAATCCGAGAGAGATGCCTTCTCGTTCAACAGGGATGCACTCAAAACGGAGACTCGCACTCCGGTCCAACATGGATGCTCTCCAAACCTAGAGAGATGCTCTCCAATCCGAGAGAGACACTCTCCAACCTGAGAGAGACGCCCTCCAGTCCAAAATGGAGGCCCTCCAAACCGAGAGAGACGCCCAACGGTTCAACATGGAAGCCATCCACTCAAACAGATACATAATCCAGTCCAAAATGGACGCCCTCCAATCTGAGAAAGACGCCATCCAATCCGAGATGCGCCCTCA
The DNA here is from genome assembly GCF_038088225.1 of Cyrtonyx montezumae. Taxonomy (NCBI): domain Eukaryota; kingdom Metazoa; phylum Chordata; class Aves; order Galliformes; family Odontophoridae; genus Cyrtonyx; species Cyrtonyx montezumae. Next base: position 34,080,333 of record NW_027072045.1, read on the forward strand.
AATCCAAGAGAGAAACCATCCAAAATGAGAGAGACACCCTCTAGTCCAAAATGGATGCCCTCCAATTTGAGAGAGACACCCTCCAATCCGAAAGAGATACCCTCCCGTCTGACATGAACCCCCTCCAGTTTGATAGAGAGACCCTCCCTTCCAACATGGATGCCCTCCAATCCGAAACAAATGCCCTCCGGTCCAACATGGATGACCTCCAATCTGAGAGAGATGCCCTCCATTGTGAAAGAGATGACTATCAATCCAAGAGAGAGACGCCCTCCTGTCCAATATGGACGCCCTCCCATCCGAGAGAGATGCACTTCAATTCTAAAGAGATGCCCTCCCATCTGACATGGCCCCCTCACGTCTGAGAGGGATGCCCTCCCATCGAACATGGACGTCCACCTATCTGAGAGAGATGCCCTCCAACCCGAGAGATATGCCCTCTGGTCCAACATGGACGCCTACAATCTGAGAGAGACACCCTCCAGTCAAACATGGACGCAGTCCAATCAGAGTGTGATGCCCTCCAATCCTAGAGAGACGCTATCCGGTCCAAAACTAACGCCCTCCAGTAATAAAATTAAACCCTCCGGTCCAGGAGAGACACCCTCCAGTCCAAGAGAGATGACCTCCAATCCAAGTGAGATGTCCTCCAGTTCAACATGGACGTTCACCAGTCCGAGAGAGATGCGCTCCTGTTCAAGATGGACGCCCTCCAATACAAGAGAGACACCCTACAAACCGAGATGGACACCCTCCAATCTGAGAGAAATGCCCTCTGGTCCAACATTGAAGCCCTCTGGTCCATCATGGACGCCCTCCAGTCCAATATGGACACCCTCTCGTCCAAAATGGACGCCCTCCAGTCTGAGAGTGACGCCCTCTGATCCGAGAGAGACTCCATCGTGTTTAACATTGTCACCGGTTTGTCGGACAGTTTGACCCGGTACCATGACAATTGAGGCAGGGGACCCACGGGCCCACACCCCGGGGAAGGGGAAGGGGGAAAAGGGAAAAAGGAGAAGGGAGATGGGCCCAAGAACAAAACAGCGGCAACGATCTGAGGAGGAAAGCTAATTTACTAAATAAGATATCAGAAAGGAAAATAACACAATATAATATAATATAATTGGAATTGAGGCAAATGAATCAAATAAAATGAGCAAGAGAGAGAGAGTGTCTGATAAACCGAAGGCCTTACGCTAACGCTGAAGGCGGACAGCTGCAACAAACACCCACTGCCGAGCTCGGTCCCGAAGGGAAGAGAGTCCCGTGACTGCAGACAGTTTTTATCTTTCCCTCTGGGCGGAAATATGTAAAAATGCAAAGCATCGCAAAGTCCTCTGGGGAATGTGGTTCTCTTCTGAGACAGGTACACCCAGAACTATTGACCCAGAGCTGGAGCATTAACTCCTTAACTCCCAATACACCACATGATGTTATGATGTGGAATATCAACAATACAACAAAAATCACAAAACCATAACATTCCACCCCTTATTCAACATCATTACATCATGCTTAGTATATATATATACATAAGGAAACAATGATTAACAAGCATTACATACAAACACATACAACATACATATATACGTATATACATATATACATAGTAATAGAATTACTGAGGGTGCTCTTCCCACATCAAATTCCCTTGAGGTACACATTGAACATCCTCATTCTTCTGCATCACCCACCAGGTAGACCCAGGTCCCTGAGCAAAAACAGTTCCACGGAGAGGTTTGCTCTATCCAGAAGCTGGAAGAACCCAAACCGCTTTTCCCAACATGTTCTTCACATGTACTACAGGGACCTTATCTCTCTCTACAGTAGGTAGAGATCTGGATTGGGCAAGACCATCGCAATTGATGGATCCTCGAGTGTTGACCAACCAGGTGGCTTCTGCCAAATGCTTCTCCCAGTGCTTAAATGTTCCGCCACACATTGCTTTCAATATTGTTTTTAACAACCCATTGTACCTTTCAATTTTACCAGAAGCTGGTGCATGATAGGGGATATGATAAATCCACTCAATGCCATGATCTTTGGCCCAAGTATTTACAAGTGAATTTTTGAAATGAGTTCCATTATCGGACTCAATTCTCTCTGGAGTGCCATGTCGCCATAGGACTTGTTTCTCGAGCCCTAAGATGGTGTTTCGGGCAGTAGCATGGGGTACTGCATATGTTTCAAGCCACCCAGTAGTTGCCTCTACCATGGTGAGCACATAAGGCTTACCACTGCGAGTTCGTGGCAAGGTGATATAATCAACCTGCCACGCCTCCCCATATTTATACTTTTGCCATCGCCCTTCCCCCCAAAGAGGTTTCATCCTCTTGGCTTGTTTAATTGTGGCGCATGTATCACAGTCATGGATAACCTGTACAATAGCATCCATAGTTAAGTCCACCCCTCGGTCTCTAGCCCACTTGTATGTTGCATCTCTTCCTTGATGGCCAGAGGTCTCATGGGCCCACCAAGCTAGAAATAATTCACTCTTGTGTTGCCAGTCCAAGTCTGCTTGGGCCACCTTAACTTTGGCAGCTCGATCTACCAGATGGTTATTTTGTTGTTCTTCAGTTGCCCGGCTCTTAGGAACATGAGTATCTACATGGCGCACCTTTACACCCATATTCTTTATTCGGGCAGCAATGTTTTTCCACAGTTCAGCAGCCCAAATAGGTTTACCCCTCCGTTGCCAACTATTTTGTTCCCACTGCTGTAACCACCCCCATAAAGCATTTGCCACCATCCATGAGTCAGTATAAAGATAAAGCACAGGCCACCTCTCTCATTCAGCAATATCTAAGGCCAGCTGGACAGCCTTTACCTCTGCAAACTGACTTGATTCTCTTTCTCCTTCAGTGGCCTCTGCAACTCGTCGTGTGGGGCTCCACACAGCAGATTTCCATCTGCGGTGCTTACCCACAATGCGACACAATCCATCTGTGAACAGGGCGTATCTCTTTTCATTGTCTGGTAGTTCATTATATGGTGGGGCTTCTTTAGCACGTGACACCTCCTCTGCTGGCGTTGTTCCAAACTTTTTACCTTCAGGCCAGTCCATGATCACCTCCAGGATTCCTGGATGGTTGAGGTTCCCCATCCGAGCTCGTTGTGTCCATTTACTCCAAGTGGCATCAGTAGCATGATGGGTAGAGGGAGCTGTCCCTTTGAACATCCAGCTCAGCACTGGCAGTCGAGGTGCCAGGAGGAGCAGCGTTTCAGTACCGATTACTTCGGAAGCAGTTCGAACCCCCTTGTACGTGGCTATGATCTCCTTCTCAATTGGAGTGTAGCGCTCCTCAGACCCCCTGTATGCCCGACTCCAGAATCCAAGGGGTCGGCCTCAGGTCTCTCCAGGAGCTCTTTGCCACAAACTCCAAGTGGGACCTTCCTTTCCAGCAGCAGTGTAGAGGATGTTCTTTACATCCTGTCCCGTCCGCACTGGCCCCAGGGCCACGGCACGGGCTATCTCCTGCTCAATTTGCTCAAAAGCCTGCTGCTGCTCAGGGCCCCACACAAAATCATTCTTCTTCCGCGTCACCCAATAGAGAGGGCTCACAATGAGACTGTAGTTTGGAACATGCATTCTCCAAAAGCCCACTACACCCAGAAAAGCTTGGAAAGAAAAGCTTGGATTGGAAAGCAGCTCTCTTGGATTGGAGGGCGTCTATGTTGCACTGGAGGGCGTCTCTCTCGGATTGGAGGGCGTGTCTCTCGGTTTGGAGGGCATCTCTCTCAGACTGGAGGGCATCTCCCTTAGTCTGGAGGACTTCTCTCTCAGATTGGAGGGCTGTTCCCTCGGTTTGGAGGGTGTCTCTCTTTGATTAGAGGGCGTTCATGTTGTTCCGAAGGGCGTCTATGTTGTACCAGAGGGCGTCTCTATCCTATTAGATGGCGTCTCTCCTGTATTGGAGGGCATCTATGTTGCACTGGAGGTCGTCTCTCTCGGATTGGAGGGCGTCTCTCTCGGTTTTGAGGACGACCATGTTGGAACCGGAGGGCGTCTCTCTGTTTGGAGGGCATCTGCCTTGGTCTGGAGGGCGTCTCTCTCGGATTGGAGGGCGTCCATAATGGGTCGGAGGGCGTCCCTCTCAGTTTGGAGGGCATCTCCCTCCATCTGAAGGGTGTCTCTCTTGGATTTCATGGCGTCCATGTTGGGCTGGAGTGCATCTCACTCTGAGTGGATGGCTTCCGTGTTGAAACGGAGGGCGTCTCTCTTGTATTGGAGGGCGTCCATGTTTGACCGGAGGGCGTCTCTTTCCTATTATATGGCATCTCTCCTGTATTGGAGGGCATCTATGTTTCACTGGAGGGCGTCTCTCTCAGTTTGGTGGACATCCATGTTGGACCGGAGGGCGTCTCTCTCGGATTGGATGGCATCTCCCTCGGTCTGGAGAGCGTTTCTCTCAAATTGGAGGGCATCCATGTTGGACAGGAGGGCGTCCCTCTCAGATTGGAGGGCAACTCACTCGGATTGGAGGGCATCTCCCTCCGTCTGAAGGGCGTCTCACATGGATTGCAGGGCATTCATGTTGGACTGGAGGGCGTCTCTTGGATTGGAGGGCAGCTCTCTTGGATTGGAGGGCATCCATGCTGGACCAGAGAGAGTATCTCTCGTTTTGGAGGGTGTCTCTCTCGGTTTCGAGGACGTCCGGATGGCGTCCGTGTTGGACCGGAGGGCGTCTCTATTCAAGATTGGATCTTCCGTCATCCTCATGCAACTTCGGTGTAGTAAAATCAACCCAAGTGTAAATGAGTACAATACTAACAGTCATGATTAGAATTTGGATACGTCTCTATTCATATTGGTTGGCGTCTCTCCTGGATTGGAGGGCGTCCATGTTGGACCCGAGGTTGTCCCTCTCGGATTGGAGGGCATCGCTCTCAACTTGGAAGGCATGTCCCTTGGTCTGGAAGGCATCTCTCTCAGATTGGATGGCATCCATTTTGGTCCAGACGGTGTCCCTCTCGGGTTGGAGGGCATCTCTTTCAGATTGGAGGGCATCTCCCTTGGAGTGGAGGGCATCCATGCTGGACCAGAGGGTGTCTCTCTCATATTGGAAGGGGTCTCTCTCTGTTTTTACGGCATCCATGTTGGACCGTAGTGCGTCTCTGTTGGATTGGATGGAGTCTCTCTCAGATTGGAGGGCGTATCTCTCGGATTGGCGGGCGTTCATGTTGGACCGGAGGGCATCTCTCTCAGATTGGAGGCGTCCATGTTGGACCAGAGGGCGTATGTCTTGGGTTGGAGGGCGCCTCTTTCTAATTGGAGGGCATCTCTACCCAATTGGAGGGCATCTATTTTGGACCGGATGGCATCTCTCTCGTATTTGTGGGCGTCTCTCTCGGATTGGAGTGCATGTCTCTCAGATTAGAGGGCATCTCTCTCGGATTGCAGGTCATCTCTCTCGGACAAGACGGCATCTCTCTAGGAAAAGAGGGCATACATGTTGGACCAGAGGGCGTCTCTCTTGTACTGGAGAATGTCAATGTTGGACCGGAGGACGTCTTTCTCGGATTGGAGGTCGTGTCTCTCGGTCCAGAGTGTGTCTCTCTCAGACCGGAGGGCATCAATTTTGGACCGGAGGGTGTCTTCCTTGGATTGGAGGGTGTCTCGCTCAGATTGGACTGCATCCAGATTGGACTGGAGGGTGTCTCTGTCGGATTGGAGGGCGTCTCTCTCAGATTGGAGGGCATCTCTCTAAGATTGTGGGGCGTCCCGCTCGGATTGGAGGTGTCCATGTTGGACCAGAGGACGTATGTCCCGGGTTGGAGGGCGTCTCTCTCAGATAGGAGGACGCCCCGCTCAGATTGGGAAGTGTTCATGTTGGATGGGAGGGTGTCTCTCTCAGACTGGAGGGGTTCCATGTCAGACAGGAGGGCATCTCTTTCGGATTAGAGGGCGTCTCTCTCGAATTGGAGTGCATCTCTGTCCAATTGGAGGGCATCCATGTTGGACCGGATGGCGTCTCTCTCGGACTGGAGCGCGTCTCTCTCAGATGGGAGGGCGTTCATATTGGACCAGAGGGCATCTCTCTCGGATTGGAGGGCATCTCTCTAAGACAAGAGGACGTCTCTCTCGGACTGGAGGGTGTCTCTCTTGGACTGGAGAACGTCCATATTGGACCAGAGGGCGTCTCTCAGATTGGAGGGCATATCTCTCAGATTGGAGGGCGTCCATGTTGGAACAGATGGCGTCTCTCTCGGATTCGATGGCGTCACTCTCGGATTGGATGGTGTCTCTTTTGGAATGGAAGTCATCCATGTTGGACCAGTGAACATCTCTCTCGGATTGGAGGGCATCCATGTTTAACCGGAGGGCATCTCTCTCGATTTGGAGGGCATCCTTGTTGGACCAGAGGACGTCTCTCTCAGATTGGAGGGCATCCATGCTGGACCAGAGAGCGTCTCTCTCAGTCTGGATTACATCTCTCTGTGTTTGGAGGGCATCCATGTTGAACCGAAGGGCGTCTCTCTCGGTTTGGATTGCATCTCTCTGTGTTTGGAGGGCATCCATGTTGGACCGCAGGGCGTCTCTCTCAGTTTGGAGGGCATCCATGTAAGACTAGAAGACGTCTCTCTCGGATTGGACGGCGTCTCTCTTGGAATAGAGGTCATTCATGTTGGACCAGACGGCGTCACTCTGAGATTGGAGGGCGTCTCTCTTTGATAAGAGGGCGTCCATGTTGGACCGGAGGGCATCTCTCTCTGATTGGAGGATATCCATGCTGGAACGGAGAGTGTCTCTCTCTGATTTGAGGGCGTTTCTCTCGGTTTGGAGGATGTCCACGTTGGACTGGAGGACGTCTCTCTCAGATTGGAGGATCGTTCATGTTGGACCATAGAGCATCCATGTTTGACCAGATGGAGTCCAAGTTGGACAGCATGTAGTCCATGATGGACCAGAGGGAGTCTCTATCTGATTGAAGGTCGTCTCTCTCGTATAGGAGGGCATCCATGTTCGACCTGAGGGAGTACTTCTTGAATTGGAGGCCATCCATGTTGGACCAGATGGCGCCTCTCTAGCATGGGAGGGCATCCCTCTCGGATTGCAGGGCATCCATGTTGTACCGGAGGGCGTCTCTCTTGGATTGGAGGGCATTGCCCTCGGATTGCAGAGCATCTCTCAAGGATAGGAGGGTATCCATATTGGACAGGAGGGCATCTCTCTCAAATTGGAGGGCATCTCTCTCGGATTGCAGGGCATCTCTCTAGGCTAGGAGGGTATCCATATTGAACCAGAAGGCGTGACTCTCGGATTGAACAGTGTTTCTTGGATTGGACTGCCTCTGTCTTTGATTAGAGCGCTTTCATGTTGGCCCGCAGGGCATCCATGTTGGACCGGAGGGAGCCTCTCTCAGATTGGTGGGCGTCACTCTCAGATTGGATGGCATCCACGTTGGTCTGGATGGTGTCAACGTTGGGCTACAGTGCATCTGTGTTGGACCGGATGGCATCCATTTTGGACCAGAAGGTATCCCTCTCGGATTGGAGGGCATCCATGTTGGACTGGAGGGCGCTTCTCTCAGATTGGAGGGTGTCTCTCTCTATTTGAAGGGCATCCATGCTGGACTGCAGGGCATCTCTCTAGGTTTGGAGAGCTTCCATGTTGGACCGGAGGGCATCTCTGTTGGTTTGGAGGGCATCGACGTAGGACTAGAAGGCATCTCTCTCGAATCGAACGGCATCTCTCTTGGATTAGAGGGCGTTCATGTTTGACAAGAGGGCATCTCTCTCTGATTGGAGGGCATCTCTCTTTGATTAGAGGGTGTTCATGTTGGACCAGAGGGCGTCCATGTTGGACCTAAGGGCGTCTCTCTCGGATTGGAGGGCGTCTCTCTCTGTTTGGAGGGCGTCCATGTAGGACCGGATGGCGTCTCTATCGGATTGGACGGCGTCTCCCTCTGTTTGGAGGGCGTCACTCTTGGATTGTTGGGTATCCATGTTGGACCTGACGGCGTCTCTCTTGGATTGGAGGCCGTCTCTATCTGATTGGAGGGCATCCATGATAGACCGGAAGGTGTCACTCTCGGATTGGAGGGCGTCACTCTTGGATTGGAGGGCGTCACTCTCGGATTGGTAGGCATCCATGTTGGACCAGAAGGCGTCTCTCTAGGATTGGAGGGCGTCTCTCTCTGATTGGAGGGCGTCACTTTTGGACCGGGTTGCATCTCTCTCGGATTGGTGGGCCTCTCTCTCGGATTGGACGGCGTCTCTCGAATTGGATGGCGTCCATGTTGGACTGGAGGGTATCTATCTCGGACTGGATGGCGTCACTCTCAGTTTGGAGGGCGTCACTCTCGGGATGGAGGGCATCTCTCTCGGATTAAAGGCATCTATGCTGGACCGCTGGGCGTTCACGTTAGATCGGATTGCATTCACGTTGGACTGGATTGAATCCACGTTGGACTATAGTGCGTCTATGTTGGACGAGACGGCATCCATTTTAGACCAGAGGGCATCCCTCTCAGATTGGAGGTCATCCATGTTTAACCGGAGGGCGTCTCTCTTGGTTTGGAGGCATCCATGTTGGACCGAAGGGCGTCTCTGTCGATTTGGAGGGCATCCTTGTTGGACCAGAGGATGTCTCACTCAGATTGGAGGGTGTCTCTCTCGGCTTGGAGAGCATCTCTCTAGGATTGGTAGGCATCCATGTTGGACCGAAGCGCTTCTCTCTCGATTTGGAGGGCATCCTTGTTTGACCAGCGGGCATCTCTGTCAGATTGGAGGGTGTCCCTCTCGGCTCGGATTGTGTCTCTCTCTGTTTGGTGGGCATCCGTGTTTGACCAGAGGGCGTCTCTTTAAGTTTGGAGAGCTTCCATGTGGGACCTGAGGGCATCTCCCTCAGTTTGCATGGCATCCATGTAAGACTAGAAGGCGTCTCTCTTGGATTGGACGGTGTCCCTCTTGGATTAGTGGGCATTCATTTTGGACAAGACGGCGTCACTCTCAGATTGGTGGGCGTTTCTCTAAGATTGGAAAGCATCCACGTTGGTCCGGATTGTGTCAACGTTGGACTACAGTGCATATGTTTTGGACCGGACGGCATCCATTTTGGACCAGAGGGCATCCCTCTCGGATTGGAGGGCATCCATGTTATACCGGAGGGTGTCTCTCTCTGATTGGAGGGCGTCTCTCTCGATTTGGAGGGCATCCTTGTTGGACCAGAGGACGTCTCTCTCAGATTGGAGGGCATCCATGCTGGATCAGAGAGCGTCTCTCTCAGTCTGGATTGCATCTCTCTGTGTTTGGAGGGCATCCATGTTGGACCGCAGGGCGTCTCTCTCAGTTTGGAGGGCATCCATGTAAGACTAGAAGACGTCACTCTCGGATTGGACGGCGTCTCTCTTGGATTAGAGGTCATTCATGTTGGACCTGAGGGCATCACTCTGAGATTGGAGGGCATCTCTCTTTGATTAGAGGGCGTCCATGTTGGTACCGAAGGGCGTCCATGTTGGACCGGAGGGCGTCTCTATTGGATCGGAGGGCGTCTCTCTCGGATTGGAGAGCTTCCATGTTGGACCGGAGGGCGATTCTCTCGGATTGGAGGGCGCCTCTCTCGGATTGGAGGGTGTCCATTTTGGACCAGATGATTTATCTCTCGAATTGGAGGGCGTCCCTCTTGGATTGGAGGGCATCCATGTTGGACCAGACGGCATATCTCTAGCATTGGAGGGTATCTATCTCTGATTGCAGAGCGTCAATTTTGGACTGGATGGCATCTCTTTATGATTGGTGGATATCTCTGTCGGATTGAAGCACATCCATGTTGGACCGGATTGCGTCTCCCTCCGATTGGCGGGCGTTTCTCTTGGATTGGAGGGCGTCTCTCTCTTTTAGAGGGCATCCATGTTGGACGGGAGAGCGTCTCTCTCGTATTGCATGGCGTCTCTCTCGGATTGGAGGGCGTCCATGTTACACCAGAGGGCGTCTCTCTTGGATTGGAAGGCATCTCACTCAAATTGGTATGCTTCCATGTTGGACCATAGGGTGTCTATCTCTCGGTTTGGATGACGTCCATGTTGGAGAGAAGGGCGTCTCTCTCGGATTGGAGGGCATCCATGTTGGATCAGATGGCATATCTCTAGGATTGGAGGGCATCTATCCCTGATTGCAGACCGTCAATTTTGGACTGGATGGCATCTATTTCCGATTGGTGGGTATCTCTCTCGGATTGAAGCACGTCCATGTTGGACTGGATTGCATCTCCCTCTGATTGGTGGGCGCTTCTCTCGGATTGGAGGACGTCTGTCTCTATTTGAAGGGCATCCATGCTGGACCGCAGGGCATCTCTCTAGGTTTGGAGAGCTTCCATGTTGGACCGGAGGGCGTCTCACTCAGTTTGGAGGGCATCCATGTAGGACTAGAAGGCATCTCTCTCAAATCGGACAGCATCTCTCTTGGATTAGAGGGCGTTCATGTTTGTCAAGAGGGCATCTCTCTGATTGGAGGGCGTCTCTCTTTGATTAGAGGGCTTTCATGTTGGACCTGAGGGCATTCATGCTGGACCTGAGGGCGTCTCTCTCGGATTGGAGGGCATCTCTCTCTGTTTGGAGGGTGTCCATGTAGGACCGGAGGGCGTCTCTATCGGATTGGACGGCGTCTCTCTTGGATTGGAGGGCATCACTCTCGGATTGGTGGGCATCCACGTTGGACCTGACTGCGTCTCTCTAGGATTGGAGGCCGTCTCTATATGATTGGAGGGCGTCCATGATGGACCAGAAGGCGTCTCTCTCGGATTGGAGGGCGTCACTTTTGGACCTGACGGCGTCTCTCTAGGATTGGAGGCCGTCTCTAACTGATTGGAGGGCGTCCATGATGGACCAGAAGGGCGTCTCTCTCGGATTGGAGGGCATCCATGTTGGATCAGATGGCATATCTCTAGGATTGGAGGGCGTCTATCTCTGATTGCAGACCATCAATTTTGGACTGGATGGCATCTATTTCCGATTGGTGGGTATCTCTCTCGGATTGAAGCACGTCCATGTTGGACTGGATTGCGTCTCCCTCTGATTGGTGGGCGCTTCTCTCGGATTGGAGGACGTCTGTCTCTATTTGAAGGGCATCCATGCTGGACCGCAGGGCATCTCTCTAGGTTTGGAGTGCTTCCATGTTGGACCGGAGGGCGTCTCTCTTGGATTGGAGGGCATCACTCTCGGATTGGTGGGCATCCATGTTGGACCTGACGGCGTCTCTCTAGGATTGGAGGCCGTCTCTAACTGATTGGAGGGCGTCCATGATGGACCAGAAGGCGTCTCTCTCAGATTGGAGGACGTCACTTTTGTACCGGGGTGCATCTCTCTCGGATTGGTGGGCGTCTCTCTCGCATTGGACGGCGTCTCTCGAATTGGATGGCGTCCATGTTGGACTGGAGGGTATCTATCTCGGACTGGATGGCGTCACTCTCAGTTTGGAGGGCGTCACTCTCGGGATGGAGGGCATATCTTTTGGATTAAAGGCATCTATGCTGGACTGCTGGGAGTTCACATTGGACCGGATTGCATCCACGTTGGACTTCAGTGCATCTATGTTGGATAAGGCGGCATCCATGTAAGAGCAGTGGGCATCCCTCTCAGATTGGAGGGCATCCATGTTTAACCGGAGGGCATCTCTCTTGGTTTGGAGGTCATCCATGTTGGACAGGAGGGCATCTCTCTCAGATTGGAGGGTGTCTCTCTCGATTTGGAGGGCATCCATGCTGGACCAGAGAGCGTCTCTCTCAGTCTGGATTGCATCTCTCTGTGTTTGGAGGGCATCCATGTTGGACCGCAGGGCGTCTCTCTCAGTTTGGAGGGCATCCATGTAAGACTAGAAGACGTCTCTCTCGGATTGGACGGCGTCTCTCTTGGATTAGAGTTCATTCATGTTGGACCAGACGGCGTCACTCTGAGATTGGAGGGCGTCTCTCTTTGATTAGAGGGCGTCCATGTTGGTACCGAAGGGCGTCCATGTTGGACCGGAGGGCGTCTCTATTGGATCGGAGGGCATCTCTCTCGGATTGGAGAGCTTCCATGTTGGACTGGAGGGCGATTCTCTCGGATTTGAGGGCGCCTCTCTCGCATTGGAGGGCATCCATTTTGGACCAGATGATTTATCTCTCGAATTGGAGGGCGTCCCTCTTGGATTGGAGGGCATCCATGTTGGTCCAGACGGCATATCTCTAGCATTGGAGGGCCTCTATCTCTGATTGCAGAGCCTCAATTTTGGACTGGATGGCATTTCTTTCAGATTGGTGGGTATCTCTGTCGGATTGAAGCACGTCCATGTTGGACCGGATTGCGTCTCCCTCCGATTGGCGGGCGTTTCTCTTGGATTGGAGGGCGTCTCTCTCTTTTAGAGGGCATCCATGTTGGACGGAAGAGCGTCTCTCTCGTATTGCATGGTGTCTCTCTCGGATTGGAGGGCGTCCATGTTACACCAGAGGGCGTCTCTCTTGGATTGGAAGGCATCTCACTCAAATTGGTATGCATCCATGTTGGACAATATAGTGTCTTTGTCTCAGTTCGGAAGACGTCCATGTTGGAGAGAAGGGCGTCTCTCTCGGATTGGAGGGCATCCATGTTGGATCAGATGGCATATCTCTAGGATTGGAGGGCATCTATCCCTGATTGCAGACCGTCAATTTTGGACTGGATGGCATCTATTTCCGATTGGTGGGTATCTCTCTTGGATTGAAGCACGTCCATGTTGGACTGGATTGCGTCTCCCTCTGATTGGTGGGCGCTTCTCTCGGATTGGAGGACGTCTGTCTCTATTTGAAGGGCATCCATGCTGGACCGCAGGGCATCTCTCTAGGTTTGGAGTGCTTCCATGTTGGACCGGAGGGCGTCTCACTCAGTTTGGAGGGCATCCATGTAGGACTAGAAGGCATCTCTCTCAAATCGGACGGCACCTCTCTTGGATTAGAGGGCGTTCATGTTTGTCAAGAGGGCATCTCTCTGATTGGAGGGCGTCTCTCTTTGATTAGAGGGCGTTCATGTTGGACCTGAGGGCGTTCATGTTGGACCTGAGGGCGTCTCTCTCGGATTGGAGGGCATCTCTCTCTGTTTGGAGGGTGTCCATGTAGGACCAGAGGGCGTCTCTATCGGATTGGACGGCGTCTCTCTTGGATTGGAGGGCATCACTCTCGGATTGGTGAGCATCCATGTTGGATCAGATGGCATATCTCTAGGATTGGAGGGCGTCTATCTCTGATTGCAGACCGTCAATTTTGGACTGGATGGCATCTATTTCCGATTGGTGGGTATCTCTCTCGGATTGAAGCACGTCCATGTTGGACTGGATTGCATCTCCCTCTGATTGGTGGGCGCTTCTCTCGGATTGGAGGACGTCTGTCTCTATTTGAAGGGCATCCATGCTGGACCGCAGGGCATCTCTCTAGGTTTGGAGAGCTTCCATGTTGGACCGGAGGGCGTCTCACTCAGTTTGGAGGGCATCCATGTAGGACTAGAAGGCATCTCTCTCAAATCGGACAGCATCTCTCTTGGATTAGAGGGCGTTCATGTTTGTCAAGAGGGCATCTCTCTGATTGGAGGGCGTCTCTCTTTGATTAGAGGGCTTTCATGTTGGACCTGAGGGCATTCATGCTGGACCTGAGGGCGTCTCTCTCGGATTGGAGGGCATCTCTCTCTGTTTGGAGGGTGTCCATGTAGGACCGGAGGGCGTCTCTATCGGATTGGACGGCGTCTCTCTTGGATTGGAGGGCATCACTCTCGGATTGGTGGGCATCCACGTTGGACCTGACTGTGTCTCTCTAGGATTGGAGGCCGTCTCTATATGATTGGAAGGCGTCCATGATGGACCAGAAGGCGTCTCTCTCGGATTGGAGGGCGTCACTTCTGGACCTGACGGCGTCTCTCTAGGATGGGAGGCCGTCTCTAACTGATTGGAGGGCGTCCATGATGGACCAGAAGGGCGTCTCTCTCGGATTGGAGGGCATCCATGTTGGATCAGATGGCATATCTCTAGGATTGGAGGGCGTCTATCTCTGATTGCAGACCATCAATTTTGGACTGGATGGCATCTATTTCCGATTGGTGGGTATCTCTCTCGGATTGAAGCACGTCCATGTTGGACTGGATTGCGTCTCCCTCTGATTGGTGGGCGCTTCTCTCGGATTGGAGGACGTCTGTCTCTATTTGAAGGGCATCCATGCTGGACCGCAGGGCATCTCTCTAGGTTTGGAGTGCTTCCATGTTGGACCGGAGGGCGTCTCTCTTGGATTGGAGGGCATCACTCTCGGATTGGTGGGCATCCATGTTGGACCTGACGGCGTCTCTCTAGGATTGGAGGCCGTCTCTAACTGATTGGAGGGCGTCCATGATGGACCAGAAGGCGTCTCTCTCGGATTGGAGGACGTCACTTTTGTACCGGGGTGCATCTCTCTCGGATTGGTGGGCGTCTCTCTCGCATTGGACGGCGTCTCTCGAATTGGATGGCATCCATGTTGGACTGGAGGGTATCTATCTCGGACTGGATGGCGTCACTCTCAGTTTGGAGGGCGTCACTCTCGGGATGGAGGGCATATCTTTTGGATTAAAGGCATCTATGCTGGACTGCTGGGAGTTCACATTGGAGCGGATTGCATCCACGTTGGACTTCAGTGCATCTATGTTGGATAAGGCGGCATCCATGTAAGAGCAGTGGGCATCCCTCTCAGATTGGAGGGCATCCATGTTTAACCGGAGGGCATCTCTCTTGGTTTGGAGGTCATCCATGTTGGACAGGAGGGCATCTCTCTCAGATTGGAGGGTGTCTCTCTCGATTTGGAGGGCATCCATGCTGGACCAGAGAGCGTCTCTCTCAGTCTGGATTGCATCTCTCTGTGTTTGGAGGGCATCCATGTTGGACCGCAGGGCGTCTCTCTCAGTTTGGAGGGCATCCATGTAAGACTAGAAGACGTCTCTCTCGGATTGGACGGCGTCTCTCTTGGATTAGAGTTCATTCATGTTGGACCAGACGGCGTCACTCTGAGATTGGAGGGCGTCTCTCTTTGATTAGAGGGCGTCCATGTTGGTACCGAAGGGCGTCCATGTTGGACCGGAGGGCGTCTCTCTTGGATCGGAGGGCATCTCTCTCGGATTGGAGAGCTTCCATGTTGGACTGGAGGGCGATTCTCTCGGATTTGAGGGCGCCTCTCTCGCATTGGAGGGCATCCATTTTGGACCAGATGATTTATCTCTCGAATTGGAGGGCGTCCCTCTTGGATTGGAGGGCATCCATGTTGGTCCAGACGGCATATCTCTAGCATTGGAGGGCCTCTATCTCTGATTGCAGAACGTCAATTTTGGACTGGATGGCATTTCTTTCAGATTGGTGGGTATCTCTGTCGGATTGAAGCACGTCCATGTTGGACCGGATTGCGTCTCCCTCCGATTGGCGGGCGTTTCTCTTGGATTGGAGGGCGTCTCTCTCTTTTAGAGGGCATCCATGTTGGACGGAAGAGCATCTCTCTCGTATTGCATGGTGTCTCTCTCGGATTGGAGGGCGTCCATGTTACACCAGAGGGCGTCTCTCTTGGATTGGAAGGCATCTCACTCAAATTGGTATGCATCCATGTTGGACAATATAGTGTCTTTGTCTCAGTTCAGAAGACGTCCATGTTGGAGAGAAGGGCGTCTCTCTCGGATTGGAGGGCATCCATGTTGGATCAGATGGCATATCTCTAGGATTGGAGGGCATCTATCTCTGATTGCAGACCGTCAATTTTGGACTGGATGGCATCTATTTCCGATTGGTGGGTATCTCTCTTGGATTGAAGCACGTCCATGTTGGACTGGATTGCGTCTCCCTCTGATTGGTGGGCGCTTCTCTCGGATTGGAGGACGTCTGTCTCTATTTGAAGGGCATCCATGCTGGACCGCAGGGCATCTCTCTAGGTTTGGAGTGCTTCCATGTTGGACCGGAGGGCGTCTCACTCAGTTTGGAGGGCATCCATGTAGGACTAGAAGGCATCTCTCTCAAATCGGACGGCACCTCTCTTGGATTAGAGGGCGTTCATGTTTGTCAAGAGGGCATCTCTCTGATTGGAGGGCGTCTCTCTTTGATTAGAGGGCGTTCATGTTGGACCTGAGGGCGTTCATGTTGGACCTGAGGGCGTCTCTCTCGGATTGGAGGGCATCTCTCTCTGTTTGGAGGGTGTCCATGTAGGACCGGAGGGCGTCTCTATCGGATTGGACGGCGTCTCTCTTGGATTGGAGGGCATCACTCTCGGATTGGTGGGCATCCATGTTGGATCAGATGGCATATCTCTAGGATTGGAGGGCGTCTATCTCTGATTGCAGACCGTCAATTTTGGACTGGATGGCATCTATTTCCGATTGGTGGGTATCTCTCTCGGATTGAAGCACGTCCATGTTGGACTGGATTGCGTCTCCCTCTGATTGGTGGGCGCTTCGCTTGGATTGGAGGACGTCTGTCTCTATTTGAAGGGCATCCATGCTGGACCGCAGGGCATCTCTCTAAGGTTTGGAGTGCTTCCATGTTGGACCGGAGGGCGTCTCTCTTGGATTGGAGGGCGTCTCTAACTGATTGGAGGGCGTCCATGATGGACCAGAAGGCGTCACTCTCAGATTGGAGGGCGTCACTTTTGTAACGAGGTGCATCTCTCTCGGATTGGTGGGCGTCTCTCTCGGATTGGATGGCGTCTCTCGAATTGGATGGCGTCCATGTTGGACTGGAGGGTATCTATCTCGGACTGGATGGCGTCACTCTCAGTTTGGAGGGCGTCACTCTCAGGATGGAGGGCATATCTTTTGGATTAAAGGCATCTATGGTGGACTGCTGGGAGTTCACGTTGGACCGGATTGCATCCACGTTGGACTTCAGTGCATCTATGTTGGATAAGACGGCATCCATGTAAGAGCAGTGGGCATCCCTCTCAGATTGGAGGGCATCCATGTTTAACCGGAGGGCATCTCTCTTGGTTTGGAGGTCATCCATGTTGGACAGGAGGGCATCTCTCTCAGATTGGAGGGTGTCTCTCTCGATTTGGAGGGCATCCTTTTTGGACCAGAGGATGTCTCTCTCAGATTGGAGGGCATCCATGCTGGACCAGAGAGCGTCTCTCTCAGTCTGGATTGCATCTCTCTGTGTTTGGAGGGCATCCATGTTGGACCGCAGGGCGTCTCTCTCAGTTTGGAGGGCATCCATGTAAGACTAGAAGACGTCTCTCTCGGATTGGACGGCGTCTCTCTTGGATTAGATGTCATTCATGTTGGACCAGACGGCGTCACTCTGAGATTGGAGGGCGTCTCTCTTTGATTAGAGGGCATCCATGTTGGACCGAAGGGCGTCCGTGTTGGACCGGAGGGCGTCTCTCTTGGATAGGAAAGCGTCTCTCTCAGATTGCAGACCTTCCATGTTGGACCGGAGGGCGATTCTCTTGGATTGGAGGGCGCCTCTCTCGCATTGGAGGGCATCCATTTTGGACCAGATAATTTATCTCTCGAATTGGAGGGCGTCCCTCTTGGATTGGTGGGCATCTCTCTCTATTTGCAGGGCGTCCTTGTTGGAGTAGAGGTCGTCTCTCTCGCGGATTGGTGGGCGTTTCTCTCGGATTGGAGCGTGTCCGTGTTGGACCGGTTGGCATCTCACTAGGGTTGGCGGGCATCACTCTCGAATTGGAGGGCGTCCATGTTGGACCAGAGGGCATCTCTCTCTGATTGGAGGATATCCATGCTGGAACGGAGAGTGTCTCTCTCTGATTTGAGGGCGTTTCTCTCGGTTTGGAGGATGTCCACGTTGGACTGGAGGACGTCTCTCTCAGATTGGAGGATCGTTCATGTTGGACCATAGAGCATCCATGTTTGACCAGATGGAGTCCAAGTTGGACAGCATGTAGTCCATGATGGACCAGAGGGAGTCTCTATCTGATTGAAGGTCGTCTCTCTCGTATAGGAGGGCATCCATGTTCGACCTGAGGGAGTACTTCTTGAATTGGAGGCCATCCATGTTGGACCAGATGGCGCCTCTCTAGCATGGGAGGGCATCCCTCTCGGATTGCAGGGCATCCATGTTGTACCGGAGGGCGTCTCTCTTGGATTGGAGGGCATTGCCCTCGGATTGCAGAGCATCTCTCAAGGATAGGAGGGTATCCATATTGGACAGGAGGGCATCTCTCTCAAATTGGAGGGCATCTCTCTCGGATTGCAGGGCATCTCTCTAGGCTAGGAGGGTATCCATATTGAACCAGAAGGCGTGACTCTCGGATTGAACAGTGTTTCTTGGATTGGACTGCCTCTGTCTTTGATTAGAGCGCTTTCATGTTGGCCCGCAGGGCATCCATGTTGGACCGGAGGGAGCCTCTCTCAGATTGGTGGGCGTCACTCTCAGATTGGATGGCATCCACGTTGGTCTGGATGGTGTCAACGTTGGGCTACAGTGCGTCTGTGTTGGACCGGATGGCATCCATTTTGGACCAGAAGGTATCCCTCTCGGATTGGAGGGCATCCATGTTGGATAGGAGGGTGTCTCTCTCAGATTGCAGGGTGTCTCTCTCAGATTGGAGAGCATCTCTCTAGGATTTGAGGGCATCCACGTTGGACTAGAGGGCGCTTCTCTCAGATTGGAGGGTGTCTCTCTCTATTTGAAGGGCATCCATGCTGGACTGCAGGGCATCTCTCTAGGTTTGGAGAGCTTCCATGTTGGACCGGAGGGCATCTCTGTCGGTTTGGAGGGCATCGATGTAGGACTAGAAGGCATCTCTCTCGAATCGGACGGCATATCTCTTGGATTAGAGGGCGTTCATGTTTGACAAGAGGGCGTCTCTCACTGATTGGAGGGCGTCTCTCTTTGATGAGAGGGCGTTCATGTTGGACCTGAGGGCGTCCATGTTGGTCCTAAGGGTGTCTCTCTCGGATTGGAGGCCGTCTCTATCTGACTGGAGGGCATCCATGATGGACCGGAAGGTGTCACTCTCGGATTGGACGGCATCTCTCTTTGATTAGAGGGCTTTCATTTTAGCCCGCAGGGCGTCCGTGTTGGACTGGAGGGTGTCTCTCTCAGATTGGTGGGCGTCACTTTCAGATTGGAAGGCATCCACGTTGGTCCGGATGGTGTCAACGTTGGACTACAGTGTGTCTGTGTTGGACCGGACATCATCCATTTTGGACCAGAGGGCATCCCTCTCCGATTGGAGGGCATCCATGTTATACAGGAGGGCTTCTCTCTCTGTTTGGAGGGTATCTATGTAGGACCGGAGGGCGTCTCTATCGGATTGGACGTCGTCTCTCTTGGATTGGAGGGCATCACTCTCGGATTGGTGGGCATCCATGTTGGACCTGACGGCATCTCTCTAGGATTGGAGGCCGTCTCTCTCTGATTGGAGGGCGTCACTTTTGTACCGGGGTGCATCTCTCTCGGATTGGTGGGCGTCTCTCTCGGATTGGACGGCGTCTCTCGAATTGGATGGCGTCCATGTTGGACTGGAGGGTATCTATCTCGGACTGGATGGCGTCACTCTCAGTTTGGAGGGCGTCACTCTCGGGATGGAGGGCATATCTTTTGGATTAAAGGCATCTATGGTGGACTGCTGGGAGTTCACATTGGACTGGATTGCATCCACGTTGGACTTCAGTGCGTCTATGTTGGATAAGACGGCATCCATGTAAGAGCAGTGGGCATCCCTCTCCGATTGGAGGGCATCCATGTTTAACCGGAGGGCATCTCTCTCGGTTTGGAGGTCATCCTTGTTTGACCAGAGGACGTCTCTCTCAGATTGGAGGGCATCCATGCTGGACCAGAGAGCGTCTCTCTCAGTTTGGATTGCATCTCTCTGTGTTTGGAGGGCATCCATTCTGGACCAGAGTGCGTCTCTCTCAGTTTGGATTGCATCTCTCTGTGTTTGGAGGGCATCCATGTTGACAGCAGGGCGTCTCTCTCAGTTTGGAGGGCATCCATGTAAGACTAGAAGACGTCTCTCTCGGATTGGACGGCGTCTCTCTTGGATTAGATGTCATTCATGTTGGACCAGACGGCATCACTCTGAGATTGGAGGGCGTCTGTCTTTGATTAGCGGGCGTCCATGTTGGACGGGAGGGCGTCCAGGTTGGACCGGAGGGCGTCTCTCTTGGATCGGAGGGCGTCTCTCTTGGATTGCAGACCTTCCATGTTGGACCGGAGAGCGATTCTCTTGGATTGGAGAGCGCCTCTCTCGGTTTGGAGGTCATCCTTGTTTGACCAGAGGACGTCTCTCTCAGATTGGAGGGCATCCATGCTGGACCAGAGAGCGTCTCTCTCAGTCTGGATTGCATCTCTCTGTGTTTGGAGGGCATCCATTCTGGACCAGAGTGCGTCTCTCTCAGTTTGGATTGCATCTCTCTGTGTTTGGAGGGCATCCATGTTGGACCGCAGGGCATCTCTCTCAGTTTGGAGGGCATCCATGTAAGACTAGAAGACGTCTCTCTCGGATTGGACGGCGTCTCTCTTGGATTAGATGTCATTCATGTTGGACCAGACGGCGTCACTCTGAGATTGGAGGGCGTCTGTCTTTGATTAGCGGGCGTCCATGTTGGACGGGAGGGCGTCCAGGTTGGACCGGAGGGCGTCTCTCTTGGATCGGAGGGCGTCTCTCTTGGATTGCAGACCTTCCATGTTGGACCGGAGAGCGATTCTCTTGGATTGGAGAGCGCCTCTCTCGGATTGGAGGGCATCCATTTTTGACCAGATGATTTCTCTCTCGAATTGGAGGGCATCCCTCTTGGATTGGAGGGCATCCATGTTGGACCAGACGGCATATCTCTCTGATTGGAGGGCGTCTATCTGTGATTGCAGAGCATAAATTTTGGACTGGATGGCATCTATTTCCGATTGGTGGGTATCTCTCTCAGATTGAAGCACGTCCATGTTGGACTGGATTGCGTCTCCCTCTGATTGGTGGGCGCTTCTCTCGGATTGGAGGACGTCTGTCTCTATTTGAAGGGCATCCATGCTGGACCGCAGGGCATCTCTCTAGGTTTGGAGTGCTTCCATGTTGGACCGGAGGGCGTCTCTCTTGGATTGGAGGGCATCACTCTCGGATTGGTGGGCATCCATGTTGGACCTGACGGCGTCTCTCTTGGATTGGAGGCCGTCTCTAACTGATTGGAGAATGTCCATGATGGACCAGAGGGCGTCTCTCTCGGATTGGAGGGCGTCACTTTTGTACCGGGGTGCATCTCTCTCGGATTGGTGGGCGTCTCTCGCGCATTGGATGGCGTCTCTCTCGAATTGGATGGTGTCCATGTTGGACTGGAGGGCATCTCTCTCGGACTGGATGGCGTCACTCTCAGTTTGGAGGGCATCACTCTCGCGATGGAGGGCATCTCTCTCGGATTAAAGGCATCTATGCTGGACTGCTGGGCGTTCACGTTGGACCGGATTGCATTCACGTTGGACTGGATTGAATCCATGTTGGACTACATTGTGTCTATGTTGGACGAGTCGGCATCCATTTTAGACCAGACGGCATCCCTCTCAGAATGGAGGGCATCCATTTTGGAGCGAAGAGCGTCTCTCTCGATTTTGAGGGCATCTTTGTTGGACCAGAGAGCGTCTCTCTCAGTCTGGATTGCATCTCTCTCGGTTTGGAGGGCATCCATGTAGGACTAGAAGGCGTCTCTCTCGGATTGGAGGGCGTCTCTCTTTGATTACAGGGCGTCCATGTTGGACCGGATGGTGTCTCTCTTGGATCGGAGGGCATCTCTCTTTGATTAGAGGGCGTCCATGTTGGACCGGATGGTGTCTATCTTGGATTGGAGGGCATCTCTCTCGGATTGGAGAGCTTCCATGTTGGACCGGAGGGCGATTCTCTCGGATTGGAGGGCGCCTCTCTCGGATTGGAGGGTGTCCATTTTGGACCAGATGATTTCTCTCTCGAATTGGAGGGCGTCCCTCTTGGATTGGAGGGCATACATGTTAAACCAGACAGCATATCTCTAGCATTGGAGAGCGTCTATCTCTGATTGCAGAACGTCAATTTTGGACTGGATGGCATCTCTTTCAGATTGGTGGGTATCTCTGTCGGATTGAAGCACGTCCATGTTGGACCGGATTGCGTCTCCCTCCGATTGGCGGGCGTTTCTCTTGGATTGGAGGGCGTCTCTCTCTTTTAGAGGGCATCCATGTTGGACGGGAGAGCGTCTCTCTCGTATTGCATGGCGTCTCTCTCGGATTTGAAGGCATCTAACTCAAATTGGTGTGCGTCCATGTTGGACCATAGGGTGTCTCTCTCTCAGTTTGGACGACGTCCATGTTGGAGAGAAGGGCGTCTCTCTCGGATTGGAGGGCATCCATGTTGGATCAGATGGCATATCTCTAGGATTGGAGGGCGTCTATCTCTGATTGCAGACCGTCAATTTTGGACTGGATGGCATCTATTTCCGATTGGTGGGTATCTCTATCGGATTGAAGCACGTCCATGTTGGACTGGATTGCGTCTCCCTCTGATTGGTGGGCGCTTCTCTCGGATTGGAGGACGTCTGTCTCTATTTGAAAGGCATCCATGCTGGACCGCAGGGCATCTCTCTAGGTTTGGAGTGCTTCCATGTTGGACCGGAGGGCGTCTCTCTTGGATTGGAGGGCATCACTCTCGGATTGGTGGGCATCCATGTTGGACCTGACGGCGTCTCTCTAGGATTGGAGGCTGTCTCTAACTGATTGGAGGGCGTCCATGATGGACCAGAAGGCGTCTCTCTCGGATTGGAGGGGGTCACTTTTGGACCTGACGGCGTCTCTCTAGGATTGGAGGCCGTCTCTAACTGATTGGAGGGCGTCCATGATGGACCAGAAGGGCGTCTCTCTCGGATTGGAGGGCATCCATGTTGGATCAGATGGCATATCTCTAGGATTGGAGGGCATCTATCTCTGATTGCAGACCGTCAATTTTGGACTGGATGGCATCTATTTCCGATTGGTGGGTATCTCTCTCGGATTGAAGCACGTCCATGTTGGACTGGATTGCGTCTCCCTCTGATTGGTGGGCGCTTCTCTCGGATTGGAGGACGTCTGTATCTATTTGAAGGGCATCCATGCTGGACCGCAGGGCATCTCTCTAGGTTTGGAGTGCTTCCATGTTGGACCGGAAGGCGTCTCTCTTGGATTGAAGGGCATCACTCTCGGATTGGTGGGCATCCATGTTGGACCTGACAGCGTCTCTCTAGGATTGGAGGCTGTCAGCGGTTTGCGGGACAGTTTGACCCGGTACCGTGACAATTGAGGCAGGGGACCCACGGGCCCACACCCCGGGGAAGGGGGAGGGGGGAAAAAAGGGAAAAAGGAGAAGGGAGATGGGCCTAGGAACAAAACAGCGGCAACGATCTGAGGAGGAAAGCTAATTTACTAAATAAGATATCAGAAAGGAAAATAATATAATATAATTGGAATTGAGGCAAATGAATCAAATAAAATGAGCAAGAGAGAGAGTGTCCGATAAACCGAAGGCCTTACGCTAACGCTGAAGGCGGACGGCTGCAACAAACACCCACTGCCGAGCTCGGTCCCGAAGGGAAGAGAGAGTCCCGTGACTGCAGACAGTTTTTATCTTTCCCTCTGAGCGTAAACACGTAAGAACGCAAAGCATCGCAAAGTCCTCTGGGGAATGTAGTTCTTCTTCTCTTCTGAGACAGGCATACCTGGAACTATCGATGATCCACGGAGCTGGAACATTAACTCTTTAACTCTAAATGCACTACATGATGTTATGATGTGGAATATCAGTACCAAAAATCATAAAACCATGACAGAGGCCATCTCTATCTGATTGGACGGCATCCATGATGGACCGGAAGGCGTCTCTCTAGTATTGGAGGTTGTCTCTCTCTGATTGGAGGGTGTCACTTTTGGACCGGGGTGCATCTCTCTCGGATTGGTGGGCATCTCTCTCGGATTGGACGGCGTCTCTCTCGAATTGCATGGCATTCATGTTGGACTAGAGGGCATCTCTCTCAGACTGGATTGCATCACACTCAGTTCGGAGGGCATCACTCTCGGGATGGAGGGCATCTCTCTCGGATTAAAGGCATCTATGCTGGACTGCTGGGCGTTCACGTTGGACTGGATTGCATCCACGTTTGACTAAAGTGCGTCTATGTTGAACGAGACGACATCCATTTTAGAGCAGAGGGCATCCCTCTCAGATTGGAGGGCATCCATTTTTAACCGGAGGGCATCTCTCGGTTTGGAGCGCATCCATGTTTGATCTGAGAGCGTCTCTCTCGATTTGGAGGACATCCAAGTTATATCGGAGGGCGTCTCTCTCAAATTGGAGGGTGTCTCTCTCGGCTTGGAGTGCATCTCCCTAGGATTGGAGGGCGTGTCACCCTTATTGGAGGGCATCCATGTTGGACCGGAGGGCATCTCTCTCGGATTGGAGGGAATCCATGCTGGAACTGAAGGCGTCTCTACCCTATTGGATGGCGTCTCGGATTGGAGGGCGTCTCGCTCAGATTGAAGGGAGTCCATGTTGGACCGGAGGGCATCTCTATCATTTTGGATGGCTTCTCTCTCAGATTGGAGGGCATTCATTTTGGACTGGAGGGCATCTCTCTTTAACTGGATGTCTTGCATGATGAACCGGCAAGCATCCCTCTTGGATTGAAGGGCATCCCTCTTGAATTTGATGGCATCCATGTTGGATCGGAGTGCATCTCTGTCGGATTGGAGGGCGCCAGTTTCAGATTGGAGGTTGTCTATGTTGGACCAGACAATTTCTCTCTCGAATTAGAGTGAGTCCCTCTAGAATATGAGGCCATCCATGTTGGACCAAATAGCGTCTGTCTAGGATTGCTGGGTGTCTCTCTCTCATTGGAGGGCGTCAGTTTTGGACCGGGGTGCATCTCTCTCGGTTTGGTGGGCGCTTCTCTCGGATTGGAGGGCATCTCTCTCTATTTGAAGGGCATCCATGCTGGACCGCAGGGCATCTCTCTAGGTTTGGAGAGCTTCCATGTTGGACCGGTGGGCATCTCTCTTGGTTTGGAGGGCATCGATGTAGGACTAGAAGGCATCCCTCTCGAATCGGATGGCATCTCTCTTGGATTAGAGGGCGTTCATGTTTGACAAGAGGGCATCTCTCTGTGATTGAAGGGCGTCTCTCTTATGATTAGAGGGCGTCCATGTTGGACCTCAGAGCGTCTCTCTCAGATTGGAGGGCGTCTCTCTTGGATTGGAGGGCGTCACTCTCGGATTGTTGGGCATCCATGTTGGACCTGACGGTGTCTCTCTCGGATAGGAGGGCATCACTCTCGGATTGGTAGGCATCCATGTTGGACCAGAAGGCGTCTCTCTAGGACTGGAGGGTGTCTCTCTCTGATTCGAGGGCGTCACTCTTGGACCGGGGTGCCTCTCTCTCGGATTGGTGGGCGTCTCTCTCGGATTGGACGGCATCTCTCTCGAATTGGATGCCGTCCATGTTAGACTGGAGGGCATCTCTCACAGACTGGATGGCATCACTCTCAGTTTGGAGGGCGTCACTCTCGAGATGGAGGGCATCTCTCTCAGATTAAAGGCATCTATTCTGGACTGCTGGGCATTCACGATGGACCGGATTGCAGCCACGTTGGACTACAGTGCGTCTATGTTGGACGAGACAGCATCCATTTTAGGCCAGAGGGCATCCATGTTTAACCGGTGGGCGTCTCTCTCGTTTCGGAGGGCATCCATGTTGGACCGAATAACGTCTCTCTCGATTTGGAGGGCATCCTTGTTGGACCAGAATGCGTCTCTCTCAGTCTGGATTCCATCTCTCTCTGTTTGGAGGGTATCCATGTTGGACCGGAGGGCGTCTCTCTCGGATTGGACGGCGTCTCTCTTGGATTGGACGGCGTCACGTTGGGATTGGTGGGCATCCATGTTGGACCTGTCGGCGTCTCTCTAGGATTGGAGGCCTTCTCTATTTGATTGGAGGGCGTACATGATGGACCAGAAGGCGTCTCTCTAGGATTGGAGGGTGTCTCTCTCTGATTGGAGGGCGTCACTTTTGGACCGGGGTGCATCTCTCTTGGATTGGTGGGCGTCTCTCTCGCATTGGACGGCGTCTCTCTCGAATTGGATGGCGTCCATGTTGGACTGGAGGGCATCTCTCACAGACTGGTTGGCTTCACTCTCAGTTTGGAGGGCGTCACTCTCAGGATGGAGGGCATCTCTCTCAGATTAAAGGCATCTATGCTGGACTGCTGGGCATTCACGTTGGACCAGATTGCATCCACGTTGGACTACCGTGCGTCTATGTTGGACGAGACGGCATCCATTTTATACCTGAGGGCATCCCTCTCATATTGGAGGGCATCCATGTTATACCGGAGGGCGTCTCTCTCGGTTTGGAGGGCATCCATGTTGGACCGAAGGGCGTCTCTCTCGATTTGGAGGGCATCCTTGTTGGACCAGAGAGCGTCTCTCTCGGTTTGGAGGGCATCCATGTAAGACTAGAAGGCGTCTCTCTCGGATTGGACAGCGGCTCTCTTGGATTAGAGGGCATTCATGTTGGACTGGACGGTGTCCATGTTGGACCAGAGGGTGTCTCTCTTGGATCGGAGGGTGTCTCTCTCGGATTGGAGAGCTTCCATGTTGGACTGGAAGGCGATTCTCTCAGATTGGAGGGCGCCTCTCTCGGATTGCAGGGCATCCATGTTGGTCCAGATGATTTCTCTCTCGAATTGGATGGCGTCCCTCTCAGATTGGAGGGCATCCATGTTCGACCAGACGGCATATCTCTAGCATTGGAGGGCGTCTATCTCTGATTGCAGAGCGTCAGTTTTGGACTGGATGGCATCTCTTTCGGATTGGTGGGTATCTCTGTCGGATTGAAGCACGTCCATGTTGGACTGGATTGCGTCTCCCTCCGATTGGCGGGCGTTTCTCTTGGATTGGAGGGCGTCTCTCTCTTTTAGAGGGCATCCATTTTGGACGGGAGGGCGTCTCTCTCGGATTGCATGGCGTCTCTCTCGGCTTGGAGGGCGTCCATGTTACACCAGAGGGCGTCTCTCTTGGATTGGAAGGCATCTCACTCAAATTGGTGTGCGTCCATGTTGGACCATAGGGTGTCTCTCTCTTGGTTTGGACGACGTCCATGTTGGAGAGAAGGGCGTCTCTCTCGGATTGGAGGGTGTCTCTCTCGGATTGGAGAGCATCTCTCTAGGATTGGAGGGCATCCATGTTGGACTGGAGGGCACTTCTCTCAGACTGGAGGGCGTCTGTCTCTATTTGACGGGCATCCATGCTGGACCGCAGGGCATCTCTCTAGGTTTGGAGAGCTTCCATGTTGGACTGGAGGGCGTCTCTCTTGGTTTGGAGGGCATCAATGTAGGACTAGAAGGCATCTTTCTCGAATCGGTCGGCATCTCTCTTGGATTAGAGGGCGTTCATGTTTGACAAGAGGGCATCTCTCTGTGATTGGAGAGCGTCTCTCTTGGATTGGAGGGCGTCACTCTCGTATTGGTGGGCATCCATGTTGGATCTGACAGCGTCTCTCTAGGATTGGAGGCCGTCTCTATCTGATTGGAGGGCGTCCATGATGGACCTGACGGCGTCTCTCTAGGATTGGAGGCCGTCTCTAACTGATTGGAGGGCGTCACTTTTGGACCGGGGTGCATCTCTCTGGGATAGGTGGGCGTCTCTCTCATATTGGACGGCGTTTCTCTCGAATTGGATGGCGTCCATGTTGGACTGGAGGGCATCTCTCACAGACTGGTTGGCTTCACTCTCAGTTTGGAGGGCGTCACTCTCAGGATGGAGGGCATCTCTCTCAGATTAAAGGCATCTATGCTGGACTGCTGGGCATTCACGTTGGACCAGATTGCATCCACGTTGGACTACCGTGCGTCTATGTTGGACGAGACGGCATCCATTTTATACCTGAGGGCATCCCTCTCATATTGGAGGGCATCCATGTTATACCGGAGGGCGTCTCTCTCGGTTTGGAGGGCATCCATGTTGGACCGAAGGGCGTCTCTCTCGATTTGGAGGGCATCCTTGTTGGACCAGAGAGCGTCTCTCTCGGTTTGGAGGGCATCCATGTAAGACTAGAAGGCGTCTCTCTCGGATTGGACAGCGGCTCTCTTGGATTAGAGGGCATTCATGTTGGACTGGACGGTGTCCATGTTGGACCAGAGGGTGTCTCTCTTGGATCGGAGGGTGTCTCTCTCGGATTGGAGAGCTTCCATGTTGGACTGGAAGGCGATTCTCTCAGATTGGAGGGCGCCTCTCTCAGATTGCAGGGCATCCATGTTGGTCCAGATGATTTCTCTCTCGAATTGGATGGCGTCCCTCTCAGATTGGAGGGCATCCATGTTCGACCAGACGGCATATCTCTAGCATTGGAGGGCGTCTATCTCTGATTGCAGAGCGTCAGTTTTGGACTGGATGGCATCTCTTTCGGATTGGTGGGTATCTCTGTCGGATTGAAGCACGTCCATGTTGGACTGGATTGCGTCTCCCTCCGATTGGCGGGCGTTTCTCTTGGATTGGAGGGCGTCTCTCTCTTTTAGAGAGCATCCATTTTGGACGGGAGGGCGTCTCTCTCGGATTGCATGGCGTCTCTCTCGGCTTGGAGGGCGTCCATGTTACACCAGAGGGCGTCTCTCTTGGATTGGAAGGCATCTCACTCAAATTGGTGTGCGTCCATGTTGGACCATAGGGTGTCTCTCTCTTGGTTTGGACGACGTCCATGTTGGAGAGAAGGGCGTCTCTCTCGGATTGGAGGGCATCCATGTTGGCTAGGAGTGCGTCTCTCTCAGATTGGAGGGTGTCTCTCTCGGATTGGAGAGCATCTCTCTAGGATTGGAGGGCATCCATGTTGGACTGGAGGGCACTTCTCTCAGACTGGAGGGCGTCTGTCTCTATTTGACGGGCATCCATGCTGGACCGCAGGGCATCTCTCTAGGTTTGGAGAGCTTCCATGTTGGACTGGAGGGCGTCTCTCTTGGTTTGGAGGGCATCAATGTAGGACTAGAAGGCATCTTTCTCGAATCGGTCGGCATCTCTCTTGGATTAGAGGGCGTTCATGTTTGACAAGAGGGCATCTCTCTGTGATTGGAGGGCGTCTCTCTTGGATTGGAGGGCGTCACTCTCGTATTGGTGGGCATCCATGTTGGATCTGACAGCGTCTCTCTAGGATTGGAGGCCGTCTCTATCTGATTGGAGGGCGTCCATGATGGACCTGACGGCGTCTCTCTAGGATTGGAGGCCGTCTCTAACTGATTGGAGGGCGTCACTTTTGTACCGTGGTGCATCTCTCTGGGATAGGTGGGCGTCTCTCTCATATTGGACGGTGTTTCTCTCGAATTGGATGGCGTCCATGTTGTACTGGAGGGCGTCACTCTCAAACTGGATCGCGTCTCTCTCTGTTTGAAGGGCATTCATGTTTTACCAGAAAGCGTCTCTCTAGGTTTGGAGATCTTCCATGTGGGACCTGAGGGCATCTCTCTCGGTTTGGATGGCATCCATGTTGCACCAGATGGCGCCTCTCTAGGATTGGAGGGCGTCTCACTCTTATTGGAGGGCGTCCATGTTGGACCGGAGGGCATCTCTCTCGGATTGGAGGGCATCCATGCTGGAACCGAGGGCGTCTCTATCCTATTGGACGGCGTCTCTCCTGGATTGGAGTGCGTCTCGCTCAGATTGATGGGAGTCCATGTTGGACCGGAGGGCTTCTCTCTCGTTTTAGATTGCTTCTCTCTCGGATTGGAGGGCTTTTTTCTTGGATTGGAGGGCATCCATTTTGGACTGGAGGGTGTCTCTCTTTGACTGGATGTCTTCCATGATGAACCGGAGGGTGTCTCTCTTGGATTGAAGGGCATATCTGTCTGATTGGAGGGCGTCCATGTTGGATCGGAGAGCATCTCTGTCGGATTGGAGGGAGCCTCTTTGAGATTGGAGGTCGTCTATGTTGGACCAGATGATTTCTCTCTCGAATTGGAGGGAGTCCCTCTCGAATATGAGGCCATCCATGTTGGACCAAAGGGCGTCTGTCTAGGATTGCTGGGTGTCTCTCTCTCATTGGAGGGCATCAGTTTTGAACTAGATTGCATCTCTTTTGGATTGGTGGGCATCTCTCTCAGATTGAAGCACATCCATGTTGGACCGGATGGCATCTCTCTTGGATTGGTGGGCATTTTTCTCTCGGACTGGAGAGCATCTCTCTCGGATTAGAGGGCACCTCACGGATTGGAGGGCATCTTTCTCGGATCGGAGGGCGTCCATTTTGGACCGGAGGGCATCTCTTTCAGATTGGAGG
Source organism: Cyrtonyx montezumae (assembly GCF_038088225.1). Lineage (NCBI taxonomy): Eukaryota > Metazoa > Chordata > Aves > Galliformes > Odontophoridae > Cyrtonyx > Cyrtonyx montezumae. The sequence goes on from NW_027072045.1 coordinate 34,110,544, forward strand.
GTGTCCTTGTTGGACCGGAAGGCGTCAGTCTCAGATTGAATGGCGTCTCTTGGATTGGACGGCATCTATCTTTGATTAGAGGGCGTTCATGTTGGACCGCAGGGCGTCCATGTTGGACCGGCGGGTGTCTCTCTCAGATTGGTGGGCGTCACTTTCGGATTGGAGGGCATCTCTTTCGGATTTAGGGCATCCATGTTGGACTGGATGGCCTCCATGTTGGACTACAGTGTGTCTGTGTTGGACCAGACGGCATCCATTTTGGACCAGAGGGCATCCCTCTCGGATTGGAGGACGTCCATGATGGACCGGAAAGCGTCTCTCTTGGATTGGAGGGCATCCATATTGGACAAGATGGCACCTCTCTAGGATTTCAGGGCGTTACTCTCGGATTGGAGGGCATCCATGTTTGACCGGAGGGTGTCTCTATCCTATTGGATGGCATCTCTCCTTGATTGGTGGGCATCCATATTGCACTGGACGGCATCTCTCTCAGATTGGAGGGCGTCTCTTTCGGTTTGGAGGACGTCCATGTTGGAACGGAGGGGGTCTCTCTCGTTTTTAATGGCTTCTCTCTCGGATTGGAGGGCGCCTCTCGGATTGGAGTGCGTGTTTCTCGGATAGGAGGGCATCCGTTTTGGACTGGAGGGCGTCTCTCTTTGACTGGAAGTCTTCCATGATGAAGCGGAGGGTGTCTCTCTTGGATTGAAGGGCATCCCTCTCAGATTTAAGGGCATCCTTCTCAGATTGGAGGGCATCCATGTTGGACCAAACGATTTCTCTCTCGAATTGGAGGGCATCTCTCTCGGATATGAGGGCATCCATGTTGGACCAGACGGCGTCTCTCTAGTATTGCTGGGCGACTCTGATTGGAGGGCATCAGTTTTGAACCGGATGGCATCTCTCTCGGATTGAAGCACTTCCATGTAGCACCAGATGGCGTCTCTCTCTCATTGGCAGGCGTTTCTCTCGGATTGGAGGGCATCTCTCGGTTTGGAGGGCCTCCATGTTCCACCGGAGGGCGTCTCTCTCGGATTGGAACGCATCTCACTCAAATTTGTGTGTGTCCATGTTGGACCGGAGGGCGTCTCTCTTGGATTGGAATCCGTCCATGTTGGACCATAGAGCGTCCATGTTGGACCGGATGGAGTCCATGTGTCACGCTCCAATATAAAGGAGGGAGACGAGGTTCTTTATATGTATATGTATATGTATACCCGAGGGTGAGATTAAGACACAACGGGTCAAATGTTAGCCCAACCAGTTTATTACAAATACTAGTTGCTTAGGGATATGGGGAAGGGAAGGAGTGCGATAGAAAAGAGATGAAAAGCAAGGAGACTTGGCAGAAAGCAAGAGAGATATAATCACCACCGTGGATCCAGGGAGGTTCGTAGTAGGTCCGTTGATCTCAGGAACCTGTCTGGTCACCGCGGGGGATGGGAGATGGCAGCAAGCAGGCCTCAGGGTCCGTCCTAAGTCTCTTCGGGAGTTCTCCTCAAAGATCTTTTCTTTGGGAGTTCTTCTCCCAAGTTCTTTTCTGAAAGTTCTTCTCCAAAAATCCTTAGTTCAGTGAAGGCCTTTTATCCCCCATTTCTCAGGAGTTTTTTTTTGTAACATGTCTGGCCCAACAGATAAGCCAGCAGCAGATGTGGCCTTCATTGCCATGCAGGCGCATTGATTTGTGGTGGTCAGCTTCTCCAAGCCGTACCCCCACGGAGAAAACTATTTGCACCCATTCCTGCTTATCTTTACAACCGTAAGCAGAGACAATGAGACACCATGACACCCCTCCAGATAACCAGCAGTTAATCAGTCAGAGTCTTATCACCAGAAGAGGCCTAACAAAGCAAGCTTTGAGACAAACGAAAGGAAAAACAGTTTCTGTCTTTTACACCATGTTGTTCAGGATGTCATACATGATGGACCAGAGGGAGTCTCTATCGGATTGAAGGGCGTCACTCTCGGGATGGAGGGCATCTCTCTCGGATTAAGGGCATCTATGCTGGACAGCTGGGCATTAACGTTGGACCGGATGGCATCCACGTTGGACTACAGTGGGTCTATGTTGGATGAGACAGCATTCATTTTAGACCAGTGGGCATCCCTCTCGGATTGGAGGGCATCCATGTTATACCGGAGGTCGTCTCTCTCGGTTTGGAGATCATCTCTCTAGGATTGGTGGGCATCCATGTTGACTGGAGGGCATATCTCTCGGACTGGATTGCATCTCTCTCTGTTTGGAGGGCATCCATGTTGGACCGTAGGGCGTCTCTCTCGGATTGATGGGCATCCATGTGTGACCGTAGAGCGTCCATGTTGGACCGGATGGAGTCCATGTTGTTCAGGATGTCGTACATGATGGACCAGAGGGAGTCTCTATCGGATTGAAGGGCGTCTCTCTCAGATAGGAGGGCATCCATGTTGGACCAGAGGGAATACTTCTTGAATTGGAGGGCATCCATGTTGGACCAGATGGCCCCTCTATAGGATTGGAGGGCGTCCCTCTCGGATTGGAGGGCATCCATGTTGGACCGGATGGCGTCTCTCTGAGATTGGAGGGCATCACTTTAGGACCGGGGTGCATCTCTCTTGGACTGGTGGGCGTCTCTCTCGGATTGGAGCGTGTCTATGTTAGACTGGATGGCATCTCTCTTGGATAGGAGGGCATCTCTCTCGGATTGGAGGGCATCCTTGCTGGATCGGAGGGCATCTCTCTCGTATTGGAAGGCGTCACTCTCGGATGGGAGGGCATCCATGTTGGACCAGAGGGCATCTCTCTCGGATAGGAGGGCATCCATGTTGGACCAGAGGGAGTCCCTCTCAAATTGGAGGGCATCCATTTTGGACCAGATGGCACCTCTCTAGGATTGGAGGGTGTCCCTCTCGGATTGGAGGGCATCCATGTTGGACCAGAGGTTTTCTCTCTCGGATTGGAGGGCGTCCATGTTTGACTAGATGGCGTCTCTATCCTATTGGATGGTGTCTCTCCTGGATTGGAGGGCATCTCTCTTGGATTAAGGGCGTCCATGCTGGACCGCTGGGTGTCCACGTTGGACCGGATGGCTTCCACGTTGGACCAGAGGGCGTCTCTCTCAGATTGGAGGGTGTCTCTCTCGTATTGGAGGGTATCAGTTTTGGACCGGATGGCATCACTTTCAGATTGGGCGTCTCTCTCGTATTGAAGCGCGTCCATGTTGGACTGGATGGCATCTCTCTCATATGTGAGGGCATCCATTTTGGACCAGAGGGAGTCCCTCTCGAATTGGAGGGCATCCATTTTGGACCAGATGGCGCCTCTCTAGATTTGAAAGGCATCCCTCTCGGATTGGAGGGTGTCCATGTTTTACTGGAGGGCGTCTCTATCCTATTGGATGGCGTCTCTCCTGGATTGGAGGGCGTCCATGTTGCACTGGAGGGTGTCTTTCTCGTATTTGAGGGCATCTCTCTCCGATTGGAGAGCATCTCTCTAGGATAGGAGGGCATCCATCTTGGACTGGAGGGCTTCTCTCTCGGATTGGAGGGTGTCCATGTTGGACTGGAAGGCGTCTTTCTCGGATTGGACAGCATCTCTTGGATTGGACAGCGTCTTTCTTTGATTAGAGGGTGTTCATGTTGGACCGGAGGGCCTCCATGTTGGACCGGATGGCGTTTCTCTCGGATTGAAGAGCGTCCATGTTGGACTGGAGGGAGTCTATCTCAGATTGGTTGGCATCACTCTTGTATTGGAGGGCATCTCTCTCAGATTAAGGGCATCCATGCTGGACTGCTGGGTGTCCACATTGGACCGTATGGCGTCCATGTTGGACTGTAGTGCATCTATGTTGGACCGGGCGGCATCCATTTTGGACCAGAGGGCATCCCTCTCGGATTGGAGGGCATCCATGTTTTACCAGATGATTTCTCTTTCGGATTGGAGGGCGTCTCTCTCGGATTGTATGGCGACCTTATCACTGTAAAGCCTTGGGAGACATGAATGTAAACCGTGTCTAAAGATAAACAGAAGTGTCTGTAGTAGGAGCTGTAAATCCTGTCACTGTTGGGAGGCCAGTAGGGAGACCTGTCATCATTTATCACTGTGATTTGGGAGAAGCTGTGGCTAATTAACTGATAACAGGAATTGTTAAGGAACAGGAATCTTTTGTTTGTAAGAACGGTATATAAGATCTATGCTGAACGCAGTGAAGGGAGAACGATTCTAGGAGTACTATTCTGATGCTAGCGGAACCGAGAGACTAACTTTTTGATGTGTACCAACAATTGGTGCCCAAACAGGGACAACTTGGAACAGTGACCCTTGGAACAGAGCCCTGAAAATTAACCTGAAATTTGACTTAACTTGAAGACTGACTGGTCTGAAGTGCATTGAGTCAAACGCGGAGCACGCTGAAAGAAATGTGGCAGGTGTTGAGACAAACGTGGAGAAATCTTTACAGGAGCATGTTAAGATAAATGTTGAGAGCTGAGGATTCATCATCCCCAACTGCTCTGATTGCCTTTTGCTGGACAAAGGTAAGACTGAGTTACCATGGGGAATAATATGACCTTGAACAAAAAGATGTCCTAGTTACTTTTCAAATTATTCTTTAAAAATGGGGAAAGACAGTGCCCTCTGCTGCTTTAAAGCACATGCTTGTATGGGCTGCCAAGAATGACCCCTTTATCACAAATCAGTTTACGATCGTGAAGTCTGTGACCAGATCAGGGTGAGGCTATGGGACGCTGCTACTAACGGTGATAAGACAGCATTTGAGTTGCTCAGGATTTGAAAATTTTTGTATCCTTAAAGAGCCACTTAAGATCACTAACTGATACCCCCAGTCTTCCTGAGAGCAAGAAAGCCACTGATCGCTCTATGGATCAGCCTGCAATGCCACCAGGTCCCCCGCTACAACAGTCGGATGGCCTTATAATGCCCCCCCTCTCGATGATCCCAGTGAACCTTTTGATCCCAGCCCCATACTCGTGGAGGAGCATTATGGGAGGGCACATGAGGACTGCAAATTCCCCTCAGGTGGCTGCCACAGCTTAAATGCCAGAACCTGGGGCAGAGACGGGGTGGATCTGGCTGTCTCCTTAGATACAATCCTACAAGACACTGACGTCGCCTTAGCCCCCACAGGATTTTACGGACCCCGGGGGAATGGCATGGCGGCACTTGTTATTAGCCGGTCTTCTGTTATTCGGATGGGACTTTTTGTTTTGCCTGGTGTTATTGATGTAGATTACACTGGGGAGATTAAGATAATGCTGTGGACACCAACCCCCCCTGCACTGTCCCTGCAGGAAGTTATATTGCACAGTTGGTTTACTTTCAACCTAACTTGCTGCTACAGGCTAATGTCTCGCAGGGTACAAAGTTTCATATCAACTGGGATGGCACAGATATATTGGACTCAGAAAGTCTCTGTGGGCAGACCAAATTTGACTTGTGTATTGCAGAAGGGAAATCAAAAGGTACATATAACTGTAATTCTTTACAGCGGTGCTGATGTCACCATTGTCCCTGCAGTGCTTTGGCCAGCACAGTGGCCACTGATGAACTCTCACTCTTCCCTGACGGGAATAGGGGGGCATGCTTTACCTAAGCAAAGCTCTGTAATTATCAATATATTGGACCTGAAAGCAGAGTTGCCTCTGGTCAACCTTTAGTTTTACACAGCCCCGTGACATTAGGGGGAAGGGACTGTATGGGAAAATGGGACCCTTAGCACAGATTTTTCTTAAGGGCCACTGTTCAGCAGCAGCAGACCCCACCTTTAACCTGGAAGACTGACAAACCTGTGTGGGTTGATCAGTGGTCCCTTTCTCACGAAAAGCTGCTGCATTTACATAAATTGGTGAGCGAGCAACTTGAAGCAAGACACATTGTTCCCACAACTAGCCCCTAGAATTCATCTGTATTTGTAATTAAGAAAAAAAGCAGAAAGTGGAGATTATTGCATGATTTGAGAAAGATCAATGAAAACATGGAAGACATGGGAGCTCTTCATCCAGGTTTACTATCCCCAACTATGCTCCCTCAGTCACGGACACTAATAGTGATAGAACTAAAAGACTGTTTCTTTTAAATCCCATTATGCCCTGTCAATGGTTTATGGGCTGGTTCAGCCCAGTTCCGTGATGATTGTGGTGTGGGAGACCACAGACCCACGCCCTGGGGAAGGGAAAGGGGGAAAGTGAAAAAGGAGAAAGGAGATGGGTCTAAAAATAAAACAGCAGCAGCAATCTGAGGAGGAAAGCTAATTTACTAAATAAGATATCAAAATGCAAAATAACACAATATAATACAATATAATTGGAATTGAAGCTAATAAATCAAATAAAATGAGCAAGAGAGAGCGTCCGATAATACCAAAGACCTTATGCTAAACTCTGAAGGCAAGACGGCAAGCAAGCATCTGCTGCTGGGTCGATCCAAAAAGGAAAGAGCCTGTGTCTCGTGACACACAAACAGTTTTTATATTTCCCTCTGAGTGGAGAAACATAAAAATACAAAGCAACACAAAATCCTGGGGTACGTAGTTCTCTACTGAGACAGATGTACCCAGAGTTATCAATGATCCATGGAGCTGGACCATTAACTCTTTTACTCCCAATGCACTACATGATTCTATGATGTGGAATATCAATAACAAAGATCATAAAACCATGACATGCCCTCAGGACGTTCCTCGTTTCACATTTTCTGTCCCTTCCATTAATGCTGCTGAACTACATCATTGTTATCACTGTACTGTTTTGCAACAGGGAATGAAAAATAGTCCAACAATATGTTAGCAGTTTGTTGCCAATATCCTATCACCAATCTGCCAAGAGAATAACAATGCTTATATATATCATTATATGGATGATATTTTGGTAGCAGCACTGACAGAGCTAGAAGTAAATTTAATAGCATCTTGCATTATACAGGCAGCATTAGAAACACTTAAAGTCAAGAATTTTGGGTTAGGCAAAGATCTCAGTGATAGCAGCAATTTTATTCATTATTGCAATAATGGGCACACACCCCCTACTGACAAGGGAGAAATCGAGCAACTTGTCAGTAAAATCCATTCTGTTATATACGCTGCATCCAGAGCAGGTAAACTTGTCCTAGCACTCATTGACTGAGCATCTCAGGCTCACAGTCTTCCAACACAATTGCTACATTATATTTCCATACAATGTCTGTTACCAATCTGTAAGAGACTAATATTTTAAACCATTGCCTCAAAGTTTGCTGATGAACATGTCCAAACATGTCCAAGCAAGTCCTGGGCAAGGATTGAGAAATCCTTTGTCTGAGGAACAAGCAGATGGGCATGCCCTGGGGCAACGAAAGGAAAGAGAGAGAAGCTGCAGCGCAATGGCCGCTGAACACTCTTTTGTGTGGTACTCATCTCCATGGGGAGACAGCCATCTCAGGAGAAGCTTGCCTGGCAGGCTAGCATGGGATTTGTCACGTAGGCAAGAGAAATGAAGGATAAGAGGGATTGACCACCATGAGATTGTTGTGGTTTTGTTGGTGTTGTTGTTTGCAGTGTCTCAGGCACGGACTCAGATGTGAACGATCAAAATCATTTATTACAGATTTTAACATCCCTTATATACTTTCACAAGTTCTCTCTTGTAACTTTCCCACCCGCCTTTACATATCAACAATATAACTTCCCAAAACAGTCCTAAACGGTGCATACAGGCAATGATCCAATCAGGGCTGTGAATCTTCCCAAGCCATGCACTCTTCCTCCAATTAGGGCCTGCCATCACGCAGCTTACTTGAACTTGTTTTCCTCTTCTTCTGGAAGTGTCCTTGGTTCTCAGCCTTCCTTTCTCATGCTGTTTATCCTGTTCCACAGCTGCAGCTCTAAATATACTTGTTGTATTCCCACAATTCCCCCTTTTTTATTTATTAGGGAACTATTAACATACTGCAAATGAATAACACTCTGTAACAGTATTTCTGAATGCATTTAGGCTATCACAATTTAATAAAGGCTTCAATTGATAACATGCTGAAAGTAAGGAAAGAGACAAGGTTATCATATCATAAGGACAATAAATATTCTTAAACTTAATAAGAAGTGAACAAGCACACCTTTCACCCATGACTTTAGGTTCCTGCAACCTGGAAAAGAATCCCTGAGGGTCCCATTCTTTGTGTACCAGTAACTGATTGGAAGATGTAAAGTTGCATGTCAAATGGAATCAACATCAGTGGGTAGGCCTGCTAGAGTATCACTAGGGGTATTGCTTTCCTTTGCCAGCTAACATCCTAACTTGGTGATTGTGGCTGAAGCTTGAGTGGTGCTGTTTCAGGGTATCCTGGATCTGAGAGACAAGACATCTCAAGAGCAGAAGCAAGCAAATTGTGTATTCAGAGCAACACAGAGGGTTAGGGTTTTAGCCAACATACACACACACACATGCAGACATCCATTTTAGGTAAGTGTAAGCGAGAAGCAGAAACTCCCTAAGCAAACGCATTATTAGCTATTGACCCTTGAGAAATGGCAAACCACCAGAAAGAAGAGAGAAAAGGAACATGCCAGCGGTGGACACGATAGGCAGTGCCAGCAGGGCGTCCCCTGCTTCAAGGTGTATTTTTCCTCTCCCATCCACCACAGACTCCCCCCTGCTCCTACTCTCCTCAGGGTCTGCAGAGTTTTTTCCATTTGTACACCGAATCCGCGTGGCAAGTACGTGATGCGGAGCCCAAATGGAACACCTGCTTGCAAAACAGAATAAACTATCAAGGTTAGCTCTCTTAGCATATGCCTTTGTCTCATATGATGCATGGTTATAAAAAACTATTTTGATTAGCGAATTGAAAGAGTTGATCATTCTAAAACACAAAATCATCCCTTTGCCTAGGATTCTTTTCCAGGTTTTTGTCTTTGCAAATAAGAAAAAAGGCTAATTGATGGGCTAATAACATCATAACCGCGCGTTCCTAATACATTAAAAGTGCTATTTCCATAAACTCCAGCATTGGTAACATCAAATCCTGTCTTATTCACACTTGATCTACTACTGAAACAGAAGAAGCACACAACAACCTAGATAATGCCTAATAATTCTTCACACTCGATCTACCACTAAAATAGAAGAAGCACACAATCCCAGTAATCATAAAGGCTGGATGCTATTTTCTGCCTTGAGATGAGGCCGAACATATCGTGCTGGAACCCATGTAGGACCAGTCCCTGTGGAAACACAAGCATATCCACGACCCCAAGTTACCAGTGGTAAGGGACCTTCCCAATGCCCTGTGGCCATATTCCGAACGTTAACCATTGGCCGTTCCTTGAGCATTGGGGAGGCCCCAAAATGATGGTCCACACGAGTAGTATCTGTGTGATCACGATTCAAAAAATTCAGCACAAGCAAAGCTTTACATAATCTTTCCAACCCAACCCCCCCCCCTTCTTTTATACATAGTTCCACCCAATTCCCCCTAAATCAGAAAGAGGTGTTAGAGGATGGCCATGTCACTACAGGACTTATTTCTTGAGACCTAAGGTGGCGATTCAGTATCCCATGTACATACTTCAAGCCACCCAGTAGTTCATAAGTTCATAAGTTCATAAGTTCATAAGGTTGGAAAGGACCTATAAGATCATCTAGTCCAACCATCCTCCTATCACTATCTCTACCCAACTACTAAATTAAGTCCTTTAGCACCTCATCTAAACGCTTCTTGAACAGCGCTAGGGATGGTGCCTCAACCACCTCCCTAGGCAGGCCATTCCAGTGCCTGACCACTCTTTCAGAAAAGAAATGCTTCCTGAGGTCTAATCTAAATCTTCCCTGGCGCAACTTGTGGCCATTCCCTCTCGTCCTGTCATTACTTATCAGGGAGAAGAGGCCTACCCCCTCCTCACCACAACCCCCCTTCAGGAAGTGGTAGAGTGCAATAAGGTCTCCTCTGAGCCTCCTCTTCTCCAGACTAAACAATCCCAGCTCCCTCAGCCGCTCCTCCTAAGACTTGTGCTCCAGACCCCTCACCAGTTTTGTTGCCCTTCTCTGAACACACTCCAGGGCCTCAATGTCCTTCTTGTAGTAAGGGGCCCAAAACTGAACACAATACTCGAGGTGCGGCCGTACCAGAGCTGAGTACAGGGGGATGATCACCTCCCTGCTCCTGCTGGCTACACTATTTCTAATACAGGCCAGGATGCTGTTGGCCTTCTTAGCCACCTGGGCACACTGCCGGCTCATGTTGAGCCGAGCATCAACCAACACCCCCAGGTCCTTTTCCTCTCTACATTCTTCAAGCCATTCTGCCCCAAGCCTATAGCATTGCATGGGGTTATTGTGGCCAAAGTGCAGGACCCGGCACTTGGTCTTATTGAACCTCATCCCATTTTTCTCAGCCCAGCTGTTCAGCCTATCCAAATCCCTCTGAAGGGCCTCCCTACCCTCAGGCAGTTTGACACATCCTCCCAGCTTTGTGTCATCTGCAAACTTACTGAGGGTACACTCAATTCCCTCGTCTAGGTCATCAATAAAGATATTAAACAAGATGGGCCCCAAAACTGACCCTTGGGGGACACCACTCGTTACAGGACGCCAGCTGGACTTAACTCCATTAACCACTACCCTCTGGGCACGGCCCTCCAGCCAGTTCTCCACCCAGAGAAGAGTGAACCTGTCCACACCACGGGCTGCCAGTTTCCTTAGGAGAATACTGTGGGAGACCGTGTCAAAGGCCTTGCTGAAGTCCAGGTAGACTACATCAACAGCCTTTCCCTCATCTACCTGTCTGGTCACCCAGTCATAGAAGGAGATGAGGTTGGACAAGCACGACCTGCCCCTGGTGAACCCGTGCTGGCTGGGTCTGATCCCTTTATTGCCATGCACGTGTCGTGTGATCTCCCTCAATAACATCTGTTCCATAACTTTCCCTGATACCGAGGTCAGGCTGACAGGCCTGTAGTTCCCCGGGTCTTCCTTACGGCCTTTCTTGAAGATGGGAGTCACATCGGCAAGCCTCCAATCTTGTGGGACCTCTCCAGATAACCAGGAATGCTGATAGATGGCAGAAAGTGGCTCGGCAATCACCTCTGCTAGCTCCCTCAGCACCCTTGGGTGGATCCCATCTGGCCCCATGGACTTGTGGGAGTTCAGATGGAGGAGAAGATCTCTGACCGTCTCTGCTTGAATCACAGGGGGTGCATTATGCACCCCGTCCCAGACTTCCAGGTCAGGGCAAGTACCATTTGGATAACTGTCCTGTCTATTAAAGACAGATGTGAAGAAGGCATTGAGAACCTCAGCCTTTTCCTTATCATCTGTGGTTATATTGCCTGCCTCGTTGAGTAAAGGAGGGAAATTTTCCTTAGTTTTTCTCCTGCTGTTAATATATTTGTAAAAGGGTTTCCTGTTCTCCTTTACAGCAGTAGCCAGCCTAATTTCAAGCTGGGCTTTAGCATTTCTAATTTTCTGCCTGCAGATCTTGGCCAGTTCTCTGTAGTCAGTTCTCTGTAGTTGCCATATCCATGAGCGTTTGTATCAAGCTCTATTTGCTTTGAACTTTTTATTTATCCGAGGGGATGCCACTAATCCCCCTGTTGTAATACATCACTCTGGTATTAGCTTACGATCAATCCAAAGATCGCCCAAAGTTCAATATAGGGATCCGACGACAGGAGAATGGTCTGGACCAGCCACACTAATCTTCTCCGGTAGGGGTTATTCTTGTGTCTCTACAGATCAGAATGGACCGATTTGGATTCCTGCTCGCTGTGTTCGCCCTTGGCATGACCAGAAATAACTACAATTTGTCGCATGGATCAACAGGAAAACATGAGTACCTTACATGGATTGCGGCGTGATACATTTGGCCTTATCTCAAGGCAGAAAATAGCATCCAACCCTCATAAGGACTGGGATTGTGTGTTTCCATCTTATTGTCTTTTTTTTGCAGATTGTTGTATTTGTTGATAACTTATGTATGCCATAGTATGTGATGAGAAACAGCTGGATTAGCCAATGAATGGTATCTCACTAATAACACTGATCACGGTAAGACAAAAATGGGTGATTTTTCTGTGTTACCAATGTAGTCTTAAGAATCAGAATTATTAGGCATCGTCTAGGTTGCTGTGTGCTTCTTCTATTTTAGTAGTAAATCGAGTGTGAATTAGATAGGCTTTGATGTTACTAATGTTGGAGTCTATGGAAATAGCACTTTTAATGTATTTAGAACGCACAGTTATGTTGTTAGCCTATCAATTAGCTCTTTTCTAATTTGTTAAAACAAACCTGAAAAAGAATCCCAGGCAAAGGAATGATCTTGTTTTAGAGTGATCACTTCTCTTTCAATTCATTAATCAAGATAGTTCTTCATAACTATGCATCATATGAGATAAAAGCACAGTATCATACTTCAATTCGACATATGATTCTAACAGAGAAATATTACCCAACAGATATTTAAGTTCACTGATTCCTTTAATTAGCACCTATATTAGGAACCTAAAAGCCCCTGACAGAAGAATGATCTTGGGAAGGAACAAAGTATTCTGATAGCTTTAAGGAAACTGATATTTATGACTGTAAATATTTTTAGATAGAGCTAACCTTGGTATTTTATTCTGTTTTGCAAGCAGGTGTTCCTTTTGGATTCTGCATCATGCACTGGCCACGCATATGCAGTGTACAAATGGAAAAACTTTGCAAACTCTGAGAAGAATTAAAGTTGGAGGAAATCTGTGATGGGTGAGAGAGGAAAAGTGCACCTTGAAGCAGGGGACGCCTTGCTAGCACTGCCTTTCGCATCCACCACTGGCATGTTCCTTTTCTCTCTTCTTTCTGGTGATTTGCCATTTCTCAAGGGTTAATAGCTAATAATGCACTCGTTTAAGGAGTTTCTGCTTCGTGCTTACTCCTATCTGAAAATAGATGTCTGTATGTGTCTGAGTGTTGACTTCAAGTCAACTGTACATTGACTTAAACTTTAACCCTTTGTGCTACTCTGAATGTGCAGTTTGCTTGCTTCTGTTCTTGAGATGTCCTGTTTCTCAGATCCAACATACCCTGAAGCAGCACCAAGTTTTAATCACAGTCACCAAGTTAGGATGTTAGCTAGCAAAGGAAAGTTATACCACTAGTGATGCTCTAGCAGGTTTCCCCACTGATGCTGATTCTATCTGACAGGCAACTTAACAAAGTTGTGCCACCACTGATCTTCCATTATTAACCAAAGGTATGACGGTGAAGATTTTAAGGGCACGTGTTATATGAATCTTAGGGAATACTAGAAAATCACTAAATCAAAGTATATAAAAATTAAAAGATTCTTCCTAATCAGTCACTGAGTCACACAGAATGATACCCTCAGGGACTCTTTTTCAGGTTGCACGAACTTAAGCTGTAGGTAGAACATATGCTTGTTCTTTTGTTAATAAGTTTAATAGTATTTCTTATCATTATGAGATGATTATCTTGTATCTTTTCTTACATTCAGCGTGTTAACTACTGAAGCCTCGACTAAGTTGTGATAACCTAAATGAACCATTCAATGCTGTTACAAAGTTTTACACAAAATGAAGAGAGCTGTAAATCAGGTGTTTGGGATGCTGTGTACAAGGTGTAGTTATGTTACTAATGCAATTTATGTTATGATTTTGCAGTAAATTTATACTTGGCATTGTAAAATGCTTCCTATACAAACTATTTTTTGCTGTTTTGTTAGCGCACAAAGGGGGAATTGTGGAAAACTGGCTTAGGAAAGAAGATTGTGTGTGCTTATCTTTGTAGCAGTGCGAACAAAACAGCATGTACGGACCACTGAATTTTGAGAAGCAGTGCACCATTGACCGGGCAACGATGAGGGAGTAAGTTTGCGGTGGAACCAGATGGCCCTGGTATGTGTGGGAGAAAAAGAACTAACTTGACACTGTTTATCTTGCAAGGACAGAGCAAGAACCACTGCTTAACAATTATTCTAAAAATAGCATGTGTTCAAGGGGGTGTTAGAGGATGGCCATGTCACTACAGGACTTATTTCTTGAGACCTAAGGTGGCGATTCAGTATCCCATGTACATACTTCAAGCCACCCAGTAGTTGCCACCACCATGGTGAGCACATAACGCTTACTATCAGAAGACCATGGTAAGGTGATATAATCCACCTGCCATGCCTCCCTGTATTTATACTTTTGCCATCACCCTTCCTCCCAAAGAGGATTCATCCTCTTGGCTTGTTTAACTGTGGTGCACATATCACAGTCATGGATAACCTGTGCAATAGCATCCATAGTTAAGTCCACCCCTTGGTCTCTAGCCAATTAAAAGTTGCATCTCTTCCTTGATTGCCCAATGTCTCATGGGCCCACCAAGCTAGAAACAATTCACTCTTATGTTGCCAGTCCAAGTCCACTTCAGCCACCTTAACTTTGGCAGCTCGATCTACCTGATGGTTATTTTGTTGTTCTTCAGTTGCCCAGCTCATCAGAACATGAGCATCTACGTGACACAGCTTTACAACCATATTCTTTATTCGGGCAGCAATGTCTTTCCACAGTTCAGGAGCCCAAACAGGCTTACCCCTTCACTGCCAGCCATTTTGTTTCCATTGCTGTAACCGCCCCCATAAAGCATTTGCCACCATCCATGAGTCAGCATAAGGATAAAGCACTGGCAGCCTCTCATGTTCAGCAACATCTAAGGACAGATGGACAGTCTCTACCTCTGCAAATTGGCTTGATTCTCCTTTTCCTTCAGTGGCCTCTGCAACTTGTCGTGTGGGGCTTCACACAGCAGATTTCCATCTGCAGTGCTTACCCACAATGCAACAGGATCCATCTGTGAACAGGGCATATCTCTTTTCACCTTCTGGCAGTTCATCATATGGTAGGGGCTCTTTAGCATGTGATACCTCCTCTGCTGGTGTTGTTCCTAACTTTTTACCTTCAGGCCAGTCCATGATCACCTCCAGGATTCCTGGACAGCCAAGATTCCCATCCAAGCTCACTGTGTAATCGGCGCAATCCATATACTCCCAGCGACATCAGTGGCATGATGGGTAGAGGGAGCACCACCCTGTTCCAATACAGTCTGGATCAACCCATGGAAATGGTTGGGCTGTGTTTTCACCCCTGGGGCAAACAATTCCAGGTATACTGATGCCCCTCCAGGTGAAGACAAACTGTGGCCTGCATTCTGTCACTGAGGGAATTGAAAAGAAAGCATTAGCAGTGCCAGTGGTGGCATACCACTTGGCTGAGCTCAATCCCAAAGGGAAGAGAGACATTACCATGACCATCCCTCATTCCATGTCACTTTGTCCTTCTGTGCTTGCCTGGGCTGTTGCTAGGGGTTGTATTCTTCCCTCTGGGGGTTGTGAGGAGGAAGATCAGCCATCTTCCTCAATGTCTTTCCATTCATCCTCGGTTCCAGGCATGCGCACATTGGGTTAGTTGAACAAGATTAATTGCTCAAAGTTCAAGCTTAGTTACAGTATGCTGATACAACATTTTCTCTGGCTTATCAGGGGCCCACAAATATATTCCATTCTCTGTTTGTCTCTCCTTTATCCCATAAGGGAGGTTTTGGGCATCTATGATTAATGCCCACGTTATCTCTAGTATAGTATCATCCTTGAGTCTGCCCACCCTTTCTCACCCTATTGAGGCAAATCATTTGTCATATCTCACAGGACATTAAACCAGTATGAAGCAGTACATTTGTTTTATTTGGCCATGTTATATGGCATGCTGCCACCAACCACTCTATTATAGAGTGGTTTTCATTTATTATACTGGATGGCCGCATATAATCTTTGCCTCAAGGTTGGGTTTACAGTTATAGATGCTAACTTGGACATTTCTTTCCCA
The DNA here is from genome assembly GCF_038088225.1 of Cyrtonyx montezumae. Taxonomy (NCBI): domain Eukaryota; kingdom Metazoa; phylum Chordata; class Aves; order Galliformes; family Odontophoridae; genus Cyrtonyx; species Cyrtonyx montezumae. The sequence goes on from NW_027072045.1 coordinate 34,126,368, forward strand.
CTAACTAATACACTCTCAGCTCCTGCATCCCATAGTCTGAGGAGCCATGAAGGTATGCTTCCCCTAGGCTTTTGATGGAACCACAGTGCTAGGCCCATCAACTCACTTGCTGCATGTGGGGGAGCTGTTACATGCAAGTACGTTTCAGCAGGGGGCCATTGGTCAGGAGGCACCCCTGCCAGTCTATCTTGCACCTTCTTTGTTTTCTGAATTACAATTGGGCAGAGCTCAAAGGGATCCATCATAGATGGAGCTTCAAGATCCGATTTAGAGACCTTGTTCTCTGAGGTATCCAGGTCCATTACCTCAGTGACCTGAGTGTCCTCAACTGAAATATTATGTATTTCCTTTGTTGGGATATTTAGTCACTGTTTTTTGTTTGTTAACATGCCCAATTGCTGCTCTAATTTCTCAATAGAATTTCTTAATAGACAGTTCTCAGATTCTACATTGTTACTCATTACTCCCAGTTGAGGGTAACACCATTACCAGGGGCCAAACCAGAGCAGATGCAGATAGCCAACACTCCTTTGCAATAAGCACACCATTAATTAAACCCTGGAAATAAACGGGCCAGAAAAGGAGAAACAGTCCCCATAATTTACAGGCATCCCCATTTTACAAAAATAGTGGCTAAGCCATAACAGGGTGATCCCATAAGTCCTGGGATTAGACCAAGGATCATTTGATCTAGGGGGGTAATATACTCCTCCCTGTCCCATTTGAAGATACTCCAAATGGGAGACATAATTGTTGATGATTTTTTTTTTTTTAAAGCCTACCTGGCTCACCAATTGCAGGATGAATAACTCAAAAGAACAGTAATCACAGAAAAAAAAAAAAAAAGAGAAAGACAGTATATTTTACTTGGCTCACCAGGGTGGTAAACAGACAACCAATAAATAAAGAAAGGCTCACAGTTAGCAGATGATCAAGACTTACCAATAACTCCACAAGAAAGAAAACTCCAACAAGAGATCCACCCCACTTGTGTTGGTCAGCCCTTAAATGGGGTCTGGGAGAGGTGGAGCCAGGCTCCACCCCTTCCAGTCACACAGATGCATTGCCTTCACCTGTGCTCCTGCAGCTGACTCAGTGCTTGCCTCAGGTGATCAATCAGTGGTTCAGGCCCTGATTCAACAGTTCCCATGTAACATACCATTTTGTTAACCACATGCCACTCACCTCCTGCGTAAGAATTTCTGGATTCAGAAACATCTACAGTATGGATATGTGCAGTGTCTTGGGCACGTACTCAGATGTGAACGATCCAAATCGTTTATTACAGGTTTTAACATCCCTTATATACTTTCACAATTTCTCTCTTGTAACTTTCCCACCCGCCTTTACATATCAACAATATAACTTCCCAAAACAGTCCTTAACCGTGCATACAGGCGATGATCCAATCAGGGCTGTGAATCTTCCCAAGCCATGCACTCTTCCTCCAATTAGGGCCTGCCATCATGCAGCTTACTTGAACTTGTTTTCCTCTTCTTCTGGAAGTGTCCTTGGTTCTCAGCCTTCCTTTCTCATGCTGTTTATCCTGTTCCACAGCTGCAGCTCTAAATATACTTTTTGTATTCCCACAATTCCCCCTTTTTCCAAACTATTAACATACTATAAATTAATAACACTCTGTAACAGTATTTCTGAATGCATTTAGGCTATCACAATTTAATCAAGGCTTCAATTGATAAGACGCTGAATGTAAGGAAAGAGACAAGGTTATCATATTGTAAGGACAATAAATATTCTTAAACTTAATAAGAAGTGAAAAAACACAACTTTCACCCATGGCTTTAAGTTCCTGCAACCTGGAAAAGAATCCCTGAGGGTCCCATTCTTTGTGTACCAGTAACTGATTAGAAGGAATAAAGTTGCATGTCAAATGGAATCAACGTCAGTGGGTAAGCCTGCTAGAGCATCATTAGGGGTATTGCTTTCCTTTGCCAACTAACATCCTAACTTGGTGATTGTGGCTGAAGCTTGAGCGGTGTTGTTTTAGGGTATCCTGGATCTGAGAGACAAGACATCTCAAGAGCAGAAGCAAGCAAATTGTGCATTCAGAGCAACACAGAGGGTTAGGGTTTTAGCCAACATACACACACACACATGCAGACATCCATTTTAGGTAAGTGTAAGCGAGAAGCAGAAACTCCCTAAGCAAACGCATTATTAGCTATTGACCCTTGAGAAATGGCAAACCACCAGAAAGAAGAGAGAAAAGGAACATGCCAGCGGTGGACACGATAGGCAGTGCCAGCAGGGCGTCCCCTGCTTCAAGGTGTATTTTTCCTCTCCCATCCACCACAGACTCCCCCCTGCTCCTACTCTCCTCAGGGTCTGCAGAGTTTTTTCCATTTGTGCACCGAATCCGCGTGGCAAGTGCGTGATGCGGAGCCCAAATGGAACACCTGCTTGCAAAACAGAATAAACTATCAAGGTTAGCTCTCTTAGCATATGCCTTTGTCTCATATGATGCATGGTTATAAAAAACTATTTTGATTAGCGAATTGAAAGAGAGTTGATCATTCTAAAACACAAAATCATCCCTTTGCCTAGGATTCTTTTCCAGGTTTTTGTCTTTGCAAATAAGAAAAAAGGCTAATTGATGGGCTAATAACATCATAACCGCACATTAAAAGTGCTGTTTCCATAAACTCCAGCGTTGGTAACATCAAATCCTGTCTAATTCACACTTGATCTACTACTGAAACAGAAGAAGCACACAACAACCTAGATAACGCCTAATAATTCTTCACACTCGATCTACCACTAAAATAGAAGAAGCACACAATCCCAGTAATCATAAAGGCTGGATGCTATTTTCTGCCTTGAGATGAGGCCGAACATATCGTGCTGGAACCCATGTAGGACCAGTCCCTGTGGAAACACAAGCATATCCACGACCCCAAGTTACCAGTGGTAAGGGACCTTCCCAATGCCCTGTGGCCATATTCCGAACGTTAACCATTGGCCGTTCCTTGAGCATTGGGGAGGCTCCAAAATAACAGTCCACACGAGTTGTATCTGTGTGATCACGATTCAAAAAATTCAGCACAACCAAAGCTTTACATAATCTTTCTTGTGGTGTATCCCCCGTATTCCCCCTTTTTTGTTTATTAAGAATGGATTTCAGTGTTTGATGAGCACTCTCAATGATAGCTTGTCCGGTGGGAGAATGAGGAATGCCTGTAATGTGTTTAATGCCCCATTCTTGGAGGAAAGTTCGAGTGGCCTTAGGAGTGTACGCAGGCCCATTATCTGTTTTTATAGTATGTGGGATTCCCATAGCAGCATAGGCAGATAACCAGTGTTTACGGGCATCGCGACTGTGTTCACCTGTATGTGCTGTGGCGAATATGTATGAAGAATGAGTATCTATTGTTTCATGGACAAATTTTAGACGGCCAAATTCGGGAACATGAGTAACAACTGTCTGCCACAGTTGAAGAGGCGCTGTGCCACAGGGATTTGTCCCAATTTGAGGCAAAGGGGCAATTGCCTGGCAGTCTGGGCATGTTAGAATAATGTTACGGGCCTGATCTGCTGTTAGTTGAAATTGTTTTTGTAAAGCTCTCCTATTCTGATGAAAAAATTGATGAGAGATTCACGCTTGCTGGAACAATTGAGGTGTAGCAAAGGCGACAGTGGCTTGATCAGCCTTACGGTTGCCCTCAGCTATAGGACCAGGCAATGTAGTGTGTGATCGAATATGCATAATAACATAAGGGAGAGTACGGTGAGAGACATAATGTAAAACTCGCTTGAGCTGCGCAAACAAAGCAGGGTTGTTAACTTCCTTAAGAAAAGATCCTTCAATACGCTGAATGATACCTGTAACGTACAAAGAATCAGTTATTATATTAAGCTTTTGATTTGAAAAAAGTTGAAAAGCTCGGGCTACGGCAGCGAGTTCTACAACTTGAGGTGATCCATCCACAACATTCACATCTGACTGCCACTGTGTAGCAGTCGCGCGCCAGAGAACCACTGCTCGATGTGTCTTGCCGGAGTCATCTGTAAATACAGTAACAGCATTAGGTATTGGAACATGTGAAAGTAAAATATTAGGAGAAAGGGACAGATCACTCAAATTATGCAGTAACTGATGTTTGGGGGGACGGGTGGAGATCTGTCCTGTATAGCCTGCCATAGCAGTTTGTAAAGTGAGTGACTGTGCAAGCAACCAATCTAAATCTTTTTTAGTAGCAGGTATGTAGATGCAATTGGGGTCAAGAGCTCATAAAATTTGTAAACGATGACAACCTTGCTGTATTAGCATTGCAAACATCTCCACTCGTGATGTAATGGTTTTTGAAAAGGTGTGCAGTAAGAATATCCATTCCAGGATAATGAGAGGATCTTTTCTTGAGGTATCTCACTGACATAACAAGCTATATGGCTGATAGGTATTTGATATTATTACAAGAGATACTGGTAGTGATAAACAAACACGATGGCAATATCGATGTTGCAGTGATGTTATTACAGAGTCTAAGCACTGTAACGCTTGTGGTGTTAACTGTCTTTTAGCGGTTAAATCCGGGTCTCCTTTGAGTAGCTGGAACAGAGGGTGCAACTCTTGAGTAGTAATACCCAAAAGTGGTCGTAACCAGTTGATGGTTCCTAACAATTTTTGCAGATCATTCAATGTCTGTACGTGAGGTATTATTTTGAGGATTTGTGGCTGAATGGTGTGAGATGTAATTTTCCATCCTAAATATTTCCATGGAGAACTCAGTTGCACCTTTTCTTCTGCTATTTGTAAACCAACAGATTGAACTGCCTGCCTTACGAGCATTAAAGGGTCCTTTAGACTCTCTTCTCGTTCTGCTGCTATTAATATATCGTCCATGTAATGATAAATAAGGACGTGGGGTCTAGCTTTTCGTACTGGTTGTAATGCATTTGCTACAGTCAGTTGACATATCGTTGGACTATTAAGCATTCCTTGTGGTAACACAGTCCAGTGATAGCGCTGAGCAGGGCTTTGTTGGTTGATGGAGGGCACTGGGAAAGCAAATCGTGGTGCGTCTTTTGGATGAAGCGAAATGGTAAAAAAACAGTCTTTTAAGTCAATGACTGCTATAGGCCAATTCGATGGTAACATTGAAGGCGAAGGGAGACCAGGCTGCAATGCCCCCATGGGCTCAATTACTGCATTGACAGCATGCAGGTCCTGTAGAAGCCTCCATTTTCCACTCTTCTTGAGGATAACAAACACTGGAGTGTTCCAAGGGCTGGTGGTAGGCACTATGTGACCAGCAGCCAGTTGTTCTTGAACTAGCTCATGTAAGTGAAGCAACTTTTCCTTTGTTAAGGGCCATTGATCTACCCAGATTGGTTGTTCTGTTTTCCAAACTAGGGGTATAGGTTGCTGCCAATCAATGGCCCTTATTGAAAATTTGTTTGCAAAAGCATGCCCCATTGACTTAAAAGATCACGACCCCACAGAGTATAGGGAACTGGCAAGATGTAAGGAGCAGTGTGAGCAATGCGACCATCAGGCCCTTCAAAAGATAAAATTCGGGCACTTTGTTTGGGCTGCTGTAAGCCCCCAACTCCTACAATAGCAGAACTAGGGTATTTTAGCGGCCATTCAGAGGGCCAGTCGCTTGACTTAATGATGGTAACATCAGCTCCGGTATCCACTAGGCCTAATAACTGCCTGCCATTTACTAGACATGATAATAATGGTTTGTCTTCTGATACTTGTGTAGTCCATAGCACGGCAGGCTTGTCCGTGCTTCCAAATCCCCCAATTCAATCCCCAATACCAAATTAAGTCATAGAATGAAAAGGGACTAATTGTGCTATTTTTTGGCCTTTGGGGATAAAGCAGGGGGGTGAGGGTGTCCATGCCATTATCTTAATTTCCCCAGTGTGGTCAGCATCTATAAATCCTGGTAAAACAAAAAGTCCCATCCGTGTAACAGAAGAACGTCCTATCAGGAGGGCACTGCGCCCGTCCCCAAGGGGGCCCATTACCCCTGTTGGAATAAGAGTTACGTCGGTATCAGTCAACGTCACTGACTGGGCGGTGGCCAAATCCACTCCTGCGCTGCCAGCAGTGGCTGGTCTGAGTGCGCTGGCCAGGCAGCGGCCGGCCGATTCGGGACCGTATTTACTGTCATAGCGCGCAGTCTCGCGCTCTTCTTCCCGTTTCCCGGCAGATAGCAGGGCCGTGCAGCAACAGGGAGCTTAGATTGGCAGTCTCTCGCACAGTGTAGCCCCTTCCCGCACTGGGGACAGGGTCGAGTATGAAGAGCACAAGCATTTTTATCTGCTTTTTTAGGATTTTTACAGTCCCTTTGTACATGACCAGGTTCCCCACAGTTTATTTTTTGAGCTGTCCCTGCACCAAGTCAGGCTGCCAGGGTGTCTGCTAGCGAGGCCGTTTTATGACTTTCTTTTCCTACATCTTGACAGGCTTTAATCATTTCAGTCATGGATGGATCTGCATTCTTTAAGGATTGTAGGACCTTTCTACAGTCTGCATTTGCATTTTCTATTGCTAATTGCTTAAGCAAAGCCTCCCGGGCAGCTTGATTTTCTACTTGTCTCACTAGCGTATTTTGTTAAAGGTCAAGAAATTTAACGTAGGGCTCAGCAGCCTCCTGCCTAATTGATGTAAATGATGTGTTAGATGAATTAGTGTCGGGTATCCGACAGATAGCACACAACACCAAAGTCTTAACTTGTTCAAAGCATTGCCTGTCCATCTGTGCCTGAGCCTGAGGTATTGCCCGGACCCCCTCCCCCATGAGTTCCTCTATGCCAATGTGATTGAGGTTATTCAGATTATTCATAGCCTGGATGGTAGCCAGTTCCCGATACTCTGTCATAAACACGGTGTATTGCATGGGAGACAGAATTGTTCGTAACACAATTTTCCAATCGTGAGGGGTCATAATATAACTGTCACCAATTGCAGCCAAAAGATGATATGTAAAGGGAGACTGAATTCCATAATCTCTCACTGACTTCCTTAGTTCCTTCACTGCCTCGTAAGGCAGGGATTCCCACCGGGGAGGCTGGTTTGCATGATACAACACAGGAAAGGCTTGCAACGTGTCAGCATCACCCCGTAATATTGCTTCTTTTCTGCACTGCTCTAAAGCACCATAGTATGCTGTAGAAAAATTTTTCTTTCCCACTCCCTTCAAATTATCATCAGGGGGGAAAACGTTCGATTTGTCGTCCGTATCTACTGAACCAGGATCTGAAAGATCCTCTGGTTCTGGTTCGTCCTCATTTTTTACCAAGTTACAGGCAGGCTGCGGAGCAGCAGCAGTAAGCGACGTAACCGGAGCGGAAGGCGGCAGGGCAGCGGCGACCATCGGGGGCGGAGCAGAGGGCGGGAGCGGCGCGACGAGCGACGGGGGCGGAGCGGAGGGCGGGAGCGCGGCGAGCGTCGGAGGCGGAGCGTAGGGCGGAGCGGAGATGAAGGATGGACGTGGAGGGGAGGGCGGGAGCGCGGGGGTGGGGGGGGTCTCCGATTTCTCTTCTCCCCGGTCGCGGGGGGGGGTCGGAGCCGCGGATCGGGTCCGGGCAGGGGCTGCTTCCCGAATCGGAAGGCAGAGGCGGGGGTGGGAAGGAGGGCGATAGAGAATAGCCGGAAGGACTTCTTCCTTGTCGAATTTGTTTAAGCTCTTACATTATTTGGTACCAAGCAGGTAGAAGTTTGGCAGCCGTTCTGTCTTTAGTAACAGAAGCCTCCCAGAGTTTTGTGCCAATTTTGTCCCAGAGTTCTCCATCAAGAGAGAACCCAGTTTTCGGAAATTCGGGGACATTTTTGCTTATCCATTTAAGAAAAGTAGCTAGTTCTGAATTAGATACAGGCTGATCCTGGAAGTTTGAAACTAACCGTAGTACTTCGAGATTTACTTGTTGCTCCTTCGTTAGTGAACTCCCTATAGTTCCCGACTGCTCACTTTCTGTCCTGCAGAATTGTGCGGGCGCACGCGAAACAATCTCTCTGAAGTTCAGTTGGGTGGCGCTGCCGGACCGGGCTCGCTCAGCCGCGGCTTGATTTGCACCACGCAGTGGGCGCCATTTGCCATTCGCCATTGCATCACGGACTCAGATGTGAACGATTCAAATCGTTTATTACAGGTTTTAACATCCCTTATATACTTTCACAATTTCTCTCTTGTAACTTTCCCACCTTTTTTACACCCTTTTTTTACATATCAACAATATAACTTCCCAAAACAATCCTTAACCGTGCATACAGGCGATTATCCAATCAGGGCTGTGAGTCTTTCCAAGCCATGCACTCTTCCTCCAATTGGGGTCTGCTATCACGCAGCTTACTTGAACTTGTTTTCCTCTTCTTCTGGAAGTGTCCTTGGTTCTCAGCCTTCCTTTCTCATGCTGTTTATCCTGTTCCACAGCTGCAGCTCTAAATATACTTTTTGTATTCCCACAACATCATAACATCATATATATAACTTCCCATGCCTTATTAGTTTTACATGGGAACACCTCTGACCAGCCTGAAAAGGTGTCTGTTAGAACCAACATATAACAGTGTGGGAATACAAAAAGAATATTTAGAGCTGCAGCTGTAAGATTATATGTAAATGTGGACTGAATACTAATAATCTTTTGTCAACTTCCTTACTTCCTTCACCACCTCATAAGGCAGGGATTCCCACTGGGGGGGCTGATGTGCACGATACATCACAGGAAAGGCTTGCAACCTATCAGCATCACCCCATGATAATACTTATTTGCTGCACTGCTCTAAAGCACTGTAGTACACTGTGGGAGCAACAAAATTTCTCCTTCCGGTTCCCTTCAAATTATCGTCAGGAGGTAAAAATTTCCGTTTCTCCTCCAGATCTACTGGACCAGGATCAAAAAGATCCTCTGCTTCTGGTCCATCCTTGTTTTTATCCAAAGTACACGTGGGCCCCTGAGGCGGAGCGGCAAGCGACGAGGGCAGGGCAGAGGGTGGCAGCAGCACGGGCAGCGTGGGGGAGGAGGGGGGTACAGAGGGCAGCAGCGTGGCTTGGGGCACGATTTTCTTTCTCCCTGGCTGGGGTCGGGGTTGGAACCACGGATCAAGTCCGGGCAGGATCTGCTTCCCGTGCTGAGAGACAGCAGTGGTGGTGGTGGTGAGGGTTGATGGAGAATAGTCAGAAGAATTTGCCCTTCCTTGTTAAACTTGTTTGAGCGCTTACGAAGTTTGATGTCAAACAGGTAAAAGTTTAGCAGCCATTTTAGAAGCCTCCCAGAGTTGTGTGCCACTTTTGTCCCAAAACTCCCCATAAAAAGAAAACCCATTTTTCAGAAACTCAAAGACTTATCCATTTCAGAAAAGTAGCTAATGCTGAGGTACACACAGGTAGATTCTGAAGCTTCAAGATTAAGATGTACTTGTCGCTCCTTCATTAGTGAACTCCCCATAGTTCCTGACTGCTCACCTTCTGTCCTGCAGAACAGTGCTGGCACATGCGAAATAACCTCTCCATAGTTAAGTCAGACAGTGCTTCCAGACCAGGCTTGCTCAGTCTTGGCTTGATTTGCCCCACTGTATGGGAACTGTTGAATCATGGCCTGAACCACTGATTGGTCACCTGAGGCTAGCACTGAGTCAACCATGGGGGCACAGGTGAAGATGATATACCTGTGTGATTGGAAGGGGTGGATTCTGGCACCACCTCTCCCAGACCCCATTTAAGGGCTGACCACCACCAGGGAAGAATCTCTTCTAAGAGATCTGTCTCGCATGGAGTCATGGCAAGTCTCTACCATCATAAAGGTGAGCCTCTTTCTTTTGCTAGTTGTCTGTATACCATCTACATAGGCCTACTAAAAATATACCATCTTCCATACTATTTTCATTGAGTACCATCCTTGGGGGGGTTATTTGCTCTACACCCTCATAGTGGGGGTGCCATTTAGGGTGTCTGAGGCACAGACTCAGATGTGGACAATCCAAATGGTTTATTACAGGTCCTAACATCCCTTATATACTTTCCCAAGTTTTCTCTTGTAACTTTCTCACCCACCTTTACATATCAACAAAATACTCCCCAGACACTCCTTAACCATGCATACAAGCACTTATCCACTCAGGGCCATGAGTCATTCCAAGCCATGCACTTTTCCTCCAATTGGGGTCTGTCATCACACAGCTTACTCGAACTTGTTTTCCTTTTCTTTTGGAATGTCCTTGGTTCTCAGCCTTCCTTTCTCATGCTGTTTATCTTGCTCCACAGCTTCTGCTCTGAATATACTTCTTTGTATTCTGACAGTGGGGCACCTCCCCCAGTAGGCTCTCTCACCAGCTGCAGAAGGAAGTTATGTTCCATACACTCTAGAAACCCCCTAGACTGATGCTTCTGTGCTGTGTTGTATTCCCAGCATATGTCAGGAAATATACCATCTATCTTCATCGTTTTGTGTGGCAAAATAATGAAGGTAGATGGTATATTTTTGTATGGCTTATCAAGATGGTATAAAGACAACCAGTAAATTAGGAAAGGCTCACCTGGAACTCCACAGGGGAGGGATCTCCAACAATATAACCTTCTCCAGTGGTGGTGGTCAGCCCTTAAATAGGGTCTGGGAGAGGTGGAGCCAGACTCCACCCCTTCTGGTCACACAGGTGAATTGCCTTCACCTGTGCTCCTGTGGCTGATTCAGTGCTCACCTCAGGTGATCAATCAGTGGTTCAGGCTGTGATTCAACAGTTCCCATACAGTATTTTTACTTGAAACTGATACATATCAACACATTTGCTTCCTGAAATGAGTTAGAATTTTCAGTTTGACTTCTAATAGCTTAATTTCTAAATAAGAAGGTATTCAATTATTTGTATTTAAATATTGACATTGCTTCTCACTCTTCCTTTTATTTTCAGTATCCTATCTCAGTCCATTTCAGAGAGCCTTAAACAATTTTGACTTCATGGATGGTTTTAAATTTCACTAAATAGGCAGGTATACTACAAAGATACCATAAACGACAAGGAGATAGGAAAAAAGGTTCAGTCTCTTTGTAGCAATAAGGATTTTTTGGATATTCCTTTAACAACCAAAAATTATCTACTTACCAAGTGTGAATTCAGAAAACACAAGATTGAGAGAGTTGAGATGCCTATAGTTCTGTTTATCACTTTCCATCCAGAACCCTACCTCCTGCTGTACTTGTTTTTGGTCTGGTTTCTATGATGGGAAAACAGTCATATTGTTGTATAACTTCCTATCATCAAGACTACTACATCTATATTTGTATAAGCTTAATAAAATAACATATATGCAATGATTGTATCAAAGCCAACTACAGGAATTGGCAGTCAATGAAGTATAGCTCTACAGGTGAATTTTCTAATCTCATAGTACGTATATCACTCCAGAAATAACGACTCCTATTTACCTCCATGGAAATTAAACGGATCCAAAACCCACAATACCACTGTGTGGTAGAACAAAGTTTTGTCCACAATACATTGTTATTCAGCAGTCACCACCATTGCTATACGTGTTCACCAATAATGAACAAGAGCCTGCATACCACACTCAAAAAAGCATGCACAAGTAGAGGTGACCAATTGTTTCACGGATGCCACAACGCATCATTGCTAGGAAAATGTTGCCTATGCAGTCCATCTGTCATCACCCCAAACAGATGGAAGTCAGAAGGCGCCAAATCTGAACTATACTATGGGTATAGTTGGTCTATTTAAGACTGACAATGTGGGCCAGGGTTTTTAAATTGGTGTGGGGCCTAGCATTACTGTATTGCAAGAGAGAGATTGCCTTCTTTGGGATGACTCTGGAAGTTTGAGCCTTCATTTGAAGAAATAACTCAAATGATTATTCAGAGACTGGATCTCTTGTAAAAATGTTTTAATTTGCAATGGTAGGTGTTCCAATCAGGTGTGCACAGCCAAAACTACATCACACCCTTATATCCCTGATCCTATGACACCAAGAACTCCTCCCCAGTTTCTTCATTGAGTACTCCAGCTTCACAATCTACCCGAGGCTTATTATTGTATCTATATCCTAACCCCATCAACCTTTAATCTCTCTCTTGTTCTCACCTGATAATTTGTTATCTCTTGTTTATTGTGTTTGTCCCATCCATCTTCATAATATAGCAAGAGGCTGAACTGTCAATCTATTTACCTGTTCATCTAAGCATACCCCAGCTGGTATTTGAGACTGAGAAAAAACCCAGAATTTTAACACTCATGTTAATCTTACACAGCATTGCAGCATAGTGGTCAGAGCTGATGGTTTGTCCAGATTCCAGAAGAATCATTTCTTCCCTATCCCAAAGGACAATATGCATTGCTTCACCTATTGAGGGATGAGTCTTGGACGTCTTCTTTAACAAGAAGGCCATAACTCACTACTAGCAATGATTCTATAATAGCAAAAGGACCAGCACAATCAAGTAAATGTTATAAAAGAAGAGAAAAAAGGCCTCACCTGTTTCCAAGGACTAAAGCTCACAAGGAAAAACCCCACAAAGGAAGGATCACCAGCAAGAGATTCTGGCTCAGTGGCAGTCAGCCCTTAAATAAAATCTGAGAGGGATAGCACTTGGCTCCACCCCTTCTGGTCGTACAGGTGAATCGCCTTCACCTGTGCTCCCAGGGCTGACCAGGTCTTTCCTTCAGGTGCTTATTCAATGGTTCAGGCAGTGACTGAGCAGTTGCCATACAGATGCAATTCAGGAAACTATCACCTTCAGCCCTGTGTTATTTTAATAGGCCCTGATGAACTTGTATATGGTGTTGTAAAGCAAACAAAGGCAAAGACAGAGCCCCTTGATATTGTTCAGAAACGCCATACTAAATACTTTAGAAGGTTTATGTGAGAATAACTTTAAAGGTATTTGGCAGCCTGGCTCACCAAAATGTAAAGTAAACAAATGCAATGACAGAACCTTTATTTGAGATATAGGTGCTATAGAGCAAGATATCAGAGAAAGAGGAATTAACTCAACCCTCCCAGCAACAGTTTGGAAAAAAGGGTAAGCTCAGTGTCAATGGTTTATGGGCTGGTTCGGCCCAGTTCCATGACGATTGGTGCAGGGGACCCACGGACCCACGCCCCAGGAAAGGGAAAAGGGAGATAGGCCTAGAAACAAAACAGCGGCAACGATCTGAGGAGGAAAGCTAATTTACTAAATAAGATATCAGAAAGAAAAATAACACAATATAATTGGAATTGAAGCTAATAAATCAAATAAAATGAGCCAGAGAGAGTGTCCGATAAACTGAAGGCCTTACGCTAATGCTGAAGGCAAGACAGCAGCAAGCACCCGCTGCTGTGTCAATCCGAAAGAAAAGAGAGCGCCTTGTGACACACAGTTTTTATTTTTCCCTCTGAGTGGAAAAATGTAAAAATGCAAAGCATTGCACAGTCCTCTGGGGAATGTAGTTCTCTTCTGAGACAGGTATACCTGGAACTATCGATGATCCACAGAGCTGGAGCATTAACTCTTTAACTCTAAATGCACTACATGATGTTATGATGTGGAATACCAGTACCAAAAATCATAAAATCATGACACTCAGGAATGTAGCCTTCTCTGGTTCAAACTCTGGCATACTGGAAAAAGGAAGGGGAGGCAAACTGTGCAGGCTCTGAGTGTGTATACACTCCTGGAAGCACTACTGAGAGGGAGAGAGAGGGTGGGCAGATCTGGGCTCCCCTTCTCCAGTCATTCAGGTACTCATTTACTGGTTCAGGCTGTGATCTGGCAGTTCCATTGCAGGTGTTCCTTCTATTCCTGTGTGAACATTCACGGGTCCCACCTAGAACAAACTTTGTGATATCCCAACATTGCCACCATTTTTTCCAACGCATTGAAGTTGATAATCAGCTCCATACACAGTTCCTTAATCGCTATCTGCTGATTTGCGTAGATGAGCTGATTGAGATACTCTTCATTTTGTGGTATGACAGCTGTGCATGGCTGTCTGGAACTTGTCTTTCACGTCGCTGTCACCACCGCTGAAATGCACCAGCTACACCTCACTGTGCTCACATCTACTGTTTAGTCTCCATAAGTGTTCAACAAGTGTCAGTGAATGTGTGCTGCTTTCTTCACATGGAAGAGTTCAGTGACAAACCTTTGCTTCATACACACTTCCACATCAGACGCCACTTTGTCAGACTGCCCCTCTGCTGCAATCTGTTGCACAGCAACAACGTGGAATAGGATACTGGTGGGAAGGTTCAACCTCAACTGTCATCGCACCAAAATACATCTCTGACATCTTGGGCCAACAGAATAACATAGGAGGCATTACTTTCTGAGCAGAACTTGTATGAAATTTGTGTTTTTGTTCTATAAGTATAGTATTTGGAGAGCATAAGCAATGCTTCTACCTTGACTACAGCAAAGCCTTTGACACTGTCTCCCACAGTATTCTCCTGCAGAAGCTGGAAGCCCATGGCTTGGACAGGTACACTGTTTGCTGGGTAAGGAACTGGTTGGAGGGCTGGGCCCAGAGGGTGGTGGTGAATGGAGTTAAATCCAGCTGACAACCAGTCATGAGTGGCATTCCCCAGGGGTCAGTACTGGGGCCTATCCTCTTCAATATCTTTATTGATGACCTGGATGAGGGCACCGAGCACACCCTCAGTAAGTTTGCAGAGACCAAGTTGGCCAGAAGTGTCAATCTGCTTGGATTGTAGCAAGGTCCTACAGAGTGACTTGGACAGGCTGGATAGCTGGGTTGAAGCCAACGGGATGAGGTTCAACAAGACTAGAGTGGCAGATCAAGCTGGCAGAGTGGCTGGGAGACTGTGGACTTCAAGGTTGTGTTTTGCCATACAGAACCTGCAGTACAGATAAGCTTGCTTGCTAACAAGAGACAGAGATTCACTCTAAAAGTATGGCTCTGCCTGGCTAAGGCAGCTGGTCATTGCCCCGTATTGGGTGCCAAAAATGTCAACGGTTTCAGTTTACTGGGCTGGTTCGGCCCAGTTCCGAAACAATTGGTGTGGGGGGACACACCCCAGGAAAGGGAAAGGGAAAAGGGAGATGAGCCTAGAAACAAAACAGCAGCAATGATCTGAGGAGGAAAGCTAATTTAGTAAATAAGATATTGCAAAGCAAAATAACACAATATAATACAATATAATTTGAATTGAAGCTAATAAATCAAATAAAAGGAGCAAGAGAGAGTGTCTGATAAACCGAAGGCCTTACACTAACACTGAAGGCGAATGGCTGCAACAAACACCTGTTTGTTGCTGTCATTCAGCTGTCATTCTGCTTTTGCTATCAGAGACTGTTCCCTCCCCCCTCAGCCTGGGACAGCTTCTCCACTGATGTCCCGTTTCCCTGCAGTTTGCACACTGCTCTCGCTCCAGTGGAAGCAGAACACTCCTTGGGCCCTTCCAGGCCCCCATCTTGTCTCTTCCCAAGGGGATCTCTGGGCCTACTCTAGTGCAGCAACAATAGCAGCTGCTATTGTTCTTCCCAATTTCCTTACTATTTTTGTTCCTCAATTAATTTTTCTAGATCCCCCACTTCTCCTCTAGGTCTTGAAATCCCTGTTACACCTCGCTCTTCTTTGCCTTCCTCAGCCTGTGTCTTTCCCAAATCTTTTTCACTTTCCAAACTTTCATACAAAAACTACTAACATTATATTTCAGTTTCACCTTCTCACCCCCCAGTGCTATCACTGGGATATTGGGTTTCCTAGGTCACTGCAGATGATTACTATCTAATGTCCCACCCCATCCCTGCCCTGCTCACAGTAACATGCTGTTACAGCAGTAATCATCTGCTCTCAGTCCGAGAGTTCTGCTTACAGCTGCGGGGGGGAAGGAGGTGCGGGAGTCGTTCCAGTGCCGGCACACATTTGCCTCAGCTGGCGCAGATCACAAGCTCTAATATCTCAAATTCACTGTTTTCCTTAACCCTTTCGCCCACAATTCATACCCTCAATTACACTTTCACATATCATTATCAATTACACTTCTATACGTTACCGCATCCCATTTTCATTCTCGCCTAAGAAACATTAGTTGTAAGATGGTATGCAGTGGGATGGCCTGGTTACAGCCTGAAACAGTGAACGAGCACCTGAGTGACCGGAGCAGAGGAACCCAGGTCCACCCGTCCTCTCGCTCTCCCTCTCGGTGGTGCTTCCGGGAGCACAGATATGCTCAGAGCCTGCGCGGGTTGCCCCACCTCCCTGGCTCCCTTCCTTTCGGTGCGCCGGTGTTCGAACGGAGGCGGCTGCATTTCTTAACCTAAACGGTCGCCGGGAAGGATGAGTTCATTCCCCTTATCTCTAGTATCTCTTTCTATAGTGCCTGTACCTCAAATAAAGCAAAAAAAGGCGGTGACAGAGCCTTTACAGGTAGCTTAAAGTCTCATTTAGGGGCCATTTTTCCCCATCTTCCAGTTTATACAATAGCCACCACTGGTTACAGTATTTGATTAACATCTTTTTAATTAAGCTGCCCCAAGTCCCCCTGCAACAACTTTCCAACATGCCAAAATGCACCCAAGGTGCATTTGTCTAGGTATCTCTTTTCCTTGCAAACCCCCCATACTATTTCTTATTGATTTACAACTGCATCAAGGTTTCCACAAGCAACTCTTATCACCTTAAAATTTCCCCACACTATTCTGTGGTGCTCTGTCCACCACTCGCAGTGACACTCCAGACAACTATAACACCACCTACCCCAATACTCTTCCTCACACACTAGACAAACTGTAAGGTAAAAAGGACAAAATCCATTTGTTCAATGAAAGGGACAAATTTCCTCTATTGGTCCATCCTCCTCATTTAAAAGATACAAACTCTCATCCTTTATACCTATAACATACATACAGACAAAAGACAATTGGTATACGCACTTATACGAAGAGAAGGACAATGACAGTTGTTATCACTCACTCTGTCCATCTCCCTCATGGGAGGATGGAACCGAGGATTGGGACTACACACTCATTTCACAGCTATGCTGTGTCTCACATATCCAGCACACTCACTCACGATTCACACAGTGCCAGCTTAATCATAATCTGAGTTCAAGACTTTTAAAAGGATATCCCAAACAGATCAATAACAGTAACTCAAGTACACAGCACTGAACACTTACAACAGATGGTAATAATGATCATACAACCTATAAATCCTGCTACTATAGCGAAGAGAACCCATTTGATCCCACATATGACTTACAGATGCCCTTTGTAGGAGCTCCCCCAAGGAACCTTCCTACCCCAGCTGGCAACCAAACCCGTGAGCTCACCTCCTAGGTTCAGCCCAGACGGCTATACCCTACATAGGATGTGTGAAACATGTAAAGGTGATTCGTGTCAAAGATAAAAAGTCAAAGCTGCTGACCCAATACTTTCAGACTGGCATTAATTCCAATTGGTATACAAAGTTACTTAAAGGAGTAAAATGTCCTTGTGAGACATGGAAGGATAGAACTTTATCTACATTTCAAACACCAGTCTTGTGTAACAAAAAGCGTATTCCTCACACCAAGGGGTGAAACTAACACAGACCTTGGAAGATTAGCCTGGAATGCACCAAGAGATGGGGCCAGTGGCCCTTTTTCGGGGTACTTAGCTTGGGGAAGCTAATCCCTGGAAAAGGACCACATGGCGCCAAAGGTGCTACTCCCTTACTGATTTATCTGTTGGACCAGCTGTGTTAAGCTTATCGCTACCCCTCCTAACAAAATACCAGTGAGGGGCTCTTCCCCTTCAAGGTTTGAAGATTTACATCAAAATCAACCCTTAAGTGTAATCCTCTCTATAAATCAGAGTTTGGAATGTGATGAATATGTATGAACTATACTTTTAAATAGGTATTCTTTCTTTCTTTGCGGTGTGTCGTTGGTGGAGCGAGACTCCCCGGCACACCCAGCGCTGCTTGCTTATTGCTTTTCACCTTTTGATTATAATAAAATATTCTAAAAACTCAGATTGGACTCTGAGCGTTTATGACAAATTGGTGACCCCGACGTGATGCGACTGGACTCGAGCGGGACATCCTGACTCCCGGGGAGGCGCCCTACCTTTTTGGTAGCCTCGGGAGAAAAGGATCCTTGCCCGACCTTTCGCATCACACGAACTTGGAAAAGCAATAAGCAAGGAAAAGAGCTCCCTTGGAAAAACTGCAGTAAATATCCTGTAATTCTTGTGCACGAAGATCCAGGCGAGAACATCGGACTGTGAGTATCGCTTGGTTGGGAGGGCGAGTTCCAGGGTGGAGAGAATTAAGTTGAGGAAAGCCTCTCGAGAGGGTGGTTAGAAATTCCCGGGGACCCACAGAGAGGCCCAGAGGAAGGGAATAGATCACCTAGAATTAGGAGGGGAAATAGCTTAAAGAAGGAAACCCCGGAATAAGAATATGGGGCAGAGAAAGTCTAAGTCTGCTGACCTCAGGAGGGACCCACAGAGAGGCCCCAAGGATAAGGAAGGGAGCAAATTACTTGAAATACCCCCAGGCAGTCCACTGGGGTTAATGATAAAATACTGGGGACATGGGGCAGAGAAAGTTGAAATCTGCTGACCCCAGGAGGGACCCACAGAGAGGCCCCAAGGATAAGAAAGGGAGCAAATTACTTGAAACACCCCCAGACAGTCCGCTGGGGTTAATGGTAAAATATTGGGGAAATGGGCCATCCCAGAAAGGGAAAACAAAACAAAAATTGATGGTCCATTATTGTGAATCTGTTGAAATTGTTGAAATGTCGGGTGGAAAACAAATAAGACCTGATCGGGTGCATTGGCCGATGTTTGTGAGTCGTGAATGAGTGTGCTGGATACGTGAGACGCAGCATCGCTGCGGAGCGAGTGCGGAGTCCCGATCCGCGGTTCCGTCCTCCCGCGAGGGAAACGGCCGGAGACGGACGAAGCGAGTGACAACAACTGTCATTGTTCTCTTTGTGTGTACACCACTTGTCTTTTGTCTATATGTATGTCATAGGTGTAAAGGATGGGAGTTTCTGTCTTTTAAATGAGGAGGGCAGACCAATAGAGGAAAGGTGTCCATAGCCCTAAATGGGACTTTAAGCTATAAGATCAACTAACATTGTTTCTTAGGCGAGAAGGGAAACTGGATAAGGTAGCACATAGAAGTGCAATTGTTAACGGTATACGAAAGTGTAATTGAGGGTATGGATTGTGGGCAAAAGGGTTAAGGAGATCCTGATACTCCAGTGGGCAGGCAATAACCCAGTTTGTGGCCAGGTTTTGGACGGACATTAGAAAGAAATCGGAAAAGTTAGAAGACTGGCAGGAAACAGGGACTAGATGAATTACTGAGAGAAGCACAGAAAGTATATGTAAGGTGGGACGAGGAGAAACAAAAAGCAAAGGCCCGAATATTTGTCGCGGCTGTGAGAGGTGAAAAAAGGAGGAGATTCCTAAGAAAAGAGAAAACCTTAGGAATACTAAGAGCATTGGAAAGCCTCTGCAAAAGGGATCCGAACGAGGAACAGAATGTTATTATTGTGGGAAGAAAGGACACTGAATCGAAATTTAAAATAAATAAATGAATAGATAAACACGACAGGATGGATGCATTTAAAGAATAGAGGTGTTGGGGCTATATACATCCTGGGGACGAGACCAACTAAAGAGCCCATGATAAGGTTAAAAGTAGGTCCCCAGGTGGAAGAAATTATATTCTTAATAGATACAGGAGCTGAAAGGTCCACAATACAGAAACTACCTAAAAGGTGTATAGTGAGCAAGGATAAAAGCCTGGTAGTCAGGGTGAAACATGAACCCTTATGGGTCCCAACTGGAAAAAAGGAAAAAAAAAATAATAAAAATGAAAATAAAAAGGTGTAACGATTGAAGCTGAAACAAAAACTTGTTTAGGGAATTTATTAGTGGTCCCCGAGGCAGAACATAACTTACTGGGGAGGGATTTAATAGTGGTATTAGGAATAAACCTTGCCATAAATGAAGGAGAGATAGTTTCAAGACTGTGTGTTCTCACGCAAAAAGATGAGGAAGAAATCAATCCCCAGCGGTGGCATCCGAAAGGAACCACAGGAAAACTGGGAATTCCACCCATAAGCGTTAAGCTTGGGGAAGTGAGGAACTGTGTAGCTCTCCAAGAAGTTTATTTACTGTAGCTTATGAAAGTGTTGTCTTTAGCTTTCGTCTTTTTGTGTGCTCCCCTCAGCAAGAGGGAGGAGTGATTGGAACAGTATTTACATTTGCTTAATAGCTGTGTTATGCCTTCCTGGATGGGGGGTGATGAGGTGTTAATTGAGCTTTTGAGTATGTCCTCTCCCTCAGTGTAGACCTTTTCTGAGTACAGAGAAATGAGCGACAGTGTAGTCACAATGAAAAGTGAAGAGGTATTATTCGACCTCTTAGAAAGGCGTGGTGCCAGACCCTCATTAACAGAGGTAGACTGGGCACGGCAGAACTGGCATAATTTGCAGTGTTTCAGACGGTATCCTGCAGAAAAACGGTCGTACCCGAGCTGCAAAAGGGAAGATAATTATTTATGCAGTATTAGATTCGGCTCCGGTTGCAGCCATAGAATTCAGTGACCAGCAGTTGAAATCAGAAAGCCAAACTACAGAGTCACTTCAGGAATTGGTTAAAACTCTGCAGAAATAGATAGATGAACTCAAAGGACAATTAGAAAATGAAAAACATAATGCAGCTCTCTTACTAGAGGCTCTGAAGGGTAATTGTATGGATACCAGTGACTGGGAGGAATAAAAGCAAGGCTAGAAAAATTAGAAGCCCCCCCAGCTCAATTGCATCCTTTAATAGAAACTGAGTTAATCGGGCAGATGAGGAGGCAAAAGGGGCAGGCTAACTAGAGAAGAAATAAGAACCCAAGATGACAAAAAGGTAACACCAAAAATCTATTCTCAAAAAGAAAGAGAGAGCTTTGAGAAATTAGGAGTAAAATGGACTAATAATAATTTTGCCCGATGGCCAGGAATTATTACCCAAGAACTTTGCCCAAAGAATTGTGCAGCAAATGCACCAGAGAACCCACTGGGGAAGAAGGGCACTGGCAGATTGTTTCTTAAAATTATATGGGTGCATAGGGATATTTGAAGTAGCAAAGCAAGAAACAAGAGGTTGCTTAATTTGCCAGAAGGTTAACAAAAGAAATCTACAACAAACACCCTCAGGGGGAAGGCCATTGGCACACAGACCTTTTGAACGAGTACAAATAGATTTTACTGAATTACCAAAAGCAGGAAAGTATTCACTAGTAATAGTAGACCAATTAACTCACTGGGTAGAGGCATTTCCCACAACTAGGGCCACTGCTCAAACAGTGGCCAAACATCTCTTGGAAGATATTATCCCCAGGTATGGTTTAATAGGGGTTATTGACTCAGATCAAGGAACTCATTTTACCTCCCGAATTTTGAAAGGCCTAGCAGAAGCCCTGGGGATAAGGTGGGAATATCACACCCCATGGCATCCACAAAGTTCGGGGCGGGTAGAAAGGATGAATGGTACCTTGAAGGCCCAGTTAACTAAGTTAATGTTAGAAACTAAGATGTCTTGGATAAAATGCTTACCTTTAGCCTTACTTAATATTAGGAGTATGCCCAATTCAGAACATGGGATATCCCCCTATGAGATGCTGTATGGAATGCCTTATATTCAGGGAATACCCATCGATCATCCCAGATTGGGAGAGAGTACTGTACAGCAATATATAATAACTCTGACTAAGAACTTGGAAGAACTAAGGGAAAAGGGGCTGTTAGCTCAAAGTACCCCCTTAGAATTTACAATACACAAGATAAAGCCAGGAGATAAAGTGTTAATAAAAACCTGGAAAGAAACTTTGTTAACCCCATGTGGGGAGGGACCTTTTCTCATTCTCTTAACTACAGAAACAGTGTGCGCACGGCAGAGAAGGGCTGGACTCATGCCTCCCGTGTAAAAGGCCCCATCGACACTAAGGACTGGAAGGTTACATCGTCTCCAGGAGAACTGAAAATACAAATTCAACGATAACGTTCATGCAAGGGACTAAATCGCCCCCTTTAAGGATAAGTGTGGATGTTACCTTGTTGCATGACTTGTATGTGTTATTATTGTAAGGAGAAGTGGTGATACCACTGCAGGGGGGGGTGTCTGCAAAAGGGAAAATTTTGCAATGAGTAGTTGAAGGTAGGACGATTATATATATATATATAGGGAGGGAGGTAACTGCTCAGGGAACTCAGGCTCCTGACAGAGACGGTGAGAGCTCTTCATTCACAGGACCAAGGAACAGGGAGCAGAAAATATAAAGAATAGAGGACTACCAACAAAACTGGGTGCCCTGTAGTGTTCGACTTGTGAGAATACAAATGGGGAAATTTTGGGCAGGGGTGCACAGGATATGACTGCTCGTATGGAGCCCCTGAAGACTATCCTTGCTGCCGAGAAGATGGTTTACCCCGCTGCCGGATGCAACCCGGTAGGCGGAGGAGGCAGAGAGATGAGAGAACGGTGGGGTATAGTGATGCTCTTAACCATACTGAGCTATCCTGGCAGTGGAACTGCAAACCCATGCTCAAAGTGCTACCAATACGTTAAATACAGTCGAACCACAGAATGGGCATTATCATTCCATACCCACATAAACGCGGCCTGTTATGATAGGAACGCATTATAATTGCTAGGCGTGACCTCTGGGTGGCAGCTAACAAAGGAAAAAGTGGATTTGTAAATGGCCATGCTTGTCCAAAGGGAGAGGAGAACATCTGTTTCACTAAATCAGGGATGTGGGGATATTCTGATGGCAGGGGGGGGTCCAAGATCAATACAAGGAAGAGCTAGTGAGAAATGTTACCAAGCAACTGCAGGTCAAGCAAAAATGCAGGAAAACAAAATACAGAAGAACAAAATGCAGGAAAACAAACAGTCACCCCTCTATGATGAGGTGAGAAAAATCCTAGGGGAATCTGGACCTACCAAGGAGGTTAACCTGTTCATTAACCTCATGCAAGAAATTGCCACTGAATTAAATATATCCTCATGTTGGATATGCGGGGGGTCTCAGATGACAGAACAATGGCCCTGGAGAGGGGAGGGACTAGAACCATGGCAATTACTAAATTGGAATCATACTCACAGGTCAACTGAAATGAGACCAGAGGGATGGATACTTAGTCATGAAGTTATTGGACAAATCTGTATATCAAGGGAAGGAAGGCAATTTAAACGACATTTGGGAGTTACCCCCTGCAAAATGGTATTAACCACAAACTCCACGGAGGGACCTGGATATTGGTGGCCCAGCCCTCCCCAGGGATATTGGACAAATAATTGTACATCTCTTACTAAACACTCCCTATGTTGGAAGAATGAGAGCAATGAAAATCCCTTCAGGGAAATAGAAGCCTTAAAGGAATTTTGGGAAGAGCCGGGAAGGAATGTCTCAGATTGGAGATCTCCTGACGGACTATTTTGGATCTGTGGAAGACGGGCATTTAATAAATTGCTAAAAGACTGGAAAGGCACTTGTACTATTGGGATAATACAACCAGCCTTTTTCCTATTACCTAGACAACGGGGGAAAACTCTGGGAGTGCCACTATACAAAACTCTGGCTAGACAAAAACGAGAATTAAAAATAGGAGGGACTCAAACCTGGAAGGATGATGAATGGCCTCCACAGAGAATAACAGAATACTACGACCCAGCTACGTGGGCCCAAGATGGTAGTTGGGGATATAGAACTCCCATCTATATGCTGAATTGAACTATTAGGTTACAAGCCGTGGTAGAAGTAGTAACAAACAAACAAACCAGCAGAGGCCTTAAAATTAATAGACCGATAACTCTCACAAACCAGGGCAGCAGTATATCAAAATTGGTTAGCTCTAGATTACTTACTGGTGGAGGAAGGAGGGGTCTGTGGAAGGTTTAACACCTCCAAATGCTGTCTCGAAATAGACGATAGCGGACAAGCCATAACAAATATTGCAGAAGAGATAAAAAGAATTGCCCATGTTCCGGTCCAGAGGTGGAATTCAATTCTAAACGATGACTGGTGGAATCAATTATTTGGGGGCGTGTGCTGGAAACGACTGGGTTTCATGATACTGTGCGGGATGATTGGACTAATATTTATACCTTGTGTAATTCCATGCCTCATTCGGATAATACCTTCCATGATACAAGGAATGCAGATTTCTGCAATGCCAATAGATCCAGAAGAAGCAAAGTCTGGAAGGACCCACAAATTGATGGTAGTAAAAACTGAAGCGGCTCCATTTTTGCAAGCTGCTAGGAAAGCAGGATTGAATTTAGAATACCGGACACGAATCACTGATGGGGATCAAAAAGGAAATGGGGGATTGTGAAACATGTAAAGGTGATTCGTGTCAAAGATAAAAAGTCAAAGCTGCTGACCCAATACTTTCAGACTGGCATTAATTCCAATTGGTATACAAAGTTACTTAAAGGAGTAAAATGTCCTTGTGAGACATGGAAGGATAGAACTTTATCTACATTTCAAACACCAGTCTTGTGTAACAAAAAGCGTATTCCTCACACCAAGGGGTGAAACTAACACAGACCTTGGAAGATTAGCCTGGAATGCACCAAGAGATGGGGCCAGTGGCCCTTTTTCGGGGTACTTAGCTTGGGGAAGCTAATCCCTGGAAAAGGACCACATGGCGCCAAAGGTGCTCCTCCCTTACTGATTTATCTGTTGGACCAGCTGTGTTAAGCTTATCGCTACCCCTCCTAACAAAATACCAGTGAGGGGCTCTTCCCCTTCAAGGTTTGAAGATTTACATCAAAATCAACCCTTAAGTGTAATCCTCTCTATAAATCAGAGTTTGGAATGTGATGAATATGTATGAACTATACTTTTAAATAGGTATTCTTTCTTTCTTTGCGGTGTGTCGTTGGTGGAGCGAGACTCCCCGGCACACCCAGCGCTGCTTGCTTATTGCTTTTCACCTTTTGATTATAATAAAATATTCTAAAAACTCAGATTGGACTCTGAGCGTTTATGACAGGATGTCTCCTTACACCTTATGGGTTCTCCCCTTATTCCTATTCACATACCTGGTCCGGCTGAAGATGGTCCTTGTCTGCCCCCGCAGTGATCAGGTGAGGAGGGGAGTTGTCACGGTGTTATCCGTGACAGTGACCCAAGGGAAACCGAGAATGGAGAGAGGAGAGAAAAAGAAACTGCGTCAGTGGCCGCGCGGCCGTTAAGGAGGAATTGCAGGGGGAGCACGCTGAACCTCCACGGCAGCCCAGAGGAACGTGCCCAGGCAGAGCACCGCCTGGCATCCGGTGCGGAGCTCCACCCCTCTGCTGCTCCCACAGCATTAAATCCTTCACTGCTGCATGATGCTCTGATGTGGAATACCGGCATCAAAACCACAAAACCACCACATTCCACCCCTTATTACACATCATCACATCATGCTTAACACACATCTATACATAACCAAAACAGTAATAAGTTACATAGAAACATATATATATACATACGTAATTACAGGCTGCATTCCCCCAACATCAAATTCCCTTGTGGGACACACTAGGCGTCCCCATTTTTTATCCATTACCCACCAGGTGCACCCAGGTCCCTGCGCAAAAACGGTTCCACGGAGGGGTTTGCCCTTTCCAGAGGATGGAAGGACCCACACCGCTTTTCCCAACATGCTCCTCACATGTACCACAGGGACCTTATCTCCCTCTATGGTCTGTAGGGAGCTGGACTGTGTAGGACCCTCTCGGTTGACTGATCCCCTAGCGTTGACCAACCAGGTGGCTTCTGCCAGATGCCTCTCCCAGTGCTTGAATGTCCCGCCACACCCATTGCTCTCAACGTGGTTTTTAACAACCCGTTGTAGCGCTCGATCTTACCAGCAGCTGGTGCATGGTAGGGGATATGGTAGATCCATTCAATGCCATGTTCTTTGGCCCAGATATCCACAAGAGAATTTTTGAAATGAGTCCCATTATCGGACTCAATTCTCTCTGGAGTGCCATGTCGCCATAGGACTTGTCTCTCGAGCCCTAAGATGGTGTTTTGGGCGGTAGCATGGGGTACTGCGTATCTCTCAAGCCACCCAGTGGTCGCCTCCACCATGGTGAGCACGTAACGCTTACCATCGCGAGTTCGTGGCAAGGTGATATAATCAACCTGCCACGCCTCCCCATATTTATACTTTTCCCATCGCCCTTCCTGCCAGAGGGGTTTCATCCTCTTGGCCTGTTTAATTATGGCACATGTGTCACAGTCATGGATAACCTGTGCAACGGCATCCATAGTCAAGTCCACCCCTCGGTCTCTAGCCCACTTATAGGTCGCATCCCTTCCTTGATGGCCTGAGGTCTCATGGGCCCACCGAGCTAAAAATAGCTCTCCTTTGTTCTGCCAGTCCAAATCGATCTGAGACACCTCAATTCTGGCAGCTCGATCTACCTGATGGTTATTTCTCTGCTCTTCAGTAGCTCGATTCTTGGGCACATGAGCATCTACATGGCGCACCTTTACACCCAACCTTTTTGTTCGGGCAGCAATGTCTTTCCACAGTTCAGCAGCCCAAATAGGTTTACCCTTCCGTTGCCAGTTGTCCTGTTCCCACTGCTGCAACCACCCCCATAAAGCATTTGCCACCATACAAGAGTCAGTATAAAGATATAGCATGGGCCACCTCTCCCGTTCAGCCACATCTAAGGCCAGCTGGACAGCCTTTACCTCCGCAAATTGGCTTGACTCTCCTTCTCCTTCGGTGGCCTCTGCAACTCGTCGTGTGGGGCTCCACACAGCAGCCTTCCATCTGCGATGCTTCCCAACAATACGACACGATCCATCAGTGAAGAGGGCATACGTCTTTTCATTCTCTGGTAGTTCATTATATGATGTTGCCTCTTTAGCACGTGGTATCTCCTCTGATGGGGATGTGCCAAATTTCTTGCCTTCGGGCCAGTCCATGATCACCTCCAGGATTCCTGGAAGGTTGAGGTTCTTGAGGTTCCCCATCCGAGCTCGCTGTGTAATCAGTGCAATCCACTTACTCCAGGTGGCATCGGTAGCATGATGGGTGGGGGGAACCTTTCCTTTGAACATCCAATTCAGCACTGGCAGTCGAGGTGCCAGGAGGAGCTGTGT
Organism: Cyrtonyx montezumae; assembly: GCF_038088225.1. Lineage (NCBI taxonomy): Eukaryota > Metazoa > Chordata > Aves > Galliformes > Odontophoridae > Cyrtonyx > Cyrtonyx montezumae. The sequence goes on from NW_027072045.1 coordinate 34,153,462, forward strand.
CTCAGTACCAGTTACTTCAGAGGCAGCCCGAACCCCCTCGTATGCGGCCAAAATCTCCTTCTCAGTCGGAGCGTAGCACTCCTCTGAACCCCTGTACACTCTGCTCCAAAATCCAAGGGGTCAGCCTCAGGTCTCCCCAGAGGCTCTTTGCCACAGACTCCAAGTGGGACCTTTCTCTCCAGCAGCAGCGTAGAGGATGTTTTTCACATCCTAGCCCGTGCTGTGGCCCTGGGGCCAATACGGTTGGGACATCTCCTGCTTAATTTGCTCAAAGGCCTGCTGCTGTTCAGGACCCCATGCAAAATTATTCTTTTTTCGAGTCACTTGATAGAGGGGGCTTACTATGAGGCCGTAGTTTGGGATGTGCATCCTCCAAAAACCTACTACACCCAGAAAAGACTGTGTCTCTTTCTTGCTAGTGGGTGGTGACATACTGGTGATTTTGTCAATCACATCTCCTGGAATGTGACGACGTCCATCTTGCCATTTTACTCCCAGGAACTAAATTTCTTGGGCAGGTCCCTTCACTTTGTTCCGTTTAATAGCAAAACCAGCACCCAGAAGAATTTGGATTATTCGCTCTCCTTTTTTAAAAACTTCCTCTGCTGTATCACCCCACACAACAATGTCATCAATGTACTGGAGGTGCTCAGGTGCCCCACCCTGTTCCAGTGTGGTTTCAATCAGCCCATGGCAAATGGTTGGGCTGTGTTTCCACCCCTGGGGCAAACGGTTCCAGGTGTACTGAACGCCCCTCCAGGTGAAAGCAAACTGTGGTCTGCACTCTGTGGCCAAAGGAATAGAAAAGAATGCATTGGCAATGTCAATAGTGGCATACCACTTGGCTGCTTTTGACTCCAGTTCATATTGCAGCTCCAACATATCTGGCACAGCAGCACTCAGTGGGGGTGTGACTGCATTCAGGCCACGGTAATCTACCGTCAGCCTCCATTCTCCACTGGTTTCACGCACTGGCCATATGGGGCTGTTAAAAGGTGAGTGAGTTTTGCTGATCACTCCCTGGCTCTCTAGCTGATGGATCAAGTTATGAATGGGGAGCAAGGAATCCCTGTTGGTGCGGTACTGCCGTCTGTGGACCGTTTTTGTAGCAATTGGTACCTGCTGCTCTTTCACTTTCAGTACCCCCACAACAGACGGATCTTCTGACAGGCCAGGTAAAACAGACAGCTGCTGAATGTTGTCTGCATCTACAGCAGCTATTCCAAAAGCCCATCGGTACCCCTTGGGATCCTTGAAATGTCCCCTTCTGAGATAGTCAATACCGAGTACGCATGGAGCCCCCTGTCCAGTCACTATGGGATGCTTCTGCCAGGTTTTACCGGTGAGGCTTATTTCTGCCTCCAACACAGACAGTTCCTGAGAACCCCCAGTCACTCCAGAAATATGAATCAACTCTGTCCCTTTGTAACTCGAGGGCATCAGAGTGCACTGTGCACCAGTGTCCACCAGTGCCTTATATCTTTGTGGCTCTAATGTGCCAGGCCATCTAATCCACACAGTCCAATACACTCTATTATCCCTTTCCCTCCCCTGGCTGAGGGCAGGGCCCCTCTATTGGTTACCTGCAGAGACAGGAGCAATTTCATTGGTGGCTGATCTCTGCTGTAGTTCTCTCACCCGTGCTCGCAGTGCAGGAGTGGGTTTTTTATGCCACTTCCTCATGTCCTCTCTGTTTTCTCGTAAGAAGCTCCACATGGCCACACGTGACATGATGTTACTGCTGTCATTTGCTCGTGCAGAGGGGCGGTTGCCTTTGGTGGCCGAGACTTTCAACAGTTTGATCAATTGCTTCATCAGATTCTTTGGGTCATGCTCATCATCATCAGGTGTTTCCAATACTGACACAGGTTCATCCCTATTCATCAGTAATGACAGTTCCTCCAGTATAGTTTCCTGTGTCTTCTTCATCTCACCTACTTCTGCTACTATAGCTGCAATGGAAGCACGTGATGGTGGAAACTGTTGTTCAAAGTTTTGGAGTGTAATAGTCAATTCATAAACTGGGAGTCTTCTGTCTTGACCCTCGAATCTATGGAACATTGCTACCAGTGTACTTGCGTACCTCTCTGGTGCTGTTTTTGAGAGCTTGCGATATACATCAGGTGTGCACCTTACTCTATCAGGATCACGGTCCTGGTGTGGATTGTTAGGGACGAAATTGGGATCATACAGCATCTCTACTACGGCTGTTTCTCTCAAAAATTGGATGCCTTTCTCCACGGTGTTCCATCTTTCCACCTTAGGCTCCAGATCATCTTTGTAAGGGTATCTATCCTTTACAGCCACTAGTACTCGTTCCCAGAGGGTAGCGACTCCATTCAGACATCTGCCAATTCCTCTGTCGATAGCTGGGTCTCGAGCAATGCTTGCCAGTTGGCGGGCTTCGCTGCCATCTAGGGACACGCTGCTGGCACCGCTGTCCCAACACCGCAGCAACCAGGTGACAATAGATTCACCTTAGCACCGTACGAACTCCTTTCTTGAACCTTGTATTTCAGTCATCTTTAGGGGCCGACGAGTAGTGGTAACAGTGACTTCATCATCATCAATGCTGTCTTCTCCATGTCTCTCACTTTTCTTAGTGGCCTTTCTAGGTGGTGGTGGTGCTGAGGAGGGCCCCTCGCCTGGATCTTCCTTTTCTTTCTCTGCTTCTTCTTTCTGTTCTAGGCGCGAGGACGGCCGTGTCCATTTCTGGCCTTCCACAGGGGCAACCGACACCAATGCCGGTGCTTCCTGTGATTGGTCAGGTCTAACTTCGAGGTTTTCATTTTTGCTTTGGACCTTGGTTTGGAAACCATTTCTCTCCAGAATATCAATTATAGCTCGATAAGCACAAGCCAGACCCCAAACAATACATTCCTTCTCAGATCGTCCTGGGTCACATGACTCCTTACCTAAACACTCACTGAATTTCTCAGGATCCCACAGGTGCTCAAGATCAAAATTGCATGACACCAGGGGTCCCCACGCTTCTAATTTCTTCCCTAATTTTTTCCACTTTCCCTGCCATTCAACACTCTCTGGTTTTGAGGAAAGCTTCCTCCACATGATGTAAATTACTGTTGCCAAGAGTGCATTCAGAAAAACAGATAACACAACTGCCAGGCTGACATCCTGAATATAGGTAAAGACCTGAAAAGAGTAACTGGAAACCAATCCAAATGCCGCATAATCTGTCACGTTAGCCAGGGTGTTTAGGCAGGAGGTATGTAACCCCCTCAGCACACTAAAGTAGCTGTATACATACATTACTCCGGTGCTGAACATGAGGAGCTTAAAAAGTCGCCAGCATGCTATAAGGTACATGAAAAACCTTAGTCCACTTAGCACCAGATTTACAATGGAGTGCCAATACTGCACGGCCCGCATTCTCCACCAATAACTGTCACGGTGTTATCCGTGACAGTGACTCAAGGGAAACCGAGAAGGGAGAAGAGAGAAAAAGAAACTGCATCAGTGGCCGCACGGCTGCCGCAGAGTCATGCTCCGGGGGGGAGGGGGAAACAGCGGGAAGAGATGGGTCTACAAGAAGACAACGGCACTATCTGAGAAGGAACAGTAACTTTACTAAATATAATAAAATTGAACAATTGAGAGAGAGATAAAATTTCCAAACCAAAAGCTGTGAGCTTACATTAAGGAGGAATTGCAGGGGGAGCACACGTGCTGAACCTCCACGGCAGCCCAGAGGAACGTGCCCAGGCAGAGCACCGCCTGGCATCCGGTGCAGAGCTCCGCCCCTCTGCTGCTCCCACAGCATTAACTCCTTTGCTGCTGCATGATGGTCTGGTGTGGAATACCAGCATCAAAACCACAAAACCACAACAGAATCCTAGGCAAAGGGATGATTTTGTGTTTTAGAATGATCAACTCTTTCAATTAGAAAATCAAAATAGTTTTTTATAGCCATGCATCATTTGAGACAAAGGCATATGCTAAGAGAGCTAACCTTGATAGTTTATTCTGTTTTGCAAGCAGGTGTTCCACTTGGACTCTGCATCACACACTGGCCACGCGGATTCGGTGTACAAATAGAAAAAACTCCACAGACCCTGAGAAGAGTAGGAGCAGGGGGAAGTCTGTGGTGGATGGGAGAGGAAAAGTGCACCTGGAAGCAGGGGACGCCCTGCTGGCACTGCCTATCACGTCCACCGCTGGCATGTTCCTTTTCTCTCTTCTTTCTGGTGGTTTGCCATTTCTCAAGGGTCAATAGCTAATAATGCGTTTGCTTAGGGAGTTTCTGCTTCTCGCTTACACTTACCTAAAATGGATGTCTGCATGTATGTGAGTGTGTGTATGTTGGCTAAAACCCTAGCCCTCTGTGTTGCTCTGAATACACAATTTGCTTGTTTCTGCTCTTGAGATGTCTTGTCTCTCAGATCCAGGATACCCTGAAACAGCACCACTCAAGCTTCAGCCACAATCACCAAGTTAGGATGTTAGCTGGCAAAGGAAAGCAATACCCCTAGTGATACTCTAGCAGGCCTACCCACTGATGTTGATTCCATTTGACATGCAACTTTACATCTTCCAATCAGTTACTGGTACACAAAGAATGGGACCCTCAGGGATTCTTTTCCAGGTTGCAGGAACCTAAAGTCATGGGTGAAAGGTGTGCTTGTTCACTTCTTATTAAGTTTAAGAATATTTCTTGTCCTTATGATACGATAACCTTGTCTCTTTCCTTACATTCAGCGTCTTATTAATTGAAGCCTTTATTAAATTGTGATAGCCTAAATGCATTCAGAAATACTGTTACAGAGTGTTATCATTTGTAGTATGTTAATAGTTTGCTAATAAATAAAAAAGGGGGAATTGTGGGAATACAAAAATATATTTAGAGCTGCAGCTGTGGAACAGGATAAACAGCATGAGAAAGGAAGGCTGAGAACCAAGGACACTTCCAGAAGAAGAGGAAAACAAGTTCAAGTAAGCTGCGTGATGGCAGGCCCTAATTGGAGGAAGAGTGCATGGCTTGGGAAGATTCACAGCCCTGATTGTATAATCGCCTGTATGTACGGTTAAGGACTGTTTTGGGAAGTTACACTATTGATATGTAAAGGCGGGTGGGAAAGTTACAAGAGAGAAATTGTGAAAGTATATAAGGGATGTTAAAGCCTGTAATAAACGATTTGGATCATTCACATCTGAGTCCGTGCCCGAGACACTGCACTTACACAGTAACTAATGGTTAGGCTTGACTAAGCATAAACAATAGTAGGAGGTAAAAGAAGAAAATGTGGCGATACGAGGTTGGTAGAAAAGTTAGGGACAGTCCCTAAGAGGCGTAGCCATGGAACAAGATATAAGGAGATGTATGGGACAATAAAAGCGGAACTTTTGCCACACCATATTGGTGCAGTTTCTTTACGTCAGGCAGCACCAGCACCGTATAGTTCCCAGGCTTGTCGGAGTGATGACATATAATAAAGGTAGGGAGACAGGCCTAGAAACAAAACAGCAGCAAGAAGCTAAGGGAAAAAATTAATTTACTAAATATGATAGTGGAATGCAAGATGACAATATAATATATTGGAACTGAAGCTAATAAATAAAATTAGAAAGAAAATGTCCAAAAGTGAAGGCCTTACTCTAATGCTGAAGGTGAAACAGATAGGGAGCACACACCACAGTGATGTGTAGTAAAAGGAGGACAGTCTCATGATTTGCAAACAGTTTTATCTTTCCCTCTGAACAGGAAACAGAACAGTGAAAAGTTCCTTGGGAGATATAGTTCTCTTCTGAAAACCAAGTACCTGGAAAAATCAACAACGCACAAAACTGGAGCATTAACTCCCAGTGCTCTACATTATGTTATGATGTGGAATAATGATAACAAAAATAATAAACCCACAACACTAGCATAAGATAAAAATAAATTCCTTAAACAAGTTAGGTCAAACCACCACACCAATCAGGTATAGGTATAAACACCAAGTAAAACCCAAACCCATACTTCACTGGACATCGCAATACAACCACCAGAGGAATTACTAAAAGAAAGTCTGGTGAATATTAAAAAAAAAAAACAAGTTTCCAAAGTTGATGCTTTGATCAAAGTTGATCATTTTTCTTTGGAGGACAATTTCAACTTGCTCTGAAGGCCATTTCAATGTAAAGTCCTCCTCCCAGCCTGCATTACCTTCTCCCTTTCCTTCACTCACATCCAGCTTATTTCTCTCCTTGAGACAAAAACAGCTGCTCTCACAAGACAGCCTTTCCATTTCACCAGCCACTGCCACCCCAGAGACTACTGTTTTGATCTGTTGCTTTACTATAAGCATTCAACACTTACTCAATTTGAGATGAATAAGGATGATCAGTAGCTAGAGAACTGAGCTGGCCCTTGTGAGCTTTCCCCTTACATAGTTCAATACAAAAACACTTAAGTTCCTGTTTCACAGGACTACATATACCTTTGAACACAACTAAGAAGGCTCTGCAGGACCATGCTCCTGACTTAATACAACTGCAGGAGGCTTCAAAGTAGGTTCACCTGAGTAACTCCCAAGTAGCATTACAGACATCACAATGTTTTTTCTCTTTTTTTAAAGCATATATTTCACATCAGAGTTCAGACCTTTTCCATCAGACTTGAAGGTGCACCAGATCCCTCTCTATATTTGGTTGCCTCTAGAAGTGTTTCTACTACCAGTTCACATCCCCACTGTAGTTTCCTTCAACAAACAGAACTTCTTTTCATACAATACAAGTGTAAGGTAAATAACTCCCAATGATGGTACTCCATAAGGAGATAGTATAGAGGAGAGCATATTTTAAGTAGTTCTATATAAACAGTATACAGATAATACAAAAGAGAAGATGTCTCACCTTTATGATGACAAGGCTCGCAGGGGACTCCACGTGGGAGGAATCTCCAAGAAGAGATCCTTCCCTGGTCGTGGTCAGCCCTTAAATGGGGTTTGGGAGAGGTGGAACCAGGCTCCACCCCTTCCACTCACACAGGTATATCACCTTCACCTGTGCCCCCATGGCTGACTCAGTACTCACCTCAGGTGGCCAATCAGTGGTTCAGGCCCTGATTCAGCAGTTCCCATACAACAAGCAAGCCCAATAGCAAAGTCCTGCCCCAACTTCCCATTCTCAGCAGCCATATGTAGCCAGGGGGGTAAAGAGACTAGGTAAAGAAAGTTAACAGGGAGAAAGGTTGGTTTGTAGTCCTGTCTTCAAGTAATCTGCTGTCACCACTGTGACACTTGCTAACAGCAAGTCCCACATAGCTGTGACCATGATACATCTGACCTACATCCTTTAACAGGAAAGGAACAACCAGGATCAAGAGGCAACGTGGAAGTAAAGCCACACAGGACACAAAGCAGGAGTTACCCCCATGAACACAACCTTCTCCTGTGCTCAACTGTACGTGAGGGCTTGTAGAAACAAACTCTTTAGCCAGCCTGCCCTTCTCATATCTCCACACCCTCTTCCTGGGCCAGCTCCCCATCCCACGTAAAAGAATCAAGCACGGATGTGGGCTGGAGCCACTCCTGTTCTCCTTCCCTCTGTCCCAGAGAACACGGTCAGTGCCCTGCGGGTTAGGGGGAGGAGCGGGTGGGGCAAGCCACAGCCGCCGGCCAAGACACTGGTAGTGATGCAAACACCAGCAAAAGTAGGGCAGAGGCACCCACCCTCTGGTAGGCGGACCAACGCCACCACACAAAAACCACCACGGAACTGAAGCCTCAACATTACACGGAGAAGGAAACAATACAGCTGTCAGGTAGCGGATGGGCCGGTGGGCCTACTGCTCTCACACAAGGCGAGACGGGGGGAGGGGAAGAAGGACACAGCCAGCACACAGTACGCTGCTCCCCCTAAGCTCTGTATCTGCCTAATGTGCTCATAGGGATCAACTGCTGCCAACGTCGTCACGCGACAACTCCTCACCTCAGTCAGTACATCGCCCCTCCTCGTCTCCACACTCACACAAGACTGCTTTCCCCACTACATAACACAACGCGCACCAGCAACAGCATCGTCATCGCCGCCGCCAACAACAATAACAAACAACAAACCCACTATGCTCTCCACCTACCCCAACGCTAAATAAGCAGAGCGAAAGAAGCCAGCCTCTTCTCCCACGCTTGACTGGAGCTCCGCCTCCTTGCGTGGCGGAAATGGAAAGCTGACCCCGCCCACAGGCGGTGTCGTGCTGAGGGGACTGGCATTTACTGGCCTGTGAAGGATGTGCGAGTTCTGGGGGTGCCTAAGAGCTCTTGTCCTGGGAGAGGATGCCCTGCCTGCAGCCCTGAACGCCTGAACGACTGCAGGGCGGCACAGCCACCACACCCAGCAGTACAGGCTTAGGAAGAAGGAAAGCGTTCAAAATCGTGATTTGGGCCCTCTAGCAAGTTGAGTTAGGAGCTGTTTTTTTTTAAGTTTTGTTTCTGATTTCATTTTTACTTCTATTTGTTTCCTTATGGGTTTTTGGCAGAGCTTGTGTATGTCTGAGTAATTATACAATCGTAAAATCATCTAGGCTGCTTCTTAGTGGAATAGGTATTTTGAGTATGATTTTATAATCATGTAACAACGTTCTTAAAATCATCTACAAATGAGATAATACAATTGGCCTTGTTCTTTAAGAGGTTAAAAGCTGGTATAGCTTATATCAGTACTTCATGGATTTGATGGGTGGACCATTTGATGGACAAGGAACTGTTTGCAAGATTGTACCCAGAGAGCAGTGGTGGTCAATGGCTCAATGTCTGGATGGAGATTGGTGACGAGTGGTATCCCTCAGGGGTCAGTGTTGGGACTGATGCTCTAATATCTTCATCAGACATTGACAATAGGAATGAGTGCACCCTCAGTAAGTTTGTTGGTGACACCAAACTACGTGACACAGTCAACATGCTTAAGGGGTGGGATGCCATTCAGAGAGACACCTATGCAGGCATGAGCAGTGGGCCCAGGTGAACCTCATGAGGTTCAACAAAGCCAAGTGCAAGGTCCAGCACCTGGGTTGCAGCAACCCCCAAGCTGGGGGATGAAAAGGGCTTGGGGGTACAGGTGAATGGTAAACTGGACGTGAGCTAGCAATATGACCTCACAGCCCTGAAAGCCAATTGTATCCTAGTGTATGGGAACTGTTGAATCAGGGTCTGAACCACTGATTGATCACCTAAGGTAAGCACTGAATCAGCCACAGGAGCACAGCAGCACACTGCTGCATGATGGTCTGATGTGGAATACCGGCATCAAAACCACAAAAGGAGTCCTTCTGAGAAGCCTCAGGGTGTGCCTAAAGCAACCCTCCCTCAACTGATCCTGCAGCCAAGCAGAGCTGGTCCCATCCCTGGTGCCAAACTGATTTGTGGAATCAAACTCTAGGACCCAGAGTTAGGTTACAAAGCAGGTACGTTTATTTGGCATATGCACAAGCATCAGATGCAAGGAGGATTGCTCCACCAAACTTGCACACGTACCAGCAGAAGCATTACATATTTCTAAGTCAAGCTCATACATATGTAAACAAATGTCATGACATCTGTTGAATATTCATTGTTTTTCTGTGAAATCACTTACAAATCATCCCTCCCCTGACACATGTGCTTTGGCTTCTTAGGTTGTCGGTGATGAAGGCTCAACATCTTCCTCCCTATCTGGTGGTCATTTTTGGATGAAGTAAGCAGTCTTCCTCACCATGTCCTTTTGAACTTTTGCAGCCATTCCCCTTCTTGCTGACTGCGATTTTTCCACTTCCCCATTGGCTCCTGGTTCTGCTGACTACAGCCCTTCTTCCTCTTACGGCCCTGATTGTCTCTTATCCTGCTGACTAGGGAGATTACAGCCTGTTTTTCTTGCTGTGGTCTGCAAAAGCACTTAAAACAATGGGTAGAATTCAACCTTCCTGTATCAGAGTCACCCCACCAATGTGGGCAACATTATTATATCTGCCTTGAGATAAGGCCAAATGTATCACACTGGAATCCATGTAAGGTACTCCTATCAGACAGGTTTGAAATGGGTCCGTCACTGATGGCAGTGCTAGGCAAAATTCAGGATTGTTAATGATATTGCTCTGTGTTACCTACATGTTTTTCTGTTGATCCATGCAATGAATTGCAGTTATTTCTGGTTATGCCAAGGGCGAACACAGTGAGCAGGAATCCAAATCAGTCCATTCTGATCTGTAGAGACACAAGAATAATCCCTACCGGAGAAGATTTGTGTCTGGTCCATTATCTGTCTTGATAGTATTAGGTACACCCATAATTGCAAAGCTTGCTCTCCAATGCCAAATTACATGTTTCGCTGATTCTCCCGTCTCAGCAGTAGCCCACAACATCCCTGAAAAAGTATCAATACTGACATGTACATATTTTAAACGGCCAAATTCTACAATATGGGTAATATCACTCTGCCAGATTTCTAAAGCTTTTAAGCCTCTGGGGTTAGTCCCTATACCAAGACCTCCATTATGATGACTGCATTGTGGACATGTTTGCACAATCAGTCTTGCATCAGCTTGACTGATATGAAACTGCCTCTGCAATCCTTTTGCATTTTGGTGAAAAGCTTCATGTGATATTTTGGCTGCCTCAAACAAATTCACTGGAACAGTAGTTACTAATTTGTCTGCTAACATGTTTCTTTCCCCTAAACCGAATTCTGTGAGATGACTTCTGATGTGGATCACACAATACGGGTGCTCTCTTGCTCTTAGTAGATCACATAAGATGGTAAACTGTGACGCTAACTCCTCATTTCTCGATTCCCTCAAGTAGGAGTCCTCAATTCTTTTACAGATGCCAGCAACATACAAGGAATCGGTGACTAGATTTAGGGGCTCACTGCACCAATTCTCAAATGCCCATAGGACAGCCTTCAACTCTGCAATTTGTAGAGAATCAGCAGCCTTTATGGGCACATAACAGTGCTTCCATGTACCATCCCACCATGTACACACTGCTTTCTTTGCCTTTTTTCCTGCATCAGTATAAATTGTCCTCCCCCTTACTGGTTGATCTGATTGTAATGGGGGCTTTACCTACTGCATTTTCTCTAAAACTTGAGCTATCTTTGCAGAAGGCCTCAATGTATGTATAACACCGCCATACCCCTCTAGGGCACTAATTAGTGGTGTTGAATGCCGTAGTGTCCATTCTAACTAAACTTTTGTGAACGGCAGACTGATATCATCAGGCTTGCTCCCTGAAATAGCAACCACACGTTCTCTACCTTGAATGATGAGTAAAGCTGCCATCTCTGTTCCTGTCAAGAGTGATGACTTTGGTTGAACAGCAGGAAACACACATTCTAAAAGAAAAAGAATTTGTGGTGAATGATATTCTCTCAGCTTATTAGATAAGTAAACTGTAATTGCTTTTCTCTTTGTCAATGGCATCCTTCTTAGACATTGTAGACATTGCTGCCTAATATCCCCCACATCCCCCTTTTCTTTTTGCCATTGACAAACAACTGCAAAGACATGAGTACTTTGGACACAAATAACAGATAACCTAAGGTCTGGACAATACCTATAAGATATTCCTGCTTTGACTGCTTTGCTGATTTCCTGCAATGTATCAGTAGCTTCCTTAGTCAAAGTAATTTTAGTATCGTCAGACCATTTTCTCCTAAGTAATTGTACCAATGGTTCTAAATGACAATTTATAATCCATACTGTAGGTCATAACCACTGTATATGGCCCAGAACTGTTTGTAAATCAGTTACATTGTGCACATTCACATCAAGCTCTGCAACTTGCAGTCAAATCATTGCGTCAGACAAAGGCCAACCAAAATTTGTATAAGGACTTGACCGTTGAACCTTCTCAGGAGCTACCTTAAGGCCAAACTCCTTAAGACATTCAACAATGATTTTTTCCCATTGTTTTGTGGATGGTTCCTGTTAGCAAAAAAGGATATAATCCATACAACGGTAGATAATAGCGTTGGGTTTTTGTCGCCTTATTGGTACCAATGCCGTAGCTACAAAAGTTGACTCAGCGTTGGAGAATTTTTCATGCCTTGCTGCAAAACAACCCATTTGTATCTCTGTGCAGGTTGCATTTTGTTTACGGCAAGTACTGAGAAGGCGTGGGGTAAATAACTCCCAAGGATGGTACTCTGTAACGAAATAGTATAGGTGATGGTATATTTTAAGTAGTTCTATATATACAGTATACAAAAAACACAAAAGAGAAGATGGCTCACCTTCAGGATAACAAAACTTGCAGGGGACTCCACATGGGATGGAGCTCCAAGCAAAGATCCTTCCCCAGTGGTGGTCAGCCCTTAAATGGAGTTTGGGAGAGGTGGAGCCATGCTCCACCCCTTCCACTCACACAGGTATATCACCTTCACCTGTGGCCCCATGGCTGACTTGGTGCTCACCTCAGGTGACCAATCAGTGGTTCAGGCTGTGATTCAGCAGTTCCCATACAGAAGGCAAAACGTTTACAATCTTGCTCTGCTATAGGAATCATAAAAAAGCAATCCTTAAGATCTATGATCAGTATATGCTAGTTTCTGGGCAACATATGTAGGGATGGCATTCCAGGTTGTAAGGTTCCCATAGCCTTCATCTGATCATTAATTTTTCGGAGATCATGTAGCAAATGCCATTTTCCAGATTTTTTAAGGATTACAAAGATTGGAGTATTCCAGGGGCTTGTAGAGGGACGAATATGCCCTGCCATCATTTGTTCTTGAACCAACTGTCGTGTTATTTCGATGTGCTCTTTTGTCATAGGCCACTGTTCCACCCATACTGGTTCGTTAGTTTTCCAACTAAGAGGAATCGGTGGCAGCGCAACAGTGGCCACTATTCTAAATTTTGATTTGTTAGTTGCACACCCAATTGACTGAGTATGTCTCGTCCAAGCAACATTTGTAATCCTCCAGGCAGAGGGGCTACATGCACCAAGCATGGCACTGGTCTCTCATGTACTATTTTTATTGTTACTAAGGCAGTTCTCCACATCCCCCCTCAGGGAATTCTGTCAAAGGTTTTGTTTTTTTTTTCTTTGGGAGTTCTCCAAAGCCCTTAGTTCAGTGAAGGCCTTTTATCCCCCCAGATCTCTGTTTGTTGTTGCTTTTTCTTTTCTCTCTGTTAGTGTGATATATCTGTCCCAACAGATAAGCCAGCAGGGAGTGGTGCCTTCATTGCCATGCATAAGCATTATCATCTTTTGCAGCGATTAGCTTCCCCAAGCCATACCACAAAAAAGACTGCTTGCCCCAATTTCTGCTTTACAACCATAAGCAGAGGCACTGTGGCACAGTGATACCCCTAGATAATTTGCAGTTTTCAGTTAGAGTCTTATTACCAGAGAGGCCTCATGAAGCAAGCTTTAAGACAAAAAAAGAACAGTTTTTGTCTTCCACAGGGTCAAGGTTTAGGCAGTACCAGCTCCACCCCTGCCAGCTCAGCAGCCTGCCCACAAGCTGTCATCCCCCCAGCACCAGCACAATGCTTTTGCTGGCTTCAAAAAAAGCCCTAAAAAGAACTTTTCGGTCAGCCTTTTTAAGTCCCTTACCCAGTGCAGTCTTACTTGCCCTGAAGCTGGTCTCTGCAGCAACGATGCTGCAAGATGGAATAAGGAGTGGAATGTTACAGTTTTATGATATTTTTGTTATCAGTATTCCACATTGTGAGATCATATCATGCACTGGGAGATAAGGAGATAATGCTCCAGAGTTCTGTGGACTGTCAATAATTCTAAGTACACATCTTAGAGAAAAATATCCACCATACATACCCCAGAGGATTTTGCTTTACATTTCTCCATTTTCCACTCAGAAGGAAAGATAAAATTGCTGCCAAGTCATGAGCAGCCCTTCAGCATTAGAGTAAGGCCTTCAGTTTTTGGACACTCATTTTATTTGATTTATTAGCTTCTATTCCAACTACATTTAGATTAGACCTGAGGAAACATTTTTTCTCTGAAAGAGTGGTCAGGCACTGGAATGGCCTGCCTAGGGAGGTGGTTGAGGCACCGTCCCTAGCGCTGTTCAAGAAGCGTTTAGATGAGGTGCTAAGGGATTTGATTTAGTAGTTGGGTAGGGATAGTGATAGGAGGATGGCTGGACTAGATGATCTTGTAGGCCCTTTCCAACCTAATGAACCTATGAACCTATTGCATTATACTGTGTGTAAAGTAAACAATAGTGGTGACAGAACCTTTATGTGAGGTACAGGCACTATAGAACAAGATACTAGAGAAAAGGGGAACGAACTCACCCCTCCCAGCAACCATTTGTGTTAAGGAATGCATCCACCTCTCTGAACTCTGGTGCACCAGAAGGAAGAGAGCAAGGGGAGGGCAACACACTCAGGCTCTGAGCATATACACGCTCCCAGAAACACCACCGAGGAGAGAGAATGGGTGGATCTGGGCTCCTCCACTCCAGTCACTCAAATGCTCATTTATTGGTTCAGGCTGTGACCAGGCAATCCCATTGCACTGTTATTTTGCATTCCAATATCTTATTTTGTAAATTCGCTTTGCTCCTCATTGCCACTGTTTTGTTTTTAGGCCCATCTCCCTGTCCTTTTCCCCTTTCCCAGGGCATGGGTCACATCACTTAAGCAGGACAAACCAGATTGTAAACCACTGACAATTACTTTCCTCAGGACCTGCTAATTACACCAATTGCTATGCAAAAGTTCCAGCACTTCTGTGTAAGGTTTACCAATCCTGAAGAAAGTATGCAGAGAAGTCAATTCATCAATTTATTAGAGAGACATTCATGTTACCAGGGGGCCAGCCAGCAGAGTATCTATGCCAGCCCTTAGTACTGTGGGCATATATATAACAGCAGGAGACAATAAAGCATCACATATCGGGGATAACGGGGATAAGGAAGGTGAGTCACAAAAAGCAAGGATACTTTGTTTCAGCTACAGAGCAGCTTCTCACAAACAAGGATCTTATAGCTACATGAAAAAGCCCAGGCTGATGCAGTTTACTTGTGTTCCAAAGCTAACATGAGTGCTTTTTCACAAGCTAGTTGTCTGTTCAGGCTACAATATCCATTTTTCCACACACTCCATAACTGAACTAGTTTTGCATATGCGGGATGCTTCAGCTGAGCTAATCAATCAGCCATTCCAGATGGAACTAGCACTACATGTAAACAACTGGTGTATTTGGTTGATAAACTATGAATTGCCTGTAACTTAAATCAGAAAAGGAACAAAATTCATTTACACTACTCTGCTAGAAAGCCATAGCATTATTTGCATTAGAAGGCACCTTTAAAGGTCACCTAGACCAACTCCCCCTACAAAAACAGGGACATGCACTGCTCAATCAAGTTGCTCATAGCTCCAACCAGCATAACCTCAAATGTGTCTAAGGACTGGGCATCTATGACCTCTCCAGGCAACCTGTTTGTCATGGTTTTATGATTTTTGGTACTGGTATTCCACATCATAACATCATGTAGTGCATTTGGAGTTAAAGAGTTAATGCTCCAGCTCCGTGGATCATCGATAGTTCCAGGTATACCTGTCTCAGAAGAGAAGAACAACTACATTCCCCAGAAGACTTTGCGATGCTTTGCGTTCTTACGTGTTTACGCTCAGAGGGAAAGATTAAAACTGTCTGCAGTCACGGGACACGCTCTTTCCTTTGGGATTGACTCAGCAGTGGGTGCTCGCTGCCATCCGCTTTCAGCATTAGCGTAAGGCCTTCTGTTTATCAGACACTCTCTCTTGCTCATTTTATTTGATTTTTTTAGCTTTAATTCCAATTATATTGTATTATATTGTGGTATTTTGCTTTCCGATGTCTTATTTAGTAAATTAGCTTTCCTCCTCAGATCGTTGCCACTGTTTTGTTCCTAGGCCCATCTCCCTTTTCCCCTTCCCTGGGGCGTTGGTCCCCCGCACCAATTGTCACAGAACCAGGCTGAACTTGCCCGTAAACCATTGACACTGTTCCAGTGCCTCATCACCCTTACCCTAAAGAAGATTTTACCATATATCCAATCAAGATCTCCCCCTTTTAGTTTGAAACCATTTCCCCTTGTCCCATCACCACAGACCCTACTAAAGAGTCCGTGCCTGTCTTTCTCCTAGCATCCCTTCAGATACTGAAAGGCCACTCTCAGATCTCCCAGAACCTTCTCTTCTCCAGGCTGGACAGCCCCAGATCCTTTAGCCTGTCCTCATAGGGTAGGCATTCCATCCCTTTGATCATTTTTGTGGCCCTTGCCTAGATATACACCAGCAGGTCCACATCTTTCCTATACTCAAGACTGCACATATGGACTCAGTACTGCCTACACCTTGACCCTGTGGAAGACAAAAACTGTTCTTTTTTTGTCTTAAAGCTTGCTTCATGAGGCCTCTCTGGTAATAAGACTCTAACTGAAAACTGCAAATTATCTAGGGGTATCACTGTGCCACAGTGCCTCTGCTTATGGTTGTAAAGCAGAAATTGGGGCAAGCAGTCTTTTTTGTGGTATGGCTTGGGGAAGCTAATCGCTGCAAAAGATGATAATGCTTATGCATGGCAATGAAGGCACCACTCCCTGCTGGCTTATCTGTTGGGACAGATATATCACACTAACAGAGAGAAAAGAAAAAGCAACAACAAACAGAGATCTGGGGGGATAAAAGGCCTTCACTGAACTAAGGGCTTTGGAGAACTCCCAAAGAAAAAAAAAACAAAACCTTTGACAGAATTCCCTGAGGGGGGATGTGGAGAACTGCCTTAGTAACAATAAAAATAGTACATGAGAGACCAGTGCCATGCTTGGTGCATGTAGCCCCTCTGCCTGGAGGATTACAAATGTTGCTTGGACGAGACATACTCAGTCAATTGGGTGTGCAACTAACAAATCAAAATTTAGAATAGTGGCCACTGTTGCGCTGCCACCGATTCCTCTTAGTTGGAAAACTAACGAACCAGTATGGGTGGAACAGTGGCCTATGACAAAAGAGCACATCGAAATAACACGACAGTTGGTTCAAGAACAAATGATGGCAGGGCATATTCGTCCCTCTACAAGCCCCTGGAATACTCCAATCTTTGTAATCCTTAAAAAATCTGGAAAATGGCATTTGCTACATGATCTCCGAAAAATTAATGATCAGATGAAGGCTATGGGAACCTTACAACCTGGAATGCCATCCCTACATATGTTGCCCAGAAACTAGCATATACTGATCATAGATCTTAAGGATTGCTTTTTTATGATTCCTATAGCAGAGCAAGATTGTAAACGTTTTGCCTTCTGTATGGGAACTGCTGAATCACAGCCTGAACCACTGATTGGTCACCTGAGGTGAGCACCAAGTCAGCCATGGGGCCACAGGTGAAGGTGATATACCTGTGTGAGTGGAAGGGGTGGAGCATGGCTCCACCTCTCCCAAACTCCATTTAAGGGCTGACCACCACTGGGGAAGGATCTTTGCTTGGAGCTCCATCCCATGTGGAGTCCCCTGCAAGTTTTGTTATCCTGAAGGTGAGCCATCTTCTCTTTTGTGTTTTTTGTATACTGTATATATAGAACTACTTAAAATATACCATCACCTATACTATTTCGTTACAGAGTACCATCCTTGGGAGTTATTTACCCCACGCCTTCTCAGTACTTGCCGTAAACAAAATGCAACCTGCACAGAGATACAAATGGGTTGTTTTGCAGCAAGGCATGAAAAATTCTCCAACGCTGAGTCAACTTTTGTAGCTACGGCATTGGTACCAATAAGGCGACAAAAACCCAACGCTATTATCTACCGTTGTATGGATTATATCCTTTTTTGCTAACAGGAACCATCCACAAAACAATGGGAAAAAATCATTGTTGAATGTCTTAAGGAGTTTGGCCTTAAGGTAGCTCCTGAGAAGGTTCAACGGTCAAGTCCTTATACAAATTTTGGTTGGCCTTTGTCTGACGCAATGATTTGACTGCAAGTTGCAGAGCTTGATGTGAATGTGCACAATGTAACTGATTTACAAACAGTTCTGGGCCATATACAGTGGTTATGACCTACAGTATGGATTATAAATTGTCATTTAGAACCATTGGTACAATTACTTAGGAGAAAATGGTCTGACGATACTAAAATTACTTTGACTAAGGAAGCTACTGATACATTGCAGGAAATCAGCAAAGCAGTCAAAGCAGGAATATCTTATAGGTATTGTCCAGACCTTAGGTTATCTGTTATTTGTGTCCAAAGTACTCATGTCTTTGCAGTTGTTTGTCAATGGCAAAAAGAAAAGGGGGATGTGGGGGATATTAGGCAGCAATGTCTACAATGTCTAAGAAGGATGCCATTGACAAAGAGAAAAGCAATTACAGTTTACTTATCTAATAAGCTGAGAGAATATCATTCACCACAAATTCTTTTTCTTTTAGAATGTGTGTTTCCTGCTGTTCAACCAAAGTCATCACTCTTGACAGGAACAGAGATGGCAGCTTTACTCATCATTCAAGGTAGAGAACGTGTGGTTGCTATTTCAGGGAGCAAGCCTGATGATATCAGTCTGCCGTTCACAAAAGTTTAGTTAGAATGGACACTACGGCATTCAACACCACTAATTAGTGCCCTAGAGGGGTATGGCGGTGTTATACATACATTGAGGCCTTCTGCAAAGATAGCTCAAGTTTTAGAGAAAATGCAGTAGGTAAAGCCCCCATTACAATCAGATCAACCAGTAAGGGGGAGGACAATTTATACTGATGCAGGAAAAAAGGCAAAGAAAGCAGTGTGTACATGGTGGGATGGTACATGGAAGCACTGTTATGTGCCCATAAAGGCTGCTGATTCTCTACAAATTGCAGAGTTGAAGGCTGTCCTATGGGCATTTGAGAATTGGTGCAGTGAGCCCCTAAATCTAGTCACCGATTCCTTGTATGTTGCTGGCATCTGTAAAAGAATTGAGGACTCCTACTTGAGGGAATCGAGAAATGAGGAGTTAGCGTCACAGTTTACCATCTTATGTGATCTACTAAGAGCAAGAGAGCACCCGTATTGTGTGATCCACATCAGAAGTCATCTCACAGAATTCGGTTTAGGGGAAAGAAACATGTTAGCAGACAAATTAGTAACTACTGTTCCAGTGAATTTGTTTGAGGCAGCCAAAATATCACATGAAGCTTTTCACCAAAATGCAAAAGGATTGCAGAGGCAGTTTCATATCAGTCAAGCTGATGCAAGACTGATTGTGCAAACATGTCCACAATGCAGTCATCATAATGGAGGTCTTGGTATAGGGACTAACCCCAGAGGCTTAAAAGCTTTAGAAATCTGGCAGAGTGATATTACCCATATTGTAGAATTTGGCCGTTTAAAATATGTACATGTCAGTATTGATACTTTTTCAGGGATGTTGTGGGCTACTGCTGAGACGGGAGAATCAGCGAAACATGTAATTTGGCATTGGAGAGCAAGCTTTGCAATTATGGGTGTACCTAATACTATCAAGACAGATAATGGACCAGACACAAATCTTCTCCGGTAGGGATTATTCTTGTGTCTCTACAGATCAGAATGGACTGATTTGGATTCCTGCTCACTGTGTTCGCCCTTGGCATAACCAGAAATAACTGCAATTCATTGCATGGATCAACAGAAAAACATGTAGGTAACACAGAGCAATATCATTAACAATCCTGAATTTTGCCTAGCACTGCCATCAGTGACGGACCCATTTCAAACCTGTCTGATAGGAGTACCTTACATGGATTCCAGTGTGATACATTTGGCCTTATCTCAAGGCAGATATAATAATGTTGCCCACATTGGTGGGGTGACTCTGATACAGGAAGGTTGAATTCTACCCATTGTTTTAAGTGCTTTTGCAGACCACAGCAAGAAAAACAGGCTGTAATCTCCCTAGTCAGCAGGATAAGAGACAATCAGGGCCGTAAGAGGAAGAAGGGCTGTAGTCAGCAGAACCAGGAGCCAATGGGGAAGTGGAAAAATCGCAGTCAGCAAGAAGGGGAATGGCTGCAAAAGTTCAAAAGGACATGGTGAGGAAGACTGCTTACTTCATCCAAAAATGACCACCAGATAGGGAGGAAGATGTTGAGCCTTCATCACCGACAACCTAAGAAGCCAAAGCACATGTGTCAGGGGAGGGATGATTTGTAAGTGATTTCACAGAAAAACAATGAATATTCAACAGATGTCATGACATTTGTTTACATATGTATGAGCTTGACTTAGAAATATGTAATGCTTCTGCTGGTACGTGTGCAAGTTTGGTGGAGCAATCCTCCTTGCATCTGATGCTTGTGCATATGCCAAATAAACGTACCTGCTTTGTAACCTAACTCTGGGTCCTAGAGTTTGATTCCACAAATCAGTTTGGCACCAGGGATGGGACCAGCTCTGCTTGGCTGCAGGATCAGTTGAGGGAGGGTTGCTTTAGGCACACCCTGAGGCTTCTCAGAAGGACTCCTTTTGTGGTTTTGATGCCGGTATTCCACATCAGACCATCATGCAGCAGTGTGCTGCTGTGCTCCTGTGGCTGATTCAGTGCTTACCTTAGGTGATCAATCAGTGGTTCAGACCCTGATTCAACAGTTCCCATACACTAGGATACAATTGGCTTTCAGGGCTGTGAGGTCATATTGCTAGCTCACGTCCAGTTTACCATTCACCTGTACCCCCAAGCCCTTTTCATCCCCCAGCTTGGGGGTTGCTGCAACCCAGGTGCTGGACCTTGCACTTGGCTTTGTTGAACCTCATGAGGTTCACCTGGGCCCACTGCTCATGCCTGCATAGGTGTCTCTCTGAATGGCATCCCACCCCTTAAGCATGTTGACTGTGTCACGTAGTTTGGTGTCACCAACAAACTTACTGAGGGTGCACTCATTCCTATTGTCAATGTCTGATGAAGATATTAGAGCATCAGTCCCAACACTGACCCCTGAGGGATACCACTCGTCACCAATCTCCATCCAGACATTGAGCCATTGACCACCACTGCTCTCTGGGTACAATCTTGCAAACAGTTCCTTGTCCATCAAATGGTCCACCCATCAAATCCATGAAGTACTGATATAAGCTATACCAGCTTTTAACCTCTTAAAGAACAAGGCCAATTGTATTATCTCATTTGTAGATGATTTTAAGAACGTTGTTACATGATTATAAAATCATACTCAAAATACCTATTCCACTAAGAAGCAGCCTAGATGATTTTACGATTGTATAATTACTCAGACATACACAAGCTCTGCCAAAAACCCATAAGGAAACAAATAGAAGTAAAAATGAAATCAGAAACAAAACTTAAAAAAAAACAGCTCCTAACTCAACTTGCTAGAGGGCCCAAATCACGATTTTGAACGCTTTCCTTCTTCCTAAGCCTGTACTGCTGGGTGTGGTGGCTGTGCCGCCCTGCAGTCGTTCAGGCGTTCAGGGCTGCAGGCAGGGCATCCTCTCCCAGGACAAGAGCTCTTAGGCACCCCCAGAACTCGCACATCCTTCACAGGCCAGTAAATGCCAGTCCCCTCAGCACGACACCGCCTGTGGGCGGGGTCAGCTTTCCATTTCCGCCACGCAAGGAGGCGGAGCTCCAGTCAAGCGTGGGAGAAGAGGCTGGCTTCTTTCGCTCTGCTTATTTAGCGTTGGGGTAGGTGGAGAGCATAGTGGGTTTGTTGTTTGTTATTGTTGTTGGCGGCGGCGATGACGATGCTGTTGCTGGTGCGCGTTGTGTTATGTAGTGGGGAAAGCAGTCTTGTGTGAGTGTGGAGACGAGGAGGGGCGATGTACTGACTGAGGTGAGGAGTTGTCGCGTGACGACGTTGGCAGCAGTTGATCCCTATGAGCACATTAGGCAGATACAGAGCTTAGGGGGAGCAGCGTACTGTGTGCTGGCTGTGTCCTTCTTCCCCTCCCCCCGTCTCGCCTTGTGTGAGAGCAGTAGGCCCACCGGCCCATCCGCTACCTGACAGCTGTATTGTTTCCTTCTCCGTGTAATGTTGAGGCTTCAGTTCCGTGGTGGTTTTTGTGTGGTGGCGTTGGTCCGCCTACCAGAGGGTGGGTGCCTCTGCCCTACTTTTGCTGGTGTTTGCATCACTACCAGTGTCTTGGCCGGCGGCTGTGGCTTGCCCCACCCGCTCCTCCCCCTAACCCGCAGGGCACTGACCGTGTTCTCTGGGACAGAGGGAAGGAGAACAGGAGTGGCTCCAGCCCACATCCGTGCTTGATTCTTTTACGTGGGATGGGGAGCTGGCCCAGGAAGAGGGTGTGGAGATATGAGAAGGGCAGGCTGGCTAAAGAGTTTGTTTCTACAAGCCCTCACGTACAGTTGAGCACAGGAGAAGGTTGTGTTCATGGGGGTAACTCCTGCTTTGTGTCCTGTGTGGCTTTACTTCCACGTTGCCTCTTGATCCTGGTTGTTCCTTTCCTGTTAAAGGATGTAGGTCAGATGTATCATGGTCACAGCTATGTGGGACTTGCTGTTAGCAAGTGTCACAGTGGTGACAGCAGATTACTTGAAGACAGGACTACAAACCAACCTTTCTCCCTGTTAACTTTCTTTACCTAGTCTCTTTACCCCCCTGGCTACATATGGCTGCTGAGAATGGGAAGTTGGGGCAGGACTTTGCTATTGGGCTTGCTTGTTGTATGGGAACTGCTGAATCAGGGCCTGAACCACTGATTGGCCACCTGAGGTGAGTACTGAGTCAGCCATGGGGGCACAGGTGAAGGTGATATACCTGTGTGAGTGGAAGGGGTGGAGCCTGGTTCCACCTCTCCCAAACCCCATTTAAGGGCTGACCACGACCAGGGAAGGATCTCTTCTTGGAGATTCCTCCCACGTGGAGTCCCCTGCGAGCCTTGTCATCATAAAGGTGAGACATCTTCTCTTTTGTATTATCTGTATACTGTTTATATAGAACTACTTAAAATATGCTCTCCTCTATACTATCTCCTTATGGAGTACCATCATTGGGAGTTATTTACCTTACACTTGTATTGTATGAAAAGAAGTTCTGTTTGTTGAAGGAAACTACAGTGGGGATGTGAACTGGTAGTAGAAACACTTCTAGAGGCAACCAAATATAGAGAGGGATCTGGTGCACCTTCAAGTCTGATGGAAAAGGTCTGAACTCTGATGTGAAATATATGCTTTAAAAAAAGAGAAAAAACATTGTGATGTCTGTAATGCTACTTGGGAGTTACTCAGGTGAACCTACTTTGAAGCCTCCTGCAGTTGTATTAAGTCAGGAGCATGGTCCTGCAGAGCCTTCTTAGTTGTGTTCAAAGGTATATGTAGTCCTGTGAAACAGGAACTTAAGTGTTTTTGTATTGAACTATGTAAGGGGAAAGCTCACAAGGGCCAGCTCAGTTCTCTAGCTACTGATCATCCTTATTCATCTCAAATTGAGTAAGTGTTGAATGCTTATAGTAAAGCAACAGATCAAAACAGTAGTCTCTGGGGTGGCAGTGGCTGGTGAAATGGAAAGGCTGTCTTGTGAGAGCAGCTGTTTTTGTCTCAAGGAGAGAAATAAGCTGGATGTGAGTGAAGGAAAGGGAGAAGGTAATGCAGGCTGGGAGGAGGACTTTACATTGAAATGGCCTTCAGAGCAAGTTGAAATTGTCCTCCAAAGAAAAATGATCAACTTTGATCAAAGCATCAACTTTGGAAACTTGTTTTTTTTTTTTAATATTCACCAGACTTTCTTTTAGTAATTCCTCTGGTGGTTGTATTGCGATGTCCAGTGAAGTATGGGTTTGGGTTTTACTTGGTGTTTATACCTATACCTGATTGGTGTGGTGGTTTGACCTAACTTGTTTAAGGAATTTATTTTTATCTTATGCTAGTGTTGTGGGTTTATTATTTTTGTTATCATTATTCCACATCATAACATAATGTAGAGCACTGGGAGTTAATGCTCCAGTTTTGTGCGTTGTTGATTTTTCCAGGTACTTGGTTTTCAGAAGAGAACTATATCTCCCAAGGAACTTTTCACTGTTCTGTTTCCTGTTCAGAGGGAAAGATAAAACTGTTTGCAAATCATGAGACTGTCCTCCTTTTACTACACATCACTGTGGTGTGTGCTCCCTATCTGTTTCACCTTCAGCATTAGAGTAAGGCCTTCACTTTTGGACATTTTCTTTCTAATTTTATTTATTAGCTTCAGTTCCAATATATTATATTGTCATCTTGCATTCCACTATCATATTTAGTAAATTAATTTTTTCCCTTAGCTTCTTGCTGCTGTTTTGTTTCTAGGCCTGTCTCCCTACCTTTATTATATGTCATCACTCCGACAAGCCTGGGAACTATACGGTGCTGGTGCTGCCTGACGTAAAGAAACTGCACCAATATGGTGTGGCAAAAGTTCCGCTTTTATTGTCCCATACATCTCCTTATATCTTGTTCCATGGCTACGCCTCTTAGGGACTGTCCCTAACTTTTCTACCAACCTCGTATCGCCACATTTTCTTCTTTTACCTCCTACTATTGTTTATGCTTAGTCAAGCCTAACCATTAGTTACTGTGTAAGTGCAGTGTCTCGGGCACGGACTCAGATGTGAATGATCCAAATCGTTTATTACAGGCTTTAACATCCCTTATATACTTTCACAATTTCTCTCTTGTAACTTTCCCACCCGCCTTTACATATCAATAGTGTAACTTCCCAAAACAGTCCTTAACCGTACATACAGGCGATTATACAATCAGGGCTGTGAATCTTCCCAAGCCATGCACTCTTCCTCCAATTAGGGCCTGCCATCACGCAGCTTACTTGAACTTGTTTTCCTCTTCTTCTGGAAGTGTCCTTGGTTCTCAGCCTTCCTTTCTCATGCTGTTTATCCTGTTCCACAGCTGCAGCTCTAAATATATTTTTGTATTCCCACAATTCCCCCTTTTTTATTTATTAGCAAACTATTAACATACTACAAATGATAACACTCTGTAACAGTATTTCTGAATGCATTTAGGCTATCACAATTTAATAAAGGCTTCAATTAATAAGACGCTGAATGTAAGGAAAGAGACAAGGTTATCGTATCATAAGGACAAGAAATATTCTTAAACTTAATAAGAAGTGAACAAGCACACCTTTCACCCATGACTTTAGGTTCCTGCAACCTGGAAAAGAATCCCTGAGGGTCCCATTCTTTGTGTACCAGTAACTGATTGGAAGATGTAAAGTTGCATGTCAAATGGAATCAACATCAGTGGGTAGGCCTGCTAGAGTATCACTAGGGGTATTGCTTTCCTTTGCCAGCTAACATCCTAACTTGGTGATTGTGGCTGAAGCTTGAGTGGTGCTGTTTCAGGGTATCCTGGATCTGAGAGACAAGACATCTCAAGAGCAGAAACAAGCAAATTGTGTATTCAGAGCAACACAGAGGGCTAGGGTTTTAGCCAACATACACACACTCACATACATGCAGACATCCATTTTAGGTAAGTGTAAGCGAGAAGCAGAAACTCCCTAAGCAAACGCATTATTAGCTATTGACCCTTGAGAAATGGCAAACCACCAGAAAGAAGAGAGAAAAGGAACATGCCAGCGGTGGACGCGATAGGCAGTGCCAGCAGGGCGTCCCCTGCTTCCAGGTGCACTTTTCCTCTCCCATCCACCACAGACTTCCCCCTGCTCCTACTCTTCTCAGGGTCTGTGGAGTTTTTTCTATTTGTACACCGAATCCGCGTGGCCAGTGTGTGATGCAGAGTCCAAGTGGAACACCTGCTTGCAAAACAGAATAAACTATCAAGGTTAGCTCTCTTAGCATATGCCTTTGTCTCAAATGATGCATGGCTATAAAAAACTATTTTGATTTTCTAATTGAAAGAGTTGATCATTCTAAAACACAAAATCATCCCTTTGCCTAGGATTCTGTTGTGGTTTTGTGGTTTTGATGCTGGTATTCCACACCAGACCATCATGCAGCAGCAAAGGAGTTAATGCTGTGGGAGCAGCAGAGGGGCGGAGCTCTGCACCGGATGCCAGGCGGTGCTCTGCCTGGGCACGTTCCTCTGGGCTGCCGTGGAGGTTCAGCACGTGTGCTCCCCCTGCAATTCCTCCTTAATGTAAGCTCACAGCTTTTGGTTTGGAAATTTTATCTCTCTCTCAATTGTTCAATTTTATTATATTTAGTAAAGTTACTGTTCCTTCTCAGATAGTGCCGTTGTCTTCTTGTAGACCCATCTCTTCCCGCTGTTTCCCCCTCCCCCCCGGAGCATGACTCTGCGGCAGCCGTGCGGCCACTGATGCAGTTTCTTTTTCTCTCTTCTCCCTTCTCGGTTTCCCTTGAGTCACTGTCACGGATAACACCGTGACAGTTATTGGTGGAGAATGCGGGCCGTGCAGTATTGGCACTCCATTGTAAATCTGGTGCTAAGTGGACTAAGGTTTTTCATGTACCTTATAGCATGCTGGCGACTTTTTAAGCTCCTCATGTTCAGCACCGGAGTAATGTATGTATACAGCTACTTTAGTGTGCTGAGGGGGTTACATACCTCCTGCCTAAACACCCTGGCTAACGTGACAGATTATGCGGCATTTGGATTGGTTTCCAGTTACTCTTTTCAGGTCTTTACCTATATTCAGGATGTCAGCCTGGCAGTTGTGTTATCTGTTTTTCTGAATGCACTCTTGGCAACAGTAATTTACATCATGTGGAGGAAGCTTTCCTCAAAACCAGAGAGTGTTGAATGGCAGGGAAAGTGGAAAAAATTAGGGAAGAAATTAGAAGCGTGGGGACCCCTGGTGTCATGCAATTTTGATCTTGAGCACCTGTGGGATCCTGAGAAATTCAGTGAGTGTTTAGGTAAGGAGTCATGTGACCCAGGACGATCTGAGAAGGAATGTATTGTTTGGGGTCTGGCTTGTGCTTATCGAGCTATAATTGATATTCTGGAGAGAAATGGTTTCCAAACCAAGGTCCAAAGCAAAAATGAAAACCTCGAAGTTAGACCTGACCAATCACAGGAAGCACCGGCATTGGTGTCGGTTGCCCCTGTGGAAGGCCAGAAATGGACACGGCCGTCCTCGCGCCTAGAACAGAAAGAAGAAGCAGAGAAAGAAAAGGAAGATCCAGGCGAGGGGCCCTCCTCAGCACCACCACCACCTAGAAAGGCCACTAAGAAAAGTGAGAGACATGGAGAAGACAGCATTGATGATGATGAAGTCACTGTTACCACTACTCGTCGGCCCCTAAAGATGACTGAAATACAAGGTTCAAGAAAGGAGTTCGTACGGTGCTAAGGTGAATCTATTGTCACCTGGTTGCTGCGGTGTTGGGACAGCGGTGCCAGCAGCGTGTCCCTAGATGGCAGCGAAGCCCGCCAACTGGCAAGCATTGCTCGAGACCCAGCTATCGACAGAGGAATTGGCAGATGTCTGAATGGAGTCGCTACCCTCTGGGAACGAGTACTAGTGGCTGTAAAGGATAGATACCCTTACAAAGATGATCTGGAGCCTAAGGTGGAAAGATGGAACACCGTGGAGAAAGGCATCCAATTTTTGAGAGAAACAGCCGTAGTAGAGATGCTGTATGATCCCAATTTCGTCCCTAACAATCCACACCAGGACCGTGATCCTGATAGAGTAAGGTGCACACCTGATGTATATCGCAAGCTCTCAAAAACAGCACCAGAGAGGTACGCAAGTACACTGGTAGCAATGTTCCATAGATTCGAGGGTCAAGACAGAAGACTCCCAGTTTATGAATTGACTATTACACTCCAAAACTTTGAACAACAGTTTCCACCATCACGTGCTTCCATTGCAGCTATAGTAGCAGAAGTAGGTGAGATGAAGAAGACACAGGAAACTATACTGGAGGAACTGTCATTACTGATGAATAGGGATGAACCTGTGTCAGTATTGGAAACACCTGATGATGATGAGCATGACCCAAAGAATCTGATGAAGCAATTGATCAAACTGTTGAAAGTCTCGGCCACCAAAGGCAACCGCCCCTCTGCACGAGCAAATGACAGCAGTAACATCATGTCACGTGTGGCCATGTGGAGCTTCTTACGAGAAAACAGAGAGGACATGAGGAAGTGGCATAAAAAACCCACTCCTGCACTGCGAGCACGGGTGAGAGAACTACAGCAGAGATCAGCCACCAATGAAATTGCTCCTGTCTCTGCAGGTAACCAATAGAGGGGCCCTGCCCTCAGCCAGGGGAGGGAAAGGGATAATAGAGTGTATTGGACTGTGTGGATTAGATGGCCTGGCACATTAGAGCCACAAAGATATAAGGCACTGGTGGACACTGGTGCACAGTGCACTCTGATGCCCTCGAGTTACAAAGGGACAGAGTTGATTCATATTTCTGGAGTGACTGGGGGTTCTCAGGAACTGTCTGTGTTGGAGGCAGAAATAAGCCTCACCGGTAAAACCTGGCAGAAGCATCCCATAGTGACTGGACAGGGGGCTCCATGCGTACTCGGTATTGACTATCTCAGAAGGGGACATTTCAAGGATCCCAAGGGGTACCGATGGGCTTTTGGAATAGCTGCTGTAGATGCAGACAACATTCAGCAGCTGTCTGTTTTACCTGGCCTGTCAGAAGATCCGTCTGTTGTGGGGGTACTGAAAGTGAAAGAGCAGCAGGTACCAATTGCTACAAAAACGGTCCACAGACGGCAGTACCGCACCAACAGGGATTCCTTGCTCCCCATTCATAACTTGATCCATCAGCTAGAGAGCCAGGGAGTGATCAGCAAAACTCACTCACCTTTTAACAGCCCCATATGGCCAGTGCGTGAAACCAGTGGAGAATGGAGGCTGACGGTAGATTACCGTGGCCTGAATGCAGTCACACCCCCACTGAGTGCTGCTGTGCCAGATATGTTGGAGCTGCAATATGAACTGGAGTCAAAAGCAGCCAAGTGGTATGCCACTATTGACATTGCCAATGCATTCTTTTCTATTCCTTTGGCCACAGAGTGCAGACCACAGTTTGCTTTCACCTGGAGGGGCGTTCAGTACACCTGGAACCGTTTGCCCCAGGGGTGGAAACACAGCCCAACCATTTGCCATGGGCTGATTGAAACCACACTGGAACAGGGTGGGGCACCTGAGCACCTCCAGTACATTGATGACATTGTTGTGTGGGGTGATACAGCAGAGGAAGTTTTTAAAAAAGGAGAGCGAATAATCCAAATTCTTCTGGGTGCTGGTTTTGCTATTAAACGGAACAAAGTGAAGGGACCTGCCCAAGAAATTTAGTTCCTGGGAGTAAAATGGCAAGATGGACGTCGTCACATTCCAGGAGATGTGATTGACAAAATCACCAGTATGTCACCACCCACTAGCAAGAAAGAGACACAGTCTTTTCTGGGTGTAGTAGGTTTTTGGAGGATGCACATCCCAAACTACGGCCTCATAGTAAGCCCCCTCTATCAAGTGACTCGAAAAAAGAATAATTTTGCATGGGGTCCTGAACAGCAGCAGGCCTTTGAGCAAATTAAGCAGGAGATGTCCCAACCGTATTGGCCCCAGGGCCACAGCACGGGCTAGGATGTGAAAAACATCCTCTACGCTGCTGCTGGAGAGAAAGGTCCCACTTGGAGTCTGTGGCAAAGAGCCTCTGGGGAGACCTGAGGCTGACCCCTTGGATTTTGGAGCAGAGTGTACAGGGGTTCAGAGGAGTGCTACGCTCCGACTGAGAAGGAGATTTTGGCCGCATACGAGGGGGTTCGGGCTGCCTCTGAAGTAACTGGTACTGAGACACAGCTCCTCCTGGCACCTCGACTGCCAGTGCTGAATTGGATGTTCAAAGGAAAGGTTCCCCCCACCCATCATGCTACCGATGCCACCTGGAGTAAGTGGATTGCACTGATTACACAGCGAGCTCGGATGGGGAACCTCAAGAACCTCAACCTTCCAGGAATCCTGGAGGTGATCATGGACTGGCCCGAAGGCAAGAAATTTGGCACATCCCCATCAGAGGAGATACCACGTGCTAAAGAGGCAACATCATATAATGAACTACCAGAGAATGAAAAGACGTATGCCCTCTTCACTGATGGATCGTGTCGTATTGTTGGGAAGCATCGCAGATGGAAGGCTGCTGTGTGGAGCCCCACACGACGAGTTGCAGAGGCCACCGAAGGAGAAGGAGAGTCAAGCCAATTTGCGGAGGTAAAGGCTGTCCAGCTGGCCTTAGATGTGGCTGAACGGGAGAGGTGGCCCATGCTATATCTTTATACTGACTCTTGTATGGTGGCAAATGCTTTATGGGGGTGGTTGCAGCAGTGGGAACAGGACAACTGGCAACGGAAGGGTAAACCTATTTGGGCTGCTGAACTGTGGAAAGACATTGCTGCCCGAACAAAAAGGTTGGGTGTAAAGGTGCGCCATGTAGATGCTCATGTGCCCAAGAATCGAGCTACTGAAGAGCAGAGAAATAACCATCAGGTAGATCGAGCTGCCAGAATTGAGGTGTCTCAGATCGATTTGGACTGGCAGAACAAAGGAGAGCTATTTTTAGCTCGGTGGGCCCATGAGACCTCAGGCCATCAAGGAAGGGATGCGACCTATAAGTGGGCTAGAGACCGAGGGGTGGACTTGACTATGGATGCCGTTGCACAGGTTATCCATGACTGTGACACATGTGCCATAATTAAACAGGCCAAGAGGATGAAACCCCTCTGGCAGGAAGGGCGATGGGAAAAGTATAAATATGGGGAGGCGTGGCAGGTTGATTATATCACCTTGCCACGAACTCGCGATGGTAAGCGTTACGTGCTCACCATGGTGGAGGCGACCACTGGGTGGCTTGAGAGATACGCAGTACCCCATGCTACCGCCCAAAACACCATCTTAGGGCTCGAGAGACAAGTCCTATGGCGACATGGCACTCCAGAGAGAATTGAGTCCGATAATGGGACTCATTTCAAAAATTCTCTTGTGGATATCTGGGCCAAAGAACATGGCATTGAATGGATCTACCATATCCCCTACCATGCACCAGCTGCTGGTAAGATCGAGCGCTACAACGGGTTGTTAAAAACCACGTTGAGAGCAATGGGTGTGGCGGGACATTCAAGCACTGGGAGAGGCATCTGGCAGAAGCCACCTGGTTGGTCAACGCTAGGGGATCAGTCAACCGAGAGGGTCCTACACAGTCCAGCTCCCTACAGACCATAGAGGGAGATAAGGTCCCTGTGGTACATGTGAGGAGCATGTTGGGAAAAGCGGTGTGGGTCCTTCCATCCTCTGGAAAGGGCAAACCCCTCCGTGGAACCGTTTTTGCGCAGGGACCTGGGTGCACCTGGTGGGTAATGGATAAAAAATGGGGACGCCTAGTGTGTCCCACAAGGGAATTTGATGTTGGGGGAATGCAGCCTGTAATTACGTATGTATATATATATGTTTCTATGTAACTTATTACTGTTTTGGTTATGTATAGATGTGTGTTAAGCATGATGTGATGATGTGTAATAAGGGGTGGAATGTGGTGGTTTTGTGGTTTTGATGCCGGTATTCCACATCAGAGCATCATGCAGCAGTGAAGGATTTAATGCTGTGGGAGCAGCAGAGGGGTGGAGCTCCGCACCGGATGCCAGGCGGTGCTCTGCCTGGGCACGTTCCTCTGGGCTGCCGTGGAGGTTCAGCGTGCTCCCCCTGCAATTCCTCCTTAACGGCCGCGCGGCCACTGACGCAGTTTCTTTTTCTCTCCTCTCTCCATTCTCGGTTTCCCTTGGGTCACTGTCACGGATAACACCGTGACAACTCCCCTCCTCACCTGATCACTGCGGGGGCAGACAAGGACCATCTTCAGCCGGACCAGGTATGTGAATAGGAATAAGGGGAGAACCCATAAGGTGTAAGGAGACATCCTGTCATAAACGCTCAGAGTCCAATCTGAGTTTTTAGAATATTTTATTATAATCAAAAGGTGAAAAGCAATAAGCAAGCAGCGCTGGGTGTGCCGGGGAGTCTCGCTCCACCAACGACACACCGCAAAGAAAGAAAGAATACCTATTTAAAAGTATAGTTCATACATATTCATCACATTCCAAACTCTGATTTATAGAGAGGATTACACTTAAGGGTTGATTTTGATGTAAATCTTCAAACCTTGAAGGGGAAGAGCCCCTCACTGGTATTTTGTTAGGAGGGGTAGCGATAAGCTTAACACAGCTGGTCCAACAGATAAATCAGTAAGGGAGGAGCACCTTTGGCGCCATGTGGTCCTTTTCCAGGGATTAGCTTCCCCAAGCTAAGTACCCCGAAAAAGGGCCACTGGCCCCATCTCTTGGTGCATTCCAGGCTAATCTTCCAAGGTCTGTGTTAGTTTCACCCCTTGGTGTGAGGAATACGCTTTTTGTTACACAAGACTGGTGTTTGAAATGTAGATAAAGTTCTATCCTTCCATGTCTCACAAGGACATTTTACTCCTTTAAGTAACTTTGTATACCAATTGGAATTAATGCCAGTCTGAAAGTATTGGGTCAGCAGCTTTGACTTTTTATCTTTGACACGAATCACCTTTACATGTTTCACAATCCCCCATTTCCTTTTTGATCCCCATCAGTGATTCGTGTCCGGTATTCTAAATTCAATCCTGCTTTCCTAGCAGCTTGCAAAAATGGAGCCGCTTCAGTTTTTACTACCATCAATTTGTGGGTCCTTCCAGACTTTGCTTCTTCTGGATCTATTGGCATTGCAGAAATCTGCATTCCTTGTATCATGGAAGGTATTATCCGAATGAGGCATGGAATTACACAAGGTATAAATATTAGTCCAATCATCCCGCACAGTATCATGAAACCCAGTCGTTTCCAGCACACGCCCCCAAATAATTGATTCCACCAGTCATCGTTTAGAATTGAATTCCACCTCTGGACCGGAACATGGGCAATTCTTTTTATCTCTTCTGCAATATTTGTTATGGCTTGTCCGCTATCGTCTATTTCGAGACAGCATTTGGAGGTGTTAAACCTTCCACAGACCCCTCCTTCCTCCACCAGTAAGTAATCTAGAGCTAACCAATTTTGATATACTGCTGCCCTGGTTTGTGAGAGTTATCGGTCTATTAATTTTAAGGCCTCTGCTGGTTTGTTTGTTTGTTACTACTTCTACCACGGCTTGTAACCTAATAGTTCAATTCAGCATATAGATGGGAGTTCTATATCCCCAACTACCATCTTGGGCCCACGTAGCTGGGTCGTAGTATTCTGTTATTCTCTGTGGAGGCCATTCATCATCCTTCCAGGTTTGAGTCCCTCCTATTTTTAATTCTCGTTTTTGTCTAGCCAGAGTTTTGTATAGTGGCACTCCCAGAGTTTTCCCCCGTTGTCTAGGTAATAGGAAAAAGGCTGGTTGTATTATCCCAATAGTACAAGTGCCTTTCCAGTCTTTTAGCAATTTATTAAATGCCCGTCTTCCACAGATCCAAAATAGTCCGTCAGGAGATCTCCAATCTGAGACATTCCTTCCCGGCTCTTCCCAAAATTCCTTTAAGGCTTCTATTTCCCTGAAGGGATTTTCATTGCTCTCATTCTTCCAACATAGGGAGTGTTTAGTAAGAGATGTACAATTATTTGTCCAATATCCCTGGGGAGGGCTGGGCCACCAATATCCAGGTCCCTCCGTGGAGTTTGTGGTTAATACCATTTTGCAGGGGGTAACTCCCAAATGTCGTTTAAATTGCCTTCCTTCCCTTGATATACAGATTTGTCCAATAACTTCATGACTAAGTATCCATCCCTCTGGTCTCATTTCAGTTGACCTGTGAGTATGATTCCAATTTAGTAATTGCCATGGTTCTAGTCCCTCCCCTCTCCAGGGCCATTGTTCTGTCATCTGAGACCCCCCGCATATCCAACATGAGGATATATTTAATTCAGTGGCAATTTCTTGCATGAGGTTAATGAACAGGTTAACCTCCTTGGTAGGTCCAGATTCCCCTAGGATTTTTCTCACCTCATCATAGAGGGGTGACTGTTTGTTTTCCTGCATTTTGTTCTTCTGTATTTTGTTTTCCTGCATTTTTGCTTGACCTGCAGTTGCTTGGTAACATTTCTCACTAGCTCTTCCTTGTATTGATCTTGGACCCCCCCCTGCCATCAGAATATCCCCACATCCCTGATTTAGTGAAACAGATGTTCTCCTCTCCCTTTGGACAAGCATGGCCATTTACAAATCCACTTTTTCCTTTGTTAGCTGCCACCCAGAGGTCACGCCTAGCAATTATAATGCGTTCCTATCATAACAGGCCGCGTTTATGTGGGTATGGAATGATAATGCCCATTCTGTGGTTCGACTGTATTTAACGTATTGGTAGCACTTTGAGCATGGGTTTGCAGTTCCACTGCCAGGATAGCTCAGTATGGTTAAGAGCATCACTATACCCCACCGTTCTCTCATCTCTCTGCCTCCTCCGCCTACCGGGTTGCATCCGGCAGCGGGGTAAACCATCTTCTCGGCAGCAAGGATAGTCTTCAGGGGCTCCATACGAGCAGTCATATCCTGTGCACCCCTGCCCAAAATTTCCCCATTTGTATTCTCACAAGTCGAACACTACAGGGCACCCAGTTTTGTTGGTAGTCCTCTATTCTTTATATTTTCTGCTCCCTGTTCCTTGGTCCTGTGAATGAAGAGCTCTCACCGTCTCTGTCAGGAGCCTGAGTTCCCTGAGCAGTTACCTCCCTCCCTATATATATATATATAATCGTCCTACCTTCAACTACTCATTGCAAAATTTTCCCTTTTGCAGACACCCCCCCCTGCAGTGGTATCACCACTTCTCCTTACAATAATAACACATACAAGTCATGCAACAAGGTAACATCCACACTTATCCTTAAAGGGGGCGATTTAGTCCCTTGCATGAACGTTATCGTTGAATTTGTATTTTCAGTTCTCCTGGAGACGATGTAACCTTCCAGTCCTTAGTGTCGATGGGGCCTTTTACACGGGAGGCATGAGTCCAGCCCTTCTCTGCCGTGCGCACACTGTTTCTGTAGTTAAGAGAATGAGAAAAGGTCCCTCCCCACATGGGGTTAACAAAGTTTCTTTCCAGGTTTTTATTAACACTTTATCTCCTGGCTTTATCTTGTGTATTGTAAATTCTAAGGGGGTACTTTGAGCTAACAGCCCCTTTTCCCTTAGTTCTTCCAAGTTCTTAGTCAGAGTTATTATATATTGCTGTACAGTACTCTCTCCCAATCTGGGATGATCGATGGGTATTCCCTGAATATAAGGCATTCCATACAGCATCTCATAGGGGGATATCCCATGTTCTGAATTGGGCATACTCCTAATATTAAGTAAGGCTAAAGGTAAGCATTTTATCCAAGACATCTTAGTTTCTAACATTAACTTAGTTAACTGGGCCTTCAAGGTACCATTCATCCTTTCTACCCGCCCCGAACTTTGTGGATGCCATGGGGTGTGATATTCCCACCTTATCCCCAGGGCTTCTGCTAGGCCTTTCAAAATTCGGGAGGTAAAATGAGTTCCTTGATCTGAGTCAATAACCCCTATTAAACCATACCTGGGGATAATATCTTCCAAGAGATGTTTGGCCACTGTTTGAGCAGTGGCCCTAGTTGTGGGAAATGCCTCTACCCAGTGAGTTAATTGGTCTACTATTACTAGTGAATACTTTCCTGCTTTTGGTAATTCAGTAAAATCTATTTGTACTCGTTCAAAAGGTCTGTGTGCCAATGGCCTTCCCCCTGAGGGTGTTTGTTGTAGATTTCTTTTGTTAACCTTCTGGCAAATTAAGCAACCTCTTGTTTCTTGCTTTGCTACTTCAAATATCCCTATGCACCCATATAATTTTAAGAAACAATCTGCCAGTGCCCTTCTTCCCCAGTGGGTTCTCTGGTGCATTTGCTGCACAATTCTTTGGGCAAAGTTCTTGGGTAATAATTCCTGGCCATCGGGCAAAATTATTATTAGTCCATTTTACTCCTAATTTCTCAAAGCTCTCTCTTTCTTTTTGAGAATAGATTTTTGGTGTTACCTTTTTGTCATCTTGGGTTCTTATTTCTTCTCTAGTTAGCCTGCCCCTTTTGCCTCCTCATCTGCCCGATTAACTCAGTTTCTATTAAAGGATGCAATTGAGCTGGGGGGGCTTCTAATTTTTCTAGCCTTGCTTTTATTCCTCCCAGTCACTGGTATCCATACAATTACCCTTCAGAGCCTCTAGTAAGAGAGCTGCATTATGTTTTTCATTTTCTAATTGTCCTTTGAGTTCATCTATCTATTTCTGCAGAGTTTTAACCAATTCCTGAAGTGACTCTGTAGTTTGGCTTTCTGATTTCAACTGCTGGTCACTGAATTCTATGGCTGCAACCGGAGCCGAATCTAATACTGCATAAATAATTATCTTCCCTTTTGCAGCTCGGGTACGACCGTTTTTCTGCAGGATACCGTCTGAAACACTGCAAATTATGCCAGTTCTGCCGTGCCCAGTCTACCTCTGTTAATGAGGGTCTGGCACCACGCCTTTCTAAGAGGTCGAATAATACCTCTTCACTTTTCATTGTGACTACACTGTCGCTCATTTCTCTGTACTCAGAAAAGGTCTACACTGAGGGAGAGGACATACTCAAAAGCTCAATTAACACCTCATCACCCCCCATCCAGGAAGGCATAACACAGCTATTAAGCAAATGTAAATACTGTTCCAATCACTCCTCCCTCTTGCTGAGGGGAGCACACAAAAAGACGAAAGCTAAAGACAACACTTTCATAAGCTACAGTAAATAAACTTCTTGGAGAGCTACACAGTTCCTCACTTCCCCAAGCTTAACGCTTATGGGTGGAATTCCCAGTTTTCCTGTGGTTCCTTTCGGATGCCACCGCTGGGGATTGATTTCTTCCTCATCTTTTTGCGTGAGAACACACAGTCTTGAAACTATCTCTCCTTCATTTATGGCAAGGTTTATTCCTAATACCACTATTAAATCCCTCCCCAGTAAGTTATGTTCTGCCTCGGGGACCACTAATAAATTCCCTAAACAAGTTTTTGTTTCAGCTTCAATCGTTACACCTTTTTATTTTCATTTTTATTATTTTTTTTTTCCTTTTTTCCAGTTGGGACCCATAAGGGTTCATGTTTCACCCTGACTACCAGGCTTTTATCCTTGCTCACTATACACCTTTTAGGTAGTTTCTGTATTGTGGACCTTTCAGCTCCTGTATCTATTAAGAATATAATTTCTTCCACCTGGGGACCTACTTTTAACCTTATCATGGGCTCTTTAGTTGGTCTCGTCCCCAGGATGTATATAGCCCCAACACCTCTATTCTTTAAATGCATCCATCCTGTCGTGTTTATCTATTCATTTATTTATTTTAAATTTCGATTCA
The DNA here is from genome assembly GCF_038088225.1 of Cyrtonyx montezumae. NCBI lineage: Eukaryota > Metazoa > Chordata > Aves > Galliformes > Odontophoridae > Cyrtonyx > Cyrtonyx montezumae. Next base: position 34,190,734 of record NW_027072045.1, read on the forward strand.
GTGTCCTTTCTTCCCACAATAATAACATTCTGTTCCTCGTTCGGATCCCTTTTGCAGAGGCTTTCCAATGCTCTTAGTATTCCTAAGGTTTTCTCTTTTCTTAGGAATCTCCTCCTTTTTTCACCTCTCACAGCCGCGACAAATATTCGGGCCTTTGCTTTTTGTTTCTCCTCGTCCCACCTTACATATACTTTCTGTGCTTCTCTCAGTAATTCATCTAGTCCCTGTTTCCTGCCAGTCTTCTAACTTTTCCGATTTCTTTCTAATGTCCGTCCAAAACCTGGCCACAAACTGGGTTATTGCCTGCCCACTGGAGTATCAGGATCTCCTTAACCCTTTTGCCCACAATCCATACCCTCAATTACACTTTCGTATACCGTTAACAATTGCACTTCTATGTGCTACCTTATCCAGTTTCCCTTCTCGCCTAAGAAACAATGTTAGTTGATCTTATAGCTTAAAGTCCCATTTAGGGCTATGGACACCTTTCCTCTATTGGTCTGCCCTCCTCATTTAAAAGACAGAAACTCCCATCCTTTACACCTATGACATACATATAGACAAAAGACAAGTGGTGTACACACAAAGAGAACAATGACAGTTGTTGTCACTCGCTTCGTCCGTCTCCGGCCGTTTCCCTCGCGGGAGGACGGAACCGCGGATCGGGACTCCGCACTCGCTCCGCAGCGATGCTGCGTCTCACGTATCCAGCACACTCATTCACGACTCACAAACATCGGCCAATGCACCCGATCAGGTCTTATTTGTTTTCCACCCGACATTTCAACAATTTCAACAGATTCACAATAATGGACCATCAATTTTTGTTTTGTTTTCCCTTTCTGGGATGGCCCATTTCCCCAATATTTTACCATTAACCCCAGCGGACTGTCTGGGGGTGTTTCAAGTAATTTGCTCCCTTTCTTATCCTTGGGGCCTCTCTGTGGGTCCCTCCTGGGGTCAGCAGATTTCAACTTTCTCTGCCCCATGTCCCCAGTATTTTATCATTAACCCCAGTGGACTGCCTGGGGGTATTTCAAGTAATTTGCTCCCTTCCTTATCCTTGGGGCCTCTCTGTGGGTCCCTCCTGAGGTCAGCAGACTTAGACTTTCTCTGCCCCATATTCTTATTCCGGGGTTTCCTTCTTTAAGCTATTTCCCCTCCTAATTCTAGGTGATCTATTCCCTTCCTCTGGGCCTCTCTGTGGGTCCCCGGGAATTTCTAACCACCCTCTCGAGAGGCTTTCCTCAACTTAATTCTCTCCACCCTGGAACTCGCCCTCCCAACCAAGCGATACTCACAGTCCGATGTTCTCGCCTGGATCTTCGTGCACAAGAATTACAGGATATTTACTGCAGTTTTTCCAAGGGAGCTCTTTTCCTTGCTTATTGCTTTTCCAAGTTCGTGTGATGCGAAAGGTCGGGCAAGGATCCTTTTCTCCCGAGGCTACCAAAAAGGTAGGGCGCCTCCCCGGGAGTCAGGATGTCCCGCTCGAGTCCAGTCGCATCACGTCGGGGTCACCAATTTGTCATAAACGCTCAGAGTCCAATCTGAGTTTTTAGAATATTTTATTATAATCAAAAGGTGAAAAGCAATAAGCAAGCAGCGCTGGGTGTGCCGGGGAGTCTCGCTCCACCAATGACACACCGCAAAGAAAGAAAGAATACCTATTTAAAAGTATAGTTCATACATATTCATCACATTCCAAACTCTGATTTATAGAGAGGATTACACTTAAGGGTTGATTTTGATGTAAATCTTCAAACCTTGAAGGGGAAGAGCCCCTCACTGGTATTTTGTTAGGAGGGGTAGCGATAAGCTTAACACAGCTGGTCCAACAGATAAATCAGTAAGGGAGTAGCACCTTTGGCGCCATGTGGTCCTTTTCCAGGGATTAGCTTCCCCAAGCTAAGTACCCCGAAAAAGGGCCACTGGCCCCATCTCTTGGTGCATTCCAGGCTAATCTTCCAAGGTCTGTGTTAGTTTCACCCCTTGGTGTGAGGAATACGCTTTTTGTTACACAAGACTGGTGTTTGAAATGTAGATAAAGTTCTATCCTTCCATGTCTCACAAGGACATTTTACTCCTTTAAGTAACTTTGTATACCAATTGGAATTAATGCCAGTCTGAAAGTATTGGGTCAGCAGCTTTGACTTTTTATCTTTGACACGAATCACCTTTACATGTTTCACACATCCTATGTAGGGTATAGCCGTCTGGGCTGAACCTAGGAGGTGAGCTCACGGGTTTGGTTGCCAGCTGGGGTAGGAAGGTTCCTTGGGGGAGCTCCTACAAAGGGCATCTGTAAGTCATATGTGGGATCAAATGGGTTCTCTTCGCTATAGTAGCAGGATTTATAGGTTGTATGATCATTATTACCATCTGTTGTAAGTGTTCAGTGCTGTGTACTTGAGTTACTGTTATTGATCTGTTTGGGATATCCTTTTAAAAGTCTTGAACTCAGATTATGATTAAGCTGGCACTGTGTGAATCGTGAGTGAGTGTGCTGGATATGTGAGACACAGCATAGCTGTGAAATGAGTGTGTAGTCCCAATCCTCGGTTCCATCCTCCCATGAGGGAGATGGACAGAGTGAGTGATAACAACTGTCATTGTCCTTCTCTTCGTATAAGTGCGTATACCAATTGTCTTTTGTCTGTATGTATGTTATAGGTATAAAGGATGAGAGTTTGTATCTTTTAAATGAGGAGGATGGACCAATAGAGGAAATTTGTCCCTTTCATTGAACAAATGGATTTTGTCCTTTTTACCTTACAGTTTGTCTAGTGTGTGAGGAAGAGTATTGGGGTAGGTGGTGTTATAGTTGTCTGGAGTGTCACTGCGAGTGGTGGACAGAGCACCACAGAATAGTGTGGGGAAATTTTAAGGTGATAAGAGTTGCTTGTGGAAACCTTGATGCAGTTGTAAATCAATAAGAAATAGTATGGGGGGTTTGCAAGGAAAAGAGATACCTAGACAAATGCACCTTGGGTGCATTTTGGCATGTTGGAAAGTTGTTGCAGGGGGACTTGGGGCAGCTTAATTAAAAAGATGTTAATCAAATACTGTAACCAGTGGTGGCTATTGTATAAACTGGAAGATGGGGAAAAATGGCCCCTAAATGAGACTTTAAGCTACCTGTAAAGGCTCTGTCACCGCCTTTTTTTGCTTTATTTGAGGTACAGGCACTATAGAAAGAGATACTAGAGATAAGGGGAATGAACTCATCCTTCCCGGCGACCGTTTAGGTTAAGAAATGCAGCCGCCTCCGTTCGAACACCGGCGCACCGAAAGGAAGGGAGCCAGGGAGGTGGGGCAACCCGCGCAGGCTCTGAGCATATCTGTGCTCCCGGAAGCACCACCGAGAGGGAGAGCGAGAGGACGGGTGGACCTGGGTTCCTCTGCTCCGGTCACTCAGGTGCTCGTTCACTGTTTCAGGCTGTAACCAGGCCATCCCACTGCATACCATCTTACAACTAATGTTTCTTAGGCGAGAATGAAAATGGGATGCGGTAACGTATAGAAGTGTAATTGATAATGATATGTGAAAGTGTAATTGAGGGTATGAATTGTGGGCGAAAGGGTTAAGGAAAACAGTGAATTTGAGATATTAGAGCTTGTGATCTGCGCCAGCTGAGGCAAATGTGTGCCGGCACTGGAACGACTCCCGCACCTCCTTCCCCCCCGCAGCTGTAAGCAGAACTCTCGGACTGAGAGCAGATGATTACTGCTGTAACAGCATGTTACTGTGAGCAGGGCAGGGATGGGGTGGGACATTAGATAGTAATCATCTGCAGTGACCTAGGAAACCCAATATCCCAGTGATAGCACTGGGGGGTGAGAAGGTGAAACTGAAATATAATGTTAGTAGTTTTTGTATGAAAGTTTGGAAAGTGAAAAAGATTTGGGAAAGACACAGGCTGAGGAAGGCAAAGAAGAGCGAGGTGTAACAGGGATTTCAAGACCTAGAGGAGAAGTGGGGGATCTAGAAAAATTAATTGAGGAACAAAAATAGTAAGGAAATTGGGAAGAACAATAGCAGCTGCTATTGTTGCTGCACTAGAGTAGGCCCAGAGATCCCCTTGGGAAGAGACAAGATGGGGGCCTGGAAGGGCCCAAGGAGTGTTCTGCTTCCACTGGAGCGAGAGCAGTGTGCAAACTGCAGGGAAACGGGACATCAGTGGAGAAGCTGTCCCAGGCTGAGGGGGGAGGGAACAGTCTCTGATAGCAAAAGCAGAATGACAGCTGAATGACAGCAACAAACAGGTGTTTGTTGCAGCCATTCGCCTTCAGTGTTAGTGTAAGGCCTTCGGTTTATCAGACACTCTCTCTTGCTCCTTTTATTTGATTTATTAGCTTCAATTCAAATTATATTGTATTATATTGTGTTATTTTGCTTTGCAATATCTTATTTACTAAATTAGCTTTCCTCCTCAGATCATTGCTGCTGTTTTGTTTCTAGGCTCATCTCCCTTTTCCCTTTCCCTTTCCTGGGGTGTGTCCCCCCACACCAATTGTTTCGGAACTGGGCCGAACCAGCCCAGTAAACTGAAACCGTTGACATTTTTGGCACCCAATACGGGGCAATGACCAGCTGCCTTAGCCAGGCAGAGCCATACTTTTAGAGTGAATCTCTGTCTCTTGTTAGCAAGCAAGCTTATCTGTACTGCAGGTTCTGTATGGCAAAACACAACCTTGAAGTCCACAGTCTCCCAGCCACTCTGCCAGCTTGATCTGCCACTCTAGTCTTGTTGAACCTCATCCCGTTGGCTTCAACCCAGCTATCCAGCCTGTCCAAGTCACTCTGTAGGACCTTGCTACAATCCAAGCAGATTGACACTTCTGGCCAACTTGGTCTCTGCAAACTTACTGAGGGTGTGCTCGGTGCCCTCATCCAGGTCATCAATAAAGATATTGAAGAGGATAGGCCCCAGTACTGACCCCTGGGGAATGCCACTCATGACTGGTTGTCAGCTGGATTTAACTCCATTCACCACCACCCTCTGGGCCCAGCCCTCCAACCAGTTCCTTACCCAGCAAACAGTGTACCTGTCCAAGCCATGGGCTTCCAGCTTCTGCAGGAGAATACTGTGGGAGACAGTGTCAAAGGCTTTGCTGTAGTCAAGGTAGAAGCATTGCTTATGCTCTCCAAATACTATACTTATAGAACAAAAACACAAATTTCATACAAGTTCTGCTCAGAAAGTAATGCCTCCTATGTTATTCTGTTGGCCCAAGATGTCAGAGATGTATTTTGGTGCGATGACAGTTGAGGTTGAACCTTCCCACCAGTATCCTATTCCACGTTGTTGCTGTGCAACAGATTGCAGCAGAGGGGCAGTCTGACAAAGTGGCGTCTGATGTGGAAGTGTGTATGAAGCAAAGGTTTGTCACTGAACTCTTCCATGTGAAGAAAGCAGCACACATTCACTGACACTTGTTGAACACTTATGGAGACTAAACAGTAGATGTGAGCACAGTGAGGTGTAGCTGGTGCATTTCAGCGGTGGTGACAGCGACGTGAAAGACAAGTTCCAGACAGCCATGCACAGCTGTCATACCACAAAATGAAGAGTATCTCAATCAGCTCATCTACGCAAATCAGCAGATAGCGATTAAGGAACTGTGTATGGAGCTGATTATCAACTTCAATGCGTTGGAAAAAATGGTGGCAATGTTGGGATATCACAAAGTTTGTTCTAGGTGGGACCCGTGAATGTTCACACAGGAATAGAAGGAACACCTGCAATGGAACTGCCAGATCACAGCCTGAACCAGTAAATGAGTACCTGAATGACTGGAGAAGGGGAGCCCAGATCTGCCCACCCTCTCTCTCCCTCTCAGTAGTGCTTCCAGGAGTGTATACACACTCAGAGCCTGCACAGTTTGCCTCCCCTTCCTTTTTCCAGTATGCCAGAGTTTGAACCAGAGAAGGCTACATTCCTGAGTGTCATGATTTTATGATTTTTGGTACTGGTATTCCACATCATAACATCATGTAGTGCATTTAGAGTTAAAGAGTTAATGCTCCAGCTCTGTGGATCATCGATAGTTCCAGGTATACCTGTCTCAGAAGAGAACTACATTCCCCAGAGGACTGTGCAATGCTTTGCATTTTTACATTTTTCCACTCAGAGGGAAAAATAAAAACTGTGTGTCACAAGGCGCTCTCTTTTCTTTCGGATTGACACAGCAGCGGGTGCTTGCTGCTGTCTTGCCTTCAGCATTAGCGTAAGGCCTTCAGTTTATCGGACACTCTCTCTGGCTCATTTTATTTGATTTATTAGCTTCAATTCCAATTATATTGTGTTATTTTTCTTTCTGATATCTTATTTAGTAAATTAGCTTTCCTCCTCAGATCGTTGCCGCTGTTTTGTTTCTAGGCCTATCTCCCTTTTCCCTTTCCTGGGGCGTGGGTCCGTGGGTCCCCTGCACCAATCGTCATGGAACTGGGCCGAACCAGCCCATAAACCATTGACACTGAGCTTACCCTTTTTTCCAAACTGTTGCTGGGAGGGTTGAGTTAATTCCTCTTTCTCTGATATCTTGCTCTATAGCACCTATATCTCAAATAAAGGTTCTGTCATTGCATTTGTTTACTTTACATTTTGGTGAGCCAGGCTGCCAAATACCTTTAAAGTTATTCTCACATAAACCTTCTAAAGTATTTAGTATGGCGTTTCTGAACAATATCAAGGGGCTCTGTCTTTGCCTTTGTTTGCTTTACAACACCATATACAAGTTCATCAGGGCCTATTAAAATAACACAGGGCTGAAGGTGATAGTTTCCTGAATTGCATCTGTATGGCAACTGCTCAGTCACTGCCTGAACCATTGAATAAGCACCTGAAGGAAAGACCTGGTCAGCCCTGGGAGCACAGGTGAAGGCGATTCACCTGTACGACCAGAAGGGGTGGAGCCAAGTGCTATCCCTCTCAGATTTTATTTAAGGGCTGACTGCCACTGAGCCAGAATCTCTTGCTGGTGATCCTTCCTTTGTGGGGTTTTTCCTTGTGAGCTTTAGTCCTTGGAAACAGGTGAGGCCTTTTTTCTCTTCTTTTATAACATTTACTTGATTGTGCTGGTCCTTTTGCTATTATAGAATCATTGCTAGTAGTGAGTTATGGCCTTCTTGTTAAAGAAGACGTCCAAGACTCATCCCTCAATAGGTGAAGCAATGCATATTGTCCTTTGGGATAGGGAAGAAATGATTCTTCTGGAATCTGGACAAACCATCAGCTCTGACCACTATGCTGCAATGCTGTGTAAGATTAACATGAGTGTTAAAATTCTGGGTTTTTTCTCAGTCTCAAATACCAGCTGGGGTATGCTTAGATGAACAGGTAAATAGATTGACAGTTCAGCCTCTTGCTATATTATGAAGATGGATGGGACAAACACAATAAACAAGAGATAACAAATTATCAGGTGAGAACAAGAGAGAGATTAAAGGTTGATGGGGTTAGGATATAGATACAATAATAAGCCTCGGGTAGATTGTGAAGCTGGAGTACTCAATGAAGAAACTGGGGAGGAGTTCTTGGTGTCATAGGATCAGGGATATAAGGGTGTGATGTAGTTTTGGCTGTGCACACCTGATTGGAACACCTACCATTGCAAATTAAAACATTTTTACAAGAGATCCAGTCTCTGAATAATCATTTGAGTTATTTCTTCAAATGAAGGCTCAAACTTCCAGAGTCATCCCAAAGAAGGCAATCTCTCTCTTGCAATACAGTAATGCTAGGCCCCACACCAATTTAAAAACCCTGGCCCACATTGTCAGTCTTAAATAGACCAACTATACCCATAGTATAGTTCAGATTTGGCGCCTTCTGACTTCCATCTGTTTGGGGTGATGACAGATGGACTGCATAGGCAACATTTTCCTAGCAATGATGCGTTGTGGCATCCGTGAAACAATTGGTCACCTCTACTTGTGCATGCTTTTTTGAGTGTGGTATGCAGGCTCTTGTTCATTATTGGTGAACACGTATAGCAATGGTGGTGACTGCTGAATAACAATGTATTGTGGACAAAACTTTGTTCTACCACACAGTGGTATTGTGGGTTTTGGATCCGTTTAATTTCCATGGAGGTAAATAGGAGTCGTTATTTCTGGAGTGATATACGTACTATGAGATTAGAAAATTCACCTGTAGAGCTATACTTCATTGACTGCCAATTCCTGTAGTTGGCTTTGATACAATCATTGCATATATGTTATTTTATTAAGCTTATACAAATATAGATGTAGTAGTCTTGATGATAGGAAGTTATACAACAATATGACTGTTTTCCCATCATAGAAACCAGACCAAAAACAAGTACAGCAGGAGGTAGGGTTCTGGATGGAAAGTGATAAACAGAACTATAGGCATCTCAACTCTCTCAATCTTGTGTTTTCTGAATTCACACTTGGTAAGTAGATAATTTTTGGTTGTTAAAGGAATATCCAAAAAATCCTTATTGCTACAAAGAGACTGAACCTTTTTTCCTATCTCCTTGTCGTTTATGGTATCTTTGTAGTATACCTGCCTATTTAGTGAAATTTAAAACCATCCATGAAGTCAAAATTGTTTAAGGCTCTCTGAAATGGACTGAGATAGGATACTGAAAATAAAAGGAAGAGTGAGAAGCAATGTCAATATTTAAATACAAATAATTGAATACCTTCTTATTTAGAAATTAAGCTATTAGAAGTCAAACTGAAAATTCTAACTCATTTCAGGAAGCAAATGTGTTGATATGTATCAGTTTCAAGTAAAAATACTGTATGGGAACTGTTGAATCACAGCCTGAACCACTGATTGATCACCTGAGGTGAGCACTGAATCAGCCACAGGAGCACAGGTGAAGGCAATTCACCTGTGTGACCAGAAGGGGTGGAGTCTGGCTCCACCTCTCCCAGACCCTATTTAAGGGCTGACCACCACCACTGGAGAAGGTTATATTGTTGGAGATCCCTCCCCTGTGGAGTTCCAGGTGAGCCTTTCCTAATTTACTGGTTGTCTTTATACCATCTTGATAAGCCATACAAAAATATACCATCTACCTTCATTATTTTGCCACACAAAACGATGAAGATAGATGGTATATTTCCTGACATATGCTGGGAATACAACACAGCACAGAAGCATCAGTCTAGGGGGTTTCTAGAGTGTATGGAACATAACTTCCTTCTGCAGCTGGTGAGAGAGCCTACTGGGGGAGGTGCCCCACTGTCAGAATACAAAGAAGTATATTCAGAGCAGAAGCTGTGGAGCAAGATAAACAGCATGAGAAAGGAAGGCTGAGAACCAAGGACATTCCAAAAGAAAAGGAAAACAAGTTCGAGTAAGCTGTGTGATGACAGACCCCAATTGGAGGAAAAGTGCATGGCTTGGAATGACTCATGGCCCTGAGTGGATAAGTGCTTGTATGCATGGTTAAGGAGTGTCTGGGGAGTATTTTGTTGATATGTAAAGGTGGGTGAGAAAGTTACAAGAGAAAACTTGGGAAAGTATATAAGGGATGTTAGGACCTGTAATAAACCATTTGGATTGTCCACATCTGAGTCTGTGCCTCAGACACCCTAAATGGCACCCCCACTATGAGGGTGTAGAGCAAATAACCCCCCCAAGGATGGTACTCAATGAAAATAGTATGGAAGATGGTATATTTTTAGTAGGCCTATGTAGATGGTATACAGACAACTAGCAAAAGAAAGAGGCTCACCTTTATGATGGTAGAGACTTGCCATGACTCCATGCGAGACAGATCTCTTAGAAGAGATTCTTCCCTGGTGGTGGTCAGCCCTTAAATGGGGTCTGGGAGAGGTGGTGCCAGAATCCACCCCTTCCAATCACACAGGTATATCATCTTCACCTGTGCCCCCATGGCTGACTCAGTGCTAGCCTCAGGTGACCAATCAGTGGTTCAGGCCATGATTCAACAGTTCCCATACAGTGGGGCAAATCAAGCCAAGACTGAGCAAGCCTGGTCTGGAAGCACTGTCTGACTTAACTATGGAGAGGTTATTTCGCATGTGCCAGCACTGTTCTGCAGGACAGAAGGTGAGCAGTCAGGAACTATGGGGAGTTCACTAATGAAGGAGCGACAAGTACATCTTAATCTTGAAGCTTCAGAATCTACCTGTGTGTACCTCAGCATTAGCTACTTTTCTGAAATGGATAAGTCTTTGAGTTTCTGAAAAATGGGTTTTCTTTTTATGGGGAGTTTTGGGACAAAAGTGGCACACAACTCTGGGAGGCTTCTAAAATGGCTGCTAAACTTTTACCTGTTTGACATCAAACTTCGTAAGCGCTCAAACAAGTTTAACAAGGAAGGGCAAATTCTTCTGACTATTCTCCATCAACCCTCACCACCACCACCACTGCTGTCTCTCAGCACGGGAAGCAGATCCTGCCCGGACTTGATCCGTGGTTCCAACCCCGACCCCAGCCAGGGAGAAAGAAAATCGTGCCCCAAGCCACGCTGCTGCCCTCTGTACCCCCCTCCTCCCCCACGCTGCCCGTGCTGCTGCCACCCTCTGCCCTGCCCTCGTCGCTTGCCGCTCCGCCTCAGGGGCCCACGTGTACTTTGGATAAAAACAAGGATGGACCGGAAGCAGAGGATCTTTTTGATCCTGGTCCAGTAGATCTGGAGGAGAAACGGAAATTTTTACCTCCTGACGATAATTTGAAGGGAACCGGAAGGAGAAATTTTGTTGCTCCCACAGTGTACTACAGTGCTTTAGAGCAGTGCAGCAAATAAGTATTATCATGGGGTGATGCTGATAGGTTGCAAGCCTTTCCTGTGATGTATCGTGCACATCAGCCCCCCCAGTGGGAATCCCTGCCTTATGAGGTGGTGAAGGAAGTAAGGAAGTTGACAAAAGATTATTAGTATTCAGTCCACATTTACATATAATCTTACAGCTGCAGCTCTAAATATTCTTTTTGTATTCCCACACTGTTATATGTTGGTTCTAACAGACACCTTTTCAGGCTGGTCAGAGGTGTTCCCATGTAAAACTAATAAGGCATGGGAAGTTATATATATGATGTTATGATGTTGTGGGAATACAAAAAGTATATTTAGAGCTGCAGCTGTGGAACAGGATAAACAGCATGAGAAAGGAAGGCTGAGAACCAAGGACACTTCCAGAAGAAGAGGAAAACAAGTTCAAGTAAGCTGCGTGATAGCAGACCCCAATTGGAGGAAGAGTGCATGGCTTGGAAAGACTCACAGCCCTGATTGGATAATCGCCTGTATGCACGGTTAAGGATTGTTTTGGGAAGTTATATTGTTGATATGTAAAAAAAGGGTGTAAAAAAGGTGGGAAAGTTACAAGAGAGAAATTGTGAAAGTATATAAGGGATGTTAAAACCTGTAATAAACGATTTGAATCGTTCACATCTGAGTCCGTGATGCAATGGCGAATGGCAAATGGCGCCCACTGCGTGGTGCAAATCAAGCCGCGGCTGAGCGAGCCCGGTCCGGCAGCGCCACCCAACTGAACTTCAGAGAGATTGTTTCGCGTGCGCCCGCACAATTCTGCAGGACAGAAAGTGAGCAGTCGGGAACTATAGGGAGTTCACTAACGAAGGAGCAACAAGTAAATCTCGAAGTACTACGGTTAGTTTCAAACTTCCAGGATCAGCCTGTATCTAATTCAGAACTAGCTACTTTTCTTAAATGGATAAGCAAAAATGTCCCCGAATTTCCGAAAACTGGGTTCTCTCTTGATGGAGAACTCTGGGACAAAATTGGCACAAAACTCTGGGAGGCTTCTGTTACTAAAGACAGAACGGCTGCCAAACTTCTACCTGCTTGGTACCAAATAATGTAAGAGCTTAAACAAATTCGACAAGGAAGAAGTCCTTCCGGCTATTCTCTATCGCCCTCCTTCCCACCCCCGCCTCTGCCTTCCGATTCGGGAAGCAGCCCCTGCCCGGACCCGATCCGCGGCTCCGACCCCCCCCCGCGACCGGGGAGAAGAGAAATCGGAGACCCCCCCCACCCCCGCGCTCCCGCCCTCCCCTCCACGTCCATCCTTCATCTCCGCTCCGCCCTACGCTCCGCCTCCGACGCTCGCCGCGCTCCCGCCCTCCGCTCCGCCCCCGTCGCTCGTCGCGCCGCTCCCGCCCTCTGCTCCGCCCCCGATGGTCGCCGCTCCCCTGCCGCCCTCCGCTCCGGCTACGTCGCTTACTGCTGCTGCTCCGCAGCCTGCCTGTAACTTGGTAAAAAATGAGGACGAACCAGAACCAGAGGATCTTTCAGATCCTGGTTCAGTAGATACGGACGACAAATCGAACGTTTTCCCCCCTGATGATAATTTGAAGGGAGTGGGAAAGAAAAATTTTTCTACAGCATACTATGGTGCTTTAGAGCAGTGCAGAAAAGAAGCAATATTACGGGGTGATGCTGACACGTTGCAAGCCTTTCCTGTGTTGTATCATGCAAACCAGCCTCCCCGGTGGGAATCCCTGCCTTACGAGGCAGTGAAGGAACTAAGGAAGTCAGTGAGAGATTATGGAATTCAGTCTCCCTTTACATATCATCTTTTGGCTGCAATTGGTGACAGTTATATTATGACCCCTCACGATTGGAAAATTGTGTTACGAACAATTCTGTCTCCCATGCAATACACCGTGTTTATGACAGAGTATCGGGAACTGGCTACCATCCAGGCTATGAATAATCTGAATAACCTCAATCACATTGGCATAGAGGAACTCATGGGGGAGGGGGTCCGGGCAATACCTCAGGCTCAGGCACAGATGGACAGGCAATGCTTTGAACAAGTTAAGACTTTGGTGTTGTGTGCTATCTGTCGGATACCCGACACTAATTCATCTAACACATCATTTACATCAATTAGGCAGGAGGCTGCCGAGCCCTACGTTAAATTTCTTGACCTTTAACAAAATACGCTAGTGAGACAAGTAGAAAATCAAGCTGCCCGGGAGGCTTTGCTTAAGCAATTAGCAATAGAAAATGCAAATGCAGACTGTAGAAAGGTCCTACAATCCTTAAAGAATGCAGATCCATCCATGACTGAAATGATTAAAGCCTGTCAAGATGTAGGAAAAGAAAGTCATAAAACGGCCTCGCTAGCAGACACCCTGGGAGCCTGACTTGGTGCAGGGACAGCTCAAAAAATAAACTGTGGGGAACCTGGTCATGTACAAAGGGACTGTAAAAATCCTAAAAAAGCAGATAAAAATGCTTGTGCTCTTCATACTCGACCCTGTCCCCAGTGCGGGAAGGGGCTACACTGTGCGAGAGACTGCCAATCTAAGCTCCCTGTTGCTGCACGGCCCTGCTATCTGCCGGGAAACGGGAAGAAGAGCGCGAGACTGCGCGCTATGACAGTAAATACGGTCCCGAATCGGCCGGCCGCTGCCTGGCCAGCGCACTCAGACCAGCCACTGCTGGCAGCGCAGGAGTGGATTTGGCCACCGCCCAGTCAGTGACGTTGACTGATACCGACGTAACTCTTATTCCAACAGGGGTAATGGGCCCCCTTGGGGACGGGCGCAGTGCCCTCCTGATAGGACGTTCTTCTGTTACACGGATGGGACTTTTTGTTTTACCAGGATTTATAGATGCTGACCACACTGGGGAAATTAAGATAATGGCATGGACACCCTCACCCCCCTGCTTTATCCCCAAAGGCCAAAAAATAGCACAATTAGTCCCTTTTCATTCTATGACTTAATTTGGTATTGGGGATTGAATTGGGGGATTTGGAAGCACGGACAAGCCTGCCGTGCTATGGACTACACAAGTATCAGAAGACAAACCATTATTATCATGTCTAGTAAATGGCAGGCAGTTATTAGGCCTAGTGGATACCGGAGCTGATGTTACCATCATTAAGTCAAGCGACTGGCCCTCTGAATGGCCGCTAAAATACCCTAGTTCTGCTATTGTAGGAGTTGGGGGCTTACAGCAGCCCAAACAAAGTGCCCGAATTTTATCTTTTGAAGGGCCTGATGGTCGCATTGCTCACACTGCTCCTTACATCTTGCCAGTTCCCTATACTCTGTGGGGTCGTGATCTTTTAAGTCAATGGGGCATGCTTTTGCAAACAAATTTTCAATAAGGGCCATTGATTGGCAGCAACCTATACCCCTAGTTTGGAAAACAGAACAACCAATCTGGGTAGATCAATGGCCCTTAACAAAGGAAAAGTTGCTTCACTTACATGAGCTAGTTCAAGAACAACTGGCTGCTGGTCACATAGTGCCTACCACCAGCCCTTGGAACACTCCAGTGTTTGTTATCCTCAAGAAGAGTGGAAAATGGAGGCTTCTACAGGACCTGCATGCTGTCAATGCAGTAATTGAGCCCATGGGGGCATTGCAGCCTGGTCTCCCTTCGCCTTCAATGTTACCATCGAATTGGCCTATAGCAGTCATTGACTTAAAAGACTGTTTTTTTACCATTTCGCTTCATCCAAAAGACGCACCACGATTTGCTTTCCCAGTGCCCTCCATCAACCAACAAAGCCCTGCTCAGCGCTATCACTGGACTGTGTTACCACAAGGAATGCTTAATAGTCCAACGATATGTCAACTGACTGTAGCAAATGCATTACAACCAGTACGAAAAGCTAGACCCCACGTCCTTATTTATCATTACATGGACGATATATTAATAGCAGCAGAACGAGAAGAGAGTCTAAAGGACCCTTTAATGCTCGTAAGGCAGGCAGTTCAATCTGTTGGTTTACAAATAGCAGAAGAAAAGGTGCAACTGAGTTCTCCATGGAAATATTTAGGATGGAAAATTACATCTCACACCATTCAGCCACAAATCCTCAAAATAATACCTCACGTACAGACATTGAATGATCTGCAAAAATTGTTAGGAACCATCAACTGGTTACGACCACTTTTGGGTATTACTACTCAAGAGTTGCACCCTCTGTTCCAGCTACTCAAAGGAGACCCGGATTTAACCGCTAAAAGACAGTTAACACCACAAGCGTTACAGTGCTTAGACTCTGTAATAACATCACTGCAACATCGATATTGCCATCGTGTTTGTTTATCACTACCAGTATCTCTTGTAATAATATCAAATACCTATCAGCCATATAGCTTGTTATGTCAGTGAGATACCTCAAGAAAAGATCCTCTCATTATCCTGGAATGGATATTCTTACTGCACACCTTTTCAAAAACCATTACATCACGAGTGGAGATGTTTGCAATGCTAATACAGCAAAGTTGTCATCGTTTACAAATTTTATGAGCTCTTGACCCCAATTGCATCTACATACCTGCTACTAAAAAAGATTTAGATTGGTTGCTTGCACAGTCACTCACTTTACAAACTGCTATGGCAGGCTATACAGGACAGATCTCCACCCGTCCCCCCAAACATCAGTTACTGCATAATTTGAGTGATCTGTCCCTTTCTCCTAATATTTTACTTTCACATGTTCCAATACCTAATGCTGTTACTGTATTTACAGATGACTCCGGCAAGACACATCGAGCAGTGGTTCTCTGGCGCGCGACTGCTACTCAGTGGCAGTCAGATGTACATGTTGTTAATGGATCACCTCAAGTTGTAGAACTCGCTGCCGTAGCCCGAGCTTTTCAACTTTTTTCAAATCAAAAGCTTAATATAATAACTGATTCTTTGTACGTTACAGGTATCATTCAGCGGATTGAAGGATCTTTTCTTAAGGAAGTTAACAACCCTGCTTTGTTTGCGCAGCTCAAGCGAGTTTTACATTATGTCTCTCACCATACTCTCCCTTATGTTATTATGCATATTCGATCACACACTACATTGCCTGGTCCTATAGCTGAGGGCAACCGTAAGGCTGATCAAGCCACTGTCGCCTTTGCTACACCTCAATTGTTCCAGCAAGCGTGAATCTCTCATCAATTTTTTCATCAGAATAGGAGAGCTTTACAAAAACAATTTCAACTAACAGCAGATCAGGCCCGTAACATTATTCTAACATGCCCAGACTGCCAGGCAATTGCCCCTTTGCCTCAAATTGGGACAAATCCCTGTGGCACAGCGCCTCTTCAACTGTGGCAGACAGATGTTACTCATGTTCCCGAATTTGGCCGTCTAAAATTTGTCCATGAAACAATAGATACTCATTCTTCATACATATTCGCCACAGCACATACAGGTGAACAGTCGCGATGCCCGTAAACACTGGTTATCTGCCTATGCTGCTATGGGAATCCCACATACTATAAAAACAGATAATGGGCCTGCGTACACTCCTAAGGCCACTCGAACTTTCCTCCAAGAATGGGGCATTAAACACATTACAGGCATTCCTCATTCTCCCACCGGACAAGCTATCATTGAGAGTGCTCATCAAACACTGAAATCCATTCTTAATAAACAAAAAAGGGGGAATACGGGGGATACACCACAAGAAAGATTATGTAAAGCTTTGGTTGTGCTGAATTTTTTGAATCGTGATCACACAGATACAACTCGTGTGGACTGTTATTTTGGAGCCTCGCCAATGCTCAAGGAACGGCCAATGGTTAACGTTCGGAATATGGCCACAGGGCATTGGGAAGGTCCCTTACCACTGATAACTTGGGGTCGTGGATATGCTTGTGTTTCCACAGGGACTGGTCCTACATGGGTTCCAGCACAATATGTTCGGCCTCATCTCAAGGCAGAAAATAGCATCCAGCCTTTATGATTACTGGGATTGTGTGCTTCTTCTATTTTAGTGGTAGATCGAGTGTGAAGAATTATTAGGCTTTATCTAGGTTGTTGTGTGCTTCTTCTGTTTCAGTAGTAGATCAAGTGTGAATTAGACAGGATTTGATGTTACCAACGCTGGAGTTTATGGAAATAGCACTTTTAATGTGCGGTTATGATGTTATTAGCCCATCAATTAGCCTTTTTTCTTATTTGCAAAGACAAAAACCTGGAAAAGAATCCTAGGCAAAGGGATGATTTTGTGTTTTAGAATGATCAACTCTCTTTCAATTCGCTAATCAAAATAGTTTTTTATAACCATGCATCATTTGAGACAAAGGCATATGCTAAGAGAGCTAACCTTGATAGTTTATTCTGTTTTGCAAGCAGGTGTTCCACTTGGGCTCCGCATCACGCACTGGCCACGCGGATTCGGTGTACAAATAGAAAAAACTCCGCAGACCCTGAGAAGAGTAGGAGCAGGGGGAAGTCTGTGGTGGATGGGAGAGGAAAAGTGCACCTGGAAGCAGGGGACGCCCTGCTGGCACTGCCTATCGTGTCCACCGCTGGCATGTTCCTTTTCTCTCTTCTTTCTGGTGGTTTGCCATTTCTCAAGGGTCAATAGCTAATAATGTGTTTGCTTAGGGAGTTTCTGCTTCTCGCTTACACTTATCTAAAATGGATGTCTGCATGTGTGTGAGTGTGTGTATGTTGGCTAAAACCCTAACCCTCTGTGTTGCTCTGAATGCACAATTTGCTTGCTTCTGCTCTTGAGATGTCTTGTCTCTCAGATCCAGGATACCCTAAAACAACACCGCTCAAGCTTCAGCCACAGTCACCAAGTTAGGATGTTAGTTGGCAAAGGAAAGCAATACCCCTAGTGATACTCTAGCAGGCCTACCCACTGATGTTGATTCCATTTGACATGCAACTTTACATCTTCTAATCAGTTACTGGTACACAAAGAATGGGACCCTCAGGGATTCTTTTCCAGGTTGCAGGAACCTAAAGTCATGGGTGAAAGGTGTGCTTGTTCACTTCTTATTAAGTTTAAGAATATTTCTTGTCCTTACGATATGATAACCTTGTCTCTTTCCTTACATTCAGCGTCTTATTAATTGAAGCCTTTATTAAATTGTGATAGCCTAAATGCATTCAGAAATACTGTTACAGAGTGTTATTCGTTTGTAGTATGTTAATAGTTTGCTAATAAATAAAAAAGGGGGAATTGTGTGAATACAAAAAGTATATTTAGAGCTGCAGCTGTGGAACAGGATAAACAGCATGAGAAAGGAAGGCTGAGAACCAAGGACACTTCCAGAAGAAGAGGAAAACAAGTTCAAGTAAGCTGCGTGATGGTAGGCCCTAATTGGAGGAAGAGTGCATGGCTTGGGAAGATTCACAGCCCTGATTGGATAATCGCCTGTATGCAAGGTTAAGGACTGTTTTGGGAAGTTATATTATTGATATGTAAAGGCGGGTGGGCAAGTTACAAGAGAGAAATTGTGAAAGTATATAAGGGATCTTAAAACCTGTAATAAACGATTTGGATCGTTCACATCTGATTCCGTGCCCAAGACACTGCAGTTCTAAATGACGATTTGTAGTCCCTACTGTAGGACGTAACCACTGTATATGGCCCAGAACTGTTTGTAAATCAGTTACATTGTGCACATTCACATCAAGCTCTGCAACTTGTGGTCGAATCATTGCGTCACACAAAGGCCAACCAAGATTTGTATAAGGACATGACCGTTGAGCCTTCTCAGGAGCTACTTTAAGGTCGAACTCCTTAAGACGTTCAACAATGATTTTTTCCCATTGTTTTGTGTTGGGAAATGGCTGCAAGAGCAGGGAGGTCACAGTGATATGTACGAGCATAGTTTTCACTGCAGCACAGACTATATACTCATGGAAAAGTATTAAATGTTGAGAGGAGGTCACGATGCTCCTGGGACGAGTGACAAACAACTCAAAGCGGACATGAACTGATTCAGCTGAGCAACCCAAGCTGCCAAGAGGTCTATGGGAAGCTTCTGTGATTATGTTGTTCAGCCTGCCTTCAGCGAAGAGGGCCTCACAGGACTGTTGATAATTGTAACTATAGCTATTTTTTTAGAGTAAGCTGTCCTTGATAGTCTATTCTGTTTATCTAGCAGGTGTTCCCTTTGGGCTCTGTGTTGGGCGCTGCACGCTGATACAGTGCTCAAGGGAAAGTACACTGTGTGAACCTCGAGAAAAGTAAAAGCAGGAGATGGTCTGTGGCGAGTGGAAGAGGAAAAGTGCACTTTGAAACAGGGGACACGCTGCCAGCGCTGCCTTTCACATCCGCTGCCGACGCATTCCTGCCTGGTTTCTTAGGATTAGGAGGATATCAAAAGTTGCCTCCTCCAGAATGTGTTTCTCACTACTGTTAATTGATGGGAGTTGTTTTAAAGATGTTTTTCTCAAGGCTCTCTACCAATGGTTGTGTGATATTTTTTATACGCCCCTGTCTTAAACACTATAAGAATAAGGCTGTCCGGGTAATAAACTTAAGCCTGATCATTCATGTATTGAGTCCTGTCATGCTCCCCGCCTGAAAGCAATCCACTCGGACCCTGATATCCGCGGCAGTTTTGTGAATGGTTCCTATTGGCAAAAAAGGATATCATCCATATAATGGTAGATAATAGTGTTGGGTTTTTGTTTCCTGATTGTTACCATCACCATAGCTACAAAAAGTTGACACAGCAATGGAGAATTTTTCATGCCTTGCAGCAAAACAACCCATTCATATCTCTGTGCAGGTTGCATTTTGCTTACGGCAGGTACTGAGAAGGCAAAATGTTTACAATCTTGCTCTGCTATAGGAATCGTAAAAAAAAACAATCCTTAAGGTCTATGGTCAGTATATGCCAGTTTCTGGGCAACATACATAGGGATGGCATACCAGGTTGTAAGGTTCCCATAGCCTCCATCTGATCATTAATTTTTCGGAGATCATGTAGCAAACGCAATTTTCCAGATTTTTTAAGGATTACAAAGATTGGAGTATTCCAGGGGCTTGTGGAGGAACGAATATGCCCTGCCATCATTTGTTCTTGAACCAACTGTCGTGTTATTTCGATGTGCTCTTTTGTCATAGGCCACTGTTCCACCCATACTGGTTTGTCAGTTTTCCAACTAAGAGGAATCGGTGGTGGTGCAACAGTGGCCACTATCCTAAATTTTGATTCTTTAGATGCACACCCAATTGACTGAGTATGTCTCGTCCAAGCAACATTTGTAATCCTCCAGGCAGAGGGGCTACATGCACCAAGCATGGCACTCGTCTCTCGTACTATTTTTACTGTTACAGGGTTAACAGCCTGTTTAGTTTCAGCTGCACCACCCACCCCACTAACTCCAGTCACTACCCTTGTCGGCCAATCCAAGGGCCACCTGTCTGTTGCCACAATCAAAATGTCAGCCCCAGAATCGACCAATGCTGTTACCTGAATCTGTTTTAATTGATAGCATAACGTGACACTGATGGTAGGTCGCTCCCCTAGATCAGTGACTAAGCAGACCTTTGCCCCTGTGAAACCGAAAGCACCTGACAGCTCACAGTCCATTCCAGGATTCTGAGGAGTGGACGGAATGGGGATAAATTGCCCAATTTGAGTCCCTTTAGGGATAAAGATTGGAGGATTAACTGTAAAAACCATAGCGTGAATCACCTCTTTATAATCGGCATCAATTACCCCAATATTAGAACTACATGAGATACTCTGAGAGAGGACGGTCCCATTAGTATCGCATGTAATTTACAAGTGGTAGAGAGTGGTCCCACAGCATCTAATGGATCTTTTTGCTCCTGTGTATCTGTTAAATGAATATCTACTGCTATTGCCACATCCACTCCAAGGCTTCCTCAGGTTTGTGGATGGTGGATATCGAGATATCCTGTTCCCTTGGCCCCGATATTTGTGTCCCTGCGTGACGGGGTTTCACACTGTGCTTCCCATTTCCGTGCTTCCTACAGGTTTTGGAATCGTGTGTAGGTTGGTTACATTTATCACACCACACCTGTTTTGTACACTGACGCCGCATATGTCCAAGCGATACGCACTTATAGCATCTAAAAGTTTCCCAAATTTGTGGTTCCTTCCTGCTTTTGCTTATTGCTGCTTGCACAGCAGTGGCGATATGTGATACCTGTTGTCTCTGTTCTGTTCTCGCTATGCGTTGTAACATAACCTTTACCGACACACCCTGTGGAAGGGTCGCAAGAATTGACTTGGTAGCCGCATTAGCATTATCATGAACCATTACTCTAAATAATTGCTGTTTCGTCTCCTCTGGTAATTCACTATCACAAATCGCAATCCACATACGATCAACAAAACGTGTAAAATGCTCGGTTACCCCTTGGCACACAGAAGCGAAAGCTGGCTCTCTCTTTCCAGCCGGTATAGCAAAAATAGCTTCTAGCGCTAGTTGGGCAGATAACTGATGAAAATTCCTTGGGAATGTGAGCTGAACCTCCCCACTACTGTACTGCCCAGCACCTATCAGCATATCAGTGGTAAGACCATAAAGGGGATCATTGGGCTGACGAGTTGTCGCCGTGACTTTACCTGCCCGATCTGCCCATTCCTGATCAAATAAAAGCAGTTCAGAAGGGGTTAGTAACAAACGTGCAATATTTTTGACATCAAGTGTTAACAAAATATCTGCAGTAAAAATCCACTGAATAATTTGTTTAGACGCCTCAGATTTTAAACCGTATTCAGTAACAGTCTTTCTCGCCTGCTGCAATAGCTTCCAGTCGTGTGACTCCCATCGACTGCACCGGCCTGATCATAGATGACTGGACACAGTATATGGGAGGCTACTTGCCATTCCCCATCTAATATTGCGTCCCATATAACTCCAGACCAACAAGAAGGTGCTGGCCATGGCCCTGCCGGTGGTATCAGCAATAGTGGAGCGGATGGAATGGTCATCTGAGACCCCGGCGCTGCAGGAGTTGCAATCTTAAGCTCCAGTTGCCAAAGTCGTTCTGTTAGGGATTTCATATCCTCTTCTAACTGGGCCTGATTTGTATGGGTCACTTCATCAGGCTCACTTTCCGACAGTGGCATGACAGCAGCTTGCGGAGGGGGGGGGGGGGTGCGGAGAGAGGCAGCTTGCGGGCGGAGAGTGGGGGGAAGTGATGAGCAGCAATGGCTCAGGGTGGAGGGGGGGGAAGGAGACAGGGGTGCAGCAGGAGGTGTCAAGTTCCCTGCTACCCGGGCGGGGGTGAGGTTGGAATCAGAGATCAAGTCCCAGCAGAAGCTGCTTCCCGTGCTAAGGGGCAGTGGCAGGAGTGGAAGGTGGGGCATGGGGAATAGTTGGAAGAATTTGCCCTTCCTTGTCGAGTTAGTTTGAGCGCTTCTGAATCAGAGTTATCTTACTCCTTTACTCGTTCAGTACCAGTCATTTCAGCAGACTGAGCCCCTTCTCTGCCCTCTACAAAAGAAGGATTCCAATGCCGCTTTTACTTGGGCTGCTGTTGAACAAACGGGGTGCCCTATGCCTGATGATGGAAAGCCTAACAGGTTTATCGTAGTCGTTGGAGATGTAGTTGGAATGGAGGGAGCAGACAGGGCTTGAACAGCTGCCGCTGCAATCTGACACTGCCTACGTTCGGTTCAAGCTATTGATAATGGCCCGCCAGGTTGGGCCTAGCGATACTAATTGTTTTCCCTCCTTTTTATCTTCTATAACTGCATTCCACATATGATTTCCAATCTCATGCCACTCAGAGACACTGAATATCAGTGCAACCTCTGATAAATGTCCATTTTTTCGGGCCCATTTTATCAGCTCCGAAATGCCTTTTGGAGATGTTTACTCACCTCCCTTAGAGAAAATACATAGAAGCAGTTTCTCTGCATCTTCCCACTCCATGGTGGCACAGAGGGCAGGTCGCGACCCCACTTCCAGATACCGCAACACGTCATTTAGAATGCTGCGGTGCCAACTGTCTGTGAAGCACCAGTCACCTTCCTCACGTCCCAAGCTTGGCAGTGGCTTCAGGGTCCCTGTTTGGGAGCCAGATGTTGCGGTGACCCCAGGAGGATGAACCACAGCCGCGTCAGAATGATCTTCTTAAGATGCCGATGCAAGGACTCAGAGAGACATCAATATGATTATACAGCTGAGCCAGCTTTATTGCGCAGGTTACATACTTTTATACCCCTTGAACACATGCTATTTTTAGAATAATTGTTAAGCAGCGGTCCTTGCTCTATCCTTGCGAAATAAGCAGTGTCCAATTAGTCGCTCTTTTCCCACACACACCAGGGCCATCTGGTTCCACCACAAACTTACTCCCTCATCGTTGCCCGGTCAACAGTGCACCACTTCTCAAAATCCAGTGATCCGAACGTGCTGTTTTGTTTGCACTGCTACAAAGATAAGCGCACACATCCTCCTTCCCTAAGCCATTTCTCCACAGCACCCACTGCTGAGTCGATCCCAAAGGATCGCAGTTCCCGTGACCACAGACAGTTTTTATCTTTCCCTCTGAGTGTAAACACGTAAAAACGCAAAGCATCGCAGTACTCTGGGGAATGTTGTTTTCCTCTGAGACAGGTATACCTGGAACTATCAATGATCCACAGAGCTGGAGCATTAACTTTTTAACTCTTAATGCACTACACGATGTTATGATGTGGAATACCAATACTCATAAAAACATAACAGGAAGAAACAGACCTGGGAGTATTGGTTGATTCTCAGCTGAACACGAGCCAGCAGTGTGCCCAGGTTACCAAGAAGGCCAATGGCATCCTGGCTTGTATCAGTAACAGTGTTGCCAGCAGGAATGGGAAAGTAATCGTCCCCCTGTATGCAGCACTGGTGAGTCCACACCCCAAGTACTGTGTTCTGTTTTGTGCCCCTCACTGCAAGAAAGACATCGAAGCCCTGGAGCACATCCAGGGAAGGGCAATAGAGTTGGTGAAGTGTCTGTAGCACAGGCTTTATCAAGAGAATGGCTAAGGGAGCTGGAATTGTTCAGTCTGGAGAAGAGGAGGCTTAGGGGAGACCTTATTACTTTGTGTAACTACAAGAAGGGAGGTTGTAGATAGCTGGGGGTCAGCCTCTTCTCTCTTGTGACTGTGATAGGATGAGAGGGAATTGCTTCAAGTTTCACCAGGGGAGATTCAGGCAGGATGCTAGGGAATATTTTTTCTCCAAAAGAGTGTTCAGGCAGTAGAATTGGCTGCCCAGTGAGGTGCTGGAGTCACTGACCCCGGAGTTGTTCAATGAATGTTTAGACATTGTGTTGAGGGACACGGTTTAGTGAGACCGACTGGTGATAGGTGAACAATTGTACTGGATGATCTTATAGGTCTTTTCCCATCTTAATGTTTCTATGAATATTAATACAACCTTTTGTGCATTATGTGAAATTAAGTCACTGTCTGTGTTTCAGAGCATAGGACTGAATATATTAGAATTGTCTATGCTTAGTCAGTGCATGCTCCATCCTAAATTACTGAATAGCTACTTCTAGTCAGTCTTGACCTGCACAGGAACACTTTTGGCACTGTAGAGCTTGATTTTTTTTAAAGCTATTAAAAGCATATAAACCTAATCTACTCAAGAGTTGAGTTGTTGTGAAAAACAGTTGAGCTACATGACCATGATCTTCTGAGTCTAAAAGTGGAAAGTTGAGGAAGAATGTTTTTACATAGAAATTGATGAATAGAAGTTCTCCATCTAGTTTTAGTGATAGGAGCCCTCTAATAATACAGGTCAATTTGTATGTCGAATCAGAACCACCAAGAATCTCATCTGGCCCCGTGGACTTGTGGCAGTCTAGGTGGAATAGTAGGTCTCTGACTGTTTCCTCTTGAATTGTGGGTGGTTTATTCTGCTCCCCAACCAAGACCTCCAGGTCAGAGAGCAGAGTACCCTGAGGATAACTGGTCTAGCTTTTAAAGACAGACATACAGAACACACTGAGAACCACTGCCTTTTCCTTATCCTCAGTGGTCACATTCCCAGCTTCATCCAGTAAAGAATAGAGATTCTCCCTGGTCCTCCTCTTACTGTTGGTATATTTGTAAAACATGTTCTTTTGTTGCCTTTTACCCTAGCGGCCAGGTTGAGTTCAAGCTGGGCCTTTGCCTCTCATTTTCCCCCTGCACAGCCTAACAACTTCTTGTTACTCTTTCCAAGTTGCCCATCCCTTCTACAGGAGGTAGATTCGCTTTCTTAAGGCTTCAGGAGTGAAAAAAAACCAAAAAAACCCTCCCTGTTCATCCACACCATTCTTCCCCACTGGCTTATTTTGCAGCTCAGGGGGACAGCCTGTTCCTGTACCTTTAAGACTTCCTTCTTCAAGAGCAACCAGCTGTCCTGGACCCCTTTACCCTCTAAGACTGAATCCCAAGGGGATCCCCCCCACTTGTTTTCTGAACAATTCAAAGTCCACCCTCCAGAAGTCCAAGGTAGCATTTCTGCCGCGCCCCCCTCCCCCCCCCTTCTGGCTCCACCAAGAATCAAGAACTCTAACATTTCACAGTCATGCTGTCCAAGACAGCCCCTGCCCTCCACATCTCCCACCAGACCTTCTCTGTAAACAGCAGGTCTAGCAGGGCCACTCCTCTGGTAGGCACTCTCACCAGCTGCAGAAGGAAGTTATGTTCCATACGCTCTAGAAACCTCCTAGACTGATGCTTCTGTGCTGTGTTGTATTCCCAGCATACGTCAGGAAAGTTGAAGTCCCCCACTAGGACAAAGGCTGGCACTTGAGCAGCTCCTGCCAGCTGCTCATAGAACATCTCATCTGTCTCTTCATCCTGGTTAGGTGGTCTGTAACAGACCCCCACCAAGGTGTCTGCCTTGTCAGCCCTTCCCCTGATCTTTACCCATAGGGATTCAAACTTATCATCCCCAGCCACAAGCTCAGTAACATCAAAGCACTCTCTAACAGAGAGAGCCACACTACCACCCCTCCTTCCTTGTCTATCTTTTCTGAAGAGCTTGTAGCCATCCATTGCACTCCAGTCATGGGAGCAATCCCACCACATTTCCATAATGGCAACTAGGTCATAGTTTGCCTGCCACACAATGGCTTCCAGCCCTTCTTGATTGTTGCCCATGCTGCATGCATTGGTGTAGATACACTTCATCTGAGCCCGATGCCTCACTCCTAATCCTGTTACCACTCCCCTAGACTCATCTCTAGCAGGCCTAGTTTTGTCCCCTTCCCCCTTCATATCTAGTTTAAAGCCCTTTCTACAATTCCTGCCAGCTCCTGGGCAAGGATCTGTTTCCCCCTTTGAGACAGGTGATACCCATCAGCAGACCCCAGGCCAGGTGCCAAGTAGACTGCCCCATGATCAAAAAACCCCAAATTCTTGCATTTGCACCAGCCTCTCAGCCATGTGTTTGTAAGATGGCTTTTCCTGCTCCTCTGAGTGTCCATCCCTGCCACTGTAGGAATACAGGCAAATACTACTTGTACACCTGCTCCATCAACTAACCTCCCCAGTCCCCTGAAATCATTTTTTATAGTCCTCAGGCTTCAGTCAGCAACCTCATCACTGCCAGCCTGAACTATCAATAAAGGCTAATAATCAGGGGGGTGGATCAGACTGGTGAGTTTTCTAGCAATCCAGGTCCCAGGGAAGCAGCACGCCTCCCTACAGGGGTGTTGAAGAATTCCTGCAACAGCAAGGTGGACATGAGCTGCTTCAGCTGAACAATCCAAGCTGCCACAACGTCTATGGGAAACTTCTGTGATTATGTTGTTCAGCTTGCCTTCAGCGAAGAGGGCCTCACAGACTGCTGATAATTGTAACTTTAGGTATTTTTAGAATAAGCTGTCCTTGGTAGTCTAGTCTGTTTAGCTAGCAGGTGTTCTTCCCTTTGGGCTCTGTGTTATGCGCTGGCCATGCTGATACGGTGCTCAGGGGAAAGTACACTGTGTGAACCTTGAGAAAAGTAAAAGCAGATGTCTGTGGCGAGTGGGAGAGGTAAAGTGCACTTTGAACAGGGGATGCCCTGCCAGCACTGCCTTTCACATCCACCGCTGACACATTCCTGCTTGGTTTTTTAGGATTAGGATGATCTCAAGAGTTACCTCCCTCAGGATGGTTTCTCACTGCTGTTAATTGTTGGGAATTGCTTAAAGTTGTCTTTCTCTCTGAGGCTCTCAGCCAATGATTGTGTGCTATTCTCTGTATGCCCCTGTCTTGAACACTATAAGAATAAGGCTGTCCAGGTAATAAAGGGGGAGTTGTCAAAAAAGGAGTTAACCATATTGGTGTATGTCATGTCTCTGGCCGTTTTCTCCGACGACAAGTGGCACCCGAACCGGGACCGGGACGCGCACATTGGCAGTGGGGCTGGACAGCGATAGTGCTGTACCTCAAACTTCTGTGGATCGCACCGTTCGGGATCTGAGGAGACGGAGGCGTCAGAGACGCGGGAGACGAGCAGCGCTGTGAAGCAAGTGCCGCAGTAGCAGGAGCGGGGTGGGGATCGCGACCCTATGGGCCCGCGGCTCGTCAAGGATTGCTGGCACAGAGTTTCTGCAAAGATGGAAGTGGAAGCTGCAATCCAGCTTTTGCTTAGTTTTCTCTCTAAGAGAAGTGTCTCTAGCAGCATTAAAAAGCTATGGGACTTGGTGGCTTGGGCTCAGAAGAACGGGTTTTTTAAAGAGCTCCCTCTACTTTTTAATCCTGAAGAGTGGAGAGCAGTCGGCGACTGCTTGTGGGATAAAACCATCTCGGGAGGGAAGATGGAAAAGGACTTAGGGGGCACATGGCGCAATGTGATTGATACCCTGCGCAGCATGCAGGCGGAGTGGCGAGTGGTTATGGCAGCGGTGCAATCTCTGGCAGTAGCCCCTGAGACTGATGCAAAGCCAAAAGCCTCCGGCACTGTCAAGCTTATTCGTTTTTTTTCGTCCACGCCTGCCGCCCCCCCCCCCCCCCCCCCCCCCCCCCATCCGGGGCATGGCTTCCCCAGTGAAGGAATCGGCGGCAGAGATCTCCAAAGGGCTAGAGGAGCAGCGAGTTTCGGAGGAATGGCCGTTGCCTGCTCCACCTCCTGCACTGGAAAGCCCAGGGGACACTATACCGCAGCCGGCAGCGCCACCGCATGGGCCGGTACGCCCGCATAACCCGAGCTCACCCAGGGACGCTTCGCTGGAGAGGGGGGAGGCTTCTCCACCGGGGAGTTGTTTGTCGGTTGATCAAATGTTCCAGGAGGTGTTGGAAAAGTTAGAGACTTTAAAAGATAAGGATACGGAGGAACAGCGACCCCTCCCCTCTGCCCCTCAAGGTCCAAATCCACCTATGCCTATGGTTCCAGCCACACCAGTACCACAGGCAGACAGGTGGTCTGGGGTGATATGTGATGCCATCCTAGATGGACAATGGCATGCTGCATCACTAGCTTGCCCGGTTATTGTTGACCCAGTACAGGGCACGGGGACTTGGCAACCGCATGACTGGAAGATTTTGCAGCAAGCTCGGAAAACTGTCACAGACTATGGGTTAACCTCAGAACCAGCGTGCCAGATAATAAACTGGATTTTCCAGGCAGACTTAATGAGTCCTCTTGATTGTCAAAATTTGGGACGGTTATTGTTAACTCCATCACAAATATTATTATATGAGAGGGAATGGCTTAGGTTGGCACAAATGGAGGCCGGACAGCCTCGGCAGCAGGGGGATCCTTTGTATGGTGTGACAGCAGAAATGCTGACAGGAACGGGTCTGTATGCTACTACCCAGGTTCAATTACAATTTCCTGCGATTATTCATCAAACTGCTGCTCAGATTGCTCTGAGGGCTCTTAGTCTCCCAGGGGAGGAAAGGGCTCCTCCATTCGCTTCTGTGCGACAAGGAGCTGGGGAATCCTTTGCAAAATTTATTGATCGGCTATGGGGGGCAATTTCTGTTTATCCTGACCTGACAGAAGAGTGTAAAGGCAGGATGTTTCGGATGCTTGCCTTTGATAATGTGAACTCTAAAACACAGGGTATTTTAGCTATGCTGCCCAGAATGTCTCCAGTGGAGGAAATGCTGGAGAGGGTGGACCGAGCCAATCAGAGCAGACAAGCAGCCTTAGTTGCACAAGCTGTAAAAATAGCACTTAAGGAACCGCAAGTTGCTGTGGCAGTAAACAGAAATGGTCCGCTTCCAGATAAGACTATGTGTTACAGATGTGGTCGGCCCGGCCACATTAGAAAACATTGTACAGCTACTGTATGGTGTAACAAATGTCAATCTAATTCACATGCTGCTTCAGTCTGTCGATTTCAGGGAAACGCCCGGAGGAGCGCCGGCAGCCGCGCGACGACAATAGCCGCAGCCCGGCAGGATTCCTCGACTGGAATGCCCCAGCCACAGGAGGAAGCCTCGGTGTGGACCTGGCAGCAGCAATAAGCGTCACTCTCTCTGATCGTTCTGTTACTCCAATCCCTACAGGTGTTATGGGGCCACTGTCTAGCACTCCACTGGGTGGTTTATTGTTGGACAGATCATTTGCGGGTCTTAAAGGCTTGATTGTTATACCAGGGGTGATTGATTCTGATTATAAAGGGGAAATTAAGGTTATGGCTTACACTCTTAACCCATGAATGTTCATTCCAAAAGGTAGTAGGATAGCTCAATTAGTTGCAATAGAAAAGCACCAACCATGCACTGGAATGCAAGGGGAACGTGAAGGTGCTTTCGGGTCCACAGGTCCTATGGTGTGTTTCACTAGGACTTTGGCCTCTCGGCCTATGATGACTGTTATCTTGTCTCAAGGGTCTAACAAAATTTCAGTTCTAGGCATGATCGATTCAGGATCTGATGTTACCATCTGCAGTTCAATGGTGTGGCCAAAGCTTTGGCCGTTAACGCAGCCAGGCGAAGGAATCACTGGAGTTGGGGGAAACTCATTAACACTTCTCAGTGCAAAAGTCACAAACATTGAGCTGGAAGGGAAAGTAGCCTCAGTGCGTGTGTATGTAATGATGCTGCCTGCTGGCCTGCAGATGCTAATTGGGCGAGACGTACTTGATCAGCTTGGGGCTGTGATTACAACAGACGAAAAGGGTTTTCATTAGTGGCCACCGCCGAGCAACTGCCCACCCTAGCATTAACATGGCTTTCTGACCAGCCTGTTTGAGTGGAGCAGTGGCCACTTACGACAGAAAGGTTGCAACATGTTGAGCAATTAGTTGAGCAACAACTACAGGCAGGGCACATACGACCATCAGTTAGCCCTTGGAATACACCCATTTTTGTTATTCCAAAAAAATCAGGGAAATGGCAACTTCTGCATGACCTAAGAAAAGTAAATGATCAGATGCAGGCTATGGGAGCTGTGCAACCAGGCTTACCATCTCCATCTATGTTAACAGAGAACTGGCATTTGCTAATAATAGATCTAAAGGATTGTTTTTTCACAATTCCCTTGGCAGAGTGCAATTGCTAGCGATTTGCTTTTACAGTACCCTCTGTTAATAAGCAAGCACCTGCAAAGCCGTATGAGTGGGTTGTACTTCCCCAGGGTATGAAAAATTCGCCTACATTATGTCAATTGTATGTTGCATGGACATTAGAGCCTATTCGAAAAGCATGGAGGGATGTAATTATTTATCATTACATGGATTGTATCCTTTTTTGTAGACCAGAGAGTTTTCAAGATGCTGACTTAAGATATATTCAGAGTACACTAGAGTCAAAAGGGTTAAAGATAGCCCCTGAAAAGGTTCAGCAAAAGGGTCCTTGGTTATACTTAGGTTGGAAGATTTCATATTCTACCATCTGACCGCAAAAGGTTGATATTGCCACTAATTTACGCAATTTGACAGACGTTCAGACTCTCATGGGTAATATTCAGTGGGTTCAAAATATTGTGGGAATTAGTAATAGCAATATAGAACCATTGCTACCATTGCTGCGAGGGAAGCATGCAGAACAGCTAATTGAGGTGACTCCAGAACAACGTAGTGCTCTCTCTCAGATTGTCCAGAAAGTTGCAAATAGTGCTGCCTCTCGATGCATAGCAGACATACCAGTCTCCCTTGTAATCCGCCAATCATGAGCAACATCCATTTGCAGTCATCGGTCAGTGGCAAAAAGAAAAAGGGGGAAGAGGGAGAGAGCGGAAGCATGCCATTGACACAACTAAGGCTGAGGGTAAAAAGAAAAAGGAACAGGATTTTCGCATTCTTGAATGGATTTTTCTGCCTGCTCAACCGAGATCGAGTATTCAAACATGAATAGAGGCAGTAGCAGACCTGGTACGTAAGGGTTGATCTCGGATCATTGAGATCAGTGGACAAGAACCAGGTTATATTAGTTTACCCATGGTTCAAGCTTACCTGGAATGGTGCATACAACAGTCTGTACCATTTCAGATGGCTCTGTTAGGTTATACAGGACAGGTTCATTCTCGAACCCCGAGAGGGCCTTTATGACAGGTCATAAAAATGTACGAGTGGAAGGAGAAACCTCGGTTCTCCCCACGGCCAGTGATCGGTCGTACAGTTTACATGGATGCCAGAGCGGTGACAAGGAGGGCTGCCTGTGTGTGGTACGAGCAAGGCACCTGGGGGAAACATCTGATACGAGGACAGCTGGGAGATTCTCTGCAAACATTAGAACTAGCTGCAGTTGTTTGGGCCTTCCAGATGGTAGGGAATACATCTCGTAACTGGACACAAACATGTTTTGTGTTCGGGGATGCCTTGCAGGACACAAATCCTTCCCGAAATCTGCACTTCACCAGATGGACAAATGTGACGGTGGGAGGGCCATATGCTATGTGGAAAGAGCCAGGTGGTTTTTGTGGTACCAATGACAAACACCAAAGTTTGGGAGCCTTTGGTGCTAATACTAAGAGAGGTGGTGACACCATATGGTGCGACCATACGGCTAAAGCATTACCCCCTCATGTTTTCTTGATTTGTGGAGACAGGACCTGGCAAGGCATCCCTGCAAATGTTATAGGAGGTCCATGTTATTTGGGGAAACTTACTATGTTTGCTCCTAGCTTTGCTCAATTGTGTAATATAACTTTATCCACAGCAACCAAATGTAGACGTGCACTGTTTAAACCTGACTGTAATGACAATGTAGAAGTACTTGGCGTAGCAGCCAGAGTGGCACTTGCAATTTTTGTACCTGGTGTAGCTGCTGGAAACGTGCTGAAGAATTTAGAAAGGTTTGCATGCTGGTCTGATAAGCAAGCAAATGCGACCACACGAATACTTGAGAATATGCTACTGGACCAAAAAGGCCTACGCCATGCATTACTGCAAAACAGAGCAGCTATTGACTTTTTACTCTTAGCTCAAGGACATGGGTGTAATGACTTTGATGGTATGTGTTGTATGAACCTCTCAGAACATAGTGAGTCCATTCATAAATCAATCACCTTCTTGAAGGAGCATATGGGGAAAATTCAGCAGGATGTTGACCTATTTGATCAATGGATCGCAAATTCATTTGCAGCAGTGCCCCAGTGGCTTCGAGAACTGCCCAAGGAAGGTGTGCATTTTTTGCTTATTCTGTTACTGATAGTTATTGCGTGTTGTGTTGTTATAAGCATTGTTAAGAAATTAATTGCTAGATTAGTCAAACAGGCTTGGATTGCTCAAAAAGAAAAAGGAGGAACTGTTGAAGAATTCCTGCAACAGCAAGGTGGACATGAGCTGCTTCAGCTGAACAATCCAAGCTGCCACAACGTCTATGGGAAACTTCTGTGATTATGTTGTTCAGCTTGCCTTCAGCGAAGAGGGCCTCACAGACTGCTGATAATTGTAACTTTAGGTATTTTTAGAATAAGCTGTCCTTGGTAGTCTAGTCTGTTTAGCTAGCAGGTGTTCTTCCCTTTGGGCTCTGTGTTATGCGCTGGCCATGCTGATACGGTGCTCAGGGGAAAGTACACTGTGTGAACCTTGAGAAAAGTAAAAGCAGATGTCTGTGGCGAGTGGGAGAGGTAAAGTGCACTTTGAACAGGGGATGCCCTGCCAGCACTGCCTTTCACATCCACCGCCGACACATTCCTGCTTGGTTTTTTAGGATTAGGATGATCTCAAGAGTTACCTCCCTCAGGATGGTTTCTCACTGCTGTTAATTGTTGGGAATTGCTTAAAGTTGTCTTTCTCTCTGAGGCTCTCAGCCAATGATTGTGTGCTATTCTCTGTATGCCCCTGTCTTGAACACTATAAGAATAAGGCTGTCCAGGTAATAAAGGGGGAGCATGAGTTAACCATATTGGTGTATGTCATGTCTCTGGCCATTTTCTCCAACGACGCAGGGGGTAAGGTCAGGCCAATATATGAGGCCCTCTGTCCCTCTCAGAAGGGAGTTGCCTACAACTATCACCCTCCTTTCTTTTCTGGCAGAGGCAGTCTTGAGGCGTGGAGCTGGCTGCCTCGCCTTGGACAAAGTTCAGAGGCAGACCTCCCACCGCATCCTCACACACCTCTCCCTCTGTTTCCAGGGCTTCAATCCTATTACATAGAGGTACCTGGGGAGCCAAGTTAGCTCAGGATGGGGGTTGCCTGCATCGCTGAGCTGGGATCTGTTGCTATTCCTCCTCTCAAGTTGACTCTCTCTGCTCGACTATGGCAAGGGAGAGGGTCACTTGGAGTGTGCAATCCCAGTGTCTTCGTCACATAGAGTTTGATTCTGCAAATCATCTCTCTAACCCAGAGTTAGGTTATAAAGCAGGTATGTTTATTCGGCAAATGCACAAGTGTCGGGTGCAAAGGGGATCGCGCCACCAAACTTGCACACCTACAAGCAGAAGCATTAATATTTGTAAGTCAAGCTCATACATATGCAAACAAATGTCATGATACCTGTTGAATATTCATTGCTTTTCTGAGAAATCATTTACAAATCATCTCTCCCCCTGACGCATGCACTTTGGCTTCCTTAGGAAGACTACAGAGAAGTTGCCAAGATTTGCAGGCAGGAAGTCAGAAATGCAAAAGCCCAGCTCGAACTCAGACTGGCTACTGCTGTAAAGGAGAACAGGAAACCCTTTTACAAATATATTAACAGCAAGAGAAAAACGAAGGAAAATTTCTCTCCTTTACTTGATGTGGCAGGGAACATGACCACTGAAGATAAGGAAAAGGCTGAGGTTCTCAATGCCTTCTTTACATCTTTAATAGACAGATCAGTTATCCTCAAGGTACTTTTTGACCTGACCTGGAAGTCTGGGATGGAGCTCAGAATACACCCCCTGTGATCCATGCAGAGACAGTCAGAGACCTGCTCCTCCATCTGAACTGCCACAAGTCCATGGGACCAGATGGGATCCACCCAAGGGTGCTGAAGGAGCTGGCAGATATGATTGCC
Source organism: Cyrtonyx montezumae (assembly GCF_038088225.1). Taxonomy (NCBI): domain Eukaryota; kingdom Metazoa; phylum Chordata; class Aves; order Galliformes; family Odontophoridae; genus Cyrtonyx; species Cyrtonyx montezumae. Next base: position 34,224,759 of record NW_027072045.1, read on the forward strand.
AAGCTGCTTTCTACCATCTATCAGCGTTCCTAGTTTTCTGGAGAGGTCCCAGAAGACTGGAGGCTTGCCAATGTGACTCCCATCTACAAGTAGGGTAGGAAGGAGTATCCGGGGAACTACAGGCCTGTCAGCCTGACCTCGGTATCAGGGAAAGTTATGGAGCAGATGATCTTGAGGGACATCACACAGCACGTGCATGGCAACCAGGGGATCAGGCCCAGCCAGTACGGGTTCACATAAGGCAGGTCGTGCTTGTCCAACCTCATCTCCTATGACTGGGTGACCAGACTGGTAGATGAGGGAAAGGCTGTTGATGTAGTCTACCTGGACTTCAGCAAGGCATTCGACACGGTCTCCCACAGTATTCTCTTGAGGAAACTGGCAGCCCGCGGTATGGACAGGTTCACTCTTGTGTATGGGAACTGCTGAATCACAGCCTGAACCACTGATTGGTCACCTGAGGTGAGCAATGAGTCAGCCATGGGGCCACAGGTGGAGGTGATATACCTGTGTGAGTGGAAGGGGTGGAGCCTGGCTCCACCTCTCCCAAACCCCATTTAAGGGCTGACCACCACCAGCAAAGGTTTTCTTTTTGGAGATCCCTCCCACATGGAGTCCCCTGTGAGCCTTGTCATCCTGAAGGTGAGCCATCTTCTCTTTTGTATTATTTGTGTCCTATCTATGTAGAACTTCTCAAAATATGCTATCATCTATACTTTTTCTTTGTGAAGTATTATCCTTGGAAATTATTTATTTCACACTCTTGTCTGGGTAAGGAACTGGCTAGAGGGCTGTGCCCAGCAGGTAGTGGTTAATGGAGTTAAGTCCCATTATGAGTGGTGTCCCCCAGGGATCGTTATTGGGGCCCATCTTGTTTTATATATTTATTGATGACCTAGATGAGGGGATTGAGTGTACCTTTAGTAAGTTTGCAGATGACACCAAGTTGGGAGGATATGTTGATATGCCTGAGGGTAGGGTGGTCCTTCAGAGGGATCTGGAGTATTACAAGCTGTAAAGTTTTGCTTTAGCCATGCAAAGTTAGGCAACCAACTAGTAAGTTTTTTATGTTAGTTTTCCAGTCCTTCCGTAACAGGACTGACGTTAACTCGTATCTTTCATTTTATCCAACTTCTTATCTATAGATTCTGAATGGTCCAAAAGATTAAAACAACACATTCCTCTGAAATCTTTATAACCATGTCCCTGAGCAAGCAGTGAAACAAGTCTACAGCGGCCTGATTCTGGAGTACACGTGCTGTACATTATCTACATCGTATACCAGGTCTGTGTCATGGTTTTATGATTTTTGATATTGGTATTCCACATCATGCAGTGTCTCAGGCACGGACTCAGATGTGAATGATCGAAATCATTTATTACAGGTTTTAATGTCCCTTATATGATTTCACAAGTTTTCTCTTGTAACTTGCCTACCCGCCTTTACATATCAACAATATAACTTCCCAAAACAATCCTTAACCGTGCATACAGGCGATTATCCAATCAGGGCTGTGAGTCTTTCCAAGCCATGCACTCTTCCTCCAATTGGGGTCTGCTATCACGCAGCTTACTTGAACTTGTTTTCCTCTTCTTCTGGAAGTGTCCTTGGTTCTCAGCCTTCCTTTCTCATGCTGTTTATCTTGTTCCACAGCTGCAGCTCTAAATATACTTTTTGTATTCCCATAATCTTTTGCCCAAGTATTTAGAAAAGAATTTTTGAAATGAGTCCCATTATCTGACTCAATTCTTGAGTGTCATGTTGCCATAGGACTTGTTCCTCGATACCTAAGATGATATTTTGGTTGGTAGCATGGAGTAGTGCATATGTTTCAAGCCACCCAGTGTTTGCCTCCACCATGGTAAGCACATTGTACTTACATATATAATATTATGTAAAATATAATATAATCAACCTTCCATATCTCCTCATATTTATACTTTTGCCATTGCCCTTCTCCCCAGAGAGGTTTCATCCTCTTGGCTTGTTTAATTGTGACATGTTTCACAGTCATGAATAACCTATTCATTAGCATCCATAGTTAAGTCCACAGCTTGATCTCTAACCCTCAAATATGTTGCATCTCTTCCTTGATGGCCCAAGGTCTCAAAGGCCCACCAAGCTTGAAATAATTCACCCTTGTGTTGCCTGTCCAAGTCTACTTGAAATGCCTCATCTTCGGTAACTTGACCTACCTTCTGTTTTCCTTGTTCTTCAGTAGCCTGACTCTTGGGCACATCAACATCTACATGACGCATCTTTACAACCATGTTCTTTGTTCAGGCAGCAATGTCTTTGCACAGTTCAGCAGCCCAAATAAGTTTCCTCCTCCGTTGCCAGTTGTTTTGTTCCCACTGCTGTAACCACCCCCATATAGCGTTTGCCACCATCCATGAGTCAGTGTAAAGATAAAGCATTGGCCACCTCACTCATTCAGCAGTATTTAAGACCAGTTGGACAGCCTTTACCTCTGCAAGTTGGCTTGATTCTTCTTTTCCTTCAGTGGCCTCTGCAACTCATTGTGTGGGGCTCCACACAGCAGATTTCCATCTGCAATGCTTCCCCACAATATGACGTGATCCATCTGTGAATAGGGCAAATTTCTTTTCATTTTAGGGTAATTCATTGTATGATGGGGACTTGTTAGCATGCGCTAGCTCTCCTGCTGGAGATATTACAAACTTTTTACCTTCAGGCCAGTCCATGATCACCTCCAGGATTCCTGGACAGCTGAGGATCCCCATCTGAGCTTGCTGTGTAATCAGTGCAATCTACTTACTCCAAGTGGCATCAGTAGCATGATGGGTAGAGGGTACCTTTCCTTTGAACATCCAGTTCAGTACTAGCAGTCAAGGTGCCAGAAGGAGCTGCATTTCAGTACCATTACTGCAGAAGCAGCCCTTAGCATGTGGCTAAGATCTCCTTTTCAGTTGAAGTGTAGTGCTCCTCAGACCCCCTGTACGCTCGACTCCAGAATCCCAGGGGTCGGCCTTGGGTCTCTCCAGAGGCACTTTGCCACAGACTCCGAGTGGGACCTTCCTTTCCAGCAGCACTATAGAGGATGTTCTTTACATCCTGTCCCGTCCATACTGGCCCCAGGGAAAAGGCACGGGCTATCTCCTGCTTAATTTGCTCAAAAGTTTGCTGCTGCTCAGGAACCCACACAAAATCTTTCTTCTGTGTCACCCGAAAGGGGGGGGTCACAATGAGGCTGTAGTTTGGAACATGCATTCTCCAAAAGCTCACTACACCAAAAACTTGTGTCTTACTGGTGGGTGATGTTGTTAATCACATCTGTAGGGATGTGATGACGTCCATCTTGCCACTTTATACCTAGGAACTGAATTTCCCGTGCAGGCCCTTTCACTTTGCTTGACTTAATAGTGAAGCCAGCTCACAGGAGGATCTGGATTATTCTCTCTCCTTGTTGCAGTGACCCCAGGAGGATGAACCACAGCTGCGTTAGAACGATCTTCTTAAGATGCTGATGCAAGGACTCAGAGACATCAATATGATTATGCAGCTGAGCCAACTTTATTGCACAGGTTACATACTTTTATACCCCTTGAACACATGCTATTTTTAGAATAATTGTTAAGCAGCGGTTCTTGCTCTATCCTTGCGAAATAAGCAGTGTCCAATTAGTCGCTCTTTTCCCACACACACCAGGGCCATCTGGTTCCACCACAAACTTACTCCCTCATCATTGCCTGGTCAACGGTGCACCACTTCTCAAAATCCAGTGATCTGAACGTGCTGTTTTGTTTGCACTGCTACAAAGATAAGCACACACAACCTCCTTCCCTAAGACAGTTCTCGACAATTCCCCCTTTTTCTTTTTGCGCTAACAAAACAGCAGAAGATTGTTTGGACAAGTGTTTTACAATGCCAAGTATAAATTTACTGCCAAATCATAACACAAATTGCATTAGTAACATAACTACACCTTGTACACAGCATCCCAAACACCTGATTTACAGCTTCCTTCATTTTGTGTAAAACTTTGTAACAGCATTGAATGGTTCATTTAGGTTATCACAACTTAGTCAAGGCATCAATAGTTAACATGCTGAATGTAAGAAAAGATACAAGGCAATCATATCATGACAAGAAATACTATTAAACTTATTAACAAAAGAACAAGCATATGTTTCACCTACGGCTTAAGTTCGTGCAACCTGAAAAAGAGTCCCTGAGGGTATCATTCTGTGTGATTCAGTAACTGATTAGGAAGAATCCTTTGATTTTTATTTACTCTGATATAGTGATTTTCTAATGTTCCCTAAGATTCATATAACACGTGCCCTTAAAATCTTCACCATCATACCTTTGGTTAATAATGGAAGATCTGTGGTGGCACAACTTTGTTAAGTTGCCTGTCAGATAGAATCAATATCAGTGGGGAAACCTGCTAGAGCATCACTGGTGGTATAATTTTCCTTTGCTAGCTAACATCCTAACTTGGTGACTGTGACTAAAACTTGAGTGGTGTTGTTTCAGGGTATGCTAGATATGAGAAACAGGACATCTCAAGGACAGGAGCAAGCAGACTGCAAATTCAGAGTAGCACAAAGGGTTAAAGTTTAAGTCAACGTACACTCAGACACACACAGACACCTATTTTCAGACAGGAATAAGCATGAAGCAGAAGCTCTCTAAGGAAGTGCATTATTAGCTATTAACACTTGAGAGGTGGCAAATCACCAGAAAGAAGAGAGAAAAGGAGCATGCCAGTGGTGGATGTGAAAGGCAGTGCTAGCAAGGTGTCCCCTGCTTCAAGGTGCATTTTTCCTCTCTCACTGTATGGGAACTGCTGAATCACAGTCTGAACCACTGATTGGTCACTTGAGGTGAGCACCAAGATAGCCATGGGGCCACAGGTGAAGGTGATATACCTGTGTGAGTGGAAGGGGTGGAGCCTGGCTCCACCTCTCCCAAACCCTATTTAAGGGCTGACCACCACCAGGGAAGGATCTCTTCTTGGAGATCCCGCCTATGTGGAGTCCCCTGTGTGCCTTGTCATCCACAAGTTGAGCCATCTTCTCTTGTGTATTATTTGTGTACTATCTATATAGTCCTACTAAAATATTACATCTTCTGTACTATTTCTTCTGTAGTACCATCCTTGGGAGTTGTTCACCTCACACTTGGTGAGCCAGGCAGGCTTATTGATAAAAATTTATACATAACAAACATGTCCTTCATTTGGAACATATTTAAATGGGACAGGGGGACAATGTTACCCCACACAGACCACACGGTCCCTGGTCTATTTCCAGGGTTCATGGGGTCACCCTACTATGGGTTGGTGTCAGTTATTGAGAAATGTGGACCCCTGCGGGTTCCAGGGACTACTGCTCCCTCCCCCACTTATTTGACAGACTACTTTCTAGGATTAGATAAAGATATACACATTACAAAGGAGTGGTAGCTAGCTGCCTCAGCAGTAGCCTGGCCTCTAGTAATGGCCATACATAAATTAGATGCTGTAAATATTAACCTAGAAACCGAAAAACAATTATTAAGTGAACGTATTGAAAAACTTGAACAGCTGGGTACATTAACAACCAAAAAAACTGGCCTAAATGTCCCCACAAGTCAAATACGGAGTGTATCAGTAGAAGACACCCAAAAATCAGAAGAAGCAGAGATATTTCTGTAAACAAGATCGCTAAGGCAGATCTCGAAACTCCATCTATGATGGTTCCATTCAAGATCTGGCCTTTTATAGCTCAAAAAACAAAGAAGGTACAAGATAGACCAGCAGGGGTGCCTCCTGACCAATGGCCCCCTGCTGAAACCTTCCTTCATGTGACAGCACGTCCATATATGGCTAATGAGTTGATGGACCTAGTACAGCGGTTCCATCAAAAACCAAAAGAAAGCATACCATCATGACTCCTAAGGTTATGGGATGCAGGAGCAGAAACTATACTAGTGAATGGGACGGAGATGTCAAAATTAGTGTCCATAACCATACACAGCCTTGAGGCAAAGGTTATTGTATGGGAACTGCTGAATCACAGCCTGAACCACTGATTGGTCACCTGAGGTGAGCAATGAGTCAGCCATGGTGGCACAGGTGAAGGTGATATACCTGTGTGAGTGGAAGGGGTGGAGCCTGGCTCCACCTCTCCTAAACCCCATTTAAGGGCTGACCACCACCAGCAAAGGTTTTCTTTTTGGAGATCCCTCCCACGTGGAGTCCCCTGTGAGCCTTGTCATCCTAAAGGTGAGCCATCTTCTCTTTTGTATTATTTGTATACTGTTTATATAGAACTACTTAAAATATACCATCCCCTATACTATCTCTTTGCAGAGTACCATTCTTGGGAGTTATTTACCCCACACTTGGCGAGCCAGGCAGCTCTAGTAATAATAATCCATACTTACTCAGCATGTCCTTTATTTGGGATATGCTTAAATGGGCCAGGGGGGAGAACGTTACCCCCCTAGAACAGACAATCCCTGGTCTAATTCCAGGGTTCATGGGGTCACCCTACTATGGGTTGGCATCCATTATTGAGAAATGGGGACTGTATGGGAACTGCTGAATCACAGCCTGAACCACTGACTGGCCACCTGAGGTGAGTATTGAGTCAGCCATGGGGGCACAGGTGAAGGTAATATACCTGTGTGAGTGGAAGGGGTGGAGCCTGGTTCCAACTCTCTCAAACCCCATTTAAGGGCTGACCACAACCAGGGAAGGATCTCTTCTTGGAGATCCCTCCCACGTGGAGTCCCCTGCAAGCCTTGTTATCATAAAGGTGAGCCATCTTCTCTTTTGTATTATCTATATACTGTTTATATAGAACTACTTAAAATATACCATCCTCTATACTATCCCCTTGTGGAGTACCATCATTGGGAGTTATTTACCTTACACTTGGCGAGCCAGGCAGCTCTAGCAATACTAAATCCATAATGTACTTCATTTGGAATATGTTTAAATGGGCCAAGGGGGAGAACGTTACCCCCCTAGACCAGACAATCCCTGGTCTAATTCTAGGATTCATGGGGTCACCCTACTATGGGTTGGCGTCCGTTATTGAGAAATAGGGACCCATGCGGGTTCCAGGGACTGCCTCTCCCTCCCCATCTTATTTGACCGACTACTTTCTCGGATTAGATAAAGACATACTTGTTACCAAGGAGCGGCGGTTAGCCGCCTCCGCAGTAGCCTGGCCATTAGTAATGGCCATACTCAAGTTAGATACTGCAAATGTTAATATGGAGACTGAAAATCAGTTATTACGTGACCATATTGAGAAACTGGAGCAACAGCTGGGTACATTAACAACCAAAAAGCCTGGCCTAAATGTCCCCACGAGACAAATACGGAATATATCGGTAGAAGACACCCAAAAATCAGAGGAAGAAGACTCTGATATGACAGGGAAAAAGATCTCTAAGGCAGATCTCGAAACTCCATCTATGATGGACCCATTTGAGATTCGGCCTATCATAACTCAAAAAACAAAAAAGGTACAGGATAGACCAGCAGGGGTGCCTCCTGACCAATGGCCCCCTGCAGAAACCTGCCTCCATGTAACTGCTCGTCCGTATACAGCTAATGAGTTGATGGACCTAGTACAACGATTCCATCAGAAACCAAGGGAAAGCATACCATCATGGCTCCTAAGGTTATGGGATGCAGGAGCTGAAAGTGTTTTAGTGAATGGAACGGGAATGTCAAAATTAGCATCTATAACAATAAACCCGGCCTTAAGACAAAGATTATATGCAGCTGTCCACTATAATGAGGAAAACCATTCTATTATAGATTGGTTGATGGCTGCATGCCGCTTAACATGGCCCAACAAAACCGATATCCCTCTTAATACTGGTTTGTGGTCCTCTATGGAGGACCTCCAGACCTACATCAGAGAACTAGGTATGAGGGAGGCTCTGTACGCAGACACTTTTGAAAGCCCCGATACGGAGAAATTTACAGCGGGCATGAGAGATCTGATACTACAGCAGGCCCCCTCCCACCTATATGGGATGTTGGTTTCCATATTAAATCTGTTGGTGGCATCAGAAGCCATCGTACAGCAGGCAGCCCATTTAGTGGCAGACTTAGGGGAGATGGAGCGCGTAAGAACCAGGCGCAATGTTCGTATAGTGGAAGACGCTGAGGCCTTCCCTATTAAAACTAAAAAGCTTGCTCCACGGATGCCCCAATCAGGCCCTGTATGGGTATCCCGGAGGACTATGTTTAATGATCTCATATGGACTGGGGTTGCATTTACCAAAATTGATGGGCAACCCAACCATGTTTTGTTGCAGCTGTGGAAACAGCTTAGGAATGATCAGAAATTCCAGAGTGCTCCCAGAAAGTCAGGAGTATGAATTATACAAGAAACACCGACAACAACCTGGAATCTGGCTGATTTCATAATACCAAACAGAAGGAAAAAAAATCTGCAAGTGTCACGGGCTACAGTGCCTGAGTCACCTGTGGCAAAAGATTTAGATTTGGCAAAATTCATGGATTAACGGATAACTCTGGTCCCCATAGGGCCTCCAGATGTTACCGGAGGCCCTATGTAGAACTAACAATATTCTGGTCCAGGACAAGTGTGCAGAAGGTGATGGCTCTAGTGGATACTGGTGCAGAAACATCAATTATATATGGAGACCCAACAAAATTTAAGGGTAATAGAGTGATGATTGGTGGTTTTGGGGGACAGACCTATTCCAGTCACCCAGACGTGGTTGAAATTGGGGGTTGGGCGTCTCCCGCCCCGGGAGTATAAGGTGTCGATTGCCCCAATTCCAGAATATATCTTGGGCATAGGCATTCTATGGGGTCTGGCTCTCCAGACAACTGTGGGAGAGTTCAGACTATGGCAGAGGTACATTAGTATCCGGGCAATACGGACAATATTGAGGGGCCATGCAAAACATGAGCCCATTTGTTTGCCAAAACCACGCCAGATTACTAATGTAAGACAGTATAGACTCCCGGGTGGGCAAGAAGAAATATCAAAGACAGTGCAGGAATTAGAGAAAGTAGGTATTATAAGACCTGCACACAGCCCATATAATTCCCCCATATGGCCAGTACGGAAGTCGGATGGAACATGGAGAATGATGGTGGATTATAGGGAACTGAATAAGGTCACGCCGCCCATCCATGCGGCCATACCCAGTATTGCCTCCTTAATGGACACTCTTAGTAGGGAAATTAAAACCTACCATTGCGTCCTGGATTTAGCAAATGCGTTTTTTAGCATACCTATTGCTAAAGAATCACAAGATCAATTTGCATTTACGTGGGGAGGCAGTCAGTGGACCTTTCAGGTCTTGCCACAGGGGTACGTGCACTCACCAACATACTGTCATAATTTGGTGGCACGTGACCTGTCTGATTGGAGAAAACCAAACAATGTGAACCTATACCACTATATTGATGACCTCCTGTTAACATCCGACTCACTGGAAGCAGTAGGGGAGGCAGCAGATTCGTTAACTGCCTGTCTAAGTGAGAGAGGATGGGCTATCAATCCTCAAAAAGTGCAAGTTCCAGGCATGTCTGTCAAATTTCTAGGGGTAGTCTGGTCAGGAAAGACCAAAGTGTTACCTAATGCCATTGTAGATAAGGTTCAGGCATTTCCAGTCCCTACAATACCAAAGCAGCTGCAGGAATTCCTAGGTATATTGGGATATTGGCGTTCCTTTATACCTCATTTGGCGCAGCTGCTGAGACCTTTATATAGACTTACAAAGTAGGGCCAATTATGGGATTGGGGGAGAACAGAACAGGATGCTTTCCAACAGGTAAAACAGGCGGTTAAACAAGCTCAGGCATTGGGTATATTTGATCCTACACTCCCAGCTGAGCTAGATGTTCACGTAACTCAAGATGGCTTTGGCTGGGGCCTGTGGCAATGTCAGAGTTCTGTTCGGACCCCCATTGGATTTTGGTCACAGGTGTGGCATGGAGCAGTGGAAAGATATAGTGTTGGGAAATGGCTGCAGGAGCAGGGAGGTCACGGTGATATGTACGAGCGCAGTTTGCACTGCAGCACAGACTATATACTCGTGGAAAAGTATTAGATGTTGATAGGAGGTCATGATGCTCCTGGGCCAAGTGACAAACAACTCAAAGCGGACATGAACTGCTTCAGCTGAGTAACCCAAGTTGCCAAGATGTCTATGGGAAACTTCTGTAATTATGTTGTTCACCTTGCTTTCAGTGAAGAAGGCTTCACAGGACTGCTGATAATTGTAACTATAGGTATTTTTTAGAGTAAGCTGTCCTTGGTAGTCTATTCATAAGTTCATAAGTTCATAAGGTTGGAAAGGACCTATAAGATCATCTAGTCCAACCATCCTCCTATCACTATCTCTACCCAACTACTAAACTAAGTCCTTTAGCACCTCATCTAAACGCTTCTTGAACAGCGCTAGGGATGGTGCCTCAACCACCTCCCTAGGCAGGCCATTCCAGTGCCTGACCACTCTTTCAGAAAAGAAATGCTTCCTGAGGTCTAATCTAAATCTTCCCTGGCGCAACTTGTGGCCATTCCCTCTCGTCCTGTCATTACTTATCAGGGAGAAGAGGCCTACCCCCTCCTCACCACAACCCCCCTTCAGGAAGTGGTAGAGTGCAATAAGGTCTCCTCTGAGCCTCCTCTTCTCCAGACTAAACAATCCCAGCTCCCTCAGCCGCTCCTCATAAGACTTGTGCTCCAGACCCCTCACCAGTTTTGTTGCCCTTCTCTGAACACGCTCCAGGGCCTCAATGTCCTTCTTGTAGTGAGGGGCCCAAAACTGAACACAGTACTCGAGGTGCGGCCGTACCAGAGCTGAGTACAGGGGGATGATCACCTCCCTGCTCCTGCTGGCTACACTATTTCTAATACAGGCCAGGATGCTGTTGGCCTTCTTAGCCACCTGGGCACACTGCCGGCTCATGTTGAGCCGAGCATCAACCAACACCCCCAGGTCCTTTTCCTCTCTACATTCTTCAAGCCATTCTGCCCCAAGCCTATAGCATTGCATGGGGTTATTGTGGCCAAAGTGCAGGACCCGGCACTTGGTCTTATTGAACCTCATCCCATTTTGCTCAGCCCAGCTGTTCAGCCTATCCAAATCCCTCTGAAGGGCCTCCCTACCCTCAGGCAGTTTGACACATCCTCCCAGCTTTGTGTCATCTGCAAACTTACTGAGGGTACACTCAATTCCCTCGTCTAGGTCATCAATAAAGATATTAAACAAGATGGGCCCCAAAACTGACCCTTGGGGGACACCACTCGTAACAGGACGCCAGCTGGACTTAACTCCATTAACCACTACCCTCTGGGCACGGCCCTCCAGCCAGTTCTCCACCCAGAGAAGAGTGAACCTGTCCACACCACGGGCTGCCAGTTTCCTTAGGAGAATACTGTGGGAGACCGTGTCAAAGGCCTTGCTGAAGTCCAGGTAGACTACATCAACAGCCTTTCCCTCATCTACCTGTCTGGTCACCCAGTCATAGAAGGAGATGAGGTTGGACAAGCACGACCTGCCCCTAATTCTGTTTAGCTAGCAGGTGTTCCCTTTGTGCTCTGTGTTATGCACTGGCCACGCTGATATGGTGCTCAAAGGAAACTACGCTGTTTGAACCTTGAGAAAAGTAAAAGCAGGAGATGGTCTGTGGCGAGTGGGAGAGGAAAAGTGCACTTTGAACAGGGGATGCCCTGCCAGCACTGCCTTTCACACCCGCCGCCGACGCATTCCTGTTTGTGTTTTTTAGGATTAGGATGATCTCAAGAGTTACCTCCCTCAAGATGGTTTCTCACTGCTGTTAATTGTTGGGAACTGCTTAAAGTTGTCTTTCTCTCAGGCTCTCAGCCAATGATTGTGTGCTATTCTCTGTATGCCCCTGTCTTAAACACTATAAGAATAAGGCTGTCCGGGTAATAAACTGAAGCCTGATAATTCATGTATTGAGTCCTGTCGTGCTCCCCGCCCGAGAGCAATCCACTCGGACCCTGATATCCGCAGCAATATGGTATGATTGTAAAACAGTTATTGGCTGCCTATTCAACATTACAAGCGGTAGAGCCAATAACCCAAACAGACGATGTCATAGTTAAGGCTACATTGCCAATTCAGGGGTGGGTAAGAGATCTGACCCACCTTCCTAAGACAGGGGTGGCCCGGGCACAGACAGTGGCACGATGGGTCAGCTATCTCAGTCAGAGGAGTAGTCTGTCTTCCTCACCGTTGAAAGAAGAGCTTCAGAAGATTCTTGGCCCAGTAACATATCATAGTGATGCACCGAAACAAACTTTGGTTGCTCTGCCACAGAAGAGTCCAGTCCAGGAAGGAAAATATCCCATTCCTGAAGATGCCTGGTACGCGGGTGGGTCCAGAAAGGGCGACCCAAGTAAGTGGAGAGCAGTAGCGTACCATCCTGCTACAGACACAATCTGGTTTGAAGAGGGAGATGGTCAAAGCAGCCAGTGGGCAGAGCTGTGGATCGTGTGGATGGTTATAACCAAAGAACCTGGTGATGGTATCCTGAATATTTGCACAGACAGTTGGGCTGTGTATCGGGGGCTCACTCTTTGGATCACACAGTGGGCCACCCAGGATTGGACTATCCACTCCTGACCAATCTGGGGCGATGATATTTGGTTAGACATATGGAATGCAGTTAAACACAGAACTGTACGTGTCTACCATGTTTCTGGTCATCGACTCCTGTAGTCACCAGGAAATGATGAAGCTGACGCACTGGCCTGAGTAAGATAGGTTGAGAACTCACCATCTGAGAACATTGCTTACTGGCTACATCAAAAACTGCGGCATGCTGGGCAGAAGACCATGTGGGCAGCTGCTGAAGCGTGGGGACTGCCCGTACAACTATCGGACATCGCTCAAGCATGCGGAGACTGTGACGCTTGCTCTAAGAAAAGACCGAGGTCGTTGCCTGAAGCTACAGACCATCTTGCTAGAGGACACAATCCTCTACAGAGGTGGCAGGTTGATTATATTGGGCCCCTCACTCCGTCTGAGGGGGCGAGATACGCCCTAACCTGTGTCGACACCACAAGTGGGCTAATGCAGGCCTATCCAGTACCAAAAGCAAACCAGGCATATACTATCAAGGCACTCACAAGGCTGATGGCTGCCTACAGGACACCACAACTTATCGAGAGCAACCAAGTAAGTCATTTCACAGGTGCAATGATACAACGCTGGGCAGAAGAAAATACTGAATGTCGATTCCACCTGCCATATAATCCAACGGGGGCTGGACTTATTCATAGGTTCATAAGGTTTGAAAGGACCTACAAGATCATCTAGTCCAACCATCCTCCTATCACTATCCCTACCCAACTACTAAATCAAATACCTTAGCACCTCATCTAAACGCTTATTGAACAGCGCTAGGGATGGTGCTTCAACCACCTCCCTAGGCAGGCCATTCCAGTGCCTGACCACTCTTTCAGAGAAAAAATGTTTCCTCAGGTCTAATCTAAATCTTCCCTGGCACAACTTGTGGCCATTCCCTCTTGTCCTGTCATTACTTATCAGGGAGAAGAGACCCACCCCCTCCTCACCACAACCTCCCTTCAGGAAGTGGTAGAGTGTGATAAGGTCTCCTCTGAGCCTCCTCTTCTCCAGACTAAACAATCCCAGCTCCCTCAGCCGCTCCTCATAAGACTTGTGCTCCAGACTCCTCACCAGTTTTGTTGCCCTTCTCTGAACACGCTCCAGGGCCTCAATGTCCTTCTTGTAGTGAGGGGCCCAAAACTGAACACAGTACTCGAGGTGCAGCCGTACCAGAGCTGAGTACAGGGGGATGATCACCTCCCTGCTCCTGCTGGCTACCCTATTTCTAATACAGACCAGGATGCCGTTGGCCTTGGCCACCTGGGCACACTGCCGGCTCACGTTGAGCCGAGCATCAACCAACACCCCCAGGTCCTTTTCCTCTCTACATTCTTCAAGCCATTCTGCCCCAAGCCTATAGCATTGCATGGGGTTATTGTGGCCAAAGTGCAGGACCCGACACTTGGTCTTATTGAACCTCATCCCATTGAACTCAGCCCAGCTGTTCAGCCTATCCAGATCCCTCTGAAGGGCCTCCCTACACTCAGGCAGTTTGACACATCCTCCCAACTTGGTGTCATCTGCAAACTTACTGAGGGTACACTCAATTCCCTCGTCTTGGTCATCAATAAAGATATTAAACAAGATGGGCCCCAAAACTGACCCTTGGGGGACACCACTCGTAACAGGACGCCAGCTGGACTTAACTCCATTAACCACTACCCTCTGGGCACGGCCCTCTAGCCAGTTCTCCACCCAGAGAAGAGTGAACCTGTCCACACCACGGGCTGCCAGTTTCCTCAGGAGAATACTGTGGGAGACCGTGTCGAATGCCTTGCTGAAGTCCAGGTAGACTACATCAACAGCCTTTCCCTCATCTACCAGTCTGGTCACCCAGTCATAGAAGGAGATGAGGTTGGACAAGCACGACCTGCCCCTGGTGAACCTGTGCTGGCTGGGTCTGATCCCCTTGTTGCCATGCATGTGTGATCTCCCTCAAGATCATCTGCTCTATAACTTTCCCTGATACCGAGGTCAGGCTGACAGGCCTGTAGTTCCCCAGGTCTTCCTTACAGCCTTTCTTGTAGATGGGAGTCACATTACCAAGCCTCCAATCTTGTGGGACCTCTCCAGATAACCAGGAATTCTGATAGATGGCAGAAAGTGGCTTGGCAATCACCTCTGCCAGCTCCCTCAGCACCCTTGGGTGGATCCCATATGGTCCCATGGACTTGTGGCAGTTCAGATGGAGGAGTAGATCTCTGACCATCTCTGCTTGGATCACAGGGGGTGCATTATGCGCCCCGTCCCGGACTTCCAGGTCAGGGCAAGTACCCTGTGGACAACTGCTCTGTCTATTAAAGACAGATGTGAAGAAGGCATTGAGAACCTCAGCCTTTTCCTTATCATCTGTGGTTACATTCCCTGCCTCGTTGAGTAAAGGAGAGAAATTTTCCTTCGTTTTTCTCTTGCTGTTAATATATTTGTAAAAGGGTTTCCTGTTCTCCTTTACAGCAGTAGCCAGTCTAAGTTCAAGCTGGGCTTTAGCATTTCTAACTTCCTGCCTGCAAATCTTGTCCAGTTCTCTGTAGTGACCCCAAGTAGCCTGTCCCATCTTCCAGAGGACATAGACTCTCTTTTTCTCCTAGAGTATCAACAAAAGTTCCCGGTTCATCCACACTGGTCTTTTTCTCCTCCGGCTCGACTTACAGGACTCCGGGACAGCCTGCTACTGTGCCTTTAAGATTTCCATCTTGAGGAGCATCCAAGCTTACTGGACCCCTTTACCTTTCAGAAGCGAGTCCCAAGGGACCCTTGCAACAAGCATCCTGAACAGGTCAAAGTCCGCCCTCCGGAAGTCCAAGGTAGTAGTTTTGCTAGTCACCCTCTTGACGTCACCCAGAATAGCAAACTCCACCATTTCATGGTCACTCTGGCCAAGACAATCTCCAGCCTTCACATCCCCTACTAGTCCTTCCCTGTTAGTGAAAAGTAGGTCTAGCAAGGCATCTCCCCTGGTAGGCTCTTGCACCAGCTGTGTCAGGAAGCAATCATCCACACATTCTAGAAATCTCAAGGACTGCTTCCTCTGCGCAGTATTATATTTCCAGCATATGTCAGGGAAGTTGAAGTCCCCCATGAGAACGAGTGCTGGCTGTCGTGCAACATCTATGAGTTGCTTATAGAACACCTCGTCTATTTCTTCATCCTGACTAGGTGGTCTATAACAGACCCCCACCATGATGTCACTCCTGAAGACATGACTTACAAGACTATCCCCCTGATCCTTATCCATAGACACTCTACTTTATCATTTCCAACCTCAAGCTCTTCAACATCAAAACACTCTTTGATATAGAGAGCTATGCCACCACCCTTTCTTCCCTGTCTATCCCTTCTGAAGAGCTTGTAGCCATCAATCCCAGTATTCCAGTCATGGGAGAGGTCCCACCATGTTTCTGTAATAGCCACAAGGTCATAGTTAGCCTGCCTCACAATGGCTTCAAGCTCTTCTTGTTTATTGCCCATGCTGCGTGCATTGGTATAGATGCACTTCAGCTGAGATATCTGCCTCACCCCTTGCTCCAGCACAGCCTCCTTAGGCTCTTTACTGGAGAGCCCTGTTTTATCCCCTTCCCCCGTCACAGCTAGTTTAAAGCTCTCTCAATGAGTTCAGCTAGCTCCTGTGCTAGGATTCGTTTCCCCCTTTGGGATAGGTGTGTCCCATCAACAGATAGCAGGCCAGGAGCCGAGTAAACTGTCCCATGGTCAAAAAACCCAAAGTGTCTATCTCTACACCAACCTCTCAGCCAATTATTCATCACCTGTGTTTTCCTAGCCCATTCTGTGTCCTTCACCGCCCCAGGAGGTATGGAAGCAAACACCACTTGTGCTCCCACCCCTTGAACTAATCGCCCTAATCCCCTGAAATCTCTTTTCATAGTTCGCAGACTTCTCTGAGATATTTCATTGCAGTCTGCCTGAACTACGAGTAACGGGTAGTAGTTGGTGGGGCGTATCAAATCCGGGAGTCTTCTAGCAATGTCCCTGATCTGAGCCCCAGGGAGACAGCACACTTCCCTGCGGTTTGGGTCTGGTCTGCAAATGGGGCCCTCAGTTCCCTTTAGAAGGGAGCCACCCACTACGATCACCTTCCTTTCTTTCTTAGTAGTAGCAATCTCAATGCACGGAGTTGACTGCCTTGCCATTGGTGACCTCCTGCGGGAATCTTCCTGCACTTCACCCCTTATCACCTCTTCAACATCCAATGCTGCAAATCTATTGCTTAGGGGTATCTGGGGACACTGGGGAAGCAGAGGGGGAGATTGCCCACAGTACCGAGCAGGGTACCGAGCAGGGACTCTCTGCCAGCCCTCCCTATCCCTCAGATATCCCCCTTCTGCCCTACGGGGACAGGTCAGGGAGTCCACCACCAATTGCGGGGGATCTCCCCGGCACCTTTCTCTCTGGTGCTCTAGGGAGCTACTCCACCAGTCAATCTCCCGCTCACAGTCCCTGATGGCCCTCAGTCTCTCAACCTCCTCTTTCAGTTCAGCCACCATGCTTTTGCACGTTATAATGGTATTCTAAAGGCTGCCCTGAAGACAGACTTTCAGTCTCTGTAGGGGTGGACAAAGAGACTCCACGAGACCCTGTGGGACCTGAATGAAAGACCTAGAGACGGCAGACCCAGTGCCTTGAAAATGTTACAGACAACATGGGCCTCCCCACTTAGGATCCAAATTACGGGCACCGATAATGAGGTGAGACCTCAGATTGGCCGTGTAAACAATCTTGTGCTCCCTGCCCCTGAGGACCTAAAACCAGGTACCAATAAAATAAAATGGCCCTGGAAGGTGCAGGTAGGACCACGATGTGGCCTACTTTCACCTTGGAGGAGATTATTGGAGGTGAAGGGTTCAGTAGCCCCTCCAGTAATTGGTACATGGCCTACTGAAGTAATGGTTAACACTCCAGCCTTTAATGCTAAGGGGACCCCTATCATGTCTCTGTGGCAGATCAGGACACCCCCTTTGGTGCCTGATATAGTTGTGCAGCCATAGACATCAGGTCAAAGGATTTGGTACAGGTGGCCAGGGCATGCCCCTGTACAAGCTGAAGTGTTAACCCAAGACAGGAATACGGCCTGTATCCTACCCTGGAGAGCGGATCTTCCCCTCTTGGTACCTTTGAAACAGCTATATTACTCCTGTAAGTCTATGAGTCGCCAGAAGGAACCAAATAATGCTGCAGTGTTCCAGAGTTGTTATAAGACCATGTGCAACATCCGGTGATGGTCTAACTGGGACTGATGAAGCATAAGATGGACCTGCACTGTGTGATTGCATGCTTCTATTAGATCCCCCGAGCATTGGCCCAAACAAGAGTTCAACTGATATGCCAATCGTCACTCATCTTGGATTACATTAATATGCATCGCAACGGGCAATTACGTAAGTATTGCAATGTATTGGGTCTCTGTATCAAGGGGGGCTCACCTTATAGTTACTTGATCTGTGATTCACGTCGTGAAGGGGTGGAGTGTATGGGAACTGTTGTACCATGGCCTGAACCACTGATTGGTCACCTGAGGCTAGCACTGAGTCAGCCATGGGGCCACAGGTGAAGGTGATATACCTGTGTGATTGGAAGGGGTGGAGCCTGGCTCCAACTCTCCCAAACCCCATTTAAGGGCTGACCACCACCCAGGAAGATCCTGGATCTTGGAGATCCCTCCTGCGTGGAGTTCCCTATGGGCCTTGTCATCTTAAATATGAGCCATCATATTTTGTGTATTATTTGTATACTATCTATATAGACCTACTCAGATATACCATCATCTATACTATTTCTTTTGAAGTACTCTCCTTGGGAGTTATTCACCCCACACTCACCCCTCGCAGATTTCCTCCAGCTTTAATTTTTCTCAGAGTTTGCAAAGTTTTTTCCTTTTGTACATTGTATGTGCGTGTCTAGTGTGTGATGCAAAACCCAAAAGGAACACCTGCTTGCAAAACAGAATAAACTACCAAGGAGAGCTCTATCTAAAAATATTTACAATCATAAATATCTGTTGCCTTTAAGCTATCAGAATATTTTTTCCATCCCAAGATCATTCTTCAGTCAGGGGCTTTTAGGTTCCTAATGTAGGTGCTAATTAAAGGAATCTGTGAACTTAAATATCTGTTGGGCAATATTTCTCTGTTAGAATCATATGTCAAATTGAAGTAAGATACTGTGCTTTTATCTCATGTGATGCATAGTTATCAATTACTATCTTGATTAATGAATTGAAAGAGAAGTGATCATTCTAAAACAAGATCATTCCTTTGCCTAGGATTCTTTTTCAGGTTTGTCTTAAAAAATTAGAAAAGAGCTAATTGATAGGCTAATAACAACATAACTGTGTGTTCTTAATACAGTAAAAGTGCTATTTCCATAGACTCCAACATTGGTAACATCAAATCCTATCTAATTCACATTCGATTTACTACTAAAATAGAAGCACACACAAACCTAGATAATGCCTAATAATTCTAATTTTAAAGGATACTTTGGTAGCACAGAAAAATCACCTATTTTTGTCATACCACGATCAGTTGTTATTATTGAGATGCCATTCAGTGGCTAATCCAGCTGTTTCTCATCACATACTATGGCATACATAAGTTATCAACAAATACAACAATTTGGAAAAAAAAGACGATAAGGAAGAAACACACAATCCCAGTCCTTCTGAGGGTTGGATGCTATTTTCTGCCTTGAGATAAGGCCAAATGTATCATGCTGGAATCCATGTAAGGTACTCATATCAGACAGGTTTGAAATGGGTCCGTGACTGATGGCAATGCTAGGCAAAATTCAGGATTGTTAATGATATTGCTCTGTGTTACCTACATGTTTTTCTGTTGATCCATGCAATGAATTGCAGTTATTTCTGGTTATGCCAAGGGCGAACACAGCGAGCAGAAATCCAAATCGGTCCATTCTGATCTGTAGAGACACAAGAATAACCCCTACTGGAGAAGATTAGTGTAGCTGGTCCGGACCATTCTCCTGTCGTCGGATCCCTATATTGAACTTTGGGTGATCTTTGGATTGGTCATAGGCTAATACCAGAGTGATGTATTACAACAGGGGGATTAGTGGCATCCCCTTGGATAAATAAAAAGTTCAAAGCAAATAGAGCTTGATACAAACATTCATGGATATTTAGAGTTGTCGGTACCTTAGATATCTGCATTTTTAAAGTAGCATGTGCTCGTTCAATAATCGCTTGACCTGTGGGAGAGTGTGGGATCCCAAATAAATGCTGCACACCCCATTTCTGCAAAAAGTCTTGAATGGATTTTGATCAATAGGCTGGTCCATTATCTGTCTTGATAGTATTAGGTACACCCATAATTGCAAAGCTTGCTCTCCAATGCCGAATTACATGTTTCGCTGATTCTTCCATCTCAGCAGTAGCTCACAACATCCCTGAAAAAGTATCAATACTGACATGTACATATTTTAAACGGCCAAATTCTACAATATGGGTAATATCACTCTGCCAGATTTCTAAAGCTTTTAAGCCTCTGGGGTTAGTCCCTATACCAAGACCTCCATTATGATGACTGCATTGTGGACATATTTGCACAATCAGTCTTGCATCAGCTTGACTGATACGAAACTGCCTCTGCAATCCTTTTGCATTTTGGTGAAAAGCTTCATGTGATATTTTGGCTGCCTCAAACAAATTCACTGGTACAGCAGTTACTAATTTGTCTGCTAACATGTTTCCTTCCCCTAAACCGAATTCTGTGAGATGACTTCTGATGTGGATCACACAATACGGGTGCTCTCTTGCTCTTAGTAGATCACGTAATCTGATAAACTGCGATGCTAACTTGTCATTTCTCGATTCCCTCAAGTAGGAGTCCTCAATTCTTTTACAGATGCCAGCAAGATGCAGGGAATCAGTGACTAGATTTAGAGGCTCATTGCACCAACTCTCGAATGCCCATAGGACAGCCTTCAACTCTGCAATTTGTAGAGAATCAGTAGCCTTTATGGGCACATAATGGTGCTTCCATGTACCATCCCACCATGTACACACTGCTTTCTTTGTCTTTTTTCCTGCATCAGTATAAACTGTCCTCCCCCTAACTGGCGTGGGGGCTTTACCTACTGCATTTTCTCAAAAAAGTGAGCTATCTTTGCGGAAGGCCTCAATGTATGTATAACACTGCCATACCCCTCTAGGGCACTAATTAGTGGTGTTGAATGTCGTAGTGTCCAGTCTAACCAAACTTTTGCGAATGGCAGAATGATATCATCAGGCTCTCTCCCTGAAATAGCAACCGCATGCTCTCGACCATGAACGGTGAGTAAAGCTGCTATCTCTGTTCGTGTCTGTCATGGTTTTATGATTTTTGGTACTGGTATTCCACATCATAATATCATGTAGTACTTTTCGAGTTAAAGCGTTAATGCTCCAGCTCCGTGGATCATCGATAGTTCCAGGTATCGTCTCAGAAGAGAAGAACTTCATTCCTCAGAGGACGTTGCGATCCTTTGCGTTATTACGTGTTTACACTCAGAGGGAAAGATAAAAGCTGTCTGTGGTCACGGGACCATTTCTTTCCTTTAGGATCGACTCAGCAGTGGGTGCTCACTGCCGTCTCACCTTCAGCTTTAGCGTAAGGCCTTCGGTTTATCGGACACTCTCTCTTGCTCATTTTATTTGATTTATTAGCTTTAATTCCAATTATATTGTATTATATTGTGTTATTTTGCTTTCCAATATCTTGTTTAGTAAATTAGCTTTCCTCCTCAGATCGTTGCTGCTGTTTTGTTTCTAGGTCCATCTCCCTTTTTCCTTTTCCCTTTCCCCCTTCCCTTTTCCTGGGGCGTGGATCTGTGGGTCCCCTGCACCAATCGTCATGGAACTGGGCTGAACCTGCCCATAAACCATTGACAGTGTCAAGAGTGATGATTTTGGTTGAACAGTGGGAAACACACATTCTAAAAGAAAAAAAAAATTGTGGTGAATGATGTTCTCTCAGCTTATTAGATATAGGTAATCTGTCATTGCCTTTCTTTGTTTGTCACTGGCATCCTTCTTAGACATTGTAGACATTGCTGCCTAATCTCCCACACATCCCCCTTTTCTTTTTGCCATTGACAAACAACTGCAAAGGCATGAGTACTTTGGACACAGATAACAACCGATAACCTAAGGTCTGGACAATACTGATAAGATATTCCTGCTTTGATTATTTTGCTGATTTCCTGCAATGTATCAGTAGCTTCCTTAGTCCAGGTAATTTTGCGGAGGGGGGGGATGCGGAGGGAGGCAGCTTGCGGGGGGAGGGTGGGGGGAAGCGATGAGCGGCAGTGGCGCAGGGTAGAGGGGGGGGGAAGGAGGCAGGTGTGCAGCAGGAGGTGTCGAGTTCATTGCTACCTGGGCGGGGGTGAGGTTGGAATCAGAGGTCGAGTCCAGGCAGAAGCTTCTTCCCATGCTAAGGGGCGGTGGTGGGGGGGGCATGGGGAACAGTCGGAAGAATTTGCCCTTCCTTATCGAGTTAGTTTGAGCTCTTCTGAATCAGAATTATTAATTGAACCCGTGATTAAATTGTGATAGCCTAAATGCATTCAGAAATACTGTTACAGAGTGTTATTCATTTATAGTATGTTAATAGTTTGCTAATAAATAAAAAAGGGGGAATTGTGGGAATACAAAAAGTATATTTAGAGCTGCAGCTGTGGAACAGGATAAACAGCATGAGAAAGGAAGGCTGAGAACCAAGGACACTTCCAGAAGAAGAGGAAAACAAGTTCAAGTAAGCTGCGTGATGGCAGGCCCTAATTGGAGGAAGAGTGCATGGCTTGGGAAGATTCACAGCCCTGATTGGATAATCGCCTGTATGCAAGGTTAAGGACTGTTTTGGGAAGTTATATTATTGATATGTAAAGGCGGGTGGGCAAGTTACAAGAGAGAAATTGTGAAAGTATATAAGGGATCTTAAAACCTGTAATAAACGATTTGGATCGTTCACATCTGATTCCGTGCCCAAGACACTGCAGTTCTAAATGACGATATGTAGTCCCTACTGTAGGACGTAACCACTGTATATGGCCCAGAACTGTTTGTAAATCAGTTACATTGTGCACATTCACATCAAGCTCTGCAACTTGTGGTCGAATCATTGCGTCACACAAAGGCCAACCAAGATTTGTATAAGGACTTGACCGTTGAACCTTCTCAGGAGCTACTTTAAGGTCGAACTCCTTAAGACGTTCAACAATGATTTTTTCCCATTGTTTTGTGTTGGGAAATGGCTGCAAGAGCAGGGAGGTCACAGTGATATGTACGAGCATAGTTTTCACTGCAGCACAGACTATATACTCATGGAAAAGTATTAAATGTTGAGAGGAGGTCACGATGCTCCTGGGACGAGTGACAAACAACTCAAAGCGGACATGAACTGATTCAGCTGAGCAACCCAAGCTGCCAAGAGGTCTATGGGAAACTTCTGTGATTATGTTGTTCAGCCTGCCTTCAGCGAAGAGGGCCTCACAGGACTGTTGATAATTGTAACTATAGCTATTTTTTTAGAGTAAGCTGTCCTTGATAGTCTATTCTGTTTATCTAGCAGGTGTTCCCTTTGGGCTCTGTGTTGGGCGCTGCACGCTGATACAGTGCTCAAGGGAAAGTACACTGTGTGAACCTCGAGAAAAGTAAAAGCAGGAGATGGTCTGTGGCGAGTGGAAGAGGAAAAGTGCACTTTGAAACAGGGGACACGCTGCCAGCGCTGCCTTTCACATCCGCTGCCGACGCATTCCTGCCTGGTTTCTTAGGATTAGGAGGATATCAAAAGTTGCCTCCTCCAGAATGTGTTTCTCACTACTGTTAATTGATGGGAGTTGTTTTAAAGATGTTTTTCTCAAGGCTCTCTACCAATGGTTGTGTGATATTTTTTATACGCCCCTGTCTTAAACACTATAAGAATAAGGCTGTCCGGGTAATAAACTTAAGCCTGATCATTCATGTATTGAGTCCTGTCATGCTCCCCGCCTGAAAGCAATCCACTCGGACCCTGATATCCGCGGCAGTTTTGTGAATGGTTCCTATTGGCAAAAAAGGATATCATCCATATAATGGTAGATAATAGTGTTGGGCTTTTGTTTCCTGATTGGTACCAACACCATAGCTACAAAAAGTTGACACAGCAATGGAGAATTTTTCATGCCTTGCAGCAAAACAACCCATTCATATCTCTGTGCAGGTTGCATTTTGTTTACGGCAGGTACTGAGAAGGCAAAATGCTTACAATCTTGCTCCGCTATAGGAATCGTAAAAAAGCAATCCTTTTTATCTGGTCTATGACCAGTATATGCCAGTTTCTGGGCAACATATGTAGGGATGGCATTCCCGGTTGTAAGGTTCCCATAGCCTCCATCTGATCATTAATTTTTCGGAGATCATGTAGCAAACGCAATTTTCCAGATTTTTTAAGGATTACAAAGATTGGAGTATTCCAGGGGCTTGTGGAGGAACGAATATGCCCTGCCATCATTTGTTCTTGAACCAACTGTCGTGTTATTTCGATGTGCTCTTTTGTCATAGGCCACTGTTCCACCCATACTGGTTTGTCAGTTTTCCAACTAAGAGGAATCGGTGGTGGTGCAACAGTGGCCACTATCCTAAATTTTGATTCTTTAGATGCACACCCAATTGACTGAGTATGTCTCGTCCAAGCAACATTTGTAATCCTCCAGGCAGAGGGGCTACATGCACCAAGCATGGCACTCGTCTCTCGTACTATTTTTACTGTTACAGGGTTAACAGCCTGTTTAGTTTCAGCTGCACCACCCACCCCACTAACTCCAGTCACTACCCTTGTCGGCCAATCCAAGGGCCACTTGTCTGTTGCCACAATCAAAATGTCAGCCCCAGAATCGACCAATGCTGTTACCTGAATCTGTTTTAATTGATAGCATAACGTGACACTGATGGTAGGTCGCTCCCCTAGATCAGTGACTAAGCAGACCTTTGCCCCTGTGAAACCGAAAGCACCTGACAGCTCACAGTCCATTCCAGGATTCTGAGGAGTGGACGGAATGGGGATAAATTGCCCAATTTGAGTCCCTTTAGGGATAAAGATTGGAGGATTAACTGTAAAAACCATAGCGTGAATCACCTCTTTATAATCGGCATCAATTACCCCAATATTAGAACTACATGAGATACTCTGAGAGAGGACGGTCCCATTAGTATCGCATGTAATTTACAAGTGGTAGAGAGTGGTCCCACAGCATCTAATGGATCTTTTTGCTCCTGTGTATCTGTTAAATGAATATCTACTGCTATTGCCACATCCACTCCAAGGCTTCCTCAGGTTTGTGGATGGTGGATATCGAGATATCCTGTTCCCTTGGCCCCGATATTTGTGTCCCTGCGTGACGGGGTTTCACACTGTGCTTCCCATTTCCGTGCTTCCTACAGGTTTTGGAATCGTGTGTAGGTTGGTTACATTTATCACACCACACCTGTTTTGTACACTGACGCCGCATATGTCCAAGCGATACGCACTTATAGCATCTAAAAGTTTCCCAAATTTGTGGTTCCTTCCTGCTTTTGCTTATTGCTGCTTGCACAGCAGTGGCGATATGTGATACCTGTTGTCTCTGTTCTGTTCTCGCTATGCGTTGTAACATAACCTTTACCGACACACCCTGTGGAAGGGTCGCAAGAATTGACTTGGTAGCCGCATTAGCATTATCATGAACCATTACTCTAAATAATTGCTGTTTCGTCTCCTCTGGTAATTCACTATCACAAATCGCAATCCACATACGATCAACAAAACGTGTAAAATGCTCGGTTACCCCTTGGCACACAGAAGCGAAAGCTGGCTCTCTCTTTCCAGCCGGTATAGCAAAAATAGCTTCTAGCGCTAGTTGGGCAGATAACTGATGAAAATTCCTTGGGAATGTGAGCTGAACCTCCCCACTACTGTACTGCCCAGCACCTATCAGTATATCAGTGCTAAGACCATAAAGGGGATCATTGGGCTGACGAGTTGTCGCCGTGACTTTACCTGCCCGATCTGCCCATTCCTGATCAAATAAAAGCAGTTCAGAAGGGGTTAGTAACAAACGTGCAATATTTTTGACATCAAGTGTTAACAAAATATCTGCAGTAAAAATCCACTGAATAATTTGTTTAGACGCCTCAGATTTTAAACCGTATTCAGTAACAGTCTTTCTTGCCTGCTGCAATAGCTTCCAGTCGTGTGACTCCCATCGACTGCACCGGCCTGATCATAGATGACTGGACACAGTATATGGGAGGCTACTTGCCATTCCCCATCTAATATTGCGTCCCATATAACTCCAGACCAACAAGAAGGTGCTGGCCATGGCCCTGCCAGTGGTATCAGCAATAGTGGAGCGGATGGAATGGTCATCTGAGACCCCGGCGCTGCAGGAGTTGCAATCTTAAGCTCCAGTTGCCAAAGTCGTTCTGTTAGGGATTTCATATCCTCTTCTAACTGGGCCTGATTTGTATGGGTCACTTCATCAGGCTCACTTTCCGACAGTGGCATGACAGCAGCTTGCGGAGGGGGGGGGGGGGTGTGGAGAGAGGCAGCTTGCGGGCGGAGAGTGGGGGGAAGTGATGAGCGGCAATGGCTCAGGGTGGAGGGGGGGGAAGGAGACAGGGGTGCAGCAGGAGGTGTCAAGTTCCCTGCTACCCAGGCGGGGGTGAGGTTGGAATCAGAGATCAAGTCCCAGCAGAAGCTGCTTCTCGTGCTAAGGGGCAGTGGCAGGAGTGGAAGGTGGGGCATGGGGAATAGTTGGAAGAATTTGCCCTTCCTTGTCGAGTTAGTTTGAGCGCTTCTGAATCAGAGTTATCTTACTCCTTTACTCGTTCAGTACCAGTCATTTCAGCAGACTGAGCCCCCTCTCTGCCCTCTACAAAAGAAGGATTCCAATGCCGATTTTACTTGGGCTGCTGTTGAACAAACGGGGTGCCCTATGCCTGATGATGGAAAGCCTAACAGGTTTATCGTAGTCGTTGGAGATGTAGTTGGAATGGAGGGAGCAGACAGGGCTTGAACAGCTGCCGCTGCAATCTGACACTGCCTACGTTAGGTTCAAGCTATTGATAGTGGCCCGTCAGGTTGGGCCTAGCGATACTAATTGTTTTCCCTCCTTTTTATCTTCTATAACTGCATTCCACATATGATTTCCAATCTCATGCCACTCAGAGACCCTGAATATCAGTGCAACCTCTGATAAATGTCCATTTTTTCGGGCCCATTTTATCAGCTCCAAAATGCCTCTTGGAGATACCTGCTTGTCTCTACTAGGGAGAATACTTAGAAGCAGTTTCTCTGCATCTTCCCACTCCATGGTGGCACAGAGGGCAGGTCGCGACCTTGCTTCCAGCTACTGCAACACTTATGTCATTTAGAACGCTGTGGTGCCAACCGTCTGTGAAGCACCGGTCACCTTCCTCACATCCCAAGCTCGGCAGTGGCTTCAGGGTCCCTGTTTGGGAGCCAGATGTTGCGGTGACCCCAGGAGGATGAACCACGGCTGCATCAGAACGATCTTCTTAAGATGCCGATGCAAGGACTCAGAGAGACATCAATATGATTATACAGCTGAGCCAGCTTTATTGCGCAGGTTACATACTTTTATACCCCTTGAACACATGCTATTTTTAGAATAATTGTTAAGCAGTGGTTCTTGCTCTATCCTTGCGAGATAAGCAGTGTCCAATTAGCTCTTCTTTTCCCACACATACCAGGGCCATCTGGTTCCACCACAAACTTACTCCCTCATCGTTGCCCGGTCAACGGTGCACCACTTCTCAAAATCCAGTGATCCGAACGTGCTGTTTTGTTTGCACTGCTACAAAGATAAGCACACACAGCCTCCTTCCCTAAGCCAGTTCTCCACATCTCCTTTCTTGAAAACTTCCCCTGCTCTATTGCCTCGCACAATGATATCATCAATGTATTGTAAGTGCTCAGGAGCACCACCCTGTTCCAGTACAGTTTGGATCAACCCATGGCAAATGTTTGGACTGTGCTTTCACCCCTGGGGCAAACAATTCCAGGTGTACTGAATGCCACTCCAGGTAAAAGCAAACTGTGGCCTATGTTCTGTGGCGAAAGGAATTGAAAAGATGGCATTAGCAATGTCAGTGGTGGCATACCACTTTGTTGCTTTTGACTCCAGTTCATACTGGAGTTGTAGCATGTCTGGCACTGCAGCACTCTTTGGATGTGTGGCTTCATTCAGGCCATGGTAATCTACCATCAGCCTCCATTCTGCACTGGATTTACACACTGGCCTTATAGAATCATAGAACGACAAGGTTGGAAAGGACCTACAATATCATTTAGTCCAAACATTCACCCATTACCATTGTTACCACAAGCTACTAGACCATATCTTGTAGCTCCTCATCCAGACTCCAATACTTGGGCTGTTAAAAGGTGAGTGAGTTTTGCTGATCACTCCCTGACTCTCCAGTTGACGAATCACCTTCTGAATGGGGAGCAAAGAATCCCTGTTGGTGAGGTACTGCCATTTGTGTACCGTTTTTGTAGCAATTGGTACCTGTTGCTCTTCCACTCATAGCAACCCCACAACAGACAGATCATCTGACAGGCCAGGTAAAACAGACAGCTGCTTAATGTCATCTTTGTCTACAGCAGCTGTTCCAAAACCCCATCGATATCCCTTGAGATCCTTAAAATACCTCTTTTCTGAGGTAAGCAATATCAAGTATACATGGAGCCCTTGGGCCAATCACAATAGGATGTTTTTGCTAGTTTTTTTTCCAGTGAGGCTAATTTCAGCCTCCAATATATTCAACTCTTGGGAACCTCCATTCACCCCAGAAATATAAATTGATTATTTCCCTTCATGACTGAGGGCATTAGAGTGCGCTGTGCACCTGTGCCTTATATTTTTGTGGTTCTGATGTGCCAGGCTATCAAATCCACACAGTCCAATACACTCTATTATCCTTTTCCTCCTACTGGCTTGAGGCAGGGCCCCTCTGTTGGCTATTTCTGTTGTCCTTATGACCATTGCCATGTCTCGCAGCCACTGGAGCAGTCATCTTTTTGGAGAAATTCACCTTGGTGGTTGATCTGTCTTGTAACTCTTTTACCCATGCTTGAAGTGCAGGAGTGGGCTTTTTATGCCACTTCTTCACATCTTCTCCATGGTCATGTAGGTAATGCCACAAGGCAAGATGTGACATTGTCTTACTGTTGTCACTTGCCTGAGCAGGAGGACATCTTTTGATAGCTGAGACATTGCATCCTTCAATAGATTGGAAGGAAACCAATTTCATCAGTCCCTCTAGTAGGCTGTTTTGCAAATCCTGGTCCCCATCAGATGTATCTGATATCACCATGGATTAATCAGTTACATCAGAATAAAGCATGGTGGACAGATTGTCCATTATATCTTCTTGATTATTCTCTATTCAGTCCAGTCTTTCAGTTATTGCCAGTCAGTATTCTCTGGCTCTGGGGAAAGCTTTTCTCAAAATATAACAAATACAGATACTGATGAGGAGTACATTCAGGGAGACTAACACCATGATCATTATAATCATAGGATGAGCATTCAAAAAACATGTAAAGGTTTCAAGGGAGAGACTGGGAGACTGTTTAAAAATCACAAGTTCTGTAGAATTATCAACTCTCTCTGGAGTTGTATGCCATGTTGTATGCAAATACAGATACCAGGTAGGTATTTCCATGAGTGTTGTTAATTTATTATATATATATAACTCTATGGATCAGAGTGATAAACTTAATTAAGTCCCAGTATGCTCTGAGCATTAAAAGAGAAAAAAACGATGGACTGCAATCCCTTGAAGAGCAGTTTTGCCAGAGAAAGCATTTTTTTTTTTTACCTCTTAATAAAGCAAGTTGGCGGCACCCAAAAAGTTTAGAAATATCCCAGAGTATTCACAGTCCACCTGGACTTTAATGCTGTGTTTTAAGTACAACACCTGCACTATATGTAAGTGCTGCGGATATCAGGGTCCAGGTCGATTGCTCTCGGGCAGGGAAGCACGACAGGACTCAATATATGAATGATCAGGCTTCAGTTTATTACCCAGACAACCTTATTCTTATAGTGTTTTAGACAGGGGCGTACAGAGAATAGCACACAATCATTGTCTGAGAGCCTCAGAGAAAAATAACTTTAAGCAATTCCCAACAATTAACAGCAGTGAGAAACCATCCTGAGGTAGGTAACTCTCGAGATCATCCTAATCCTAAAAAATCAAGCAGGAATGCGTTGGCGGCGGGTGTGAAAGGCAGTGCTGGCAGGGTGTCCCCTGTTTCAAAGTGCACTTTTCCTCTCCCACTCGCCACAGACCATCTCCTGCTTTTATTTTTCTCAAGGTTCACACAGCGTAGTTTCCCTTGAGCACCGTATCAGCATGGCCAGTGCATAACACAGAGCCCAAAGGGAAGAACACCTGCTAGTTAAACAGAATAGACTACCAAGGACAGCTTATTCTAAAAATACCTATAGTTAACAATTATCAGCAGTCCTGTGAGGCCCTCTTCGCTGAAGGCAAGCTGAACAACATAATCACAGAAGTTTCCCATAGACCTCTTGGCAGCTTGGGTTGCTCAGCTGAAGCAGTTCTTGTCCACCTTGAGCTGTTTATCACTTGTCCCAGGAGCATCATGACCTCCTATCAACATCTAATACTTTTCCATGAATATGTAGTCTGTGCTACTGTGCAAACTATGCTCGTACATATTACCAGGACCTTCCTGCTCCTGAAGCCATTCCCCAACAATTCCCCCTTTTTCTTTTTGTACAAGCATAGCTTTCTGTGTAGCCTTGTCAATACCCCTCATAATACAGCTATACACTATGTGAAGCACAATAAGCATGATTACAATAAGCAATAGCCAATGCAAATTCTCCTTTACAAGGCTTGTAAGTCATGGGGAAAGACCCCCGAATAATGATCCTAAGCAATCATCGAAGGGATTTTTGTCTACCTGTATTTTCTGTGTTTGATCCCTTAACCACTGGAGTTGACTATGTATAGATTGACTATGATCGAAAAGATTAAAAAACACATTCCTTAATTTTTTTTTTTAGGCCAATCTGAATTAATACAGTGAGCACTTTCAGTATAGCTTTGTGAGGCCTTCCAGATTTGGAGACAAAGGTCAAGGTGATTTCACCTCGAAGGTCATTTTCATAGCC
Source organism: Cyrtonyx montezumae (assembly GCF_038088225.1). Lineage (NCBI taxonomy): Eukaryota > Metazoa > Chordata > Aves > Galliformes > Odontophoridae > Cyrtonyx > Cyrtonyx montezumae. The sequence goes on from NW_027072045.1 coordinate 34,255,570, forward strand.
CCACTGTTGTATTCCTCTGCCTCCCTTGCCTACTCTTTTGCTTAGAGCAGCAGGGTGTATGATCTTCTCGGCAGCAGTTGTATTCTTCAGGGGAACCTCCTCTTTCCTTGCCTTGTAAGTCTCCTCATTCTCTATCTATAATTCCTTTAAATTTTAGCCTCTTGATTGCTCACAAAACTATCTCCCAATTATCTTAAAGGTATTCATAGGAAGAGTGAGTTTACCAATATTCATCATATACAATGCACAATACATATACAATATACATATAAAGCATACAATGAAATGAATGAGTTATCTTATCTGTTAAAGGAAAAACAACACAGAAAACACTTCCTGATGTTTAGGAGAGACTATCGTCCATCCTGCTAAGTTAGAGAATGAGATAGAATTAGGTAGCATGTCCAACTTCTCAAGCAGTCTTTACAGAATAACTGCACCTGTGTGTTGTAACGTTGATGTGATTGTCCAAACCAAAAACATGTCTGACCCCAACCCCCCAAGGCATTCCCCACTGCCTGGGAACCTAGTAGATTTAATTCCTGAGGATCCCATGGCAGAGGGACATTCAGATGCTGTATCAGACGTGCACTTTGTTCTGAAACGTAGCCATGACCGCAGCGTGTATCAGTTAGAAACCCAGTAAAGTCCTCAACTTTGTAACCCGGAGTTCTGACTAAGCACATCTGGAAGGGTTCTGTGGCAGATTGGAAGCTCAAGCAGAAATCAGTCTGGCCTGTCCTGTTCGCCCAGGTCACCCACAGGTAATTCGGCTGTGCTATTTGAGAGATTGCCTGGCTCCTGATGAATTGAGTTAGCAGAATTAGCAGGAACAGATACTGCTGCTTTGGTCCATTTGGCTGGAACCCACAAGGGACCTGTGGGGGTGAGCACACACATATACCCTCTTCCCATGTATTTTACCTCTGCGGGACCCTCCCAAATCCATTTTTGGATTTTGGTATTTTACAAAGAATGGCCTGACATTGCTTTTAGAAGGCACCTGCCCATGAATCTGTGCAGGTGTCTCCTCGTTCTCCCCAAAAATACACAGATAATTAATCGCAAAGTGTGCTCTGGATAGGCGTTCCTGAATATCCATCACATTGGAGAGTCTATTTATGTACCTTTTGAGTGACTGATTTGCCCTTTCTACTACAGCTTGTCCTGTCAGAGAGTTAGGTATACCAGTAGCATGTTGTACACCCCATTTATCACAGAATTGTTGAAAACTTTTGCTAGCGTATGCGGGGCCATTGTCTGTTTTTACTACCTGTGGAAGTCCCATTACAGCAAAACACACTGTCAAATGTCGAGTTACATGCAATACCTTTTCCCCAACCTGGGCCGTAGCCCAAATGAATTTACTATAAGTGTCTATGGTAACATGCACATATTTCAGTCTGCCAAATTCACGAACATGCATCACATCCATCTGCCATATCTCTAGAGGACCAAGGCCCTTGGGGTTGACCCCTAACCCTAGTCCGGGACCATGGTTGGCACAAGTTGGGCAGGTTCGCACGATTCTCCTGGCCTCATTTAAACTGATCCCATATAACTTCTGCAGACCCTTAGCATTCTGGTGAAAGATACTGTGAGCCTCTCGGGCTTGTACTAATTTATTGATAGGAACAGACATGGCAACCAAGTCATCTGCCTTCTGATTCCCTTCACCCAATCCTTCTGCCCATTTGTGACTTCTAATATGAATAACTGCATACTTTTCATCCCTGATTGTTATTACCCTTTGTAACATGATTAGTAATTCAAAGAGACGCTGATTTTTAACTTCTCTGATTCTGGCATCTTCTATTCTCTCTACTAAGCCTACTACATACAGTGAATCTGACACTATGTTAATAGGGTTCCGTGGCCATTCCATAAAGGCCCACACCACAGCTGACAGTTCCAGAGTTTGAAGAGAATCTCCAGGCTGTGCTTGTAAAATCTTGTGCTTCCACTGATGATCCTCGTGCCACATCACAGCTGCCTTGCATGATTTTCGGCCAGCATCCGTAAATACTGTGGATGGCGTCTTTTAAGGGTACTTTACTTCGTTTGAGTATCACCAGCCAATGTTGTTGTGTCATCCATTTCAATACTGGAGAAGCAAGAGAGCACACTGTCAAAGCAGCTCCCGAAGTCAGCAGGCTTGCTGCCAGTTCATCTGAGTTCTGCAGATACCAATCCAAGTTCGTGTGCTTTAAGGGCAGATATATTGTCCCCAGTTCTTCTCCAGCTATACTAAGTATCCTCTGGCGTCCTTTTCGAATTAATTCCGCGAGATTGTCAGTTAACTGCTGAATCGTTGTCTTTGATTGCAGACTTGTGAATAACCATTCCAGGACCCTTATGTCAGTTTTCTCCCCCTTTTTCTTTTTGCACTGCATCAGTGCACCCAGCAGTTGCCTTTGTCCATTGAGGATGGTGATGTCTAAAGGGAGAGATGGATCACGGCGGTCGACAGCACGTGTTGAGATGATTTGACAAAATTATTTTATCAGCATTGTAAGTAGCACCAGTCTTCCGGTGGATCCAAAGCCACTCTCACCTCGATCTGCCAAAGTGAGCGGCTGCAAGTTCTGTGTCAAGACAGGTAGTGGCACTAACTGAGCAATTTTTGAACCAGCTGGAATCAGAACAGGTGGAAATTGCATCTATGCCACTATTTGTACAGTTCCATTAAAGTCAGCATCGATAATGGGAATGGCCAAAAGTTGCGCCGGGGAAGATTTAGATTAGACCTGAGGAAACATTTTTTTTCTGAAAGAGTGGTCAGGCACTGGAATGGCCTGCCTAGGGAGGTGGTTGAGGCACCATCCCTAGCGCTGTTCAAGAAGCGTTTAGATGGGGTGCTAAGGGATTTGATTTAGTAGTTGGGTAGGGATAGTGATAGGAGGATGGTTGGACTAGATGATCTTGTAGCTCCTTTCCAACCTTATGAACCTATGAACCTATGAACCTATGATAAGTCCCGGTAAAACAGTTACTCCACAAAGCCCAGTAGAAGAACATCCAATCAGGAGAGCACCCACAGTTGTTCCAGATATAACCAATGGTCCCCGAGTTGTTGTAGGTATCCGAGTGGGTCAGTTGTCAAAGAGAGGTATGTCTACTGCAGTTGCCAGGTCCAAGCTGAGGCTTCTTTTGTTGCCGATCGCAAGTCGGAGGCCCTTGTGGACGCATGTTGGTAGCTGTTATCAGGCGTTGCTGGCTCGGAGAGGGGGGTACTCTTTCTGAGGAGCTGATCACTGGAGCCGCCATTACTGTTGGCGCGCAATGGCCCTTCACGCTCGGCTGGGAGTTTCCCGATGAGCGGCACGCTAGGGTGCTGTGGGTTGCTGAGTTGCAGTTGTCACACCAGACCCTAGCCCTACACTCCCTTTTTATGTGTTCTGTCTTTCCGCATTGGAAACAATTAAGACTGGCATCAATCTCGGTCTCTGAGCTTTCTGCCCTCCTCCCCCTGTCAATGGTGCTAAAGCAGCAAAGGCTTGAGTCAGTGCTTCTACTAGCTTACCCCCCCAACTCCCGCACTGCTTCCACCAACAGTGCCTGTGGTCCTACGGGCACCCTACTCATGCGCTCTAACATCATTTCAATACTAGTATCCATAGGAAGAGAAATTAATATGGATCTAGTGGAGGAGTTACAGTTCTCCATCGCACACTGACGAAGTAATGCCTGCTTCATCCAATCTGGAACGTCAGCCCGATTAATAGCATCTGTTACTCTATCTATAAAACTGCCTAAAGACTCCTCACGGCCCTGCTTAAGGGACATGTATGAGGGGGTTGGTGCAGATGTCTTAACCATCTCCATTGCCTGCCGCCCAAGCGGCATACCTTCTAAACACACATCAGGCTCTATTTGCATCTGTATCCTGGGAGTGGCAAATGGCCCCGTATCCATTAATTGCTGGGCTATTACTCCGAACAAAGGGTCGGTGTCAGCCCGCGGGGTGTTAGCACTAATTTCGCACAGTCTCTGCCAATGGGCCTGCCATAACAACTGCTCTGACTGGCTCATTATCATATGTACTATCACCTTGATATCCTCCGGAACAAGCACACTAGTCCCCCATATATAATTTCTGTTTAGTGGGCTCCCCGTGTAAGCCACTATCATTAACCGTAGCCCTTAGTTGGGAAAGGGTTTTCCAACCTATCGGGGCATAGTCCCCCTGCCAGCCTCCATCATTCCCGCGCTCATACAGGACCGGGAATGCCTGACTCACGGCCTCCATCATCCCCATATCCCCAGCACCCATAGGCTCTCTGGCCAATGCCGACCAGTTAAGCCGCGAGGGGTGCGGGCCGCGAGCGACGCGGGGGGGGGGGGGGGGGGGGCGGCGAAGCAGCCACTGTCGAGCCAGTTCCCCCGCCTACAGGCGCAGAGGGGGGAAGGGAGGGAGGATTGGCAGGGGGTGCAGCCCCAAGCTCCTGGCCGTTGCTCCCGTCAGGGTCCGGTGGAAACAAATCAGGCCATCATCGTCATCATCAAACAAAGGCCATCCTGGGGAGGGATGGGAGGGGCCGCTGCCGACCTGTCTCCCAAGGCACCGACACGGTGAACTGGCACAGGGCCGCCTACACTGGGGTGTTGGTATATAGTCGACCCCGGGCTTAATGCGGCCGGCGTCAGGACCCAAGGCTCCCAGCTGGCGTGAAGCCGAAGCCTCTACTTGTTTTTCTATTTTATGCTTCTTAATGCAATCTATTTCATTCTGCCATGGTTTCATCAATTTCTTCGCCCCTTTAATAACCTTATACCAGAGAATATCCCCGAGCCTGTGCCATTCTTTGTCCCAAAAGAACCCGACTGAACGAGCAAACAATCCCTCTGCTTTACTAAAGAATATTAACCCCGGCACCTGCTTAATAGTGCTAGAATCTACCTCCCGCTTCGCTAAGAAGCTCTGAAAAAAATTCGGGGCTACCTGTCCTTCCATGGTACACTGCAACCCGCGTCCCACCGCTGCACGCAGCGCCCACTCTGGGATGTGCTGGAGCTCCACTTCCGTGCCCTCCAGATCCGTGCAGACCTCTCGTGGTCGGTCTAGGCGATATCGCCCCCCAGCTCGGCAATGCAACGCTGGTGCTCTCCGTCCGCCCGGTTCCGAGTCAATCCCCCGTTTGTTATTGTTATAGGTGTGAAGAACGATACACACCAATCATTACCAACAGTAAAAGATTTATTGAGCAAGCAATAAACGAGCGAAACAGCGCTGGGCGGCTGGGAGTCTCTGCTCCACCAGAGGCGCGCAACGGGGGCCTCCCGATCCCACTTTTTATTGTCTCTTATCTCTGCATTGGTGTTTATCTTTCCCTTCCTGGGCTGCGCTGGCTGTTATGTGGGAGTCGTTCTCTGCCACCTGGTGATCGAGATGAAAAGGGCCGTAGTCCTCTTCAGCTTCGATCATGTGCTTAAGAGGAGATTTTCACTTATTTTTCTTTTTCAGTTTCTTTAGAAGGTCACTGCTATCTGTTGTTCGTTGTCCAGGCATTACAACTAAGCGCTGTGGCTCCAATTTACACAAATTCCAAAGTTCTTAAACAAAACATCTACATCTATTTTGAGACTTCTACAAACTGCATAGTTTTCAGAAAGCAAAACACTGAAAAACACAGACACATCTGTCTCAAGTCGGTTTGATTAACAAATACAGCACTCATTTTTATCACATTATGGTGCCAATTGCCACGGATATCAGGGTCCGAGTCGATTGCTCTCGTGCGGGGAAGCACAACAGAACTCAATATATGAGTGATCAGGCTTCAGTTTATTACCCGGACAGCCTTATTCTTATAGTGTTCAAGACAGGGGCGTTCAGAGAATAGCACACAATCATTGAGGCCTAAGAGAAAAAACAACTTTAAGCAATTCCCAACAATTAACAGCAGTGAGAAACCATCCTGAGGGAGGTAACTCTTGATATCATCCTAATCCTAAAAAAACAAGCAGGAATGCGTTGGCGGCGGGTGTGAAAGGCAGGGCATCCCCTGTTTCAAAGTGCACTTTTCCTCTCCCACTCGCCACAGACCATCTCCTGCTTTTACTTTTCTCAAGGTTCACACAGTGTAGTTTCCCTTGAGCACTGTATCAGCGTGGCCAGTGCATAACACAGAGCCCAAAGGGAAGAACACCTGGTAGCTAAACAGAATAGACTACCAAGGACAGCTTATTCTAAAAATACCTAGAGTTACAATTATCAGCAGTCCTGTGAGGCCCTCTTCGCTGAAGGCAGGCTGAACAACATAATCACAGAAGTTTCCCATAGACCTCTTGGCAACTTGGGTTGCTCAGCTGAAGCAGTTCATGTCCACTTTGAGTTGTTTGTCACTTGTCCCAGGAGCATCATAACCTCCTATCAACATCTAATACTTTTCCATGAGTATATAGTCTGTGCTGCAGCACAAACTATGCTCGTACATATCACCGTGACCTTCCTGCTCCTGCAGCCATTTCCCAACATATAAGCATTTGTATGGGAACTGCTGAATCACGGCCTGAACCACTGATTGGTCACCTGAGGTGAGCACCAAGTCAGCCATGGGGGCACAGGTGAAGGTGATATACCTGTGTGGGTGGAAGGGGTGGAGCCTAGTTCCTCCTCTCTCAAACCCCATTTAAGGGCTGACCACCACCAGGGAAGGATCTCTTCTTGGAGATCCCTCCCATGTGGAGTCCTCTGCGAGCCTTGTCATCTTAAAGGTGAGCCATCTTCTCTTTTGTATTACCTGTATAACTGTTTGTATAGAACTACTTAAAATATACCATCTTCTATACTATTCCCTGGTGGAGTATCGTCATTAGGAGTTATTTACTCTACATTTGGCGAGCCAGGCAGCTCTAACTAAATCCATAATGTCGTTTATTTGGAATATGTTTAAATGGGCCAAGGGGGAGAACATTACCCCCCTAGAACAGACAATCCCTGGTCTAATTCCAGGATTCATGGGGTCACCCTACTATGGATTGGCATCCGTTATTGAGAAATGGGGACCCATGCGGGTTCCAGGGACTGCCGCTCCTTCTCCATCTTATTTGACTGACTACTTTGTAGGATTAGATAAAGACATACTTGTTACCAAGGAGCGGCGGTTAGCTGCCTCTGCAGTAGCCTGGCCATTAGTAATGGCCATACTCAAGTTAGATGTTGCAAATGTTAATTTGGAGACTGAAAATCAGTTATTACGAGACCGTATTGAGAAACTGGAACAACAGCTGGGTACGTTAACAACCAAAAAGCCTGGCCTAAATGTCCCCACAAGACAAATAAGGAATATATTGGTAGAAGACACCCCAAAATCAGAGGAAGAAGACTCTGATATGACAGGGGAAAAGATCTCTAAGGCAGATCTCGAAACTCCATCTATGATGGACCCATTCGAGATTCGGCCTATTATAACTCAAAAAACAAAGAAGGTACAGGATAGACCAGCAGGGGTGCCTCCTGACCAATGGCCCCCTGCAGAAACCTGCCTCCATGTGACCGCTCGTCCATATACAGCCAATGAGTTGATGGACCTAGTACAACGGTTCCATCAGAAACCAAGAGAAAGCATACCATCATGGCTCCTAAGGTTATGGGATGCAGGAGCTGAAAGTGTTTTAGTAAATGGAACAGAAATGTCAAAATTAGCATCTATAACGATAAACCCGGCATTAAGACAAAGATTATATGCAGCTGTCCATTATAATGAGGAAAACCATTCTATTATAGATTGGTTGATGGCTGCATGCCGCTTGACATGGCCCAACAAAACCGATATCCCTCTTAATACTGGTTTGTGGTCCTCTATGGAGGACCTCCAGACCTATATCAGAGAACTGGGTATGAGGGAGGCTCTGTATGCGGACACTTTTGAAAGCCCCGATACGGAAAAATTTACAGCGGGCATGAGAGATCTAATACTACAGCAGGCCCCCTCCCACCTATATGGGATGTTGGTTTCCATATTAAATCCGTTGGTGGCATCAGAAGCCATCGTACAGCAGGCAGCCCAGTTAGTAGCAGACTTAGGGGAGACGGAGCGCGTAAGAACCAGGCGTAATGTTCGTATAGTGGAAGATGCTGAGGCCTTCCCTATTAGAACTAAAAAGCCTGCTCCACGGATGCCCCGATCAGGCCCCGTACGGGTATCCCGGAGGACTATGTTTAATGATCTCATACGGGCTGGGGTTGCATTTACCAAAATTGATGGGCAACCCAACCATGTTTTGTTACAGCTGTGGAAACAGCTTAGAAATGATCAGAAATTTCAGAGTGCTCCCAGAAAATCGGGAGTACGAATTATAGAAAAAACACCAACAACAACCTGGAATTTGGCTGACTTTATAATACCGAACAGAAGGAAAAAATATCCGCAGGTGTCACAGGCTACAGTGCCTGAGCCACCTGTGGCAAAAGATTTAGATCTGGCAAAATTCATGGATTAACGGAAAATTCTGGTCCCCATAGGGCCTCTAGCTGTGACCGGAGGCCCTATGTAGAACTAACAATATTCTGGTCCAGGACAAATGTGCAGAAGGTGATGGCTCTAGTGGATACTGGCGCAGAAACATCGATTATATATGGAGACCCAACGAAATTTAAGGGTAATAGAGTGATGATTGGTGGGTTTGGGGGACAGACTATTCCAGTCACCCAGACGTGGCTGAAATTGGGGGTTGGGCGTCTCCCGCCCCGGGAGTATAAGGTGTCGATTGCCCCAATTCCAGAATATATCTTGGGCATAGACATTCTATGGGGTCTGGCTCTCCAGACAACTGTGGGAGAGTTCAGACTACGGCAGAGGTACATTAGTATCCGGGCAATACGGACAATATTGAGGGGCCATGCGAAACATGAGCCCATTTGTTTGCCAAAACCACGCCGGATTACTAATGTAAGACAGTACAGACTCCCGGGTGGACAAGAAGAAATATCAAAAACAGTGCAGGAATTAGAGAAAGTAGGTATTATAAGGCCTGCACACAGCCCATATAATTCCCCCATATGGCCAGTACGGAAGTCGGATGGAACATGGAGAATGACGGTGGATTATAGGGAACTGAATAAGGTCACGCCGCCCATCCATGCGGCCGTACCCAATATTGCCTCCTTAATGGACACTCTTAGTAGGGAAATTAAAACCTACCATTGTGTCCTGGATTTAGCGAATGCGTTTTTTAGCATACCTATTGCTAAAGAATCACAAGATCAATTTGCATTTACGTGGGGAGGCAGGCAGTGGACCTTTCAGGTCTTGCCACAGGGGTACGTGCACTCACCAACATACTGTCATAATTTGGTGGCACGTGACCTGGCTGATTGGAGGAAACCAAACAGTGTGAACCTATACCACTATATTGATGACCTCCTGTTAACATCCGACTCACTGGAAGCAGTAGGGGAGGCAGCAGATTCATTAACTGCCTACCTAAGTGAAAGAGGATGGGCTATCAATCCTCAAAAAGTGCAAGGTCCAGGACTGTCCGTAAAATTTCTAGGGGTAGTCTGGTCAGGAAAGACCAAAGTATTACCTGATGCCGTCATAGATAAGGTTCAGGCATTTCCAGTCCCTACAACACCAAAGCAGCTGCAGGAATTCCTGGGTATATTGGGATATTGGCGTTCCTTTATACCTCATTTGGCACAGCTGCTGAGACCTTTATATAGACTTACCAAAAAGGGCCAATTATGGGACTGGGGGAGAACAGAACAGGATGCTTTTCAACAGGCGAAACAGGCGGTTAAACAAGCCCAGGCACTGGGTATATTTGATCCTACCCTTCCAGCTGAGCTAGATGTTCACGTAACTCAAGATGGCTTTGGCTGGGGCCTGTGGCAACGTCAGAGTTCTGTTCGGACCCCCATTGGATTTTGGTCTCAGGTGTGGCATGGAGCAGAGGAAAGATATAGTATGATTGAAAAACAGTTATTGGCTGCCTATTCTGCATTACAAGCGGTAGAGCCAATAACCCAAACGGCCGAAGTTATAGTCAAGACTACATTGCCAATCCAGGGGTGGGTAAGAGATCTGACCCACCTTCCTAAGACGGGGGTGGCCCAGGCGCAGACGGTGGCACGATGGGTTGCCTATCTCAGTCAGAGGAGTAGTCTATCTTCCTCACCGTTGAAAGAAGAGCTTCAGAAGATTCTTGGCCCAGTAACGTATCATAGTGATGCACCAAAACAAACTTCGGTTGCTCCACCACAGAAGAGTCCCGTCCAGGAAGGAAAATATCCTATTCCTGAAGATGCCTGGTACACGGATGGGTCCAGCAAGGGCAACCCAAGTAAGTGGAGAGCAGTAGCGTACCATCCTGCCACAGACACAATCTGGTTCGAAGAGGGGGATGGTCAAAGCAGCCAGTGGGCAGAGCTGCGGGCGGTGTGGATGGTTATAACCAAAGAACCTGGTGATGGTATCCTGAATATTTGCACAGATAGTTGGGCTGTGTATCGGGGGCTCACTCTTTGGATCGCACAGTGGGCCACCCAGGATTGGACTATCCACTCCCGACCGATCTGGGGCAAAGATATGTGGTTAGACATATGGAATACAGTCAAACACAGAACTGTGTGTGTCTACCATGTTTCTGGTCATCAACCCCTACAGTCACCAGGAAATGATGAAGCCGACACACTGGCCCGAGTTAGATGGGTTGAGAACTCTCCATCTGAGAATATCGCTTACTGGCTACATCAAAAGCTGCGGCATGCTGGGCAGAAGACCATGTGGGCAGCCGCTAAAGCGTGGGGACTGCCCGTACAACTATCGGACATCGCTCAAGCATGCCGAGACTGTGACGCCTGCTCTAAGATAAGACCGAGGTCGTTGCCTGAAACTACAGCCCATCTTGCTAGAGGACACAATCCTCTACAGAGGTGGCAGGTTGATTATATTGGGCCTCTCCCTCGGTCTGAGGGGGCGAGATATGCCCTAACCTGTGTCGACACCGCGAGTGGGCTAATGCAGGCCTATCCAGTACCAAAAGCCAACCAGGCATACACTATCAAGGCACTCACAAGGCTGATGGCTGCCTACGGGACACCGCAAGTCATCGAGAGCGACCAAGGAAGTCATTTCACGGGTGCAGTGATACAACGCTGGGCAGAAGAAAATAATATTGAGTGGCGATTCCACCTGCCATATAATCCAACGGGGGCAGGCCTTATCGAACGTTACAATGGTATTCTCAAGGCTGCCCTGAAGACAGACTCTCAGTCCCTGCAGGGGTGGACAAAGAGACTCCATGAGACCCTGCGGGACCTGAATGAAAGACCTAGAGATGGCAGACCCAGTGCCTTGAAAATGTTACAAACAATATGGGCCTCCCCACTTAGGATCCAAATTACAGGCACCGATAATGAAGTGAAGCCTCAGATTGGCAATGAGAACAACCTTCTGCTCCCTGCCCCTGAGGACCTAGAACCAGGTACCAATAGAATAAAATGGCCCTGGAAGGTGCAGGTAGGACCACGATGGTGCGGCCTACTTGCACCTTGGGGGAGATTATTGGAGGTGGGGGGTTCGGTAGCTCCTCCGGTTATAGGTACATGGCCTACTGAAATAATGGTTAACACTCCAGTCTTCATTGCTAAGGGGACCCCTATCATGTCTCTGTGGCAGATCAGGACACCCCCTTTGGTGCCTGATATAGTCGTACAGCCACAGACATCGGGTCAAAGGGTTTGGTACAGGCGACCAGGGCGTGCCCCTGTACAAGCTGAAGTGTTAACCCAAGACAGGAATACGGCCTGTATCTTGCCCTGGAAAGCGGATCTTCCCCTCTTGGTACCTCTAAAACACTTGTATTACTCCCCATAAGTCTATGAATCACCAGAAGGAATCAAAACAATACTACAGTGTTCCAGAGTTGTTATAAGACCATGTGAAGCATCTGGTGATGGTCTAACCGGGACTGATGACACGTAAGATGGACCTGCACTGTATGATTACATGCTTCCAGTAGATACCACCGAGCACTGGCCCAAAGAAGAGTTCGATGGATGCGCCGATCATCACTCATATCAGATTACATCAGCATGCGTTGCGACGGGCAATTATGTAAGCGTCGCGATGTATTGGGTCTCTGTATCAAGGGGAACTCACCTTATGGTTACTTGATCAGTGGTTCATGTCGTGAAGGGGTGGAGTGTATGGGAACTGCTGAATCACGGCCTGAACCACTGATTGGTCACCTGAGGTGAGCACCAAGTCAGCCATGGGGGCACAGGTGAAGGTGATATACCTGTGTGGGTGGAAGGGGTGGAGCCTAGTTCCTCCTCTCTCAAACCCCATTTAAGGGCTGACCACCACCAGGGAAGGATCTCTTCTTGGAGATCCCTCCCATGTGGAGTCCTCTGCGAGCCTTGTCATCTTAAAGGTGAGCCATCTTCTCTTTTGTATTACCTGTATAACTGTTTGTATAGAACTACTTAAAATATACCATCTTCTATACTATTCCCTGGTGGAGTATCGTCATTAGGAGTTATTTACTCTACAGCATTCTAACAAATCTCTCCAAGAGCAGAGAGAGATTCATTCTACAAGTTGTGGAAATATAGTTAGAGAGCAGGACTGGAAGTACTGCTCAGCTTGTAACAACCAATATAAATGTGTTAGCTACAGTAGGCCACAAGCCTTGGCAAGAGAAAGTGGGATCCTGAAAAAGGAATACACGAGATAAGAGAGTGCTTTGTACGATGTGCTTAGTATGCTGTTTTGTGGGGAATCACACAAATGCCATACACACCTGGTTTGTTTTGAACAAGGCACTGATTAAGCAAGGTTACTTAGTTATGTTTAAACAATATAGCCTAGTTACACTAATATTATTGGTGTGCTAGTTTTAGCTATAGCTAAAAAGGTATATAAACTCAGCTATGTGTATCAAGAAATGGCTTCATGATTGCATCAAGCTGGAGACCCCTTCTCCTTATTGCCATCGCCATCAACAAGTATGTCTTTACCCAGCCATGGCAGCTTTTACCTGCATTATCCACCAAAAATATCAACAGTTTACAGGCCAGTTTGGCTTGTCTCTGTGTCAAATTGGGCTACCGGACCCACAGACCCACACCCTGGGAAAGGGGGAGAAGGAAGAAGGCAGGGAAATGGGTCTAAAACCAAAACAGCAGCATCAATCTGAAGCTGAAAGCTAATTTAGTAAATAAGATATCAGAATGTAAAATAATACAATATAATACAATATAATTAGAATTGAAGCTAATAAATCAAATAAAATGTGAGAGTGTTCAAAACCGAAGGCCTTACTTTAACACTGAAGCACACGCCACTGGGATGATCCAAAATTAAAGAGAGAGGTCTTGTGACATGTCAACAGTTTTATCTTTCTCTCTGAGAAGAAAATGGAAAAAATGCAAAGTAATGCCAAGTCCTCTGGGGTACTGTATTGGAACTGTTGAATCAGGGCCTGAACCACTGATTGATCACCTGAGGTGAGCACTGAGTTGAGCACAGGTGAAGGCAATTCACCTGTGTGACCAGAAAGGGTGGAGTCTGGCTCTATCTCTCCCAGACCCCATTTAAGGGCTGACCAGGACTAGGGAAGTATCTTTTGGAGATCCTTTTTGTGTGGAGTACTAGGTGAGCCTTGACCAACAGTGACAGGTGAACTTTCCATTATTTACTGGTTGTCTGTATACCATCTAGATAAGCCATACAAAAATATACCATCCTCCTTCATTATTTTTTGTGGGTACTATTCTTTTGGGGTATTCATCCTACAGTTGGTGAGCCAGGCAGGCTTGGAGAGAAAAAAAAAAATCATCAACTGTTATGTCTTTCATTTGGAATATCTTCAAATGGGACAGGGGAAAGAACATTACCCCCCTAGAACAAATGCTTCCAGGTCAAGTCACAGGGCTTATGGGGTCACCCTATTATGGCTTAGTCACTATTGTTGAAAAAAAGGGTTGCCTGTGGGTTATGGGGACTATTTCTCCTTCTCCGGCCTGTGAAGGGATTATTTCCAGAGTTAAGATAACTGTGTGCTTATTACAAAGGAGCACCAGCTAGCTGCATCTGCTGTGCCTTGGCCCCTGGTAATGGCATTACATCAACTGGAAGTAACGAAACAGAACTGTAGGGGTTGGAAGGGACCTTGAGATCATCGAGCTCAACCCCCCTGCCAAAGCAGGTTCCCTACACCAGGTCACACAGGTAGGTGTCCAAGTGGGTCTTGAATATCTCCAGAGAAGAAGATTCCACAACCCCCCTGGGCAGCCTGTTCCAGTGCACTGTCATCCTCACTGTAAAGAAGTTCTTGCGCCCATTCGTGCGGAAACTCCTATGCTGCAGTTTCTGGCCGTTTCCCATTGTCCTGTCTCCACACACTTCTGAAAAGAGTCCGGCCTCGCCACTCTGCCCCCCACACCTCAAGTATTTATAAACCTGGATCAGGTCCCCTCTCAGTCTTCTTTTCTCAAGGCTAAACAGACCCAGTTCACTTAGCCTTTCTTCATAGGGGAGATCCTCCAGGCCCTTCACCATCTTTGTGGCCCTCTGCTGGACTCTTTCCAAGAGATCCCTGTCTTTTTTTGTACTGGGGGAGCCCAGAACAGGACACAGTACTCCAGATGAGACCTAACCTGGGCAGAGTAGAGGGGGAGGATCACCTCCCTTGACCTGCTGGCCACGCTTTTTTTAATGTACCCTTTTTAATAAAAACATAGAATCTGCGAACCAACTACGAAGAGACCGCATCCAGAAATTAGAGCAGCAATTGGGCACGTTAACAACCAAAAAAACAGGACTAAATGACCCAATGAGGCAAATAGTATTTCAGTCAAGGACACCTCAGGTTCCTGAGGAAACAGACCTGGATACCTCAGAGGGCCAAGTCTCTAAATTGGATCTCGAAGCTCTATCTATGATGGATCCCTTTGAGATCCACCCAATGATAACTCAGAAAACAAAGAAAGTACAAGATAGACTAGCAGGGGCACCTCCTGACAAATGGCCCCTTGCTGAAACATACTTGCATGTAACAGCTTTCCCATAAGCAGCAAATGAGTTGATGGACCTAGTTCAGCGGTTCCATCAAAAGCCCAGGGAAAGCATACCATCATGGTTCTTAAGACTACAGGATGTAGGAGCTGAGAGTGTATTAGTTAATGGGACAGAAATGTCCAAACTAGCATCTATAACTGTACACCCAGCCCTGAGGCAAAGGTTATATGCTGCCATCCAGTATAATGAAATCTACTCTATTATAGACTGACAGTGGTGTGCCATCTCACATGGCCCAATAAAACAGACGTACTGCTTCATACTGGTTTATGGTCCGCTATGGTGTCAGCGGTTTGCGGGACAGTTTGACCCGGTACCGTGACAATTGAGGCAGGGGACCCACAGGCCCACACCCCGGGGAAGGGGAAAGGGAAAAAGGAGAAGGGAGATGGGCCTAGGAACAAAACAGCGGCAACAATCTGAGGAGGAAAGCTAATTTACTAAATAGATATCAGAAAGGAAAATAACACAATATAATATAATATAATTGGAATTGAGGCAAATGAATCAAATAAAATGAGCAAGAGAGAGAGCGTCCGATAAACAGAAGGCCTTACGCTAACGCTGAAGGCGGACGGCTGCAACAAACACCCACTGCCGAGCTCGGTCCCGAAGGGAAGAGAGAGTCCCATGACTGCAGACAGTTTTTATCTTTCCCTCTGGGCGGAAATATGTAAAAATGCAAAGCATCGCAAAGTCCTCTGGGGAATGCAGTTCTTCTTCTCTTCTGAGACAGGTACACCCAGAACTATCCACGATCCACAGAGCTGGAGCATTAACTCTTTAACTCCCAATACTCCACATGATGTTATGATGTGGAATATTAATAATACAACAAAAATCATAGAACCATAACATATGGTAAACATCCAAACATACATTTCAGAATAGGGTATGAGGGAGTGTAGGGTAAATAATCCCCAAGGAGGGTACTCAATGAAAATAGTATAGAAGATGGTATATTTTAGTAGGCCTATATAGATGGTACACAGATAGCTAGCAAAGAGGGTGTTTCACCTTTAGGATGAAAGAGGCTTGCCATGGACTCCACATGCAAAGAATCTCCAAGAAAAGATCCTTCCCTGGTGGTGGTCAGCCCTTAAATAGGGTTTGGGAGAGGTGGAGCCAGGCTCCACCCCGTCCAATCACAGAGGTATATCACCTTCACCTGTGCCACTGTAAAGCAAGCAAAGGCGGTGACAGAGCCTTTATTTGAGGTAGAGGTGCTACGGAAAGAGATATTAGAGATAAGGGGAATGAACTCACCCCTTCCGGCGACCGTTTAGTTAAGGAACGCAGCTGCCTCTCGTTCGAGCACTGGCGCGCCGGAAGGAAGGGAGCCGGGGAGGGGGGGTAACCTGCGCAGGCTCTGAGCGTATCTGTGCTCCCGGAAGCACCGCCGAGAGGGGGAGGACCAGTGGACCTGGGCTCTTCCACTCAGGTCACTCAGATGCTCATTCACTGGTTCAGGCTGTGACCAGACAATTCCACTACACTCCACCCCTTCACAGCATGAACCAGCAAATGAGCAGGTTGGGCACAATCTCCTGCTGTTTTGATGGCTCAAAATACAAAGTATATTGCGACGCATGTACAATACCTGCCGCAATGTAGAATGGTAAGGCACTGAAGGCCATTATTTGTAGTCCCTTTTTGTGGTTCTCTTGGGCCAGTACTTGATGTTCTTTCTGGAGGCATGTTTTCTTTAAGGACCAGTAGCAGTTAGGTTCATGCTCGCCAGTTCCCGAAAGTTCAGCAGTCCAACACCAGATGTCAAGATGTTTCCTCATGGTCACTAGAGCGTGCTGGAGTGGTGTTGCTCCTGCCGGCTGTCCTGTGAACTTGATAACCTCAAGGGGAGTAATACAGATGTTTAACAGGTACGAGGACGGGGTAAGTCTGCCCTCCATGGTAGGATACAGGCCATATTTCAGTCTTGAGTCAATACCTCTGCCTGTACTGGAGCATGGCCTGGCCTTTGATACCATACCCTTTGGCCTGATATCTGTGGTTGGATCACTATATCAGGTACTAAGGGGGGAGTTCTAATTTGCCATATGGACATGATTAATGTCCCCTTTGCAATGAAAACTGGAGTGTCAATTACAACCTCTGTTGGCCATGCACCAACCACAGGAGGGTTTACTGATCCCCCAACCTCTAACAATCTCCCCCAAGGTGCAAGGAGACCACACCATTTTGGTCCTACTTGCACCTTCCAAGGCCATTTTACCTTGTGTTTCCCAGGCTCTAGGTCCTCAGGGGCAGGGAGCAGAAGATTATTCATGGTGCCAACTTGTGGCTTAAGTAAGGTGTCTTTGCTTGTGATTTGTATCCTAAGCGGGGAGGCCCAAGTTGTCTGCAACATTCTTAAAGCGCTGGGTCTGCCATCCCTTGGTCTCTCATTCAAGTCCCTCAGGGTTGCATAAAGCCTCTTGGTCCACCCCTGCAAGGACTGTGAATCTGCCTTCAGAGCAGCCTTCAGGATTCCATTATACCTTTCTATTAGGCCTGCTCCCGTTGGATTATAGGGCAGGTGAAACCGCCATTCGATGTTGTTGTCTTCAGCCCACTTTTGCACAGTTGTACCAGTGAAATGTGTACCTTGTTCATTCTCGATGACCTCAGGAGTCCCATATGATGCCATCAACCTAGTTAGAGCTTTAATAGTATAGGCTTGGTTTGCCTTTGCTACAGGATAGGCTTGCATCAGTCCACTCACTGTGTCAACACAGGTTAGGGCATATCTGGCCCCCAGATCGAGGAAGGGGACCTATGTAATCAATCTGCCATTGTTGTAAAGGGTTGTGTCCTCTAGCGAGATGGGCCATTGTTTCTGGCAGAGGTCTTGGTCTCATTTGTGAGCAAGCATCACAGTTCTGACATGCCTGGACAATATCCGGTAACTGTATGGGCAGCCCCCATGCTTTAGCTGCTGCCCATGTGGTTTTCTGTCCTGCATGCTGTAATTTCCAATGCAACCAATGGGCAATATCTTCAGCTGATGTATTTTCTAGCCATCAAACTTGAGCCAGAGTGTCAGCTTCATCATTGCCTGGCGACTGCAAGGGTTGATGTCCAGAAACGTGGTATGCTCACACAGTCCTGTGCCTAACCACATTCCATATATCAACCCACATATCTTTGCCCCAGATAGGTCGAGCATAGATTGCCCAATCCTGAGTGGCCCACTGTGCTATCCAGAGTGTGAGCCCTCGGTAGACTGCCCAGCTATCCGTGTAGATATTCAATGTGCTGTCACCCAACACTTGAGTTATCACCATCCACACAGCTCGTAGCTCAGCCCACTGGCTACTTTGTCCATCCCCTTCTTCAAACCATATTGTTTCAGTTGAGGGATGGTATGCGACAGCTCACCACCTACTTGGGTTCCCTCTGCTGGATCCATCTGTGTACCAGGCATCTTCTGGAATTTCCCCTCCTGTACAGGACTCTTCTCTGGGCGAGTGACAATTATTTCCTTAGGTGTTTCACTGTGATATGTTACTGGGCCAAGTGTGGGAATACAAAAAGTATATTTAGAGCTGCAGCTGTGGAACAGGATAAACAGCATGAGAAAGGAAGGCTGAGAACCAAGGACACTTCCAGAAGAAGAGGAAAACAAGTTCAAGTAAGCTGCGTGATGGCAGGCCCTAATTGGAGGAAGAGTGCGTGGTTTGGGAAGATTCACAGCCCTGATTGGATCATCGCCTGTATGCACGGTTAAGGACTGTTTTGGGAAGTTACATTGTTGATATGTAAAGGCGGGTGGGAAAGTTACAAGAGAGAACTTGTGAAAGTATATAAGGGATGTTAAAATCTGTAATAAACGATTTGGATCGTTCGCATCTGAGTCCGTGCCCGAGACACTGCAAATGGCGCCCACTGCGTGGTGCAAATCAAGCCGCGGCTGAGCGAGCCCGGTCCGGCAGCGTCGCCCGACTGAACTTCAGAGAGATTGTTTCGCGCGCGCCCGCACCGTTCTGCAGGACAGAAGGTGAGCAGTCGGGAACCATGGGGAGTTCACTAACGAAGAAGCAACAAGTAAATCTCGAAGTACTACGGTTAGTTTTAAACTTCCAGGATCAGCCTGTATCTAATTCGGAACTAGCTACTTTTCTTAAATGGATAAGCAAAAATGTCCCCGAGTTTCCGAAAACTGGGTTCTCTCTTGATGCAGAACTCTGGGACAAAATTGGCACAAAACTGTGGGAGGCTTCTGTTACTAAAGACAGAACGGCTGCCAAACTTCTACCTGCTTGGCACCAAATAATGGAAGGGCTTAAACAGATTCGACAAGGAAGAAGTTCTTCTGGCTATTCTCTGTCGCCCTCCTTCCCACCCCCGCCTCTGCCTTCCGATTCGGGAAGCAGCCCCTGCCCGGACCCGATCCGCGGCTCCGAGCCCCCCCGCGACGGGGGAGAAGAGAAATCGCAATCTCCCCCCGCGCTCCCGCCCTCCCCCACGCGTCCGTCGTTCATCTCCGCTCCGCCCTCCGCTCCGCCCTCCGCTCCGCCCTCCGCTCCGCCTCCGACGCTCCCCGCGCTCCCGCCCTATGTTCCGCCCTCGTCGCTCGTCGCGCCGCTCCCGCCCTCCGCTCCGCCCCCGATGGTTGCCGCTCCCCTGCTGCCTTCCGCCCCTGTTGCGTCGCTTACTGCTGCTGCTCCGCAGCCTGCCTGTAACTTGGTAAAAAATGAGAACGAACCAGAACCAGAGGATCTTTCAGATCCTGGTTCAGTAGATACGGACGACAAATCGAACATTTCCCCCCCTGATGATAATTTGAAGGGAGTGGGAAAGAAAAATTTTCCTACAGCATACTATGGTGCTTTAGAGCAGTGCAGAAAAGAAGCAATATTACAGGGTGATGCTGATACGTTGCAAGCCTTTCCTGTGTTGTATCATGCAAATCAGCCCCCCCAGTGGGACTCCCTGCCTTACCAGGCAGTGAAGGAACTAAGGAAGTCAGTGAGAGATTATGGAATTCAGTCTCCTTTTACATATCATCTTTTGACTGCAATTGGTGACAGTTACGTTATGACCCCTCACGATTGGAAAATTTTGTTACGAACAATTCTGTCTCCCATGCAATACACCGTGTTTATGACAGAGTATCGGGAACTGGCTACCATCCAGACTATGAATAATCTGAATAACCTTAATCACATTGGCATAGAGGAACTCATGGGGGAGGGGGTCCGGGCAACACCTCAGGCTCAGGCACAAATGGACAGGCAATGCTTTGAACAAGTTAAGACTTTGGTGTTGCGTGCTATCCGTCGGATACCCGACACTAATTCATCTAACACATCATTTACATCAATTAGGCAGGAGGCTGCCGAGCCCTACATAAAATTTCTTGACCGTTTACAAAATACGCTAGAGAGACAAGTAGAAAATCAAGCTGCTCGGGAGGCTTTGCTTAAGCAATTAGCAATAGAAAATGCAAATGCAGACTGTAGAAAGGTCCTACAATCCTTAAAGAATGCAGATCCATCCATTACTGACATGATTAAGGCCTGTCAAGATGTAGGGACAGAAAGCTATAAAATGGCATCGCTAGCAGACACCCTGGCAGCCCGACTTGGTGCAGGGACAGCTCAAAATATAAAGTGCTACAACTGTGGGGAACCTGGTCATGTACAAAGGGACTGTAAAAAGCCTAAAAAAGCAGATAAAAATGCTTCTGCTCTTCCTACTCGACCCTGTCCCCGGTGCGGGAAGGGGCTACACTGGGCGAGAGACTGCCGATCTAAGCTCCCTGTTGCTGCACGGCCCTGCTATCTCCCGGGAAACGGGAAGAAGAGCGCGAGACCGCGCGCTATGACAGTAAATACGGTCCCGAATCAGCTGGCCGCTGCCTGGCCAGCGCACTCAGACCAGCCACTGCCGGCAGCGCAGGAGTGGATTTGGCCACCGCCCAGTCAGTGACGCTGACTGATACCGACGTAACTCTTATTCCAACAGGAGTAATGGGCCCCCTTGGGGACGGGCGCAGTGCCCTTCTGATAGGACGTTCTTCTGTTACACGGATGGGACTTTTTGTTTTACCAGGAGTTATAGATGCTGACCACACTGGGGAAATTAAGATAATGGCATGGACACCCTCCCCCCCCTGCTTTATCCCCAAAGGCCAAAAAATAGCACAATTAATCCCTTTTCATTCTATGACTAAACCTGGTATTGGGGATCGAATTGGGGGATTTGGAAGCACGGACAAGCCTGCCGTGCTATGGACTACACAAGTATCAAAAGACAAACCATTATTATCATGTCTAGTAAATGGCAGGCAGTTATTAGGCCTAGTGGATACCGGAGCTGATGTTACCATCATTAAGTCAAGCGATTGGCCCTCTGAATGGCCGCTAAAATACCCTAGTTCTGCTATTGTAGGAGTTGGGGGCTTACAGCAGCCCAAACAAAGTGCCCGAATTTTATCTTTTGAAGGGCCTGATGGTCGCATTGCTCACACTGCTCCTTACATCTTGCCAGTTCCCTATACTCTGTGGGGTCGTGATCTTTTAAGTCAATGGGGCATGATTTTGCAAACAAATTTTCAATAAGGGCCATTGATTGGCAGCAACCTATACCCCTAGTTTGGAAAACAGAACAACCAATCTGGGTAGATCAATGGCCCTTAACAAAGGAAAAGTTGCTGCATTTACATGAGCTAGTTCAAGAACAACTGGCTGCTGGTCACATAGTGCCTACCACCAGCCCTTGGAATACTCCAGTGTTTGTTATCCTCAAGAAGAGTGGAAAATGGAGGCTTCTACAGGACCTGCGTGCTGTCAATGCGGTAATTGAGCCCATGGGGGCATTGCAGCCTGGTCTCCCTTCACCTTCAATGTTACCATCGAATTGGCTTATAGCAGTCATTGACTTAAAAGACTGTTTTTTTACCATTTCGCTTCATCCAAAAGACGCACCACGATTTGCTTTCTCAGTGCCCTCCATCAACCAACAAAGCCCTGCTCAGCGCTATCACTGGACTGTGTTACCACAAGGAATGCTTAATAGTCCAACGATATGTCAACTGACTGTAGCAAATGCATTACAACCAGTACGAAAAGCTAGACCCCACGTCCTTATTTATCATTACATGGACGATATATTAATAGCAGCAGAACGAGAAGAGAGTCTAAAGGACACTTTAATGCTTGTAAGGCAGGCAGTTCAATCTGTTGGCTTACAAATAGCAGAAGAAAAGGTGCAACTTAGTTCTCCATGGAAATACTTAGGATGGAAAATTACATCTCACACCATTCAGCCACAAATCCTCAAAATAATACCTCACGTACAGACATTGAATGATCTGCAAAAGTTGTTAGGAACCATCAACTGGTTACGACCGCTTTTGGGTATTACTACTCAAGAGTTGCACCCTCTGTTCCAGCTACTCAAAGGAGACCCGGATTTAACCTCTAAAAGACAGCTAACACCACAAGCGTTACAGTGCTTAGACTCTGTAATAACATCACTGCAACATCGATATTGCCATCGTGTTTGTTTATCACTACCAGTATCTCTTGTAATAATATCAAATACGTATCAGCCATATAGCCTGTTATGTCAGTGGGATACCTCAAGAAAAGATCCTCTCATTATCCTGGAATGGATATTCTTACCACATACCTTTTCAAAAACCATTACATCACGGGTAGAGATGTTTGCAATGCTAATACAGCGAGGTCGTCATCGTTTACAAATTTTACGAGCTCTTGACCCTGATTGCATCTACATACCTGCTACTAAAAAAGATTTAGATTGGTTGCTTGCACAGTCACTCACTTTACAAACTGCTATGGCAGGATATAGAGGACAGATCTCCACCCATCCCCCCAAACATCAGTTACTGCATAATTTGAGTGATCTATCCCTTTGTCCTAATATTTTACTTTCACATGTTCCAATACCTAATGCTGTTACTGTATTTACAGATGGCTCCGGCAAGACACATCGAGCAGTGGTTCTCTGGCGTGCGACTGCTACTCAGTGGCAGTCAGATGTACATGTTGTTAATGGATCACCTCAAGTTGTAGAACTCGCTGCCGTAGCCCGAGCTTTTCAACTTTTTTCGAATCAAAAGCTTAATATAATAACTGATTCTTTGTACGTTACAGGTATCATTCAGCGGATTGAAGGATCTTTTCTTAAGGAAGTTAACAACCCTGCTTTGTTTGCGCAGCTCAAGCGAGTTTTACATTATGTCTCTCACCGTACGCTCCCTTATTTTATTATGCATATTCGATCACACACTACATTGCCTGGTCCTATAGCTGAGGGCAACCGTAAGGCTGATCAAGCCACTGTCGCCTTTGCTACACCTCAATTGTTCCAGCAAGCGCGACTCTCTCATCAATTTTTTCATCAGAATAGGAGAGCTTTACAAAAACAATTTCAACTGACAGCAGATCAGGCCCGTAACATTATTCTAACATGCCCAGACTGCCAGGCAATTGCCCCTTTGCCTCAAATTGGGACAAATCCCCGTGGCACAGCGCCTCTTCAATTGTGGCAGACAGATGTTACTCATGTTCCCGAATTTGGCCGTCTAAAATTTGTCCATGTAACAATAGATACTCATTCTTCATACATATTCGCCACAGCACATACAGGTGAACACAGTCGCGATGCCCGTAAACACTGGTTATCTGCCTATGCTGCTATGGGAATCCCACATACTATAAAAACAGACAATGGGCCTGCGTACACTTCTAAGGCCACTCGAACTTTCCTCCAAGAATGGGGCATTAAACATATTACAGGCATTCCTCATTCTCCCACTGGACAAGCTATCATTGAGCGTGCTCATCAAACACTGAAATCCATTCTTAATAAACAAAAGAGGGGGAATACGGGGGATACACCACAAGAAAGATTATGTAAAGCTTTGCTTGTGCTGAATTTTTTGAATCGTGATCACACAGATAGAACTCGTGTGGACCATCATTTTGGGGCCTCCCCAGTGCTCAAGGAACGGCCAATGGTTAACGTTCGGAATATGGCCACAGGGCATTGGGAAGGTCCCTTACCACTGATAACTTGGGGTCGTGGATATGCTTGTGTTTCCACAGGGACTGGTCCTACATGGGTTCCAGCACGATATGTTCGGCCTCATCTCAAGGCAGAAAATAGCATCCAGCCTTTATGATTACTGGGATTGTGTGTTTCTTCTATTTTAGTGGTAGATCGAGTGTGAAGAATTATTGGGCATTATCTAGGTTGTTGTGTGCTTTTTCTGTTTCAGTAGTAGATCAAGTGTAAATAAGACAGGATTTGATGTTGCCAACGCTGGAGTTTATGGAAATAGCACTTTTAATGTGCAGTTATGATGTTATTAGCCCATCAATTAGCCTTTTTTCTAATTTGCAAAGACAAAAACCTGGAAAAGAATCCTAGGCAAAGGGTTGATTTTGTGTTTTAGAATGATCAACTCTCTTTCAATTCACTAATCAAAATAGTTTTTTATAACCATGCATCATTTGAGACAAAGGCATATGCTAAGAGAGCTAACCTTGATAGTTTATTCTGTTTTGCAAGCAGGTGTTCCACTTGGGCTCCGCATCACGCACTGGCCACGCGGATTCGGTGTACAAATGGAAAAAACTCTGCAGACCCTGAGGAGAGTGGGAGCAGAGGGGAGTCTGTGGTGGATGGGAGAGGAAAAGTGCACCTTGAAGCAGGGGACGCCCTGCTGGCACTACCTATCACGTCCACCGCTGGCATGTTCCTTTTCTCTCTTCTTTCTGGTGGTTTGCCATTTCTCAAGGGTCAATAGCTAATAATGTGTTTGCTTAGGGAGTTTCTGTTTCTTGCTTATCTAAAATGGATGTCTGCATGTGTGTAAGTGTGTGTATGTTGACTAAAACCCTAACCATCTGTGTTGCTCTGAATACACAATTTGCTTGTTTCTGCTCTTGAGATGTCTTGTCTCTCAGATCCAGGATACCCTGAAACAGCACCACTCAAGCTTCAGCCACAATCACCAAGTTAGGATGTTAGCTGGCAAAGGAAAGCAATACCCCTAGTGATACTCTAGCAGACCTACCCACTGATGTTGATCCCATTTGACATGCAACTTTATATCTTCCAATCAATTACTGGTACACAAAGAATGGGACCCTCAGGGATTCTTTTCCAGGTTGCAGGAACCTAAAGCCATGGGTGAAAGGTGTGTTTGTTCACTTCTTATTAAGTTTAAAAATATTTCTTGTCTTTACGATATGATAACCTTGTCTCTTTCCTTACATTCAGCATGTTATTAATTGAAGCCTTGATTAAATTGTGATAGCCTAAATGCCTTCATAAATACTGTTACAGAGTGTTATTCATTTGTACTATGTTAATAGTTTGCTAATAAATAAAAAAGGGGGAATTGTGGGAATACAAAAAGTATATTTAGAGCTGCAGCTGTGGAACAGGATAAACAGCATGAGAAAGGAAGGCTGAGAACCAAGGACACTTCCAGAAGAAGAGGAAAACAAGTTCAAGTAAGCTGCGTGATGGCAGGCCCTAATTGGAGGAAGAGTGCGTGGTTTGGGAAGATTCACAGCCCTGATTGGATCATTGCCTGTATGCACGGTTAAGGACTGTTTTGGGAAGTTACATTGTTGATATGTAAAGGCGGGTGGGAAAGTTACAAGAGAGAACTTGTGAAAGTATATAAGGGATGTTAAAATCTGTAATAAACGATTTGGATCGTTCGCATCTGAGTCCGTGCCCGAGACACTGCAGCCAAGTATCTTATGCAGTTCTTCCTTCAGTGGAGATGATGACAGGCGGCTTCTCTGACTGAGGTAGGCAACCCAGCATACCACTGTTTGTGATTGGGTCACCCCCGTCTTAGGAATGTGGGTTAGATCTTTTACCCACCCCTGAATTGGCAAAGTCGTTTTAACAATAACCTCTGCAGTTTGAGTTATCGGTTCTACCGCCTGCAGTGCAGAATAGGTAGCCAATCATTGCTTTTCAACCATGCTGTATCTTTCTTCTGCTTTGTGCCAAACCCGTGACCAGAACCCAATTGGGATTTGAATGGAACTCTGGTGCTGCCACAGCCCCCAGCCAAACCCTTCTTGAGGTACATGCACATCTAGTTTGGCTGGAAGGGTTGGATCAAATATACCCAGAGCCTGGGCCTGTTTAACAGCTATTTTTGCCTGCTGGAAGGCCTCTTGCTCCATTTTACCCCAATCCCATACTTGGCCTTTTTTTGTTAATCGATATAGAGGTTTTAGGAGCTGTGCTAAGTGGGGTATAAAGGATCGCCAGTATCCTAATATACCCAAGAACTCCTGCAACTGTTTTGGTGTTGTGGGAACTGGGAATGCTTGAATCTTGTCTATAATTGCACTGGGTAAGACCTTAGTCTTGCCTGACCAGATAACACCCAGGAATTTAACTGATAGCCCTGGTCCTTGTACTTTCTGTGGGTTTATAGCCCATCCTTTTTCTTGTAAATAAGTAGTTAATGATGGTACTGCCTTCTCTAATGCCTCAATTGAGTTGGATGTCAGCATCAGATCATCAATGTAATTATACATTTTGACGGTAGATGGTTTGTTCCAATTTGCCAAGTCACGCGCTATCAGGTTGTGGCAAAACGTAGGTGAATGCACATATCCCTGAGATAGGACTTGAAAAGTCCACTGCCTGCCCTCCCATGTGAATGCAAACTGGTCTTGAGATTCCTTAGCAATTGGAATGCTAAAAAATGCATTTGCTAGATCCAAAACACAGTGATATGTTTCTATTTCTCTACTTAATGTATCCATGAGGGAGACAATGTTGGGTACGGCTGCATGTATCGGCGGAGTGACTTTATTTAGTTCTCTGTAGTCTACTGTCATTCGCCATGTACCATCTGACTTCCTGACTGGCCATACGGGGGAGTTGTATGGGCTGTGTGCAGGTCTAATAATCCCTACTCTCTCCAACTCCTGCACAGTCTTGCTAATTTCTTCTTGCCCACCAGGGAGTCTATACTGTTTTGTATTTGTGATCCGGTGTGGTAGTGGCAAACAAATAGGCTCAATTTTTGCATGGCCCCTTAAAATTGATTGCACTGCCCAGATACTAATACATCTTTCCCTTAGTCTGAACTCTCCCAGAGTGGTCTGGAGTGTCATACCCCACAAGATGTCTATCCCCAATATGTACTCTGGAACTGGGGCAATAGACACCTTGTACTCCTGGGGCGGAAAACACCCAACCCCAAGTTTCAGCCATGTTTGGGTTATGGGGATCATCTGCCCCCCAAACCCACCTATCATAGCCTTAGTGCCAAGGAATTTACTTGGGTAACCATATATGACTGATGTTTCTGCTCCAGTATGTACCAGCTCCAATCACTCGTCTTACATTCTTTCTCGACCAATGAATAGTTATTTCAACATAGTTTCTCTAGTCTCTTCTAGAAACCCTAGTCCTGGGGAATTTTGGCTCTTCTGTCATCAGCTCTGCAATCCCCAAGTCTTTTTCCTCTGATGGCTCGACCTTGTCTGCCGGGCCACCTGAGGAGGTTTTTGCTTTTTCAAAGGGACCATGAAGTCTTCTAGATTCCATGTGTCTTGTGGAATCTGTTCTATGAGTAGAATTCCTTCCTCTTTGGGGGAGGATTGGAATCTTTGATTACTGGGCAACTGTTTCCATAGTTGTAATAATACCTGATTAGGCTGTCCATTAATCTTTTCAAATTGAACTCCTGCTCTCATCAGGTCATTAAACATCTGTTTCTTTGATATTCAAATGGGTTCAGATTGCATTACCTTACAGGTTGGTATCCTAGGTCGTGGTGGTGGATGGATCTCTGACCTTTACACCACCATTCGGACATTTTGCCTGGCCCACAGGTGCTCTGTCTCCCCCAAATCTGTCACCCTGTTTTATGATGGCCTCTGAGGCCACTAGGGGGTTCAGTATGGATACCAAAGTGTCGTTGGTGAAAACGGCCAGAAGCATGACATACACCAATATGGTTAAACCATGCTTACTTTATTACCCGGACAGCCTTATTCTTATAGTGTCTAAGACAGGGGCATATAGAAAATAGCACACAATCATTGGCAGAGAGCCTCGAGAAAAACAACTCTAAAAACACTCCCGGCAGTTAACAGTTCTACAAAACATCCTGGAGGAGGTAAATTTTGATTGTGATATCACAGTAGTTCTGCAGACTCTCTGCTGAAGGTCAGCTCCATGAGTTGTTCCAAGCCATGCACTCTTCCTCCAATTAGGGTCTGCCATCCCACAGCTTACTTGAACTTGTTTTCCTTTTCATCTGGAAGTGTCCTAGGTTCTCAGCCTTCCTTTCTCATGCTGTTTATCCTGTTCCACAGTTTCTGCACTAAATACACTTTCTTTTATTCCCACAAGTCACCTTTTTTTTTTTTTGGTTTATCAGCGAACACAAATAGTATTACTAACATAATCACACCTTGTACACAACATCCCGACTGCCTGATTTACAGCTTTCATTTTGTGTAACACTTTTTAACAGCATTGAAAGGTTCATTTAGGTTATCACAACTTAGTCAAGGCTTCAATAGTTAACACGCTGAATGTAAGAAAAGACACAAGGCAATCATATCATAATGACAAGAAATACTATTAAACTTATTAACAAAAGAACAAACATATGTTTCACCTATGGCTTAAGTTCCTGCAACCTGAAAAAGTGTCCCTGAGGGTCCCATTCTGTTAGGATCAGTAACTGATTTGCAAGAATCTTCAATTTTCATATAGTCAGATATAATGATTTTTGTAGGGTTGCAAGGCAGGGCCACGGGTTTTTGAGGCTCGCAGTGGCCTTGAGGAGGGCTCGTGGGAGGGAGGAACTTGGGTGCAATCGGGTTTCACAGGACCGCAAGGTGGAGTGGGCCCTTCGGGTGTACGGGTATAAAAGGCTTTGTTGTGCAGCATTAAATTGGCACTTGGCGCTTGACACTGTGTGTCCAACCCGTTTGTCCTTGGGCTGGGGGTGTCCAGAACAGAGAGGATATAGAGCCTTATGCTGCACTGTGTCTGGCCAACCGGTAGCAACAATTTTTAATGTTCCCTACGATTCACACAACACGTGCCCTTAAAATCCTCACAATCATGCCTTAGATTAATAATGGAAGATCAGTGGTGGCACAACTTTGTAAAGTTGCCTGTCAGATAGAATCAACATCAGTGAGCAAGCCTCCTGGAGCATCACTAGTGGTATTGCTTTCCTTTGCCAGCTAACATCCTAACTTGGTGAGTGCTGCTGAAGCTTGAGCGGTGTTGTTTCAGGGTATGTTTGGGTCTGGGAGACAGGATGTCTCAGGAGCAAAGGCAAGGAAACTATGCATTCAGAGCAACACAGAGGGTTAGAGTTTTAGTCAACATACACTCACACACACAGAGACTTACATTTTAGATAAGTGTAAGCACGAAGCAGAAACTCCCTAAGCAAGTGCATTATTAGCTATTGACCCTTTGTCAATGGTTTACGGGCAGATTCAGCCCGGTTCCGTGACAATTGGTGCGGGGGACCCACGGACCCACGCCCCGAGAAAGGGGAAGGGGGAAAGGGAAAAGGGAAAAAGGGAGATGGGCCTAAGAACAAAACAGCAGCAACGATCTGAGGAGGAAAAGCTGATTTACTAAGTAAGATATCAGAAAGGAAAATAACACAATATAATACAATATAATTGGAATTGAGGCAAACGAATCAATAAAATGAGCAAGAGAGAGAGAGAGTGTCCGATAAACCAAAGGCCTTACGCTAACGCTGAAGGCGGACGGCTGCAACAAACACCCACTGCCGAGCTCGATCCCGAAGGGAAAAGAGAGTCCCATGACTGCAGACAGTTTTTATCTTTCCCTCTGGGCGGAAATATGTAAAAATGCAAAGCATTGCAAAGTCCTCTGGGGAATGTAGTTCTTCTTCTCTTCTGAGACAGGTACACCCAGAACTATCAACAATCCACAGAACTGGAGCATTAACTCTTTAACTCCCAATACACCACATGATGTTATGATGTGGAATATCAATAATACAACAGAAATCATAAAACCATAACACCCTTGAGAAATGGCAAGTTGACAGAGAGGAGAAACAGAAGGAACATGCCAGTGGTGGATGAGATAGGTAGTGCCAGCAGGGCATCCCCTGCTTCAAGGTGCACTTTTCCTCTCTCACCCATCACAGATTCATCTCTCGAGTGATGCATAGTCATATTTTTAAAATTCTGATTAGTGGATGAAAGACAGTGAATCATCCCTTTGCCTGGGATTCCTTTCCAGGTTTTGTCTTGACAAACTAAGAAAAGGCTCATTGATAGGCTAATAACATCATAA
Source organism: Cyrtonyx montezumae (assembly GCF_038088225.1). Classification (NCBI taxonomy): domain Eukaryota; kingdom Metazoa; phylum Chordata; class Aves; order Galliformes; family Odontophoridae; genus Cyrtonyx; species Cyrtonyx montezumae. The sequence goes on from NW_027072045.1 coordinate 34,285,926, forward strand.
CCAATGATGAAAGGATAAAACTAAACTAAAAAGGTTATTTCCATGGATTACAACAGTGGAAACATCAAATCCTGTTCATTTTTATATTTAATCTACCACTAAAAATAGAAAAAGCAGCACAAAACAACCTAAATAATACCTAATAATTCTAATTCTTAAGGCGACATTGGTAACACAGAAAAATCACCTATTTTTGTCATACCATGACCAGTGTTATTACTGAGATATCATCCAGTGGGTAATCCAGCTGTTTCTCATCACTTACTATGGCACGCATAAGTTATTTACAATACAACAATTTACAAAACAATAATTAAGAAACACACAATCCCAGTTCTTATGAGGGCTAGATGCTATTTTCTGCCTTGAGATGACGCCAAATGTATCATGCTGGAATCCACATAGGACTAGTGCCTGTGGAAACACATGGATATTCATGACCCTAAGTTATCAGTGGTAAGGGACATTTCCAATGCCCTGTGGCCATATTCTGTATGTTAATTATCAGCCGTTCCTTGAGCATTGGGGAGGCCCCAAAATGACAGTCTAATTGAGGTGTATCTGTATGATCAGGATTCAAAAAATTCAGCACAAACAAAGTCTTACATAACCTTTCTTGTGGTGTCTCCCATATTTTCCTTTTTTTTTTTTTTAAACCATTATCATGCACATATTTGAGATGGTCAAATTTGTGAACAGGAATGACATCTGTTTGCCAGAGTTGAAGAGGTGCTGTGCCACGGGGGTTTGTCCCAATTTGAGGCAAAGGGGCGACTGTCTGGCAGTCTGGGCATGTTAGAATAATGTCATGGGCATGGTCCACTGTCAATTGGAATTGTTTTTGTAAGGTTCTCCTATTCTGATGGAGAAATTGATGGGAGAGTTGTGCCTGTTGAAATAATTGAGGGGTAGCAAAGGCGACAGTGGCTTGATCAGCCTTACGGTTGCCCTCAGTTAACGGACCAGGCAATGTAGTGTGTGATCAAATATGCATAATAAAATAAGGGAGAGTATGGTGAGAGACATAATGCAAAACTGGCTTGAGCTGTACAAACAAAACAGGGTTGTTAACTTCCTTAAGAAAAGATCCTTCAATTCACTGAATGATACCTGTAACGTACAAAGAATTAGTTATTATATTAATCATTGATCTGCAAAAATTTAAAAGGCTCGAGCCATTGCATCAAGCTCTACAACTTGGGGTAATCCATCGACGATATGCACGTCTGACTGCCATCGTGTAGCAGTTGCACGCCAGAGAACCACTGCTCGGTGTGTCTTGCCTGAGTCATCTGTAAATACAGTAGCAGTATTGGAACATGTGAAAGTAAAACATATCTAGTAAGGGACAGATCACTCAAATTATGCAGTAACTGATGTTTGGGGGGATGAATGGAGGTTTGTCCGGTATAATCAGCCATAGCAGTTTGCAAAGCAAGCGAATGCGTGAGCATCCAAGCTAGATCTGTTTTAGTAGTGGGTATGTAAATGCAATCTGGATCAGAAACTTGTAAAATTTGTAAATGATGTTGACCTCACCATATTAGCATTGCAAAAATCTCTTCTTGTTCTGCTGCTATTAATATATCATCCATGTAACGACAAATAAGGAGGGAGGCCTAGACTTTTGTACTGGTTGTAATGCATTTGTCACAGTCAATTGGCATATTGTTGGGCTATTAAGCATTCCTTGTGGTAAAATGGTCCAATGATCCAAAGCAAGGCTTTGTTGGTTAATGTCAGCATCTATAACTCCCGATAAAAGAAAAAGTCCCATCTGTGTAACAGAAGAACGTCCTAAAAAGAGGGCTCTGCACCCGTTCCCTAGGGGGCCCATTACCCCTGTTGGAATAAGAGTTACGTCGGTGTCAGTCAGCGTCACTGACTGGGCGGTGGCCAAATCCACTCCTGCGCTGCCGGCAGTGGCTGGTCTGAGTGCGCTGGCCAGGCAGCGGCCGGCCAATTCGGGACTGTATTTACTGTCATAGCGCGCGGTCTCGCGCTCTTCTTCCCGTTTCCCGACAGATAGCAGGGCCGTGCAGCAACAGGGAATTTAGATCGGCAGTCTCTCGCCCAGTGTAGCTCCTTCCCACATCGGGGACAGGGTTGAGGAGGAACAGCACAAGCTTGCCTAAGCTTCTTACAGTCCTTTTGTACATGACCGGGTTCCCCATAATTGTAGCACTTTATTTTCTGAGCTACCCCTACATCGAGTCGGGACACCAGCCTGCACTGCTCTAAAGCACAGTAGTACACCGTGGGTGCAACAACATTTCTGTCTCCCGTCCCCTTCAAATTATCGTCAGGAGGGAAAAAGTTCGGTTCGTCCGCCAGATTTACTGGACCGGGATCAAACTGATCCTTTGGGAGCGGCAAGGGACGTGGGCGGGGCGAAGGGCGGCACCGGCGCGGCTTGCGGCGGGGGGGGGGACGACGAGCGGCAGCGGCGCAACGAGCGGGGGGGGTGGGGGTGCGGCAGGAGGTGTCGAGTTCCCTGCTCCCCGGGCGAGGGTGGGGTTGGAATCGCGGATTGAGTCCCGGCAGGAGCTGCTTCTCGTGACGAGGGGCGGCGGCGCGGGTGGAGGGGTGGGGGGCATGGGGAATAGTCTTGAAGAATTTGCCCTTCCTTGTCGAGTTTGTTTGAGCGCTTCCGACATTTGGCGCCACACGGGGAAAAGTTTGGCGGCCGTTTTGTCTTTAGTAGAAGCCTCCCAGAGTGCTATGCCAATTTTGTCCCAAAGCTCCTCGTCAAAAGAAAACCAAAACTCGGGGACATTTTTACTTATCCATTTAAGAGGAGTAGCTAATGCTGAGCTAGATACAGATAGATTCTGAAGCTTTAAAATTGTCCGTACTACTTCGAGATGTACTTGTTGCTCCTTCGTTAGTGAACTCCCCACAGTTCCTGACTGCTCACCATCTGTCCTGCAGAACGGTGCTGGCACGCACGAAACCACCTCTCCGTAGTTCAGTCGGGCGGCACCGCAGTCCCGCAGCTTCTCAACGCTGCTAGACATACCTCTCTTAGAGAGTAAACTAAACAAAAGTTGGATTGCTGCCTCTACTTGCATCTTTATCTTTACGCTAGCAATCCTCGACGAGCCGCGGGCCCGTAGGGTCGCGATCCCCACCCCGCTCCTGCTACTGTATCCACTTGCTTCGCAGTGCTACTCGTCCCCTCCCGTCTCCGACGCCTCCCGTCTCCTGCAGATACTTCCGTCCAGCATGATTCGCAGAAGCTTGAGGTACAGCTCTACCGCTGTCCAGCTCCGCCGCCGATGTGCGCTTCCCTGTCCCTGTTCGGGTGCCACTTGTCGTCAGAGAAAACGGCCAGAAGCATGACATACACCAATATGGTTAAACCATGCTTGCTTTATTACCTGGACAGCCTTATTCTTATAGTGTCTAAGACAGGGGCGTATAGAAAATAGCACACAATCATTGGCAGAGAGCCTCGAGAAAAACAACTCTAAAAACACTCCCGGCAGTTAACAGTTCTGCAAAACATCCTGGAGGAGGTAAATTAGATTGTGATATCACAGTAGTTCTGCAGACTCTCTGCTGAAGGTCAGCTCCATGAGTTGTTCCAAGCCATGCACTCTTCCTCCAATTAGGGTCTGCCATCCCACAGCTTACTTGAACTTGTTTTCCTTTTCATCTGGAAGTGTCCTAGGTTCTCAGCCTTCCTTTCTCATGCTGTTTATCCTGTTCCACAGTTTCTGCACTAAATACACTTTCTTTTATTCCCACACCAAAGTACCATACTGATGTGATGGAGCTTGCTGCAGAATGAGATCTCTCATTCCTGCTGAGAATTTTATCAGGTCCGGGCTCTCAAAATCTTTTTCATAGATTGCCTCTCTCATACCCAATTCCCAAATATAATTTTGCAAGTCTTGCATAGAGGACCATAGACATGTATTTAATGGGATGTTACTTTTGTTTGGCCGTGTACTTTGCCATGTATGGCACATATCTGTTAACCATTTGATTAATGAATGATTTTCATCATTATGTTGGACGGTTGCATATAGTCTTTGTCTGAGGGCAGGGTGAGTTGTAATGATGCCAGTTTTGAAATTTCTGCCCCCATGTCCCATATGCGGAGCAGCCATGCTGGTACGCTCTCTCTCAGTTTTTGTCTAAACCGCTGTACTAGATCCATCAATTCAGCTGCTGTATATGGGTGAGCTGTTACATATAAAGTGCTGTGGGCAAGGGGCCACTGATCAGGGGGCAGGCCCACTGGTCTCTCCTATGTTTTTTGTTTTTTGTTTTTTGAGTTACAACCGGTCGGATCTCAAAGGTATCGTGCTCAAGTGGAACCTCAAGATCTGACCTTTTAGTGCCTTCATTTACAGAAACCAGGTTATGTGGGTGTGGGAATACAAAAAGTATATTTAGAGCTGCAGCTGTGGAACAGGATAAACAGCATGAGAAAGGAAGGCTGAGAACCAAGGACACTTCCAGAAGAAGAAGAAAACAAGTTCAAGTAAGCTGTGTGATGGCAGGCCCTAATTGGAGGAAGAGTGCATGGCTTGGGAAGATTCACAACCCTGATTGGATCATCGCCTGTATGCAAGGTTAAGGACTGTTTTGGGAAGTTACATTGTTGATATGTAAAGGGGGGTGGGAAAGTTACAAGAGAGAACTTGTGAAAGTATATAAGGGATGTTAAAATCTGTAATAAACGATTTGGATCGTTTGCATCTGAGTCCGTGCCCGAGACACTGCAAATGGCGCCCACTGCGTGGTGCAAATCAAGCCGCGGCTGAGCGAGCCCGGTCCGGCAGCGCCACCCAACTGAACTTCAGAGAGATTGTTTCGCGTGCGCCCACACAATTCTGCAGGACAGAAAGTGAGCAGTCGGGAACTATAGGGAGTTCACTAACGAAGGAGCAACAAGTAAATCTCGAAGTACTACGGTTAGTTTCAAACTTCCAGGATCAGCCTGTATCTAATTCAGAACTAGCTACTTTTCTTAAATGGATAAGCAAAAATGTCCCCGAATTTCCGAAAACTGGGTTCTTTCTTGATGGAGAACTCTGGGACAAAAGTGGCACAAAACTCTGGGAGGCTTCTGTTCCTAAAGACAGAACGGCTGCCAAACTTCTACCTTCTTGGCACCAAATAATGGAAGGGCTTAAACAGATTCGACAAGTGTGAAACATGTAAAGGTGATTCGTGTCAAAGATAAAAAGTCAAAGCTGCTGACACAATACCTTCAGACTGGCATTAATTCCAATTGGTATACAAAGTTACTTAAAGGAGTAAAATGTCCTTGTGAGACATGGAAGGATAGAACTTTATCTGCATTTCAAACACCAGTCTTGTGTAACAAAAAGCGTATTCCTCACACCAAGGGGTGAAACTAACACAGACCTTGGAAGATTAGCCTGGAATGCACCGAGAGATGGGGCCAGTGGCCCTTTTCGGGGTACTTAGCTTGGGGAAGCTAATCCCTGGAAAAGGACCACATGGCGCCAAAGGTGCTCCTCCCTTACTGATTTATCTGTTGGACCAGCTGTGTTAAGCTTATTGCTACCCCTCCTAACAAAATACCAGTGAGGGGCTCTTCCCCTTCAAGGTTTGAAGATTTACATCAAAATCAACCCTTAAGTGTAATCCTCTCTATAAATCAGAGTTTGGAATGTGATGAATATGTATGAACTATACTTTTAAATAGGTATTCTTTCTTTCTTTGCGGTGTGTCATTGGTGGAGCGAGACTCCCCGGCACACCCAGCGCTGCTTGCTTATTGCTTTTCACCTTTTGATTATAATAAAATATTCTAAAAACTCAGATTGGACTCTGAGCGTTTATGACAAATTGGTGACCCCGACGTGATGCGACTGGACTCGAGCGGGACATCCTGACTCCCGGGGAGGCGCCCTACCTTTTTGGTAGCCTCGGGAGAAAAGGATCCTTGCCCGACCTTTCGCATCACACGAACTTGGAAAAGCAATAAGCAAGGAAAAGAGCTCCCTTGGAAAAACTGCAGTAAATATCCTGTAATTCTTGTGCACGAAGATCCAGGCGAGAACATCGGACTGTGAGTATCGCTTGGTTGGGAGGGCGAGTTCCGGGGTGGAGAGAATTAAGTTGAGGAAAGCCTCTCGAGAGGGTGGTTAGAAATTCCCAGGGACCCACAGAGAGGCCCCGAGGATAAGAAAGGGAGCAAATTACTTGAAACACTCAGACAGTCCGCTGGGGTTAATGGTAAAATATTGGGGAAATGGGCCATCCCAGAAAGGGAAAACAAAACAAAAATTGATGGTCCATTATTGTGAATCTGTTGAAATTGTTGAAATGTCGGGTGGAAAACAAATAAGACCTGATCGGGTGCATTGGCCGATGTTTGTGAGTCGTGAATGAGTGTGCTGGATACGTGAGACGCAGCATCGCTGCGGAGCGAGTGCGGAGTCCCGATCCGCGGTTCCGTCCTCCCGCGAGGGAAACGGCCGGAGACGGACGAAGCGAGTGACAACAACTGTCATTGTTCTCTTTGTGTGTACACCACTTGTCTTTTGTCTATATGTATGTCATAGGTGTAAAGGATGGGAGTTTCTGTCTTTTAAATGAGGAGGGCAGACCAATAGAGGAAAGGTGTCCATAGCCCTAAATGGGACTTTAAGCTATAAGATCAACTAACATTGTTTCTTAGGCGAGAAGGGAAACTGGATAAGGTAGCATATAGAAGTGCAATTGTTAACGGTATACGAAAGTGTAATTGAGGGTATGGATTGTGGGCAAAAGGGTTAAGGAGATCCTGATACTCCAGTGGGCAGGCAATAACCCAGTTTGTGGCCAGGTCTTGGACGGACATTAGAAAGAAATTGGAAAAGTTAGAAGACTGGCAGGAAACAGGGACTAGATGAATTACTGAGAGAAGCACAGAAAGTATATGTAAGGTGGGATGAGGAGAAACAAAAAGCAAAGGCCCGAATATTTGTCGCGGCTGTGAGAGGTGAAAAAAGGAGGAAATTCCTAAGAAAAGAGAAAACCTTAGGAATACTCAGAGCATTGGAAAGCCTCTGCAAAAGGGATCCGAACGAGGAATAGAATGTTATTATTGTGGGAAGAAAGGACACTGAATCGAAATTTAAAATAAATAAATGAATAGATAAACACGACAGGATGGATGCATTTAAAGAATAGGGGTGTTGGGGCTATATACATCCTGGGGACGAGACCAATTAAAGAGCCCATGATAAGGTTAAAAGTAGGTCCCCAGGTGGAAGAAATTATATTCTTAATACATACAGGAGCTGAAAGGTCCACAATACAGAAACTACCTAAAAGGTGTATAGTGAGCAAGGATAAAAGCCTGGTAGTCAGGGCAAAACATGAACCCTTATGGGTCCCAATTGGAAAAAAGGAAAAAAAAAAATAATAATAAAAATGAAAATAAAAAGGTGTAACGATTGAAGCTGAAACAAAAACTTGTTTAGGGAATTTATTAGTGGTCCCCGAGGCAGAACATAACTTACTGGGGAGGGATTTAATAGTGGTATTAGGAATAAACCTTGCCATAAATGAAGGAGAGATAGTTTCAAGACTGTGTTCTCACGCAAAAAGATGAGGAAGAAATCAATCCCCAGCGGTGGCATCCGAAAGGAACCACAGGAAAACTGGGAATTCCACCCATAAGTGTTAAGCTTGGGGAAGTGAGGAACTGTGTAGCTCTCCAAGAAGTTTATTTACTGTAGCTTATGAAAGTGTTGTCTTTAGTTTTCGTCTTTTTGTGTGCTCCCCTCAGCAAGAGGGAGGATTGGAACAGTATTTACATTTGCTTAATAGCTGTGTTATGCCTTCCTGGATGGGGGGTGATGAGGTGTTAATTGAGCTTTTGAGTATGTCCTCTCCCTCAGTGTAGACCTTTTCTGAGTACAGAGAAATGAGCGACAGTGTAGTCACAATGAAAAGTGAAGAGGTATTATTCGACCTCTTAGAAAGGCGTGGTGCCAGACCCTCATTAACAGAGGTAGACTGGGCACGGCAGAACTGGCATAATTTGCAGTGTTTCAGACGGTATCCTGCAGAAAAACGGTCGTACCCGAGCTGGAAAAGGGAAGGTAATTATTTATGCAGTATTAGATTCGGCTCCGGTTGCAGCCATAGAATTCCGTGACCAGCAGTTGAAATCAGAAAGCCAAACTACAGAGTCACTTCAGGAATTGGTTAAAACTCTGCAGAAATAGATAGATGAACTCAAAGGACAATTAGAAAATGAAAAACATAATGCAGCTCTCTTACTAGAGGCTCTGAAGGGTAATTGTATGGATACCAGTGACTGGAAGGAATAAAAGCAAGGCTAGAAAAATTAGAAGCCCCCCCAGCTCAATTGCATCCTTTAATAGAAACTGAGTTAATCGGGCAGATGAGGAGGCAAAAGGGGCAGGCTAACTAGAGAGGAAATAAGAACCCAAGATGACGAAAAGGTAACACCAAAAATCTATTCTCAAAAAGAAAGAGAGAGCTTTGAGAAATTAGGAGTAAAATGGACTAATAATAATTTTGCCCGATGGCCAGGAATTATTACCCAAGAACTTTGCCCAAAGAATTGTGCAGCAAATGCACCAGAGAACCCACTGGGGAAGAAGGGCATTGGCAGATTGTTTCTTAAAATTATATGGGTGCATAGGGATATTTGAAGTAGCAAAGCAAGAAACAAGAGGTTGCTTAATTTGCCAGAAGGTTAACAAAAGAAATCTACAACAAACACCCTCAGGGGGAAGGCCATTGGCACACAGACCTTTTGAACGAGTACAAATAGATTTTACTGAATTACCAAAGGCAGGAAAGTATAAGTATTTACTAGTAATAGTAGACCAATTAACTCATTGGGTAGAGGCATTTCCCACAACTAGGGCCACTGCTCAAACAGTGGCCAAACATCTCTTGGAAGATATTATCCCCAGGTATGGTTTAATAGGGGTTATTGACTCAGATCAAGGAACTCATTTTACCTCCCGAATTTTGAAAGGCCTAGCAGAAGCCCTGGGGATAAGGTGGGAATATCACACCCCATGGCATCCACAAAGTTCGGGGCGGGTAGAAAGGATGAATGGTACCTTGAAGGCCCAGTTAACTAAGTTAATGTTAGAAACTAAGATGTCTTGGATAAAATGCTTACCTTTAGCCTTACTTAATATTAGGAGTATGCCCAATTCAGAACATGGGATATCCCCCTATGAGATGCTATATGGAATGCCTTATATTCAGGGAATACCCATTGATCATCCCAGATTGGGAGAGAGTACTGTACAGCAATATATAACAACTCTGACTAAGAACTTGGAAGAACTAAGGGAAAAGGGGCTGTTAGCTCAAAGTACCCCCTTAGAATTTACAATACACAAGATAAAGCCAGGAGATAAAGTGTTAATAAAAACCTGGAAAGAAACTTTGTTAACCCCATGTGGGGAGGGACCTTTTCTTGTTCTCTTAACTACAGAAACAGTGTGTGCACGGCAGAGAAGGGCTGGACTCACGCCTCCCGTGTAAAAGGCCCCATCGACACTAAGGACTGGAAGGTTACATCGTCTTCAGGAGAACTGAAAATACAAATTCAACGATAAAGTTCATGCAAGGGACTAAATCGCCCCCTTTAAGGATAAGTGTGGATGTTACCTTGTTGCATGACTTGTATGTGTTATTATTGTAAGGAGAAGTGGTGATACCACTGCAGGGGGGGTGTCTGCAAAAGGGAAAATTTTGCAATGAGTAGTTGAAGGTAGGACGATTTATATATATATATATATATATATATATAAAAATATATAGGGAGGGAGGTAACCGCTCAGGGAACTCAGGCTCCTGACAGAGAGGGTGAGAGCTCTTCATTCACAGGACCAAGGAACAGGGAGCAGAAAATATAAAGAATAGAGGACTACCAACAAAACTGGAACTGGGTGCCCTGTAGTGTTCGACTTGTGAGAATACAAATGGGGAAATTTTGGGCAGGGGTGCGCAGGATATGACTGCTCGTATGGAGCCCCTGAAGACTATCCTTGCTGCCAAGAAGATGGTTTACCCCGCTGCCGGATGCAACCCGGTAGGCGGAGGAGGCAGAGGGATGAGAGAATGGTGGGGTATAGTGATGCTCTTAACCATACTGAGCTATCCTGGCAGTGGAACTGCAAACCCATGCTCAAAGAGCTACCAATACGTTAAATACGGTCAAACCACGGAATGGGCATTATCATTCCATACCCACATAAACGTGGCCTGTTATGATAGGAACGCATTATAATTGCTAGGCATGACCTCTGGGTGGCAGCTAACAAAGGAAAAAGTGGATTTATAAATGGCCATGCTTGTCCAAAGGGAGAGGAGAACATCTGTTTCACTAAATCAGGGATGTGGGGATATTCTGATGGCGGGGGGGGGGGGGGTCCAAGATCAATACAAGGAAGAGCTAGTGAGAAATGTTACCAAGCAACTGCAGGTCAAGCAAAAAATGCAGGAAAACAAAATACAGAAGAACAAAATGCAGGAAAACAAAATACAGAAGAACAAAATGCAGGAAAACAAACAGTCACCCCTCTATGATGAGGTGAGAAAAATCCTAGGGGAATCTGGACCTACCAAGGAGGTTAACCTGTTCGTTAACCTTATGCAAGAAATTGCCACTGAATTAAATATATCCTCATGTTGGATATGCGGGGGGTCTCAGATGACAGAACAATGGCCCTGAAGAGGGGAGGGACTAGAACCATGGCAATTACTAAATTGGAATCATACTCACAGATCAACTGAAATGATCCCAGAGGGATGGATACTTAGTCATGAAGTTATTGGACAAATCTGTATATCAAGGGAAGGAAGGCAATTTAAACGATATTTGGGAGTTACCCCCTGCAAAATGGTATTAACCACAAACTCCACGGAGGGACCGGGACATTGGTGGCCCGGCCCTCCCCAGAGATACTGGACAAATAATTGTACATCTCTTACTAAGCACTCCCTATGTTGGAAGAATGAGAGCAATGAAAATCCCTTCAGGGAAATAGAAGCCTTAAAGGAATTTTGGGAAGAGCCGGGAAGGAATGTCTCAGATTGGAGATCTCCTGACGGACTATTTTGGATCTGTGGAAGACGGGCATTTAATAAATTGCCAAAAGACTGGAAAGGCACTTGTACTATTGGGATAATAAAACCAGCCTTTTTCCTATTACCTAGACAACGGGGGAAAACTCTGGGAGTGCCACTATACGAAACTCTGGCTAGACAAAAACGAGAATTAAAAATAGGAGGGACTCAAACCTGGAAGGATGATGAATGGCCTCCACAGAGAATAATAGAATACTACGACCCAGCTACGTGGGCCCAAGATGGTAGTTGGGGATATAGAACTCCCATCTATATGCTGAATCGAATTATTAGGTTACAAGCCGTGGTAGAAGTAGTAACAAACCAAACAGCAGAGGCCTTAAAATTAATAGCCCGACAACTCTCGCAAACCAGGGCAGCAGTATATCAAAATTGGTTAGCTCTAGATTACTTACTGGTGGAGGAAGGAGGGGTCTGTGGAAGGTTTAACACCTCCGAATGCTGTCTCGAAATAGACAATAGCGGACAAGCCATAACAAATATTGCAGAAGAGATAAAAAGAATTGCCCATGTTCCAGTCCAGAGATGGAATTCAATTCTAAACGAGGATTGGTGGAATCAATTATTTGGGGGCGCGTGGTGGAAACGACTGGGTTTCATGATACTGTGTGGGATGATTGGACTAATATTTATACCTTGTGTAATTCCATGCCTCATTCGGATAATACCTTCCATGATACAAGGAATGCAGATTTCTGCAATGCAAATAGATCCAGAAGAAGCAAAGTCTGGAAGGACCCACAAATTGATTATAGTAAAAACTGAAGCGGCTCCATTTTTGCAAGCTGCTAGGAAAGCAGTATTGAATTTAGAATACCGGACACAAATCACTGATGGGGATCAAAAAGGAAATGGGGGATTGTGAAACATGTAAAGGTGATTCGTGTCAAAGATAAAAAGTCAAAGCTGCTGACACAATACCTTCAGACTGGCATTAATTCCAATTGGTATACAAAGTTACTTAAAGGAGTAAAATGTCCTTGTGAGACATGGAAGGATAGAACTTTATCTGCATTTCAAACACCAGTCTTGTGTAACAAAAAGCGTATTCCTCACACCAAGGGGTGAAACTAACACAGACCTTGGAAGATTAGCCTGGAATGCACCGAGAGATGGGGCCAGTGGCCCTTTTCGGGGTACTTAGCTTGGGGAAGCTAATCCCTGGAAAAGGACCACATGGCGCCAAAGGTGCTCCTCCCTTACTGATTTATCTGTTGGACCAGCTGTGTTAAGCTTATCGCTACCCCTCCTAACAAAATACCAGTGAGGGGCTCTTCCCCTTCAAGGTTTGAAGATTTACATCAAAATCAACCCTTAAGTGTAATCCTCTCTATAAATCAGAGTTTGTAATGTGATGAATATGTATGAACTATACTTTTAAATAGGTATTCTTTCTTTCTTTGCGGTGTGTTGTTGGTGGAGAGAGACTCCCCGGCACACCCAGCGCTGCTTGCTTATTGCTTTTCACCTTTTGATTATAATAAAATATTCTAAAAACTCAGATTGGACTCAGCGTTTATGACAACAAGGAAGAAGTTCTTCCGGCTATTCTCTATCGCCCTCCTTCCCACCCCCGCCTCTGCCTTCCGATTCGGGAAGCAGCCCCTGCCCGGACCCGATACGCGGCTCCGACCTCCCCCGCGACCGGGGAGAAGAGAAATCGCAATCTCCGCCCGCGCTCCCGCCCTCCCCCACGCGTCCGTCGTTCATCTCCGCTCCGCCCTACGCTCCGCCTCCGACGCTCGCCGCGCTCCCGCCCTCTGCTCCGCCCCCGTCGCTCGTCGCGCCGCTCCCGCCCTCCGCTCCGCCCCCGATGGTCGCCGCTGCCCTGCCGCCTTCCGCTCCGGTTACGTCGCTTACTGCTGCTGCTCCGCAGCCTGCCTGTAACTTGGTAAAAAATGAGGACGAACCAGAACCAGAGGATCTTTCAGATCCTGGTTCAGTAGATACGGACGACAAATCGAACGTTTTCCCCCCTGATGATAATTTGAAGGGAGTGGGAAAGAAAAATTTTTCTACAGCATACTATGGTGCTTTAGAGCAGTGCAGAAAAGAAGCAATATTACGGGGTGATGCTGACACGTTGCAAGCCTTTCCTGTGTTGTATCAGGCAAATCAGCCCCCCCCCCACAGTGGGAATCCCTGCCTTACGAGGCAGTGAAGGAACTAAGGAAGTCAGTGAGAGATTATGGAATTCAGTCTCCCTTTACATATCATCTTTTGGCTGCAATTGGTGACAGTTACATTATGACCCCTCACGATTGGAAAATTTTGTTACGAACAATTCTGTCTCCCATGCAATACACCGTGTTTATGACAGAGTATCGGGAACTGGCTACCATCCAGGCTATGAATAATCTGAATAACCTTAATCACATTGGCATAGAGGAACTCAGGGGGGAGGGTCTCCGGGCAATACCTCAGGCTCAGGCACAGATGGACAGGCAATGCTTTGAACAAGTTAAGACTTTGGTGTTGCGTGCTATCCGTCGGATACCCAACACTAATTCATCTAACACATCATTTACATCAATTAGGCAGGAGGCTGCCGAGCCCTACATAAAATTTCTTGACCGTTTACAAAATACGCTAGAGAGACAAGTAGAAAATCAAGCTGCTCGGGAGGCTTTGCTTAAGCAATTAGCAATAGAAAATGCAAATGCAGACTGTAGAAAGGTCCTACAATCCTTAAAGAATGCAGATCCATCCATTACTGACATGATTAAGGCCTGTCAAGATGTAGGGACAGAAAGCCATAAAATGGCCTCGCTAGCAGACACCCTGGCAGCCCGACTTGGTGCAGGGACAGCTCAAAAAATAAAGTGTTACAACTGTGGGGAACCTGGTCATGTACAAAGGGACTGTAAAAAGCCTAAAAAAGCAGATAAAAATGCTTCTGCTCTTCCTACTCGACCCTGTCCCCGATGCGGGAAGGGGCTACACTGGGCAAGAGACTGCCGATCTAAGCTCCCTGTTGCTGCACGGCCCTGCTATCTGTCGGGAAACGGGAAGAGCGCGAGACCGCGCGCTATGACAGTAAATACAGTCCCGAATTGGCCGGCCGCTGCCTGGCCAGCGCACTCAGACCAGCCCCTGCCGGCAGTGCAGGAGTGGATTTGGCCACCGCCCAGTCAGTGACGCTGACTGACACCGACGTAACTCTTATTCCAACAGGGGTAATGGGCCCCCTAGGGAACGGGTGCAGAGCCCTCTTTTTAGGACGTTCTTCTGTTACACAGATGGGACTTTTTCTTTTACCAGGAGTTATAGATGCTGACCACACTGGGGAAATTAAGATAATGGCATGGACACCCTCACCCCCCTGCTTTATCCCCAAAGGCAAAAAAATAGCACAATTAATCCCTTTTCATTCTATGACTAAACCTGGTATTGGGGATCAAATTGGGGGATTTGGAAGCACGAACAAGCCTGCCGTGCTATGGACTACACAAGTATCAAAAGACAATCCATTATTATCATGTCTAGTAAATGGCAGGCAGTTATTAGGCCTAGTGGATACCGGAGCTGATGTTACCATCATTAAGTCAAGCGACTGGCCCTCTGAATGGCCGCTAAAATACCCTAGTTCTGCTATTGTAGGAGTTGGGGGCTTACAGCAGCCCAAACAAAGTGCCCGAATTTTATCTTTTGAAGGGCCTGATGGTCGCATTGCTCACACTGCTCCTTACATCTTGCCAGTTCCCTATACTCTGTGGGGTCGTGATCTTTTAAGTCAATGGGGCATGCTTTTGCAAACAAATTTTCAATAAGGGCCATTGATTGGCAGCAACCTATACCCCTAGTTTGGAAAACAGAACAACCAATCTGGGTAGATCAATGGCCCTTAACAAAGGAAAAGTTGCTGCACTTACATGAGCTAGTTCAAGAACAACTGGCTGCTGGTCACATACTGCCTACCACCAGCCCTCAGAATACTCCAGTGTTTGTTATCCTCAAGAAGAGTGGAAAATGGAGGCTTCTACAGGACCTGCATGCTGTCAATGCGGTAATTGAGCCCATGGGGGCATTGCAGCCTGGTCTCCCTTCACCTTCAATGTTACCATCGAATTGGCCTATAGCAGTCATTGATTTAAAAGACTGTTTTTTTACCATTTCGCTTCATCCAAAAGACGCACCACAATTTGCTTTCTCAGTGCCCTCCATCAACCAACAAAGCCCTGCTCAGCGCTATCACTGGACTGTGTTACCACAAGGAATGCTTAATAGTCCAACGATATGTCAACTGACTGTAGCAAATGCATTACAACCAGTACGAAAAGCTAGACCCCACGTCCTTATTTATCATTACATGGACAATATATTAATAGCAGCAGAACGAGAAGAGAGTCTAAAGGACACTTTAATGCTTGTAAGGCAGGCAGTTCAATCTGTTGGTTTACAAATAGCAGAAGAAAAGGTGCAACTTAGTTCTCCATGGAAATACTTAGGATGGAAAATTACATCTCACACCATTCAGCCACAAATCCTCAAAATAATACCTCACATACAGACATTGAATGATCTGCAAAAGTTGTTAGGAACCATCAACTGGTTACGACCGCTTTTGGGTATTACTACTCAAGAGTTGCACCCTCTGTTCCAGCTACTCAAAGGAGACCCGGATTTAACCACTAAAAGACAGTTAACACCACAAGTGTTACAGTGCTTAGACTCTGTAATAACATCACTGCAACATCAATATTGCCATCATGTTTGTTTATCACTACCAGTATCTCTTGTAATAATATCAAATACGTATCAGCCATATAGCTTGTTATGTCAGTGGGATACCTCAAGAAAAGATCCTCTCATTATCCTGGAATGGATATTCTTACCACATACCGTTTCAAAAACCATTACATCACGGGTAGAGATGTTTGCAATGCTAATACAGCGAGGTCGTCATCGTTTACAAATTTTACGAGCTCTTGACCCCAATTGCATCTACATACCTGCTACTAAAAAAGATTTAGATTGGTTGCTTGCACAGTCACTCACTTTACAAACTGCTATGGCAGGCTATACAGGACAGATCTCCACCCGTCCCCCCAAACATCAGTTACTGCATAATTTGAGTGATCTGTCCCTTTCTCCTAATATTTTACTTTCACATGTTCCAATACCTAATGCTGTTACTGTATTTACAGATGGCTCTGGCAAGACACATCGAGCAGTGGTTCTCTGGCGCGCGACTGCTACACAGTGGCAGTCAGATGTGAATGTTGTGGATGGATCACCTCAAGTTGTAGAACTCGCTGCCGTAGCCCAAGCTTTTCAACTTTTTTCAAATCAAAAGCTTAATATAATAACTGATTCTTTGTACGTTACAGGTATCATTCAGCGGATTGAAGGATCATTTCTTAAGGAAGTTAACAACCCTGCTTTGTTTGCGCAGCTCAAGCGAGTTTTACATTATGTCTCTCACCGTACGCTCCCTTATTTTATTATGCATATTCGATCACACACTACATTGCCTGGTCCTATAGCTGAGGGCAACCGTAAGGCTGATCAAGCCACTGTCGCCTTTGCTACACCTCAATTGTTCCAGCAAGCGTGAATCTCTCATCAATTTTTTCATCAGAATAGGAGAGCTTTACAAAAACAATTTCAACTAACAGCAGATCAGGCCCGTAACATTATTCTAACATGCCCAGACTGCCAGGCAATTGCCCCTTTGCCTCAAATTGGGACAAATCCCCATGGCACAGCGCCTCTTCAACTGTGGCAGACAGATGTTACTCATGTTCCCGAATTTGGCCATCTAAAATTTGTCCATGAAACAATAGATACTCATTCTTCATACATATTCGCCACAGCACATACAGGTGAACAGTCGCGATGCCCGTAAACACTGGTTATCTGCCTATGCTGCTATGGGAATCCCACATACTATAAAAACAGATAATGGGCCTGCGTACACTCCTAAGGCCACTCGAACTTTCCTCCAAGAATGGGGCATTAAACACATTACAGGCATTCCTCATTCTCCCACCGGACAAGCTATCATTGAGAGTGCTCATCAAACACTGAAATCCATTCTTAATAAACAAAAAAGGGGGAATACGGGGGATACACCACAAGAAAGATTATGTAATGCTTTGGTTGTGCTGAATTTTTTGAATCGTGATCACACAGATACAACTCGTGTGGACTGTTATTTTGGAGCCTCCCCAATGCTCAAGGAACGGCCAATGGTTAACGTTCGGAATATGGCCACAGGGCATTGGGAAGGTCCCTTACCACTGATAACTTGGGGTCGTGGATATGCTTGTGTTTCCACAGGGACTGGTCCTACATGGGTTCCAGCATGATATGTTCGGCCTCATCTCAAGGCAGAAAATAGCATCCAGTCTTTATGATTACTGGGATTGTGTGCTTCTTCTATTTTAGTGGTAGATCGAGTGTGAAGAATTATTAGGCGTTATCTAGGTTGTTGTGTGCTTCTTCTGTTTCAGTAGTAGATCAAGTGTGAACTAGACAGGATTTGATGTTACCAACGCTGGAGTTTATGGAAATAGCACTTTTAATGTGCGGTTATGATGTTATTAGCCCATCAATTAGCCTTTTTTCTAATTTGCAAAGACAAAAACCTGGAAAAGAATCCTAGGCAAAGGGATGATTTTGTGTTTTAGAATGATCAACTCTCTTTCAATTCGCTAATCAAAATAGTTTTTTATAACCATGCATCATTTGAGACAAAGGCATATGCTAAGAGAGCTAACCTTGATAGTTTATTCTGTTTTGCAAGCAGGTGTTCCACTTGGGCTCCGCATCACGCACTGGCCACGCGGATTCGGTGTACAAATGGAAAAAACTCCACAGACCCTGAGAAGAGTAGGAGCAGGGGGAAGTCTGTGGTGGATGGGAGAGGAAAAGTGCACCTGGAAGCAGAGGACGCCCTGCTGGCACTGCCTATCGTGTCCACCGCTGGCATGTTCCTTTTCTCTCTTCTTTCTGGTGGTTTGCCATTTCTCAAGGGTCAATAACTAATAATGCGTTTGCTTAGGGAGTTTCTGCTTATCGCTTACACTTATCTAAAATGGATGTCTGCATGTGTGTATGTATGTGTTTATGTTGGCTAAAACCCTAACCATCTGTGTTGCTCTGAATACACAATTTGCTTGCTTCTGCTCTTGAGATGTCTTGTCTCTCAGATCCAGGATACCCTGAAACAGCACTGCTCAAGCTTCAGCAGCACTCACCAAGTTAGGATGTTAGCTGGCAAAGGAAAGCAATACCCCTAGTGATACTCTAGCAGGCCTACCCACTGATGTTGACATTTGACACGCAACTTTATATCTTCCAATCAGTTACTGGTACACAAAGAATGGGACCCTCAGGGATTCTTTTCCAGGTTGCAGGAACCTAAAGCCATGGGTGAAAGGTGTGTTTGTTCACTTCTTATTAAGTTTAAGAATATTTCTTGTACTTACGATATGATAACCTTGTCTCTTTCCTTACATTCAGCGTCTTATTAATTGAAGCCTTGATTAAATTGTGATAGCCTAAATGCATTCAGAAATACTGTTACAGAGTGTTATTCATTTGTAGTATGTTAATAGTTTGCTAATAAATAAAAAAGGGGGAATTGTGGGAATACAAAAAGTATATTTAGAGCTGCAGCTGTGGAACAGGATAAACAGCATGAGAAAGGAAGGCTGAGAACCAAGGACACTTCCAGAAGAAGAGGAAAACAAGTTCAAGTAAGCTGTGTGATGGCAGGTCCTAATTGGAGGAAGAGTGCATGGCTTGGGAAGATTCACAGCCCTGATTGGATAATCGCCTGTATGCAAGGTTAAGGACTGTTTTGGGAAGTTATATTATTGATATGTAAAGGCGGGTGGGCAAGTTACAAGAGAGAAATTGTGAAAGTATATAAGGGATGTTAAAATCTGTAATAAACGATTTGGATCGTTCGCATCTGAGTCCATGCCCGAGACACTGCACGTGGGTTCTCTTGTACAGAATCCCCAGCAACTTCTAGAGAAATGTTCAGGACCTTCCGTAAGGGAGTGACTTGTTTAGGTATTTTTCCTGTCAAAATTGCAACTTGTTTTTCCAGTTCTTCAATACAATTACACAAGAGTTGGTTTTCATCAATCAGACCCTCTTCAGTCACATTCATCTGGTTCATTGCCATCAACAGTGGTCATGCCACCATAGACGCAGCTAATTGTCGCTCCCGAGTAGTCAGTATGTTTTTGTTAAAAGAGAGAAAATACTCAGCTAGGCAGGATGGGGATTCATGGACGTTTCCTCTGTCTGGCAGGGAGCCCCATTTTTCAGTGATAGAAGGAATACCGTGGTATAGGGATCCTAGGAATCCCGGGATGTGCCCTGGCAAAAGGTCATTTAAGGGGGTGATATTTTCCCATGCAAACCACCCCATGACATTACTCAGAAATATCATAGTGAATATTTTTAAAAGTATTTGGCCGCCTGGCTCACCAAGTGTAAAGCAAACAAACTCAGTGATAGAGCCTTTATTTGAGGTACAGGCACTATAGCACAAGATACTAGAGAAAAGGGGAATTAACTCACCCCTCCCGGTGACCTTTTGGGTTAAAGAATGCAGCTGCCTCTCGTTCGAACACTGGTGCGCCAGAAGAAATAGAGCAAGGGGAAGGGGGAATGCCAACCCGCACAGGCTCTGAGAGTATATGCATTCCCAAAAGCACAGCCAGAAGCACCACCGAAAGGGAGAGAGGGCAGGTGTGGACCTGGGCTCCTCCACTCCGGTCACTCAGATGCTCATTCACTGGTTCAGGCTGTGACCAGGCAATCCCATTGCAGCTCCATTGTGGGCCAGTATTCGATAGTTCTCCTGGAGGCACATAGTTACATAAACCAGGGAAGGTTCAGCTCACATTCCATCAGTCCCATTTAGTCTGTTATCAGATATAACACTAATCTTACAGTGGTGTTGGAGCATCTTGATGTCACCTTGCTCAACAATTCTACTCCTCCCAGTGATCCTGTGGACTCAAAGAGACTCACAGGGAACAACACGTGTGTTTCTAAAGGTAGCAGAAATGGTAGGTCCATCCTCCACAACAAGATACAGGCCATGTTACTTTCCTGGGTGTATGGGGAACTGTTGAATCACAGCCAGAACCACTGATTGGTCACCTGAGAAGAGCACTGAGTCAGTTGCAGGAGCACAGGTGAAGGCAATGTACCTGTGTGATGGGAAGGGGTGGAGTCTGGCTCCACCTCTCCCAGACCCCATTTAAGGGCTGACCAGCACCAGGGAAGGTTCTCTTGTTGGAGATCCTTTTCCTGTGGAGTTACTGGCAAACTTCAACCATCTGGAAAAGGTGAGTCTTTCTTTATTCACTGGTTGTCTGTTTACCTTCCAGATAAGCCTAGCAAAATATACCATCTTCCTCGCTATTTTTTCTGAGTACCACTTTTTTGGTTTATTTGCTCTATGCTGGGTCAACATTTGGTCTTGCACTGGGGCATGTCCCTGGCTGTCAATACTGTAACCATTATCCTGATTTCTGAGGCTGTATAATAATATCAGGGACTAAATGGGGGGGAGCGGTCCTGATTTGTTATAGGACATGAGTAAGGTCCCCTTAGCATTTGTTGTTGCTTTATAATTTTTTGTTATTGGCATTCCACACAACATCATGTAGTGCACTGGGAGATAAGGAGTTCATGCTGCACTTCCATGGTTCATCAATAGTTTGAAGTATACCTGTCACAGAAGAGAAGAACTACGCACCCCAGAGGACTTTGCTTTACTTTGTGTTTTTCCTTTTTCCATTCAGAGGGAAAGATAAAACCATTGGCAAGGTATCAGATCCCTCTATTTCCCTTTCGGATCATCCCAGCAGCATGCATGCTCCTAGCTATCTCACCTTCAACGTTAAGACTGGGCTTTTGGACACTCACTTGATTTATCAGCTTCAGTACTGTATTATATTGGTGTAGGGAACCTGATTTGGCAGGTGAGTTGGACTTGATGATTTCTTGAGGCCCCTTCCAACCCCTATGATTCTATGAAGATATTGGAATGCAAAATAACACAATATAATATTTAGTACATAGTTTTCCACCTCAGATTGTTGCCACTGTTTTGTTTTTAGGCCCATCTTCTTTCTCTTTTCTCCTTCCCCAGGGCATTGGGCCATGGGTCCACCTGCTGTCACTAGAGAGAATTGTCATCTAGCAAGATGGCCCATTGATTTGGGCAATGGTCACGGTCTCATCTTGGAGACCAAGACTGCAGTTCCAGTATGCCTGGACAATGTCAGACAGTTATATACAGAGCTCCCATGCTTTAGCAACTGCCCTCATGGCTTTTTGCCCAGCATGCCACAGCTTCTGATGTAACCAGTGGGCAATCTTCTAAGTCAGTGAATTCTCAATCCATTGAATTCAGTCCAGTGTGTCATCGTCACCATTTTCCAGTGACTGTAGAGGTTGGTGTCCAGAAACAAGGTAGACACATACAGTCCTGTATTTAACCACATTCTGTGTGTCTAAACACATCTCTTCCCCATATTGGTTCAGGCTGTGATTCAACACTTCCCATACAACAGCACAACTATCTGTGCAGATGTTCAGGATACTATCATCAGGTTCCTTGGTCATAGCCATTGACATGGCTTGCAGTTCTGCCCATTGGCTACTTTGACCATCCCCCTCTTCAAATCAGGTTTTTTTAGTGGAGGGATGGTATGCCACTGCTCTCCACTTGCTCAGGTCACCCTTCCTGGACCCATCCTTATACCAGGCATATTCAGGAATAGGATATTTCCCTTTCTGAATGGGACTCTTCTCCAGTGGAGCGAACATTGTCTCTTCTGGAACATCACTGTGATACATCACTGGGCCTAGGATCTTTTGATCTAGGATCAAAAGAGTTCTTTCAGTGGTGATGAAGACAGGCTACTCCTCTGACTGAGATAGGCAACCCATTGTGCCACCATTTGTGCTTGGGCCACCTGTCTTAGGAAGGTGGGTCAGATCTTTAACCCACCCCTGAATTGGCAGGGTGGTCTTAACTATGATTATAGTTGTTTGGAGGCAGTAGAGCCAATAACCCAATGTGGAGTAGGCAGACAATAACTGCTTCATCATACTATACCTCTCTTCTACTCCATGCTGAGTAGGGTCCGAGTCGATTGCTCTTGGGTGGGGAAGCATGACAGGACTCTATATATGAGTGGTCAGGCTTCAGTTTATTACCTGGACGGCCTTATTCTTATAGTGTTCAAGACAGGGATGTATAGAAAATATTACATGACCATTGGTGGAGAGCCTTGAGAAAAACTTTAAAACAACTCCCAACAATTAACAGCAGTGAGAAACACATTCTGGAGGAGGTGACTTTTGATATCATCCTAATCCTAAGAAATCAGGCAGGAATGTGTTGGCAGCGGATGTTAAAGGCAGTGCTGGCAGGGCGTCCCCTGTTCAAAGTGCACTTTTCCTCTCCCACTCGCCACAGACCATCTCCTGCTTTTACTTTTCTCAAGGTTCACACAGCGTAGTTTCCCTTGAGCACTGTATCAGCATGGCCAGTGCATAACACAGAGCCCAAAGGGAAGAACACCTGCTAGTTAAACAGAATAGACTACCAAGGACAGCTTACTCTAAAAAAATACCTATAGTTACAATTATCAACAGTCCTGTGAGGCCCTCTTTGCTGAAGGCAGGCTGAACAACATAATCACAGAAGTTTCCCATAGACCTCTTGGCAGCTTGGGTTGCTCAGCTGAAGCAGTTCATGTCTGCTTTGAGTTGTTTGTCACTTGGTCAAGGGACATTGTGACCTCCTCTCAACATTTAATACTTTTCCATGAGTATATATAGTCTGTGCTGCCGTGCAAACTATGCTTGTACATATCACCGTGACCTCCCTGCTCCTTCAGCCATTCCCCAACATCCGATAACTGTATGGACAGCCCCCATGCTTTAGCTGCTGCCCACATGGTTTTCTGTCCTGCATGCCATAATTTCCAGTGCAACCAATGGGCAATATTGTGGAGAACTGGCTTGGGGAAGGAGGTTGTGTGTGCTTATCCTTGTAGCAGTGCAAACAAAACAGCATGTTCAGATCACTGAATTTTGAGAAGTAGTGCACCGTTGACCAGGCAACGATGAGGGAGTAAGTTTGTGGTGGAATCAGATGGCCCTGGTATGTGTGGGAAAAGAAGAACTAATTGGACACTACTTATCTTGCAAGGACAGAGCAAGAACCACTGCTTAACAATTATTCTAAAAGTAGCATATGTTCAAGGGGTATAAAAGTATGTAACCTGCACAATAAAGCTGGCTTAGCTGCATAATCATATTGATGTCTCTCTGAGTCCTTGCATCGGCATCTTAAGAAGATCGTTCCGGTGCAGCTGTAGTTCATCCTCCTGGGGTCACCGCAACATCTGGCTCCCAAACAGGGACCCTGAAGCCACTGCCGAGCTTGGGACGTGAGGAAGGTGACTGGTGCTTCACAGACAGTTGGCACCGCAGCATTCTAAATGACGTGTTGCGGTATCTGGAAGTGGGGTCGCGACCTGCCCTCTGTGCCACCATGGAGTGGGAAGATGCAGAGAAACTGCTTCTATGTATTTTCTCTAAGGGAGGTGAGTAAACATCTCCAAAAGGCATTTTGGAGCTGATAAAATGGGCCTGAAAAAATGGACATTTATCAGAGGTTGCACTGATATTCAGTGTCTCTGAGTGGCGTGAGATTGGAAATTATATGTGGAATGCAGTTACAGAAGATAAAAAGGAGGGAAAACAATTAGTATCGCTAGGCCCAACCTGGCGGGCCATTATCAATAGCTTGAACCATATGCAGGCAGAGCGTCAAATTGCAGCAGCGGCTGTCCAAGCCCTGTCTGCTCCCTCCACTCCAACTACATCTCCAACGACTACGATAAACCTGTTAGACTTTCCATCACCAGGCATAGGGCACCCCGTTTGTTCAACAGCAGCCCAAGTAAAAGCGGCATTGGAATCTTCCTCTGTAGAGGGCAGAGAAGGGGGCTCAGTCTGCTGAAATGACTGGTACTGAACGAGTAAAGGAGCAGGATAGCCCTGATTCGGAAGCGCTCAAACTAACTCGACTGGAAAGGGCAAATTCTTCTGACTGTTCCCCATGCCGCCCCCGCCGCCGCCCCTTAGCACAGGAAGCAGCTCCTGCCGGGACTCAATCTCGGATTCCAACCTCATCCCCGCCCGGGTAGCAGGGAACTCGACACGTTTTGCTGCACCCCTGCCTCCTTCCCCCCCCCCCCCTCCACCCTGCGCCGTAGCCGCTCGCCGTCTCCTTCCCCCCCCCCCCCCCCCCTGCCCCGCGCCGTTGCCACTCGTCGCTTCCCCCCCCTCCCCCCGCAAGCTGACCCTCTCCGCACCGCACCCCCCCCCCCCCCCCCCCCCCCCCTCCGCAAGCCGCTACCATGCCACCCTCGGAAACTGAGCCTGACGGAGAGACTCATACAGATCTGGCGCAGTTAGAAAAGGAGATGAAATCCCTAACAGAACGTCTTTGGCAACTGGAGCTTAAGATTGCAACACCTTCAGTGCCGGGGTCTCAGATGGCCATTCCATCCACTCCACTATTGCCGATACCACCGGCAGGGCCCCGGCCAGCAGTTTCTCGTTGGTCTGGAGTTATATGGGACGTGATATTAGACGGGGAATGGCAAGCAGCCTCCCGTGTACTGTGTCCAGTCATCTATGATCAGGCTGGTACGGCTCGATGGGAGTCGCACGACTGGAAGCTATTGCAGCAGGCGAGAAAGACTGTTACTGAATACGGTTTAAAATCTGAGGCATCTAAACAAATTATTCAGTGGATTTTTACTGCAGATGTTTTGTTACCACTTGATGTCAAAAATATTGCGCGTTTGCTACTAACCCCTTCTAAACTGCTTTTATTCAATCAGGAATGGGCAGATCGGGCAGGTAAAGTCACTGCGACAACTCGTCAGCCCAATGATCCCCTTTATGGCCTTACCACTGATATGCTGATAGGTGCTGGGCAGTATAGTAGTGGGGAGGTTCAGCTCACATTCCCAAGGAATTTCCAGTTATCTGCCCAACTAGCGCTAGAAGCTATTTTTGCTATACCAGCTGGAAAGAGAGAGCCAGCTTTCGCTTCTGTGCGCCAAGGGGTAACCGAGCCTTTTACACATTTTGTTGATCGTATGTGGATTGCGATTCGTGATAGTGAATTACCAGAGGAGACAAAACAGCAATTATTTAGAGTAATGGTTCATGATAATGCTAATGCGGCTACCAAGTCAATTCTTGCGACCCTTCCACAAGGTGTGTCGGTAGAGGTTATGTTACAACACATAGCGAGAACAGAACAGAGACAACAAGCGTTACATATTGCCGCTGCTGTGCAAGCAGCCATAGACAAAGGTGGGAAAGAATCACGAATTTGGGAAAACATTAAATGCTATAAGTGCAGATCGCTTGGACATATGAGGCGTCAGTGTACAAAACAGGTGTGGTGTGATAAATGTAACCAACCTACACACGATTCCAAACCCTGTAGGAAGCAGGGAAACAGGAAGCGCAGCGCAAAACCTCGTCACGCAGGGACACAAATATCGGGGCCAAGGGAACAGGATATCTCGATATCCACCATCCACAAACCTGAGGAAGCCTTGGAGTGGATGTGGCAACAGCAGTAGATGTTCATCTAACAGATACACAAGTGCAAAAGGTCCCATTAGATGCTGTGGGGCCACTATCTACCACTTGTAAATTACATGCGATACTAATGGGACGGTCCTCTCTCGGAGTATCGCATGTAGTTCTAATACCAGGGGTAATTGATGCTGATTATAAAGGGGTAATTTATGCTATGGTTTTTACAATTAATCCTCCAATCTTTATCCCTAAAGGGACTCGAATCGGGCAACTTATCCCCATTCCAGACACTCCTCAGAATCCTGGAATGGACTGTGAGTGGTCAGGTGCTTTCGGTTCCACAGGGGCAACGGTCTGCTTAGTCACTGATCTAGGGGAGCGACCTACCATCAGTGTCACGTTATGCTATCAATTAAAACAGATTCAGGTAACAGCATTGCTCGATTCTGGGGCTGACATTTCGATTGTGGCAACAGACAAGTGGCCCTTGGATTGGCCGACAAAGGTAGTAGCTGGAGTTAGCGGGGTGGGCAGTGCAGCTGAAACTAAACAGGCTGTTAACCCTGTAACAGTAAAAATAGTACATGAGAGACTGTCACGCTCCAATATAAAGGAGGGAGACGAAGGTTCTTTGATTATGTATATACCCAGTGTGAGATTAAGAAACAACGGTTCAGATGTTTGTCCGACCAGTTTATTACCACTATAAACCAGGGAGATGGGGAAGGCGGACACTGTTAGGGTGATGGGGAAGGGAAGGCGAGCGATAGGAAAGATAGGAAGGAAGCAAGGGTTTGTACAAAGCAGGGATAGTCACCAGCCAGGATCCCAGGGGCGGTCCGGTTGCAAGCGGCTCCGACGGTCCGAAGCAGAAGAGCAGGGACGGCAGAAGCGGGGAGAACAGCAGCAGCGACGGGCAGCCCTGAGCAGCAAGCAGTTGTCCGTAGAAGCAGCACCGGGTCAGCACAGGAGGAGGGGTGCGGGGTCAGCACGGGAGAAGCGGCGAGGGGTCAACCCCCGGAGGGGCAGCAGCGAACAGTGATCAGCTCGTGAGGTCTCTCCAAAGAGAAGGCCTCTCCAGGAAGCAGCAGGCAGTGATCAGCTCGGGAGGTCTCTCCTAAGAGAAAGCTTCTCCAAGAGAAAGCCACTCCAGAGAAAACCCTCCATATGTACTCTGTTTCTGATTCTTTAGGAGAGCGGCCAAAATCTCTTTTCAATTTTGCTAGCTCAGTAGTAGAGAAAGGGATTTCTTTAACGTTCATTTGAGGATCTAAATCCTCGCTATTATCGTATGAATACTCAGTTTTTATTAAAGGACGCAACTGAGCTGGGGAGGCTTCTAATTTGTCTACACTTGCCTTTATACCTTGCAATTCCTCCCTTGGATAAGTTTTCTCTTGAGGTGCACTAGTACCACTGGCATCCTTACCCGTTAACACTTCCCTTAAAGCTATTTGCAACAGATCAGAATTATGTTTTTCTCTTTCTACTTGCTCTTCTAGGTTTGCAATTTGATTTTGCAGAGCTTTTATCAATTCCTGACTTACTTTAACTGATTCATGCAATGCTTGTAAAGCTTGGCTCTCTGCTTTAAGCTGCTGGTCGCGGAATTCTACAGCTGCAACCAGAGCAGAGCCCAATACCGCACAAATAAAAGCCTTCCCTTTTCCAACTCGGGTACGAGCATTCTTTTGCAGAACACTAATACGGTCAGAGACACTCTGCACGTTATACCAGTTCTGCCGTGCCCAGTCTACTCCTGTTAACGAGGGTTTAGCACCATGCTTTTCCAAAAGTTCAAATAATACATCTTCACAACTCATTGTGGCACTGTCACACATTTTCTCCATACCCACAAAAGGTCTACACCGAGGGAGAGAGGAGGTATTCAAAAGCACAACTAACACCTCACCCCCACCCAGGGAGGCACAACACACCTATCAAGCAAAGGTAAATACTGTTCCAATCACTCCTCCCTTTTGCTGAGAGGAGCACACAAAAAGAAAAAAGCTAAAAACAACACTTTCTAAGGTAAACTTCTTGGAGAGGTACACAATTCCTCACTACCCAAGAGGCGGACACGAAAAAGCTTTAGTTATCAAACACCAAATGCAGAGAGGTCTTCCCGAGGAAGCATGCACGTATTATCTCATAAGTCCTCGAGAGGTATACACATAAAGAGTAAAGTTTCAGAATTTGGAGCGATCTTCCTGGAGAGGTGCCCACATCTAAGTTTTCAAAAATATCGCTCCTTGCATCTCCAGGAGGTACACAGAAAAAGGTTCAAATTTCATGCTTAAGTTACCAGATTCAGAATTCGGAGTGATCTTCTTGGAGAGGTACACACATTTAAATGAAAAAATATCACTCCTCACAACTCCAAGAGGCATACACAGAAAAAAAGGTTCAAATTATATCTGGAAGGACAACACTCTCACGAAGGGTATCCTGCCGACTACGCCATTAAAAATGTCACGCTCCAATATAAAGGAGTGAGGCGAGTCATGGAGGTTATCCTGCCGACTACGCCATTAAAAATGTCACGCTCCAATATAAAGGAGGGAGACGAGATTCTTTAGATTATGTATATACCCAGCGTGAGATTAAGAAACAACGGTTCAGATGTTTGTCCGACCAGTTTATTACCACTATAAACCAGGGAGATGGGGAAGGCGGACATTGTTAGGGTGATTGGGAAGGGAAGGCGAGCGATAGGAAAAATAGGAAGGAAGCAAGGATTTGTACAACGCAGGGAAAGTCACCAGCCAGGATCCCAGGGGCGGTCCGGTTGCAAGCGGCTCCGACGGTCCGAAGCAGAAGAGCAGGGGCGGCAGAAGCGGGGAGAACAGCAGCAGCGACGGGCAGCCCTGAGCAGCAAGCAGTCGTCCGTAGAAGCAGCACCGGGTCAGCACAGGAGGAGGGGTGCGGGGTCAGCACGGGAGAAGCGGCGAGGGGTCAACCCCCGGAGGGGCAGCAGCGAACAGTGATCAGCTCGTGAGGTCTCTCCAAAGAGAAGGCCTCTCCAGGAAGCAGCAGGCAGTGATCAGCTCGGGAGGTCTCTCCTAAGAGAAAGCTTCTCCAAGAGGAAGCCACTCCAGAGAAAACCCTCCAACTTCGTGGCTGCAGGACCCCTCTATTTATCTCCCAGATTTCTCCAGTCTACGTGACAAACCCCTCGAACCTCTCCTGCTTGGGCATCAGGCAGGTATCCCCTAAGATGGTTATCTCCCCCTGGAGATGAGTTCCATAAACGAGTGTTCTCCGGTCATTGAGCTGCAGCGTCAGGGGAGGATCACCTGAGATGGTTATCTTCCTCTGGAGGCGAGTTCCACAAAAGAGTGTTCAATGGCCACTGAGCTGCAGCTTAGGCCGCCCCAGGACATGCCCATCAGCTTGTCCCTGAGACAAAGGATTTCACAACCCTTTCCCAGGACTAACTTGGACATGTTCATCAGCAACCTTTGAGGCAATGGTAAAAGATATTAGTCTCTTACAGAGACCAGTGCCATGCTTGGTGCTGTAGCCCCTCTGCCTGGAGGATTACAAATGTTGGTTGGACGAGACATACTCAGTCAATTGGGTGTGCAACTAACAAATCAAAATTTAGGATAGTGGCCACTGTTGCGCCGCCACCGATTCCTCTTAGTTGGAAAACTAACGAGCCAGTATGGGTGGAACAGCGGCCTATGACAAAAGAGCGCATTGAAATAACATGACAATTGGTTCAAGAACAAAAGATGGCAGGGCATATTCATCCCTCTACAAGCCCCTGGAATACTCCAATCTTTGTAATCCTTAAAAAAACTGGAAAATGGTGTTTACTACATGATCTCCGAAAAATTAATGATCAGATGGAGACTATGGGAACCTTACAACCTGGTATGCCATCCCTATGTATGTTGCCCAGAAACTGGCATATACTGATCATAGACCTTAAGGATTGCTTTTTTACGATTCCTATAGCAGAGCAAGATTGTAAACGTTTTGCCTTCTCAGTACCTGCCATAAACAAAATGCAACCTGCACAGAGATACGAATGGGTTTTTTTACCGCAAAGCATGAAATATTCTCCAACGCTGTGTCAACTTTTTGTAGCTACGGCGTTGGTGCCAATCAGGCAGCAAAATCCCAATACTATTATCTACCATTATATGGATGATATCCTTTTTTGCCAGCAGGAATCATTACAAAACAATGGGAAAAAAATCATTGTTGAACATCTTAAGGAGTTCGGCCTTAAGGTAGCTCTTGAGAAGGTTCAACGGTCAAGTCCTTATTTGTATCTTGGTTGGTCTTTGTCTGACGCAATGATTCGACCGCAAGTTGCACAGCTTGATGTGAATGTGCACAATGTAACTGATTTACAAACAGTTCTGGGCCATATACAGTGGTTACGACCTACAGTAGGGATTACAAATCGTCACTTAGAACCATTAGTGCAATTACTTAGGAGAAAACGGTCCGCCAATACTAAAATTACCTTGACTAAGGAAGCTACGGATACATTGCAGGAAATCAGCAAAATAATCAAAGCAGGAATATCTTACAGGTATTGTCCAGACCTTAGGTTATCGGTTGTTATCTATGTCCAAAGTACTCATGCCTTTGCAGTTGTTTGTCAATGGCAAAAAGAAAAGGGGGATGTGGGGGATATTAGGCAACAATGTCTACAATGTCTAAGAAGGATGCCATTGACAAACAAAGAGAAAGGCAATGACAGATTACCTATATCTAATAAGCTGAGAGAATATCATTCACCACAAAGGATTGCAGAGGCAGTTTCATATCAGTCAAGCTGATGCAAGACTGTTTGTACAAACATGTCCACAATGCAGTCATCATAATGGAGGTCTTGGTATAGGGATCCAACAACAGGAGAATGGTCTGGACCAGCCACACTAATCTTCTCCGGTAGGGGTTATTCTTGTGTCTCTACAGATCAGAATGGACCAATTTGGATTCCTGCTCACTGTGTTCGCCCTTGGCATGACCAGAAATAACTACATCGCATGGATCAACGGGAAAACATGAGTACCTTACGTGGATTCCGGCTTGATACCATTTGGCCTTATCTCAAGGCAGAAAATAGCATCCAACCCTCATAAGGACTGGGGTTGTGTGTTTCTTTCTTATTGTCTTTTTCTTTTTGCAAATTGTTGTACTTTTTGATAACTTATGTATGCCATAGTATGTGATGAAGAACAGCTGGATTAGCCATTGAATGGTATCTCACTAATAACACTGATCATGGTATGACAAATATGAGTGATTTTTCTGTGTTACCAATGTAGCCTTAAGAATCAGAATTATTAGGCATTATCTAGGTTGCTGTGTGCTTTTTCTATTTTAGTAGTGAATCGAGTGTGAATTAGATAGGATTTGATGTTACTAATGTTTTAATCTATGGAAATAGCACTTTTAATGTATTTAGAACGCACAGTTATGTTGTTAGCCTATCAATTAGCTCTTTTCTAATTTGTTAAAACAAACCTGAAAAAGAATCCCAGGCAAAGGAATGTTCTTGTTTTTAGAATCATCACTTCTCTTTCAATTCATTAATCAAGATAGTTCTTCATAACTATACATCACATGAGATAAAAGCACACTATCTTACTTCAATTTGGCATATGATTCTAACAGAGAAATATTACTCAACAGATATTTAAGTTCACTGATTCCTTTAATTAGCACTTATATTAGTAACCAAAAAGCCCTTGACAGAAGAATGATCTTGGGAAGGAACAAAGTATTCTGATAGCATTAGGACAATTGATATTTATGACTGTAAATATTTTTAGATAGAGCTAATCTTGATAGTTTATTCTGCTTTGCAAACAGGTGTTCCTTTTGGATTCTGCATCATGCACTGGCCACGCATATGCAGTGTACAAATGGAAAAAACTTTGCAAACTCTGAGAAGAATTAAAGTTGGAGGAAATCTGTGATGGGTGAGAGAGGAAAAATGCACCTTGAAGCAGGGGACGCCTTGCTAGCACTGCCTTTCGCATCCACCACTGGTATGTTCCTTTTCTCTATTCTTTCTGGTGATTTGCCATTTCTTAAGGGTTAATAGCTAAAAATACACTTTTTTAAGGAGTTTCTGCTTCGTGCTTGCTCCCATCTGAAAATAAATGTCTGCATGTGTCTGAGTGTATGTTGACTTAAACTTTAACCCTTTGTGCTACTCTGAATGTGCAGTTTGCTTGCTCCTGTTCTTGAGATGTCCTGTTTCTCAGATCCAGCATATCCTGAAACAGCACCACTCGAGTTTTAGTCACAGTCACCAAGTTAGGATGTTAGCTAGCAAAGGAAAATTATACCACCAGTGATGCTCTAGCAGGTTTACCCACTGATATTGATTCTGTCTGACAGGCAACTTAACAAAGTTGTGCCACCACTGATCTTCCATTATTAACCAAAGGTATGATGGTGAAGATTTTAAGGGCACGTGTTATATGAATCTTAGGGAACATTAGAAAACCACTATATCGAAGTATATAAAAATTAAAAGATTCTTCCTAATCAATTACTGAGTCACATAGAATGATACCCTCAGGGACTCTTTTTCAGGTTGCAGGAACTTAAGCCGTAGGTAGAATATATGTTTGTTCTTTTGTTAATAAGTTTAATAGTATTTCTTGTCATTATGATATGATTGCCTTGTATCTTTTCTTACATTCAGCGTGTTAACTATTGAAACCTTGACTAAGTTGTGATAGCCTAAATGAACCTTTCAATGCTGTTACAAAGTTTTACACAAAACGAAGAGTGCTGAAGGTCAGGTGATTGGGATGCTGTGTACAAGGTGTAGTTATGTTACTAATGCGGTTTGTGATTTTGCAGTAAATTTATACTTGACATTGTAAAACACTTACTGTCCAAACTACTTTCTGCTGTTTTGTTAGCGCAAAAAGAAAAAGGGGGAATTGTGGAGAACTGGCTTGGGAAAGGAGGTTGTGTGTGCTTATCCTTGTAGCAGTGCGAACAAAACAGCATGTTCAGATCACTGAATTTTGAGAAGTAGTGCACCGTTGACCGGGCAACGATGAGGGAGTAAGTTTGCGGTGGAATCAGATGGCCCTGGTATGTGTGGGAAAAGAAGAACTAATTGGACACTACTTATCTTGCAAGGACAGAGCAAGAACCACTGCTTAACAATTATTCTAAAAATAGCATATGTTCAAGGGGTATAAAAGTATGTAACCTGCGCAATAAAGTGGGCTCAGCTGCATAATCATATTGATGTCTCTCTGAGTCCTTGCATCGGCATCTTAAGAAGATCGTTCCAGCGCGGCCGTAGTTCATCCTCCTGGGGTCACCGCAACACAATATCTTCGGCTGATGTATTTCCGAGCCATCAAACTTGAGTCAGAGTGACAGCTTCATCATTGTCTGGTAACTGCAAGGGTTGATGTCCAGAAACCTGGTATGCTCATTCAGTCCTGTGCCTAACCACATTTCATATATCAACCCATATATCTTTGCCCCAGATAGGTCGGGCATGGATCACCCAATCCTGAGTGGCCCACTGTGCTATCCAGAGTGTGAGCCCTCAGAAGACTGCCCAGCTTTCTGTGCAGATTCAATGTGCTCTCACCCAACATTTGAGTTATCACCATCCACGCAGCTCATAGCTCAGCCCACTGGCTACTTTGTCCATCCCCTTCTTTGAACGTGTTATGGTTTTGTGATTTTTGTTGTATTGTTGATATTCCACATCATAACATCATGTGGTGTACTGGGAGTTAAAGAGTTAATGCTCCAGTTCTGTGGATCATTGATAGTTCTGGATGTACCCGTCTCAGAAGAGAAGAACCACATTCCCCAGAGGACTTTGCGATGCTATGCATTTTTACATATTTCTGCCCAGAGGGAAAGATAAAAATTGTCTGCAGTCACGGGACTCTCTCTTCCCTTCAGGATCGAGCTCAGCAGTGGGTGTTTGTTGCAGCCGTCTGCCTTCAGCATTAGCGTAAGCCCTTTGGTTTATTGGACACTCTCTCTCTTGTGCTCATTTTATTGATTCATTAGCCTCAATTCCAATTATATTGTATTATATCGTGTTATTTTCCTTTCTGATATCTTATTTAGTAAATTAGCTTTCCTCCTCAGATCGTTGCTGCTGTTTTGTTCTTAGGCCTATCTCCCTTTTTCCCTTTTCCCTTTCCCCCTTCCCTTTTCTTGGGGTGTGGGTCCGTGGGTCCCCCGCACCAATTGTCACGGAACCAGACTGAATCTGCCTGTAAACCGTTGACAGAATGATATTGTTTCAGTTGAGGGATGGTATGCGACAGCTCGCCACCTACTTGGGTTCCCTCTCCTGGATCTATCTGTGTACCAGGCATCTTCTGGAATAGGATATTTCCCCTCCTGTACAGGACTCTTCTCTGGGCAAGTGACAGTTTTTTCCTCGGGTGTTTCACTGTGATATGTTACTGGGACAAGTATCTTCTGCGATTCTTCCTTCAGTGGAGATGATGACAGGCGGCTTCTCTGTTTGAGGTAGGGGACCCTGTTTGTGATTGGGCCATCCCCGTCTTAGGAATGTGGGTTAGATCTTTTACCCACCCCTGAATTGGCAAAGTCGTTTTAACAATAACCTCTGCAGTTTGAGTTATCGGTTCTACCGCCTGCAGTGTAGAATAGGTACCCAATAACTGCTTTTCAACCATGATGTATCTTTCTTCTGCTTTGTGCCAAACCCATGACCAGAACCCGATTGGGATTCAGATGGAAGTCTGGCGCTGCCATGGACCCCAGCCAAACCCTTCTTGAGTTACATACACATCTAGTTTGGCTGGAAGGGTTGGATCAAATATACCCCTCACATACATATCACCGTGACCTCCCTGCTCCTGCAGCCATTCCCCAACATTTCATAATGCCTCCAGTGAGTCAGATGTCAGCATGAGATCATCAGTATAGTGCAGTGTCTCAGGCATGGACTCAGATGTGAACGATCCAAATTGTTTAATACAGGTTTTAACATCCCTTATATACTTTCACAAGTTCTGTCTTGTAACTTGCCCACCCGCCTTTACATATCAACAATATAACTTCCCAAAACAATCCTTAACGGTGCATACAGGCGATTATCCAATCAGTGCTGTGAATCTTCCCAAGCCATGCACTCTTCCTCCAATTAGGGCCTGCCATCATGCAGCTTGCTTGAATTTGTTTTCCTCTTCTTCTGGAAGTGTCTTTGGTTCTCAGCCTTCCTTTCTCATGTTGTTTATTCTGTTCCACAGCTGCAGCTCTAAATATACTTTTTGTATTCACACAATTCCCTTTTTTATTTATTAGCAAACTATTAACATACTATAAATTAATAACACTCTGTAACAGTATTTCTGAATGCATTTAGGCTATCACAATTTAATCAAGGCTTCAATTGATAACATGCTGAATGTAAGGAAAGAGACAAGGTAATCATATTGTAAGGAGAATAAATATTCTTAAACTTAATAAGATGTGAACAAACACACCTTTCACCCATGTCTTTAGGTTCCTGCAACCTGGAAAAGAATCCCTGAGGGTCCCATTCTTTGTGTACCAGTAACTGATTAGAAGATGTAAAGTTGCATGTCAAATGGAATCAACATCAGTGGGTAGGCCTGCTAGAGTATCACTAGGGGTATTGCTTTCCTTTGCCAACTAACATCCTAACTTGGTGATTGTGGCTGAAGCTTGAGTGGTGCTGTTTCAGGGTATCCTGGATCTGAGAGACAAGACATCTCAAGAGCAGAAGCAAGCAAATTGTGCATTCAGAGCAACACAGAGGGTTAGGGTTTTAGCCAACATACACACACTCACACACATGCAGACGTCCATTTTAGATAAGAGTAAGCATGAAGCAGAAACTCCCTAAGCAAACGCATTATTAGCTATTGACCCTTGAGAAATGGCAAACCACCAGAAAGACGAGAGAAGTGTAGCCCCTTCCCGCACCAGGGACAGAGTCAAGTAGGAAGAACACAAGCATTTTTATTTGCTTGTTTAGGCTTTTTGCAGTCCCTTTGTACATGACCAGGTTCCCCACAGTTGTAACACTTTATTTTTTGAGCTGTCCCTGCACCAAGTCGGGCTGCCAGGGTGTCTGCTAGCGAGGCCATTTTATGGCTTTCTTTTCCTACATCTTGACAGGCTTTAATCATGTCAGTAATGGATGGATCTGCAATCTTTAAGGATTGTAGGACCTTTCTATAGTCTGCATTTGCATTTTCTATTGCTAATTGATTAAGCGAAGACTCCCAGGCAGCTTATAAGTTCATAAGGTTGGAAAGGACCTACAAGATCATCTAGTCCAACCATCCTCCTATCACTATCCCTACCCAACTACTAAATCAAATCCTTTAGCACCTCATCTAAACGCTTCTTGAACAGCACTAGGGATGGTGCCTCAACCACCTCCCTAGGCAGGCCATTCCAGTGCCTGACCACTCTTTCAGAGAAAAAAATTTTCCTCAAATCTAATCTAAATCTTCCCCGGTGCAACTTGTGGCCATTCCCTCTCGTCCAGTCATTAGTTATCTAGGAGAAGAGGCCCACCCCCTCCTCACCACAACCCCCCTTCAGGAAGTGGTAGAGTGTGATAAGGTCTCCTCTGAGCCTCCTCTTCTCCAGACTAAACAATCCCAGCTCCCTCAGCCGCTCCTCATAAGACTTGTGCTCCAGACCCATCACCAGTTTTGTTGCCCTTCTCTGAACACACTCCAGGGCCTCAATGTCCTTCTTGTAGTGAGGGGCCCAAAACTGAACACAGTACTCGAGGTACGGCCGCACCAGAGCTGAGTACAGGGGGATGATCACCTCCCTGCTCCTGCTGGCTACACTATTTCTAATACAGGCCAGGATGCTGTTGGCCTTCTTGGCCACCTGGGCACACATCCGGCTCATGTTGAGCCGAGCATCAACCAACACCCCCAGGTCCTTTTCCTCTTTACATTCTTCAAGCCATTCTGCCCCAAGCCTATAGCATTGCATGGGGTTATTGTGGCCAAAGTGCAGGACCCGGCACTTGGTCTTATTGAACCTCTTCCCATTGAGCTCAGCCCAGCTGTTCAGCCTATCCAAATCCCTCTGAAGGGCCTCCCTACCCTCAGGCAGTTTGACACATCCTCCCAACTTGGTGTCACCTGCAAACTTACTGAGGGTACACTCAATTCCCTCATCTAGGTCATCAATAAAGATATTAAACAAGATGGGCCCCAAAACTGATCCTTGGGGGACACCACTCGTAACAGGATGCCAGCTGGACTTAACTCCATTAACTACTATCCTCTGGGCACGGCCTTCCAGCCAGTTCTCCACCCAGAGAAGAGTGAACCTGTCCACACCACGGGCCGCCAGTTTCCTTAGGAGAATACTGTGGGAGATCGTGTCAAAGGCCTTGCTGAAGTCCAGGTAGACTACATCAACAGCCTTTCCCTCATCTATCTGTCTGGTCACCCAGTCATAGAAGGAGATGAGGTTGGACAAGCACGACCTGCCCCTGGTGAACCTGTGCTGGCTGGGTCTGATCCCTTTATTGCCATGCACGTGTCGTGTGATTTCCCTCAAGATCATTTGTTCCATAACTTTCCCTGATACCGATGTCAGGCTGACAGGCCTGTAGTTCCCCGGGTCTTCCTTATGGCCTTTACAGCTTGATTTTCTACTTGTCTCTCTAGCATATTTTGTAAACGTTCAAGAAATTTTATGTAGGGCTCGGCAGCCTCCTGCCTAATTGATGTAAATGATGTGTTAGATGAATTAGTGTCGAGTATCCAATGGATAGCACGCAACACCAAAGTCTTAACTTGTTCAAAGCATTGCCTGTCCATCTGTGCCTGAGCCTGAGGTATTGCCCGGAGACCCTCCCCCATGAGTTCCTCTATGCCAATGTGATTGAGGTTATTCAGATTATTCACAGCCTGGATGGTAGCCAGTTCTCGATACTCTGTCAAAAACACAGTGTATTGCATGGAAGACAGAACTGTTCGCAACACAATTTTCCAAATGTTATGGTTTTATGATTTCTGTTGTATTATTGATAATTCCACATCATAACATCATGTGGTGTATTGGGAGTTAAGAGTTAATGCTCTAGCTCCGTTCTGGGTATACCTGACTGCGAATCGAACCCGGGCCGCGGCCGTGCAAGCACCGGCTCCTAACCACTACACCATAGCATTAACTCTTCAACAGAAATCATAAAACCATAACACCAATCTTGAGGGGTCATAATATAACTGTCACCAATTGCAGCCAAAAGATAATATGTAAAGGGAGATTGAATTCCATAATCTCTCACTGACTTCCTTAGTTCCTTCACTGCCTCGTAAGGCAGGGATTCCCACCGGGGGGGCTGGTTTGCATGATACAACACAGGAAAGGCTTGCAACGTGTCAGCATCACCCCATAATATTGCTTCTTTTCTGCACTGCTCTAAAGCACCATAGTATGCTGTAGAAAAAAATTTCTTTCCCGCTCCCTTCAAGTTATCATCAGGAGTAAAAACGTTCGATTTGTCGTCCATATCTATTGAACCAGGATCTGAAGCAGGGGCTGCTTCCCGAATCGGAAGGCAGAGGCGGGGGTGGGATGGAGGGCGATAGAGAATAGCCGGAAGAACTTCTTCCTTCTCGAATTTGTTTAAGCCCTTCCATTATTTGGTGCCAAGCAGGTAGAAGTTTGGCAGCCGTTCTGTCTTTAGTAATAGAAGCCTTCCAGAGTTTTGTGCCAATTTTGTCCCAGAGTTCTCCATCAAGAGAGAACCCAGTTTTCGGAAATTCAGGGATATTTTTGCTTATCCATTTAAGAAAAGTAGCTAGTTCTGAATTAGATACAGGCTGATCCTGGAAGTTTGAAACTAACCGTAGTACTTCGAGATTTACTTGTTGCTCCTTCGTTAGCGAACTCCCCATAGTTCCCGACTGCTCACCTTCTGTCCTGCAGAACAGTGCGGGCACGCGCCAAACAATCTTCCCACGTGGAGTCCCCTGTGAGCCTTGTCATCCTGTAGGTGAGCCATCTTCTCTTTTGTATTATTTGTATTCTATCTATCTAAGACCTACTCAAAATATGCCATCATCTATACATTTTCTTTATGAAGTACCATCCTTAGGAATTATTTACCCCACACGCAGTATAGTGGTACAGTTAGGGTTATTCCTATCTGCCATGTCATGTGCTACTAAGTTATGACAATATGACAAGGGTGTGTGTACATACCCTTTCAGCAGGACCTGAAAGGTCTACTGCCTGCCTCCCCATGTAAATGCAAACTCATCTTACGATTCTTCATGGATAGGCTTACAATTCTTCATGGATAGAAGTACTGAAGAATGCTTTTGCCAAGTCTAGGTAGGTTTCTATCTCCCTACTTAGTGTGTCCATCAGGGAGCCAATATTGGGTATGGCTGCAATGAATGGGCAGTGTAACCGTATTCAGTTCTCTGTAATCCACTGTCATTCTCCATCTGCCATCTGTCTTCCATACTGGCCATAAAGGAGAATTATACAGGCTATGTGCAAGTGTTATAGGTGTGAAGATCGATACACACCAATTGTTACCAACAGTAAAGGATTTATTGAGCAAGTAATAAACGAGCGAAACAGCGCTGGGCAGCCGGGAGTCTCCGCTCCACCAGAGGTGCGCAACGGGGGCCTTCCGATCCCACTTTTTATTGTCTCTTATCTCTGCATTTGTGTTTATCTTTCCCTTCCTGGGCTGTGCTGGCTGTTATGTGGGGATTGTTCTCTGCCACCTGGTGATTGAGATGAAAAGGGCTGTAGTCTTCTTCAGCTTCGATCATGCACACTTAAGAGGAGATTTTCACTTATTTTTTCTTAGAAGGTCACTGCTATCTGTTGTTCATTGTCCAGGTGATAGAACTAAGCGCTGTGGCTCCAATTTACACAAATTCCAAAGTTCTTAAACAAAACATTTATACATCTATTTTGAGACTTCTACAAACTACATAGTTTTCAGAAAGCAAAACACTGAAAAACACAGACACATCTGTCTCAAGTTGGTTTGATTAACAAATACAGCACTCATTTTTATCACAATCCCCCCTTTTCTTTTTTCTCATTTTGTTCATCAAACCGTATCACTGCATTTTGAGCTAAAATATGTTTTCCTTTCAATTGTTCCAGCAATTTTACATTGCTGCAATTATCTTATTCAGTATTGTTGGTGTACTCATTTTCCAGAATGAATACTTTCAAGTTCTTTCTTAGCCCCCCCTTTTCTCCTCTTTTTTTTTTCTCTCTATATATTTATTAATTTTTATTTTTTTCCATAGCCAATCTGAATTCAGTGAGCACTTTCAGTATAGCTTCATGAGGCCTTCCAGATTAGGAGACAAAGGTCCAGGTGATTTCATCTTGGAGGTCATTCTCATAGCCCCACTGCTGTACGCCTCTGCCTCCCTTGCCTACTCTTTTGCTTAGAGCAGCAGGGTGTATGATCTCGGCAGCAGTCGTATTCTTCAGGGAACCTCCTCTTTCCTTGCCTTATAAGTCTCCCCATTCTCTATCTATAATTCCTTTTTAAATTTTAGCCTCTTGATTGCTCACAAAACTATCTCCCAATTATCTTAAAAAGCACTCATAGGAAGAGTAAGCTCACCAATATTCATCATATACAATACATATACAATATACATATAAAGCATACAATGAAATGACGGAATTATCTGTTAAAGGAAAAACAACAGTTTTACGTTTTTCTTAGAGTGATTTTTAGACCGTCCAAAGTCTTGGACACCTTCCACTGGGGTTCTGTGTCATGGATTGATCCTTTCACTTGGCTCACATGGGTCCATCCACACTCAGCTGTCCGGATCGCTGTTTCTGTTGTTAATAAAACAAGAAAAGGTTCCTCCCATTGAGGAGTTAGAGACGACTCTTTCCATGTTTTAATCAAAACTTTAATTCCTGGACTGGTTTGGTGTATTGCCATATCTAGTGGGGGCCATTGTACCACCAGTCCTTTCTTTTGTATAGTAAAGCTTTTAGCCTCTCTTGTTTTGTTTTTTTTTTGTTTTTTTTTTCAGGGACTATCAGCTTGTATTTCCTTTAGGATCAATAAGACCGCTAAATTATTTCTCCTTATTTGAGCCAACATGTACTACCGCAATTTTCTCTGGTTCTTTTATTGCCCTTAGTTCGTCTTATTAATGACTCGTGAATTAACCCTTTCCTGTGTGAGTTTACTAATCCTCTTTCCTCCCATATTTTCCAAAGGTATGGACTACCCCATACGCATATATAGAATCTGTATAGATGGTTCCAATTTTCCTTTTAACATCTGTAGGGCTCTAAGGACTGCATATAATTCACAGGCCTGAGCTGACCACGTTTTATCCAGTGATTCAATTACTGTAAATGTTTTCCCAATTATTATAGCATACCCTGATTTTTGTTTTCCTCCTATCACCCAGGAGGAACCATCTACAAATAATTTTTTCCTTCTAATAACTCCTCCTCTTTTAAGTCTTCCTCTATTTTAGCCTGATACTCTATACACTGAATACAATCATGGGTTAAATCCTCATCCCATATATAAGAACTGAGCAGGATTTTGCAAACATGTAGTTTTTATTTCTAATTTAGGAGAATGTATTAGGATTCCCTCATATTTCAATAGCCTAGCATCTGTAATCTATTTATCTGCTTCTTGTTGTAGTATTCCCCTTATGTTATGTGGAGTATAAACTTTTAATTCACCCCGAAAGTAATTTTCCCTGCTTCTTCTACTAACAGAGCTACAGCAACTATTGCTTGTAAACAGGTAGGCCACCCACAGCTAATAGGATCTAAGAGTTTTGAAGAGTATCCTACTGGCTTCTTTTTCCCAGCCCATTCCTGGGTCAGTACTCCAAAAGCAGTCCCTTTGTCTGTATTTACAAAAAGGTAAAATGGACTTTTTATATCAGGTAAGCTTAATACTGGTGCATTAACAGGATCTACCTTTAAATGTCTTAATTTTTGCTCATCCTCCTGACTCTACCTTACTACTCCATCTTGTACTACTTTCTGGTATAAAAACTTTACCTTACTACTATAATTCTCAATCCATTGTCGACAGTATCCTAGCAGCCCTAAGATCTGCCTCACCTGCCTCTTGCTTCCTGGGGCTTTTAAAGATAAAATCCCATTTACCCGTTCTGAATCTAATCTCTTATTTCCCT
Source organism: Cyrtonyx montezumae (assembly GCF_038088225.1). Classification (NCBI taxonomy): domain Eukaryota; kingdom Metazoa; phylum Chordata; class Aves; order Galliformes; family Odontophoridae; genus Cyrtonyx; species Cyrtonyx montezumae. The sequence goes on from NW_027072045.1 coordinate 34,327,838, forward strand.
TGTTTAACCACTGTCCCAAATATTTAACTTCCTATTCTGTAAATTGTAATTTTGCCTTTAAAACTTTCAACCCCTTTGAACCTAAGAAATTTAATAATTTAATGCTCCCCTGTCTAACCATTTCCTCGTCTGTTCCAGCTAATAGTAAATCATCTACATATTGTCCTAAGGTTACCTATGGGTTTGATTCATAAGTTTTTAGTACTTGCTCAAGGGCTTGTCCAAACAAGTTAGGGGATTCTGTGAATCCCTGTGCGAGCACTGTCCATCTGAGTTGTTTTCTATGGGTGTTTGGATCTTCCAACCCGAAGGCAAAGTAGTCTCTGCATTCTGCCTTTGGGGGGCAGGTCCAAAAAGCATCCTTTAAATCAATTACACTATACCACTTAGATCCTGGGTTTAATTGACTGAGCAGTGTATAGGGGTTTGCCACTACTGGGAAACGGGTAACTGTTCTCTTACTAATTTCCCTTAAGTTGTGGACTAACCTATATGTGCCATCAGGTTTCTTTACAGGGAGTATAGGAGTATTATAGGGAGACATACAGGGTTCTAATAGACCTTTAGATATTAATCCCTCAATTTCAGGTTGTAGCCCTAATTTACCTTTCTGTGAAATGGGGTATTTTTTTATCCTAACCGGGATCTCTTGTTCCTTTATAGTCACTTCAGACGGTTCTATGTCTAATTTCCCTACTGATTCTGGAGTATACCAAACTTTTGGGTTAATTCTAGCCTCATGTTCTATTGTTAGAGTACATAGATTAACAGTTAATTCTCTATCTTTTACTTCCAAATTTATTCCTAACTCCACAATTAAACCTCTCCCTAGCAAATTATATTCTGCTTCAGGTACCAATAAAAAGACTCAATTCCATAGGTGCTAGGTAATTCTATTTCTACCTGCTTATAACAGGTACCATAAAAGGTTCCCTTTTGCTCCAATTTTTAGTAGCTTTTCCGAGGATACAGAACATTCTTGAGGTAAATAATGAACAGTCGATCTTTCTGCCCCGGGGTCTACCAAAAATTCCACTTCCTGACTCTGAGGACCCAATTTCAATTTCATCAAGGGCTCTTTTCTTTCCCTGGGTCCCCAGCACATAAAACCCCTTACCCCCTCAGTCCTTCTTAAACATTCTCTCATCCTGAATTCTCTTTCTACAGTCTTTCTTCATGTGTCCCTTTTTCTGACAGTAGAAGCATTCTGCCGTCCTCATATCTCTGGGTCTCATCTGGTTAGGTTAAAGCATGTTCTCTGCCTGAGGAATATTCCCTCTTTTCCTTTTACCACAGCTATCAGAATTTTTTTTTGCTTGCTTCTTCTGAGTCTCCTCCTTTCTCCGTACATATACTTTCTGAGCCTCTCTTAGTAATTCGTCTAATCCTCTCTCCTGCCAATCCCTCAATTTCTCTAGTTTCCTTTGAATATTCAGGACCTAGCTACAAACTGCGTTTTCAGGAGAGCTTGCTCCAGGGGGGTAGCAGGATCTAATCCTGAATATAACTAACTTTTTGTGTAGTCTCTCTAACCACTCAGTAGGAGTTTCATCTTTTTTTTTTTCTCGCTAGAAACCTTATCAACATTCTGTCACTGAAGGACAGATTCTCTAATTCCTTGAATAATAATAACTCGCAAATCTGCCATGTGAGTATGATGTTCCTGGTTCTGATTATCCCAATTGGGCTGCTGTAAAGGCCGCTTTATATCTGCTCCTGGACCAGCCTGGTGTTGCTGATCCCAAATTCGCATACCTGCCTTCCTTATCATATCCCTCTTCTGCTGTAAATAGTATGCCCAAAATTGCCTGTATTTCATCCCAGGTATAAAGACTGGGACCTAAAAATTGATCTAGCCTCTTGGGGACCCATAAAGGATCCTTTAGCAATTTCCCCATTTCCTTTTACAGGTATTTCTCTTAAAGGGAGAAGGTTTCTTCCTTGACCCCTCTCCTGCCTAGTTTGCCTTCTAGTGATCCTTTTCCTAGGGAGGTCTAGGGGTTCAGGTTCATCTCCTGAGTCAGATTCAGCTTGCTCCGGAGGAGTCGCTGGATTCTGTTCGGGGGGAGCATAAGAGGGGGGGGGAGATAGTATATCATTCACATAAGTATTTGGAGCCTGGCAGATCTGATCCTCAAAGGACCTGGTCAGAATAGCTGATCTGCCCCTATCTGCTTTCCTCCCCATACCCCTATACAATAATATACCATTTTACCTTACTCTTTCCTCGTCTAGAGGGAGAATCGCCCCAGTGTTTTAACATAAACCTAGGGGACTTTCTAGTGGTATGTCCGGTAGCTTCATCTGCAAGCCACCCATGGGTTCAGAGGGCTTACTCTGCCTCTGTCCCATCTTCCGGAGCACACACATTCGCGCCCCTTGGTCGTGACCCACGCCCTTGCGGGCAATGGGAACTGTACTGGGCAATAGAAACTACTAGAGGGTCTGCATGTTTCACATGACCTCTTAGTATCCAGATGGTGCAGGTGATATTAATACATCTCTCTCTTAGTCTGAGCTCTCTCACAATCATCTGGAGAGTCAGACCCCATAGTATATCTATGCCCAGTATATACTCCAGGACTGGGGCAATAGACACCTTCTACTTCTCAGGAGGGAGACACCCAACCCCCAACTTCAACCATGCCTGGGTTACAGGGATGGTCTGTCCCCAAAACCCACCAAGCATCACCCTATCTCCATAGAATCTTGTTGTATCACCATTAACAATCAAGGTTTCTGCACCTGTGTCTAATGCCAACACTTGATATATGTTCTTCCAGGACCAAAAAAATTACTTAATTCAACATAGGGCCTCTAGTACTGCCTGGGGTCCCTAGGTGCAGGGGGGCTGGCATCCCCTGTCACTTAAGTAGCTGCACAATCACCATTTCTTTTTCCTCAGGTGGCTTGAGCATAGCGGCCCAGGTCACTTGAGAAGGCCTTTTCCTTTTGTTAAGAACCATGAAATCTTCCAAGCTCCATGTTCTCATTGGCACATGTTCAGTAATTCTTACCCTTTCTTTTGGGGGGATATTTTCAAACTTTTCATTTTCCTCCAGCTGCCTCCATAGCTGGAGGAGGAGGACATGATTGGGCCGGTCATCGACTTTCGCAAATTGAACTTCAGCCTGGGTTAAATCATTTAACATCTGTTTTCAAGATACTCTTACTGATCCCAATTGAGGTATCCACGGGGCAGGTCTCCTAGTTTTAGTTATAGGTAGGACCTCTACCCCTTCCACTGCCCAGATAGATATTTCCTGGTCTATAGGCACTCTGTTTCCCCTAGATCAGCTACCAACTGGGTGGCTCATTGGACAATGGCCTCTGAGGGTTTAGTATGGACACTAGTGTGCCATACCGGTAGAGAGGCACCTGTTACAAAATGAGGTCCCTTATCCCTGCTGAGAACCAGGTCCAAACTATCAAAAATGTCATCATAAATCATCTGATATAATTTTGAACCAGTATTCATTGGGGCATTGCTTTTATTTGGCCACGTGATTCTACATATCCCATGATCTTAAGAGCCAAGCTGGTATGCTCTCTCACTGTTTCTGTTTTAATTACTGTAATAAATTGATGAGTTTGGCAGCCATATACAAGCATGCCATCACATGCAATGTGAGTGTAGGCAGGGGGCCACACCTCAGGTGGCAACCTCACCAGTTTATCTGGAACTTCCTTAGTTTGAGTAATTATTAGTTTTATTTCTAAAGGATCTGAGGTTCCCAGATCCTCTAGTTGAACTTCTGTCTTCTTGATTTTCCTTTTATTTTTTGCTTCAACAGGGATCCAAGAATCCTGTTGGTCTAAGTCCTTTTCTCCTCTTAATTATATAGTTCATAATTTTAGAGAAGAAATGCCATATGAAGATGAGGCAGCTTGCCCCCTCAGAAATCTCATTTTGTTTTTTACTTGTCTGATAATATTTTAAAAGCTCATTTTTGTTTTTCAATCCCTCCTCAGAGGATGGATATGCATTAACTGTTAGTAGTAGCAGCCATGCTACAGCAGATGCCACTACTCCTCTTTCCTGGGTTGTTAGTTATGTTTGTTTTAATTAATTCAAGTATTCTGCCATCTTGGAAAGGGATTAATAATGGGACCGTTGTCCCTTATGGGCCCCCATTATTCATTTATCTGTGTAGCACTCAGCCATGGGGAACCCAGGAATCTCAAGGTTCCCCCATGAGTTCCTCCTTACGGGTGTTAAGTATCCCAATGACCAGCCTCCTTTTCCTATTATAGGAGCCAATCCATGCAACAGGGAACTTAGAATTCTTATGATGTGCTCAGGTTACTTTTCTAAGGAAACAATCTCTTTAATACACCCTTTAACAAGTTATCTCAGAATTTATACTACCTTTGGTAGATTCTCCTGCCTGGATCACCAAATGTAAAGACAGGTAAAAACAAACATAGCTGTTTTAAACCAGTTCCAGATCTCCCAAGAAAAATAGCAGTTACAGTCCTACAAAGGAATGAATAACTTACTCTTTTCTAAGGATCAGCACTCACCAAACACTCCAAAGAACACAATCTCTAAGTAGAGACACTTTCCCTGGTGCTACCAGCCCTTAAATGAGATTAAGTAGGGAGAGGTGGAGCCAGGATCTGCCCCTTCCAGTTGCACAGGTGAATTAGGCACTCAATCACTGGTTCAGAATGTGACCTAACAGTTCCCATACAACATCAAATAATTTTTGCCTGTTTATTGAGGAGCAAAACAGCAGAATTTAGCATGAAAAGACATAATTAATTAGATATAATGATAGTTGTTCCAAAAGTAATGCCTTCTATTTTATGATGTTGGCTCACAATGTCAGAGGCAGATGTTGGTGGGATGGGAGCAGAAGTTGAACCTTCCCATCAATATTTTGTTCCATGTTGTTGCTGTGACAGATGGCAGCAGAGGGGCAGTCTGACAAAATGGTGTCAGACACGGAAGTGTGTATGGAGTAAAGGTGTGTCACTGAATTCCTCCATGTGAAAAAAACGGTACCATTGACATTCATTGAGACTTGCTGAATGTCCAAAGAGTGGATGGGAGCACTGTGAGGGGTGGGTGGAGCGTTTCAGCAGTGGCAACAGTGATATGAATGATAGGCCGTTATATAATACTGCACAGAGGAAGAAGTCCATGAGATTTCTAGAATGGGTGGAAGATAACTTCCTGACGCAGCTGGTGCAAGAGCCTACCAGGGGAGGTGCCTTGCTAGACCTGCTCTTCACTAACAGAGAAGGACTAGTAGGAGATGTGAAGGTTGGGGATTGTCTTGGCCAGAGTGACCATGAAATGGTGGAGTTTGCTATTCTTGGTGATGTCAAGAGGGTGACTAGCAAAACTGCTACTGCTACCATGGACTTCCGGAGGGCAGACTTTGACCTGTTCAGGTCACTTCTTGCAAGGGTACCTTGGGACTCGCTCCTGATGGGTAAAGGGGTCCAGGAAGCCTGGATGCTCCTCAAGATGGAAATCTTAAAGGCACAGGAGCAGGCTGTCCCGGAGTCCCGTAAGTTGAGCCGGAGGGGAAGAAGACCAGTGTGGATGAACTGGGAACTTTTGTTGAGACTCTAGGAGAAAAAGAGAGTCTATGTCCTCTGGAAGATTGGACAGGCGATTTGGGGAGACTACAGAGAACTTGTCAGGATTTGCAGGCAGGAAGTTAGAAATGCTAAAGCCCAGCTTGAACTTAGACTGGCTACTGCAGTAAAGGAGAGCAGAAAATCCTTTTACATATATATTAACAGTAAGAGAAAAACTAAGGAAAATTTCTCTCCTTTACTTGATGTGGCAGGGAATATAATCACGGAGGATAAGGAAAAGGCTGAGGTTCTCAATGCCTTCTTCACATCTGTCTTTAATAGACAGAGCAGTTATCCTCAGGGTACTTTTTGCCCTGACCTGGAAGTCTGGGGCGGAGTGCATAATACACCCCATGTGATCCAAGCAGAGACGGTCAGAGACCTGCTCTTCCATCTGAACTGCCACAAGTCCATGGGACCATATGGGATCCACCCAAGGGTGCTGAGGGAGCTAGCAGAGGTGATTGCTGAGCCACTTTCTGCCATCTATCAGAATTCCTGGTTATCTGGAGAGGTCCCACAAGATTGGAGGCTTGGTGATGTGACTCCCATCTACAAGAAAGGCCGTAAGGAAGACCTGGGGAACTACAGGCCTGTCAGCCTGACCTCGGTATCAGGGAAAGTTATGGAGCAGATGATCTTGAGGGAGATCACACGGCACATGCATGGCAACCAGGGGATCAGACCCAGCCAGCACGGGTTCACAAAGGGGAGGTCGTGCTTGTCCAACCTCATCTCCTTCTATGACTGGGTGACCAGACTGGTAGATGAAGGAAAGGCTGTTGATGTAGTCTACCTGGACTTCAGCAAGGCCTTTGACGTGGTCTCCCACAGTATTCTCCTAAGGAAACTGGCGGCCCGTGGTGTGGACAGGTTCACTCTTCTCTGGGTGGAGAACTGGCTGGAAGGCCGTGCCCAGAGGGTAGTAGTTAATGGAGTTAAGTCCAGCTGGCATCCTGTTATGAGTGGTGTCCCCCAAGGATCAGTTTTGGGGCCCATCTTGTTTAATATCTTTATTGATGACCTAGATGAGGGAATTGAGTGTACCCTCAGTAAGTTTGCAGGTGACACCAAGTTGGGAGGATGTGTCAAACTGCCTGAGGGTAGGGAGGCCCTTCAGAGGGATTTGGATAGGCTGAACAGCTGGGCTGAGCTCAATGGGAAGAGGTTCAATAAGACCAAGTGCCGGGTCCTGCACTTTGGCCACAATAACCCCATGCAATGCTATAGGCTTGGGGCAGAATGGCTTGAAGAATGTAAAGAGGAAAAGGACCTGGGGGTGTTGGTTGATGCTTGGCTCAACATGAGCCAGCAGTGTGCCCAGGTGGCCAAGAAGGCCAACAGCATCCTGGCCTGTATTAGAAATAGTGTAGCCAGCAGGAGCAGGGAGGTGATCATCCCCCTGTAGTCAGCTCTGGTGCGGCCGCACCTCGAGTACTGTGTTCAGTTTTGGGCCCCTCACTACAAGAAGGACATTGAGGCCCTGGAGCGTGTTCAGAGAAGGGCAACAAAACTGGTGAGGGGTCTGGAGCACAAGTCTTATGAGGAGCGGCTGAGGGAGCTGGGATTGTTTAGTCTGGAGAAGAGGAGGCTCAGAGGAGACCTTATCACACTCTACCACTTCCTGAAGGGAGGTTGTGGTGAGGAGGGGGTGGGCCTGTTCTCACAGATAACTAATGACAGGACAAGAGGGAATGGCCACAAGTTGCGCCAGGGAAGATTTAGATTAGATTTGAGGAAAATTTTTTTCTCTGAAAGAGTGGTCAGGCACTGGAATGGCCTGCCTAGGGAGGTGGTTGAGGCACCATCCCTAGTGCTGTTCAAGAAGCGTTTAGATGAGGTGCTAAGGGATTTGATTTAGTAGTTCAGTGGGTAGGGATGGTGATAGGAGGATGGTTGGACTTTGATCTTTTAGGTCCTTTCCAACCTAATGTATCTATGAATCTATAAGCCACTTTCTAGATGCCCATGCAGACTCTTACGAGCACAGGATGCAGGCTCCTGTACGTGACTAGTCAAAATGCACAGCTAATGTTTGTGATTATGTTGAAAAGTAGTTTTTTGTAGCTGAGAATTTGCACTATCAGATAGTGTTGTGGTCTTTGTATCTGTTGTGGTTTTGATGGAAATAAATAGGAGGCATTACTTTCATAGCATCTTATGTAAATGCTTCTTCACTATTATCTTGTGCTATGATTTTACAGAGCTTTACCTGTACAGAAAAAAAACAGAAAAATTTTCAGATTAGGACATTATTTTTTTAAACAGTGCTTCACAACCCAGAATTAAAATATTTCCAGTAAATCTGGTGGTGATGGAGAACATCAGCCTCCAACATATGACCCTTCACCTCAACACCTGCATTCTCCCTTGTGCTTTTCCAAAAGGGTTGTTTCTGAAAGTCACTCCAGTTTGATATATGCCCTGGCAGCACTTTTGGCATTGGGTGTTTTAGTTTATTTCCACAGAGATGAACAGTAATGGTAACAGTAATTCCAGTAAGTGTCCCAGATCTGCCACATCTTGCTCGCTGGGGTTGATGGAGACTGCTTCCTTTATAGCTTCATTATAAGTTGCCTTCTTAACTCTGCCTCCTGTGAGGTGGCATTTTGCAGTTATTTGTAGTCTTTTTCTCCCTACTGTACTTAAGGAAGGTAAAAAAAAAAAAAAAAAGTGTTTTTTTTTTAAAGATAACTTTTTCACAAATCACTGTCTGCTTTTCTCTCAGTGCAGGCCTGAACACAAACTCCAGTCTAGCTCTGCACACCAGCAGGGAAAAGAAGAAAAATACAGGCAGGAGCCAGATGGGTGGGAAGTGGAGTGACAGCCAGGCAGCGGAGATTCAACTGTGCCCATCGCTGCAACGCGCGGTGAGGCAAGGGAGCTTCTACGGTTGCATCAAAGCTGGGAGGGGGATAACGTAGAGCAACGCAGTGGCAGCCGAAGCAGTACCAGCCAGGCAAGTGAGGAAGCGACAGTGGAGGAAAGGGAGAGGCTGTTATGTTTAGCGCCGGTGGAGGGAGTCATTCCTGCAGCTGCACTTCCGGTCGGCATTTTGTTCTGAGGGAGCGAGAAAGCCATACGCACAGGATCCTATCCTATCTCATCTTATCCTATTCTTTCCTTTCTCTTCCCTTCCCAACTCCCCACTCCCATCTCCTCTCGGTACCGACTCACCGTGCCTAGGCGGTCCCCTCCCCCGCCCTTTTGCACTTGCACGCAGGGGCGGCCCTCTTGTCAGCATTGCCCCCGCCCCCCTCCCGCGGTTCGGACTGCGCGTCGGAACCTGTTCAGCCCGGCCCATGTTGATACTGTGAAGCAGGCTCAGGGGGAAGGGATTTGTCTTGGTCGCTCACCGCTCGGCTCTACATGTTTGCTCCACTGAGAAGGAGGCGGAAGAGGAACCAGCCCCCCTCCCGGCCCGGATTATTGTTGTTATATTATCTCTCCTCCTGTTCCGTGGTGGTGGTCTGGCAGCGGCTCCTCTGAGGAGGGAGAGAGTGGATTTCTCTCCCCCTCTCGGATTCTCGTTGGATTCAGACGACGATTTGCTCAGGTAAGCCCCCCCCCTTCTCTGCCCTCTCCAGTAGCAGGCCCAGCTCAGCCTAGGCGGCCTAGCACTGCGGGAGCAGAGAGGGATTAGTGGCTTTCCGAGGTAGAGGGGAATAGGTGGCAATTGGAAGTGTTTATTTCGTAGCTCCCCTTCCTTCTTGTTCGGGTTTGGAGGAGATTGGTTCCTCTTAGGCTGCCGGGAGGCCTAGGCCCGGTGGAGAGCGCAGGCCCGCTGGCCAGCGTCTTTATTCCAGCTTGGGGATTAGGAAGGCGAAACGGCTTCTCAGTAACAGGCCTCAGCCGAGAGAGGAGCAGGAGGAGGAGGGAACAATACAATTAGTCGTGAGTGTGCCATATTTATGACTTTACCAGGGTGAGGAAGTAAGGTCCCAGTGCAGACAGCCCTCTGAGCTGAGGTAGGAGTAAGTGGAGGGATAGGGGAGAAGGTGCAATGTAAATACATATCTTCGCCTTTTAACAAACTCAGTTCTGAATATTCAAAAGTTCGATTGGATATAGATTTATAATATGCAAATGTTTGAGCTCTAAATAAGATAGTGATTGATTAGTCTGTTAATAACTGTATATTTATAGTATGAAACTAGATTTTGTGGGGATATTGGCACAGCACAGGCACTTGCAGACCTAGGCAATACAGATAGGCAAGCATATTGTGTCAGGCTTAAACACATTTGTGTTATTTTATGTGCTGTAGGTGCTACAGGAATATGTACTCAAATCAGAAGAAATACTATTTTATGCTTTCTAGCAAACAGAAAATGGGAAAGAGGTTGTGTGTGAAGTAGTGCATTTATGACATTTCAGGGGTCAAGATGAAGATGGGATCTTACCTGAAGTTCTTGGGAATAGAACATTAATTCAATTAAGTGTTAAGTGAGAAGTGTTTAAAAAAGTCATCCTTTTTTGTCAGACTTGAAGTTGTTGTTGGCCTTTTGTGTCCATTATGTTTGAATATGTAGCTGCCACTTAAACAGGTCAAATGTGTTTTGTAAATGACTGTTGATTGTCAAGTCTTCATAAATAAGTGGTAGCTAATTTTCAGTTAAGTAAATCTTGGACTTACTGTGTGGTAGAGTTGACAGTTATTAATAATTGAGGTAGATTTAAAAACAAACACCCTGTGAACTAATAAAAATACTTCTCCAGAAATTACATAATTGAGGGAAATTTTAAGATACCAAGTTTCGTCTTTCATATAGAAAGTAAATTATAAATGGCAAACAAGTATCAACATCTTATAATTTGTCTTTCAAGTAGGTTTTTTACTTGTTCAGGTGGATCTGTTACAATAGTAAGTGGCTATTGTATCTAAGGAAGTAACTTTCTAGGGTATTTTGTTTAGAGTCTTAAACTGCTTTCATGCTTCTGTGTGCCTTGATATCCATTTAAAAGGATGAATATAGCTGTCACTTGGAAAGCATCTTTTTAATGATGTAAATCCATGTAGTAGTCAGTAGTGCGTCTGTGATTTGTATTAGTCAGAGAGCAGTTTGAATTTTTAAAGGCCTGAAGATCCTGCTGAGCCTCAATCTCAGCTTTCCTTTCTCCCTCCCGCTAATCTCCCATTCCTGTCTTTGTGCTGCCTGGTCCAGTTAACAGAGTCTCAGGCCTATATGCATGGAGAAGAAGCATTTACACATCAAAAAAGCAGCTTTTTATTTTGAAACTTTATTAATTGCAGAGGGTGCCGCTGGTTGTCTCAGAATGTCCCTACCTCCGTGTGCAGCTGAATTGCTGTTTTCTTTTAACTGGTAACATGTATAGGGGCTGAGTAATTCTGCTTTACAGGGAAGAGAGTACTGTGCAGAAGTAGTTGAGTAGTATTCATCATCAGGAAGCAACATTAGCTGTAGTGTTTCATCGTTTAAAATAACTCTTGTTTTAATAAAAATGTCTATATTAAACTAAGTGTAGTGAATTCTCTGATTTATGTTTTGTTCAAGGAGATTTGCTTTAAATATGTGAGAGATGAGCAGGAAATGAGCTACTGTAGTTACGTAGTTCCTGTCAAGTTTGTCTTTCCAGGGTTGTATTTGACTTTTTTCTTTTATCAAGCATTCGCTTGATAATAAATGCACCTGTTTTTAATATTGTAGAAGGGAAATTTAAGTTACTGTCTATTTGTGATTTATGTTTTTGTTTTTTTGAGCCATATATGATTAATTATACCACGAAAACAATTTGCAGATCCTTGTTCTGTATGAGCGCAACTTCATTACGTGTTTGGGACTCCGTGAACAATCATGTTCATATGACTTCTTGCAGAATCAAGGCAAGATGTAGTAATGTCTTTGAGTTGCAACCATGTTTTTTGTTGTTTGTATGACGATGAAGATAATGGAGCCTTAATCCTGAATGGTTAGTGTATATAATCCTCGATAATATAAATAAACTATATTTTGAAGGATACTAGATTAAAAAAATATATATTGTGAATTCATTTGAGACAGGGATTGGTGTAACAAGTTTCCTATTGCAATTTTCTGTATTCAGTGGTAAATGTGGTACTTCTGTATTATATATGTGAATATATATTTAATAGGGTTACTTATTGTGTAATAAATAGGTAGTTTAATATTAAATGCAAAGTTAGTGGACTAGTAACTAGAAGGAGAAATTATACTTTGATTCTGAATATTTAGAGCTAAGAAGAAATTGTTTTCAAATTCAGAACTTTATGCTTTCTAGAAAATATTTTAGAGGAATATTTTCTGTGTTCATCAGTGTGTAGACATTTAGACAGTGATTATGAAAACAGAAAAATATGAGTTTGGATAACTTTAGAGTTTGGTGTCTGGTGGGTGTGAGGTGGATCTTCTAGTGTTATAATAGCTATTTACTGACACAATTAGAAATATTTAACATAAAAAAAAAACACCTGTCCATTTCAGTATGATACAACTTACTTTCAGTCTTCCTTTTATAAATGCCTTTATTAGAAGTAGTATGGGTTAGGTTGGCTTCTGATTTTGAATAATCAGCAGTAAGGAACACTCAATTGCATGGAAAAGAACTTGCAAGGAGGATTTTGAAATTGGTGATAGAGAGTTATTACATAATATACAGATACAGTAATTGAAAAAGGAAGTCCTTCTGAAATTACAGTATTATAAAACTTTTAATACAATTCATCTATATTAGTGTTAATATTTTATTAGCATTACGACTATATTTAGTAGATGATTCTGACCTGCAAAATATATGGGAGAGAAGTGCTTTATATTGATATCCTGCACTTTGGCCACAATAACCCCATGCAATGCTATAGGCTTGGGGCAGAATGGCTTGAAGAATGTAGAGAGGAAAAGGACCTGGGGGTGTTGGTTGATGCTTGGCTCAACATGAGCCGGCAGTGTGCCCAGGTGGCCAAGAAGGCCAACAGCATCCTGGCCTGTATTAGAAATAGTGTAGCCAGCAGGAGCAGGGAGGTGATCATCCCCCTGTACTCAGCTCTGGTACGGCCGCACCTCGAGTACTGTGTTCAGTTTTGGGCCCCTCACTACAAGAAGGATATTGAGGCCCTGGAGCGTGTTCAGAGAAGGGCAACAAAACTGGTGAGGGGTCTGGAGCACAAGTCTTATGAGGAGCGGCTGAGGGAGCTGGGATTGTTTAGTCTGGAGAAGAGGAGGCTCAGAGGAGACCTTATTGCACTCTACCACTTCCTGAAGGGGGGTTGTGGTGAGGAGGGGGTGGGCCTCTTCTCCCTGATAAATAACGACAGGACGAGAGGGAATGGCCACAAGTTGCGCCGGGGAAGATTTAGATTGGACCTGAGGAAGCATTTCTTTTCTGAAAGAGTGGTCAGGCACTGGAATGGCCTGCCTAGGGAGGTGGTCGAGGCACCATCCCTAGCGCTGTTCAAGAAGCGTTTAGATGAGGTGCTAAAGGATTTAATTTAGTAGTTGGGTAGAGATAGTGATAGGAGGATGGTTGGACTAGATGATCTTATAGGTCCTTTCCAACCTTATGAACTTATGAACTTATGATGTCTGCTATGCCCCAGAAGTGGTGCAATTGTATTTGAGGAGTTTGTGCAAGACACACAATTTGTATCTCACTTCGTGTCTCAACTGTTCACTGTGGAACATCTCAATAAAGAAAAAAATTAGAGAAAAAGAAGGGGAGAAAAGATTTGGATAAAGCTGTGTGTAGAAGCTAAAGGGAATTCTAGTCAAATTGAATTTAGTTGTTGTCACTGTACTTGAAGGTGACTATTTGTTTTACACAAATGACAGTTTTAAAAAACATAAACTGAAGAATATTCTTCGTGTTAGTCTTTCAGTCAGAAGAATTTGTAGAAGATTATTTTTATTGCTTTTAATATTTGTCAGTTGGTTCTAAGTGTTGCTGTTTTTCTTAAATCACAGAGAATCACAGAGTCATAGGGGTTGGAAAGGGCTTCTGGAGATAATTTAGTCCAACTCCCCTGCTAAAACAGGTTCCCTACAGCGAGTTACACAGGAAAGCATCCAGACGGGTCTTGAGTATCTCCATAGAGGGAGAACACACAACCTCTCTGGGCAGCCAGTTCCAGTGCTCTGTAGCCGTTAAAGTTCTTCTGCATCTTTGTACAGAACCGTGTTTCAGTTTTTGCCTGTTGCTCCTTGTTCTGCTGCTGGGCACTGTTGAAAAGAGCCTGCCCCCATCCAGTTGACTCCTCCTCATTAGATAGAATCATAGAATCACCAAGGTGGAAAAAGACCTACAAGATCATCCAGTTCAACTGTCTACCTATCACCAATATTTCTCTCTAAACCATGTCCCTTAACACAGTGTCTAAATGTTCCTTAAACACCTCCAGGGTTGGTGAGTCCACCACCTCTCTGGGCAGCCCATTCCAGCACCTGACCACTTTATATTTCTAGATTATTTATATTAGATATTTATATGCATTGATTATTATCTCTCAGCCTTCCTCCAGGCTGAACTGTTACAGTGCTCTTAGCTGTTCATCGTATGGGAGATGCTCCAGGCCCCTCATGATCTTTGTGGCCCTTAGCTGAACTCTCTTTAGGAGACCCTGGTCTTTTCTGATATGATGAGCCCAGAACTAGATACAGTATTGTATGGGAACTGTTGAATCACAGCCTGAAACACTGATTGATCACCTGAGGTGAGCACTGAGTCAGCCACAGGAGCACAGGTGAAGGCAATTCACCTGTGTGACCAGAAGGGGTGGAGTCTGTCTCCACCTCTCCTAGACCTCATTTAAGGGCTGATCCCCACTGGGGAGGGATTTCTTTATGGAGATTGCTCCTTTGGAGTTTTTCCACTGTGAGCCTGGGACATGGGTGAGTATTCAATCTGTTTTTGATTATTCCCTTCCACTGTGATAATCTTTATAGTTATACATCCTGATTACTGTACTACTTTGAATTGCTTAGTCTGTTAACTATACAAGTATTTTAAATGTGACCTCACCAGGGCAGAGTAGAGGGGAAGGATCATCTCCTTTAACCTGCTGGCCATGCTCTTCTTAATGCACCCCAGGATCCTGTTGGCCTTTTTGGCCACCAGAGCACACTGCTGGCTCATGGCTAACCTGTCATCCACCAGGACACCGAGGTCCCTCTTCTCTGAGTTCTCCAGTAGGTCAGCCTCCAACATGTACTGATGCACATGGTTATTCCTCCCTAGGTGCAAGACTCTACACTTGCTCTTGTTAAACCTCATCTGGTTCCTTTCTACCAAACTCTTCAGCCTGTCCAGGTCTTGCTGAATGGTAGCACAGCCTTCTGGCATGTCAGCCATTCCTCCCATCTTTGTATCATCAGCAAACTTGCTGAGGGTGGACTCTATCCCCTCATCAATGAAGATGTCAGTTCTTAATTCTTTATATTGTTATTTATATATATTTCATATTACTGCTGTGGTTTGATGTGAAGCACATCATGGTATTTGCAGCAGTGTATATGTGTAGGAATGCAACGTATTTTACAGGAACAGTGTTAGAAAAGACATTATGCTGCAAAGTCAAGGATTCTAGATAAGGAAAGAACAGGCTAAGACTTGAGAAATAAATATAATCCAGCCCCCTTTTCCATACACCGGGCCTTTACATTATTTTTACCCCTTACCCTTATGGTCACAATTCTGTGCCTCAAACAGTGCGTGGGAAATGTCAGCTGACTAGTGTACTGCTACAACCTAGTTTATATATTTGTTTTTCTTTGTCATTCAGTGTGCAGCTTGCTGCTTTATCATCTGCTGTATAGCATCCAAATATTTCAGTTTATGTTGAATTGTTTTCATCTATTCATTTTTAGAGATTATCACCTTAATATGTATTTGTGCTTCACAAATGTTAGAAAATGTTTCTTTAGCATATCAGGAAAATATTATTTTCATTTTACATATGGAAGACTGAAACTGAATCAAAATTGTGAGTTTAAAAAGTGAATATAGATCTTGTGTGTCATTTGATGTGCTTTGTTCTTTTTTTTAGTTACTTTATAGCACATAATGAGTTCATAATGTTATTTTCTTTGATTTTATTTGTAGCTATGTGGGGCTTGCACTTCAATGTATCTGGCCCGTTGTTTCCCATGCTGCATCCCTAAGAAGTATAGAATGGGTTTTCACTGATGACCTTTTCAGTTTCAACTATACTAATCATTCCAAGATCTGAACAGAAATAGTTCTCCTGTCCTGAAAAGTTAAAAAGAATCTCCCTCTATAATGTGAAGAAATCAAAATATTTTCACTAAGATCTGAGACCCTAACTAGATAATAATCTAAAACCTTCAAGTGATTCAATGGCTTGTCTGCAACATTGGAAACATTCAAAATGCTACTTCTCTTCAGTTACTAGCTCCTGATTGAATGTCCTAAGGATTGGTTGTTAGCTGTTAAGGATGAAACTCTGTCTCTTAAAGTTGTAATTATTGTAGTTCATGTAAATTGGTTGAATGGATACCTCTGCATCAGACCATTTCATTGTAATGTCAGTCTGTTGTCCAATTAATATTTGTGTTAACTTGTATGACTTTAAACAGAGTTTATTCTTTAGTCTGGAGGCTCTGGGTATATTATAGAACAGGTAGAACAAGTTTCCAGCAGATTTATTGGATGGAGTTTTTAAAAATTGTTTTTACTAAGAAATCTGAAGAACATACAGTTAATGAAGTATAACATCCCACAGAAATAAGCTGCTCTTGCTGTGTAACTAATTTGTTTCATGACCATCATCTGTCACGTACTACAAACAAAGCAGAGGTCCTGTGTGAAGCAAAATCAGTATATGATCATTTAATGAAAGATAATGCACAAGGGACTGAATTATAGGTGCAAGCATCCTTAGTTTTGATGTTTCTTAATACTTGGCTTTATACTTCTAATCTTCTCTTTTTTTTTTAATGTAATTTATCAAACTCCTTCAGTGTTACATTAGCACATGCCTGTGACAGTGTTACCTCTGTCTCTTATGTCTAAGCTAGCAATTATCTCCTCTATTGAATAGATACTCAGGATAAGTTTTCAAGTAGTTCGTCTGAAATTTTATTTTCAGATGTTGGATTTCAGTAGACTGTCCCACTTTATGAATGTTTTCTTCCATTCAGATATGTTGCTCTCTCTTTCTTCAGAGATGCTTTCTGGATATGGGGAGAGGAGTTCAGAGACATATCATCAGATGCTATGTACAGTAACTGCCTTAGTACCTGTTGGAAAAATAAGCCAATTTTCTTTTGTCTAAAACTTGAGAAATTTTTGATACGATATTGTCATGGTTTTGGCTGGCTCCTCTTTCAAGAGGCTTGTATGATCTTGTGTTTTGGATTTTTGATGAAAATAGTGGTGAGAACAACTCAAACCATTGGTGTGTTACAGAGCAGTGCTTACATAGTCAAGGGCTTATTTTTATTTTACTGCTTGTGTAGCCCTGTCAGCAAGGAGGCTGGAGTTATACATGAGCAGTTGGGAGGGGACACGGCCAGGACAGCTGACCCAGACTTGATTCCATACAATGTGATGTGATCCTCAGCAATAAAAGCTGGAGAGAAGGAGGAGGAAGAGTGGGGGAGAATCTTTGGAATGATGGCATTTATCTTCCCAAGAAACAGTTATGTGTAATGAGCCCTGCTTTCCTGAAGTGGCCTGTTGATGTGAAACAGTGAATGAATTCTTTGTTTTGTGTTGCTTGCTCATGTGGCTTTTGCTTTACCTAGTAAACTGTCTTTATCTCTGCCCATGAGTTCTTGTGCTTCTACCTTCCCAGTTTTCTCCCCCATCCCACCCTGCAGTGTGTGCAAGAGGTTGTGTGATCCTTAGTTATCTGCTCGGGTTAAACCATGACTCTCTTAAAACTGTAATAAGAACACATGGAGAGTGCTTTGTGGAGATATAAAATGAGGTTTCACATTTGTTTTGTCTGAATGGAAAATTAAAAATCTGCCTAATGATTTGTTTGTTAAATTTCTTGCTCAAAGTAAGGAGACAGTATTGTGTTCAGTTTTGGGCCCCTCACTACAGGAAAGATGTTGAGGCCCTGGAGTGTGTCCAGAGAAGGGCAATGAAACTGGTGAGGGGTCTGGAGCACAAGTCTTATGAGGAGCGGCTGAGGGAGCTGGATTGTTTAGTCTGGAGAAGAGGAGGCTCAGAGGAGACCTTATTGCACTCTACCACTTCCTGAAGGGGGGTTGTGGTGAGGAGGGGGTGGGCCTCTTCTCCCAGGCAATGAATAGGACCTGGGGAAATGGCTGCAAGTTGTATTAGAGGAGGTTTAGGTTGGACATGTGGAAAAACTTTTTCTCTCAGAGTGGTCAGGCACTGGAATGGCCTGTCCAGGGAGGTCATGGAGTTGCTGTCCCTTGAAGTGTTCAAGAGGCGTCTAGATGAGGAGCTGCGAGATATGGTTTAGTAGCCTGTGGTAGCAGTGGTAATGAGAAGACAGTTGGACTAGATGATCTTATAGGTCATTTCCAACCTTGTGATTCTTTGATTGCTTTTTACTACAGTGGATACTAGGTGTGTGTATATATATTAGGGAAATGAATAATCTCCTACTGGCATACTCAGTGATGATTGATTCTTTCTGTTAAAGAAAACTCAAGCAAAAATTTCCATGCTGGGTGATTGCCCTTTAGTCACTAACTCTTTTGATAAAGCTTAAAAGTCAAAAGGGTTAATTAACTCTTAATTTCTGACCTTCAAGTCGTTTGAACATCTGTATTTGGGGGAAGACTTTAAAACTTAAATGAGGTAACTTTTACATTATTTTGTTGCCGTTTGAAAGTGTGATTAAAAAAAAAATTGAGCAAGTTACTGGTGAATGAAGTTATCTGGCTTCTCTGATTTTAGGTCTTAAAGTTGAAAAATGTATATGCAACAGGATGTTCCAAGTAAGTAGAGTCCTAAGCAGTGAGATGTAGACTCTTCTGGTGGCCATTCACTACTTATATGTGCAGTGTTGATTCTTTCAAATGTGGAAAAGACAAGAACTGAGGTTGCAGGTGTTTGAATGGGTGAGCACATTGGGGAGTGGTGCATTTGGAACTAAGCTCACAAGGATAAGGAAGAAATGGAAGATTAAAGGGCAAGAACTTTGGATGAAGAGACTGCAGAGACAGGCAGTAAAAGAAGGGGCAATCTTATGACTTATAAGCAGTTTTATCTTTCCCTCTGAGTGAGAAATGGAACAGTGAATGTCTTCTGGAAGTATAGTTGTTCTCATGAGAACCAGGTACTTGGAAATATTGACAACCTACAGAACTGGAGCACTAACTCTTTAAATCCCATAACATGATGTTACAATGTGGAATACTGATAATGAAAATCATAAGACCATGATATAGGACAGACACAAGTGTCCTTAGTGAAGATTCTGTAAGAGCTATAAAATAACTTTAGCAAGAAACAGAGACAAAAGGGTACTCTAAAATTGGGTGTGCAGTCAAATGAAACAGTTTAAGGACAAGAATGGATGAGGAGTCTGTACTGAGAGGCCAGAAAGGGAAGGAGGAAAAAATTGCTGGAAAAACCTGAAGTACAAAACAAGTATTGGCTGGGCAAGTGAGCATTATTTCACATCCAGGAATACATGGAGCTCTTATTGTAAGAGAAAATGGTAAGGAGTTGTGTAGTTCAGATTCTGTGTAGTCTGCATTTCATCTGCAATACGCCTATTTTACTAATTGCATGGATTGAAAGTAGCCTCTAACGTATCTTTTTAAAAAGAGTTACCTCCTCCTCCCACCCCAAAAAGAAAACCCAAACAAAACTAACAAAAACAGTTTTAAACAGGTTAAATTAATGTCTCTCAGGACTGTCTTAAGATATTGTTGATCATGTTCTGTGGGATACACTCCTGAGATTGCTTCCATTCCTATTTTTTAAAATGACTAAATTTTCTTATTTCTCTTTGGTCTTTAATGTAAACACAGCTACAAAGGACTATAAAGTCAAATCCTTAATTTCCTCAAACATTTATTGTGTAACATTTGTTAAGCATTCCAATATTAAAATATAATTTTTAAAAATTCTTTTCAGGAGATTATGCCATCTTGCAAGCTAGTAACTGAGACAGAAAAGTTGTTCATTATCTTTATAATTTTGGAAGTCCAAATAACGCAACTGTAGGCTCTGACTTTTTTAAATCATAATGTGTATGATAATGTTAGAGCAAATGTTATTAAACTTGTATACAAGTGTGACTAATCAGTGCTTCAAATTGGGTGTCAGAACATGCAGGAAAAAAAATAACACAAAAATACTTACTATTAGAAATAGAATCAGATTCCCAAGAATGGCTTTTCTTTTTTTCTTGACATCTGATCTCCATCCTCTTTTGCTTCACGCTTCTCTTTTGTTATACTTAAAGTTGGACTGTCATGTATGTAACAGACCTTACAACTTTATAGATTGTTTCATTTCCAAAGTAGATTGGGCCTGTGATTAGAAAATGTTATGTGATTATATAATCAAAAGACTCAAAATTTTTGAGCGTGAGGGGGTATTTCTTAACTTTTGATTGACTTTGCAAATGTGATCTTTTAGCCTGGGGTATTTCCTGGTGGAAGTCTTAAAAACTTTGAGTTAATTCAACAGATAATCAAATCCATTGGTTTGCTCCTTTCCTCTGAAATCACTAATTAAATTCCTATCCACTCTAGAATACTTGACAGGTTCTGACTTAAGTTCAGAGATTTGAAGTTTACTGTCTGGAATTAGAGCCAGTTCACCCATCTCTTTTCCTTCAGCTGTCTCTTTTGCCACCTGATCCACCATCTTATTCCCAGTTTCCTATGCAGTGTTACCTTTATAATAAAGTTTTCTTTGGCATGCTTAATTTGTTTTCCTTATGCATGAGCAGACTTTCATCTTTTGAGATAGTACTATGAGAGTGTACCACCCCAAATGCATACTTAGAATCTGTCTGTATATTTAAGGCTCTTGTGAAGGCAGTTATTTCAGCCTTCTGAGAGGAAGTCTCTACAGGTAATGGTTTTGCTTCAATTACCTTGTCAGTAGTAGTTACTGCATACTCTGTCTTGTGGTTTCCATGTCTCACAGAACTACTTCTGTTGATGAATCCAGGAATCCTCAGCACTATCCAATGGTTCCTCCTTTAGGTCTGGTCAACTGGCACAGACTGTCTTCAAGCAGTCACATTCTGCTGACTCAGAAGTAGCTTCACGTCAGTGTTCTGGGTGTTCAGCAAATTACTTCCTTCTGTTCTGTTCCAAGTTCTCTGATCAGTTGAGCTTTCTGTTGAGAATCTTGATAAACATTTAAACCAAGAAAATTCAGCAAACTCGCAGTCCATTGTACACAGTCCTCTTTTGTTATGTGGCATCCACATACTGCAGTAAAGTTCCACCTTGGGATGGAAGAACCCAAGTCTTGAGCTCAAAGCTGACTGGTTCTCAAAAATCATTGGGCTGTTCCTACGACCCTAGGTAACACTGTCCAGGTTAACTGAGTCTTTTCTCCCTGTATTGGGGTTTTCCTACTCAAAGGCAAATTACTTTAGACTTTCTTTGTCAAAACCAGGCAGAAAAAGGTATCTTTCAAATCCAGAATGGTGAACCCCACCTACATATTCCTTAACTTGGTTAATAAAATGTATGGATTTGCCACCACTGGGTGTGTACCTTCAACAATCCTATCAACTGACCTCAAATTTTGTACCAAATGATAGCTCTTGCCATCTGATTTTTTTTTCACTGGCAAGACAGGGATGTTGCATTTAGATTCACAATAATAGAACTTCACAAGTTACCTATTATTTCTTTTATTCCTCTACAGTCTTGTACCCTCAAAGGCTACTGTTTTTACCCTCTCTGGGCTGGCTCCTGCTCTCAAGTTCTATTAGGCTGCATTTTGGTTCTTCCAGGAGTCCTGATGACCACATTCCTGGGTGTAAAGCAAGCAAAGGTGGTGACAGAGCCTTTATTTGAGGTAGAGGTGCTACAGAAAGAGATATTAGAGATAAGGGGGATGAACTCACCCCTCCCAGCGACCCTTTAGGCCAAGGAACGCAGCTGCCTCTTGTTCGAACACTGGTGCACAGGCTCTGAGCGTATCTGTGCTCCCGGAAGCACCGCTGAGAGGGAGAGCAAGAGAACGGGTGGATCTGGGCTCCTCCGCTCGGGTCACTCAGATGCTCATTCACTGGCTCAGGCTGTGACCAGGCAATCCCACTACACTGGGTATACCTAATTCAGGATTTCTATAACTTCCAGGGATCCAACTTTGTTTTTCCCAGTATGGGTTAAAGCCAGACTTAATTTAAATCAGTTGGTCTTTGTCAACTATTTATGGGCTGGTTTGGCCCAGTTCCATGACAATTGGGGCAGGGGGACCCATGCCCTGGGAAAGGGAAAAAGGAAAAGGGAGGTAGGCCTAAAAACCAAACAGCAACAATCTGAGAAAGAAAGCTAATTTACTAAGATATTGCAATGCAAGATAACACAATATAATATAATTGGAACTGAAGCTAACAAATCAAACAAAATGAGAGAGTGCATTTGAAAACTGAAGGCCTTATGCTAAACGCTGAAGGTGAGACAGTTAGGGAGCACCCACTTCTGAGTCAATCCAAAAAGAAGAGCCTGTGTCTTGTGACATGCGAACAGTTTATCTTTCTCTCTGAGCAGAAAACAGAAAAATGCAAAGAAACGCAAAGTCCTCTGGGGTATGTAGTTCTCTTCTGAGACAGATGTACCCAGAGCTACCACTGACGCACAGGGCTGGAGCATTAACTCTTTAACTCCCAGTGCACTATGTGATGTTTTTATGATTTGTTATTGGTATTCCACATCATAACATGACAGTCTTCCTTGACCCTTAGCTCTAATTTTCGTTATTGATTTTAATCTCTGCATCCATTTGTCCTAATAAGTCTCATATACAGGAATTTGTGTTCCTACTTGTTTTCCCAGCCTGTATTTAATTGGTCTTAAGAAGTAAGCCTTTTCTTGTTGGCCAGTAGTTCCTACTACTGTTACAAAAATCGGCATCTATGGATAATAACTCCTGGTGTAGCACAGAGTAAGAGGTACCTGTATCCATCAGAAAATTAGTCTCTTTACCCTGCTCCCCTAGCTGCATTTTATCCAGTGACTGCTAGGGTAGTCTTCCTGGTTTCCCATTACTCAGCTTTTGCTATAAGAGAAAGTTTCCTCAGTCTGGGACAGCTTCTCCACCAATGTTCCATTTCCCTGCAATTTGCACACTGCTTTTATTCCAGTGGGGAAGTAGAGATTGAACCCTCACTGGGCCCTTCCAGGCTGGCCTGCCCCCTCCACCCCCCCAGAGTTCTCTGAATCCTCAGGCCCTGTTCTAGTGCAGAGGCAGTAGCAGCTGCTATTGTTCTTCCCAATTTCTTTAATTACAATTGCTGTTTCTATATACTCTCTAAGCCTTTTCAATTTCTCCATAAGTTCATAAGTTCATAAGGTTGGAAAGGACCTATAAGATCATCTAGTCCAACCATCCTCCTATCACTATCTCTACCCAACTACTAAATTAAGTCCTTTAGCACCTCATCTAAATGCTTCTTGAACAGCGCTAGGGATGGTGCCTCAACCACCTCCTTAGGCAGGCCATTCCAGTGCCTGACCACTCTTTCAGAAAAGAAATGCTTCCTCAGGTAATGCTTCCTCCTCCAGGTCCCTTACTTCTTCTGGTTCCTTTAACCTATTATATATTGCTCATCTTTGCCTTCCTCAGCCTGTCTTTCCCAAATCTCTTTCACTTTCCTATTCTTAATCATTATACAAAGTTATTTCAGTTTCACCTCCAATCCCAGAAGCTTCCAGTGCTTACACTGGGAGATCGGGTTTCCTAGATCTCTGCAGATGAAGACCATTCTCTCCTCCCCCCCCACCCCCTTAGCAAGTAACACACCATTTACATCAGGAGTCTCCACCCGTATTTCCCCCCCCTCCCCCCTTTTTCTCTCAGAGTTCCATTTGCAAGCTGCAGGGGGGGGCAGGGTTCTCTTACCAGCACCCTTCTGCTTTGGTTGGTGCAGTTCACAAGCTCTAATACACTCCGCATTGGTCAGTTGTCCCTCCTAGGTAATGGAATCCACCAGCTCTCTCAGGGCAAAGAGAGTTCACTGAATTCCTTCAGGGAACCAAAACCAATATCTCTTAACAAGATGACAATTTCAGTTGTTAATTCTAGTTCTTAAACTCATCATTTTCCTTAACCCTTTGACTGTGTTTTCCTTTCTTTTCCCTTCCTTCCCTCCCCCTCCACTCTTCATACCACCAACTGCAATTCCATATATACACCATCAATTACACTTCCTATACCATCAAAACAGTTTGACCACTTCCTTTGAAAACCACAGGTCAAACAATACAGTTCTCCAACTTCCATAAACATCTAGAACTTAATCTCACAATTAGGACATTCAATTATAAAGGAAATAACAAGACCAGGTTTTATGTTCCCGGTTTCTTATTCAATGTTACCCCTGGCTCAGCAGCAAAGTCTCTCCAGTGAGTGAAAATACAACTCGGAGGGGTCTTTCCAGGAATTTCTTTAGAAAATAGCTTTTATGGACAAGGAGTTAGCTCAGCCTGTCTTAGGTTTCAGGGTGAACATCCCTTGTTTTGCTGGGTAATGGAATCTACCTACTTCCCCAGGGCACAGGAACACCAAATTCCCTGGAATAGGAGTCTTAACCAGGATGTTTAAAGTACTCCTGTCTTGCTAGGACAAGAGTTCCACAAATTTCACTTTTACAACGCAAACATTTAACTATCATAAAGCAGCAGCAGTAACCAGTACAGTTTACACAAGAAAACCAGTTTAGACATTTACTCCTTCCACAAAGTTCATCACTTTCCTGACAAGCCCCTTCTAGCAGTACAATGTTACAGTGACCCATTTTACCCTCAACTGTAAATGTCATACCCAATATGGCTACTGTACCAGGGACTGCCATGGTTTTATGATTTTGTTGTTATCTGTATTCCACATCACATCATACCATCATGTGAGGCACTCCAGTTAAAGAGTTAATGCCCCAAGTCCATGGACTGCTGAATTTCCAGGACCCTGGTTCTCAGAAGAGAACTCCATAACCCAGAGGACTTCACTTTTCAGTTTTCCACCCAGAAGGAAAAATAAAACTGCACACAAGTCCCAAGACTCTCTCTTTTGCTGTTCATCTAAGCAGTGGAGGTTCCCTAGCCATCTTGTCTTCAGCTTCAGTGTAAGGCCTTTGGTTTTGGACACTCTCATTTTATTTGATTTATTAGCTTCAATTTCAACTATATTAGAATGCAAAATACAATATATTTAGTAAATTAATTTTCCTCCTCAGATCATTGCTGCTGTTTTGTTCTCAGGCCCAACTCCCTACCCTTTCCCCTTCTCCTGGGTATGGGTCCATGGATCCTCTGCCCCATTAGTCATGGAACCAGGCCAAACCAGCGCATGAACTATTGACAGGGCCTAATCTCCATTAACCTCCAGGCAGATTCACAGTTGCCATCCCATGCTGAAATAAATTACCAGTTCAGTGCCTTCAGGGCTGATATACACTTCCTACTGCTGTGCACTGTAGTACCCATTCTGACTTACGAGTGTGTCCCCAAGGCCTTAACCAGAGAAAAGAATCCAAACTTCAGGAATACCTTTACCTAGAGGGCCTTGTCTGCTCCTGCAGTGATCCACCTGAGAGTTGGAGTCCCTCCCAGACAAGCTGCCAGTGGGCCCAGGGAGTCCTCCTCTCGGTGGGTCCCACAGCCAGAGATTCTCCTGGCTGGCTTGCCAATTGAAGCCAAGAATACCAACAAAGTAACTTGACACACCAATAAGTTATGTCAAGCAGGTATTCCCTTTACTACAGCACTGGGTGCATGGGGATCACTCCACCAAACACGCACCAAGGAAAGTGCCAACTATGCATTTATAGGCACAGTGCATACGTATTAATCACAATTCCAGGAAATTGGGTACATATGCATTGTATGCCCCCCCTTCTGAGCACACATCCTGGAATGTGGGGAAGGTCTCTGGGCACATTTGGTGGTAGCTGAATGAAGGCTATTGCAAAAACTTCAGGGGGTTGCATTGTGTCACAACAGCAACTCCACCTCCTTATATTCACAGGACTCCCATATTGAGTTGCAAACAACAGCTCTACTTAACTTCACGTGACCTTGCATTTCTATGGCCCCTGTGTTCCTTCCTAAAGTTACCTGTTCACACAAGCTATGAGGCCGAGTTTTAACAAGGCTATACATTGTCTCCTGTCAGTCTCTGCAGGGGTGGACAAAGACATTCCATGAAAGCCTGCGGGACCTGAATGAAAGACCTAGAGACGGCAGACCCAGTGCCTTGAAAATGTTACAGACAACATGGGCATCCCCACTTAGGATCCAAATTACGGCTACCGATAATGAGATAAGACCTGAGATTGGTTGTGAGAACAATCTTGTGCTCCCTGCCCCTGAGAACCTAAAACCAGGCACCAATTAAATAAGATGGCCCTGGAAGGTGCAGGTAGGACCACAATGGTGTGGCCTACTTTCACCTTGGGGGAGATTATTGGGGGGGGTTGATAGCCCCTCCGGTAATTGGTACATGGCCTACTGAATTAATGACCAACACTCCAGCCTTTATTGCTAAGGGGATCCCTATCATGTCTCTGTGGCAGATCAGGATACCCCCTTTGGTGCCTGATATAGTCATGCAGCCACAGACATCGGGTCAGAGGGTTTGGTACAGGCAGCCAGGGCATGCCCCTGTACAAGCTGAAGTGTTGACCCAAGACAGGAATACAGCCTGTATCTTACCCTGGAGGGCAGATCTTCCCCTCTTGCTATTTCTGAAACACTTATATTACTCCCCATAAGTTTATGAGTCGCCAGAAGGAACCAAATAATGCTGAAGTGTTCCAGAGTTGCTATAAGATCATGTGCAGCATCTGGTGATGGTCTAACCGGGACTGATGGAGCATAAGATGGACCTGCACTGTGTGATCACATGCTTCCAGTAGATACCACCGAGCACTGGCCCAAAGAAGAGTTCGACTGATATGCCAATCATCACTCATCTCAGATTACATTGATATGCATTGCAACTGGCAATTATGTAAGCATCGCGATGTATTGGGTCTCTGTATCAAGGAGGGCTCACCCTATAGTTACTTGTTCACATTGTGAAGGGGTGGAGTGTATGGGAACTGTTGAATCAGGGCCTGAACCACTGATTGGTCACCTGAGGCTAGCACTGAGTCAGCCATGGGGGTACAGGTGAAGGTGATATACCTGTGTGATTGGAAGGTGTGGAACCTGGCTCCACCTCTCCCAAACCCTATTTAAGGGCTGACCACCACCAGGGAAGGATCTCTTCTAAGAGATCTCTCTCGTGTGGAGTCATGGCAAGTCTCTACCATCATAAAGGTGAGCCTCTTTCTTTTGCTAGTTGTCTGTATACCATCTACATAGGCCTACTAAAAATATATTATCTTCCATACTGTTTTCATTGAGTACCATCCTTGGGGGGGTTATTTGCTCTACACCCTCATAGTGGGGGCGCCATTTAGGGTGTCTGAGGCACAGACTCAGATGTGGACAATCCAAATGGTTTATTACAGGTTCTAACATCCCTTATATACTTTCCCAAGTTTTCTCTTGTAACTTTCTCACCCACCTTTACATATCAACATGCATCAACATATCAAAATACTCCCCAGACACTCCTTAACTATGCATACAGGCACTTATCCACTCAGGGCCATGAGTCATTCCAAGCCATGCACTTTTTCTCCAATTGGGGTCTGTCATCACACAGCTTACTCGAACTTGTTTTCCTTTTCTTTTGGAATGTCCTTGGTTCTCAGCCTTCCTTTCTCATGCTGTTTATCTTGCTCCACAGCTTCTGCTCTGAATGTACTTTGTATTCTGACAGTGGGGCACCTCCCCCAGTAGGCTCTCTCACCAGCTGCAGAAGGAAGTTATGTTCCATACGCTCTAGAAACCTCCTAGACTGATGCTTCTGTGCTGTGTTGTATTCCCAGCATACGTCAGGAAAGTTGAAGTCCCCCACTAGGACAAAGGCTGGCACTTGAGCAGCTCCTGCCAGCTGCTCATAGAACATCTCATCTGTCTCTTCATCCTGGTTAGGTGGTCTATAACAGACCCCCACCAAGGTGTCTGCCTTGTCAGCCCTTCCCCTGATCTTTACCCATAGGGATTCAAACTTATCATCCCCAGCCACAAGCTCAGTAACATCAAAGCACTCTCTAACAGAGAGAGCCACACTACCACCCCTCCTTCCTTGTCTATCTTTTCTGAAGAGCTTGTAGCCATCCATTGCACTCCAGTCATGGGAGCAATCCCACCACATTTCCATAATGGCAACTAGGTCATAGTTTGCCTGCCACACAATGGCTTCCAGCCCTTCTTGATTGTTGCCCATGCTGCATGCATTGGTGTAGATACACTTCATCTGAGCCCGATGCCTCACTCCTAATCCTGTTACCACTCCCCTAGACTCATCTCTAGCAGGCCTAGTTTTGTCCCCTTCCCCCTTCATATCTAGTTTAAAGCCCTTTCTACAATTCCTGCCAGCTCCTGGGCAAGGATCTGTTTCCCCCTTTGAGACAGGTGATACCCATCAGCAGACCCCAGGCCAGGTGCCAAGTAGACTGCCCCATGATCAAAAAACCCCAAATTCTTGCATTTGCACCAGCCTCTCAGCCATGTGTTTGTAAGATGGCTTTTCCTGCTCCTCTGAGTGTCCATCCCTGCCACTGTAGGAATACAGGCAAATACTACTTGTACACCTGCTCCATCAACTAACCTCCCCAGTCCCCTGAAATCATTTTTTATAGTCCTCAGGCTTCAGTCAGCAACCTCATCACTGCCATCCTGAACTATCAATAAAGGCTAATAATCAGAGGGGTGGATCAGACTGGCAAGTTTTCTAGCAATATCTCTGACCCAGGCCCCAGGGAAGCAGCACGCCTCCCTACAGGGGGTAAGGTCAGGCCAACACATGAGGTCCACTGTCCCTCTCAGAAAGGAGTTGCTTACAACTATCACCCTCCTTTCTTTTCTGGCAGAGGCAGTCTTGAGGCGTGGAGCTGGCCACCTCGCCTTGGACAAAGTTCGGAGGCAGACCTCCCACCGCATTCTCACACACCTCTCCCTCTGTTTCCAGGGCTTCAAACCTATTACATAGAGGCACCTGGGGAGCCAAGGTAGGTCAGGATGGGGGTTGCCTGCATCGCTGATCTGGGACCTGTTGCTATTCCTCCTCTCAAGTTGACTTTCTCTGCTCTACTATGGCAGGGGAGAGGGTCCACCATGGTTTGGGATGTGCAAAACCAGTGTTTTCCTCACAGAGTCACCCCACCAGTCAATCTCCCACTTGTGGTCTCAGATGGTCCTTAATCACTCCACCTCCTCCCTGAGGTCCACCACCAGGCTGAGCAATTCATCCACCTGCTCACACTTCATTCAGGTGAAATCCTGGCTACCTTCCCCCAGCAGCAGCAGGATCAGGCACTCCCTGCAGCCAGAGACCTGAACCACCACATTTCCAGGCAAGCCCTCTGCCTGGGTCACCACAGTCTTCTTGAGACAAGCCTAGTAGAGGCCACATTTAAACCTGTAGTCTCAGGGTCTGTCAATAGGAGAGCTGGTCTCCCAAGCAAGGACATACAACACTCGTATGCACTGCCACTCAACCCACCTCCCACACCTTCTCCTGCAGCTATGGGGAGGGCAGTGTGTTGTGTGTAGAAGCTAGCTTCTGCCCTCTCTGGGGCTACTTTTAGTCTAGCAGCCAAGGGTCAAGGTCAAGAGATTAAGAATGGGCAGTGCTAGCCCCACCCCTGTTAGCTCAGCAGCCCACCCACAAGCTTCCAGCCCTGTGGCACAGCTCAGTGCTTTTGCTGGCTTCAAAAAGGCCCTAAAGAGAGCTTTTTTGGTCAGCCTTTTTGCTTCAGATCCTTTGCCCAGTGTAGTCTTACCTGCCCTGAAGCTGATCTCTGCAGCAATTGTCAATTTTTAAAAAGTGGATTATGACTGACCTAAGTGTTGTCAGTATGACTTACCTTTTAGGAGCATTTTTGAAAATTAGCATATCTATTTAGCTTATTAAAAGGAAGATTAGCTACATCATGAACTAACCAAACACCTATGAATGGGGGAGGTGGGGTCGAGATCTCTTAACCACTGTAGACCTCTCTCCAAGCACATAGACATAGTTTACCCAAATGTAATAAGGGATGTGCCTTTGTGCTATGGGTGGCACAATTGGGTGAAAGGACCCCCTTGTGCAGTGTTGAGTAACACTGGCAAGCCAATAACTTAGGCTCAGGCCAGGATCTCAGTGAACAATAATTTATTATGCAATTGCAATGGTTGGCTTTCTGCAAACAGAATTTCATGCTGCAAGGAAAACAGGGTCTTACATTTCCTAGTTCCTAACACTGAGTCCCCTCCCTTGTTTCTCATTAGCTGAGTACTACAGGTTCACATTCTTCCTGATTTGCTTATCATGCATACATCCCCCCCTCCATTTGTCAGGTAAGCAGGTAGTTGGCAAAAGTCCATTTCTCTTTGCCTCTCCAAGTAAGCAGAATCCACAAGATAGTCACCAGGCCAGTATCTCCCACCATATACTGGATAAGTTTGTTTCTTCTTATGCAGTTCTGGGAACAGATTTCATGTTTTACAGCCTTTACCTTTGGTAGCCCACCCTACCCACAGTGATCTCCTTAAGGGAGGAGAGTACACAAGTTAACATGCCAGCCAGTCTCCTTTTGTCTCTCAAGAATGTACATACCCTATTTTTTAACCACAGACAAAAACTTATCTTGAATCACAGGCTCTGAAGTATGTCCCTTTGGTACAACATTCTATTACTTATGCAAAAAACAGCATGTCATCTCCCACACTCCTCCCCGGTTTTGTATTTGAAGTAGAAAACTGAATTTTTTTTTAATCATGTTACCAAATATGTTGTAATGTGCAAGAGTTTAATTGTGAAAAACACCAATGGAACCTGAAGTTTTCTAATAATTTTCTAGTTTTACCTCTAGAGAGGTTTGATGCCTGCCTGCGGCCTGAAATTAGGCATCAAGAAGAGGCTACCCAGTCTGATAAGGCCAGAGTTCTACTATTCCCTCCTGCTCCTTCAAGTTAGGTTACACAAGGCTGAAACAAGGAAACCACAAAATATTAAGAGACTTTATGTCCTTTGGGAGGATGTTGAAGGGTTCAGTAATACAGGTAGTTGTTCTCATTCCTCCCTGTTGAGAACTGGAGAGTGGGAAGGAGAAGGACAGGTGAATGAATGATGGTGCAGATGGTGCCACGCTCAGGGTTTTGGGTACCATAATCTTGGATGCACCTTTGAGAGACAGGGCACATTGATGTCAAATGGGACACAACTGACCTGGTGGGGCAAGGATGTTCTGGGCAGCAGCTGTCTGAACAGGTCAGCAGAACTTTAAACTAGATTTAATGGGGGAAAGGGATGGATTTCTCGGTGACAGAGACCATAGTACACTGTTACTTTAGGAAGCAGCAGAGAAAAGCATGAGATTTGTCTCTAAGGAATTATGGAACACTCCTCAAAGAAGGTAATGTAGCCAATAGCCCAGCTGAAGTGCCTCTACATCAATGCACTCAGCACAGGAAATAAGCAGGAGAAGTTGGAAGCCGTGGTGCAATAAGAAAACTATGGCCTAATTGCTATTGCAGAAACGCAGTGAGACAATTTGTAGGGCAAATAAACTCTAAGAACAGCACAAAGAAAATAGTGTGGAAGATAATATATCTTTGGTAGGCTTACGTAGATGGCATGCAGACAGCTAGCAAAAAGAGAGTGGCTCACCTTTATGATGGTTGAGGCTTGCTGTTGACTCCACACAGGAGTCCTTCCCTGGTGGTGGTCAGCCCTTAAATGGGGTCTGGGAGAGGTGGAGCCAGGCCCCACCCCTTCCAATCACACAGGTATATCACCTTCACCTGTGGCTAACTCAGTGCTCACCTCAGGTGGTCAATCAGTGGTTCAGGCCCTGATTCAACAGTTCCCATATGCAATTGACACAACTGGAACACTGCAGTTGAAGACTTACAGTTTTTCAGAAGAGAGAGACAGGGAAGGAGAGATGGGGATGTTGCCCTCTATGTTAAGAAATATTGATAGATTGTGAAGAGCTGCCTCTGAGAAAGACAGGATCAAGTTGGAAGCTTGTGAGTAAAAATAAAGGACCAGAACAATAAAATACATTTGGCAGTTGGGGGTCTGTCACAGCCACCTCGTCAAGGAGAGCCTGCCAACAAGGCCTTCTTGCTTCATTTACAAGAAACGTTACATTTGCAGGCTCTCATTCTTATGGGGGATATCAACCACCCAGATGTCTGTTGAAACAACGTGGCAGCATCACAGTTTCAAGTGCGACAAGAAAAAGGGTGCCCCTTTCTCCTCTTTGGGGGAAAAGGAAAGAAGAATTAAAATAAAGAGAGAACAAGTTTACTATAAACAGTAAAAGAACATAATATATTAAGAAAAAGTTCAAATTTATAATTCCAATGGGAGAGAGAAGAAAGCTACGATTGTGTTGCTTGTTGTACTGCCAGAACTAGAAGTACCATACCCCCATCACAATAATCAGAAATCAGATGGTTCTTGGGAACAGTGGAGGTTCTTGGGGAGTTAGAACTCATGTGAAGCTATTAGAAAATGAAGTACCGTAAAGTACAGCTTCACAATGCACTGTGCCTCTACACCAAACAGCCTGCTACATGACATTGTGATAAGGAAAACTGATAAAACCAGGACAGTCAGGCTACAAACAATCCAGAAGACTCTTGATGACAATATCCTAATCCAGGTATTAAACCATGGGCATCCAGCATTTTGGCTTGCCTAGGCTACACTAAAAGAAGAAAAATTATCACGGGCTGTGTATTAAACACATAGCTAATACATATGCAATCCTGTAATAGAACAGAAAAGGCCATAATAATAGCAAAGCATTTAGCTACAACAAATGAAAACAAACCCAAATACAGAAGCTACAAAAATAAAGAAGAGTTGTTTACCTCTAGAACACCTCAGGAAGGTAGCAACCTCCAGCAAGATTAACCTACCCCTCCACAGTCAACCCTTAAATGAGGTCTGGGAAGGGGTGGCTCCTGGCTCCACCCTTTCTGGTTGCTCAAGTGCTCCCCTGGGTTGGCCTTGCCTTCCTACTTAGTGCTCCATCACTGTTTCAAGCCTTGACTTAGTATTTCCGCTACAAGCCAACCTATCAAAATGCATAAAATTGTTTGCTGTGGTTTGAGTTGCCACTTGCATGGGGACTGCTCAGTCACAGCCTGAACCACTGATTGGGCACCTGAAGGAAAGACCTGGTCAGCCCTGGGAGCAGAGGTGAAGGCGATTTACCTGTGCAACTGGAAGGGGTGGAGCCAGGCTGCACCCCTCTTAGACAGCCCTTACATTTAAGGGCTGTCTGCCAGCAAAGAAGGATATCTTGTGTGTGATCTCTTTTCTTGGAGTTCTTTTTCTATGAGCCTAGAATTTTTGGAGACAGGTGAGCATTCATTTTTCCTTCCTTTATAATGTTTTATTGCTTGTTCTGGTCCTTTTGGCTTTGCACAACTGCACCGCGCTGCCCTGTGTCCTGATTTCTGCTCTGTTGGTGTCAATCGCAAACTGATATTTGGTTGTTGTTGAGTAATGGGTGTGGGGTTGGATTGGGTTATTCAGGGCAAGGAGCTGTCACTAGGATGGTATGGGCTGACTTACAAGCTGTGGCAGGTTACATGTAACCTGTAGGCTATAGGTTGGGCTTGCCTGTATTAGGTAAACTGACCAGAAGACAACTGTTATTAGAGTTGGTGCTCCCCAATATAGAGGAGCTCATTAAACAGGTTAAGGTTAGAGGTAGTCTGGGCTGCAGTGACTGTGTCCTTGTTGAAGTTTTGTGCCCCAAAGAACATGGGTCCAAGAAAAAGCGTAGTCAGGGCCCTGAGCTTCAGATGAGCAAACTTCAGTCTGTTGAAGGGATTGTTGTTATTTTTCCCATACCTTGCCAAGTTCAGTTCTATCTCATAGGTTCATAGGTTCATTAGGTTGGAAAGGACCTACAAGATCATCTAGTCCAACCATCCTCCTATCACCATCCCTACCCACTGAACTACTAAATCAAATCCCTTAGCACCTCATCTAAACACTTCTTGAACAGCACTAGGGATGGTGCCTCAACCACCTCCCTAGGCAGGCCATTCCAGTGCCTGACCACTCTTTCAGAAAAAAAATGTTTCCTCAGGTCTAATCTAAATCTTCCCCGGCGCAACTTGTGGCCATTCCCTCTCGTCCTGTCATTATTTATCAGGGAGAAGAGGCCCACCCCCTCCTCACCACAACCCCCCTTCAGGAAGTGGTAGAGTACAGTAAGGTCTCCTCTGAGCCTCCTCTTCTCCAGACTAAACAATCCCAGCTCCCTCAGCCGCTCCTCATAAGACTTGTGCTCCAGACCCCTCACCAGTTTTGTTGCCCTTCTCTGAACACACTCCAGGGCCTCAATGTCCTTCTTGTAGTGAGGGGCCCAAAACTGAACACAGTACTCGAGGTGCGGCCGTACCAGAGCCGAGTACAGGGGGATGATCACCTCCCTGCTCCTGCTGGCTACACTATTTCTAATACAGGCCAGGATGCCGTTGGCCTTCTTGGCCACCTGGGCACACTGCTGGCTCATGTTGAGCCAAGCATCAACCAACACCCCCAGGTCCTTTTCCTCTCTACATTCTTCAAGCCATTCTGCCCCAAGCCTATAGCATTGCATGAGGTTATTGTGGCCAAAGTGCAGGACCCGGCACTTGGTCTTATTGAACCTCATCCCATTGAGCTCAGCCCAGCTGTTCAGCCTATCCAAATCCCTCTGAAGGGCCTCCCTACCCTCAAGCTCCTGGCTTGGCAATCACCTCTGCCAGCTCCCTCAGCACCCTTGGGTGGATCCCATATGGTCCCATGGATTTGTGGCAGTTCAGATGGAGGAGTAGGTCTCTGACCGTCTCTGCTTGGATCACAGGGGGTGCATTATGCGCTCCGTCCCTGACTTCCAGGTCAGGGCAAGTACCCTGTGGACAACTGCTCTGTCTATTAAAGACAGATGTGAAGAAGGCATTGAGAACCTCAGCCTTTTCCTTATCATCTGTGGTTACATTCCCTGCCTCATCAAGTAAAGGAGAGAAATTTTCCTTAGTTTTTCTCTTGCTGTTAATATATTTGTAAAAGGATTTCCTGTTCTCCTTTACAGCAGTAGCCAGTCTAAGTTCAAGCTGGGCTTTAGTATTTCTAATTTTCTGCCTGCAAATCTTGGCCAGTTCCCTGTAGTCTCCTCAAATAGCCTGTCCCATCTTCCAGAGGACATAGACTCTGTGTCTTGGCTTTCTTGATCTTGTTTCCACACATGCAGATGATATGCCTGTATTTGTCCTAGGTTGCATGACCCTGCTTCTACTTCCTGTACATCTCTCTTTTCCCTCAGTTTAAGTTGCAGTTCCTTGCACAGCCACATTAGTCACCCATCTTTTCTGCTCAGTTTTTTCTGCTGGGGTATGGAGAGCTCTTGCACTCGTAGAAAGGTGTCCTTAGAGCTGCTAGCTTTGTTCTGTTCTTATGCCCTTAAGGGCAGTTTTCTAGGAAATCTAGCAGTTCCTTGAACAGCTGGAAGTTTGTTCTCAAGTTCAGGGTCCTGACTCTACTTTTTGCCAGGCCTACATTCCTCATGATTACTACAGCCCAGGCTGCCTCTATTCTTAACATCTCTAATGCTTTCCCCTGTGTTGGTGAGTGTTTCACCTTGGGTTGGTCTGTCTAGTACTTGCAGCAGGAAATTATCCTCAACAAACTCCAGGAATCTCCTGGATTGTCTGTCACCCACAGTGCTGCTATACCAGCAGATATTTGGGTGGTTGAAATCCCCCATCAGGACAAGAGCCCATGAGTGTGACATCTCTTGCAGTTGGAGCAAGTAGGCCTTGTCAACAGGCACCTCCTGATCAGGTTGCCTGTAGTTGACCTCAACCACTAGATGACCTTTACTAGACTGATCCCTGACTTTAACCTATAAGCTCTCAACCTGATTGTGGTTGTTAATCAGATGCAACTTTTTTGCAGTCTGTCCACTTCACAACATAGAGGGCAACTCCCCCTCCTCTCCTACCCTGCCTATCTCTTCTGAAGAGCCTGTAGCCCCTCAATTGCAGCGTGCCAGTTGTGAGACTTGTCTCTTCCCTCCCAGGTTGTTTTGAGAAGCCATGGATGCCCCATCCCTGGAAGTGGTCAAGGCCAGGTTGGATGGGGCCCTGGACAACCTTATTTGGTGGGTAACAACCATGGCAGGGGGTTAAAACTAGAGGATTTTTAAGGTCCTTTCCAACCCAAGCCATTCTGTGAGGAGTTTCATTGTGAAAAACAATCAAGCAACCTGAAGTTCTTTAATGATTTTCTTGTTTTACAGTGTTGTTTTTTCTCTCTTAAATAACATCTTGGTATTACTCATCCAGCCACTTCTGTAACTTCAGTGTTAGTTATCTTAAACTGAAATAGTTGTTAATTTAGGTGCTGCTATGAAGGTGGTGTTTCTAGCTGGAATTTTTCATGATCAGCTTGGTAGAGAATGGAAGCACTATTTATACTGTCTGAGTGTGTCTCTATATTGAATATAAAGAGAATTAACAAATCTAAATTAGAAAAACAATTTGAGTATCAGGAAGAGAAAAAACAAGTTGTCAGACAGTTGAGCGTTAGTTGAGTTTCATTGTTTTTCTGAAACTATGGAGGATGTCTTTTTTTTCCCTTGTAAGAATTTTTCTATTTGACTTAATACATTAAACCTTTGCAATATAAGGTTTTGGATTTGTACCATCTATTAACAGTAATCAGATAACCTGAAGTACAAAGATGAGTTACTTGTGCAGTATAATTTATCTTTTCAAATTTCTGGCTTGAAAACTAGTAGTACAGTGCAAAATGACATGGAAAGTGATGTTATTTTAGAAGAAAACCTAAAACCTTGTAGCTTTTGAAGTTTCCAGCACCTTATCAGTAAAGAACATTCCTGCACCCTTTGTCTACTCAGTTATTGTAGACAACTTGTGCCTTTTGACTCTTGACTTTTTTTTTCAAATTAAGCTATAGAATTAAAACATGCTGCATTTGGG
The DNA here is from genome assembly GCF_038088225.1 of Cyrtonyx montezumae. Classification (NCBI taxonomy): domain Eukaryota; kingdom Metazoa; phylum Chordata; class Aves; order Galliformes; family Odontophoridae; genus Cyrtonyx; species Cyrtonyx montezumae. Next base: position 34,364,659 of record NW_027072045.1, read on the forward strand.
GAAGTAGCATACAAACTGAAATTTTAAAGGATGCATTCTTATAGTCTGGTTAAGCTTTGCCTTAACCATATAACTTTAATTAAACTTTGGACTTGCCATTTGCTACTAGGCTTCACTGAATTCCCATATGTTATACCGTATATAAATTAAACCTTGATATCCAAAACTGTCAGTAGTACTTGATCTAGGCTGTCTCATTTTTTCTGTTTCTACAAATCAAGAATGGTGTATAATGATTGTCTATAACTTTTTCAGAAGCACCAGGTGCTGGAACATGTATATTGAAACTAGTGAAAATAAGAAAGTCTTTCTTAGTTGATCCAGGCAACGGAATTGCTTTTTGGAGGGATTGAAAGGACAAACAAGTTTCACAAGTTGAAGAATAAACTGAAAGAAAAAACAGCTAATGAGAAGCTGTTGGATAAGAAGGGTATTTTCCTTTGTGCTGTGCATTACTTAACATGTAGGATCTATTCTTTACTGAACTCTGTTGCTACTGCAGCTGTATCTGTGAATAGTATTGAAATAGCCTATATTTAAATCATTTGCTGGACTAGTTTTGTAAAACCAGGCATAATTCTGAAACAAAGTGCCGTATGTGCCTGGATAGATGAGGTTTGTTGGTCCTACTTCTTACTATGCATGCATAGTGAAATATGTTGTTTTGATTATGTCATACTACAAGCAACAATCCAGAAAGTTAATCAACTACAGATTCATCTTTTTTTTTTTTTTACATAAGTTACTGCTTAACAGGCAGATCCTTTAAGTTAAGTTTTACTCTAATGTTTGTAACTTAGTTTTTAAGTATTTGGTAGTCATCTTTCTTGCATGCTCTATGTTAAATTAATTTAAGAGGAGAATTAGGCACTCTACATTTATTGTTGTAGCTCTTTGTTGCTTGTCAGTTGTGCTGAGATGCTTCTGCTAGTCAGAACTTTGAGTGAAGACCGCTCATAATGTTTAATTATAAAGATATTTTTAGTTTAACGGTGTGGGCAGGCTTCAGCGTAGGGTAAGATAACTGAATTTGGCTTGCTGACTGTCATTTACTAAGTGAAATCACTCATCTATATAGATGGATAGCAATAAATTATTTACTTTAAATTGGTGATTCTTACTTACTTTCTTCTGACACCCGTGGCTTATTGCCCTGCCTTTTTTTAGCCAGAAAAAGGATATTAGAACTTGTTTAACAAGTGTTCTGTTTTTATTAAACAAAAAACAAGGGGAGTGAGAAGAGAAAATTAAAACAAACAAAAAAACCCTGCCAAACCTTGGTATAGTACAGTTAAAAAAAAACGTTTTAATTATTTGGGATTTTTTCATTCTTTTATGCTTAAACTTACCTATATATATTTACTATCCTGCTTGAGATAGTGATTTTTTTTCCTGAGATTTCCCTGTGAATAGAGAGGAAAGAAAGAAAATTGTTGGCCTTGGTTTGATGCACATAGAGTACTTTGTGCTAATGTAGGCATTTGTGGTATTACTATGGTGCTGTTAGAAAGACATAACACAGGGAAGAGAGAGGCAGTTTTTTTTTTTTAAGTGACCATTGGTATGCTACTGGTATATCATCACTCTAGTATGATGGAGGAAGTGTACTTTAGACTTCAGTGTGGGATGGGAGCTGCAGAGGCTATTATTTAAGCAAGTTTCTACAGGTCAAATCACTATAAGTTATGTACTGCCTTTGTAAGGTAATTGTTTCTGTAACTTCATCACATGGAAATCCTTGTAGGAGAGAACTTGAAAAATCTCTTAAAGGCATGGGGAACAGAAGTGAAAACACTGGCTGAAGAGGACCTTACTTTAAGATTTTCAGTATTTTTATTTTTTTGTATGTTTTTTTTTTTAACACCATAACATTTTCATGTGCAGTATTTTCTACTATTTTTTTCTTTTCTGAACAGTAAGAATCAGGTGTGGGTGTGTGTTGTTGCAGTGTTGGATTTTTTTTTAATGGATCATTGGAACAGGGTGCCCAGAGAGGTTGTGGAGCCTCCTTCTCTGGGGACGTTCAAGGCCTGCCTGGATGCCTACCTGTGCAACCTAGCCTAGAGAGTTGCTTTAGCAGGGGGGTTGGACTAGATGATCTCTAGAGGTCCCTTCCAACCCCTACAATTCTGTGAGTCTGTGACTCATGCCATGGGGAATGGGGAGAAGGGAGGTGATAGGGAGATGGGCCTTAAAAAAACCAAAACAACAACAACAAAAAAACAAAAACAATGGTGATGATCTGAGGAGGGAAACTAATCTTCTGAACAAGGTATTGGAATACAAAGTAACACTATATAATACAACATAATTGGAATTGAAGCTTATAAATCAAATAAAATGAGTGTCTGAAACTGAAGGCCTTATGCTAAAGTTGAAGGTGACATGGCTAGGGAACCTCCACTGCTGAGATGAACAGCAAAAGAGAGTCTTGGGACTTGTGTGCAGTTTTATATTTCCCTCTGGGTAGAAAATGGGAACACTAAGTCCTCTGGGGTATGTAGTTCTCTTCTGAGAGTCAGGCACCTGAAAGTTCTCCAGTCCATGGAACTGGAGCATTAACTCTAACCCCCAGTGTCTCACATGATATGATGTGGAATACTGATAACAAAAAAAAAAAACAAAATCGTGGCAGTATAACAAGTGATGCACAAGCAATTGCTCACCATATGCTGACGGATGCCCAGCTAGCCCCTGAGCAGCAGAAGGAAGAGAGTTGAACTCCCATGTTCTTTCAGAAGTTCCCTTCCACTTGGTGTCATATGGTATGGAGTGTGGCCAGTTTAGGTCAGCGTATCCTGGTTCTGTCCCTTCACAGCACCTTGGGTCCCCCAGACCCCTTGCTGTCAGGACAGTATGAGAACCTGAAAAACTGAAGTGACCTTGGCACTGTAAAATGCTGTTCAGCAACAACTAAAATATTGGGGTGCTATCAATGTTGTTTTTCTCCTGAAGTCAAAACATGCATCATACCAGAGTTGTTATTCTTCATAGTATCTATCTCAACTGAAACAAACAGAACACTAACAGTCTTGTCTTCAAAGTTAACCTTTTGTAAACAAAAGGGAAGAAAAGCAATAAAACTATTTCAGAAGCTCTCAAATTCAGGAATGCTAGTTTTGAGTACTTTAGATCATACATTTAACTGTATCAACTCCCAAAATGCTGGAAAGGAGAGAAATGTTTAAAGATGCTATCATTCTGTAAGTTTTATTTCTTGCTCTCTGCATTTGAACATAAGACTTCTGATAAAAGCTAAAAAGAGTTACATGTGGTTTAACAGACAAGTACTTCTTTATAACACATTTTCTCTGATCATTTGTTTTGCCGACAACCTCCTAAAACCTAAACATTCCGCTCCTTTGTAAGGTAAATAATATCCAAGGATGGCACTCAAAAAATAGCATAGAAAATGGTATATTTAAGTAGGACAATATAGATGGTACACAAAATAGTAAGCAAAAGAAGCTGACTCACCTTTAGGATAAAAAAGGCTTACAGGGGACTCCACATGGGAGGGATCTCCAAGAAGAAATCCATCCCAGGTGCTGGTCAGCCCTTAAATGGGGTTTGGGAGAGGTGGAGCCAGGCTCCACCCCTTCCAATCCCACAGGAATATCACCTCCACCTGTGCCCCTGTAGCTGACTCAGTGCTAGCCTCAGGTGACCAATCAGTGGTTCAGGCTGTGATTCAGTAGTTCCCATACACTCCACCCCTTCACAATGTGAACCACTGATCAAGTAACTATAAGGTGAGCCCCCCTTGATACAGAGACCCAATACATCGCGATGCTTACATAATTGCCAGTTGCAATGCATATCAATGTAATCTGAGATGAGTGATGATTGGCATATCAGTCGAACTCTTCTTTGGGCCAGTGTTCGGTGGTATCTACTGGAAGCATGTGATCACACAGTGCAGGTCCATCTTATGCTCCATCAGTCCCGGTTAGACCATCACCAGATGCTGCACATGATCTTATAGCAACTCTGGAACACTTCAGCATTATTTGGTTCCTTCTGGCGACTCATAGACTTATGGGGAGTAATATAAGTGTTTCAGAAATAGCAAGAGGGGAAGATCCGCCCTCCAGGGTAAGATACAGGCTGTATTCCTGTCTTGGGTCAACACTTCAGCTTGTACAGGGGCATGCCCTGGCTGCCTGTAGCAAACCCTTTGACCCGATGTCTGTGGCTGCATGACTATATCAGGCACCAAAGGGGATGCCCTGATCTGCCACAGAGACATGATAGGGGTCCCCTTAGCAATAAAGGCTGGAGTGTTGGTCATGAATTCAGTAGGCCATGTACCAATTACCAGAGGGGCTATTGAACCCCCCACCTCCAATAATCTGTCCCAAGGACACCATTGTGGTCCTACCTGTACCTTCCAGGGCCATCATATTTAATTGGTGCCTGGTTTTAGGTTCTCAGGGGCAGGGAGCACAAGATTGTTCTCACGACCAACTTGAGGTCTCACCTCGTTATCGGTGCCCATAATTTCGATCCTAAGTGGGGATGCCCATGTTGTCTATAACATTTTCAAGGCATTGGGTCTGCCATCTCTAGGTCTTTCATTCAGGTCCCGCAGGCTTTCATGGAATGTCTTTGTCCACCCCTGCAGAGACTGAGAGTCTGTCTTCAGGGCAGCCTTGAGAATACCATTATAACATTCAATAAGGCCAGCCCCCGTTGTATTATATGGCAGGTGGAATCGCCACTCAATATTATTTTCTTCTCCCCTGCGTTGTATCATTGCACTCGTAAAGTGAATCCCTTGGTCGCTCTCGATGACTTGCGGTGTCCCGTAGGCAGCCATCAACCTTGTGAGTGCCTTTATAGTGTATGCCTGGTTGGCTTTTGGTACTGGATAGGCCTGCATTAGCCCACTCGCGGTGTCGACACAGGTTAGGGCATATCTCGCCCCCTCAGACTGAGGGAAGGGTCCAATATAATCAACCTGCCACCTCTGTAGAGGATTGTGTCCTCTAGCAAGATGGGCAGTAGCTTCAGGCAACGACCTCGGTCTTAGAACAGGCGTCACAGTCTCAGCATGCTTGAGCGATGTCCGATAGTTGTATGGGCAGCCTTAGCAGCTGCCCACATGGACTTGCGCCCAGCATGCCGCAGCTTATGATGTAGCCAGTAAGCAATGTTCTCAGATGGTGAGCTCTCAACCCATCTAACTTGGGCCAGTGCATCAGCTTCATCATTTCCTGGTGACTGTGGGGGTCGATGACCAGAAACACAGTAGACACGTACAGTTCTGTGTTTAACTGCATTCCATATGACTAACCACATATCTTTGCGCCATATCGGTTGAGAGTGGATAGTCCAATCCTGGGTGGCCCACTGTGCGATCCAAAGAGTGAGCCCCCAATACACAGCCCAACTGTCTGTGCAAATATTCAGGATACCATCACCAGGTTCTTTGGTTATAACCATGCACACAGCCCGCAGCTCTGCCCACTGGCTGCTTTGACCATCCCCCTCTTTGAACCGGTCTGGGTGATGTCAAAAGGGTGACTAGCAAAACTGCTGCCTTGGACTTCCGGAGGGCACACTTTGACCTGTTCAGGACGCTTGTTGCAAGGGTCCCTTGGGACTTGCTCCTGATGGGTAAAGGGGTCCAGGAAGCCTGGATGCTCCTCAAGATGGAAATCTTAAAGGCACAGGAGCAGGCTGTCCCGGAGTCCCGTAAGTCGAGCCGGAGGAGAAAAAGACCAGTGTGGATGAACCGGGAACTTTTGTTGAGACTCCGAGAGAAAAGGAGAGTCTATGTCCTCTGGAAGATGGGACAGGCTACTTGGGGTGACTACAGAGAACTTGCCAACACTTGCAGGCAGAAAATTAGAAATGCTAAAGCCCAGCTTGAACTTAGACTGGCTACTGCTGTAAAGGAGAACAGGAAATCCTTTTAGAAATATATTAACAGCAAGAGAAAAACTAAGGAAAATTTCTCTCCTTTACTCGATGAGGCAGGGAATGTAACCACAGATGATAAGGAAAAGGCTGAGGTTCTCAATGCCTTCTTCACATCTGTCTTTAATAGACAGAGCAGTTGTCCACAGGGTACTTGCCCTGACCTGGAAGTCCGGGACGGGGCGCATAATGCACCCCCTGTGATCCAAGCAGAGACAGTCAGAGATCTACTCCTCCATCTGAACTGCCACAAGTCCATGGGACCAGATGGGATCCACCCAAGGGTGCTGAGGGAGCTAGTGGAGGTGATTGCCAAGCCACTTTCTGCCATCTATCAGAATTCCTGGTTATCTGGAGAGGTCCCACAAGATTGGAGGCTTGCCGATGTGACTCCCATCGACAAGAAAGGCCGTAAGGAAGACCCGGGGAACTACAGGCCTGTCAGCCTGACCTCGGTATCAGGGAAAGTTATGGAGCAGATGATCTTGAGGGAGATCACACGGCACATGCATGGCAACCAGGGGATCAGACCCAGCCAGCACGGGTTCACAAAGGGGAGGTCGTGCTTGTCCAACCTCATCTCCTTCTATGACTGGGTGACCAGACAGGTAGATGAGGGAAAGGCTGTTGATGTAGTCTACCTGGACTTCAGCAAGGCCTTTGAAACGGTCTCCCACAATATTCTCCTGGGAAAACTGGCAGACCATGGTATGGACAGGTTCACTCTTCTCTACGTGAAGAACTGGCTAGAAGGCTGTGCCCAGAGGGTAGTGGTTAATGGAGTTAAGTCCAGCTGGCGTCCTGTTACGAGTAGTGTCCCCCAAGGGTCGGTATTGGGGCCCATCTTGTTTAATGTCTTTATTGATGACCTAGATGAGGGAATTGAGTGTACCCTCAGTAAGTTTGCAGATGACACCAAGTTGGGAGGATGTGTCAAACTGCCTGAGGGTAGGGAGGCCCTTCAGAGGGATCGGGATAGGCTGAATAGATGGGCTGAGGTCAATGGGATGAGGTTCAATAAGGCCAAGTGCCGGGTCCTGCACTTTGGCCACAATAACCTCATGCAATGCTATAGGCTTGGGGCAGAATGGCTTGAAGAATGTAGAGAGGAAAAGGACCTGGGGATGTTGGTTGATGCTCAGCTTAACATGAGCCAGCAGTGTGCCCAGGTGGCCAAGAAGGCCAACGGCATCCTGGCCTGTATTAGAAATAGTGTAGCCAGCAGGAGCAGGGAGGTGATCATCCCCCTGTTCTCAGCTCTGGTGCGGCCACACCTCGAGTACTGTGTTCAGTTTTGGGCCCCTCACTACAAGAAGGACATTGAGGCCCTGGAGCGTGTTCAGAGAAGGGCAACAAAACTGGTGAGGGGTCTGGAGCACAAGTCTTGTGAGGAGCGGCTGAGGGAGTTGAGGTTGTTTAGTCTGGAGAAGAGGAGGCTCAGAGGAGACCTTATTGTTCTTATTATCCTTAGAGGACTCCCCTTGCAACAAGTGCCCTGAACAGTTCAAAGTCTGCCCTCCGGAAGTCCAAGGTAGCAGTTTTGCTAGTCACCCTCTTGACATCACCAAGAATAGCAAACTCCACAATTTCATGGTCACTCTGGCCAAGACAATCCCCAACCTTCACATCTCAGTAGTCCTTCTCTGTTAGTGAAGAGCAGGTCTAGCAGGGCACCTCCCCTGGTAGGTTCTTGCACCAGCTGTGTCAGGAAGTTATCTTCCACACACTCTAGAAATCTCGTGGACTGCTTCCTCTGCGCAGTATTATATTTCCAGCATATATCAGGGAATTTGAAGTCCCCCATGAGAACGAGTATTGACGATTGTACAACTTCTACCAGATGCTTGTAGCATGTCTCATCTATCTCTTCATCCTGATCTGGAAGTCTATAACAGACCCCCATCGAGATGTCACCCCAATAGAACATCCCTCTGATCCTTATCCACAGATATTCAACTTTATTGTTTCGAACCTCAACATCAGAACACTATTTGATATAGAGAGCTATGCCACCACCCTTTCTTCCTAGTCTATCTCTTCTGAAGAGCTATAAATCCAAGTACTGCAGTTATGGGAGTGGTCCCCCCATGTTTCCGTAATAGCAACTAGGTTGTAGTTAGCCTGCTTCACAGTGGCTTCCAGCTCCTCTTGTTTGTTGCCCATGCTGCATGCATTGGTGTAGATGCACTTCAGCTGAGACATCTGCCTCACCCCTTGCTCCAGCACAGCCCCTCCTGGGCTCTTTAGTGGTGAGTCCTGTTTTATCCCCTTCCCCCATCACAGCTAGTTTAAAGCTTTCTCGATGAGTCCAGCTAGCTCCTGTGCTAGGTATTCGTTTCCCCCTTTGAGACAGGTGCATTCTATCAACAGACAACAGGCCAGGAGCCGAGTAAACTGTCCCATGGTCCAAAAACCCGAAGTGTCTGTCTCTACACCAGCCTCTCAGCCTTCTCTGAGTTATTTCATTGCTGTCTGCCTGAACAATGAGTAACAGATAGTAGTCAGTGGGGCGTATCAAATCCAGGAGTCTTCTAGCAATGTCCCTGATCCGAGCCCCAGGGAGACAGCACACTTCCCTGCGGTTTGGGTCTGGTCTGCAAATGGGGCCCTCAGTTCCCTTTAGAAGGGAGCCGCCCACTACGATCACCTTTCTTTCTTTCTTGGTAGTAGCAGTCTCAATGCGCGGAGTCGACTGTTTTGCCATTGGTGACCTCCTGGGGGAATCTTCCTGCACCTCCCCCCTTATCTCCCCCACTGCAAACCTATTGCTTAGGGGGACCTGGGGACATGAGGTAGGCAGAGGGGGAGATTGCCCACAGTACTGATCAGGGACTCTCTGCCAGCCCTCCCCATCCCTCAGATACCCCTCCTCTTCCCTACGGGGAGAGGTCAGGGAGTCCACCACCAATTGCAGGGTATCTCCCCGGCACCTTTCCCTCTGGCACTTGAGGGAGCTACTCCACCAGTCAGTCTCTCGCTCCAAGTCCCTGATGGCCCTCAGTCTCTCAACCTCCTCTTTCAGCTCTGTCACCATGCTAAGCAGATCTTCCACATACTCACACCTCACACAGGAGAACTGCTTGCCACCCTCCAGCAACAGCAGGCTCTGGCACTCCCTGCAACCAGAGACCTGTGTAGCCACGTTTCTAGGAAGACCTTCTGTCTGGGTCTAAGCAGCTGTGCTAAATGAGGTATAAAGGAATGCCAATTTTCCAAAATACCTAGAAATTCTTGCAGCTGCTTTGGTGTTGTAGGGACAGGGAATGCCTGAACCTTATCTACAATGGTACTGGGTAGTACTTTGGTCTTTCCTGACCAGACTGCCCCCAGAAATTTTACAGACAGGCCTGGACCTTGCACCTTTTGAGGACTGATAGCCCATCCTCTTCCATGTAGGTAGTTGGTTAATGAATCTGCAACCTCTCTTATGGCCTCCAGCGAGTCGGATGTTAAGAGGAGATCATCAGTGTAGTGGTACAGGTTGATGTTATAAGGTTTCCCCCAATTATCTTGGTCACACATCACCAAGTTATGACAATATGTTGGTGAATGCATGTACCTCTGTGGCAGGACCTGAAAGGTCCACTGCCTGCCTCCCTGTGTAAATGTGTTGGGAAATGGCTACAGGAGCAGGGAGGTGACGACACGGTGATAATGTACGAGCATAGTTTGCATGGCAGCACAGACTATATAGTCATGGAAAAGTATTAGATGTTGATAGGAGGTCAGGATGTCCCTGGGCCAAGTGACAAACAACTCAAAGCGGACATGAACTGATTCAGCTGAGCAACCCAAGTTGCCAAGAGGTCTATGGGAAACTTCTGTGATTATGTTGTTCAGCCTGCCTTCAGCGAAGAGGGCCTTACAGGACTGCTGATAATTGTAACTATAGGTATTTTTTAGAGTAAGCTGTCCTTGATAGTCTATTCTGTTTAGCTAGCAGGTGTTCCCTTTGGACTCTGTGTTATGCACTGGCCACACTGATACAGTGCTCAAAGGAAACTACAATGTGTGAACCTTGAGAAAAGTAAAAGCAGGAGATGGTCTGTGGTGAGTGGGAGAGGAAAAGTGCACTTTGAAACAGGGGACGCCCTGCCAGCGCTGCCTTTCACATCTGCTGCCGATGCATTCCTGCCTGGTTTCTTAGGATTAGGATGATATCAAGAGTCGCCTCCTCCAGAATGTGTTTCTCACTGCTGTTAATTGTTGGGAGTTGTTTTAAAGTTGTTTTTCTCGAGGCTCTCTACCAATGGTTGTGTGATATTTTCTATACGCCCCTGTCTTAAACACTATAAGAATAAGGCTGTCTGAGTAATAGACTGAAGCGTGATCACTCATATATTGAGTCCTGTCGTGCTTCCACGCCCGAGAGCAATCGACTTGGACCCTGATATCCGCGGCAATTGGCGCCTTAACAAATGGAGGATTGACTCGGAACCGGGCGGACGGAGAGCACCTGCGTCGCATTGTCGAGCTGGGGGGCGATTTCGCCAAGACCGACCACGAGGGGTCTGCACGGATCCGGAGGGCACAGAAGTGGAGCTCCAGCACGTCCCAGAGTGGGTGCTGCGTGCAGCGGTGGGACGTGGGTTGCAGTGCACCATGGAAGGACAGGTAGCCCCGAATTTTTTTCAGAGCTTCTTAGCAAAGCAGGAGGTAGATTCTAGCACTATTAAGCAGGTGCCGGGGTTAATATCCTTTAGTAAAGCAGAGGGATTGTTTGCTCGTTCAGACGAGTTCTTTTGAGACAAAGAGTGGCGCAGGCTCGGGGATATTCTCTGGTATAAGGTTATTAAAGGGGCGAAGAAAGTGATGAAACCATGACAGAATGTAATAGATTGCATTAAGAAGCATAAAATAGAAAAACAAGTAGCGGCTTCGGCTTCACGCCAGCTAGAAGGCTTGGGTCCTGACGCCAGCCGTATTAAGCCCGGGGTCGACTATATACCAACACCCCAGTGTAGGCGGCCCTGTGCCAGTTCACCGTGTCGGTGCCTTGGGAGACAGGTCGGCAGCGGCCCCTCCCATCCCTCCCCAGGATGGTCTTTGAGATGACGATGACGATGACGATGATGGGCCCGATTTGTTTCCACCGGACCCTGTCGGGGCAACGGCTACGAGCTGGGGGCTGCACCCCCTGCCACTCCGCTCTCCCTTCCCCCCTCTGTGCCTGTTGGTGGGGGAACTGGCTCGATAATGGCTGCTTCACCCCCCTCATCGCTCGCGTGGCCAAACTGGTCGGCAGTGGCCAGAGAGGCTATGGGTGCTGGGGATATGGGGACGATGGAAGCCGTGAGTCAGGCATTCCCGGTTCTATATAAGCGCGGGAATGATGGAGGCTGGCAGGAGGACTATGCCCTGATATGTTGGAAAACCCTTTCCCAACTAAGGGCTACGGTTAATGATAGTGGCTTACACGGGGAGCCCACTAAACAGATATTAAATTATATTTGGGGGACTAGTGTGCTTGTTCCGGAGGATATCAAGGTGATTGTACGTATGATAATGAGCCAGTCAGAGCAGTTGTTATGGCAGGCCCATTGGCAGAGACTGTGCGAAATTAGTGCTAACACCCCGCGGGCTGACACCGACCCTTTGTTCGGAGTAATAGCCCAGCAATTAATGGGTACGGGGCCATTTGCCACTCCCAGGATACAGATGCAAATAGAGCCTGATGTGTGTTTAGAAGGTATGCCGCTTGGGCGGCAGGCAATGGAGATGGTTAAGACATCTGCACCAACCCCCTCATACATGTCCCTTAAGCAGGGCCGTGAGGAGTCTTTAGGCAGTTTTATAGATAGAGTAACAGATGCTATTAATCGGGCTGACGTTCCAGATTGGATGAAGCAGGCATTACTTCGTCAGTGTGCGATGGAGAACTGTAACTCCTCCACTAGATCCATATTAATTTCTCTTCCTATGGATACTAGTATTGAAATGATGTTAGAGTGCATGAGTAGGGTGCCCGTAGGACCACAGGCACTGTTGGTGGAAGCAGTGCGGGAGTTGGGGGGTAAGCTAGTAGAAGCACTGACTCAAGCCTTTGCTGCTTTAGCACCATTGACAGGGGGAGGAGGGCAGAAAGCTCAGAGACTGAGATGGAGCCAGATTCTTAATTGTTTCCAATGCGGAAAGACAGGACACATAAAAAGGGAGTGTAGGGCTAGGGTCTGGTGTGACAACTGCAACTCAGCAACCCACAGCACCCTAGCGTGCCGCTTGTCGGGAAACTCCCAGCCGAGCGTGAAGGGCCATTGCGCGCCAACAGTAATGGCGGCTCCAGTGATCAGCTCCTCAGAAAGAGTACCCCCCTCTCCGAGCCAGCAACACCTGATAACAGCCACCAACATGCGTCCACAAGGGCCTCTGATTTTATACCGGCAACAAAAGGAGCCTCGGCTTGGACCTGTGTATGGGAACTGCTGAATCACGGCCTGAACCACTGATTGGTCACCTGAGGTGAGCACCAAGTCAGCCTTGGGGGCACAGGTGAAGGTGATATACCTGTGTGGGTGGAAGGGGTGGAGCCTAGTTCCTCCTCTCTCAAACCCCATTTAAGGGCTGACCACCACCAGGGAAGGATCTCTTCTTGGAGATCCCTCCCATGTGGAGTCCCCTGCGAGCCTTGTCATCTTAAAGGTGAGCCATCTTCTCTTTTGTATTACCTGTATAACTGTTTATATAGAACTACTTAAAATATACCATCTTCTATACTATTCCCTGGTGGAGTATCGTCATTAGGAGTTATTTACCCTACATTTGGCGAGCCAGGCAGCTCTAACTAAATCCATAATGTCCTTTATTTGGAGTATGTTTAAATGGGCCAAGGGGGAGAACGTTACCCCCCTAGAACAGACAATCCCTGGTCTAATTCCAGGATTCATGGGGTCACCCTACTATGGATTGGCATCCGTTATTGAGAAATGGGGACCCATGCGGGTTCCAGGGACTGCCGCTCCTTCTCCATCTTATTTGACTGACTACTTCGTAGGATTAGATAAAGACATACTTGTTACCAAGGAGCGGCGGTTAGCTGCCTCTGCAGTAGCCTGGCCATTAGTAATGGCCATACTCAAGTTAGATGTTGCAAATGTTAATATGGAAACTGAAAATCAGTTATTACGAGACCGTATTGAGAAACTGGAACAACAGCTGGGTACATTAACAACCAAAAAGCCTGGCCTAAATGTCCCCACAAGACAAATAAGGAATATATTGGTAGAAGACACCCCAAAATCAGAGGAAGAAGACTCTGATATGACAGGGGAAAAGATCTCTAAGGCAGATCTCGAAACTCCATCTATGATGGACCCATTCGAGATTCGGCCTATTATAACTCAAAAAACAAAAAAGGTACAGGATAGACCAGCAGGGGTGCCTCCTGACCAATGGCCCCCTGCAGAAACCTGCCTCCATGTGACCGCTCGTCCGTATACAGCTAATGAGTTGATGGACCTAGTACAACGGTTCCATCAGAAACCAAGGGAAAGCATACCATCATGGCTCCTAAGGTTATGGGATGCAGGAGCTGAAAGTGTTTTAGTAAATGGAACAGAAATGTCAAAATTAGCATCTATAACGATAAACCCGGCATTAAGACAAAGATTATATGCAGCTGTCCATTATAATGAGGAAAACCATTCTATTATAGATTGGTTGATGGCTGCATGCCGCTTAACATGGCCCAACAAAACCGATATCCCTCTTAATACTGGTTTGTGGTCCTCTATGGAGGACCTCCAGACCTATATCAGAGAACTGGGTATGAGGGAGGCTCTGTATGCGGACACTTTTGAAAGCCCCGATACGGAAAAATTTACAGCGGGCATGAGAGATCTAATACTACAGCAGGCCCCCTCCCACCTATATGGGATGTTGGTTTCCATATTAAATCCGTTGGTGGCATCAGAAGCCATCGTACAGCAGGCAGCCCAGTTAGTAGCAGACTTAGGGGAGACGGAGTGCGTAAGAACCAGGCGCAATGTTCGTATAGTGGAAGATGCTGAGGCCTTCCCTATTAGAACTAAAAAGCCTGCTCCACAGATGCCCCGATCAGGCCCCGTACGGGTATCCCGGAGGACTATGTTTAATGATCTCATACGGGCTGGGGTTGCATTTACCAAAATTGATGGGCAACCCAACCATGTTTTGTTACAGCTGTGGAAACAGCTTAGAAATGATCAGAAATTTCAGAGTGCTCCCAGAAAATCGGGAGTACGAATTATAGAAAAAACACCAACAACAACCTAGAATTTGGCTGACTTTATAATACCGAACAGAAGGAAAAAATATCCGCAGGTGTCACAGGCTACAGTGCCTGAGCCACCTGTGGCAAAAGATTTAGATCTGGCAAAATTCATGGATTAACGGAAAATTCTGGTCCCCATAGGGCCTCTAGCTGTGACCGGAGGCCCTATGTAGAACTAACAATATTCTGGTCCAGGACAAATGTGCAGAAGGTGATGGCTCTAGTGGATACTGGCGCAGAAACATCGATTATATATGGAGACCCAACGAAATTTAAGGGTAATAGAGTGATGATTGGTGGGTTTGGGGGACAGACTATTCCAGTCACCCAGACGTGGTTGAAATTGGGGGTTGGGCGTCTCCCGCCCCGGGAGTATAAGGTGTCGATTGCCCCAATTCCAGAATATATCTTGGGCATAGACATTCTATGGGGTCTGGCTCTCCAGACAACTGTGGGAGAGTTCAGACTACGGCAGAGGTACATTAGTATCCGGGCAATACGGACAATATTGAGGGGCCATGCGAAACATGAGCCCATTTGTTTGCCAAAACCACGCCGGATTACTAATGTAAGACAGTACAGACTCCCGGGTGGACAAGAAGAAATATCAAAAACAGTGCAGGAATTAGAGAAAGTAGGTATTATAAGGCCTGCACACAGCCCATATAATTCCCCCATATGGCCAGTACGGAAGTCGGATGGAACATGGAGAATGACGGTGGATTATAGGGAACTGAATAAGGTCACGCCGCCCATCCATGCGGCCGTACCCAATATTGCCTCCTTAATGGACACTCTTAGTAGGGAAATTAAAACCTACCATTGTGTCCTGGATTTAGCGAATGCGTTTTTTAGCATACCTATTGCTAAAGAATCACAAGATCAATTTGCATTTACGTGGGGAGGCAGGCAGTGGACCTTTCAGGTCTTGCCACAGGGGTACGTGCACTCACCAACATACTGTCATAATTTGGTGGCACGTGACCTGGCTGATTGGAGGAAACCAAACAGTGTGAACCTATACCACTATATTGATGACCTCCTGTTAACATCCGACTCACTGGAAGCAGTAGGGGAGGCAGCAGATTCATTAACTGCCTGTCTAAGTGAAAGAGGATGGGCTATCAATCCTCAAAAAGTGCAAGGTCCAGGACTGTCCGTAAAATTTCTAGGGGTAGTCTGGTCAGGAAAGACCAAAGTATTACCTGATGCAGTCATAGATAAGGTTCAGGCATTTCCAGTCCCTACAACACCAAAGCAGCTGCAGGAATTCCTGGGTATATTGGGATATTGGCGTTCCTTTATACCTCATTTGGCGCAGCTGCTGAGACCTTTATATAGACTTACCAAAAAGGGCCAATTATGGGACTGGGGGAGAACAGAACAGGATGCTTTTCAACAGGCGAAACAGGCGGTTAAACAAGCCCAGGCACTGGGTATATTTGATCCTACCCTCCCAGCTGAGCTAGATGTTCATGTAACTCAGGATGGCTTTGGCTGGGGCCTGTGGCAACGTCAGAGTTCTGTTCGGACCCCCATTGGATTTTGGTCTCAGGTGTGGCATGGAGCAGAGGAAAGATGTAGTATGATTGAAAAACAGTTATTGGCTGCCTATTCCGCATTACAAGCGGTAGAGCCAATAACCCAAATGGCCGAAGTTATAGTCAAGACTACATTGCCAATCCAGGGGTGGGTAAGAGATCTGACCCACCTTCCTAAGACGGGGGTGGCCCAGGCGCAGACGGTGGCACGATGGGTTGCCTATCTCAGTCAGAGGAGTAGTCTATCTTCCTCACCGTTGAAAGAAGAGCTTCAGAAGATTCTTGGCCCAGTAACGTATCATAGTGATGCACCAAAACAAACTTTGGTTGCTCCACCACAGAAGAGTCCCGTCCAGGAAGGAAAATATCCTATTCCTGAAGATGCCTGGTACACGGATGGGTCCAGCAAGGGCAACCCAAGTAAGTGGAGAGCAGTAGCGTACCATCCTGCCACAGACACAATCTGGTTCGAAGAGGGGGATGGTCAAAGCAGCCAGTGGGCAGAGCTGCGGGCAGTGTGGATGGTTATAACCAAAGAACCTGGTGATGGTATTGTGAATATTTGCACAGATAGTTGGGCTGTGTATCGGGGGCTCACTCTTTGGATCGCACAGTGGGCCACCCAGGATTGGACTATCCACTCCCGACCGATCTGGGGCAAAGATATGTGGTTAGACATATGGAATACAGTCAAACACAGAACTGTGTGTGTCTACCATGTTTCTGGTCATCAACCCCTACAGTCACCAGGAAATGATGAAGCCGACACACTGGCCCGAGTTAGATGGGTTGAGAACTCTCCATCTGAGAATATCGCTTACTGGCTACATCAAAAGCTGCGGCATGCTGGGCGGAAGACCATGTGGGCAGCCGCTAAAGCGTGGGGACTGCCCGTACAACTATCGGACATCGCTCAAGCATGCCGAGACTGTGACGCCTGCTCTAAGATAAGACCGAGGTCGTTGCCTGAAACTACAGCCCATCTTGCTAGAGGACACAATCCTCTACAGAGGTGGCAGGTTGATTATATTGGGCCTCTCCCTCGGTCTGAGGGGGTGAGATATGCCCTAACCTGTGTTGACACCGCGAGTGGGCTAATGCAGGCCTATCCAGTACCAAAAGCCAACCAGGCATACACTATAAAGGCACTCACAAGGTTGATGGCTGCCTACGGGACACCGCAAGTCATCGAGAGCGACCAAGGAAGTCATTTCACGGGTGCAGTGATACAACGCTGGGCAGAAGAAAATAATATTGAGTGGCGATTCCACCTGCCATATAATCCAACGGGGGCAGGCCTTATCGAACGTTACAATGGTATTCTCAAGGCTGCCCTGAAGACAGACTCTCAGTCCCTGCAGGGGTGGACAAAGAGACTCCATGAGACCCTGCGGGACCTGAATGAAAGACCTAGAGATGGCAGACCCAGTGCCTTGAAAATGTTACAAACAATATGGGCCTCCCCACTTAGGATCCAAATTACGGGCACCGATAATGAAGTGAAACCTCAGATTGGCAATGAGAACAACCTTCTGCTCCCTGCCCCTGAGGACCTAGAACCAGGTACCAATAGAATAAAATGGCCC
Organism: Cyrtonyx montezumae; assembly: GCF_038088225.1. Classification (NCBI taxonomy): domain Eukaryota; kingdom Metazoa; phylum Chordata; class Aves; order Galliformes; family Odontophoridae; genus Cyrtonyx; species Cyrtonyx montezumae. The sequence goes on from NW_027072045.1 coordinate 34,381,956, forward strand.
TGGAAGGTGCAGGTAGGACCACGATGGTGCGGCCTACTTGCACCTTGGGGGAGATTATTGGAGGTGGGGGGTTCGGTAGCTCCTCCGGTTATAGGTACATGGCCTACTGAAATAATGGTTAACACTCCAGTCTTCATTGCTAAGGGGACCCCTATCATGTCTCTGTGGCAGATCAGGACACCCCCTTTGGTGCCTGATATAGTCGTACAGCCACAGACATCGGGTCAAAGGGTTTGGTACAGGCGACCAGGGCGTGCCCCTGTACAAGCTGAAGTGTTAACCCAAGACAGGAATACGGCCTGTATCTTGCCCTGGAAAGCGGATCTTCCCCTCTTGGTACCTCTAAAACACTTGTATTACTCCCCATAAGTCTATGAATCACCAGAAGGAATCAAAACAATACTGCAGTGTTCCAGAGTTGTTATAAGACCATGTGAAGCATCTGGTGATGGTCTAACCGGGACTGATGACACGTAAGATGGACCTGCACTGTATGATTACATGCTTCCAGTAGATACCACCGAGCACTGGCCCAAAGAAGAGTTCGACGGATGCGCCGATCATCACTCATATCAGATTACATCAGCATGCGTTGCGACGGGCAATTATGTAAGCGCCGCGATGTATTGGGTCTCTGTATCAAGGGGAACTCACCTTATGGTTACTTGATCAGTGGTTCATGTCGTGAAGGGGTGGAGTGTATGGGAACTGCTGAATCACGGCCTGAACCACTGATTGGTCACCTGAGGTGAGCACCAAGTCAGCCTTGGGGGCACAGGTGAAGGTGATATACCTGTGTGGGTGGAAGGGGTGGAGCCTAGTTCCTCCTCTCTCAAACCCCATTTAAGGGCTGACCACCACCAGGGAAGGATCTCTTCTTGGAGATCCCTCCCATGTGGAGTCCTCTGCGAGCCTTGTCATCTTAAAGGTGAGCCATCTTCTCTTTTGTATTACCTGTATAACTGTTTATATAGAACTACTTAAAATATACCATCTTCTATACTATTCCCTGGTGGAGTATCGTCATTAGGAGTTATTTACCCTACAACCTGGCAACCGCAGTAGACGTACCTCTCTTTGACAACCAATCCACTCGGATACCTACAACAACTCGAGGACCATTGGTTATATCTGGAATAACTGTGGGTGCTTCCTGATTGGACGTTCTTCTACTGGACTTTGTGGAGTAACTGTTTTATCAGGTCTTATCGATGCTGACTTTAATGGAACTGTACAAATAGTGGCATAGATGCAATTTCCACCTATTCTGATTCCAGCTGGTTCAAAAATTGCTCAGTTAGTGCCACTACCTGTCTTGACACAGGACTTGCAGCCGCTCACTTCGGCAGATCGAGGTGACAGTGGCTTTGGATCCACCGGAGGACTAGTGCTACTTACAATGCCGATAAAATATTTTGGTCAAATCATCTCAACACGGGCTGTCGACCGCCATGATCCATCTCTCCCTATTGATATCACTATCCTCAATGGAGAGAGTCAACTGCTGGGTGCACTGATGCAGTGCAAAAAGAAAAAGGGGGAGAAAACGGACATAAAGGTCCTGGAATGGATATATACAACCCTGCAACCAAAAACAACAATGCAGCAGTTAATTGATAATTTAGTGGAATTAATACGTAAAGGATGTCAGATAATAATTAGTATAGCTCGAAGAAAACTAGGAACAATATACCTTCCCCTAAAGTGTGCAGACTTGGACTGGTATTTGCAGAACTCAGATGAACTGGCAGAAAGCCTGCTGACCTTGGGAGTCGCTTTAGCAGCACACTCTCTTGCTTCTCCAGTATTAAAATGGATGGTGCAAAAACACTGGCTGGTGATACCCAAACAAAGTAAAGTACCCTTAAAAGACACTGTAACAGTATTTATGGATGCTGGCCGAAAATTGCGCAAGGCAGTTGTGACGTGGTATGAGGACCACCAGTGGAGAAATAAGATCCTGCAGGTGCAGCCTGGTGACTTTCTGCAAACTTTGGAACTTAATGCTGTAATATGGGCCTTCCTGGAATGGCCACGTAGCCCTATCAACATAGTGTCAGACTCATTGTATGCAGCAGGTCTAGTAGAGAGAATAGAAGATGCCAGAATCAGGTCCCTTTTGGGTTCTGGCCAAATGGACCAAAGCAGCAGTATCTGTTCCTGCTAATTCTGCTAACTCAGTTCATCAGGAGCCAGGCAATCTCTCAGATAGCACAGCCGAAGAACCTGTGGGTGATCTGGGTGAACAAGACGGGCCAGACTGATTTCTGCTTGAGCCACCAATCTGCCACGGAACCCTTCTGGATGTGCTTAGTTGGAACTCTGGGTTACAAAGTTGAGGACTTTACTGGGTTTGTAACTGATACATGCTGCGGTCGTTGCTATATTTCAGAACAAAGTGCATGTCTGATACAGCATCTGAATGTCCCTCTACCATGGGATTCTCAGGAATTAAATCTACTAGGTTCCCAGGCAGTGGGGAATGCCTCAGGGGGTTGGGGTCAGACATGTTTTTGTTTTGGACGATCACATCCAGGTTACAACGCGCAGGTGCAGTTATTCAGTAAAAGTCTGCTTGAGAAGTTGGACATGCTACCTAATTCTATCCCATTCTCTAACTCAGCAGGATGGACGATAGTCTCTCCTAAAAATCAGGAAGCATTTTCCATCTGGGGAACTTATTGTGGGTACGGTGATAGAAAAGAGTTCTGGGGTTATGGGGTTTACAGAAGCAACCAAGTACTGTGGAACAACGGCCAAGGCCCTGCCTCCAGGTATATTTTTTATTTGTGGTGACCAGGCATGGGCAGGCATTCCTGCCAATGTCCAAGGAGGGCCCTGTTATCTTGGGAAGTTAGGAATGTTTGCTCCACGACATCACCAATGGGTGAGCTTCACTAGTGCGCTGCACACTCGCAGACAACAACGGAGTGTACATAGTTTATTGCCAGACTGTAAGGATGATGTCGAGCTATGGTCAATTACTGCTCAGGTATTCGTTTCGTTGTTTACGCCAGGCGTAGCAGCAGCCCACGCATTAAGACAATTAGAAAAATTGGCTTGTTGTTCTATGAAGCAGGTCAATGTGACCACTTCGATCTTAGAATCTATATTATCTGATATGGATAGTCTTAGGCACGCTTTATTGCAAAATCGCGCAGCAATTGATTTTCTGCTTTTAGCACAGGGACACGGGTGTGAAGAATTTGAAGGAATGTGTTGTTTTAATCTTTCGGATCATAGTCAATCTATACATAATCAACTCCAATGGTTAAGGGATCATACACAGAAAATACAAATAGACAAAAATCCCTTCGATGATTGGTTAGGATCATTATTTGGGGGTCTTTCCCCATGGCTTACAAGCCTTGTAAAGGAGGGTTTGCATTGGCTATTGCTTATTGTAATCATGCTTATTGTGCTTCACATAGTGTATAGCTGTATTATGAGGGGTATTGACAAGGCTACACAGAAAGCTATGCTCGTACAAAAAGTGGGAATTGTTGGGAAATGGCTGCAGGAGCAGGGAGGTCACGGTGATAATGTACGAGCATAGTTTGCACAGCAGCACTGACTGTATACTCATGGAAAAGTATTAGATGTTGATAGGAGGTCATGATGTCCCTGGACCAAGTGACAAACAACTCAAGGCAGACATGAACTGCTTCAGCTGAGCAACCCAAGTTGCCAAGACGTCTATGGGAAACTTCTGTGATTATGTTGTTCAGCCTGCCTTCAGTGAAGAAGGCCTTACAGGACTGCTGATAATTGTAACTATAGGTATTTTTTAGAGTAAGCTGTCCTTGATGGTCTATTCTGTTTAGCTAGCAGGTGTTCCCTTTGGGCTCTGTGTTATGCACTGGCCATGCTGATACGGTGCTTAAAGGAAACTACACTGTGTGAACCTCGAGAAAAGTAAAAGCGGGAGATGGTCTGTGGCGAGTGGGAGAGGAAAAGTGCACTTTGAAACAGGGGATGCCCTGCCAGCGCTGCCTTTCACATCTGTCGCTGACGCATTCCCGCCTGGTTTCTTAGGATTAGGATGATATCAAAAGTCGCCTCCTCCAGAATGTGTTTCTCACTGCTGTTAATTGTTGGGAGTTGTTTTAAAGTTGTTTTTCTCGAGGCTCTCTACCAATGGTTGTGTGATATTTTCTATACGCCCCTGTCTTAAACACTATAAGAATAAGGCTGTCCGGGTAATAAAGTGAAGCCTGACCACTCACATATTGAGTCCTGTCGTGCTTCCCCGCCCGAGAGCAATCGACTCGGACCCTGATATCCGCGGCGTAAACGTGAATTCATCTTGGAATTCTTCAGGAATCCGAATACTGAAGAACGCATTTGCCAAATCTAGGCGGATTGGTAGGTTTTGATTTCTCTACTGTGTCCATTAGTGAGACAATATTGGGTATGGCCGCATGGATAGGTGGTGTGACCTTATTCAATTCCCTGTAGTCCACCATCATTCTCCATGTTCCATCTGACTTTCTCACTGGCCATATGGGGAAATTGTATGGGCTGTGTGCTGGTCTTATAATGCCTACGTTTTCTAGTTTCTGCACCGTCTTTGATATTTTATCCTGTTCCCCCAGGAGTCTATACTGGCTTAGATTAGTAATCTGGCGTGGTTTCGGCAAACAAATAGGTTCTGTTTTGCATGGCCCCTCAATATGTCTGTATTACCCAAATACTAATGTACCTTTGCCGAAGTCTGAACTCTCCCACAGTTGTCTGGAGAGCCAGACCCCATAAAATGTCTATGCTCAAGATATATTCTAGGATTGGGGCAATTGACACTTTATACTCCCGAGGTGGGAGATGCCCAGTGTCACACTCCAATATAAAGGAGGGCGACGAAGGTTCTTTGATTATGTATATACCCAGCGTGAGATTAAGAAACAACGGTTCAAATGTTGGTCCGACCAGTTTATTACCAATATTGACAAGGGAGATGGGGAAGGCGGACTCTGTTAGGGTGATGGGGAAGGGAAGGCGAGCGATAGGAAAGATAGGAAAGAAGCAAGGATTTGTACAACGCGGGGAAAGTCACCAGCCAGGATCCCAGGGGTGGTCCGGTTGCAAGCGGCTCCGACGGTCCGAGGCAGAAGAGCAGGGGCAGCACAAGCGGGGAGAACAGCAGCAGCGATGGGCAGCCCTGAGCAGCAAGCAGCTGTCCTGGAGAAACGGCACCGGGTCAGCACAGGAGAAGCAGCGCGGGGAAAGTCCAGGAACAGCATCAGTCAGCACCGGAGAAGCAGCGAACAGTGATCAGCTCGTGAGGGTTCAGATGGTAGAACACCTCAAAGAAGCGGTGAGGTCCAGGAGAAAGCAGCATCTCAGGCAGCAGGCCCAGGAGGGAGTTCAGCAGCAGGGATCAGCTCATGAGGTTTCCGATGAAAGAACACCACCACAGCAACACCAACAAAACCACACAACCAATCTCATGGTGGTCGATCCCTCTTTTATCCTTCATTTCTCTTGCCTACGTGGCAAATCCCGTGCTAGCCTGCCAGGCAAGCTTCTCCTGAGATGGCTATCTCCCCATGGAGATGAGTACCACACAAAAGAGTGCTGAGCGGCCATTGAGCTGCAGCTTATTTCTCTTTCGTTGCCCCAGGACATGCCCATCTGCTTGTCCCTTAGACAAAGGATTTCACAACCCTTTCACAGGACTAGCTTGGACATGTTAGGACATGTTCATCAGCAAACTTTGAGGCAATGATATAAAATATTAGTCTCTTACACCCAGTCCCCAATTTCAACCATGTTTCTGTAACTGGAATGGACTGTCCAGCAATCCCACCAATCATAACTCTATTACCCTTAAATTTTGATGGATCTCCATATGTAATCAATGTTTCTGTACTGGTGTCTATTAAAGCTATTACTCTTTGCATGTGTGTTTCTGACCAAAATATTGTTAATTCCAAATAGGGCCTCCGGTCCCATCCGGAGGCCCTAAGGGAACCAATGTCCTTCGTCACTCCATGGTTTTTGCCAGATCAATATCTTTTACCACAGGTGGCTCAGGCATTGTAGCCCAAGACACCTGTGGAAGTTTTTTCCTCCAATTAGGTACTATAAAATCAGCCAAATTCCAGGTTGTAGTAGGTGCTGCTCGTATTATTTGTACTCCTGATTTTCTGGGAGTACTCTGAAATTTTTGATCGTTTCTGTGTTGTTTCCATAGCTGTAATAAAATATGGTTGGGCTGCCCATCGATTTTAGCAAATGTAACCCCGGCCTGTATAAGATCATTGAGCATGTTTTTTTGAGACACCTGTATGGGGCCTGCTCATGGTATTCATGGGGCAGTCTTCTGAGTTCTAATTGGGACTGCCTCAGCTTCCTCCACCATGCAGACATGGCTTCGTGTTCATATGCACTCTGTTTCCCCCAGGTCTGCTACCAGTTGGGCTGCTTGTTGTATAATGGCCTCTGAAGCTACTAAAGGATTTAGTATGGAGACGCATGTCCCATAAAGATGAGAAGGGGCTTGCTGCAATATCAGCTCTCTCGTACCTGCCGTAAATTTTTCTGTGTCTGAACTTTCAAATGCATCAGAATATATGGCCTCCCTCATACCCAATTCTCAAATGTACGTTTGGAGGTCCTCCATAGAGGACCATAAACCAGTATTAAGTGGTATGTCTGTTTTATTGGGCCATATTAGATGGCATGCTGCCATCAACCAGTCTATAATAGAGTGGTTTTCATTAGTATACTGAATGGCAGCATATAATCTTTGCTTCAGGGCTGGGTGTATGGTTATTGATGCTAGCTTGGACATTTCTGTCCCATTAATTAATACACTCTCAGCTTTTTCATCCCGTAGTCTTAGATGCCGTGATGGCATGCTTTACCTAGGCTTTTGATGGAACCGCTGTACTAGGTCCATCAACTCATTTGCTGCATATGGGAAAGCTGTTGCATGCAAGTATGTTTCAGCAGGGGGCCATTGGTCAGGAGGAATCCCTGCTGGTCTATCTTGTACTGTCTTTGTTTTCTGAGTTATTGGGGGATCTCAAAGGTATCCATTGTAGATGAAGCTTCAATATCTGACTTAAAGACCTTGTCCTCGGAGGTACCTAGGTTGGTTATGTCAGGGACCTGAGTGTCCACAACTAAATGCTATGTATTTGCTTTGTTGGGGCATTTAGTCCTGGTTGTTTGTTTGTTAATGTGCCCAATTGCTGTTATAGTTTCTAGATATGGTCTCTTAATAGGCGGTTCTCAGATTCTATGTTGTTATTTGTTACTTCCAGTTGGTGTAATGCCATTACCAAGAGTCAAGCCACAGCAGATGTAGCTAGTCGGCAACCTTTGTAATAAGTACGCCCTTATCTAAACCTTGGAAATAATCCCTTAAACAGCCCTGAGAACGAGAAACATTCCCTGTATCTTGCAGGGTTCCCTGTTTTTTGACAGTAGTAGCTAAGCCATAATAGGGTGACCCCACAAGTCCTAGGATCTGACCCGGGAGCATTTGTTCTAGAGGGGTAACGTTCTCCCCCCTGCCCCATTTGAAGGTATTCAAAATGAAAGACACATAAATTGATGATTTTATTGTTTTCGAGCTTGCTTGGCTAACAATTGTAGGGTGAATACCCTGAAAGAATAATACCTGCACAAAATAATGAAGGTTGACAGTGTACTTTTGTATGGCTTATCCAGATGGTATACAGACAATTGGGAAATTAGGAAACTTGGAACTCCACAGGGGAGGGATCTCCAACAAGAGATCCTTCACCAGTGGTGGTCTGCCCTTAAATGGGGTCTGGGAGAGGTGGAGCCAGACTCTACCTCTTCTGGTCACACAGGTGAATTGCCTTCACCTGTGCTCCTGTGGCTGACTCAGTGCTCACCTCAGGTGACCAATCAGTGGTTCAGGCTGTGATTCAACAGTTCCCATACAACTTACATGGCAAGGATTTTGTTGCAAGGGAAGCTGCAGGTATAGCCTCTGTGAAGAGTCCAGAAGCTGCCCCATGTTAGATACAGCTGGCTCCACATGGGACCTTCCATTGTCTAGATTTGATCCACTGTATGATGCTGGTTTTATCTCTGTAAAAGCATATTTAAGTAAGGGGGGGGGGGGGGGAAATAAAGGAAGGAAAACCAACATGGGTGTGCAACAGCAGTTGGGAGAGAGAAGTAAAAAAATTAGAGAGAAACAATCCTACCCTAGGTCAGTGATGAAGGGAAGGGTAGGGGGTGCTTCATATGCCAGGGTAGATTTTCCCTGAAGCCCTTGGAGAAGTCCATGGTGATGCAGGCTTCCTCTCTTGGGGCAGCTTCTGGCCATGTCTCACAGATGCTGTCCATGTAGCCCTACCTCTACCAAAACCTTGCTGCGTATCTTTAGTGCATAGGTTTAAATTACAGTATTTATGAAATTGGAAATATTAACTGAGTGGACAAAACAATTCAGTACATCTGTGCTCTTACAGATTACTTTTCACAGTTGTTTCTGTTAATACTCAGTGTTAGAATACAATGTAGTATTGCTTACCTGGCCTGAGGGAGCAAAACAAGGAGGATTAATTCAAGTTTTCTCATGTTTCTGTAGCAATAGTTAGTTTTGGTCTTTGTATGAGACACTGGGGACAGTATTGAAAGAAACCTGGCTGAGGAATACCACTAAGAGAAAAGGAAAACAGAAGACAGATGGCTTAGATTTGAGGAAAGATTTTTGTGTAATTGCGTTTTTGAGGACTTGTTAGTAGAAACAGTGGTGGAGAAGGAGGTGTATTTGGTTTTGTTTTAGTGGTTGAAAATGTAGAGGAGGAGGTTAAGTGAGAAATAATTCCCGCTTTTCTTCTGTTCCCTCATCCAACTCTTAATCGCATTAGGAATTTAAAATGTGATGTTCTAGAGTAACACCTTTCAGTGTAAGTTTAGGTTTGCACTTGGCCTTTTTCAACTTCATGATGTTGGTATGGGCCCACCTCTCAAGCCTGTACAGGTCCTTCTGGATGGCATCCCTTCCCTCTAGCATGTCAACTGTACCACTCAGCTTGGCGTAATCTGCAAACTTGCTGAGGGTGCACTCAATCCCACTTCCTTTATCCACTGATGCTGTAACTCCATCATAAAAAGCCACCAAGTTTGTCAGATATGACTTGCCCTTGGTGAAGCCATGTTGGTTACCACCAATCACCTTGGTCTTCATTTTCCATGCGTCTTAGTAGGGCCTTCAGGAGGATACGCTCCTTGATCTCGCCAGGCACAGAGATGAGACTGACTGGCCTGTAGTTCCCAGGATCTTCTTTTTTCCCCTTCTTGAAAATGTTTTCTTTTTTCCCTCCCTTTTCCAATCAGGGGCAACTTCCCCAGACTACTATGACCTTACAAATATGATGGATAGCAGCTTGGCAACTTTATCCACCAGACCCCTCAGAACCTGTGGATGGCTCTCATTTGGGTCCCATGGACTTGTGCACCTTCAGGTTCTTTAGATGGTCTTTTAGATGGTCATAGGCATGTATGAGATATTAATGTACTAGAATGTAACATTAGAGTTAGTGTCTGTACATGGTTTCTTGAAGCTTAGGGTATTAAAAAAAATCACTAACATATAGATTAGGAAGAAGTCTGAGAAAATGCATTTTATCTGAAAACTTATTTTGTAAGAGGTTCTTTCTATAATTCACCAGCAAAGGAATCTGTATTTACATGGCTTTCTTGGCATTTACTATGTGATACTCTAACATTTTGCCTATTCACACTGCACTTTCCAAGATCTTCTCTTTGTTTCCACTTCTGAGATAAGCTAGAACTATTTTGGAATGTCTTTCATGACATTTCAGAGAATACGTTTCTTTGTGAATGATTGTGTTTGAAAGGCTATAGAAATGTGTGTTGAGGGGATGAGGAACTCTGTTTCACATTTAACTTATGGTAGAAGTTCTTTAAGCAGATAAACTCCTCGTGATCAACTGCTTTGAAATCGGCACAGCCGGAGCTGCAGTGGCTGATTGAGGTACAGGGTGGGTTTTCGGGAGGTTCCAGTCTCTCGGGAACCGAGTGAGAGCGGCCAGTCCTGTAGGCTGTTCTAGCGAGAGGTTAACGAGGCGTTAACGAGGCGTAGGCGTTGCCAGGGTTTCAGCACCTTCGCCCTCACCCCTCAGCTGAATAGGGCTCAGGGAGGGTAGCGAAGTGTCACTACCCACTGTTTGTCTGTTTGTGGGGTTTTTTTTTCATATATATATATTTTTAAATTATTATTATTATTTATTTTTAAGTTATTACAATTCATATCTATATATATTATTAGAAACTATTTTTATTTATTTACTTTCAATTTTTCATTTATTTGTTTTTATTTTTTTTGTGCCATGGTCTCTACTAGACAGAGGGCTTGCCTTAAAAAGGCTGTGGCGACCCAGACAGAAGGTCTGCCTAGAAGCGTGGCTACACAGGTCTCTGGTTGCAAGGAGTGCCAGAGCCTGCTACTGCTGGATGAGGGTGCTAAGCATTTCTCCTGTGCAAGGTGTGAGCAGGTGGAAGATCTGCTTAGCATGGTGGCTGAACTGAAAGAGGAGGTTGAGAGACTGAGGGCCATCAGGGACTGTGAGCGGGAGATTGACTGGTGGAGTAGCTCCCTAGAGCACCAGAGAGAAAGGCACCGGGGAGATCCCCCGCAGTTGGTGGTGGACTCCCTGACCTGTCCCCGTAGGGCAGAAGGGGGATATCTGAGGGATAGGGAGGGCTGGCAGAGAGTCCCTGCTCGGTACCGTGGGCAGTCTCCCCCTCTGCCTCCCCAGTGTCCCCAGATACCCCTAAGCAATAGATTTGCAGCATTGGATGTTGAAGAGGTGATAAGGGGTGAAGTGCAGGAAGATTCCTGCAGGAGGTCACCAATGGCAAGGCAGTCAACTCTGTGCATTGAGACTGCTACTACTAAGAAAGAAAGGAAGGTGATCGTAGTGGGTGGCTCCCTTCTAAAGGGAACTGAGGGCCCCATTTGCAGACCAGACCCAAACCGCAGGGAAGTGTGCTGTCTCCCTGGGGCTCGGATCAGGGACATTGCTAGAAGACTCCCGGTTTTGATACGCCCCACCGACTACTATCCGTTACTCGTAGTTCAGGCAGACTGCAATGAAATATCTCAGAGAAGTCTGCGAACTATGAAAAGAGATTTCAGGGGATTAGGGCGATTAGTTCAAGGGGTGGGAGCACAAGTGGTGTTTGCTTCCATACCTCCTGGGGTGGTGAAGGACACAGAATGGGCTAGGAAAACACAGGTGATGAATAATTGGCTGAGAGGTTGGTGTAGAGATAGACACTTTGGGTTTTTTGACCACGGGGCAGTTTACTCGGCTCCTGGCCTGTTATCTGTTGATGGGATGCACCTATCTCAAAGGGGGAAACGAATCCTAGCACAGGAGCTAGCTGGACTCATTGAGAGAGCTTTAAACTAGCTGTGACGGGGGAAGGGGATAAAAGAGGGCTCTCCAGTAAAGAGCCAAAGGAGGCTGTGCTGGAGCAAGGGGTGAGGCAGATATCTCAGCTGAAGTGCATCTATACCAATGCACGCAGCATGGGCAATAAACAAGAAGAGCTTGAAGCCATTGTGAGGCAGGCTAACTATGACCTTGTGGCTATTACAGAAACATGGTGGGACCTTTCCCATGACTGGAATACTGGGATTGATGGCTATAAGCTCTTCAGAAGGGATAGACAGGGAAGAAAGGGTGGTGGCATAGCTCTCTATATCAAAGAGTGTTTTGATGTTGAAGAGCTTGAGGTTGGAAATGATAAAGTAGAGTGTCTATGGATAAGGATCAGGGGGATAGTCTTTAGCTGTGACATCGTGGTGGGGGTCTGTTATAGACCACCTAGTCAGGATGAAGAAATAGACGAGGTGTTCTATAAACAACTCGTAGATGTTGCATGACAGCCAGCACTCGTTCTCATGGGGGACTTCAACTTCCCTGACATATGCTGGAAATATAATACTGCGCAGAGGAAGCAGTCCTTGAGATTTCTAGAATGTGTGGATGATTGCTTCCTGACACAACTGGTGCAAGAGCCTACCAGGGGAGATGCCTTGCTAGACATACTTTTCATTAACAGGGAAGGACTAGTAGGAGATGTGAAGGTTGGAGATTGTCTCGGCCAGAGTGACCATGAAATGGTGGAGTTTGCTATTCTGGGTGACGTCAAGAGGGTGACCAGCAAAACTACTACCTTGGACCTCCGGAGGGCAGACTTTGACCTGTTCAGGACACTTGTTGCAAGGGTCCCTTGGGACTTGCTCCTGAGGGGTAAAGGGGTCCAGGAAGCCTGGATGCTCCTCAAGATGGAAATCTTAAAGGCACAGGAGCAGGCTGTCCCGGAGTCCCGCAAGTCGAGCCGGAGGAGAAAAAGACCAGTGTGGATGAACCGGGAACTTTTGTTGAGACTCCGAGAGAAAAGGAGAGTCTATGTCCTCTGGAAGATGGGTCAGGCTACTTGGGGTGACTACAGAGAACTGGCCAAGATCTGCAGGCAGAAAATTAGAAATGCTAAAGCCCAGCTTGACCTTAGACTGGCTACTGCTGTAAAGGAGAACAGGAAACCCTTTTACAAATATATTAACAGCAAGAGAAAAACGAAGGAAAATTTCTCTCCTTTACTCAACGAGGCAGGGAATATAACCACAGATGATAAGGAAAAGGCTGAGGTTCTCAATGCCTTCTTCACATCTGTCTTTAATAGACAGAGCAGTTGTCCACAGGGTACTTGCCCTGACCTGGAAGTCAGATGGGATCAGATGGGATCCACCCAAGGGTGCTGAGGGAGCTGGCAGAGGTGATTGCCGAGCCACTTTCTGCCATCTATCAGAATTCCTGGTTATCTGGAGAGGTCCCACAAGATTGGAGGCTTGCCGATGTGACTCCTATCTACAAGAAAGGCTGTAAGGATGACCCGGGGAACTACAGGCCTGTCAGCCTGACCTCGGTATCAGGGAAAGTTATGGAGCAGATGATCTTGAGGGAAATCACACGACACGTGCATGGCAATAAAGGGATCAGACCCAGCCAGCACGGGTTCACCAGGGGCAGGTCGTGCTTGTCCAACCTCATCTCCTTCTATGACTGGGTGACCAGACAGGTAGATGAGGGAAAGGCTGTTGATGTAGTCTACCTGGACTTCAGCAAGGCCTTTGACACGCTCTCCCACAGTATTTTCCTGAGGAAACTGGCAGCCCGTGGTGTGGACAGGTTCACTCTTCTCTGGGTGGAGAACTGGCTGGAGGGCCGTGCCCAGAGGGTAGTGGTTAATGGAGTTAAGTTCAGCTGGCGTCCTGTTACAAGTGGTGTCCCCCAAGGATCAGTTTTGGGGCCCATCTTGTTTAATATCTTTATTGATGACCTAGATGAGGGGATTGAGTGTACCCTCAGTAAGTTTGCAGATGACACCAAGTTGGGAGGATGTGTCAAACTGCCTGAGGGTAGGGAGGCCCTTCAGAGGGATTTGGATAGGCTGAACAGCTGGGCTGAGCTCAATGGGATGAGGTTCAATAAGACCATGTGCCGGGTCCTGCACTTTGGCCACAATAACCCCATGCAATGCTATAGGCTTGGGTCAGAATGGCTTGAAGAATGTAAAGAGGAAAAGGACCTGGGGGTGTTGGTTGATGCTCGGCTCAACATGAGCCGGCAGTGTGCCCAGGTGGCCAAGAAGGCCAACAGCATCCTGGCCTGTATTAGAAATAGTGTAGCCAGCAGGAGCAGGGAGGTGATCATCCCCCTGTACTCGGCTCTGGTGCGGCCGCACCTCAAGTACTGTGTTCAGTTTTGGGCCCCTCACTACAAGAAGGACATTGAGGCCCTGGAGCGTGTTCAGAGAAGGGCAACAAAACTGGTGAGGGGTCTGGAGCACAAGTCTCAAGAGGAGCGGCTGAGGGAGCTGGGATTGTTTAGTCTGGAGAAGAGGAGGCTCAGAGGAGACCTTATTGCACTCTACCACTTCCTGAAGGGGGGTTGTGGTGAGGAGGGGGTGGGCCTCTTCTCCCTGATAAATAATGACAGGACGAGAGGGAATGGCCACAAGTTGCGCCGGGGAAAATTTAGATTAGACCTGAGGAAACATTTTTTTTCTGAAAGAGTGGTCAGGCAGTGGAATGGCCTGCCTAGGGAGGTGGTTGAGGCACCATCCCAAATGCTGTTCAAGAAGCATTTAGATGAGGTGCTAAGGGATTTGATTTAGTAGCTTAGTGGGTAGGGATGGTGATAGGAGAATGGTTGGACTACATGATCTTGTAGGTCCTTTCCAACCTTATGAACCTATAAACCTATAAACTATTCAATTTCTCTTCAAATTTAAATAAACATAGATTAAAGAAATAAAGACAAAAGAAGCAGTGTTCCGCAGGAGTCAGTGCTTGGTCCAGTCCTGTTCAAGATCTTCTTCAATGACCTTGCTGAGGGAATAGAGTCCACCCTCAGCAAGCTTGCTGATGATACAAAGATGGGAGGAATGGCTGACACACCAGAAGGCTGTGTTGCCATTCAGTGAGACCTGGACAGGCTGAAGAGTTTGACAGAAAGGAACCGGATGAGGTTTAACAAAAGCAAGTGTAGAGTATTGCACCTAGGGAGGAATAACCGCATGCACTGGTACAGGTTGGGGGATGAGCTGCTGGAGCAGAGCTTTGAGGAGAGGGACCTGGGTGTCCTGGTGGATGACAGGTTGGCCATGAGCAGTGTGCCCTGGTGGCTAAAAAGGCCAATAGGATCCTGGGGTGCATTAAGAAGAGTGTGGCCAGCAGGTTGAGGGAGGTGATCCTCCCTCTGTACTCTGCCCAGGTCAGGCCTCACCTGGAGTAATGTGTCCACTTCTGGGCTCCCCAGTACAAAAAAGACAAGGATCTCCTGGAAAGAGTCCAGCAGAGAGTCTCATGGTGGCACTTTGAAGAGCTGTAGCATATGTTCTATAGGTACAGCAAAGGAAAGAGCTGCTAAAAAATGTTGTATATTGTAATGCTATTGAAAGCATAACAGTAATGCAGAGTGGCAAAGTCCTAGGCTACAGTAAGTGAGGATAAGCTGAAATGCAGTAGCTGTGAACACAAAAACAAAGGAAAAAAAGCTGCTTACCATTAAAAAAAATATTTCAGGTACACAGGAATCTTCAACAAGATAATTATACCTCCCCTGACAACCCTTAAAGGTCTGGGAAGGAATGGATCCTGGCTCCATCCCTTCTGGTCAGTTCCCCTGGGTTGGCCCTGCCTTCCTACCAGGTGTTCAATCACTGTTTCAGCCCTGACTCAGCATTTCCACTACGTATGTGTAGAGGCCTTTTAAATAGACTTAACGATGCAAGTGTGTTTTTGATGGTATAGTAGCAATGTTTAAAAGGCACTTTTTTCCGTTATATGAAGGTTTTAATTTTCTTTAGCAGTTTTTTGCAGATACAGTATTTTTTTTGCAGTCCCTGCCAAGTTCAGTTCCATCTGTGTCTTGGCTTTCCTGATCCTCTTGTTGTGGTTTAATCTGTCACACAGCCTTTTGCTCACACCCCCTCCCCACACCCCAGCAGGATGGGGGAGAATTTTGGAAAAAAAGAAAGAACTAGTATTTGTAGGTTGTGATAAAAGCTATTTACTAAGATGGAAAAGGAAAAAATAGTAATGATAATAATATACATATTTGCAAAAGAAGTGATGTACAAAGCAATTGCTCACCACCTGCTGACTGATGCTCAGCCAGTCCCTGAGCAGCAGCAGCAACCCCCCCCAGCTTTATAGTTTTTCTCTTGATGCCATGTGATATGGAATGTCCCTTTGGCCGGTTTTGGTAGTCTGTTTTCATTCTGTCCCCTCCCAACTCCTTGGCGCCCCCCTCAGTCCCTTTGCCAGTAAGGCAGCATGGGAAGCAAAAAGCTGAAATGTCCTTGGCTCTGTGCTCAGCAACAGCTAAAACATCAGTGTGTGATCAGCAGTGTTTTTCTCCTAAAGCCAAAACATAGCATTATACCAGACACTATAAAGAAAATGAACTTTCAGGGGAAATCGGGGCATATCTCTGCATGTCCAGATAGCATCCTTGTATTTTTCTCTACCCACATGTTCATGTATTTCCTTCTTGTGCTTCAGTTTGACTAGCAGGACTTTGCTTAGCCATGCTGATTTCCTGCCTGCCCTGCTTGATTTCTTACATGTGAAAAGATTCCTGAATTTGTATCCTCAAATTCTATTTTATTCATTGTGAAGTTGATATTGTAGAAGGCGAATTTATTTTGTATATAATGTGAATTTCCTGTTTTTCTACATGCTGATGTGTTTTCATGGTGTTCTAGCATTAATAAATGTGTCATCTGGGTTTCTGATGCTCCCCTCTCTGCTGCTACACCAACCCCCTACTTGGTCGTTAAAGTTAAGTTCATATTGGGTTTCATATCAGAAATTTTATAGCTTCCAGCATTACCATTTTAACCTTAAGACAGTCCCATCAGTGATTAATTACTTTTCAGCTCTAATGCTGACTTTGTAATATATAGGTTCATTAACTCAGGAAGAATACGTGCTTTTTTTTTTGTTTCCACATAACTGAAGTCTTAGACTGTTTTTTCAACTATTTTTCCTTCCCTTTGTATATTATAAAAGCATTTCAGTTTGGAAACATTTAACAGATTCAATATTATTTTATTCAGATGTAGCTCTGATTTGGAAACCTGAAGTCTGCCCTCTTGTAGGTGTATTTATTATTTATGCTGTCACAGTATCTTATTTTAATGAGAAATAGAGAATACTCATCCATGCTCTTTCTCCCTCTCCTCATGTTTCTGAAGTGACTTTTTCCCCTCAGGATTAGCTTATAGACTGATAACTAGGAGATTCATACATAGTAACTATCAAGAAAAGTAGCTTATTGCAAAATGTGGAACCTTATTACTTGCTATGAGAAAAAGGTTCTTAAATTTTATCTTTAATCTCCTCAGAAATATATTAGGTCAATAATATATAAGCTATTCATCATCTAAAGATATGAGGGCTGCTCCAGAAGTGATACCACTTATGATGTTGGCCCACAGAATCAGAGACCAATGCCGATGGGATGGCAGTGGAGGCAACTTCCCACTAATATCCCACTCTGTGTTGTTGCCATGTGACAGATGGCAGCAGAGTAGCAGTCTGACAAAGCGTTTGACATGGGAGTACATGAGAATCAAAGACGTGTCACTGAATTTTGATTTAGTAGTTGGGTAGGGATGGTGATAGGAGGATGGTTGGACTAGATGATCTTGTAGGTCCTTTCCAACCTAATGAACCTATGAACCTATGAATTTCTCCATGTGGGAAAAAAATGGTACTATTGACATTTACCAATGTTTGTTGAACATTTCCAGAGACCAACCAGCAGATACAAGCACAGTGAGGGGTGGGAAGTGCCTCTCAGCAGTAGCCACAGTAAAGTGAAAGACAAGTCATGTTCAGGATGGCCATAGCAAATTTATGCAATCAGGGCCTGCAGGCTCCTGTTAATCACTGGCAGAAATGCACAGCTAATGGAGGTGACTACGTTGAAAAGTAGCATTTCATAGCTTAGAATTCGCTCTATTAAGTAGTGTTATTGTGCTCTTTGCATCTGTTCTAGTTTCTATGGAAATAAATAGGTGGCATTACTTAGGAAAAAGAAGGAGCAACCAACATAAATATAGTCTTTACCCTTCAACATGCTCAATTCTTGCCACTTCATTTCTATAACATCAGTGGAGCATAATGTAAAATAAGAAAATTTACTAAGATCACACAACTATGGTTGAAAATAAATTTTTACTAAAGAGAAATTTACAGATTAATTAAAAAAAATAAAAAAAATATTTGTCACATTGCCTTAATTTTTGCATCTATACATCACTCCTTTTATTTTTTGCTAGCCACCTCTTGTATGAAAAACACTTCTCCAAAATTAGGAAGTGACAATAGCAGCGTAAAGACAAAGGGACCAGCACAAACAAGGAGGTGCTGCAAAGGATGGAAAATGAATACTCACCTGTCTCTGAAAAAACTAGATTCACTAAGGAAAAAAAATCTAAGAGAAAAAATCTCAAGAAACCATTACTCAATGGCATTCAGCCCTTAAATGAGGTCTAAGAAAGGTGGAGTCTGGCTCCAATCCTTCTGGTTGTACAGGTGAATCACCTTCACCTGTGCTCCCAGGGTCAACCTTGTCTTTCCTTCCAATGCTCAATCAGTTGTTCAGGTTGTGACTGTGACCCATACACTCTACCCTTTTACAGCATGAACCAGTGATTGAACCTTCTATAATTCAATGATTGCCCTTCTATGTTGTCATTACCAGCTGGGTGGAAGAGGGTGGGAAGAGCCCGCGACACCTTCGGATGTTTTTTTTTTTTTCTCTTTGGTATTATGAAATCTGCCAGATTCCAGGTTGTTGTCGGTGTTTCTCGTATAATTCGTACTCCAGATTTTCTGGGAGCACTCAAATTTTTGATCATTTTAAAGCTGTTTCCACAGCTGTAACAAAACATGGTTGGGTTGCCCATCAATTTTGGTAAATGCAACCCCAGCCCATATGAGGTCATTAAACATAGACCTCCGGGATACCCATACGGGGCCTGATCGGGGTATCCGTGGAGCAAGCTTTCTAGTTTTAATGGGGAAGGCCTCAGCTTCTTCCACTATACGGACGTTGCACCTGGTTCTCATGCGCTCTGTCTCCCCTAAGTCTGCCACTAACTGGGCTGCCTGCTGTATGACGGCCGCTGAGGCCACCAATGGATTTAATATGGAAACCAACATCCCGTATATGTGGGAGGGGGCCTGCTGCAATATTAGATCTCGCATGCCTGCTGTAAATCACTCTGTATCGGGGCCTTCAGATGTATCCACGTACATAGCCTCCCTCACACCTAACTCTCTGATGTATGTCTGGAGGTCCTTCATAGAGGACCACAAACCGGTGTTGAGGGGAACATCGGTTTTGTTAGGCCATGTTAGGCGGCATGCTGCCATTAACCAATCTATAATAGAATGGTTTTCATCACTGCAGTGGATGGCTATGTATAACCTTTGCCTCAAGGCTGGGTGTATGGTTATGGACGCTAATTTTGACATCTCCGTCCCATTCACTAGAACACTTTCGGCTCTTGCATCCCATAACCTTAGGAGCCATGATGGTATGCTTTCCCTTGGTTTTTGATGGAACCGCTGTACTAGGTCCATCAACTCATTAGCCGTATATGGACACGCTGTTACATGAAGGCAGGTTTCAGCAGGGGGCCATTGGTCAGGAGGCACCCCTGCTGGCCTATCTTGTACCTTCTTTGGTTTTGAGTTATAATAGGCTGGAGCTTGAATGGATCCATCATAGATGGAGTTTCGAGATCTGCCTTAGAGATCTTATTTTCTGCAATATCTAAGTCTGCCTCATCTGAATTTTAGATGTCCTTTACCGATATACTCCATATTTGTCTCGTGAGGACATTTAGGCCAGGTTTTTTGGTTGTTAATGTACCCAGCTGTCGCTCAAGTTTCTCAATGCACTCTCTTAATAAATGGTTTTCAGTTTCCATGTTAATATTTGCAGCGTCTAATTTAAGTATGGCCATTACTAGAGGCCAGGCTACCGCAGAGGCAGAGAGCCACCGCTCCTTGGTAATGAGTATGTCTTTATCTAATCCTAGAAAGTAGTCATTCAAATAAGCTGGGGAGGGAGAGGCAGTCCCTGGAACCCACAGGAGTCTCCATTTCTCAATAATGGATGCCAACCCATAGTGGGGTGACCCCATGAACCCTGGAAATAGACCAGGGATTGTTTGGTCTAGGGGGGTAACATTCTCCCCCCTGCCCCTTTTAAACATATTCCAAATGAAGGACATGTTTGGTAATTATGAATTATTATCACAATGTCTGCCTGGCTCGCCAAGTGTGGGGTAAATAATTCCCAAGAATGGTGCTTCACAAAGAAATAGTATAGGTGATGGTATATTTTGAATAAGTCTATATAGATAGTACACAAATAATAAAAAGAGAAGATGGCTCACCTTCAGGATGACAAGGCTTGCAGGGGACACCACATAGGAGGGATCTCCTGTTCAACACCTTCATCAATGACCTTGATGAGGGAATAGAGTCCACCCTCAGCAAGCTTGCTGATGATACAAAGATGGGAGGAATGGCTGACACACCAGAAGGCTGTGCTGCCATTCAGCGAGACCTGGACAGGCTGGCGAGTTTGGCAGAAAGGAACCGGATGAGGTTTAACAAAAGCAAGTGTAGAGTCTTTCACCTAGGGAGGAACAACTGCATGCACCAGTAAAGGTTGGGGAATGAGCTGCTGGATCGGAGCTCTGAGGAGAGGGAACCTGGGTGTCCTGGTGGATGACAGATTGGCCATGAGCCAGCAGTGTGCCCTGGTAGCCAAGAAGGCCAATGACATCCTGGGGTGCATTAAGAAGAGTGTGGCCAGCAGGTTGAGGGAGGTGATCCTCCCCTTCTACTCTGCCCTGGTGAGTCCTCACCTGGAGTATTGTGTCCAGTTCTGGGCTCCCCAGTTCAAAAAAAGATAGGAAACTCCTGGAAATAGTCCAGCAGAGTGCTACAAAGATGACGAAGGGCATGGAACATCTCCCTTATGAGGAAAGACTGTGAGACCTGGGTCTGTTCAGCCTTGAAAAAAGAAGACTCATAGGGGATCTGATCAATGGCTATAAATATCTGAGGAGCGGGAGGCAAAGGGATGAGGCTGGACTCTTTTCAGCAGTGTGTGGTGATGGGATAAGGGAAAATATCTATAAACTGAAGCATAGGAAGTTCTGCACAAATGCGTGTGGGAACTTCTTCACAGTGCAGGTGACAGAGCACTGGAACAGGCTGCCCAGGGCAGTGTTGGAATCTCCTTCTCTGGAGTCATTCAGGACCTGCCTGGATGCCTACCTTTGCAACCTGGTCTAGGGAGCTGCTTTGGCAGTGGGGTTGGAGTCGATGATCTCTAGAGTCCCCTTCAATTCTGTGAACCAGTTGGAGACGTGAGCCTTTCCTAATACAGGGAACCAGTGCATTGTTTCATTTATACAATTTGCCCATCGTGGTACAGGTTGACAATGTAAGGCTATTGATGATTGGTTCATGGTTGATGTTTGTGTTCTCTCATGGGCCAGTGCTTGATGCTATAGATAGATTCGACGGACTAAGAATCAAAGAGTCAACTACTGAATTTTATTAATCAGAGAGCAAAGAGGCAATGCAGCGCTGGGCGACAGGGGACTCTGCGTTCCACCGACTGTCGCAACAGTTGAACCAATACCCGATCCTTTTATACAGTCCGTCTTCCGTATACGTGTCCTTTTCGCTTTCTCATTGCGGTGTACTCTGCGCATGATCCATTTGTTGCTAGGGGTCTTCTTCTGCCAGTAAGTAGTCTTCCTCCATATCTCCTTCTTGACCCTTTCTGGTGGTTTTTCCTTTTATGGTATGTTATTTATACGAACAAATCTCACTGCACAATCACTAGTCCTTGAACGTGTTTAGGCTAGCTCCCGGTTTGCGCAAGTTTTGTGTTTTCGCAAGCTAAGCTTTCTTATAGTAATGGCTATCTTTTGTGGCTTTCTTGATTGCTTAAGCGGAACATTCATCTGCGTTACATGCTAAATCACAAATCACGGTTACTTATTTACAGGTCCCTTCCTTCTTACAGCGAACAAAAAGATTACTTTCTCACCATTCCCTCCTTTTTCTTTTATTACTATTTTTGTTCGTGGTATCTCAGTACCCCTCTTTCATTAAGCTCCAGGTAATCCTCTGTCCCTGTTTCGTGGAGGGACTCATATTTGGCCCTCATGAGCATCAAATGGACAGCCTCCAATCTCCCTTTCACTATAGAGATTAGTTTATTGAAAATACAGGGCCCAAAGGTTAACACTAAGATCAGTAGTATAGGGCTTCCCAGGGTTGGATGCAGGGCAAAAATAAAATCCTACTCTGTTTAAGCAAGGTTCTACCAGAATAACGTCGCAGGGGTTGCATCTAAACGAGGGACTTCCTGAGGTTATCACTGTATGAAGGACCCGATGATCTTTCCATCTTATTAATGACCATTTGAAAGGTTCATGGCTTTTCTCATGATTTGTCTCTGCTGTTACAATAGGGGGTCCTATAAGTCCTTTATTCATACATAATGTGAGAGCTAGGAGAAGTCCACTGCTGGATTTATTTAACCTTTCGCCATTTTTTTTGATTTTTTTTATTCCCAATACTGTTCCCCGTCCGGCCTTGGGTTTCCAAAGATCCTGGAGCCACCTTAGTGTTTACGTTCCATGGGAGTTCCCTGTTCCCACCTTTTATCCCTCTGCCTCGCCCGCCAACCAGGTTGCTGCTGGCTGCGGGGTAGCCCATCTTCACGGCAGCAAGGATTTCAGGGGCGGGTGTCACTCCTCTCTCCCACCTTCTGGCGGTGAGGTATTACACCGGGGCTCCTTCGTTCACTCTCGGTACTTATGTTGGATGGACCCGGAGGCTCGTCGGGGTGATGATGGTAAAATTCAGAATTTATTTCTTTGAAATATATCTATCACTAAATCGGGGATCCCACTTTTAGCTTTCGAGCTGCCGCCTTCCGGTTCAGGACCAGAGCAGTCAGCTCGCGCTGCTCCTCCCAACAGGGCTGACACATACGCCTAGGAGCCCTCCCTTCTCCGGCAGTGAACTTACCACAACTCTTTACAAATTTCACAACAGAAGCGAGCAAATAGGTGACAATTGCAATTTAGTCATCTACAGATTGCTTCTATATCATTATGTCTTGCGTTACTTTCCCATTTTATAGTTTTCCCTATAAGGTTGACATGCAAACCCCTCTAGATATTTACTCAGCCAATCTCTACAGCCGTGTACCAGTTATACTCAGGGCAAATTTGGTAGACTGACCTCACTTAATGTTCTATCAAAACATTCGTCCTTCAAGTCTTAGGAAATGACTCTCATTCTCCTCTATACATAAACACAAATTCCTTTCCCACACTTAACGACTTTCCATAAGAAATACACAATTAGTGACAAGATTAATGCTGTCACAAACCCTATTAAACACTGTACAGCGAAGGGTAGGTGTTCAAACCATGCCCCAATCATTTGGCTTCTTCAGGTAGGTTGAGATTTCTTCACCAAAGGGATTATATTGGTTTTCTTCGGTTGTTCACAGAAGTCCTGGATAAGGGTGATTTCTGGAGCTGGTTGATATTTTTGCAAAATCTGTTCTAGGGCCTGCCCGAACAGATTTGGGGATTCAGTAAAGCCCTGTGGTAGTACTGTCCACCTCAGCTGTTGTTTTCTCCCTGTGTCCGGGTCTTCCCATTCAAAGGCGAAATAATCTCGGCAAGACTCATCTAGAGGGCAAGCCCAAAACGCATCTTTCAAATCAATTACACTATACCATAGGTTTTCAGGGCCTAATTTACTCAATAAGGTATAAGGATTAGCAACTACAGGAAAGCGAGATATTGTCTTCTTATTTATTTCCCGTAAATCATGTACCAAACGATAGGTACCATTAGGCTTTTTTACCGGCAATATGGGAGTGTTGAATGGGGACATACAAGGTTCCAGTAACCCCTGCTTTATAAGTCTCTCTATTTCTGGTTTTAGGCCTCTCCTTCCCTCCAGTGAAATGGGGTACTGTTTTACTTTTATAGGAATTTCAGGGTCTCTAAGTTTAACTGAAAAAGGAGGTATTTCCAAACGCCCCACACTTTCGATTGTATACCATACTTCAGGGTTAATCCTCTCTTCATCCTCCACCCTTAAAGGGCAAAGTTTAATCCTTATTTCCCTGTTCTTTACTTCCAAGCTTATCCCCAGTTCTATAATTAGATCTCGTCCCAACAAATTGAATTCAATTGAATTCAGGTACAATTAGAAAATCTCCCAATCCTATCTTAGATTCTGTTTCTATTTTTACATTTTTAACAACCCCTACCTTAAAGGGTTCTCCCTTAGCTCCTACTACTAGGGCTGTTTCTCTGGACAATTTACATCCAGAGGGTAGTTGTTGTATGGTGGATTTCTCAGCCCCTGAGTCCACTAAAAATTCTATTTCTTCTTGTTGGGGACCTATCTTTAATTTTATCAAGGGCTCACGGTGTTTCTGGGTCCCCAAAAGGTAAAGCCCCTGACCTCCCTAGTCTTCTTTAAACACCTTCTCATCTTGTATCCTACTTCTACAGTTTTTCTTTAGGTGGCCTTTCTTCCCGCAGTAGAAACAAGTCCGTTCTTCCTTTCTTTCTCTTGCTCCCTCGCTCTTTCCCTGATTAGAGGGAGGCTTTTGTAATGTTCGCCTTTCCTGCTTGTCTAATTCCCAGCTCTCTCTAACCGCAGCCACCATCATCCTAACTTGCCTCTTCTGGTTCTCATCGTCCCTGCGAACATAAACCTTCTGAGCTTCCCTTAGTAATTCATCCATCCCTCTGTCCTGCCAATTCTCAATTTTTTTTCGAGTTTCTTTCGTATATCGTCCCAGGCTTTAGCTACAAACTGCGTCTTTAACAAAGCTTGTCCTAATGGGGTTTCAGTATCTAACCCTGAGTACATTTGTAAATTCTTTCGTAACCGCTCCAGCCAGTCATTAGGGGACTCCTCTTTCTTCTGTCTTTCATTGAATGCTTTATTGATATTCTGGCCTCTAGGGACTGCTTCCCTAATTCCTTGGATAACTATACTTCGTAAATCTTGCATATGTATCCGGTGATTTGGGTTTTGGTGGTCCCATTGGAGCCTTTGTAAGGGCCATTTTACATCTGCCTGGGGTCCTTGGGCATGCTGGGCATCCCAAACCCTCATTCCTGCAGTCCTAATCATATGTTTTTCTTCAATCGTAAATAAGATGCCTAGGATGGACTGTAACTCATCCCACGTATATGTATTGGGGCCTAGAAATTGATCTACCCTTTCCGCAACTCCTAATGGATCTTCCAAAAGTTTTCCCATCTCTTTCTTAAATTCCCTAACATCCCCCGAACTTAAAGGCACCGAAATGAACCCCATTTGTAGATTGGGACCCCCCATAGGTACCTCTCGTAATGGATATAGATTCTGTTGACGTGTCCGACTCCTAGTTTGAGGGCCCAAATTAGAGTCCATTTCCTGATTATCTGGATTGTCCTGATTATTTATCTCAGGCTGTGGAGGAGGGGGAGCTATCGGCTGCGGTGGGACGTATGGTGGGGGTCCCATAGGGATCTCCTCCTCTTTGCGAGACTTTGGTCTCTTAGTCTTTGTATCTATTTCAGACAATTTGAAAATTGAAACTCCCGGTCCCCCGGGCATGTGACCCAGACAGCCGCATATTCACTTTCTTCCTGACTAAAAGGAGTCTTAGTGTTTACCCAAAAATTTAGACGCTGCTGTACCCAGTTTTCGCTAGATCCATATTTCGGCCACCAGACCTCGGGGCCAATCCTCTGATCTCCCCATACTTCTACACAATAATAAATCATCTTGGCTTTACTCTTATTTCCTGTCCCAGGATAATACCTCCACATTTCTAACATGAATGCTAGAGGAGAATCCTTCGGGACTGGAGGGCATTTCATGGCTACAGGGGGCTTGCTTTTTCCCTGTCCCATCTTCCGGAGTGCCTTCACTCAGCCGTGTGTGCGTTCCACTCGCTTCCCCTCGTTTGTGGCTCACGCCTTCGCAGGCAATGAGAACCGCACTACTAGAGGGTCCACACTCGCTTGGGTTAGTCTGAGCTACCGGCCCCCTCTCACACACACACCACTTGTCACACTCCAGGAAACCCGACCCCGACCGAACGGAAAACCCCTGCCAAAACGGCAGTCACTTACGCGTCCCGCTTCTTCGTCCGGACTTTTGTGCACAAAATTTAAGGGGTCGACCGGTCCTTTCTTGCCTTTTTGCTCTTAAATTTCGGATCGTTGGTAGGAGTAAGGCAGGGAATCAAGAGTGGGGCCGCCAGCTCTGGCGGGGCGCCTCCCCAACCCTCAGAACCTGGCCACTACTCCTATCCGAGTCACGGCACCAACTGTTATAGATAGATTCGACAGACTAAGAATCAAAGAGTCAACTATTGAATTTTATTAATCAGAGAGCAAAGAGGCAATGCAGCGCTGGGCGACAGGGGACTCTGCGTTCCACCGATTGTCGCAACAATTGAACCAATACCCGATCCTTTTATACAGTCCGTCTTCCGTATACGTGTCCTTTTCGCTTTCTCATTGCGGTGTACTCTGCGCATGATCCATTTGTTGCTAGGGGTCTTCTTCTGCCAGTAAGTAGTCTTCCTCCATATCTCCTTCTTGACCCTTTCTGGTGGTTTTTCCTTTTATGGTATGTTATTTATACGAACAAATCTCACTGCACAATCACTAGTCCTTGAACGTGTTTAGGCTAGCTCCCGGTTTGCGCAAGTTTTGTGTTTTCACAAGCTAAGCTTTCTTATAGTAATGGCTATCTTTTGTGGCTTTCTTGATTGCTTAAGCAGAACGTTCATCTGCGTTACATGCTAAATCACAAATCACGGTTACTTATTTACAGGTCCCTTCCTTCTTACAGCGAACAAAAAGATTACTTTCTCACAATTGACACTGTTACTGGAGGCATACAGTATTTTGGTGCAGGTCCATCTTATGTTCCATCAGTCCTACATAAGCTATCACCAGTTGTCATTCTATATCTCATGGCCCCGAGGGAGGTGCCCAATGTAATTGACCTGCCATCGGTGGAGAGCATTGTCTCCTCCGACAAGATGGGCTGTTGTTTTGGGCAACAGTCTCAGTTTCATCTTGGAGTATGCATCGCAGACTCAATGTCCAGACAGTGTCAGATAGTTGTATGGGTAGCCCCCATACTTTAGCAGCTGCCCACTTTGTCTTTTGTCCAGCATGCCACCGCTTCTGATGTAACCACCAGGCAGTCTTCTTGGATGGTGAATCTTCAATCCTTCAAACTCAGTCCAGTGTGTCATCTTCATCATTTCCCAGTGACTTTAGAGGTTGGTGACCAGAAATCAGGTAGACACGTACAGTCTTATAGTTAACCACATTTTATATGTCTAACCACATATCTCTTCCCCAGTGTCAACGGTTTACGAGCAGGTTCAGCCCGGTTCCGTGATGATTGGTGCGGGGGACCCACAGACCCACGCCCCAGGAAAGGGGAAGGGGGAAAGGGAAAAGGGAAAAGGGAGATGGGCCTAGGAACAAAACAGCAGCAACGATCTGAGGAGGAAAGCTAATTTACTAAATAAGATATCGGAAAGTAAAATAACACAATATAATACAATATAATTGGAATTAAAGCTAATAAATCAAATAAAATGAGCAAGAGAGAGTGTCCGATAAACCGAAGGCCTTACGCTAACGCTGAAGGCGGACGGCAACGAGCTCCCACTGCTGAGTCGATCCCAAAGGAAAGAGAGTGTCCCGTGATCACAGACAGTTTTTATCTTTCCCTCTGAGCGTAAACACGTAAGAACAGAAAGCATCGCAAAGTCCTCTGGGGAATGGAGTTCTTCTTCTCTTCTGAGACAGGTATACCTGGAACTATTGATGATCCATGGAGCTGGAGCATTAACTCCTTAACTCTAAATGCACTACATGATGTTATGATGTGGAATACCAGTACCAAAAATCATAAAACCATGACATCCAGATTGGTCGGGTGTTGATAGTCCATTCCTGGGTGGCCCACTGTGCAAACCAAAGAGTGAGCCCCCGGTACACAGGCCAACTCTCTGTGCAGATGTTCAGGATACTGTCACCAGGTTCCTTGGTTATAACCATTGACATGGCTTGCAGTTCTGCCTATTGGCTACTTTGACCATCCCCCTGTTCAAACCAAATTGTTTCAGTGGAGGGATGGTATGCCACTGCTCTCCGCTTGCTTGGGTTCCCCTTTCTGGACCCATCCTTATACCAGGCATCTTCAGGAATGGGATATTTCCCTTTCTGAATGGGACTCTCTACTGGAACGACCATTGTCTCTTCTAGAGCATCACTGTGATATGTCACTGGGCCTAGGATCTTCTGTAATTCTTCTTTCAGTGGTGAGGAAGACAGACTACTTCTCTGGCTGAGATAGGTGACCCATTGTGCCACCATTTGTGCTTTGGCCACCCCTGTCTTAGGAAGGTGGGTCAGATCTTCAACCCACCCCTGAATTGGCAAGGTGGTCTTGACTATGATTTCAGATGTTTCGGTTATTGACTCTACCACTTGCAGTGCAGAGTAGGCAGCCACTAACTGTTTTTCAATTATAGAATGAATCATAGAATGGTCTGGGTTGAAAAGGACCACAATGATCATCTAGTTTCAACCCTCCTGCTATGTGCAGGGTTACCAGCCACTAGACCAGGCTGCCCAGTGCTATATCCAGCCTAATTTGAATGCTTCCACAACCTCCTTGGGCAACCTGTTCCAGTGTGTCGCCACCCTCTGTGTGAAAAACTTCCTCCTAATATCTAACCTAAACCTCCCCGTCTCAGTTTAAGACCATTCCCCCTTGTCCTATCTCTATCCACCCTTGTAAACAGCCATTCCCCCTCCTGTTTATATGCTCCCTTCAAGTACTGGAAGGCTGCAATGAGGTCTCCCCAGAGCCTTCTCTTCTCCAAGAGAAACAAGCCCAGTTCCCTCAACCTTTCCTCATAGGAGAGGTGCTCCAGCCCTCTGATCATTTTAGTGGCCCTCCTCTGGACCTGCTCTAAGAGCTCCACGTCCTTCTTGTACTGGGGGACCCAGGCCTGGACGCAGTACTCCAGATGGTGCCTCACAAGAGCTGAGTAGAGGGAGACAATCCCCTCCCTCTTCCTGCTGTCCACCCCTTTTTTAATGCAGCCCAGGATATAGTTGGCCCTCTGGGGTGCAAGTGCACACTGCTGACTGATGTCCAGCTTCTCGTCTACCAGGACCCCCTAGTCCTTCTCCACAGGGCTACTCTCAAGGAGATCTTCCCCCAGTTTGTATAAATACCTGGGATTGCTCCGACTTAAGTGCAGCACCCTACACTTGGTCTTATTGAACCTCATTAGGTTTTCATGGGCCCACTTCTCCAGCCTGTCCAGGTCCCTCTGGTTGGCTTCCCTTTCCAATGTTTGACTGCACCAATGTATCATACAGTATCTTCCTTCTGCTTTGTGCCAGACCTGAGACCAAAACCCAATTGGGGTCCAAAGAGAACTCAAGCATTGCCACAGTCCCCAGCCAAAGCTGTCCTGAGTGACGTGAATGTCCAATTTGGCTGGGAGTGTAGGATCAAATATACACAATGCCTAGGTTTGTTTAACATTTTTGCCTACTGAAAAAGCCTCTTGTTCTGTTCTCCTCCAGTCCCATAGTTGGCCCTTCTTTCTGTGTCAGTACAGAGGCCTCAGCAGCTGCACTAAGTGGGGTATAAAGGAACACCAGTATCCCAAAATACCTAAAAACTCTTGCTGCTGCCTTGGTGCAGCAGGGACTGGGAACACTTGCACCTCATCTATTATGCATTGGGTAGTACTTTGGTCTTCCCTGTCCAAACTACTCCCAGGAATTTCACAGATAGGCCCAGACCCTGCGCCTTCTGTGGTTTTATAGCCCATCCTTTTTCCTGCAGATAGGTTGTCAATGAATCTGCTGCCCAACATACTGCCTCCAACATGTCAGATGTCAACATGAGATCATTGATATAGTGAATAAAGTTGACACTGCTAGGTCTTCCCCAGTCTACCAGATCACACGCCACTAGGTTATGACAACATGTTGGTGAATGCACATACTCCTGCAGCAGGACCTGAAAGGTCCACTGCCTCCCTCCCCACGTAAATACAAACTGATCCTGTGATTCCTCAGCAATCAGAATACTAAAAATCGCATATGAAAAATCCAGGACACAATGGTAGGTTTTCATTTTCCTACGCAATGTGTCAATTGAGGGAGGCAGTATTGTGTACAGCCACATGAATGGGTGGTGTGACTGTATTTAACTCTCTGTAGTCCACTGTCATTCTCCATGTGCCATCTGACTTTTGCACTGGCCATCTAGGAGAATTATACAGGCTATGTGCAGGCCTTATGATCTCAGCCTTTGCTAATTCCTGCACATCCTGGATATTTCATCTTGACCCTCTGTAGGGTGAATAATTCCCAAGAATGGTACTTCACAAAGAAATAGTATAGATGATGGTATATTTTGAGTAGTTCTATATAGAAAGCACACAAATAGTATGCAAAAGAAGATAGCGCACCTTTAAGATGACAAAGGCTTGCAGGGGACTCTACAAGGGAAGAATCTCCAAGAAGAGAGCCTTCCCCAGTGGTGGTCAACCCTTAAATGGGGTTTGGGAGAGGTGGAGCCAGAATCCACCCCTTCCAATCACACAGGTATATCACCTTCACCTGTGCCCCCGTGGCTGACTCAGTGCTCACCTCAAGTGACCAATCTGTGGTTCAGGCCGTGATTCAGCAGTTCCCATGAACCCCCCTGGGAGTCTATATTGTTTCATGCTAGTAATCTGGCACTGTTCTGGCACATGAATAGGCTTATGCTTTGCACAGCCTCTCAACATTGCTTGTACTGTCCAGACACTAATGCATTTCAGCCAGTCTGAATTCTCCTATGGTTGTCTGGAGAGCCAGTCCCCATAAAATTTCTGATGGCCAAGATGTACTTTGGGACTAGGACTATAGACACCTTATACTCCCAGGATGGGAGATGACCAAATCCCAATTTCAGCCACGTCTGTGTAACAGGAATGGTCTATCCTCCAAAACCACTGATCATCACTCTGTCCTCTTTAAACTTAGTAGTATTCCCATAAATACAACAGTGTTTCCATGCCTCTATCAACCAGTGCCATAACTCATATTTTTCTGGAATAAAAAAACTGTCAAACCAACATAGGACCTCCAGTCCTATCTAGTGGCAGTCAGCCCTTAAATGAGGTCTAAGGGGGGGGGGGGGGGGTGCAGCCAGGTTCCACCCTTTCTGGTCACACAGGTGAATTTCCTTCACCTGTGCTCCCAGGGCTGACCAGGTCTTTTGTTCAGGTGCTCAATCAGTGGTTCAGGCTATGACTCAGTAGTCCCCATACAAGCAGCTAATTAAATTGTTAATGGATTATGTGCTTCTCACTGTAGTGTGAACTAGCAGTTTTGTTACCACGTTTTTAGTTTTTTTTTTTTTAATTAGTTCTTTGTATGTTTAATTATCAGATATAAGCTATTAGTATAGTGCTGTATGATCTGAGAAAATTTTGTTTGCCTTATTTAAGGTGAAGGGCTCTGTTTCTTAGAACTGTAGACTGCCTTTTGATTATTCTGAAGTTTATTTCTCTCCTATGTTGTTCTATCTATGCTTAACCAAATTTTCTTAGTATGTGGTTGAGTTTATGGCCTGTGTTTCATTTATATTACTGAATTTCAAAGTTTTTTTAAATAAACTGAACGCTGTAATTTGGTTTTATTCTTTTTAGTGCTTTGGAGATGGGAAGTAATGATAACTGGTACCTGAACTAAAATATCTGTGTAGACACAACCATACCAGAACTTCAGGATGAATGGGGATATGCCTCATGTTCCCATCACTACTCTTGCAGGGATTGCTAGTCTTACAGACCGTAAGTACTTTTTTTCTCATCTTTCTTATGTTGCTTTCTACTGGGTAGTTAGAGCAGACTTGTTTTTTTTTTTTGGACCTGTGAAGATGAATTATCCGTATAGTTTGCTTTTTGGCCTCTTCTGGCTTGTTCCTCTTTTGTCTATGGAGCCTTGCCAATTGTCTGGCTTCTTATTTGATATGCTTCCTTTTTATGCACGTAGACCTAAGAATTGTCTGTAACTATAGTGTGCTCATTTGTAATCTGATTGTAATATTTTGATGAGTGCTTTTCATTAAGCAATTAAATCTTTTTACAAAGATTTGTGAATAGGTATTTTGAGTGAATTAACATTGTAATTGTCATACCAACCTACCATACTAGCCTTTTCTTGAGATTGTTTACATAGATATGAACACAACAGGAGTGTAGAATGTAATTAGTAGGTTATGTGACTGCTTTTTGTTTTCAAATCTACCCTGACCATACAAAGCAAAAACATAGATTAAACTTGAAGTTCTGTGCACTTCACGTGCTCAATGCACTTTCAATACTGCCTGTAACTATAAGCGTCTTATATTTTCTTCTTTCCTGTTATCAATGCTTTCAACTCCAAAAGAAAACTGTCTTAACATTTTAAATAACTCTGTGTTCTGGAATGTTTAAAAGTGTATTTTTATTCATAGTACTTGGCTTAGCACAGTTAAATATTTACAATGATATTTTAATTTGTGGAATTGGCTACATTTCTTTGTTTAAAACAGAGTCCAGCCTCTGTGTGTGTTCCTGATTATAAATAAATAATTAAATCTAGAGACTAAAAATGTTTCTTATATTTCAAATGTAGTTTTCAGGTGTTTTTTTTTTCCTATAATTGTGTGAGGGAGTAAGAAGGTTGCCTATCTTTGTGTTCCAAGAAATGATTCTGAACTTCTTTCTGTCCTTTGATAAGTTTTGAACCAGCTGCCTCTTCCATCGCCTTTACCTGCTACAACAACAAAAAGCTTGCTCTTCAATGGACGGATAGCTGAAGAGGTGAACTGCCTTCTGGCTTGTAGGGATGAAAATCTGGTTTCACAGCTTGTCCACAGTCTCAATCAGGTGTCAACAGATCACATGTATGTATTTTTAACTTTAACAGTATCAAACCACTGTCCTTATTCCTTGAGATTGGAAAGAAATGGATTGAGAGGGCTGTTTGTGAGAATCTGAAAATGCACAAGTTTATTATTAGGCTTGTTTAGCTGATTACCATTGTATAAGAGTCAGTTATTTCAGTCAAGTAGCCCTTAAGCATAACTTCTTTTCTTTTTTTTTAATAGATCTGCTTCTTGTTCCTGCTAGTTACAAGTGCAAACTTTGTGATGTTGATTGTGCAACACTTATTAACCAAAATGGAACATAAATAATACCTATAGAGAAATTAGATATCTGGTATTACACAAAAAGGAACTTTTTGTTGAGACCCATGTGAGACCTAGGTCAAAGGGTATTGAACTTGAATATAAGAATTGAACCAGCAAGTATCCTCTTTGTTCATTTTTGTGTGATTTTCTTTGAATTGTCTTATGTTGACAGTGTTTTTTCCTATGTATTCCAATTGATTGTTTTGATCAAATGGAAGCAGCTCTTAAAAAGTCTTCAAAACAAGCAATAAATGAAAGCATGTATGCATTTATAGAAATTATTACATTTTTGATGGTTCAGTGGAAATCCTGTGATGTCAGTGATGTTCCAAATTTCCTTTTTATTACAAAATATACAATTTGAATATTTTTCATTCATATGTATCTTATTTTTACTTCTACAATACTTTCTTCATGTTGTGCCAAAGTGGTCTTCTGTGGCGATCAAGATACAAAAGTGGGCATAAATGACAACCATGGATATATGTGCTTAATAACAGAAAATAAAGACTGGTAGGAATAGTTTTCCATCCATTCCTTAAAGAAGAGAGAAGAAAAAAATTACAGACAGGGAACAGTGCTTTGTAGACTTGTTTTTTTTTTTCTTCTTTATTTTAGCAGTATTTTTTTTTAATTGATAGCTATTTCTTTCAATTTGGGAAGTTTGAAAACTCATTTGCTTCTTTATTTGCTTACTTCCACAATTACAGAGAACTGAAAGATAATCTTGGCAGCGATGATCCAGAGGGAGATATACCGGTTTTGCTGCAAGCTATCCTGGCAAGGAATCCTAATGTTTTCAGGGAGAAAAGCATGCAGACCAGATATGGGGTACAAAGTGGTAAGAACTTTTTATTCTATATTAAGATTTTAAGTTGTTCTGTAAGTGTGGGGGAATGATATTGACTATATATATATGTATATATAAGTACATCCGTGATGTTTATGTCTTACCTTGTACCTAATAGTGAAAGAAAGCTGTATGTTTTGATGTCTTCTAGGAGTGATTATATTAGAATAAGCATGGAAATAACTCTACTGGGTATTTTTGTAGAAATAATGTTTAATTTCCCTACTGAAGTTTAATTTCCTGGAGGACTGATTGGATTTCATTTTATTTGAATTTCTTTCTGTCAAGGTTCATAAACTCAAGGTCCATAAATTTATCTTAATAAACAATTAAAGTTGGGAAAATAGACCTTGTTCTTACTGAAAATCTCTATGATTACAGTGCATCATTGCACTGATAGTTCTTTAGTAGTTCTAGGGTAAGGAATAGGGTTCAATTAACCATATTTAACAGTTCTTCCCTGCCACATCAGTGATGTGTGATGCCTTACAGATTTTACTGTTTTGACAGCTGATTCTCTTCTGACATGTATACTTCTGGATAGCAAAGATGGAGAAGGGGAGATACCAAGCAAAGGATTATTCAGATTCTAGTTTTAGATTTGAAGACTTAATAAGTCCTGCATCTGGAGTCTGTTCTTTAAATGCTAAACTTTAAAATGAATAAGAGAATTTCCAGTTTCCACAGTGTGAGGATAAAGCTTTGTTATCATTGTAGAAATATAGGTAGAAGTCCTATAGGAGTCTACAGGGGATTGAAAGTGTGGGGTATTTTTGGAAGGGAGGGAGGAGGACTAGATGATTAAGTTCATTCACTTAGGCTAGTGAGTAAAGAGCCGTACGATATTTGAAAAGAACTTGGTTAGGACAAATCATGTAACATTTTTTTGAAAGAATGCAGAAATTTTCTTGAATGAAAAAGTTAAGGGCAGCGCTAAATATTGTAGAAGTTTGCTGATTGTGAAAATTAAGCTCTGATTACAGTCTCTGGATTTTATTTTTGGTGACAGCCATGGCAGAATATGATTTTTCCAGCTGTGGGAAGAGTTGTGGCTGTCCTGCTAATTTGGAGAATGGTACAAAGGACATATGCTCAAATCAGAGTTTTGTACCAGTTTTGTAAAATAATTTTTTTGCTGGTGCAAGAGTAAGACAATGTTTAGAATTATTTGATCCAGCAGAGGATTTTTAAAGAAAGAAAACAAAGCTAGTTAATTTCACAGAATCACAGAACTGTAGGGGACCAACTCCAGAGGTCTAGTCCAACCCCCCTGCCCAAACAGCTCCCTAGACCAGGTTGCACAGGTAGGTGTCAAGGTGGGTCTTGAATGTCTCCAGAGAGGGAGACTCTTCCACCTCTCTGGGCAACCTGTTCCACTGCTCCATCACCTGCACTGCACCTGCTAAGTCAAGGTCATTCTCAGCAAAGGGCCCAAGGAGCTGGGAGGGAAAAAAATTAGGACAGTGGACTTAAACTGGCCAAAGGTATATTCCATACTTGCTGTCCCCCTGTCAAGGACACAGATAGAACTAATGATAACTCTGTGACACGTGACATCAAGTGGAAGGAGTTTTGAAGGGGGTGGGAGTGCATTCCACTCTCTCTTCTGCTGCATGAGGGTCTAGCTGGCCATCAGTCAGGGTGGTGAGCAATTCCTTGTGTGTCACTTGTTAGAGACATTTATATATATAGTCATAATTATTATCCTTTTCTTTTAGTAAACAGTTCTATCTCAACCCGTGTGTTCTACTTTATTTTTTTTCCCTGATTCTCTTTCTCCCATCCTACTGGGAAGGTGGAGAGTGTGGGAGGAAATCAACGGACTCCAAAATGACTCCACAAGAGTCATAATACAAAGACACTTTATTCTAAATATCAACAGTATATATAGACAACTCTTGTGACAAACAACTTTGGATTGGGCCACATCAGCCAAGTGGCTACTTCTGATTTGTTCCTTCGCTCTTCTGTATGGGAACTGTTGAATCACAGCCTGAACCACTGATGGATCACCTGAGGCAAGCACTGAGTCTGCCACAGGGGCACAGGTGAAGGCAATGTACCCGTGTAATGGGAAGGGGTGGAGTCTGGATCCACCTCTCCCAGACCCCATTTAAAGGCTGACCAGCACTGGGGAAGGATCTCTTGTTGGAGATTCCTCCCTAGTGGAGTTATCAGCAAGCCTTGACCATCCAAAAAGGTGAGCTGCTCTTTATTTACCAGTTGTCTGTGTACCATCGGTATAAGCCTAACAAAAATATACCGTCCTCTGTGCTATTCTTTGAGTACCATTCTTTCGGGTTATTTGCCCTACAATTGGCAAGCCAGGCAGGCTAAAAAAAATATATATTTATACAATAATTAAATATGTCCTTCATTTGGAACATTTTCAAATGGAGCAGGGGGGAAGAATGTTACTCCCATAGATCAAACAATCCCTGGTCAAATTCCAGGATTTATAGGGTCACCCTATTATGGTTTAGCCACAGTTATTGAAAAATGGGGACCCCTGGGGGTTACAGGGAATGTCTCTCCCTCTCCAGCCCGTCTAACCGACTATTTCCAGGGTCCAGATAAGGACTCATTTATATATACTCATTTACAAAAGAGCATCGGCTAGCTGCTTCTGCTGTGGCTTGGCCTCTAAAAGTGGCATTACATAAATTGGAAATAACAAATACGAACATAGAATCTGAAAACCAATTGTTAAGAGATCGTATTGAAAAGTTAGAACAACAATTGGGCACATTAGTAACCAAAAAAACAGGACTAAATGTCCCAACAAGGCAAGTACACAGTGTTTCCATTGAGGGCACACAAGGTCCCTGAGGAAATGGACCTGAATACTTCAGAAAACAAGATTTCTAAATTGAATCTCGAAGCTCCATCCATGATGGATCCATATGAGATCTGACCAAACATAACCCAAAAAATGAAGGGAGTGCAAGGGAGACCAGCAGGGGTGCCTCCTGACCAATGGCCCCCTGCTGAAACATGCTTGCATGTAACAGCTTGCCCATACACAGCGAATGAGTTGATGGACCTAGTATAGCGGTTCCATTAAAAACCTAGGGAAAGCATACCATCACAGCATCTAAGACTTTGGGATGCAAAAGCTGGGAGTGTTAATGGGACAGAGATGTTGGGACAGAGATGTCCAAGTTTGCATCTATAACTATACACCCAGCCCTGAAGCAAAGATTATATGCTGCCATCCAGTATTCTAATGAAAACCACTCTATTATAGGCTGGTTGATGGCAGCATGCCGTTTGACATGGCACAATTAGACAGACATACCACTTAATACTGGTTTATGGTCCTCTATGGAGGACCTCCTAACATACATTTGAGAACTGGGTATGATGGAGGCCATGTATTCTGACACATTTGAAAGCCCTGACACGGAAAAATTTACGGCAGGTATGTGTGACCTAATACTGCAACAGGCCTCTTCTCATCTTTATGGGACATGAGTCTCCATACTAAATCTGTTGGTAGCTTCAGAGGCCATTGTCCAACAGGGAGCTAAGTTGGTAGCAGAGCTGGGGGAGACGGAGCGCAAAAGAACTAGGTACACTGTCCACATGGTGGAGGAAGCTGAGGCAGTCCCAATTAGAACTAAGAAGCCTGCCCCACAGACACCCCGATCAGGCCCTATGCAGGTATCTTAGAAGACTGTGTTTAATGATCTTATACGGGCCGCAGTTGCATTTGTTAAAATTGATGGGCAGCCCAACCATATTTTTTTTTTTTTTTTTTTTTTTTACAAATGTGGAAACATAACATATCAAAAATTTCGGAGTACTCCTGGAATATCAGGAGTACGAGTAATACAGGAAGTGCCTAATGCTAATTGGAATTTAGCTGACTTTATAGTACCAAATAGAACGAAAAAACATCCACAGGTATTGTGGGCTACAATGCCTGAGCCACCTGTGGTAAAAGACCTTGATCTGGCAAAACTGATGGAGTAACAAAGAACATTGGTCCCCTTAGGTCCTCCAGATGGGACTGGAGGCCGTAAGTAGAGTTAGCGATATTCTGGTCAGAAACTAATGTTAAAAAGGTAATGACTCCAGTGGGCACTGGTGCAGAAACATAGAGTATATATGGAGATCCATCAAAATTTAAGGGCAATAGAGTGGTGGGTTTGGGGGGCAGACCATTCCGGTCACCCAAACATGGTTGAAATTGGGGCAACCCTGGGAGGAGTATAAAGTGTCAATTGCCCCAATCCCAGAATACATCCTGGTGTAAGGTAAATAACTCCCAATGATGGTACTCCACAAGAAGATAGTATAGAGGATGGTATATTTTAAGTAGTTCTATATAAACAGTATACAGATAATACAAAAGAGAAGATGGCTCACCTTTATGATGACAAGGCTCGCAGGGGACTCCACGTGGGAGGGAACTCCAAGAAGAGATCCTTCCCTGGTGGTGGTCAGCCCTTAAATGGGGTTTGGGAAAGGTGGAACCAGGCTCCACCCCTTCCACTCACACAGGTATATCACCTTCACCTGTGCCCCCATGGCTGACTCAGTACTCACCTCAGGTGACCAATCAGTGGTTCAGGCCATGATTCAGCAGTTCCCATACACTCCACCCCTTCACAACATGAACCACTGATCAAGTAACCATAAGGTGAGCTCCCCTTGATACAGAGACCCAATACATCGCAACGCTTACATAATTGCCCGTCGCAACGCATGTTGATGTAATCCAAGATGAGTGATGATTGGCGCATCAGTCAAACTCTTCTTTGGGCCAGTGCTCGGTGGTATCTACTGGAAGCATGTGATCACACAGTGCAGGTCCATCTTATGTGTCATCAGTCCCGGTTAGACCATCACCAGATGTTGCACAGGGTCTTATAGCAACTCTGGAACACTGCAGTACTGTTTGGTTCCTTCTGGCGACTCATAGACTTATGGGGAGTAATACAAGTGTTTTAGAGGTACCAAGAGGGGAAGATCTGCTCTCCAGGGCAAGATACAGGCCATATTCCTATCTTGGATCAACACTTGAGCTTGTACAGGGGCATGCCCTGGCCGCCTGTACCAAACCCTTTGACCCAATGTCTGTGGCTGTACGACTATATCAGGCACTAAAGGGGGTGTCCTGATCTGCCACAGAGACATGATAGGGGTCCCCTTAGCAATGAAGACTGGAGTGTTAACCATTATTTCAGTAGGCCATGTACCAATTACTGGAGGGGCTACCGAACCCCCCCACCTCCAATAATCTGCCCCAAGGTGCAAGTAGGCTACACCATCGTGGTCCTACCTGCACCTTCCAGGGCCATTTTATTCTATTGGTACCTGGTTTTAGGTCCTCAGGGGCAGGGAGCAGGAGATTGTTTACACGGCCAATCTGAGGTTTCACTTCATTATCGGCGCCCGTAATTTGGATCCTAAGTGGGGAGGCCCATGTTGCCTGTAACATTTTCAAGGCACTGGGTCTGCCATCTCTAGGTCTTTTATTCAGGTCCCGCAGAGCCTCAAGGAGTCTCTTTGTCCACCCCTGCAGGGACTGAGAGTCTGTCTTCAGGGCAGCCTTGAGAATACCATTGTAACGTTCGATAAGGCCTGCCCCCGTTGGATTATATGGCAGGTGGAATCACCACTCAATATTATTTTCTTCTGCCCAGCGTTGTATCATTGCACCCATGAAATGACTTCCTTGATTGCTCTCAATGACTTGCGGTGTCCCGTAGGCAGCCATCAACCTTGTGAGTGCCTTTATAGTGTATGCCTGGTTGGCTTTTGGTACTGGATAGGCCTGCATTAGCCAACTCACGGTGTTGACACAGGTTAGGGCATATCTCGCCCTCTCAGACCGAGGGAGGGACCCAATATAATCAACCTGCCACCTTTGTAGAGGATTGTGTCCTCTAGCAAGATGGGCTGTAGTTTCAGGCAACGACCTCGGTCTTATCTTAGAACAGGCATCACGGTCTTGGCATGCTTGAGCAATGTCCGATAATTGTACGGGCAGTCCCCACGCTTTAGCGGCTGCCCACATGGTCTTCTGCCCAGCATGCCGCAGCTTTTGACATAGCCAGTAAGCGATATTCTCAGATGGCGAGTTCTCAACCCATCTAACTCGGGCCAGTGTGTCTGCTTCATCATTTCCTGGTGACTGTAGGGGTTGATGACCAGAAACATGGCAGACACGTACAGTTCTGTGTTTGACTGCATTCCATATGTCTAACCAC
This sequence comes from Cyrtonyx montezumae, assembly GCF_038088225.1. Taxonomy (NCBI): domain Eukaryota; kingdom Metazoa; phylum Chordata; class Aves; order Galliformes; family Odontophoridae; genus Cyrtonyx; species Cyrtonyx montezumae. The sequence continues at coordinate 34,421,977 of NW_027072045.1, forward strand.
ATATCTTTGCCCCAGATCGGTTGGGAGTGGATAGTCCAATCCTGGGTGGCCCACTGTGCGATCCAAAGAGTGAGCCCCCGATACACAGCCCAACTATCTGTGCAAATATTCACGATACCATCACCAGGTTCTTTGGTTATAACCATCCACACCACCCACAGCTCTGCCCACTGGCTGCTTTGACCATCCCCCTCTTCGAACCATATTGTGTCTGTGGCAGGATGGTACGCTACTGCTCTCCACTTACTTGGGTTGCTCTTGCTGGACCCATCCGTGTACCAGGCATCTTCAGGAATAGGATATTTTCCTTCCTGGACGGGACTCTTCTGTGGTGGAGCAACCAAAGTTTGTTTTGGTGCATCACTGTGATATGTTACTGGGCCAAGAATCTTCTGAAGCTCTTCTTTCAACGGTGAGGAAGACAGACTACTCCTCTGACTGAGATAGGCGACCCATTGTGCCACCGTTTGTGCCTGGGCCACCCCCGTCTTAGGAAGGTGGGTCAGATCTCTTACCCACCCCTGGATTGGCAATGTAGTCTTGACTATAACTTCGGCCATTTGGGTTATTGGCTCTACCGCTTGTAATGCGGAATAGGCAGCCAATAACTGTTTTTCCAATCATACTATATCTTTCCTCTGCTCCATGCCACACCTGAGACCAAAATCCAATGGGGGTCCAAACAGAACTCTGACATTGCCACAGGCCCCAGCCAAAGCCATCCTGAGTTACATGAACATCTAGCTCAGCTGGAAGGGTAGGATCAAATATACCCAGTGCCTGGGCTTGTTTAAACCACCTGTTTTGCCTGTTGGAAAGCATCCTGTTCTGTTCTCCCCCAATCCCATATTTGGCCCTTTTTGGTAAGTCTATATAAAGGTCTCAGCAGCTGTGCCAAATGAGGTATAAAGGAACTCCAATATCCCAGTATACCCAGGAATTCCTGCAGCTGCTTTGGTGTTGTAGGGACTGGAAATGCCTGAACCTTATCTATGACGGCATCAGGTAACACTTTGGTCTTTCCTGACCAGACTACCCCTAGAAATTTTACAGACATGCCTGGACCTTGCACTTTTTGAGGATTGATAGCCCATCCTCTTTCACTTAGACAGGCAGTTAATGAATCTGCTGCCTCCCCTACTGCTTCCAGTGAGTCAGATGTTAACAGGAGGTCATCAATATAGTGGTATAGGTTCACATTGTTTGGTTTGCTCCAATCAGACAGGTCACATGCCACCAAATTCTGACAGTATGTTGGTGAGTGCACGTACCCCTGTGGCAAGACCTGAAAGGTCCACTGCCTGCCTCCCCACGTAAATGCAAATTGATCTTGTGATTCTTTAGCAATAGGTATGCTAAAAAACGCATTTGCTAAATCCAGGACACAATGGTAGGTTTTAATTTCCCTACTAAGAGTGTCCATTAAGGAGGCAATATTGGGTACGGCCGCATGGACAGGCGGTGTGACCTTATTTAGTTCCCTATAATCCACCGTCATTCTCCATTTTCCATCTGACTTCCGTACTGGCCATATGGGGGAATTATATGGGCTGTGTGCAGGCCTTATAATACCTACTTTCTCTAATTCCTGCACTGTCTTTGATATTTCTTCTTGCCCACCCGGGAGACTGTACTGTCTTACATTAGGAATCCAGCATGCTTTCAACAAACAAACGGGCTCATGTTTCACGTGGCCCCTCAATACTGTCTGTATTGCCCAGATACTAACATACCTCTGCTGTAGTCTGAACTCTCCCACAGTCATCTGGAGAGCCAGACCCCATAGAATGCCTATGCCCAAGATATATTCTGGAATTGGGGCAATCGACACCTTATACTCCCGGGGCAGGAGATGCCCAACCCCCAATTTCAACCATGTCTGGGTGACTGGAATAGTCTGTCCCCCAAACCCACCAATCATCACTATTACCCTTAAATTTTGTTGGGTCTCCATATATAATTGATGTTTCTGCACCAGTATCCACTAGAGCCATCACCTTCTGCACATTTGTCCTGGACCAGAATATTGTTAGTTCTACATAGGGCCTCCGGTCACATCTGGAGGCCCTATGGGGACCAGAGTTTTCCGTTAATCCATGAATTTTGCCAGATCTAAATCTTTTGCCACAGGTGGCTCAGGCACTGTAGCCCGTGACACCTGCGGATGTTTATTTCTTCTGTTCAGTATTATAAAGTCAGCCAGATTCCAGGTTATTGTCGGTGTTTTTTGTATAACTTGTACTCCCGATTTTCTGGGAGCACTCTGGAATTTCTGATCATTTCTAAGCTGTTTCCACAGCTGCAACAAAACATGGTTGGGTTGCCCATCAATTTTGGTAAACGCAACCCCAGCCCGTATGAGATCATTAAACATAGTCCTCCAGGATACCCGTACGGGGCCTGATCGGGGCATCCGTGGAGCAGGCTTTTTAGTTTTAATAGGGAAGGCCTCAGCGTCATCCGCTACACGAACATTGCGCCTGGTTCTTACGCGCTCCATCTCCCCTAAGTCTGCCACTAACTGGGCTGCCTGCTATATGATGGCTTCTGATGCCACCAACAGATTTAATATGGAAACCAACATCCCACATAGGTGGGAGGGGGCCTGCTGTAGTATCAGATCTCTCATGCCCGCTGTAAATTTTTCCGTATCAGGGCTTTCAAAAGCATCTGCGTACAGAGCCTCCCTCATACCTAGTTCTCTGATGTAGGTCTGAAGGTCCTCCATAGAGGACCACAAACCAGTATTAAGAGGGATATCGGTTTTGTTGGGCCATGTTAAGCAGCACACAAACATCAACCAATCTATAATAGAATGGTTTTCATCATTGTAGTGGACGGCTGCATATAATCTTTGTCTTAAGGCCGGGTTTATTGTTATAGATGCTAATTTTGACATTTCTGTCCCATTCACTAAAACACTTTCAGCTCTTGCATCCCATAACCTTAGGAGCCATGATGGTATGCTTTCCCTTGGTTTTTGATGGAATCGTTGTACTAGGTCCATCAACTCATTAGCTGTATACGGACGAGCAGTTACATGGAGGCAGGTTTCTGCAGGGGGCCATTGTCAGGAGGCACCCCTGCTGGTCTATCCTGTACCTTTTTTGTTTTTTGAGTTATGATAGGCCGAATCTTGAACGGGTCCATCATAGACAGAGTTTCGAGATCTGCCTTATAGATCTTTCTTCCTGTCATATCAGAGTCTTCTTCCTCTGATTTTTGGGTGTCTTCTACCAATATATTCCATATTTGTCTCATGGGGACATTTAGGCCAGGCTTTTTGGTTGTTAATGTACCCAGCTGTTGCTCCAGTTTCTCAAAACGGTCTCATAATAATTGATTTTCAGTCTCCATGTTAACATTTGCAGTATCTAATCTGAGTATGGCCATTACTAATGGCCAGGCTACTGCAGAGACGGCTAACTGCTGCTCCTTGGTAACAAGTATGTCTTTATCTAATCCTAGAAAGTAGTCAGTCAAATAAGATGGGGAGGGAGAGACAGTCCCTAGAACCCGCATGGGTCCCCATTTCTCAATAATGGATGCCAACCCATAGTAGGGTGACCCCATGAACCCTGGAATTAGACCAGAGATTGCCTGTTCTAGGGGGGCAATGTTCTCCCCCTTGGACCATTTAAACATATCCCAAATGAAGGACATTATGGATTTAGTATTGCTAGAGCTGCCTGGCTTGCCAAGTGTAAGATAAATAACTCCCAATGATGGTACTCCACAAGAAGATAGTATAGAGGATGGTATATTTTAAGTAGTTCTATATAAACAGTATACAGATAATACAAAAGAGAAGATGGCTCACCTTTATGATGACAAGGCTCACAAGGGACTCCATGTGGGAGGGATCTCCAAAAAGAGATCCTGCCCTGCTGGTGGTCAGCCCTTAAATGGGGTTTGGGAGAGGTGGAACCAGGCTCCACCCCTTCCACTCACACAGGTATATCACCTTCACCTGTGGCCCCATGGCTGACTCAGTGCTCACCTCAAGTGACCAATCAGTGGTTCAGGCCCTGATTCAGCAGTTCCCATACACGTGGGCATAGACATTCTATGGGGTTTGTTTCTCCAGATGTCTGTGGGTCAGTTCAGACTATGGCTGAGGTACGTTAGTGTCTGGGCAATACAATATTGAGGGGCCACGCAAAACGTGAGCTCGTTTGTTTGTTGAAACCACGCCGCATTACTAATGTAAGACAGTGTAGTCTCCCGGGGGGGGCAAGAAGAAATATCAAGGATGGTGCAGGAACATTGACAGCAGATTCATTGACAACCTATCTGCAGGAAAAAGGATGGGCTATGAAACCACAGAAGGCGCAGGGTCTGGGCCTATCTGTGAAATTCCTAGGAGTAGTTTAGACAGGGAAGACCAAAGTACTACCCAATGCATAATAGATGAGGTGCAAGCGTTCCCAGTCCCTGCTGCGACACCGTGAGTGGGCTAATGCAGGCCTATCCAGTATCAAAAGCCAACCAGGCATATACCATTAAAGCGCTTACAACACTGATGCCTGCATACGGGATACCACAAGTCATTGAGAGCGATCAAGGGAGTCACTTCATGGGTGCAGTGATACGATGCTGGGCAGAAGAGAACATCGAATGGCGATTCCACCTGCCATATAATCCAACGGGGGCAGGCCTTATTGAACGTTATAATGGTATTTTCAAGGCTGCCCTGAAGGTAGACTCTCAGTCTCTGCAGGGGTGGACAAAGACACTCCATGAGACCCTGCGGGACCTGAATGAAAGACCTAACGACGGCAGACCCAGTGCCTTGAAAATGTTACAGACAACATGGGTCTCCCCACTTAGGATTCAAATTACTGCTACTGATAATGAGATAAGACCTCAGACAGGCTGTGTGACCAATCTTGTGCTCCCTGCCCCTGAGAACCTAAAACCAGGCATCGATAGAATAAAATGGCCTTGGAAGGTGCAGGTAGGACCACAATGGTGTGGCCTACTTGCACCTTGGGGGAGATTATTGGAGGTGGGGAGTTTGGTAGCCCCTCCGGTAATTGGTACATGGCCTACTGAATTCGTGACCAACACTCCAGCCTTTATTGCTAAGGGGACCCCTATCATGTCTCTGTGGTAGATCAGGACACCCCCTTTGGTGCCTGATATAGTCATGCAGCCACAGACATCGGGTCAGAGGGTTTGGTACAGGCGGCCAGGGCACGCCCCTGTACAAGCTGAAGTGTTGACCCCAGACAGGAATACAGCCTGTATCTTGCCCTTGAGAGCAGATCTTCCCGTCTTGGTACCCTTGAAACACCTGGTTTACTCCCCGTGAGTCTATGAGTCACCGGAAGGAACCAAACAATGCTGAAGTATTCCAGAGTTGCTGTGTTAGCATGTGCAACATCCAGTGATGGTCTAACTGGGATTGATGGAGCATAGGATGGACCTGCACCACGTGTCCGCATGCTTCCAGTAAACACCACTGAGCACTGCCCCAAAGAAGAATACAAGCCATATGCTGATCATCACTCATCCCAGATTACACTGATATGCATCGCGATGGGCAATTATGTAAGCATTGCAATGTATTGGATCTCTGTATTAAGGAAGGCTCACCCTATAGTTACTTGATCAGTGGTTCATGTTGTGAAGGGGTGGAGTGTATGGGAACTGTTGAATCAAGGCCTGAACCACTGATTGATCATCTGAGTCTGCCACAGGGGCACAGGTGAAGGCAATGTACCTGTGTGATGGGAAGGGGTGGATTCTGGCTCCACCTCTCCCAGAACCCATTTAAGGGTTGACCACCACTGGGGAGTGGTCTCTTGTTGGTGATCGTTCCCCTGTGGAGTTATTGGTGTGCATTGATCATCTGAAAAGGTGAGTCTCTCTTTATTTACCTGTTGTCTGTGTACCATCCATTTAAGCATAACAAAAATATACTATCCTCTGTGCTATTCTCTCTGAGTGCTATTCTTTGGGGTTATTTGTCCTACACTCTTCCTTGTTCCTTCTTATTGATCCTACTTCTCTTCACCTTTCCAGACTCTGTGGTCCCATCTGCTGTATTGTCAAATGTCTCCTGACCTTAATTCAACTCCAATGGTCGTATCTTCTGTTGTAGTCCTACATAGTCTTCTAATCCTCCACAATTCCCTTTCTTTGTTTTTATACTAACATTTTTATGTTGAAAGCTTTTGTTATCCTATTCTTTAACAACAATGCAAGGAATAATCCTAAGGACAACAGTAACAATTATGAACAATAGTAAACCATGAATGATCAAATCCTTCAACCATCCTATGATACCATACTGAGGTAAACAGCTATCCAACCCCATCCTGTGTTATTACATGCTCAAATTACATTGTTATCATTCTGCATCAAAGCAGTATCGTTACTTATGTAACCTTTTAACGTTCCAAAATTGTGTATTAGTATACCCACTAGGTAGGTTTGAAACAGGTCTGCTGGCATAGCCAGAGAGAGGCAGAAGGAATCCTGGCCAGTCATGTTAGCAAATGTTACCCACAGGTTTTGACACGGTTGGATTATCCATGGGCCTGTTGTGACAGACACAATCAGGAATCCAATGAGGAAGGGTCTGATATGGTGTCCTGGAGCCATGGCTGTACCCCCTTCACAGGGACCCATTTCATTCCTGTACCTGTTATGGCACAAGTGTATCTTCTCTCCCATGTTATCAACTTGAATGGACCTTCCCATCTCCCTTTTTGAACATTTCAAACTTTTACTTTAACCTCCTTTTGTACACTCAGTAAATCCCCAATCATACCCTGAATATGTTTAACCATTGGTTAGGACAGTGTCATCCCCAGTTAAATGAAGAAAATTGAGAATATCAAGTACCTTATTAAACAGTTCTTGGGGTGTAACCCAAGGTTCTCTCCCTTTTTGTTTTTGCAAATAGAGTTTCAGAGTTTGATTAGCTCATTCCACTATAACTTGACAAGTACTTTCCACGCCCTTGGATCCATTTAGCAATAATTGTATTGCTTATTATCAGACCACTTTTCATTGTCAAATATACTAAAACCAGTAAAGAGTGCTTATCATTTTAAGTGAATTAGCTGACAAACACACTGCTACATATGATTTTTGTCAAAAATCCAACCTTTGTACAGCAGAGTTGAGAATACAATTAACAATATATTGCCTACACCACCTCTCCCATTATCCCATCTTAAACAAAGGGATAAAGAATCAGATATTTAAAAAATAAATTTAGTGAAGAAGTGAAATTCTATCCTTTTAGCTATTCTGGACTTATCTTTCCATGCTGAAGCATGTGGTCAGATGTAGAACAAAGTCATGGGGATAGAGAAAAGAAAACAAAGTAGGTAGTAAATGATTTGCAAAATTTTACAGCAGGCAATAAACAAAAAAATCTGGAAACAGATCTGAAATTTGTGAAGCTTGTAACCATGTTCCTCGTCCCCTCCTGGTTCTTTAGAGTTACTGAAGTTGAAGGTAATTCTTTGGCTGTTTGCATGACTGTTAACTTATTTTTGTTCAATGCATCTCTCATCTTGTAAAGGTTTGTCTGATGTTAAATGCTTCAGAAGGCGTTCACTGCTATTAAGGTAAAGCCTTCATCCTTAGATTTGAAGTTAGTGTTGAATTTGAAGGTTATTGGCTGAGATGGCTTAGAACCTTCAGCTGTTCCCACAGTTGTAACATCTTTTGTCTTCGCTGGGTCGTAATGCGGTGGCAAAAGCCTCCGCTAGGATGGTCATTGAGAACTCTGTAGATCCCACCCTATTGCAAGCCTCTATCATATCGACCAGGGTAGCTTGTCCTGGTAATGTGAACAAAATCCTACGACAGTCCATATTTGCATTCTCTACAGCCAGTTTCATGATAATGGCACTTCTTGCATCCTCATCTGTCACCTGCTTATTAAGCACATCACGTAACCTATTGATAAATTGCATGTAGGATTCTTGTGGTCCCTGCCTAACATCATCCAGTGAATGATGACTCCCTTTGTCGGTCCTCAGGGAGGGTTAACCGCCTTCAAGGCAAATTGCGCTGAAGTGCGCAGTTGTGCTTGAAGTTGTGGATTATTAAAGGGAGTGGCTCCTGTCAATTGGGCAGTACCTATCCAAAATAGGGGATCTGTCTGAGGCTGCTCCAAAATTCCTAAGCGTCTTCACGCCAACCCATCTTTTTGTTGAAGCCTGCACAAAGGTTGCTACAATAGACTGGCTAGTTGGTCACAATCATAAGGCATTAATAGCTGTGCCCCGAAGATACTATCCAACAATGCCTTTGTAAATGGTGCTTCCAGCCCATACCTAAGAACAGCCTTGCGGACTTCTTTTAAGTCCCAATGAAATGGGCTCCATTCTTGGTGTCTGTTCTCCCTTACCAAGACTGGAAATGCTTGTGGGACAGGATTCCCTTCTTTTGCTGCCTGTTGAAATACCTTTTTCCAACGCTCTCGGCGATCCCTCCCCCCATTGCCATCTAATGGCAGAGCACGCATAGGGGGTAGGGGATCCTGAAGCGGTGGCCCAGATGGTTTTAAAGGCATCACTTCTGTTGATTATTTGTCTCCTTCAAGAAGGACTAGATCAAGCTCAGCAACTTCCACACAGGAATCGGAATTCTCACTGGAACAAACTGCTTCTCCTCTTAAGTCCCCAGCGCACAAAGTAGTAGTAGCTTCATTTACAACTCTCCTTTTTGCTCTCTATGTTGTAATACACTCACGCACTATCTGCCACGTACTGTTGAGTTCACATGCATGCTGATCACCGTTAGTTATCACATTCCCCCAAAGCCATACCCACGCTTCTGGATCAAAGGCAGTAACCATATCAACCTGAAATGCTCTGCTTTTACACCACTGCAAAAGTCTTTTTAAGGTGGCACCATTAACTTTTTGCCCTCTTGTAGAGAAGAGAGACCCTCTCTCAGAAAGAATATGTCCTCTCAGAGAGAATATGCTGGAGGGATTTGCTAACTGCTGCTCCTGCAGACACACTCACCCCCATCCTGCCCCTGATTGCTTACCTCTCTGGGTGACAGTACCTCCCTGTCTCTTCAGACAGTACCTCCCTGTCTCTGGTCCCACCAGTACAGTACCTCCAAATCCGGGCTTGTCCCGCAGTGTCTTCTGCACCCACCTCTGATCATGTTGGGGCCACCATTTGTGGGAGGAAATCAACGGACTCCAAAATGACTCCACAAGAGTTGTGGAAAAAGGCAACAATCTTATTTGGAAATATGATAAATATTTGGTCTAAATACTGGGAAATTGTGGTAGTCTTATTGACTGTTAACATGGCTCGTTCAGATCTCCCAAGGCTGAAGGAGGCTATACAATTGTATTGGGTCAGAAAACATTGTGTATTCTTCTGTATTGTGAGCAAGTTTTGTAATCACTATATAGTCAAGATTTGTATAATTATTAAGGGTTTTGGTAGAGATCTTATGTAATGTATTTTCCTAGTTAGAAGAACAAATTTTGGTCTCTCTTCTAGTATTTCAAAGACATATCTTTTGATTTCTTTACTGTCTTCCTTCTGAATATTATCTTTCTGCCTTCTGTTGAGACTCGTGTGCAGTATTAGTGTTAGAATCATACAATCATAATCATAGAATAGCCAGGGTTGAAAAGGACCTCAAAGATCATCTGGTTTCAACCCCCTGCCGTGATCAGAGTTGCCAACCACTGGACCATGCTGCCCAGAGCCACATCCAGCCTTGCATTGAATGCCTCCAGGGATGGGGCATCCACAACCTCCTGGGCAACCTGTTCCTGTGCATCACCACTCTCTGAGTGAAAAACTTCTTCCTAATATCTAACCTAAATCTCCCCTGTCTTAGTTTAAAATCATTTCCTCTTTTCCTATCGCTGTCCACCTGTGTAAACAGTCATTCTTCCTCCTGTTTATACACTCCCTTCAAGTACTGGAAGACCACAATGAGGTCTCCCTGGAGCCTTCTCTTCTCCAAGCTAAACGAGGCCTGTTCCCTCAACCTTTCCTCATAGGAGAGGTGCTCCAGCCCTCTGGTCATTTTAGTGACCCTCCTCTGAACCTGTTCCAAGAGCTCTAAGTCTTTCTTGTGCTGGGGTCCCCAGGCCTGGATGCAGTACTCCAGAGGGGGCTTCACATGAGCTGAGTAGAGGGGGACAATCCCCTTCTCCCTGCTGTCCACCCCTTTAGAGAGAAGGATGTGGTGAGGGACCATGTCAAAGGCTTTGCAGAAGTCCAGGTAGATGATATCTGTCATCCTTTCTCCCTTTCTTAAAAATTGGAGTAATGTTTACCTTTTTACAGTCACCAGGGATTTCACCTGACAGGGTTAGGTACTGATCCAGTATTTGTAATGCCCTCAATTTCCAAAGAATAATGGAAGATTGCTCCCTATTGATTTACTTGGTCTGGAGTGGTCATTAGTATGAACAACTGAACTCAAATTCATTTATCTCATCTTTATTTTCTGATGTAGAAACAGAAAGACCATCTGACTGAGGAGTTATATTAAACATGGAATAAAGTTATTGGTTTAGTACAAGTTGTCAGGAAATGAAAGCATCTCCATAAAGCTGAATATTATGTTTTGAATTCTTGTAAATATAAGGTAAAGCAGAAGCAGAATTCTGTGCTGCTTTCTTCCCCCCCCCAAGTTCTTATTGATCTGTAGTTCAACACTATAAGCAAGAGTTATCTTTGGTTATGTTGAACAAATATGATGTAGCAACTGGGAGTGGTGCTGAAGACTGAAGAAAACCAAATATCCCTCATGTCTTCAAGAATAGCAAGGAGGACCCTGGAAACTACAGGCCAGTCAGCTTCACCTCGATCCTTGGGAAGGTGATGGAACAGCTAATTCTGGAAATCATTTCTAGGCATGTAAAGGAGAAGAAAATAATCAGGAGACAGCATGGATTCACCAATGGGAAGTCATGCTTGACCAACTTGATAAGCTTTTGCTAAACCATGTCCTACAACACAGTGTCTAAACTAGTGCCTGAACACTCTTTCGGAGAAGAAATATTTCCTAGCATCCAGTCTGAATTTTCCCTGGCGAAACTTGAAGCCATTCCCTCTCATCCAATCACAGACACAAGAGAGAAGAGGCTGACCCCCAGCTTGAGAGCAATAAGGTTTCCCCTGAGCCTCCTCTTCTCCAGACTGAACAATCCCAGCTCCCTCAGCTGCTCCTCATAAGACCTGTGCTCCAGACCCATCACCAGCTTTGTTGCCCTTCTCTGGACACGCTCCAGGGCCTCGATGTCTTCCTTGAAGTGAGTGGCACAAAACTGAATACAGTGCTCAAGCTGTAGCCTCACCAGTGCTGAGTACAATTAATTCCGTGCTTCTGCTGGCAACGCCATACATGCCAGGATGCCATTGGCCTTGGTGACCTAGGCACACTGCTGGCTCAATGTTCATCTGAGCATCAACCAGTATCTCCTGGTCTGTTTCCTCTACACAGTCTCCCAGCCTGTAGCGTTGCCTGGGGTTGTTGTGGCCAAAGTACAGGACCCGGCACTTGGTCTTGTTGAACCTCATCCCATTGCCCAGCTATCCAGCCTGTCCAGATCCCTCTGTAGGTCCACGCTACCCCCAGGCAGATTGATACTTCCAGCCAACTCAGTGTCATTTGCAAACTTACTGAGGTTGCACTCAACGCCCTCATCCAGGTCATCAATAAAGATGCTGAAGAAGACAGGCCCTAGTACTGACCCCTGTGGAACACCACTAGTGACCAGTCGCCAGCAGGATTTGACTCCATTCACCACCTATCTCTGGGCCCAGCCCTCCAGCCAGTTCCTTACCCAGACAAGCATGTAGGCAGTGATCACGGAAAGATTCTGCCCACAAGGAATGTAGGGGGTGATCACAGAAAAATTCCGCCCTCAAGGGGTTGCCAATAGTAACCAGATAAGGGAGTAGTGCCAATTGTGACCAAATAAGGTAATAATGCCTGCGGCACCTAGATAAGGAGGTAATTACGCAAGCGCCTGAGGGGCGTAAACGAAACTATGGTAAACTATAAAAGTTGTTGTTACGAACAAATAAACGCCATTTTACCACCCACCACATTGGTGTGCACCGAGGTAAATGGACAGACCGATGAGTCCCTAACGATTGCGAACACCTGAATGAAGCCGACGGCGGGTCCGAAAGGCTTCACAAGCATGTACCGGTCCAAGCCACAGACCCAGCTTCTGCAGGAGAATGCTGTGGGAGACAGTGTCAAAGGCTTTGCTGAAGTCTAGGTAGACTACAACATCAGCCTTTCCCTCATCCACCAGATGGGTCACTAGACCATAAAAGGTGATCAGGTTGGTCAAGGAGGACCTGCCCTTTGTGAACCCATGCAGGCTAGGCCTGATCCCCCCGGTTGTCCTGCATGTGCCGCGTGATCTCCCTCAAGACAGTCTGCTTTATAACCTTCCCTGGCACTGAGGTCAGGCTGACAGGTGTGTAGTTCCCCATATCCTCCCTACAACCATATCTGTAGCTGGAAGTCATGTTGGCAAGCCTCCAGTCTCAAAACTGAACATTATCAACTATCTAAATTAAAATTGCTCTTTAAAGAAGTTCTTAAATATATAAGGTATGGGAATACACATCAGAGGTTTAAATCTGTTGCTTAGTGATAGGACAATGTAAAAACAAGGTCAAGATATTTTTGTGTTAATTACCTCAGACTAATTTTCAGCTTCTTTTTAGTAATTTGACAAAAATTTTGTAAGTAGCTGATGATTATCCTGTGTTCTGTTTAGAATGTCTTTAACACGAGAATCAGTGTGCATTCATAGCATTTCCTGTAGCAGAAAACCACTTGTAGTGGAACTGCTAAGTCACAGCTTGCACCAGTGATTGAGCACCTGGTAGGAAGGCAAGGCCAACTCAGGGGAGCTCAGGTGTATGCAATGCAGGATCCTCCCCTTCTGAGACCTCATTTAAGGGTTGGCAGTTGTAGCAGGGGTATTTCATTTGGAGGTTCTTGCTTACTTGGGCTTTTGGTAGGCCTTTTGTGAGTAGGCAGTTTGTTTTTATTATTTCTGTGCTTGCTGTCATTGCATCTAAGTAGATCCTTTTTTGCTGTAGCTTGCGTCCTTGCTGTTCTGCTGTCTTGTTATGCTTTCTTTTATGTTACACCATTGTTCAGGAAATGCCTAGGGTTTACTTGCAAATGTATCTCTGCAGTTTGTACCTGTGGAGGGGGGTTTTCTTGTCCCTGGACTCTAGTCAAGGCAACCAGTCTCCATTTAAACTCATTTTGTGGAAGTTGAGGGATCTCCTGTTATTTGGAACAGTTAAATAACTTCTGTAGTGAAGTATGGTGGCCTCTGTATTTGTCGTACAACTAGGGACTTTCACTCATTCTTTAAACTAGTCTGAATGTGTTAATCTGATTAGAATGCAGCATTTCACGCCTATTGCAGGAATGCAGTCACTTCTATTTTCTGGTATTATTGCATCCCTTTCCTCCCTGGAGGAAGGGGAAAGAGAGGCTGACAGGGAGGTTTTCTGAAACGAGCTTTCCTGGTGGAAATATTATAGTAATTGAGATCAGTGATTGGTGGCTCCCTGGCGCTCTGGATTGTGGATTTACAGTCAGCCTTTTATCAAATAGTTGAAAAATTAGTGTGCTTTTACCTGTACTTGGGAGTCACCTGTAGTTTTCCAAGCTTCGGTTTGTGTATGATCTCTGATGCTGTCTAGCTGTGAGATATTTGATTCTGTCAATAAAACTTTTAAAAGTCATGTAAGTTCTTGTGTACTTGCACCATTTCAACTTCTGGTGTCATGTGGTTGTTAGGGAGCTCTTTACACCTGTATTGAAAAGGTATTGGTGGGGAATAATAGAAACTAAAATATCCTTAAAAAGTATGTGAATTAGTTTCAAGCACTGTGGTAGTTGGTGCTTGTCAGATGGAACAACTTCTGAATTTCCAAAGCCTGACTGTGGCAGTGTACGGGCTTTTGGAGTCTATGCTTGGGATGCTGGCTCTGCTTTGCAGTTTAAAATGTTTCAGTACTTTCTTTGACAACATTCTTTCTAAGTGTACTGAAGATGGGATAGTAAGACTTTGTCCCTGGGTAGAAAGGCACCACCTAGGTGTTATGGGAGTGGTGAGAGTATTTTGTACCGCTTGCATAAGATGATTGTTAGTTCTATTTGCTCAGGAAGTGGGAGATAAGTCAGAAGAATGCAGAAAATTTGTTGTGAAGTTCTTTAATGTTTTATTTATTGGCACTGTACTGTATGCATTACTCTGGGGTGTGACTATATGTCCTGTTATAAGGTTTAGTAGCAGGTTTTGGGAAACTTAAAGAACTTAAGATGAAGTTCTGTTGAAATTTATAACTGAATCCAATACTTTAGAGAATATTTTTTCAATACAATGGTGTAAAATAGACATGTTAAATAGAATTGATCTTTATTTAATGTTTTCTAACAATTGCAGATATTCAAGTCTTTTACTCATGGAGTTACCAATCTATTTGTATATAATCATTTCTGAAGTTAGAGATTTATTTGATTGAAAAGAAAATGTGTATAAAGTAATGTTGATGTCTTCTTTTTAATAGGGTTGATGATGTCATCACAGTTTAATATTTCTCAGAATCCCATGCGTGGTAGTCCTGCATCTTCCAGTTATCAACAAACCACTATCTCACATAGTCCTTCCAGGTAATGCTTTGTTTATGTGGTGGGGAGGGAATAGCTGATGAACTTCAAGCGCTCCCTACAAGGAGAGTTAATTCTTCCTTTAAATATGTGAGTGGAAGCATTCTGGCACGTGTAACAGTGCTATTGTAATGGGATGGTGGTAAAGAATGCTTGTAGAAGAATAGAGTACTGCTTTAAAAGTTAGACAAAAGGTGACTCATAAGAGGATAGGCCCTGAAGTTGGTTGGTGGTGTTCTATTCAACTTCCTTGTGTTTTTTTTGAACTTTGAATGTTGTCAAATAGGATGTATGTGCAATCTAGATGTCCATTTTTACAGAGTTGCTATCTAGAACCTGAGGGTCGTGAAAGCATGTATGTAGGTTGACTCCTATTTGTTTCTATAGAAAAAACAACAGATACAGATAACTGTTTTGTAGCTGAGAATTTGCTCTACCACTGTTTTTCAACATGTTAACCACCATTGGTTATGTGTTGTTTGCTATTGATTGACAAAAGCCTGTGTGTCATTCTCACAGAAAGTGACTGTTCTACAGCTGTGGTGTTACTGCTAGGAAAGTGTTGCCCGTGCAGTCCATCTGTTATCAGCCCAGGCAGATGGAAGTCAGAAGGTTACAAATCTGGACTATAACATGGATGTAGTAGGACAGTCCAGCTAATATTGACAATGTGGTCCAGGGTTTTCTAATTGGTGTGGGGCCTGGTGTTACTGTATTGCAAGAGAAAGATTTTCTTCTCTGGGCTGACTCTGGAAGTTTGACCTTTCAGCATAGTCGATGTTGCAGTGTAATTGTCAGAGTTGACGGTTTTATGGGTTCTAGGGAGTCCAGAAGGATCATCCCTTTCATATCCTGAAAGACAGTGCATATTGCTTTACTTTCTGAGGGATGAGTCTTGGCCTTTTTCTTTGATGGGGATACTGAATCTCATTACTAGCAATGATGCAATTCAGGAAACTGTCACCTTCAGCCTTGTTTTAATAGGCACTGATGAACTTGTGTATGGTATTCTTTCCATTCCTATGTGAATGTTCATGGGTCCCACCTACAGCAAACTGTGATATTCCAACATTGCCAACATTGTTTCCAGCGCATTGAAGCTGATAATCAGCTACATACACAGTTCCTTAATTGTTATCTGCTGATTGAGATACTCTTCATTTTGTGGTGTGACAGCTGTGCATGGCTGTCTGGAACTTGACTTGTCTTTCACGTTGCTGCTGCCACTGCTGAAATGCACCAGCTACACCTCACTGTGCTCACATCCACTGTTTGGCCTCCATAAATGTTCAACAAGTGTCAGTGAACATGTGCTGTTTTCTTCACATGGAAGAGTTCAGTGACATACCTTTGCTTCATATGCACTTCCACATCAGACACCGCTTTGTCAGACTGTGCTGCGATGTGTTGCGCAGAAACAATGTGGGATTGGATATTGGTGGGAAGGTTCAACCTCAACTGCCATCCCACCAAAATGCGTTTCTGACATTGTGGGCCAACAGAATGAGAGGAATCTTTTTAGAGTAACCTTCATGTGAAGTTTTGTTTTATAAATTCTATATGCATATAGCACACTGGGAGCAGCCATCATATTTGTTTAATTACATTATTTCTTTTTTCTTTTAAGTTATAATATGCCTGCATTATTTCTAATAAGTTTATCTGTTATGTCATCCTATTTAGGATAAGTCCAAGGTAAAGCCAGTGAAAGAATAAGTTCTATTCAGTGGACTTTGTATTGTTTCTTACCTAACTGCCCTTCATGTTCTTCTGTCTTGGCAGTATAGTTACATTAGATTAAATTATTTGAAATCTTAACTGGGAAAAACTGTATTTGGAGTAGATGGCTCCTTGTTAATCCTAAGCTTGTTATTAATCGATCCCCGATGACTGGAAAAGGGAATCTACCACTCCCATATTCAAGGAAGGGAGAGAAGATAATGACCTGGGGAGCTACAGGCTGGTGACCCTTGCTGCTGTGCCTGGGAAGATCATGGAACAGTTCCTTTTAGAAGAAATACAAAGGCACATGCAAGATAAGGAGGTGATCTGAGGCAAGCAGCATGGTTTCACCAAGGGCTGAATGAGCCTGATCAATCTGGTGGACTTCTATGATGGAGTGCTGCTGCCTGGACTTGTGCAAGGCCTTTGATGTGGTCCCACATATTTATCTCCAAGTTGGAGAAATATTGATTTGAAGGCTGACTAATCAGTGAAAAGGAATTGGTTGGGTAGTTGTAGCCTGAGGATTGTTGTCAATGTCACTGGCCTTCACCTGTACATAGAGCCAAGTAGTGTCCCCCAGGGATCCATCTTGGGACTAGTGCTCTTCAATATCTTCATTAGTGAAATACTCAGTGGGATTGAGTGTACCCTCAGCAAGCTTGCTGATGATGCTACGCTGAGTGATAGTCAATACAATAGAAGGAAGGGACACCATCTGGAAAGATCTGGACAGGCTTGAAAAGTGGTCCCATGAGAGTCTCATGAGGTTCAATGAGGCCAAGTGCAAGTTGCTGTGCTTGTGTCAGCTGTTTGTGGGCTGGTTTGACCTGGTACCATGATGATTGAGGCAGGGGACCCATGGGCCCACACCCCGGGGAAGAGGAAGGGGGAAAGGGAAAAAGGGAGATGGGCCTAGGAACAAAACAGCGGCAATGATCTGAGGAGGAAAGCTAACTTACTAAATAAGATATCAGAAGGCAAAGTAACACAATATAATACAATATAATTGGAATTGAGGCTAATGTATCAAATAAAATGAGCAAGAGAGAGTGCCTGATAAACTGAAGGCCTTACGCTAACGCTGAAGGCAGATGGCTGCAACAAACACCCACTGCTGAGCTTGATCCTGAAGGGAAGAGAGATGGTTCTGTGACCACAGACAGTTTTTATCTTTTCCTCTGAGTGGAAACACATAAAAATGCAAAGCATTGCCCAGTCCTCTGGGGAATGTAGTTCTTCTCTTCTGAGACAGGCGTATCTGTAACTATTGATGATCCATACAGCTAGAGCATTAACTCTTGAACTCCCAATATGCTGCATGATATTATGATGTGGAATATCAATGATATAACAAAAATCATAAAACCATGAAAACTTAAGTTGGAGCAATCCCAGGTACGTGTACAGTCTGGGAGAAGAACTCCTTGAGAACAACCCTGAGGAGAAGGATTTAGGGGTTCTGGTGGATGAAAAGCTGTGCATTACCCAGCAGTTTGCACTTGCAGCCTAGAAGGTCAACAGTATCCTGGATTGCATCAACAGAGGGGTTGCAGTGGGCAGGGAGGGGATTGTCCCTCACTGACTCTGCCCTTGTGTCACCGGTTTGCGGGACAGCTTGACCCAGTACCATGACAATTGAGGCAGGGGACCCACGAGCCCACACCCCGGGAAAGGGAAAAAGGAGAAGGGAGATGGGCCTAGGAACAAAACAGCGGCAATGATCTGAGGAGGAAAGCTAATTTACTAAATAAGATATCAGAAGGCAAAGTAACACAATATAATACAATATAATTGGAATTGAGGCTAATGTATCAAATAAAATGAGCAAGAGAGAGTGCCTGATAAACTGAAGGCCTTACGCTAACGCTGAAGGCGGATGGCTGCAACAAACACCCACTGCCGAGTTCAATCCTGAAGGGAAGAGAGTGTCTTGTGATACACAAAACAGTTTTTATCTTTTCCTCTGGGTGGAAACATGTAAAAATGCAAAGCATCGCAAAGTCCTCTGGGGAATGTAGTAGTTCTTCTCTTCTGAGACAGGTACACCCAGAACTATCGATGATCCACAGAACTGGAGCATTAACTCTTTAACTCCCAATACACCACATGATGGTATGATGTGGAATATCAATAATACAACAGAAATCATAAAACCATAACACCTTGTGAGGCCACATCTGGGTTACTGTGTTCACGAAAGATGGTAGAGGTAGGACAAGGGGGAATGACTTCAAACTGAAAGAAGGAAAAATTTAGGTTAGATGTTAGGAAGAAATTGTTTATTCAGAGTAGTGAGACACAGGAACAGTTTGCCCAGAGATGTGGTGGATGCCTCCTCCCTGGAGGTGTTCAAGGCCGGGCTGCATGGGACTCTGGGCAGCCTGTGTTGAGTGGTAACCTTGGCCACAGCAGGGGGGTTGGAACTGGGTGATCTTTGAGGTCCCTACCAACCTAAGCCATTCTAGAATTGTATGATTTTCATTCAAGCTTCTACTGAGCTAGAACTAACCTATTGTAGCTTTAAATATTGTTTTTGAATGTTTTTTTTAATTAAGTTGGAGTTTGATGCCTTTTCTGGAAGTTATAATGTTCCAGAGATGAATTATTCAAAAGGAATAATGAACTTGTCTACACTTGCTTTTGTAACTTCTAAAACCTTCTTAAATTTTATTTTTATTTATAGCCGGTTTGTGCCACCGCAGACAAGCTCTGGTAACAGGTTTTTGGCGCAACAGAACAGTCCAGTGCCTAGTCCATATGCTCCTCAAAGTCCTGCAGGATATGTGCCATATTCACATCCTCAGAGTTATACAGCACATCCTCAGTTGCAGCAAGGTAAATCAGTGATGTTTGTTTTCTGTCTTGTGTTAGCTTTGCCTTCACATGCGTGTTTCATGGATCTTGATTTCTTTCCTTTCCTTGAAAGAGTCACAAATCTTTGTATTGATTGAGCATTATTTTTGGTATGTGTAGCTTTGCCTCCCAAACTATTTAGGGTATTGTACTTTAAAAAAAAAAGTGAAACATATCATGTTACATTCTTCATCTGTTTACACTGGTTTTTGCATAATTATAATCTACGTATGGCAATAGGTGAAAGCTATGACTGTTGTTTACCTTGGATGGGTTCTGAGGGGTCTGGTGGATAAAGTTGCTAAGCCACTATCCATCATATTTGAAAGGTCATAGTAGTCTGGGGAAGTTGCCCCTGATTGGAAAAGGGGGGGGGGGGGGGGGGGAAAAAACAAAACATTTTCAAGAAGGGGAAAAAAGAAGATCCTGGGAACTACAGGCCAGTCAGTCTCATCTCTGTGCCTGGCGAGATCATGGAGCATATCCTCCTGAAGGCCCTACTAAGATGCATGGAAAATGAAGACCAAGGTGATTGGTGGTAACCAACATGGATTCACCAAGGGCAAGTCATATCTGACAAACTTGGTGGCTTTTTATGATGGAGTTACAGCATCAGTGGATAAAGGAAGTGGGATCGAGTGCACTCTCGGTAATTTTCCAGATGATGCCAAGCTGAGTGGTACAGTTGACATGCTAGAGGGAAGGGATGCCATCCAGAAGGACCTGTACAGGCTTGAGAGGTGGGCCCGTACCAACATCACAAAGTTGAAAAAGGCTAAGTGCAAGGTCTTGCACCTGGGTAGGGGCAATCCCAAGCACGGATACAAGCTGGGCAGGGAATGGCTTGAGGGCAGCCCCGAGGAGAAAGATTTGGGGGGTGTCAGTTGATGAAAGACTCAACATGAGCTGGCAGCCTGCGCTTGTAGCCCAGAAGGCCAACACTATCCTGGGTCATGTTGAGAGGAGTGTTACTAGCAGATTGAGGGAGGTGATTCTGCTCTTGTGAGACCACACTGGAGTACTGTGTCCAGTTCTGGAGCTATCAACACAAGAAGGGCATAGAGTTGTTGGAGTGGGTCCAGAAGAGGACCACAAAGTTGATCGGAGGGCTGGAGCATCTCCCCTATGAGGACAGGCCGAGAGAGCTGGGACTCTTCAGCCTGGAGATGAGAAGGTTCTGAGGAGACCTTATAGTGGCATTCCAGTACCTGAAGGGGCCTACAGGAAAGCTGGGGAGGGACTTCTAAGAAGGGCAGGTAGCAACAGGACAAGGGGAAATGATTTTAAACTGGAAGAGGGTAGATTTAGACTAGATGCCAGGAAGAAATTCTTTCCTGTGAGAACAGTGAGACGCTGGAACAGGTTGCCCTGGGAGGTTGTGGATGCCCCCTCCCAAGAAGCATTAATGGCCAAGCTAGATGGGGGCTGTGAGCAGCCTGGTCTAGAGGGAGGTATCCCTGCCTGTAGTAGGGGTGTTGGAACTAGGGTCCAACCCAAACCATTCTATGACAGCAAAACTGCTGCCTTGGACTTCCAGAGGGTGGACTTTAAATTGTTCAGAACAGTAGTAGGGAGGGTCCCTTGGGATTCAGTCTTGGAGGGTAAAGGGGTACAGGACAGCTGGTTGCTTTTGAAGAAAGAAGTCTTAAAGGGGCAGGAGCAGGTTGTCCCCCTGAGCTGCAAAATGGGGTGGGGAAGAAGACTTTTGTGGATAAACAAGGAGCTTTTCTTGAGGTTTTAGTAGAAAAAGAGAATCTGCCTCCTGTGGAAGAAGGGATGGGCTATTCAGAGTACCAAGAAGTTGTTAGAGCGTGCAGGGAGAAAATTAGAAAGATAAAAGCCTGGCTTGAACTCATCTTGGCTACTGGGTTGCTAGGCTATAAGCAGCCCCGGGGAGTGTGGAAGCTAGCATCTGCCCACATAGCACATCAGATGAGAAAAGAGTGTTGCTGCCCACTGGCAACAGGGAGGGGGAAGTCAGAGTGAGTGCAGCCCACACTGCCCATACAGTACTGCAGCAGCAGGTGTGGGAGGTGGATCAAATGGTAAGGCGGATAAGTGCTGTCCCTCTTTGCTCGGGTGACCAGCTCTCTTATTGGTAGTGTCTGAGACTGTAGGTTTAACCATGGTCTCCACCAGACAGCGAGTGGGCTTGCCCCAAGAAGACTGGTGACTCAGATGGAAGGCCTGCCTAGAAATGTGGTTGTTCAGGTCTCTGGCTATAGGGAGTGCCTGAGTCTGCTGCTGCTGGGGGAGGGTGGCCAGGATTCCACATGCACAAGGTGCGAGCAGGTAGATGAGCTGCTCAGCCTGGTGTTGAAGGGACTGAGAGCCATCAGGGAGTGTGAGCAGATTGCCTGCTGCAGCAAATCACTGGTGAGGTGGAAGGAGGGGTGCCAGGGACTTAACCTCAGAAAAGTGGTGAACCCCCTGTCACAGTCAGACAGATCTGTTGTGTAAGGACAGTTGGAAAACAGTCCCGGCTTGCCATCAAGGGTGCGCTCCCTGCCTGCCTACCTTGCTTCCCCAGGTCCCCCTAAATAATAGGCTTGGGGTGCTGGAAACTGAAGAGGAGGTGAGTGGGGAGGCAAGGGAGGATCTGCCTAAGATGGGCACTAGGGTGAGATGGTCATCCCCACACCTTGAGACTGCCTCTGCCAGGAAAGACAGAAGGGTAGTTGTGGTAGGTGATTCCCTTTTCAGGGGAACGGAGGGCCCCATGTGCAGACCTGACCTGTAGGGAGGTGTGCTGCCTCCATGGGGCCCAGGTTAGGGATGTCACCGAAAAACTCCCAGGTCCTCTGATTATTATCCATTATTGATAATTCAGGCAAGCAGTGATGAAATCACTCAGGGAAGCCAGCAAAACATCAGAAAGGACTTTAGGGGTTTAGGGAGGTTGGTTGTAGGAGTGGGAGCACAAGTAGTGTTTTCTTCCCTGCCTTCTGGGGTGGTGAGGGATGTGGAGCTGCATAGGCAAACTCAGGCTCTGAATAAGTGACTGAAAGGCTGGTGCTGCCATAGGAGCTTTGGCTTCTTTGGTCATGGGGTTGTTTTCTCAGCACCTGGCCTGATGGCTGTGAATGGGTCTTGCAGGTGTTTGAGGGGAAAGCAGGTCCTAGGCCAGGAGCTGGCAGGGATTGTTGAGAGAGCTTTAAACTAGGTATGGAGGGGGAAGGGGAGTAATTGTCCCTTGTTATGGTGAAGTGAGTAGTTCAGAGTTGCCAACTAGATCTGATGGGGGAAGAGGGTGAAGGTCAGCAGGACAGAGAAAGGGCTTGAGGGTGTTGTTGTAGGAGATTGCAGGGAAATTCCTCTGTAGAGTCCTGTAGAATATTGTGAGGACTCCCTGGGGGAGATATTGCAAATTCCGTCTAAAATCTTCTTGCATCCCTTTAGGGATACCACCTTCACCTGTTGCTTCCCTAAAGTGTCTGTATACAATGTGCACAGGATGGGGAAAAAACAGGAAAAGTTAAAGGTCTGTGCGTGGTTGCAAGGCCATGATGTCATAGCAATCAGGGAGATGTGGTTAGATGACCTGCGTGACTGGAATGCTGTCAGGGATGGCTAGAGGATAGCCAATGTTGCTCTTGTATTCAAAAAGGGCTTTGACGGAGCACTGGAACAGGCTGCCCAGAGTGGTGGTGGAGTCTCCTTCTCTGTATGTGTTTGAGACCCACCTGCATGCCTGCCTGTGCAACCTGGTCGAGGAAGCTGCTTTGGCACAGGGATTGGACTCCGTGGTGTCTAGAGTTTGTTATTCAAGTGATGCAGCTGCATCCTAGTTTGTGGGAACTTAGAAATGAAACTCATTCAGAACCAACAGCATTTGACACTGTTTCCCACAGCATCCTTATAACAAAGTTGAGCAGGTGCAGAATAGATGAGTGGACAGTGAGGTGGGTTGAGAACTGGCTGACTGGCAGAGCTCAGAGGGCTGTGATTGGTGGTGCAGAGTCCAGGTGGAGGTCTGTATGTAGCGGTGTTCCTCAGGGGTCGGTGCTGGGTCCGGTTCTGTTCAACATCTTCATCAATGACCTTGATGAGGGGATAGAGTCCACCCTCAGCAAGTTTGCTGATGATGCGAAGCTGGGAGAAATGTCTGACATGCCAGAAGGCTGTGCTGCCATTCAGCGAGGCCTGGACAGGCTGGCGAGTTTGGCAGAAAGGAACCGGATGAAGTTTAACAAGAGCAAGTGTAGAGTCTTACAATTAGTGAGGAATAACCGTGTGCCCTGGGAAATAACCGTGGTAGAGGCTGGGGGATGAGCTGCTGGAGAGGAGCTCTGAGGAGAGGGACCTGGGTGTCCTGGTGGATGACAGGTTGGCCATGAGCCAGCAGTGTGCCCTCGTGGCAGTAAAGGCCGATTCTGCAAGTCCATGGTTCTGGATGAGGTCCACCAGGGAGTGCTGAAGGAATTGGTGGATGTGATAGTCGAGCTGCTTTCCAGCATCTGTCTGTGTTCCTGGTTATCTGGTGATGTCCCTGAAGACATGGCTTGCCAACGTGCCTCCCATCTACAGATATGGTTGTAGGGAGGATATGGGGAACTACACACCTGTCAGCCTGACCTCAGTGCCAGGGAAGGTTATAAAGCAGACTGTCTTGAGGGAGATCATGCAGCATGTAAGGACAACCGGGGGGATCAGGCCTAGCCTGCATGGGTTCACAAAGGGGAGGTCCTCCTTGACCAACCTGATCACCTTTTATGATCTAGTGACCCATCTGGTGGATGAGGGAAAGGCTGATGTTGTAGTCTACCTAGACTTCAGCAAAGCCTTTGACACTGTCTCCCACAGCATTCTCCTGCAGAAGCTGGGTCTGTGGCTTGGACCGGTACATGCTTGTCTGGGTAAGGAACTGGCTGGAGGGCTGGGCCCAGAGATAGGTGGTGAATGGAGTTAAATCCTGCTGGCGACTGGTCACTAGTGGTGTTCCACAGGGGTCAGTACTGGGGCCTGTCTTCTTCAGCATCTTCATTGATGACCTGGATGAGGGCGTTGAGTGCAACCTCAGTAAGTTTGCAAATGACACTGAGTTGGCTGGAAGTATCAATCTGCCTGGGGGTAGCGTGGACCTACAGAGGGATCTGGACAGGCTGGATAGCTGGGCTGAAGCCAATGGAATGAGGTTGTATGGGAACTGCTGAATCACAGCCTGAACCACTGATTGGTCACCTGAGGTGAGCACTGAGTCAGCCATGGGGGCACAGGTGGAGGTGTGATTGGAAGGGGTGGAGCCTGGCTCCTCCTCTCCCAAACGTCATTTAAGGGCTGACCACCACCAGGGAAGGATCTCTTCTTGGAGATCCATCCCACGTGGAGTCCCATGCGAGCCTTGTCATCTTGAAGGTGAACCATCTTCTCTTTTGTATTATTTGTATCCTATCTATATAGCCCTACTCAAAATATACCATCATCTGTATTATTTCTTTGTGAAGAACCATCCTTGGGAGTTATTTACCCCACACTTGGCAAGCCTAGTGATGCTAATTCATACTTAACAAACATGTCCTTCATTTGGAATATGTTTAAATGGGGCAGGGGGGAGAATGTTACCCCCCTAGACCAAACAATCCCTGGTCTAATTCCAGGGTTCATGGGGTCACCCTACTATGGGTTGGCATCCATTATTGAGAAATGGGAATCCTTGTGGGTTCCAGGGACTGCCTCTCCCTCCCCAGCTTATTTGAATGACTACTTTCTAGTCTTGGATAAAGACATACTCATTACCAAGGAGCGGCGGCTAGCTGCCTCTGCAGTAGCCTGGCCTCTAGTAATGGCCATACTTAAATTAGACGCTGCAAATATTAACATGGAAACTGAAAACCAATTATTAAGAGAGTGCATTGAGAAACTTGAGCGACAGCTGCGTACGTTAACAACCAAAAAATCTGGCCTAAATGTCCCCACGAGACAAATATGGAGTATATCAGTAGAGGACATCAAAAAATCAGAGGAGGCAGACTTGGATATTGCAGAAAATAAGATCTCTAAGGCAGATCTTGAAACTCCATCTTTGATGGATTCATTCAAGATCTGGCCTATTGTAACTCAAAAAACAAAGAAGGTACAAGATAGGCCAGCAGGGGTGCCTCCTGACCAATGGCCCCCTGCTGAAACCTGCCTTCATGTAACAGCTTGTCCATATACGGCTAATGAGTTGATGGACCTAGTACAGCGGTTCCATCAAAAACCAAGGGAAAGCATACCATCATGGCTCTTAAGGTTATGGGATGCAGGAGCTGAAAGTGTTTTAGTGAATGGGATGGAGATGTCACAATTAGCGTCCATAACCATACACCCAGCCTTGAGGCAAAGGTTATACGTAGCCATCCACTGCAGCGGTTTACGGGCAGGTTCGGCCCGGTTCCGTGACGATTGGTGCGGGGGACCCACGGACCCACGCCCCAGGAAAGGGGAAGGGGGAAAGGGAAAAGGGAGATGGGCCTAGGAACAAAACAGCGGCAACGATCTGAGGAGGAAAGCTAATTTACTAAATAAGATATCGGAAAGCAAAATAACACAATATAGTACAATATAATTGGAATTAAAGCTAATAAATAAAATGAGCAAGAGAGAGTGTCCGATAAACCGAAGGCCTTACGCTAATGCTGAAGG
This sequence comes from Cyrtonyx montezumae, assembly GCF_038088225.1. Classification (NCBI taxonomy): domain Eukaryota; kingdom Metazoa; phylum Chordata; class Aves; order Galliformes; family Odontophoridae; genus Cyrtonyx; species Cyrtonyx montezumae. Next base: position 34,447,846 of record NW_027072045.1, read on the forward strand.
CAGACGGCAGCGAGCACCCACTGCTGAGTCCATCCCAAAGGAAAGAGAGTGTCCCGTGACCGCAGACAGTTTTTATCTTTCCCTCTGAGCGTAAACACGTAAGAACGCAAAGCATCGCAAAGTCCTCTGGGGAATGGAGTTCTTCTTCTCTTCTGAGACAGGTATACCTGGAACTATCAATGATCCGTGGAGCTGGAGCATTAACTCTTTAACTCTAAATGCACTACATGATGTTATGATGTGGAATACCAGTACCAAAAATCATAAAACCATGACATGATGAAAACCATTCTATTATAGATTGGATAATGGCTGCATGCTACCTAACAAAACTGACGTTCCCCTCAACACCGGTTTGTGGTCCTCTATGGAGGACCTCCAGACATACATCTGAGAGTTAGGTGTGAGGGAGGCTATGTACGTGGATACATTTGAAAGCCCTGATACAGAGAAATTGACAGCGGGCATGGGAGATCTCATACTGCAGCAGGCCCCCTCCCACCTATAGGGGATGCTAGTTTCCATATTAAATCCATTGGTGGCCTCAGAGGCCGTCATACAGCAGGCAGCCCAGTTAGCGGCAGACTTAGGGGAGACAGAGCGCATAAGAACCAGGCACAACGTCCGTATAGTGGAAGAAGCTGAAGCCTTCCCCATTAAAACCAGAAAGCCTGCTCCACGGATAGCCCGATCAGGCCCCGTATGGGTATCCCGGAGGTCTATGTTTAATGACCTCATATGGACTGGGGTTGTGTTTACCAAAATTGATGGGCAACCCAACCATGTTTTGTTACAGCTGTGGAAACAGCTTAAAAATGATCAAAAATTTGAGTGTTCCCAGAAAATCGGGAGTACGAATTATACAAGAAACACCGACAACAACCTGGAATCTGGCAGATTTCATAATACCAAAGAGGAAAAAAAAAGAAAACATCCGCAGGTGTTGTGGGCTACAGTGCCTGAGCCACCTGTGGCAAAAGATTTGGATCTGGCAAAGTTCATGGATTAACGAGAAGCACTGGTCCCCATAGGACCTCCAGATGTGACCAGAGGCCCTATGTAGAACTGACAATATTCTGGTCTAAGACAAGTGTACAGGAAATGATGGCTCTAGTGGATACTGGTGCAGAAACATCAATCGTATATGGAGACACAACAAAATTTAACGGTAATAGAGTGATGATTGGTGGGTTTGGGGGACAGACTATTCCAGTCACCCAAACGTGGTTGAAATTGGGGATTGGGGGTCTCCCGCCCCGGGAGTATAAGGTGTCGATTGCCCCAATTCCAGAATACATCGTGGGCATAGACATTCTATGGGGTCTGGCTCTCCAGATGACTGTGGGAGAGTTCAGACTACAGCAGAGGTACGTTAGTATCTGGGCAATACAGACAGTATTGAGGGGCCACGTGAAACATGAGCCCGTTTGTTTGTTGAAAGCATGCTGGATTCCTAATGTAAGACAGTATAGACTCCCAGGGGGGCAAGAAGAAATATCAAGGACGGTGCAGGAACTAGAAAACGTAGGCCTTATAAGACCTGCACACAGTCCATACAATTCTGCCATATGGCCAGTGCAGAAGTCGTATAGAAAATGGAGAATGGTGGTGGATTATAGGGAACTAAATAAGGTCACACCGCCTGTCCATGCGGCCGTACCCAATATTGCCTCCTTAATGGACACTCTTAGTAGGGAAATCAAAACCTACCATTGTGTCCTGGATTTAGCAAGTGCGTTTTTTAGCATACCTATTGCTAAAGAATCATAGGATCAATTTGTATTTACGTGGGGAGGCAGGCAGTGGACCTTTCAGGTCGTGCCACTGGGGTATGTGCATTCACCAACGTACTGTCATAATTTGGTGGCACGTGACCTGGCTGATTGGAGAAAACCAAACAATGTGAACCTATACCACTATATTGATGGCCTCCTGTTAACATCCGACTCACTGGAAGCAGTAGGGGAGGCGGCCGATTCATTAACTGCCTAAGTGAAAGAGGATGGGCTATCAATCCTCAAAAAGTGCAAGGTCTAGGACTGTCCGTAAAATTCCTGGGAGTAGTCTGGTCAGGAAAGACCAAATTGTTACCTAATGCTATTGTAGATAAGGTTCAGGCATTCCCAGTCCCTACAACACCAAAGCAGCTGCAGGAATTCCTAGGTATATTGGGATATTGGCGTTCCTTTATACCTCATTTGGCGCAGCTGCTGAGACCTTTATATAGACTTACATAAAAGGGCCATTTATGGGATTGGGGGAGAACAAAACAAGATGATTTTCAACAGGCAAAACAAGTGGTTAAACAAGGCCAGGCATTGGCTGTATTTGATCCTACCTTCCCAGATGAATTGTATGTTCATGTAACTCAAGATGGTTTTGGCTGGGGCCTGTGGCAATGTCAGAGTTCTGTTCTGACTCCCACTGGATTTTGGTCTCAGGTGTGGCATGGAGCAGAAGAAAGATATAGTATGATTGAAAAACAGTTATGGGCTGCCTATTCTGCATTACAAGTGGAAGGGCCAATAACAGAGACGGCTGAAGTTACAGTTAAGGCTATGTTGCCAATTCAGGGGTGGGTAAGAGATCTGACCCACCTTTCTTAGACAGGGGTGGCCCAGGCACTGTTGGTGGCACGATGGGTCGCCTATCTCAGTTAGAGGAGTAGTCTGTCTTCCTTACCATTGAAAGAAGAGCTTCAGGTGATTCTAGGTCCAGTAACGTATCACAGTGATGCACCAAAATAAACTTTGGTTGCTCCTCCACGGAAGAGTCCCATCCAGGAAGGAAAATATCCCATTCCTGAAGATGCCTGGTACACAGTTGGGTCCACCAAGGGCAACCCAAGTAAGTGGAGAGCAGTAGCGTACCATCCTGCCACAGACACAATGTGGTTCATAGGTTCATAAGGTTGGAAAGGACCTACAAGATCATCTAGTCCTACCATCCTCCTATCACCATCCCTACCCACTAAGCTAGTAAATCAAATCCCTTAGCACCTCATCTAAACGCTTCTTGAACAGCACTAGGGATGGTGCCTCAACCACCTCCCTAGGCAGGCCATTCCAGTGCCTGACCACTCTTTCAGAGAAAAAAAATTTCCTCAAATCTAATCTAAATCTTCCCCGGCGCAACTTGTGGCCATTCCCTCTTGTTCTGTCATTATTTATCTGGGAGAAGAGGCCCACCCCCTCCTTACCACAACCCCCCTTCAGGAAGTGGTAGAGTGTGATAAGGTCTCCTCTGAGCCTCCTCTTCTCCAGACTAAACAATCCCAGCTCCCTCAGCTGCTCCTCTTGAGACTTGTGCTCCAGACCCCTCACCAGTTTTGTTGCCCTTCTCTGAACACGCTCCAGGGCCTCAATGTCCTTCTTGTAGTGAGGGGCCCAAAACTGAACACAGTACTCGAGGTGCGGCCGCACCAGAGCTGAGTACAGGGGGATGATCAAGGCTGCACCAGAGCTGAGTACAGGGGTCCAGCAAGGGCAACCCAAGTAAGTGGAGAGCAGTAGCGTACCATCCTGCCACAGACACAATGTGGTTCAAAGAAGGGGATGGTCAAAGCAGCCAGTGGGCAGTGCTGTGGATCGTGTGGATGGTTATAACCAAAGAACCTGTTGATGGTATCCTGAATATTTGCACAGACAGTTGGGCTGTGTATTGGGGGCTCACTCTTTGGATCGCACAGTGGGCCACCCAGGATTGGACTATCCACTCCCAACCGATATGGGGCAAAGATATGTGGTTAGACATATGGAACGTAGTTAAACACAGAACTGTATGTGTCTACCATGTTTCTGGTCATCAACCCCCACAGTCACCAGGAAATGATGAAGCCGATGCACTGGCCCGAGTTAGATGGGTTGAGAACTCGCCATCTGAGAATATTGCTTACTGGCTACATTAAAAGCTGCGGCATGCTGGGCAGAAGACCATGTGGGCTGCCTCTAAAGCAGGGGAACAGCCTGTACAACTATCGGACATTGCTCAAGCATGCTGAGACTGTGACGCTTGCTCTAAGAAAAGACCGAGGTCGTTGCCTGAAGCTACAGCCCATCTTGCTAGAGGACACAATCCTCTACAGAAGTGGCAGGTTGATTATATTGGGCCCCTCCCTCAGTCTGAGGGGGCGAGATATGCCTTAACCTGTGTCAACACCGTGAGTTGGCTAATGCAGGCCTATCCAGTACCAAAAGCCAACCAGGCATACACTATAAAGGCACTCACAAGGTTGATGGCTGCCTACGGGACACCGCAAGTCATCGAGAGCAACCAAGGGATTCACTTTACGAATGCAATGATACAACATTAGGCAGAAGAAAATAATATTGAGTGGCGATTCCGCATGCCATATAATCCAACAGGGGCTGGACTTATAGAATGTTATAATGGTATTCTCAAGGCTGCCCTGAAGACAGACTCTCAGTCCCTGCAGGGGTGGACAAAGAGACTCCACGAGACCCTGCGGGACCTGAATGAATGATCTAGAGATGGCAGACCCAGTGCCTTGAAAATGTTACAGACAACATGGGCCTCCCCACTTAGGATCCAAATTACGGGCACCGATAATGAGGTGAGACCTCAGATTGGCCGTGAGAACAATCTTCTGCTCCCTGCCCCTGAGGACCTAAAACCAGGTACCTATAAAATAAAATGGCCCTGGAAGGTGCAGGTAGGACCACAATGGTGCGGCCTACTTGCACCTTGGGGCAGATTATTGGAGGTGGGGGGTTCGGTAGCCCCTCTGGTAATTGGTACATGGCCTACTGAATTAATGACCAACACTCCAGCCTTTATTGCTAAGGGGACCCCTATCATGTCTCTGTGGCAGATCAGGACACCCCCTTTAGTGCCTGATATAGTCGTACAGCCACAGACATCGGGTCAAAGGGTTTGGTACAGGCGGCCAGGGCATGCCCCTGTACAAGCTGAAGTGTTGACCCAAGACAGGAATACAGCCTGTATCTTACCCTGGAGAGCGGATCTTCCCCTCTTGGTACCTTTGAAACACTTATATTATTCCCCATAAGTCTATGAGTCGCCAGAAGGAACCAAATAATGCTGCAGTGTTCCAGAGTTGCTATAAGACCATGTGCAACATCTGGTGATGGTTTAACTGGGACTGATGACACATAAGATGGACCTGCACTGTGTGATCACATGCTTCCAGTAGATACCACCGAGCACTGGCCCAAAGAAGAGTTCGACTGATATGCCAGTCACTCATCTTGGATTACATCAATACGCGTCGCGACAGGCAATTATGTAAGCGTTGTCATGTATTGGGTCTCTGTATCAAGGGGGGCTCATCTTATGGTTGCTTGTTCAATGGTTCATGTCATGAAGGGGTGGAGTGTATGGGAACTGCTGAATCATGGCCTGAACCACTGATTGGTCACCTGAGGTGAGCACTGAGTCAGCCATGGGGGCACAGGTGAAGATGATATACCTGTGTAATTGGAAGGGGTGGATTCTGGCTCCACCTCTCCCAAACCCCATTTAAGGGCTGACCACCACTGTGAAAGGATTTCTTCTTGGTGATCCCTCCCACATGGAGTCCCCTGTGAGTCTTGTCATTCTGAAGGTGAGCCATCTTCTCTTGTGTATTATTTGTATTCTAAATATATAGAACTTCTCAAAATATACCATCGTCTATACTATTTCTTTGTGAAGTACTATCCTTGGGAGTTATTTACCCCACAGAGGTTCAATGAGACCAAGTGCCGGGTCCTGTACTTTGGCTGCTACATCCCCCGCCAACGCTAGAGGCTGGAAGACTGTGTAGAGGAAACAGACCTGGAGATATTGGTTGATGCTTGGATCAACATTGAGCCAGCAGTGTGCCCAGGTCACCATGAAGGCCAATGGCATCCTGGTTTGTATCAGTAACAGTGTTGCCAGCAGGAATGGGAAAGTAATCATCCCCCTGTATGCAGCACTGGTGAGTCCATGTCTCAAGTACTGTGTTCTCTTTTGTGCCCCTCACTGCAAGAAAGACATTGAAGCCCTGGAGCACATCCAGGGAAGGGCAATAGTGCTGGTGAAGTGTCTGGAGCACAGGCTTCATAAAGAGAATGGCTGAGTTAGCTGGGATTGTTCAGTCTGGAGAAGAGGAGGCTCAGGGAGACCTTACTGCTCTGTGTAACTACCTTAAGGGAGATTGTAGTGAGCTGGGGTTCAGCCTCTTCTCTCTTGTGACTGTGATAGGATGAGAGGGAATGGCTTCAAGTTTCACCAGGGGAGATTCAGGCAGGATGCTAGGGAATATTTTTTCTCCAAAAGAGCATTTTGGCAGTAGAATTGGCTGCCCAGTGAGGTGCTGGAGTCACTGACCCCGGAGTTGTTCAATGAATGTTTAGACATTGTGTTGAGGGACGTGGTTTAGTCAGACCGACTGCTGATAGGTGAACAGTTGTACTGGATAATCTTGTAGGACTTTTCTAGCCTTGGCGATTCTATGTTTCTGGTGTGGTTTTTTTTTCCTGTTCTAGATAAAAACCTCATTTTTTGCTTATGTAACTGCATTTTTCTTGACACCTTATTTAGCCTTAGCAATCCTTTGGCATATAGACAAGTTATTTAGAATTATACTCTAAGTATGCTGTAACTGTCAAAGATGACCTTCAGGATGAATTAGTTTCTGTTCTTTCTTTTAAATACTGTCTTGATCAATATGAACACTGCTAGGAGTATATAGGTATTTGTTTTGTTGGTAAGTAGAGTTCTTATTGGATTCTTCTAAATAATCCAAATTACTGGTTAAACACGTATTTCATATCTGATGTGGCAGGAGTTCTGAAAGGGGGTGGACGTGTATTTTTTTTTTTTAAATTCTGCTGCTTGAGGGTAGATGGGGCATTGGTCAGGGAGTGGTGAGCAATTGCTTGTGCATTACTTGTTATAGACATTTCTATATATAGTCATAACTGTTTTCCTTTTCTCTATATTAATAAATAGTTTTATCTCAACCCATGAGTTCTGCTTTGGTTTTTTTCCCCCAGTTCTATTTTCCATCCTGCTCAGTGAACAACTGTGTGGTGCATAGCCTCCTGCTGAGTTAAACCACAATAAGCTGTCTCCTTGGAATATGTGTATAATTGTTCTGTATGCAGTGTAGTATGTCTCATAAATACATTGAAAGCTTTATGTACTGGAGGAATTGAATACAAATTAAGGAAATTATTTTCTGTAACCTGTATGGAAATTGTACTGATATTTATTAGGATAGATTTGGAGCTTGGCTAGTCTGTATGTGAAATTTAGTGGTTTTTTTTAATCTTCTTGAAAGCTCAAATCTTAAATGTGTGATTTTTGTTTATGGTGGTTTTGGCAAAAGTATTCAATCAAGGGGAGAAAAAAAAAGAATTCTTGTTCATATTCCAGACTTCTTGTTTCTAACTCACTAATATCCAAAATTATGGTGCTTTCTGTGAAACCTTTAAGAATGAGTGTGTGTGTATGTGTGTGTGTGTGTATATGTGTGTATATATATATATATATATATATATATATATAACATAGTTATTTATTTATTTTTTTTGTATTTCAGCTTCAGTGTCCAGTCCCATTGTTACAGCTGGAATGAGGAATCTCCATGAAAGTAAAGTTTCCAGTCAGTTGTCTGGAAATTCAGCTAATCATCATGCTGATAATTCTAGACATGGCTCAAATGAAGACTACCTACAGATGGTGCACAGACTAAGTAGTGATGTATGTTGCCAAAATCAACTTATTATGATAAAGGAAATGTCTTTAGCTGCCTTTAAAGTCAGATATTTTACTTTGTTGTCACTGATAGATAAAACCACTGAAAATATATTTAAGTTTCAGACGTATGTGCTCAACTGTGCAATTTTAACATGTGAGATCTTATTTCTAGGTCTCTCTTTTGGAACAGTTAATAACATTCATTCTGTTGAAGTTATGAAAAGGAATGTGTGAGTTTATTCTAAAGAAGTGGTAGTGTTGCTACTCTTACTGCATCAACATATTGATGTAAACAATTCTGGATTCTGAATAGGTATATAGTTTGTCTTTCTGAACATCTCTGTAATTCTCAATTACACTTGACGTATTTGAATAATGTGTTGAGTAGTATTGTAATCCTGCCAAAGGCAAGAGTTCATATGGCAGAAATTCTTTCTGAAATATTGAATGCTAATGTCTTTAACAAACAAAACAAAAAACCCTACCTTCTTTCACAGTTGTTTATTCTAGTTGCTATTGTTCTAAGTATTGATTGATTTTTCATCTTAATGAGAATCTAATCCTGTGGATGAAGCTTGATGGCTGTTCTTGAGAAGCTTGGCATGATCTCTTAACTCCTCTTAAGAGGAGGGCACTTAAGTTTCAATTTATACTTTTTTTGATGAGCTCTTCGAGCAGTGTGTTTATAAGGATGCCTATGATAGTAGGTATAGTAGCATTTATAAAATGTGATGAAAAAGCTTGTGAGTAGGCGCTTTTTTTTCCCCCTTAAAATGTTTTCTTTAGTTTACATAAACTGTGGGTAACTCTTTTTGGGTTAAATAAGCTTGTGGAAGCAAACCAAGTGTTGTATTCAATAGGTGTGCTATTAACATCAGGCTCTCTAAATCCCTTACCAGGGTTAATACTGTGGAGGGTCATTCGTGTTTTCTTTTATTTTTAAATAGGAGTATGTTGAAGAAAAGTATTATCAAGGAAATAGCATCTTAAAAATTCTTTCATGGAAGAATTGTAATCATAGAATGACCTGGGTTGAAAAGGGCCTCAAAGATCATCTAGTTTAAACCCCCCTGCCGTGGTCAGGGTCACCAACCACTGGACCATGCTGCCCAGAGCCACATCCAGCCTTGCACTGAATGCTTCCAGGGATGGGGCATCTACAACCTCCCTGGGCAACCTTGTTCCTGTACATCACTCTCTGAGTGAAAAACTTCTTCCTAACATCTGACCTAAATCTCCCTTGTCTTAGTTTAAAACCACTCCCCCTTGTTCTTGTGCTATCCACCTGTGTAAACAGTCATTCCCCCTCCTGTTAATGCACTCTCTTCAAGTACTGAAAGGTCACAATAAGGTCTCCCTGGAGCCTTCTCTTCTCCAAGCTAAATGAGGCCTGTTCCCTCAACCTTTCCTCATAGGAGAGGTGCTCCAGCCCTCTGGTCATTTTAGTGGCCCTCCTCTGGATCTGTTCCAATTGCTCCTTATCTTTCTTATGCTGGGGTCCCCAGGCCTGGATGCAGTACTCCAGATGGGGCTTCACGTGAGCTGAGTAGAGGGTAACAATTTCCTCCCTTTCCCTGCTGGCCACACCTTTTTTAATGCAGCCAAGAATATAGATGGCCCTCTGGGGTGCAAGTATGCACTGCTGACTAATGTCCAGCTTTTTGTCCACCAGGACCCCGAAGTCCTTCTCTGCAGAGCTGCTCTTCAGGAGTTCTTTCCTCAGTCTGTATACCTGGGATTGACCCGTCCCAAGTGCAGCACCTTGCACTTGGTCTTGTTGAATCCCATTAGGTTCACACAGGCCTACTTTTTCTCCTATGGAGAGGTCCCTGTGGATGGATTCCTGTCCTTCCAATGTATTGACTGCACTGCTCAGCTTGGTGTTGTCTACAGACTTGCTGAGGGTGCACTTGATTCCATTTTCTATGTTGTTGATGTAGGTGTTGAGGAACACTGGTCTCAAGACTGACCCTTGGGGGGTACCGCTTGTGACTGGCCTCCACCCAGATATAGAACTGTTGGATCACAACCCTTTGGCTGTAACCTGCTCACCAGTTCTTAATCCATTGGTCAGTCCATCCTTCAAATCCATGCCTCTCCAATTCAGATAGAAGGATGTGGTGAGGGACCATGTCAAAGGCTTTGCAAAAGTCCAGGTATCATAGAATCACAAGGTTGGAAGAGACCCACAAGATCATCTGGTCCAACTGTCTACCCATTCCTCTTGCTATCACAAGCTACTAAACCATATCTCATAGCTCCTTATCCAGATACCTCTTGAACGTTGCCAGGGACAGTGACTCTACCACCACCCTGGGCAAGTTATTCCAGTGCCTGATCACTCTCTGAGAGAAAAGTTTTTCCTTATGTCCAATATAAATCTCTTTTGGTGCAACTTGTGGTCATTTCTTCAGGTCCTGTTTGTTGCCTGGGAGAAGAGGCCAAACCCTTCCTCATCGCAACCTCCCTTCAGAAAGTTGTAGAGTGCAATGAGGTTTCCCCTGAGCCTCCTCTTCTCCAGATTAAACAATCCCAGGTCCTTCAGCTGCTCTTCATAAGACTTGTGCTCCAGACCCCTCTCCAGTTTTGTTGCCCTTCTCTGGACATGTTCCAGGGCCTCAATGTTTTTTCTTGTAGTGAGGGGCCCAAAACTGAACACAGTACTTGAGGTGTGGCCTCACCAGTGCAGAGTACAGGGGGATGATCACCTCCCTGCTCATGCTGGCCACGCTATTTCTGATGCAGTCCAAGATGCTGTTGGCCCTCTTGGCCACCTTGGCACACTGCTCGTTCACATTCAGCCAAGCATCCACCAACACCTTCAGGTCCCTTTCCTCCTCATAGTCATCCAGCCACTCATCTCCAAGCCCGTAGCGCTGCCTGGGGTTATTGTGGCCAAAGTGCAGGACCTGGCACTGGTGGCAACCGTCTCCGGCTCTTGTGGTTGCAAAAGGGTGTTTATTCAGTCTTTGGATCAGTAGTGGAAGCTCTTGAAAATAAAAAGTTGTTCTTGACATTTTTTGAGCTATGTTAAAGGTACGTTATCTAGAGAATCTTGATTTTGTTAAGATTTTTTTTTGAGAACATTAATATTAAGGATAATTTATTTCGCGATGTTTAAATTTCTCATTATTTAAAAAAAGTTCAGCATTAAGTTTGTTATTCAGGTGATGCAGCTGCATCCTAGTTTGTGGGAACTTAGAAATGAAACTCATTCAGAACCAACAGACTACGTACATGTGGCACATGCTTTTGTTATTCAGTTTATCTGGAGAAACGCTAAAGGGAAACAGCAATAACCCTCTCAGCAACTGCTACCTGCTGCGAAGAATGCAAGGTTTGGGAGATATTTTGGTGTGTTGGTGATTTTAAGGGAGTTTCTGGGCCCATGGGCTTTGTATGGGGAGGGTTTAGCCAGCATAGGCTTACAGGTCTTGTGATAGGAGCAGGTGAGTGAGTGCCTGCTGTCTCTGCTGTGCCTGCCTGTTCAGGCCATGTGAAGCACACACTAGCAGCAGCTGCTGCCTGCTGAGGGCAGTGTGAGGCTTATGAGGTACCTGGTCTGAGGGAGTTTTTTCACCCTCAGTGTCCTTGGTCTAGTGGTCACAAACTTTCCCCAGGGTGCTCAAACAATGGTGACCACTGAACAGAAAGCTATGTTCTCTGTGTCCCCTGTGGTATTAGCACCTGCTGGGTCCATTGTGGCTACCCAAACAGAACTTCCAAGGGAGCACACTGCCACCTGGGTTTCCAGCGCAGGATGTGCCAGAGGTTTCTATTGGTGTCTGAGGGCAGTAGCAAGAATACCTGTAGGAGTTGTGCCCAGGCAGAAGAACTGCTGAGCTTGGTGGCTGGCCTTTGGGAGGAAGTGGACAGGGTGAGGAACATCTGTAAGCCTGAGGAGACTGGTAGAACTGTACTCTGCCCTCAGTGGAACAAAAATGTTAATTAGGCATAACAGATGACAAGGGGGATTCTGTATTCTCTCTACCAGGCAGAAGGCATTGACTTGAAGGATAGAGGTGAATGGAAATAAGTCTCTGCTCAGGTCAGTGGGAAAAGCTCTTCCTTGTCTTCCTTCCCTTACATGACAGATATAAGGCTTTGGAATTGGAAGGACAGGGGCGTGATGAGGTGAATGATAGTACATCTATGCAAGAGGAGTCATCGAGGTCAGTTCAGCTTATCCCCTTACATCATGACCATCTCCATAAAGAAAACATTATGGGTTATTGCTGTAGGGGATCAGAGCCTGATCTTGTCAACCAGACCCACCTTTTTTTAGGTAAGTTTGCTGACTTACTGGATCTTGGGTTAAGGATATTACTAGGAAACTTCCTAGCCTGGTGCAGCATTCAAATTATTATCTGCTCTTGCTTTTTTCATATGGGTAGTGACAGAATCATAATGAGAAGTCAAGTGTGATCAAAAAGACTTATGGTTATGGGAAATTGGTGAAGTATTCAGGAACATGGGTAGTATTCTGTCCTTTCAGATGTAGGGAATGATGTTGTGGGGCATCATGAGGAGGACCACAAAAATGATCCAAGGGATGGAATGCCTCCCTATGAGGACAGGCTGAAAGCTCTGGGGCTGTGTAGCTTGGAGAAGAGAAGGCTCTGGGGAAACCTGAGAGCAGCTTTTCAGTATCTAAGGGGGGGGCTGTAAGAAGGAAGGATTTGTTGTGATAGGATAAGGGAAATGGTTTCAGACTAAAAGAGGGGAGATTTGGACTGGATATAAGGAAGAAGATTTTTTACAGTAATGGTAATGAAGGACTGGAACAGGTTCTCCAGGGGTGTGGGGGATACCACATCCCTGGAGATATTCAAGGTCGGGCAAAAAGAAAAAGACTTAACTTAGTGATACCTGACTCCAAGAGGGGATGCAGAGAAGGCAGAGATACTGAACGCCTTTTTTGCTTCTGTCTTCATTGTGGGAGCTCCCCCTCAGGACTCCTGGACTGTGGGGGTAAGTGAGAGGGTCTGGGGAATGGAAGGCCTCCCTTTGGTGAGAGAGGAGATGATCCAAGAGTATCTATGCAACATCAATGTATGTAAATCCATGGGCCCCGATGGGATGCATCCATGTGTGCTGAGGGAGTTGGCAGAGGTGATTGCTGAACCTCTCTCTATCACGTGCTAGAGGTCTTAGAGAATGGGAGAGGTGCCTGAAGAATGGAGGATAGCCAATGTAACTCCAGTCTTCAAAAAGGGCAAGAAGGAGGATCTGGGTAACTACAGGCCAGTCAGCCTCACCCTCTGTCCCCAGAAAGGTGATGGAACAGTTTGTTCTGGATGCTGTCTCCAGGCAGTTGGAAGATAAGAGAGTTATCAGAAGCAGTCAACATGGGTTCACCGGGGGAGGTCATGCTCGACCAACCTGGTGGCTTTCTATGATGTCATTACTGGCTGGGTGGATAGGGGGAGAGAAGTGGACGTAGTCTACCTTGATTTCAGCAAGGCATTTGACACTGTTTCCCACAGCATCCTTATAACAAAGCTGAGGAGATGTGAAATAAATGAGTGGATGGTGAGGTGGGTTGAGAACTAGCTGACTGGCAGAGCTCAGAGGGCTGTGATTGGTGGCGCAGAGTCCAGGTGGGGGCCTGTATGTAGCGGTGTTCCTCAGGGGTCAGTGCTGGGTCCGGTCCTGTTCAACATCTTCATCAATGACCTTGATGAGGAGATAGAGTCCACCCTCAGCAAGTTTGCTGATGATACGAAGCTGGGAGAAATGTCTGACGTGCCAGAAGTCTGTGCTGCCATTCAGCGAGGCCTGGACAGGCTGGCGAGTTTGGCAGAAAGGAACCGGGTGAGGTTTAACAAGAACAAGTGTAGAGTCTTACACTTAGCGAGGAATAACTGCATGCACCAGGTCAATGGTTTACAGGCTGGTTCAGCCTGGTTCCATGACTATTGGTGTGGGGGGACGCGTAGACCCATGCCCAGGGAAAGGGAGAAGGGAAAAGGGAGATGGGCCTAGAAACAAAACAGCGGTCACAATCTGAGGATGAAAGCTAATTTACTAAATAAGATATTGGAAAGCAAAATAATACAATATAGTACAATATAATTGGAATTAAAGCTAATAAAAAAAATGAGTGAGAGTGTCCAATAAACCAAAGGCCTTATGCTAATTGCTGAAGGTGAGACAGCTAGCAAGCACCTGCTGCTGTGTCAATCCCAACAGAAAGAGAGTGTCTTGTGACATGCAAAACAGTTTTTATCTTTCCTTCTGAGTGGAAAAACGTAAAAATACAAAGCAACGCAAAGTCCTCTGGGTAACGTATTTATTCTCTTCTGAGAAAGGTATACCTGGAACTATCTATGATCCACAGAGCTGGAGCATTAACTTTTTAATTCTTAATGCACTACATGATATTATGATGTGGAATACCAATACCAAAAATCATAAAACCATGATAGGCTGCTCAAAGAACTGGTTAGTAAAGCCCCTGGGAATCTGCTTTTGAAGGCATTGGGGTCCATAAATGCTGGTTGCTTCTGAAGAGCTGTTTCTTAAGAGTGCAAGAGAAGGCAATACCAATGTGTTAGAAGTTAAGCAAGTGGGGCAGAAGGCCTGCTTGGCTCAACAGCTATCTCCTTCAGGAACTTAGGTGGGAAAAAGAAAGCATATGGAATTTGGGAGCAAGGTCAGCGTACAGAAGAGAACTACAGAGATGCTCTTTGCTGTTGTAGAAAGAAAACTTATATAACCAAAGCTCAGTTGGAGCTGGAGCTTGCCAGTAGTGTGATGGATTAAAAAACAAACAAACAAAAAAACAATGCCTGTAAGAAAAAGCTTTTTGAAGTACAATTACAGCAAAATAAGGACTAAAGAAAGCATTTGTGCATTGGTTGGTCATCTCACAAATAGGGATGAAGATAAAGCAGAAGCAGTATTTGTCTTTAGCATCAGTAATAGATTCTGGGACCTGCTGAGTTCTGGGTTGAGTGACTGTGGGAGTAGCAAACTCCCAGTTGATGTTGAAGTTGTGTGGGTTTTGCTGCTGCAACTGAATGCCCATAAGTTTATGGGGTTTTATGGGATTCATTTCAAAGTACTGAAAGTCTTGGACAATGTTATGATGTTTCAATTATTTTTCAGTGGTCTTGGGAATCTGGAGAGGTCCCAGTTGACAAGAACAATCAGAATAACATTTGCAAGCTTCAAAAAGGGCAAGAATAAAAACCCTGATAATTACAGGCCTGTCAGTCTTGCTTTGGTGCCTGCTAAAATTATGGAGAAGATTATTCTGGGAGTTGTTGAAAAACAGTTGAAAGACAATGCCGTCATCTGTCAAAACCAACATGGGTTCATGAAGGGAAAAAACAGACACAGCTATGAACAACAATTATTAAATCCTATAACTTATGCACTTTATCTTCAGTCTTTTTTCTTGTTCTAGGAATTTATTGCATTAAAAATTGGGAATAAGTTACAAGATATTTTGTACTTGCAATCTATGATGTATACAAAATCAGTAAATGCACCCCTGAAAGAAACTTACTGTATATTGCATGTGAATTATGGACCATTCCTTGGGAACCTTCAGAACTTTCCTCAAATATAAGTCTGCGCTTAGATTTCACTATTTGATGAATGTCTAAAAAAGGAAAAAGTAAATGATTACATCTGAAAAATTATCGCAACAGCAGCAATGGCATATGTACGTGAGATGTGATCTATCTTCCAAAAAGGAATTATATGAAGGAACTATGTATGTATATGCAGCTTCCTCAATACAGTCCACGTTAGAGTATTAAGTACAGAAATAACCAGGAGTCAGAACTTTATTAGGAAAAAAGATTAACCTTAGAACCGCTTTGGAGACTTCACTTGCATGACTTCATTCTTTTAAAATAATAGACTTTTCTAGAAATTTGTTTATAATTTGTTAATTATCTCTTCATAGTTATAAAGGCTGTTAATTTGTTCTTTCCCCCAAATCCCCACAGACATTGTTTAAAAAAAACTAACAATGAGAAGTACAATTTTATAAAACCTTACTGGATTTAAGATCCTTGACTGAATGTACATACTTTTGAACAGTGAAGGCTCCATGACAGGGATTTAAAAAACAAGACAAAAAAACCTATTAAATTGGAATCTGAATAGTGGCCTTCATATTTACTTTTAACATTGTGTGGGGAAAAAAAAACAAAACACTTTTACCTTCTTGAAGATAGAGCATGAACATCTTTACATTGCACTTGGTAATTATGAATTCTGTCAGAAGTTAGGAATTCTGTTAAAACAAGTTGTTCCATGCAAAACTGAAAAGATGGTAGAACTTCTTTTACATGCACATAACAAGCTAAAATTACTCAAGTTGTGATATACACAAAACTATCTCAGCTGCTGCAATGAAGGTGCTTACAGATTTTGTTCAGTTCTGATTTGTATATGCTGGAGGGTGTAAATATGAATTGGTAGTTTGCTTAAAAGTAAGGTAGTGGAAAAAATGTTTATTTTCTTTTTTTAAATCTACTTTTGAGGCTCAGTTTCAGTTATGTTGAATTCATGTGTGTGCTTATTGGCCTTTTACTATGAGTGCTTGTAACAAAAAACTTCTAAATGGAATCTTAATGTCAGTCAGAAGTGATTACTTCAGCTAAATAATATGTATGTTAATTTATTTGTGTGAATATTCTGCTGATAGATTCTTCTTAGAGCTGTTGTGCTCTGGAATATTGTCTATATAGCAGTCTAAATTAGAAAGATTCTGAAATAAATAACTTTTCTAGTATTTGTTGTATTATTTTTCACCCAATCCATTTTATCAGTATATGTGTTATTTTCAGCCTTCATTTTATAAAATGTTCATTTTCATGATGTTAATTTTTATCATTGTCACTTTAGGATGGCGATCCTTCAATAAGAAATGCTGCATCTTTTTCCTTGAGATCACCACAGTCAGTCTGCTCTCCAGCTGGAAGTGATGGAACCCCTAAAGGTAGTCTAGCAGTCATGTATATCCATGTATTTTTCCCAGTTTAAAGGAACAGTGTTTAAAGAGGGATTTAGGCAAGGGGGTCGGAACTAGATGATCTTTAGGGTTCCTTCCAACCCAAGCCATTCTATGTTTAGTCCTTCTGACATGTTTTCAAATAGTATTAAAATATGTAATTAGATTTGACTAACAAAATTATTTTGAGCCCAAATCCAGAAGAGATTTCTGAAAGTCCAAAAATTGACTAATGGTACTTCAAAACATAGCACAAATTAATGGAGGACAGAAGGATTTTAAATCCTTTCTAATATGAGAATTAAATTATTAATGAGAATGATTTTGATTGCTTTGTAAAAAAAATGATTTCAAGGCCACATTATGAATATTGAACTCTTAACCAGTTCAAAGTGTTTTAACTTGCAATACTTGTCTTTGACTGCAATCACTAAATTTGAAGAACATGAAATTAAAAGCTCAATAAACAGAATAAATATAAGCGAATCCTGAAAACCTTAGCTATGGAGATGGAATAGAGCAATGCATCAGTTTAAATGGAACAGAAAAAGTCTGCTCAAATTAATTTTTTATGTTAAAATACAGAAAACTATTTATATTATCCTTAAGAAGCATTGACTGAGATGCATGAGATTGGGCATGTTTTTCCTAATATGTGTTTTCAATCCATATGGTAATAGTAAAAAGATGAAATGGTGCTTTCTTCTCTTTTAGCCCTGGAAAAAAATTGAGTCTGGATGGACAGGTTAGGTTGAAAGGGAGAAAAGGAAATGGGGGAGATTACAGAGAAGGTGAAGATGTTAGGCTTGTTCAAGTCTGGGTAAATCAAGTCTTAAGAGTGGGGAGAGCTTAGAGCAGCCTTCCTGGAAGGATGGATGAGACATGATGGATGCAAAATGAAATGGGAGGTTCTGACTGGATATAAGGAAAACCTTGGAAAAGATTGCCCAGAGAATCTGTGCATTTTTCATTCCTGGAGGTTTTCAAGACCAGGCTGGATATAGCCTTGAATTTGCTCAGCTTGCTTTGGTGGATGGACTAAAAACCTTCTTAACTAAATTATCTTATGACTGTTTATAGAAGATGAACCACATATTGGATTAGACAGTGATGGAAAAAATGTGACTCAAATGCAAGTGAGAGTACTTCTATAGTATATCAGTTGCATCAGTATTTGTAGCACGTCTTGTGCCAAAGGTCTTGTTGCAAGACTTGTATAAATGGCAAAGACTAAATGTCACTGTCTTCATTTTACTCAGTGTTTTTCTTTAACTTGTTTGTCATGGTTTTATGATTTTTGGCATTGGTATTCCACATCATAACATCAAGTAGTGTATTGAGAGTTAAAGAGTTAATGCTCCAGCTCCGTGGATCATCGATAGTTCTGGGTATACCTTTCTCAGAAGAGAAGAACTACATTCACCAGAGGACTGTGCGATGCTTTGCATTTTTACGTGTTTACGCTCAGAGGGAAAGATAAAAACTGTCTGCGCTCATGGGAACTGCACTTTCCTTTGGGATTGACTCAGCAGTGGGTGTTTGTTGCAGCCGTTTGCCTTCAGCATTTAGCGTAAGGCCTTCGGTTTATCGGACTCTACCACTTCCTGAAGGGGGGTTGTGGTGAGGAGGGGGTGGGCCTCTTCTCCCTGATAAATAATGACAGGACAAGAGGGAATGGCCACAAGTTGTGCCGGGGAAGATTTAGATTAGACCTGAGGAAACATTTTTTTTTCTGAAAGAGTGGTCAGGCAGTAGAATGGCCTGCCTAGGGAGGTGGTTGAGGCACCATCCCTAGCGCTGTTCAAGAAGCGTTTAGATGGGGTGCTAAGGGATTTGATTTAGTAGTTGGGTAGGGACAGTGATAGGAGGATGGTTGGACTAGATGATCTTGTAGGTCCTTTCCAACCTTATGAACCTATGGACACTCTCTCTTGCTCCAATTCCAATTATATTATTTTTGTCAATTTGTTAGGAAGCTGGTTCAGGCCCCATGTTGGGCACCAAAAGCATCAACGGTTTACCAGGTGTATGGGAACTGCTGAATCAGGGCCTGAACCACTGATTGGTCACCTGAGGTGAGCACCAAGTCAGCCATGGGGGCACAGGTGGAGGTGATATACCTGTGTGATTGAAAGGGGTGGAGCCTGGCTCCACCTCTCCCAAACCCCATTTAAGGGCTGACCACCACCAGGGAAGGATCTCTTCTCAGGGATCCCTCCCACGTGGAGTCTCCTGTGAGCCTTGTCATCCTGAAGGTGAGCCATCTTCTCTTTTGTATTATTTGTATACTATCTATATAGAACTACTCAAAATATACCATCATCTATATATATTTTTTTTGTGAAGTACCATCCTTGGGAGTTATTTACCCCGCATCAAGCAGGTTTGGCCTGGTTCTGTGACAATTGGTGCAGGGGACCCACACCCCAGGAAAGGAGAAAGGGAAAAGGGAGATGAGCCTAGAAACAAAACAGCAGCAACGATCTGAGGAGGAAAACTAATGTACTAAATAAGATATCAGAAAGCAAAATAACACAATATAATACTATGTAATTGGAATTGAAGCTAATAAATAAAAGGAGGAAGAGTGTCCAATAAACCGAAGGCCTTACGCTAAATGCTGAAGGCAAACGGCTGCAACAAACACCCACTGCTGAGTCAATCCCAAAGGAAAGAGCGCAGTTCCTGTGACTGCAGACAGTTTTTATCTTTCCCTCTGAGCGTAAACACGTAAAAATGCAAAGCATTGCACAGTCCTCTGGGGAATGTAGTTCTCTTCTGAGACAGGTATACCCAGAACTGTCAGTGATCCACGGAGCTGGAGCATTAACTCTTTAACTCTCAATACACTACTTGATGTTATGATGTGGAATACCGATGCCAAAAATCATAAAACCATGACATTGTTACACAAAATACATGTTTGTGGAGTGCTTACAACACTGTTAATCTAAGCTACTTCCACTCAGATACATGATTACTACTCAGACAGAAGAATATTTGAATTACTTTTTTCATGAAATTGCAGCTGTTTCAGTTAGTTTTCTCAGAATTCATTTTGTGGGGTTATACTCATTATTTCTGATCACAGTCTGATTGTGCAATTTGGATTGTAATGTTTCAGCATCAGAGAAGCTGAGAAATTACAAGAGGAGTCTTTTTTTATTTACCTGTATGTTAAATTTTTTATTGATAAAGCACACAACTGAAATACTGTTACTGATGGTGATACCAATTTGCCTTTTTCAAGTTTAATGAACCCAAACTGAGAAAACCAGTTCTTAATGCTGCAAGAATCTTGCCAAACATTTACTTCCTCTAATCAAGTAGTAAAGAAGTATAGATAATTACAACAAAGCTTAGCATGTGTATGTGATACCTGACAGCAAGTTTTTGGCTTATGATTTGAAGTAAAAGTGGTTGGTTGTGCTGATAAATTCTTCAGCGATGAGTAAACAAGTACCTAATGCTGAGTTTTTGTTGCTGCTGTTACTATCGTTAGTCCTGAAAGCTTGGTTGACAAGTTGTAAACTTTGATATAGTGTCACGGTGTTATCAGTGACAGTGACCAAGGGAAACCGAGAAGGGAGAGAAGAAAGGAAAGGAAAAAAAAACTGCACTGTCTGTGGCGACGAGGCGCCTGAGTGGAGCCGTGCGCTCCGGGGGTAGGGGGAAATAGAAGGAATAGATGGATCTACAAAAAAACAACGGCACAATCTGAGAAGGAATGGTAACTTTACTAAATCTAATAAAATTGAACAACTGAGAGAGAGACAGTTTCCAAACCAAAAGCTTAGGGAGGAACTGCAGGGGAAAGCATATGTGCTGAACCTCCTAGGCAGCCGAGAGAGTGAGTGGGCCTGGCGTCCGGTGCAGAGCTCCGCCCCTCTGCTGCTCCCCAACAGCGTTAACTCTTTAACTGCCTGCACGATGTTCTGATGTGGAATACCAGCATCAAAGCCACAACATAAAGAACATTAGCAGAATATTTGTTTGAGATGACAAAAAGAATGGTACTTAATATCATCAGTCAAGAGACAGCTCAGGGAAGGATATTACAATATTTGTCTTCTAATATAGTAGAAAAATGAGAGGCAGTCTATAACTGCCTATAAGGGTTGGTTACAGACTGCATTTTCTGTACTTTTTGACATGGAAATAGAAAGGGCTTTTGTGGAGTTAGACAATGTGTTTGCATAGTCTTGAGTCATTTTAAGACTGAACGATAGCTGTCTGACAAAATCCAAATGAGGAAGAAGTTTTGTTTGTAGTTCAAGGAAATATTTGAGAGGTGACAGTAGCTATATTTGCTTTCTTGGTTAGTTATTCACTTACTGAATGGTGTAAAGTTTCTCTGTTACAGAAATTCACTTATTTTGCTCTAGTGAAGTTACTAGAGCAGCTAAAGTTTTATGCAGAAGGTTCTAGGCTGGATTTTATCCTTTCTTTTTAAGGTAATTTTTAGATTTGTAGCTATGTCAACAGAACAGTGTCTCTGCTTTCATGCTATCATCTCTTACCACATCTACTTTCACGGAAGACTCATTCATGTGAATTCATCTATGAATAATTAACAAGGAGTAATTTCATTCTCCAAGTTTCATAAAATATCCTGTGGAATTCATTACCCAAGATGAATTATTCATCAACATCCTTTATTGGCTTATTCTGCTTTCCTACCACTTTGGTAATTCATGACCAAAAAAAAAATAGTATTTGGGACAACAACTTTAAATGTGTATAAAGGAAAGTCTTCCATGAAGTTCTTAGTCCACTGCTTTTCAAAGAAAAGAGCTCATATGTTTACAGTCCTCTTTCTATACTGTAGGGTGAATACCCTGAAAGAATAGTACCCACACAAAATAATGAAGGTGGACAGTATATTTTTGGATGGATTATCCAGATGGTATAAAGACAACCAGTAAATAATAAAGGGCTCACCTGTCACTGAAGAACAAGGCTTGACTAGAACTCTAGAAGGGATGGATCTCCAACAAGAGATCCTTCCCCAGTTGTGGTCAGCCCTTAAATGGGGTCTGGGAGAGGTGGAGCCAGACCCTACCCCTTCTGGTCACACAGGTGAATTGTCTTCACCTGTGCTCCTGTGGCTGACTCAGTGCTCACCTCAGGTGATCAATTAGTGGTTCAGGTTGTTATTCAACAGTTCCCATATACATACATTTTCCTGAACTCCTAGGGAAATATCTCTAAGAACAGCAGCAATCCTTATTAAACTCATCTATTTTGCACTTTTTTCTTTCTTCCCAGAAATAAGTTGTATTTCCTCTGGAAGTTGATAAGCTTTCTCTTACAGGAAATATTTCAATATACTCTTCTAATGTTTATAAAACTGAGAATTTTGGCCATACCCAGATTTTCTTTAGAGGCTGATATCTTCCCAATTAGTGTGACTACTTGATTATTTTCTGAATAACTTTGAAGGATTACTTTTTTTCTTAGGGGATTTATAATGTTTCTCCAGAGAGATTCCTCTATACTTGTGGTCTCTGTGTATGGTGGGTTGCAAGTGGAACTAAGAATGTTTTCAAATCTCTCTTGCAGACTTTAGTGGTACCAGTGGTATCTGTTAAGAAAAGATATCCTCTTCCTATGCCTTTCAACAGAAAGGTAGAAGAAATTTATTCAAATGTATTTCCTGACAGGACCAAAAAAGCATTTGTTCTTGCTTCTTCAAGTTTGAACTTTCTACACAAAGATGCTTCTGAATATAGCAATTCTAAGCTGGAACATCTGAAGCTGATTTATTTTTCTTTTGTGTGGCATTTGAAGCTGCAGAGAAAGTGGAGAGTATCTTTTCTGAATTCTGTTGAAAGAGCATGTGGAAAGTGAATACATACAATCTGTTCCAAAAAACCTCCAATATATGTTTATTAGTCTCATCTGCTATCCTTTTATGTTGACATTTATTTTGAAACAGCATAACTTCATTTAGAATTCAGACTTATTCTGTTAATCAAAATAAGTACTTCATATCTAGAACAAAACTTGTGAAGATTTCCAGAAGAAGATTCTGAGATATCAGAAAATAAAGCAGGAAAGGATTTGGGGGCTTCCCATCTTCTTACTCTCAAGTTGGATGAATTATATCAGTATAATTCCCAATAACTTCCATTTGTTTTTTGTTGTTAAAATTTCTGTAAGTTTTCTTTCTCTTGCCATGCAACCTATTCAAATTCCTGCTATTGAAATGCTTTTCTCCTAATTGCATAAAGAGAAGTGTGACTAGCAGGTCAATGGAGGTGATTCTGCCCCTCTACTCTGCTCTTGTGAGACCCCACCTGGAGTACTGCGTACAGTTCTGGAGCCATCAATACAAGAAAGACATGGAGCTGTTGGAGCAGGCCCAGAGGGCCACAAAGATGATCCGGAGGGCTGGAGCACCTTTCCTATGAGGACAGGCTGAGAGATCTGGGGCTCTTCAGCCTGGAGAAGAGAAGGCTTATAGCAGCCTTCCAGTACCTGAAAGGGGGCCTACAGGAAAGCTGGGAAGGAACTTTTTAGAAGGGCAGGTAGTGATAGGACAAGGAGAAATGATTTTAAACTGGAAGAGGGTAGATTTAGACTAGATGCCAGGAAGAAATTCTTTCTTGTGAGAATAGTGAGACACTGGAACAGGTTGCCCTGGGAGGTTGGGGATGCCCCCTCCCCAGAAGCATTAATGGCCAGGCAGGATGGGGCTGTGAGCAACCTGGTCTTGTGGGAGGTATCCCAAACCATTCTATGGTTCTATGTTTTGCATAATTCTATAGGTAAACAAATGCTATACCAAAAAAAAAAAGACGTTGTTTTTCGTTAACCACTGGAAATAAGTTGAGAAGTGTTATGTGCAACTCCAACAAAAAATGATTTGTGCTAAACATTAGAATTATAGAATGGTTTGGGTTGGAAGGGACCTTAAATATCATCTAGTTCCAACTCCCCTGCTATAGGCAGGGGTATCAAAGACTGTCATCATGTCTACCATCTACCGACTGAACAGTGCTGTTTATTGTTGTCATCTTTATATAAGTCAGCATTTCTAAGCTTCTAATTGTCTGTCTTTTATCTGAATACTAATTTATCTGTGTCTTGATGTTGTAGCACCTGAAGTCATACATACAACTTAATTTGAAGACTTAGAAGAATTGAGTAGTCAGAAAATTACACTAGACTTTTTATGTTACTCCTGCTATAAGCATAGCTCCTCTTTAGTGATAACTTAGATGTTGCAAGCTGCTATAAACATACTACTGTATTTTTCTGTATTGTTTATCTTCCTGCCATGTTATTACAATCACTGTTTCTCAGATGAATAAGAAGTTTGTGCCTATTACTGAATTTCTTTTATTTCAAAAGGTTATTCCAATTAGTGAAGATAATTGAAAATTTTGATTCTGTTCTTAAAAACAGTTGCTAGCATCTCAAATGCTCAACACCAAAAGTTTGGTATCCTCATTAGATTAATGAAAGTACTCTCTAATTTTATTATAAGTAGTCATTGATAAATATTTTAATAATGCTATTTTTAAGACTACATTCTGAAAAGCTGCACTTGTTTAGCCATACTGTTTTTCCATTTTTTTCTTTCAAAACACATTTCCAAAAGAGTATTCTGCAATCTTACAGTTTTTTTGCCTAAACCGTACTTCCTCAGTTTGTTAGTGAAATAGATATGAGAAGAATAGAGAAGTATAGAAGGTCTTGCATAAATCTAGGTATGATATTCCATATTTTTTTTTAAATCTGTAAGAAATACTGCTTTATAGAATGAAATTATTTTGATTTGATGATACTTAATATTCAAAAGTGAGTTTTGTTAATAATACATTGTCATTATTCTCAGTCCTTACAGACAAATAGTTCTAGTATGTACTGAAATCATACAGAATGTGTATAATACTCTAGACAGTCTTCTGCTATCTTCTTGAATTTGTTTCCATTTTGTTAAAGGTTTATGGGCTAGTTTGGCCCAGTTCTGTGACTAATAGGGTGGGGGGGACTCATGCCCCAGGAAAGGGGAAGGGGGAAAAAGGGAAAGGGTAGGGAGATGGGCCTAAAAACAAAACAGTAGCAATGATCTGAGGAGGAAAGCTGATTTACTAAATAAGATATCGGAATGCAAAATAACACAATATAATACAATATAATTGGAATTGAAACTAATAAATTAAATGAAGTGAGAGAGGGAGTGTGTGAAACCAGAGGCCTTACTAAAGCTGAAGGTGAGACAGCTAGGGAGCACACACTGTTGAGACAAGCAGAAAAAAAAAGGGAAAAAAATAAAAGAGGCAGTATCTCGGGACTTGCATACTGTTTTATCTTTCCCTCTGAGCAGAAAACAGGAACACAAAGTCCTCTGGGTATGTAGTTTGTCTTCTGTTCTGAGAACCAGGTACCTGGAAATTTGGCAGTGCATGGAACTGGAGCATCAACTCTTTATAACATCATGTAATGCACTGAGAGTTAATGTGGAATGCTAATAACAAAAATCATAGAACCATGACATTTCACGTCACTACATCATGCTTAATATATGTATACAAACAATGATTAACATGCATCACACAAAGATATATACATATATATACAGTGATGGCAACTTCAAATTCCATTCTGGTACATGCTGAACATCCCCGTTCAGCATCACCCACCAAGTGGACCCAGGTCCCTGAGCAAAAACAGTTCCATAGAGGTTTGCCGTTTCCAGAGACTGGAAAGACCCACACTGCTTTTCCCAACATGCTTTTTATGTGTACGATAGGGACCTTATCTCCCTCTACAGTATGTAGAGAGCTGGATTGGTCAGGACCATTGTGATTGATAGATCTTTGAGTGTTGACCAACCAGATGGCTTCTGCCAAATGGTTCTGCCACCCATTGTGTATTGGGAAGTAGCATGGGGTACTGCATGTTTCAAGCCACCCAGTGGTTGCTTCCACCATGGTAAGCACATAATGCTTACCATCATGGGTTTGTGGCAAGGTGATATAATCAACCTGCCACACCTCCTTATATTTATAGTTTTGCCATCACCCTTCTCCCAGAGAGGTTTCATGCTCTTGGCTTGTTTAATTGTGGTGCATGTGTCGCAGTCATGAGTAACCTGTGCAATAGTGTCCATAGTTAAGTCTACCATTCGGTTTCTAACCCGTTTATGTGTTGCATCTCTTCCTTGATGGCACGAGGTCTCATGGGCCCACCGAACTAGAAATAATTCACCTTTGTGTTGCCAGTCCAAGTCTACTTGAGCCACCTTAACATTGGCAGCTCAATCTACCTGATGGTTGTTCTGTTGTTTTTCAGTAGCCCGACAGGCACATGAGCATCTACATGGTGCAACATTACAACCATATTCTTTATTTGGGCAGCAATGTCTTTCCACAGTTCGTCAGCCCAAACATCTTTACGCCTTTGTTCCCAGCCATTTTGTACAGTGTATTGGGTACGGACTTAGATGTGAACGATCCCAATCATTTATTACAAGTTTGATATTCCTTATATACTTTCACAAGTTCTCTCTTGTAACTTTCCCACCTGCCTTTACACATCAACAATATAACTTCCCAAAATGGTCCTTAAGCGTGCCTACAGGTGATTATCCAATCAGGGCTGTGAATCTTCCCAAGCCATGCACTCTTCCTCCAATTAGGGTCTGCCACTGTGCAGCTTACTTGAACTTCTTTTCCTTTTCTTCTGGAAGTGTCCTTGGTTCTCAGCCTTCCTTTCTCACGCTGTTTATCCTGTTCCACAGCTGCAGCTCTAAATATACTTTTTGTATTCCCACAATTCCCCCTTTTTTATTTATTAGCAAACTATTAACATACTATAAATGAATAACACTCTGTAACTATTTCTGAATGCATTTAGGCTATCACAATTTAATCAAGGCTTCAATTGATAACATGCTGAATGTAAGGAAAGAGACAAGGTAATCATATTGTAAGGACAATAAATATTCTTAAACTTAATAAGAAGTGAACAAACACATGTTTCACCCATGACTTTAGGTTCCTGCAACCTGGAAAATAATCCCTGAAGGTCCCATTCTTTGTGTACCAGTAACTGATTAGAAGGAATAAAGTTGCATGTCAAATAGAATCAACATCAGTGGGCAAGCCTGCTAGAGCATCACTAGGGGTATTGCTTTCCTTTGCCAGCTAACATCCTGACTTAGTGAGTGTGGCTGAAGCTTGAGCAGTGCTATTTCAGGGTATCCTGGATCTGAGAGACAAGACCTCTCAAAAGCAGAAACAAGCAAATTGTGCATTCAGAACAACACAGAGGGTTAGGGTTTTAGCCAACATACACACACTCACGCACATGCAGACATCCATTTTAGATAAGAGTAAGCATGAAGCAGAAACTCCCTAAGCAAACGCATTATTAGCCATTGACCCTTGAGAAATGGCAAACCACCAGAAAGAAGAGAGAAAAGGAACATGCTAGTGGTGGACGCGATAGGCAGTGCCAGCAGGGCGTCCCCTGCTTCAAGGAGCACTTTTCCTCTCCCGTCCACCACAGACTCCCCCCTGCTCCTACTCTTCTCAGGGTCTGCAGAGTTTTTTCCATTTGTACACTGAATCTGTGTGGCCAGCACGTGATGCGGAGCCCAAGTGGAACACCTGTTTGCAAAATAGAATAAACTATCAAGGTTAGCTCTCTTAGCATATGCCTTTGTCTCAAATGATGCATGGTTATAAAAAACTATTTTGATTAGCGAATTGAAAGAGAGTTGATCATTCTAAAACACAAAATCATCCCTTTGCCTAGGATTCTTTTCCAGGTTTTTGTCTTTGCAAATTAGAAAAAAGGCTAATTGATGGGCTAATAACATCACAACTGCGCGTTCCTAAGACATTAAAAGTGCTATTTCCATAAACTCCAGCGTTGGTAACATCAAATCCTGTCTAATTCACACTTGATCTACTATTGAAACAGAAGTAGCACACAACAACCTAGATAATGCCTAATAATTCTTCACACTCGATCTACCACTAGAATAGAAGAAGCACACAATCCCAGTAATCATAAAGGCTGGATGCTATTTTCTGCCTTGAGATGAGGCCGAACATATTGTGCTGGTTCCCATGTAGGACCAGTCCCTGTGGAAACACAAGCATATCCACGACCCCAAATTATCAGTGGTAAGGGACCTTCCCAATGCCCTGTGGCCATATTCTGAATGTTAACCATTGGCCGTTCCTTGAGCATTGGGGAGGCCCCAAAATGACGGTCCACACGAGTTGTATCTGTGTGATCACGATTAAAAAAATTCAGCACAAGCAAAGCTTTACATAATCTTTCTTGTGGCGTATCTCCCGTATTCCCCTTTTTTTGTTTATTAAGAATGGACTTCAGTGTTTGATGAGCACGCGCAATGATAGCTTGTCCGGTGGGAGAATGAGGAATGCCTGTAATATATTTAACGCCCCATTCTTGGAGGAAAGTTCGAGTGGCCTTAGAAGTGTACGCAGGCCCATTATCTGTTTTTATAGTATGTGGGATCCTCATAGCTGCATAAGCAGATAACCAGTGTTTACGGGCGTCGCGACTGCGTTCACCTGTATGTGCTGTGGCAAATATGTATGAAGAATGAGTATCTATTGTTTCATGGACAAATTTTAGATGGCCAAATTCGGGAACATGAGTGACATCTGTTTGCCACAGTTGAAGAGGCACTGTGCCATGGGGATTTGTCCCAATTTGAGGCAAAGAGGCAATTGCCTGGCAGTCTGGGCATGTTAGAATAATGTTACGGGCCTGATCTGCTATCAGTTGAAATTGTTTTTGGAAAGCTCTCCTATTCTGATAAAAAAATTGATGAGAGATTCACGCTTGCTGGAACAATTGAGGTGTAGCAAAGGCGACAGTGGCTTGATCAGCCTTACGGTTGCCCTCAGCTATAGGACCAGGCAATGTAGTGTGTGATTGAATATGCATAATAAAATAAGGGAGAGTACGGTGAGAGACATAATGTAAAACTCGCTTGAGCTGCGCAAACAAAGCAGGGTTGTTAACTTCCTTAAGAAAAGATCCTTCAATCCGCTGAATGATACCTGTAACATACAAAGAATCAGTTATTATATTAAGCTTTTGATTTGAAAAAAGTTGAAAAGCTTGGGCTATGGCAGCGAGTTCTACAACTTGAGGTGATCCATCCACAACATGCACATCTGACTGCCATTGTGTAGCAGTCGCGTGCCAGAGAACCACTGCTCGATGTGTCCTGCCAGAGTCATCTGTAAATACAGTAACAGCATTAGGTATTGGAACATGTGAAAGTAAAATATTAGGAGAAAGGGACAGATCACTCAAATTATGCAGTAACTGATGTTTGGGGGGACGGGTGGAGATCTGTCCTGTATAGCCTGCCATAGCAGTTTGTAAAGTGAGTGACTGTGCAAGCAACCAATCTAAATCTTTTTTAGTAGCAGGTATGTAGATGCAGTCGGGGTCAAGAGCTCGTAAAATTTGTAAACGATGACAACCTCGCTGTATTAGCATTGCAAACATCTCTACCCGTGATGTAATGGTTTTTGAAAAGGTATGTGGTAAGAATATCCAATCCAGGATAATGAGAGGATCTTTTCTTGAGGTATCCCACTGACATAACAAGCTATATGGCTGATAGGTATTTGATATTATTACAAGAGATACTGGTAGTGATAAACAAACACGATGGCTATATCGATGTTGCAGTGATGTTATTACGGAGTCTAAGCATTGTAACGCTTGTGGTGTTAACTGTCTTTTAGTGGTTAAATCCGGGTCTCCTTTGAGTAGCTGGAACAGATAGTGCAACTCTTGAGTAGTAATACCCAAAAGCAGTCGTAACCAGTTGATGGTTCCTAACAATTTTTGCAGATCATTCAATGTCTGTACGTGAGGTATTATTTTGAGGATTTGTGGCTGAATGTTGTGAGATGTAATTTTCCATCCTAAATATTTCCATGGAGAACTCAGTTGCACCTTTTCTTCTGCTATTTGTAAACCAACAGGTTGAACTGCCTGCCTTACAAGCATTAAGGTGTCCTTTAGACTCTCTTCTCGTTCTGCTGCTATTAATATATCGTCCATGTAATGATAAATAAGGATGTGGGGTCTAGCTTTTCGTACTGGTTGTAATGCATTTGCTACAGTCAGTTGACATATCGTTGGACTATTAAGCATTCCTTGTGGTAACACAGTCCAGTGATAGTGCTGAGCAGGGCTTTGTTGGTTGATGGAGGGCACTGAGAAAGCAAATCGTGGTGCGTCTTTTGGATGAAGCGAAATGGTAAAAAAACAGTCTTTTTAATCAATGACTGCTATAGGCCAATTCGATGGTAACATTGAAGGTGAAGGGAGACCAGGCTGCAATGCCCCCATGGGCTCAATTACTGCATTGACAGCATGCAGGTCCTGTAGAAGCCTCCATTTTCCACTCTTCTTGAGGATAACAAACACTGGAGTATTCCAAGGGCTGGTGGTAGGCATTATGTGACCAGCAGCCAGTTGTTCTTGAACTAGCTCATGTAAATGCAGCAACTTTTCCTTTATTAAGGGCCATTGATCTACCCAGATTGGTTGTTCTGTTTTCCAAACTAGGGGTATAGGTTGCTGCCAATCAATGGCCCTTATTGAAAATTTGTTTGCAAAAGCATGCCCCATTGACTTAAAAGATCACGACCCCACAGAGTATAGGGAACTGGCAAGATGTAAGGAGCAGTGTGAGCAATGCGACCATCAGGCCCTTCAAAAGATAAAATTCGGGCACTTTGTTTGGGCTGCTGTAAGCCCCCAACTCCTACAATAGCAGAACTAGGGTATTTTAGCGGCCATTCAGAGGGCCAGTCGCTTGACTTAATGATGGTAACATCAGCTCCAGTATCCACTAGGCCTAATAACTGCCTGCCATTTACTAGACATGATAATAATGGTTTGTCTTCTGATACTTGTGTAGTCTATAGCACGGCAGGCTTGTCTGTGCTTCCAAATCCCCCAATTTGATCCCCAATACCAGGTTTAGTCATAGAATGAAAAGGGAGTAATTGTGCTATTTTTTGGCCTTTTAGGATAAAGCAGGGGGGTGAGGGTGTCCATGCCATTATCTTAATTTCCCCAGTGTGGTCAGCATCTATAACTCCTGGTAAAACAAGAAGTCCCATCCATGTAACAGAAGAATGTCCTATCAGGAGGGCACTGCGCCCGTCCCCAAGGGGGCCCATTACCCCTGTTGGAATAAGAGTTACGTCGGTATCAGTCAGCGTCACTGACTGGGCGGTGGCCAAATCCACTCCTGCGCTGCTGGCAGTGGCTGGTCTGAGTGCGCTGGCCAGGCAGCGGCCGGCCGATTCGGGACCGTATTTACTGTCATAGCGCGCGGTCTCGCGCTCTTCTTCCCGTTTCCCGGCAGATAGCAGAGCCGTGCAGCAACTGGGAGTTTAGATCGGCAGTCTCTTGCCCAGTGTAGCCCCTTCCCGCACCTGGGACAGGGTCGAGTAGGAAGAGCACAAGCATTTTTATCTGCTTTTTTAGGCTTTTTACAGTCCCTTTGTACATGACCAGGTTCTCCACAGTTGTAACACTTTATTTTTTGAGCTGTCCCTGCACCAAGTCAGGCTGCCAGGGTGTCTGCTAGTGAGGCCATTTTATGGCTTTCTTTTCCTACATCTTGACAGGCTTTAATCATGTCAGTAATGGATGGATCTGCATATTTTGAGGATTGTAGGACCTTTCTACAGTCTGCATTTGCATTTTCTATTGCTAATTGATTAAGCAAAGCCTCCCGGGCAGCTTGATTTTCTACTTGTCTCTCTAGCGTATTTTGTAAACGGTCAAGAAATTTTATGTAGGGCTCGGCAGCCTCCTGCCTAATTGATGTAAATGATGTGTTAGATGAATTAGTGTCGGGTATCCGATGGATAGCACGCAACACCAAAGTCTTAACTTGTTCAAAGCATTGCCGGTCCATCTGTGCCTGGGCCTGAGGTGTTGCCCAGACCCCCTCCCCCATGAGTTCCTCTATGCCAATGTGATTGAGGTTATTCAGATTATTCATAGCCTGGATGGTAGCCAGTTCCCGATACTCTGTCATAAACACAGTGTATTGCATGGGAGACAGAGTTGTTCGTAACACAATTTTCCAATCGTGAGGGTCATAATATAACTGTCACCAATTGCAGCCAAAAGATGATATGTAAAGGGAGACTGAATTCCATAATCTCTCACTGACTTCCTTAGTTCCTTCACTGCCTCAGAAGGCAGGGATTCTCACCGGGGGGGGGGCTGGTTTGCATGATACAACACAGGAAAGGCTTGCAACATATCAGCATCACCCCATAATATTGCTTCTTTTCTGCACTGCTCTAAAGCACCATAGTATGCTGTAGAAAAAAAATTTCTTTCCCGCTCCCTTCAAGTTATCATCAGGAGGGAAAACGTTCGATTTGTCGTCCAGATCTACTGAACCAGGATCTGAAAGATCCTCTGGTTCTGGTTCGTCCTCATTTTTTACCAAGTTACAGGCAGGCTGCAGAGCAGCAGCAGTAAGCGACGTAGCCGGAGCGGAGGGCGGTAGAGGAGCGGCGACCATCGGGGGCGGAATATAGGGCGGGAGCGCGTCGAGCGTCGGAGGCGGAGCGGAGGGCGGGAGCGCAGGAGGTGCTGCGATTTCTCTTCTCCCCGGTTGGGGGGCGGGGTCGGAGCCGAGGATCAGGTCCGGGCAGGTGCTGCTTCCCGAATCGGAAGGCAGAGGCGGGGATGGGAAGGAGGGCGATAAGGAATAGCCGGAAGAACTTCTTCCTTGTCGAATTTGTTTAAGCCCTTCCATTTTTTGGTGCCAAGCAAGTAGATGTTTCGCAGCCATTCTGTCTTTAGTAATAGAAGCCTCCCAGAGTTTTGTGCCACTTTTGTCCCAGAGTTCTCCATCAAGAAAGAACCAAGTTTTTGGAAATTCAGGGACACTTTTGCTTATCCATTTAAGAAAAGCAGCTAGTTCTGAATTAGATACAGGCTGATCCTGGATCTTTAAAACTAACCGTAATACTTCAAGATTTACTTGTTGCTCCTTTGTTAGTGAACTCCCCATAGTTCCCGACTGCTCGCCTTCTGTCCTGCAGAACGGTGTGGGCGCACGCAAAACAATCTCTCCCCGTAGTTCAGTCGGGTGACGCTGCCGGCTCTTCAGACCCCCTGTATGCTCGACTCCCGTATCCAAAGGGTTGGCCTTGGGTCTCTCCAGAGGCTTTGTCACAAACTCCAAGTGGGACCTCCCTTTCCAGCAGCATTGTAGAGGATGTTCTTTACATCCTGTCCTGTCTGTATTGGCCCCAGGGCCACAGCATGGGCTATCTCCTGCTTTATTTGTTCAAAAGCCTGATGCTGTCTCAGGGCCCCATGCAAAACTATACTTCTTCCGTGACACCTGATAAAGGGGACTTACAATGAGGCTATAATTTGGAATATCCCTTCTCCAAAAGCCCACTATGCCTAGAAAAGATTCAGTTTCCTCTTTACTAGTGGGTGGACATGTGGCAGTAATTTTGTTAATCACATCCGCTGGGATGTGATGACATCCATCTTGCCACTTTATACCTAGGAACTGAATTTCCTGTTCATGTCTTTTCACTTTCTTTTGTTTAATAGCAAAACCAGCTCACAGGAGGATATGGATTATTCTCTCTCCTTTCTTGAAAACTTCCTCTGCTGTATTACCCCACAGAACAGTATTGTCATTTTACTGCAGATGCTTGGGAGCACTGCCCTGTTCCAATGTAGTTTGGATCAACTCATGGCAAATGGTTGGGCTGTGTTTCCACCTCTGGGGCAAACGGTTCCACATATACTGAAGGCCCCTCCAGGTGAAAGCAAACTGTAGTCTACATTCTGTGGCCCAAATGAATGGAAAGGAAGACATTAGCACTGTCAGTGTTGGCATACCATTTGGCTGCTTTTTATTCCAGTTCATACTGGAGTTCTAACATGTGCATCACAGCAGCACTCAGTGGAGGTGTGACTTCATTCAGGCCTCGATAATCTACTGTCAGCCTCCATTCTCCACTGGCTTTATACACCGGCCATGGGTGTATGGGAACTGTTGAATCAGGGCCTGAACCACTGATTGATCACCTGAAGTGAGCACTGAGTCAGCCACAGGAGCACAGGTGAAGGCAATTCTCCTGTGTGACCAGAAGGGGTGGAGTCTGGCTCTACCTCTCCCAGACCCCCATTTAAGGGCTGACCACCATTAGCAAAGGATCTTTTGTTGGAGATTTTTCTTCTGTCAATTTTTTGGTGAGCCTTGTTCTTTAGTGGTAGGTGGGTTTTTCCTTATTTGTTGGTTGTCTTTATGCCATCTGGGTAGTCCTTCTGAAAATATACTGTCTGTTTTCATTATGTTGTGTGGGCTCTGTTCTTTCTGGGTATTTACCCTGTTATGGGGCTGTTAAAATGTGAGCGTGTTTTGTTGATTGCTTCCTGGGTTTCTAGTTGGTGAATCAACTTATGGATGGGGAGCAAGTAATCCCTTTTAGTGTAGTGCTGCTGTCTACGCACTGTTTTTGTAGCAGTTAGTACCTGTTGCTCTTCTGCTCATAGCAACCCCACAAGGGGTGGTCATTCTAACGGATCAGGTAAAACAGCTGCTTAATGTCATTTGTGTCTACTGCAGTTATTCTGAAAGCCCTTCAGGGTCCTATTGAAGTGCCCCCTTCTGAGATAATGAATATGAAGTATACATAGAGCCCCTGGCCAGCCACAATAGGATGTTTTTGCTAGCATTTACCAGGGTGGCTTATTTCTGTCTCCATCACAGTCAATTTTTGAGATCCCCTAGGCACTCTAGAAATATGTATTGGTTCTGTCCTTTCGTGACTCAAGGGCATTAGAGTATAGTGTTCATCAGTGCTTTATATTTTTATGGTTCTGATGTGCTAGGCTGTTGAATCCAGCTGGGGGCAGGGTCCTTCAGTTGGGTACTTTCAGTAACTGGAGCAATTTCTTTGGTGGTTGATTTGTGTTGTAATTCTCTCATCCATGATCATAGCAGGTTTTCTATGGCAGTTCTTCATGTTTTCTCCATGCTTACATAAGTAACTCCATAAGGCAGTACGTGACTTAAATTTACTACTGACATTTGCTAGTGCAGGAAGATGTCTTTTAACAGCTAAGTTATTGGGTGGTGTACATTGGAATGAAGCCAATTTGATCTGCTCCTCCAGGAGGCTGTCTTGAGAATCCTGACTTTTGTCTGATACTGCCACGGGTTGATCCCTACTAGTTAATGAAGACAGCATGCTGTTCTACTGGTCCTGCTTTTTAACTGTTTTATCTAGTTTTTTCTGCTACTTTTGATATGGCTGAAATGGAAGTGTGAGATGAGGGTAGTTCAAAGTTTTGAAGCATAATAATCTGTTCAAACACTCAGGATTTTTTTTTTTTTTGGTCCTCATGTATTTCAATTGTCTCTGCTAGCATGTTGGTTTACTTCTCTGGTGCTGTTCTTTTAAGTTTCTGCTACTTATCTGTTGTACTCCTCACTCTTTCAGGATCATGCTCTTGGCATGGGTTGTTAGAAGCAAACATGAGGTCATTCAATGTTTCCACCACAGCTGTTTTCCTCAAATACTGGTTGCCTTTTCAGCAGTGGTCCACCTTTTCATCTTATGCTCCAGATTGTTTTTGGAGGGACGTTTTTCTTTTACAGCTAGTAACGCTTGTTCTCAGAGGGTGGCCACTCCATCCAGGCATCTGCTAATTCCTCTAGCAATGCTTCCTAGTTGGCAAGCTTCATTACTATCCAGAAACAAGCTATTGGCTCCAGTGTCCCAGCACTGAAGCAACCAGGTGACAATAGTCTTGTTTGGGCTCCATGCAAACTCTTTTTCGAGCTTTGGCTTTCAGTCATTTTCAGAGGTCAATGAGTACTGACAAAAACAGTGACTTCCTCCTTTTCATTCTCATCTTCTTGTTTATTAGTTTTTTCTGTTGCTTTTATTGATGGTGGTTTTGTGGAGGGCCCCTCATCTGGATCTCCCTCTACTTCCTCTGCTTTATCTTGTTCTTTCCATTCTGGGCATGATGACACTTGTTTCCATTTCTGTCCTTCCACAGCAGCAACTGACATAGGTAGTGGTGTTTCCTGTGATCAGGCTCAACTTGGGGACTTCCCACTTTTGACTCTAATTTCAGCTTGGAAGCGTGCTCTCTCTCCAAATTAGCATTGTATAGAGCTTGGTAAGCATAAGCCAAGCCCCAAATAAGTTGTACCTCCTCAGATTTACCTAATCTGCACCATCCCTGACTCAGATACTGACTCAAATACTTGCTTAATTTCTTGGGGTCCCACAGGTGTTCAAGAGTGAAATTGCATGGCACTGGGGGTCCTCATGCTTTTAATGCTTTTCCTAATCTCCATGTTCCCTGCCGCTCAGCATTCTCTGGTTTTGGTGAAGGCTTCCTCTAGATAACATAAATGAGAAGGAATACATTCAGGGGGAGTAATAACATGACTGTTAATTTGGTGTTCCGAAGATGTGCGAGGAACTGAAAAGAGAATTTGGGAACTGGTCTAAACATTGTGTTGTTTGCGAAATTAGCTAAAACTAGCTTTTTCCAAAACTAGCTTTTTCCTCTGGGATGTAATTATCAATATTCAAATCAAATATTCAAATATCTCATTGCATATAGGTACCAGGAAGGTATCTCCATCAGTGCCCTTAATTGTTTATATATGACTCCAAAACAGAATGTGACGAACTTAAGAAACTAGTATATTCCCAAAAAACATAGTGATGTTTACTCCTTTATATGGTGCTCCTAAAAGGAAGAACAGATTCATAGTTGGCAGTTGCTGAAAGGAAGAAACTTGGTACAGTGTCCAGAGTCTGGCAGACTGCCTGGCCTATAATCTAGTCTGTGATGGTCAAAGCTAGCTACAGTGCTCTGTAACTCTCTGACTTAAAGAAATCCCTTTTTTTCTGCTAATATTAAGAAATATTAAGAAGTTCAGATTCTGTTCTGAATTGCCCTCTTTCTCAATCTAAAATGTCAATGGTTTATGGGTTGGTTTGGCCCAGTTCCATGACTAATAGGGTGGGGGAA
This sequence comes from Cyrtonyx montezumae, assembly GCF_038088225.1. NCBI lineage: Eukaryota > Metazoa > Chordata > Aves > Galliformes > Odontophoridae > Cyrtonyx > Cyrtonyx montezumae. The sequence goes on from NW_027072045.1 coordinate 34,484,606, forward strand.
CTCACTGACCCACCCTCTGGGGAAGGAGGGAAAAGGTAGGGAGATGGGCCTAAAAATAAAAACAGCAGCAACAATCTGAGGAGGAAAGCTAATTTAGTAAATAAGGTATCAGAATGCAAAGTAACACAATATAATACAGTATAATTGGAATTGGAGCTAATGAATCAAATAAAATGAGTGTCTAAAGCTGAAGGCCTTACACTAAAGCTAAAGGCGAGATGGCTGGGAAGATCCTACTACTGAGACAAACAGCAAAAAAAGAGTTTTGGGACTTGCATGCGGTTTTATCTTTTTTTTTTTTTCCATTTTCTACTCAGAGGGAAAGATAATGTAAGGTCCTCTGGGGTATGTAGTTCTGAGAACCAGGTACCTAGAAATTTGGCAGTGCATGGAACTTGGAGCATTAACTCTTTAACTCCCAGTGCCTTACATAGTGTTATGATGTGGAATACTGATAACAAGGTAACAAAAATCATAGAACTGTGACACACTTGCACAGTGTAACTGTGACTGTTCCTCAGGTTCTGTCATCAACTTTTCCAACAGGCAAACATCAGTACTAGTGCAACATAGACACTCTGGTCTTTCTTCTAGTTTCTGCCTTTCAGAACTTAATTACAGAATCATTTCTTAAATGTGAAATCTAACAATTTATGTGTAGAGCATATGCAGTCATTCATGCTTCTCAGACTTTTTCAGTAAGGAGTCTGGAATGCTGTCTGGGTTTGACCTGTAATAGTTTAGTACCCACTTAAATAATGCTCATGGATTCTTAAGGGTTGCTTCTTTATGAATTTGAAGAGACAAAGCACTTGAATATTTGTGGTGCTTCTCTCCAGTGTGCTATGAGTCAAGTATTATTAATCACAATCTCTTTGTTCACTAGCTCTTTGTTGACTAGCTTTCCCTGGCCTTTGTGCATAGGGAATAAAGTGTAGATCACTCTGGAAGTTATGCCTCCTACTTTTGTGTAAACTGCAACAAATACAAAGAGCACAATAGCACTACTTGATAGAGCAAATTCTTAGCTACAAAATGCTGCTTCTTCAACATAGTTGCAGTTAGCTGTGCATTTCCACCACATGTGAACAAGATCCAGCATGCTGTGCTCATAAAAATCTGCACTAGCAGGCATGGCACACCTCTCACTGTACTCACATCTGCTGTTTGTTTTCCATAAATGTTCAAGTTTTGATTAAAGTCAGTGGTATCTTTTTTCCTTTGAGGAGGAATTCAATGACACGCCTTTGCTCTATAAGCACTTCTATGTCAGACACCATTCTGTCAGGCTGCCCCTCTGCTGCCATTCCACTGAAGTATATCTCTGATGTTTTGGGTGAACAGAATAAAACAGAAGGCATTATTTTTGGAGCAACTCTTGTACTTTGGGCAAAAAAAAACCATGTAGGATTGGTGGAAGGCTTTCTTTCAAAATCTGGGATCCTTTATGGCAAGGGATGTGACTATGATGATACTATTTGGAGTGACCCTTTTGAAGTTGTTATGCAAGTGATGAGCTAGTAATTGTTTTAAATAAGCAAGTCCTGCTAATCTTAATAGTTTGTTTTTTAACCTTGTGACTCACAGTTTGACCTAGTGGTGGTACTTCAGTGCATCAGCTTTGAAAGGCAAGTGGTCTTTTTTTCTAAAGAGGCTTAAAGATGACCAGGGAAAGTCTAATGAATAGTTAAATAAGATGCAAGTGCTGTGGCATAATTAGAAAGTGTGCAGACAGAAAAATGCATATCAGTGACATCTAAATCTTATAATCTCCTGGACAGAAGCTTGTTTGCTACCCTTGTTACTGATATATGATGAGCAGTGAAGCTGTTTCATGGTAAAGCTTCAAAAAACACTTCTTGTTTAAATTCTTCAGTTGGCTATGTCACTGTTAATGCAGTGCATTTTATAGTTGCTTGTGTTATGAAGGATATGATAGAAGATTGGTCAAAAGTCACAAAAAGTACTTAAATTTCTGAAGCATTTCATAAAACTACTTCTATACTCAGTGCCACAAATTACTAGGGAAACTAGTATAGAGAAACAATTCTGGTGTTATCATGTGTGATCAGGATGTCTTTTACTGGAAGGTTATGGAGGTATTGTTTATGGGTGTATTTGTTTTCTGTAGGGAATGATATTACCTGTCTGTTATATTTGGTGTTATCTGGATGAACTTCAGCATTTGCTGTTCAGTAATGACACAATCTTTTTAAGTTAGTGGAGTATCTCACAAATTTTGTATGTTCTTGCCAAACAAAAACACTTGGAGAATTATTTTGATACTATGAAAGATCAACTACAGATAGGCAGCTTTCCAGTGCAAGTCTATGTATTTCTCTGTTCTGTAAGAATATTCTAAAATTGAGGTTATTCATAAATATCATTTCCAGTGATCATCATATGGCTTGCTACATTGACAGCTTTTTGTACAACGAACCTTCTCAATTCTCAACCTTGGAATCTTAACAGCTTCAACTAACAGAACATACCTGTTTGTGTTCTTTCTGTAAAATAAATTATTCTGTTATCAACAAGTATTTTGAGAGCTTTGTTCTCAGATACTTAATAGTTTAAGCCTTCTCCCATAGGAAATATTCCAGATTGGCTTCAACAGTAATAGGCTGTAACGCTCCAATATAAAGGAGGGAGACTAGGTTCTTTATATGCATATGTATACCTGATGGTGAGATTAAGACACAATGGGTCAAATGTTAGCCCAACCAATTTATTACAAATAATAGTTGCTCAGGGATATGGGGAAGGGAAGGTGGGCGATAGAAAAGAGATGAAAAGCAAGGAGACTTGGCAGAAAGCGAGAGAGAATCACCACCGTGGATCCAGCGAGGTTCATAGTAGGTCCATTGATCTCAGGAACTTGTCTGGTCACCGCGGGGGATGGGAGATGGCAGCAAGCAGGCCTCAGGGTCCGTCCTAAGTCTCTTCGGGAGTTCTCCTCAAAGATCTTTTCTTTGGGGGTTCTTCTCCAAAATCCTTAGTTCAGTGAAGGCCTTTTATCCCCCATTTCTCAGGTGTTTTTTCCTTTTCTCTCCGTTTATGTGACATGTCTGGCCCAACAGATAAGCCAGCAGCGGATGTTGCCTTCATTGCCATGCAGGAGCGTTGTTGTCTTTTTGTGGTGGTCAGCTTCTCCAAGCCGTAACCCCCCCCCCCCCCCCCCCCCCCCAGGAAAAGACTATTTGCACCTATTTCTGTTTATCTTTACAACCGTAAGCAGAGGCAATGGCACCATAACACCCATCTAGATGACCGGCAGTTATCAGAGTCTTGTCACCAGAAAAGGCCTTAGGAAGCAAACTTTGAGACAAAAGAAAGGAAAACAGTTTCTGTCTTTCACATAGGCAAAACTCTGTATGATGAGTGATGGTTTGTCTGAAGCCTAGGTATCCAACAGTGTGTGGTACATGTTCAATGTGTGGTACACTTCCAAAACTGTTAGCATCTGTGGTAGAATTAAACTGTTTCAGAATACTTAATCTTCAATTTCTTTTCACTTCATTGTCTAGGTATAGTAGTTTCTAAGCCCATGTGTTACCAGAGGCTTAACCATCATTAGACATCTCAGAAGTATGTGAAGTTATTGCAAGAACATGTTCTTAAAATACAGCTTATAGGCCTTACCATCAGTGCCTTTCAGAAATTTCCTTCAAAAGGAGGATAGCTATTCATAGTGCTGCCTAGAAGAGGAAAAACTGCATTTAAGATTCCAATAAATTAAGAAACAAAATACATCCTGTGGAATGCACTGAAATCCTTCTGACTTTTTCAAGTCTACTCAGACTGAAAAAGAACCCTTATCTGTTGCTGCAGTGTTTGGATTTGTTGTGCTAAAAAAAAAAAATTACTATGTTCATATATTAACTTTTTAGTACAAGGGAAAATAAAATCTGTCGTCTCTTTGAAGTGTAGCTGTAGAGCATGTTCCATTATTGCAACTTCATAACATTAATTTCAGTACTAATTCAAGAGTAAGATGTCAGTTCTTTTTAAAAAAAATCTTTTGGATCTGCCTCTAATACTTGTACAAAGGAAAATGCAGCCTGTATTTCCAGTGAGTGATATTCATTACCTTAAAGTAAGCCAATAGCTAACAGTTTCTTCCATATGTTATGATGAGACAGTCTTGTAAATTATGGTCTAAAGATCCAGTAATTAAGAGAAGTGTGTGTGTTAACAAATGTCATCCACCAGATTCCTATTCTTGTAACAAGTGAGAGAGCTTTGTAGGATGTAACCAGGACTTTTTCTAAGCTCAAGATTGGCGCATCCCTGTCAAGTTTGTGGGCCGCTTTGACCTGGTACTGTGATGATTGAGGCAGGGGACCCATGGGCCCACACCCGAGGGAGAAGGGAGATGGGCCTAGGAACAAAACAGTGGCAATGATCTGAGGAGGAAAGCTAATTTACTAAATAAGTTATTGTATTACTTTGCTTTCTAATATAATACAATATAATTGGAATTGAGGCTAATGAATGAGATAAAATGAGCAAGAGAGAAAGTGTCCAATAAACTGAAGGCCTTATGCTAAATGCTGAAGGTGGATGGCTGCAACAAACACCCATTGCTGAACTCAATTCCAAAGGGAAGAGGGATGGTCCCATGACCACAGACAGTTTTTATTTTTCTCTCTGGGCGGAAACACGTAAAAATACAAAGCTTTGCACAGTCCTCTGGGGAATGTAGTTCTTCTGAGACAGGCATATCAGTGACTATCAATGATCCATGCGGCTAGAGTATTAATTCTTTAACTCCCAAGACACTACATGATATTATGATGTGGAATATCAATAATACAAGAAAAATCATAAAACCATGACAATCCCTAAGAGTATTTGATCATGAAAGGTGGCAGGAGATCTGAATGGATGAGCAAGGAGCTGAAGGATAAAAATCAAAGGGAAGAAGATCTGGAAAATGGGCCTGTCTACTTGGGAAGAATATAGGAATGTTGTTCAGGGCCTGTAGGGGTGCAATGAGGAAGGCTAAGGCCCTCGTGGAATTAAATCTGGCAAAGGAGGTCAAGGGTAACGAGATAGGCTTTAAGTATGTTGATAGTAAAAAGAGGACTGGGGAAAAAACGTGTCTGCAGCTGAATGAGGTGGATATCCTGGTAACAGGGGACACTGAGAAGGCAGTGAATGCCTTCTTTGCTTTTCTCTTTATATTAAGATATTCTAAGGTTGCCCCTTGGGAATCCCAGACCCTGGAGATCAGAGAGTCTGGGGAATGGAAGACTTCACCTTGGTCAAGGAGGATTGGTTGGAGAGCATCTAGCCAAAATCAACACGTGTGGATTCAAGGACCCCAAAGGGATGCACCCATGTGTGCTGAGGGAGCTGTCAAAAGTGATTCTTGAACTGCTATCATCTTTGCAAGGTCTTAGAGAACAGAAGAAATGCCTGAAGGCTGGAGGATTTCTAGTGTCACTTCAGTTTTCAAAAAGGGCAAGAAGGAGGATCTGGGAAGCTACAGGCTAATAGAGCCTCATCTCTGGCCCTTGGAAGGTAATGGAACAACTTGTTCTGGGTGCTATCTCCAAGCAATTGGAAGAGAAGAAGGTTATCAGGAATAGTCAACATGCGATTTCCTCTTGGTAAATCTACTTGGCTAACCTAGTAGCTTTCTGTGATGTCGTGACTGACTGGGTAGATGTGGGGAGAGCAATGGAAATAGTGTACCTTGACTTCAGCAAGACACTTGACACCATCTCCTGCAACATGTTTGTTATGTAGCTTAGAAAGTGTGAGATAGATGAGTGGATGGTAAGGTGGATTGAGAACTGGCTGGACTGACAAGAGCTCAGAGGGCTGTGATCAGTGATGCAGAGTCTGGTTGGAGGCTTTTACCTAGTGGTGTTCCCCAGGGGTTGGTGCTGGGTCTGGTCTTGTTCAACACTTTTGTCAACAGCCTGGGTGAAGGGAGAGTCTGCCCTCAGCAAGTCTGATGATACAAAGCTGGGAGGAGTGGATGACATGCCGGAAGGCTGTGCTACCATTCAGCGAGACCTGGACGCACTGAGAGTTGGCCGGAGAGGAATCTGATAAAGCTCAGCAAGGACCGGACCAAGTGTAGAGTCTTGCACCTGGAGAGGAATAACCATGAGCATCAGTACAGGTGAGGGGCTGACCTGCTGAAGAGAAGCTCTGTAGAGAAGGACCTGGGGGGCCTTCAGTCTGGAGAAGGCTGAGAGGGTAACTTAGTAATGCTTATAAATATCTGAAGGGCAGGAGTCAACTGGATGGTAGAAAGCTCTTTTTCAGTGCTGTGCAGCAACAGGACAAAGGACAACAGATGAAAATTGGAGCATAGGCAGTTCCATACAAACACAAGGAAGAACTACTTTAGTGTGGGAGTGCCAGAGCCCTGAAACAGGCTGTCCCAAGAGATTGTGGAGTGTCATCTGGAGATATTCAAGACACATCTGGATGCCTTTCTTTGTGACCTGCTGTAGGGAACCTGCTTTAGATGATTTTTAGAGGTCCCTTCCAACTCCTAAAATTGTTTGAGTGTAGCATCTAAATTGGGGAGGGGAGATCCAAGCATTGTAGAATGGCTTGGGTTGGAAGGGACTTCAAAGATCATCTAGTTCCAACTTCTGTGCTGTGGACAGGGTTGCCAACCACTTGATCAGATTGTCCAGGAACCCTGGCCTTGAATGCCTACAGGGCTAGAGTGTCCACAACTTGTCTGGGCAGTCTGTTCTGGTGCCTTACTATCTTCTAAGTGAAGAATTTCTTTCTAATATCTAATGAGAACTCCTCTTTCAGTTTAAATCAATTCCCCCTTGTCCTATCACTATCTACCTGTGTAAAAAGTCAGTCACCCCCCTTCTTGTAAGCTCCTTTTAAGTATTGGAAAATTGCCATGAGTTCTCCCCAGAGCCTTCTCTTCTCCAATCTAAACACCTCCAGTTTCCTCCTTCTCTCCATCATAGGAGAGGTGTTCCAGCCCTCTGATCATTTTCATGGCCCTACTCTGGACCCACTCAAACAGCTCCACATCCCTCCAGTACTGGGAGCCTCAGGCCTGGGCACAGTACTCCAGATGGGGCCTCACAAGGGCAGAGTAGAAGGGGACAGTTCTTTCCCTGTCCCTGCTGGCCACCCCTCTTTTAGTGCAGCTCAGGATACCATTGGCCTTCTGGGCTGCAAGTGAACACTGCTGGCTAATGTCCAGCTTTTTATTCATCAGACCCTCCCCAATTCCTTCTTGGCTGGGCTGCTCTCTGAGTTCGTCTCTGAACCTGTACTCATATTTGGGATTGCCCCGACCCAAGTGCAGTACCTTGCACTTGGCCTTATTGAACTGCATTAGGTTCTTGTGGGCCCACTTTTCAAGCCTGTCCAGGTCCCTCTGGTTGGTGTCCCTTCCTTTTATTGTATTGATTGCAGTGCTCAGTTTAGTGTCATCAGCAAACTGCTGAGGGGTGCATTCAATCCCATTATGTATGTCATTGATGAAGATGTTGAAGAGCACAGGTACCAAGATAGATCGATCCCTGAGGGATGCTACTTGTCACTGACCTGCTTGTAGAGCCTTTGACAGCAACTCTCTGGCTATGATCATCCAACTGATTCTTTTTCCACTGAACAGTCCACCCTTCAAATGTATCTCTCTCCAACTTAGCCATAAGGATGTGGTGGGGGGCCGTGTCAAAGGCCTTGCACAAGTCTAGGTTGATGACATCAGTTCCTCTTTGTCTACCAATGCTGTCACTCCATCATAGAAGGCCACCAGATTGGTCAGGCACAATCTGCTATTGATGAAGCAATTGTTGGCTGTCTCATATCTTTTCCAGGAGAAATCACAGAATTGTAGGGGTTGGAAGGGACCTCTAGAGATCATTGACCCCCCCTGCAAAGCAGGCTCCCTACAGCAGGCTGTGCAGGTAGGTTTTCAGGTGGGTCTTGAATATCTTCAGAGAAGGATAATCCACAACCTCCCTGGGCAGCCTGTTCCAGTGCTCCGTCACCCTCACTGTGAAGAAGTTCCTTTGTGTGTTGGTGCGGAACTTCCTATGCTCAAGTGTATGGCCATTTTTCCTTGTCCTGTCCCTGCAAACTGCTGAAAAGAGGTTGGCTGTGTCCCCTTCTTTCCCACAGTATAGATATGTATTAATAAGATCTGTAGATATGTATTAATAGATATGTATTAATAAGATCATGTCATGGTTTTATGATTTTTTTGTTATTGGTATTCCACATTGTAATGTCATGTAAGACACTGGGAGTTAGAGTTAGTACTCTGGTTCTGTGGACTGCTAAATTTCTGGGTACCTGGTTCTCAGAAGAGAGGTGACCACAGCCCATTCTACCCATAAAGTACTGCAGTAGCAGGTGTGGGAGGTGGGTCGAGTAGCAGGGTGCTGTCCCTCATTACTCAGGAAACCAGCTCTCTTACTGGTAGTCTCAGACTGCAGGTTTAAACGTGGTCCCCAACAAACAGTGGGCTTGGCTGAAGAAGACTGGAGACCCAGAGGGCCTGCCCAGAAATGTGGCAGTTCAGGTCTCTGGCTGCAGGGAGTGCCTGAGCCTGCTGCTGGGGGAGGGTAGCCAGGATTTCACCTGCACGAGGTGTGATCAGGTGGATGAGCTGCTCAGTCTGGTGGTGGATATTTTCAGGGGTTTAGGGTGGTTGGTTGAGGGAGTAAGAGTGCAAGTCATGTTTTCCTTTCTCCCTTCTGGGGTGGTGAGGGATATGGAGTGGCATGGGAAAACTCAAGTAAGTGGCTGAAAGGCTGGTGCCTCCACAGGAACTTTGGCGTCTTTGATCATGAAGTGGTTTACTCAGCACCTGGCCTGATGGCTGCAGACAGATCTCACCTATCTCTGAGGGGAAAGTGTATCCTAGGCCAGGAGCTGTCAGGGCTTGTTGAGAGAGCTTTTAACTAGGTATGAAGAGGGAAGGGGAGAAAATGTCTCTGTACCCTCTATGTTAGAAAGTGGATAGCTTGTGAAGAGCTGTGTCTGATTAATAACTGTGACTTGGTTGAGAGCATTTGGGTTAAAGTCAGGGATTGGTCCAGTAATGGACATAGGAAGTTCTGCACAAATGTATGTGGGACCTTCTTCACAGTGCAGGTGACAGAGCACTGGAACTGGCTGCTCAGAGAGGTTGTGGAGTCTCCTTTTCTGGAGATGTTCAAGACCCACCTGAATGCCTACCTGTGCAACCTGGTCTAGGGAGCTGTTTTGGCAGTGGGGTTGGACTAGATGATCACTAGAGGTCCCTTCCAACTTCTACAATTCTGTGATCTAGTGGTTGGGGTTGACAATAGGCCACCTGATCAGGCGGTGCCTGTTGATGAGCTTCAACTGCCGGAGGTGTCACGCTTGTGGGCTCTTGTCCTGCGGGTGGCAGACAATCCAGGAGATTCCTGGAGTCTGTTGAGGATAATTTCCTGGTGCAGGTACTAGATGGACTAACCTGGTGCTCACCAATGCAGAGGAGAGCATTAGAAAGGTTAAGATTGGAGGCAGCCTGGGCTGTAGTGATTATGGCCTGGTGGAATTTCTGATCAGGAGGCATACAGGCCTCACAAAAAGTAGAATCAGGACCTTGAACTTCAGGAGAGCAAACTTCCAGCTGCTCAAGGAACTGCTGGATGGGATCTCTTGGGAAACTGCCCTTAAGAGCATAGGAAAGGAGCAGAGATGACAGGATACCCTTCTGTGAGTGCAAGAGCTCTCCATCCCCTGGCAGAAAGAATCAAGCATAGGAGGTGATTGATCAGTATGGCTGAGCAAGGACCTGCAGCTTAAACTGAGGGAAAAGAGAGAAATGTACAGGAAGTGGAAGCAGGGTCATGACATCCCTGTATTCATCCCAGGCTGCATCTGCATATGCAGAGATAAGATCAGGAAAGCCGAGGCACAGATGGAGCTGAACTTGGAGAGGGATGTGAAAAATAGCAAGAAGGGGTTCTACAGGTACATATGCAGGAAGAGACAAACCAAGGAGAGCGTTCCCCCTCTGGTTAATGAGGATGGAGAACTGGCTCCCTCAGATGTGGACAAAGCTGAGGGGCTCAATAAAGATCTTTTCCTCAGCCTTCAGTGGCAGCCAGGCTCCTTGTATCTGCCAGGACCCTGATCCACTAGGTGTGGATGAGGGAGATGGCTGATGTGGTTGCCGAGCTGCTCTCCACATATTTGAAAAATTACAGCTGTCAGGTGAAATCCCCGGTGAGCAGAAAAAGGGAAACATTACTCCCATTTATAAGAAAGGGTGGAAGGATGACCCAGGGAACTACAGCCTAGTGAGCCTTACCTCTGTGCCTGGGAAGATCATGGAGCAGATCCTCCTGGGTGTCATGTTAAGGCACATATGAGACAAAAAGGTGATCCAAGACAGCCAGCATGGCTCACAAAGGGTGCATCTTGACTGACCAATCTGGTGGCTTTCTATGATGGAGTGACGGCATTGGTGGACAGAAGGGTGATGGTTGTCATGTACCTGGACTTCTGCAAAGCCTTTGTGGTCCCTCACCACATCCTTTTCTCTAAATTGTAGAGGTATGGATTTGAAGGACTAACAACTGGTGGGCAGGTTGCAGTTGAAGGGTTGTGATCAACGGATCTATGTCTGGGTGGAGGGGTCATGAGTGGTGACCCCCCAAGGGTCAGTCTTGGGACTGGTGCTCTTCAACATCTTCATCAATGACATAGACAATGGAATTGAGTGCACCCTCAGCAAGTTTGCAAACAACACCAAGCTCAGCAACGCAGTTGATACATTGGAGGGAAGGGAAGCCATCCAGAGGGTCCTGGGCAGGGAGGAGAAGTGGGCCTGTGTGAACCTAATGAGGTTCAACAAGGCCAAGTGCAAGGTGCTGCACTTGGGATGGGGCAACCTCAGGTATTTATACAGACTGGAGGAGGAACTCCTGGAGAGTTGCTCTGCAGAGAAGGGTTTGGGCTTCCTGGTGGACAAGAAGCTGCACATCAGTCAGCAGTGTGCACTTGCACCCTGGAGGGTCAACTATATCCTTGGCCGCCTTAAAAAAGGGGTGGCTAGCAGGGAGAGGGAGGGGATTGTTTCCCTCTATTCAGCTCATGTGAAGCCCCATCTGGAGTACTGTGTCCAGGCCTGGGGACCCCAGCACAAGAAAGATGCAGAGCTCTTGGAATGGGTCTGGAGGAGGGCCACTAAAATGATCAGGGATCTGGAGCACCTTTCCTATGAACAAAAGGTTGAGGAAACAGGCCTTGTTTAGATTGGAGAATAGAAAGCTCTAGGGAGACCTCATTGTGGTCTTCCAGTACCTGAAGGGAGCATATAAACAGGAGGGGGAGTGACTGTTTACACAGGTGGACAGTGATAGTAAAACAGGGAATGGTTTAAAACTAAGACGGGAGATTTAAGTTACATGTTCAAAGGTAATTTTTCACTCAGAGTGGTGATGCACTGGAACAGGTTGCCCAGGGAGGTTGTGGATGCCCCATTCCTGGAGGCATTCAATGCAAGGCTGGACATGGCTCTGGGCAGCATGGTCTAGTGGTTGGCAACCCTGCCCACGGCAGGGAGGTTGAAACCAGATGATTTTTGAGGTCCTTTTCAACCCTGGTGATTCTGTGTTGAAGAACTACATACTCCAGTGGACTTTGTGTTCCTGTTTTTCTTCTCAGAGGGAAAGATAAAAATTGCATGCAAGTCCCAAGACTTTTTTTGCTGCTCTTCTCAGCAGTATATACTGCCTAACTATCTCACCTTCAGGTTTTGAGTAACACCTTTGGTTTCTTACACTCTCTCTCATTTTATTTGATTTATTAGACTCAATTCCTATTAATGTTATTTTGTATTCTGGTATCTTATTTAGAAAATTAGTTTTCCTCTTCAAATTGTTGCTGCTGTCTTGCTTTTAGGACCATCTCCCTACACTTTATCTTTTCCCCCTTTCTCCAGGGCATGAAAGTCTGTTGGGAAACGGCTGCAGGAGCAGGGAGGTCTCGGTGATATGTACGAGCGTAGTTTGCACTGCAGCACAGACTATATACTCATGGAAAAGTATTAGATGTTGAGAGGAGGTCATGATGCTCCTGGGCCAAGTGACAAACAACTCAAGGCGGACATGAACTGTTTCAGCTGAGCAACCCAAGTTGCCAAGAGGTCTATGGGAAACTTTTGTGATTATGTTGTTCAGCCTGCCTTCAGCAAAGAGGGCCTCACAGGACTGCTGATAATTGTAACTATAGGTATTTTTTTAGAGTAAGCTGTCCTTGATGGTCTATTCTGTTTAGCTAGCTGGTGTTCCCTTTGGGCTCTGTGTTATGCACTGGCCATGCTGATACGGTGCTCAAAGGAAAGTACACTGTGTGAACCTTGAGAAAAGTAAAAGCAGGAGATGGTCTGTGGCGAGTGGGAGAGGAAAAGTGCACTTTGAAACAGGGGATGCCCTGCCAGCGCTGCCTTTCACATCCGCTGCCAACGCATTCCTGCCTGGTTTCTTTTGATTAGGATGATATCAAGAGTCGCCTCCTCCAGAATGTGTTTCTCACTGCTGTTAATTGTTGGGAGTTGTTTTAAAGTTGTTTTTCTCAAGGCTCTCTACCAATGGTTGTGTGATATTTTCTATACGCCCCTGTCTTAAACACTATAAGAATAAGGCTTTCCAGGTAATAAACTGAAGCCTGATCACTCATATATTGAGTCCTGTTGTGCTTCCCCACCCAAGAGCAATTGACTCGGACCCTGATATCCACGGCATTTCCAGGAGATCCCTGTCTTTTTTGTACTGGGGAGCCCAGAACTGGATACAGTACTTCAGGTGAGGCAGGCCTGACCAGTGCAGAGTAGAGGGGGAGGATCACTGTCCTTGATCTGCTGCCACACTCATAGGTTCATAGGTTGGAAAGTACCTACAAGATCATCTAGTCCAACCATCCTCCTATCACTATCCCTACCCAACTACTAAATCAAATCCCTTAGCACCTCATCTAAATGCTTCTTGAACAGTGCTATGGATGGTGCCTCAACCACCTCCCTAGGCAGGCCATTCCACTGCCTGACCACTCTTTTAGAAAAAAAAATGTTTCCTCAGGTCTAATCTAAATCTTCCCCGGCGCAACTTGTGGCCATTCCCTCTCATCTAGTCATTAGTTATCAGGGAGAAGAGGCCCACCCCCTCCTCACCACAACCCCCCTTCAGGAAGTGGTAGAGTGCAATAAGGTCTCCTCTGAGCCTCCTCTTCTCCAGACTAAACAATCCCAGCTCCCTCAGCTGCTCCTCATAAGACTTGTGCTCCAGACCCCTCACCAGTTTTGTTGCCCTTCTCTGAACACGCTCCAGGGCCTCAATGTCCTTCTTGTAGTGAGGGGCCCAAAACTGAACACAGTACTCGAGGTGTGGCTGTACCAGAGCTGAGTACAGGGGGATGATCACCTCCCTGCTCCTGCTGGCTACACTATTTCTAATACAGGCCAGGATGCTGTTGGCCTTCTTGGCCACCTCAATCCCCTCGTCTGGGTCATCAATAAAGATATTAAACAAGATGGGCCCCAAAACTGACCCTTGGGGGGCACCACTCGTAACAGGACGCCAGCTGGACTTAACTGCATTAACCACTACCCTCTGGGCACAGCCCTCCAGCCAGTTCTCCACCCAGAGAAGAGTGAACTTGTCCACACCACAGGCTGCCAGTTTCCTCAGGAGAATACTGTGGGAAATACTGTACTCCTTTTAATGCACCCCAGGATCTCATTGGCCTTCTTGGCCACCAGGGCACACTGCTGGCTCATGGCCAACCTGTCAGAAACCAGATGTTTTTAACAAAAGCAAGTGTAGAGTCTTTCACCTGGGAAATAATAGCTACAGGTATCAGTACAGGTTGGGACATGACTTGCTGGTGAGGAGCTCTGTGGAAAAGTACCTGGGGATCCTGGTGAATAACAGGTAGGTTGGCCATGAGCCAGCAGTCTGGATCTGCTCCTTGATCTCCCCAGGCACTAAAGTGACACTGACTGGTCTGTCATTCCCCAGGTCCTCCTTCCTCCCATGCTTGAATATGGGAGCGATGTTTTCCTTTTTCCAGTGACCTGGTACTTTGCCTGACAGCCATGATTTTCCAAATATGATGGGTAAGTGGCTTGGCTACCACACCAGCCAGTTCTTTCAGCACCCTGAGATGCATATCATCTAGCCCCATAGACTTGTACACACTCAGGCTCATGAGGTGATCTCAGACTTGCTCTGCTCTTATGCTGGGAGGGATTTTGCTCTCCCTACCCCTGCTTGGATGTTCAGGAACAAGAGAGGCATGGGAAGCTTGACTAGCAGTGAAAATTGAGGCAAAGCCTCATTAAGCCTTTTCCACGTTTGAGGAGGCCTCTTTCCCCTTTTCATTTATCAGACCATATACTCTCCTTTGCCAGTCTTTTGTGACCAGTGTACCTAAAGAAACCCTTGTTGTTTTTTACATCTCTTGCTAAGCTTATTTTTATCTATGCCTTGGCTCTCCTGATCCTATCCCTGCACATTCTGACAGCATCCCTGTATTCCTCTCAGGCCACCTATCCCTGCTTCCACTGTTTATACTTCTTTCCCCTCAGTCTGACTAGCAGGTCCTTGTTCAGCTATGCTGGTTTCCTGCTTCCTCTGCTTGATTTCTTATTCTAGAGAATGAAGAGCTCTTGTACTTTCAGAAACACATTCTTAAAGTGATGCCAGCTCTGTTCTGTTCCTTTGTCCCTAAGAACGGTTTTCCAGGGGATCTCATCCAGTGCTTCCTTAAACAGCCTGAAGTTTGCTCTCTTGAAGTTCTGGGTCTTGACTTCACTCGTTGCCTGTCCCATGTTCATTGAGATAAGGAACTTGTCCAGGGCATGGTTGCTGCAGCCTAGGCTGCCTCCGATCTTGATATCTTTAACGATCTCCTCTATGTTGGTGAGTACCAAGTCCAGCAACACTTCACCTCTGGTGGATCTGTCCAATATCTGAACCAGAAAGTCATTGTCAATGGACTCCAGGAGTCTCCTGGACTGTTTGCAGCTGGCTGTGTTGTTTTCCCAGCAGTTATCTGGGTGGTTGAAATCCCTCATCAGGATGAGAGCCTGTGAGCATGATGCCTCTTGCAGCTGAAGCAGGAAGGCCTTATCCACAGGCTCCCCTCTGTTCAGGTGGCCTATTTTAACCCACAGGTTCTAAACCCATGTCTGACTTCTCAGAGGTAGCTCTTCATGGTCTATCTATTCCTTAACTTAGAAGGCAACTCTCCTGCCCCTCCTACCTTGCCTATACCTTCTAAAAACTTTATAGCTCTCAATCATGGTATTCCGGTTATGTGAATCATCCCACCACATTTCTGTGATAGCAACAAGATCATAGTTTTCCAAGTGCACTGTGGTTTCCAACTCCCCTTACTTTATATCAATGTACGCAGCATGGGAAATGAGGCATTTCAGCTGTGTTTTCAGATTCATTACCTTCCTAGAGGAGCCCTCCTACAAACTTCTGGGACAAATCTGAGGCTTTTCCCCTACTAAAATGTTGTCCCCTAAAATGACAGTTTCCTGGCTCTTCTCTGTCACTCAGCTGTACAGCTCTTTATGGGAACTGTTGAATCACAGCCAACTGTTGATCACCTGAGGCAAGCACTGAGACAGCCACAGGAACACAAGTGAAGGTAATTCACCTGTGTGATCAGAAGGGGTGGAGTCAGGCTCCACCTCTCCCAGACCCCATTTAAGGGCTGACCTGCACTGGGGAAGGATCTCTTGCTGGAGATCCCTCTCCTCTGGTGTCTTGGGCTAGCCTTAACCATCAGTGACAGGTGAGCCTTTCCTTATTTACTGGTTGCCTGTATACCATCTGTCTCTATTATTTCCTATGGGTGCTGTTCTTTTGGGTTATTCACCCTACAACCTTCTTCCCCTATCAGCTCTAGTTTAAAACCCTGGTGATGAGCCGAGCCAGCTTGCTGCCTGAAGTGAAATGGATTAGTGGAAAGATCATGAGAATCAGGTTGTGTCAAAACAAGGCTTCCCAACATTGTGGATGTTATTGGCAGGATATGGAGTAGTTTTTTGTAGTCTGGAAGAACTGGGTGAGACAAACCCTTTTTATACTCAGATCTACATGCAGAGCCTATAGTATGTGTCACAGTATACTAGAGAGAGAGAATTAAGTATGTCAGTCTGTACAAAATCATCAGTAAAGGAATACTTTTCATTTGAACTGAAGCTTTCAAAGATAGGGTTCGTTAGGTTTCATTAGGTTGGAAAGGACCTACAAGATCATCTAGTCCAACCATCCTCCAATCACCAGCCCTACCCACTAAACTACTATATCAAATCCCTTAGCAAATGTCTCCCTTTGGTAGACATAGCCATTCTTTTTTTTCATTTATACATCAGTATGTTCTTTAGTAGATATTTTAAGAAATATTAGACATTTAAGCTGCAGAATAAAGATGCTTTCCTGTTTAGTGGTGTTTCTTGAATGGAGCACATGGGGGCCTGTTTTCTGATAAATTTTTTCAGTGCTTTTAGAAGTACTGACTTACAACGACTTAAAACAGTTGCTTCTTTTTGAAAGCAGTGTTCCCTAGTAGATGAATGGCATCAGAGAAATGTTTGTTTTAGTTGAACAAGAGGAGGCTTGAGCTTTATTGATACTTAATTGTAACTCTTCTTTTTTATATACACCAATATTACTTTTTAAACTTATAATTATGGCTTAAAATCATAGTCAGGAGAAGTTGAAAAGTTATCTGTTTTTTTCAAAGTTTTTTCTGAGCTAACAGTTATGAGGAGTTGGTTTAATTTGAGGAACAAAAAATACGATGAATTAGAGAATGTTTTTAATGAAAATGTCCTCTAGATATACTTAAAATCTGGAATGAGTGCATGTGTAAGTAAACATAGTTTAAAATAAATAAATAAAAGGAGGTGATAAGGCAGGAAATGGTAAAAAAAAAATAATTCAACTGTCTGAATCAAAGTTAAGTAAGAAGGAAAGACATTGATCTTTCAAGATGTTTTCTAAATTCATCATTCTATGCACAAGTAAGGTAGGAAATCTTCCCTAAACACATTTGTGCGTTGTCCAGTACACTGATTATTAAGCCTGCATCACTGGACCTTGTGAAGAATATTTTTGATCTTTCCTTCTTCTGTAGTCAGCTTATTTTCACTGGCTATTTTCTAACAGTTTATATTCTGAACGTGTGGGTACTATTTTACTTTTTTGTTTGTTTTTCTTTGTTTTTGTTTTATCTTCTATGGATTGATCTCTTCTCAAACTGCAGTGGACAGCTAAAACTCCTAGGAAATACAGTGCGACTACCTGGATTACATCTTGATCTAAGAATGATGTGTTTCCTACCAATCTTATTTAGACCTTTTGTAAACACAGTTATATGTACAAATACACATTAAAATTATGTAGGTTATATTTAGTGTGTTATTATATAAAACATGAAACAACATAACTGTTCAGTTTTTCTGAATTATTATTCTAGGATCAAGACCACCTTTAATCCTACAATCTCAGCCTCCACCTTATTCATCACCTAGAGATGTTCCCCCAGACATATTGTTAGATTCTCCAGAAAGAAAGCAAAAGAAACAAAAGAAAATGAAGTTAGGCAAGGATGAAAAAGACCAGACTGAAAAAGCTGCAATGTACGATATCATTAGTTCTCCTTCCAAGGATTCCACTAAGCTTACACTAAGACTCTCTCGTGTAAGATCTTCGGATGTGGACCAGCAGGATGATATGCTTTGTGGTTTGGAAAACAGCAGTGTGTCAGAGGGTGATATTCCTTTTAATGTGCAGTACCCAGGACAAACTTCTAAAACACCCGTTACTCCACAGGATGTTAACCGCTCACTAAACACTGCTCAGTGTTTGCCGCAGCATGAACAGACAGTTTTCCTTCAGGCACAAGTGCCTGTTTTACAACAGAACACTTCAGTTGCTGCAAAACAACCTCAAACTCCTGTGGTACAGACACAGCAACAGGTTTCGCAACAAGGAACTATAACGTCATATGATGAAGTAGAATTGGATGCGTTGGCTGAAATTGAGCGGATAGAACGTGAATCAGCTATTGAAAGGGAGCGATTTTCAAAAGAAGTGCAAGATAAAGGTAAAAGGATTGTGTGTGTATATACACTATATATATTTTATATTTTATATATATAAAAGCTAACTTCCTTTCATTGTCACATAGTTCAATTCTGTTTATTCAGCGTAGGTTCTTTCATGGCATTCATCTTCATTCCTGCCAACAATTAACTGTCATTTCTTATAAATGCATATTTTTAATAGCTGGTATTCTTTATCTGGGGTATTACTGTATAGAAAATGAAGTTCTCATGCTACGGAATTCTTTTTAACCTACTCTTATTTGAATTATGAGACTGAATGAAGTACAATTAATGTCATTTATAAAGTTTCTAAAATCCCAATAGTAACATAATATAACATTTGTAGTAAGTTATGGTAGTTGGATTATTTAACTACCTATGTTACCGAATTTAAGAAAATGTAGGAAAATTTTTATCCTCCTCTATAATATCCTTATTTGAACCTGATGTAAAAAAAAAAAGGTGTTAGATTAAAATCACATCTATTCTTTTAAAGGCACAGTAATGATTGGGTGATATATACTTCTATATTGTATGTTGTTTAAGTGTTCACCAGAGACAGGATGTTTTCTCACTATTAAGATTTTTTTTCTTAAAAAAAAAAAAAAGAGGGGAAGAGAATAATAATATAATTGTTGTGGTTACTAAAAAGTTTAACTCTTTAGATATTCCTTACACGGTAACTACATCAAGTCTTATTAAAAACATTATTTGTCAATTTACTGAGAAAGTGGGTGTTCATCTACTACATTTAATTTTGATTTAATTAAATGGGGGGCGGTTTTGCTGCTCTATTTACATCTCTTGTACTAATTTTAAGTTTATTTATGGAAAGGTTGTAGTTTGTTTCTTAATGCTTTCTTTCTTCAAAAGCTTTCTTTCTTCAAAAGCTACTTTTATTTTTGCATTGCTAGGGTAGATTCTGCAGTATGTTTTAGCTGAGAAACGTCTGGAAAAATGGTGGCTTTTTTTTTTTTTATGGAGCACAACAGCCTTCAAGCACCTAGAGCAAGGCTAAAACACTTCCTTTTTTGTTCTAGCTTTCAGGAAATTATGCACTTTAGTTGTGAAGTTTGTTTATGCTAATTACATAGCCATAGGTAGACACTCATTTGTGATTTTTGTATAATGCAATCTTTCCTCTTTATTGCTGCTTGATAACCATCTTATTAAATATGGATTCTAACCTTATGCTGAACTTGTGCCTGCATCCTCTGCCAGGTCTCAGTTCTTTGAGTTCCTGCAATTGCTGTGGATCAGGTGCTAGAGTTACTGTCTTATTTTGGGACAAATTATCACCACTTATTCTCTGGTGGTAAGTTGCCCCTGTGCTAGGCAACAACTCCTTTCTCTTTGACTGCCAAGGTTTCAGTCATGAATAAGGAAAATACTGAGTAGGAAAATTTTTACCAGTCTCATGGCAGATTGTATAGAAAGCTGTTATCTTGAAGAAATATGATTCTTACTTTTGGTCATGCTTTTGTCATTGCTTTCAAGTTTGTACTATGTCTGTAAGTTGATATACTCAGGGAGTGTTCTGGTTATAGCTGTTTGTTTTTGTGTGACTGCAGGAGGAAACTTCCTCTGTAGTTCCTATGGGAATATGTTAGAAATATGTCCAATATCTCATAAATGTCATTCATCTTTGAGAAGCTGCATTTATGCAAAAGCCTGGCATTTGCACACTTGAGAACATAATACTGTAACTTTAGATCATACCTGCTGATGCTGAATGTAGCAAGGGCC
The DNA here is from genome assembly GCF_038088225.1 of Cyrtonyx montezumae. Taxonomy (NCBI): domain Eukaryota; kingdom Metazoa; phylum Chordata; class Aves; order Galliformes; family Odontophoridae; genus Cyrtonyx; species Cyrtonyx montezumae. The sequence goes on from NW_027072045.1 coordinate 34,504,461, forward strand.
CCTCTAGGAATCTTACTTTAGGTGCTAGCGTATGCTGAAATTTGCACGAAAGCATCTTTGCTGCTTTTGTAACTGAGACATGGCAATGTGTACAATACATACTCAGAGTCATGCTACGCTTTCTGTGTAGGTATTCTTTGTTGTATTCCATGAAGTACTTTGAGTGGAATTGAACTTTGATAGAAGATTAGTGGTCATCTTTGTCTGTTTTTAGAAATGAGATCTCTACAGTACAGTGCTTCATCAAAGGTATTAATAATATTCTTTGTAAACACTAAGGTAGATATGACATGTTCTTTCTGAGCTTTGGAGTCAGTAGTGTGATGGAAATTTTATTCCAGGGAAGAGGTGGAAATGGTTTTCTGGAAGTTCTTGACAAAAATTATACAATTGCTACATTTGCTTAAGGCAGTTTTCAAGTCCTTTTTTAACATTTGGTACAGGTGGGAAATAGGGATTTGGAACCTTTTGGAAATTATATAGTACTTTCTGTAATAGCCCCCTAATTCTAATAAAACTCTTAGAATATTTAATCTTCCCCCAAACAGTCTCTCTAAGTGTGAGGTAATCTCTTGCCCTGAGGAACAACAGCAGATTTTGCAGAAGTTCCTTCTTTGTGAAGTAGCATATCTTTCTGGAACCTGATTGCTTTTGCTTTCTGAAAGAGCGTGAAAATCACCAATTCAAAATCTGGCAGATTTGACCTGATGCATCTCACAAATGCATAAAGAAATTTCATAATATAGACAACAGTTGTCCAACCTTTTGGTTTACCTGGGCTATATTGAGTGAAGAGGAATTGTCTTGGGCTGCATGTAAAATATACAATGTAGTTAATCTATATAAAAACAATGAAGTTTTGTTACTTTTAATAAAACATAAAAGAAGAGGGCAAAAAAACCCCCAAAAGTAGTGGGATATTTGACCTTGTTATTGTGAAACTAATGAATATATTAAGTTTACAAAATAACATAAGCCTGAGTTTAATAATGTTCTTAATTTACATATCTGTTTAATAACAAAAAACATCTTCAAAGGTGCACATACATGTAGGTAGGTTGAAAGATTATTGTTAGCAATCACTGTGTTTTACTCACCAAGTGGCACAAGCACATGTAATGCACGTGGGTTTCAATTCAACAGAGTGCATGGCAGGTGCAAAAGGTGGAGTTAGTACTGCATTGCACCCTTCCCTCCAGAGTGTTCTGTTTTCACCAGTCTGTATTTGAGCTATTAACTAATAAAAAATATTGTTTAAAAAAAAAAAAAGCAATGTTAAATGTGTATGATTTTTGTGGTGCTGCCTTACTAGCTGCCCAGGGCCACATATAATACGTGCCCAACCCATTGGCTGTAAGATAATAAACCTTTTGCCTCCATACCAGAGTGCTTTTCAGAGCTCTGTTTTTGTCTTTAACTGTGATTAACTGGATTACGTGGTCTTTTCATCATGATAGAGATGAAGTTTGGAGAAACTTAGTTTTGTCATCTTCTGTGTGGAAAGACAAGATTACATCTCCTCTTCCTACTTTTTTTCATCAAGGAAGTCTCTGTTGATTAATTTTGCAAGTAACTTGTCTACATCAGTTAATGAAAGGACTAATTGAAGGTTTTGAAGATTAAGACATTCAACACTAAAAGTTTCATTCTACTACACCTATTACGTTTAATAGCTTCAGAACAAAGCATAAGTCTCTGGAACGTGTCAGGTTTTCAGTTCCCGTTGTCTCTCACCTCATAACAACCTCTATGTCCTCATCATAATATACAAGTTATCAATCAATACTAGATCATATCTTCTGTTTTATAAATATGTATTTCATAGGTATTGTTTAGATGTCTAGATGTTTTAAATTCAAATTTGCCTAGTTCTTATTTGAGCCATACGTATATATATTCCATACGTAGCATTGTATGTTTACTATTAGGTTTTTAGGCTGCTACAAAGATAGTTTTTATATAATGCATTAGTCTTAAGAGATTGAAGAGAGTCTTACTTGTAAATGGTGCTGCACCTTTTCTGGTAGGTTCCTGTACCACTCGTGAGAGGAAGTAAACATCAACGTATTCCAGGAACCTCTTTGATTTCTGGTGCCCTGCTGTGTTGTCCCTCCAACAGATATCAGGGTGGTTGAAGTCCCCAATGAGGATCATGTTTTATGAATGTGAAGCTGCTCCTATTTGTTTATAGAGGGCCTCAACCTGTAGTAAACCCCACTATAATGTCTCCTTCCCTTTAACTCTAACCCATAAGCTCTCTGTCAGTTCTTCATCCATCCCCAGGTGGAGCTCCATGGACTCCAGGCTGTCATTGATGTAGAGAGCAACACCTTCTTCCCTGCCTGTCTTTCCTAAAGAGTTTATACCCATCTATTCCTACATTCCAGTTGTAAGAGTTATCCCACGTCTCAGTGATGCCAATGACATTGTAGCCCTGTAGGCATACACACACACACACACACCTGCAGCTCCTCCTGCTTGTTTTCCATGCTCCATGCATTGGTGTTCCAACACTTGAGTTGGGCTCCCATTGAAGCTGATTTACCAATTAGAGTTCTCTTATCCTGAACCTTAGGTGCTGTCTTACTGGCCTGTGATCCTTACTCCAGACCCAGGACATCCATTACTATTGTCATCCTCAAAGTGGAATGGTTTGAGGATCCCCACCCCCAGTGACTCTAGTTTAAAGCCCTCCTGATTAAATTGGAAAGCTTGTTGCCAAAGATGGTCTTCCCCTTGTCTGACAGATGAGCCCCCTCCTCTCCCAGAAGACCAGATTTCTCAAAATTAGTTCCATAACATAAATAGCCAAAGCCTTGTTTACAGCACCACTCTCTTAACCATTTATTGATTTTTCTTAAGTCTGTCAGTCCTTTCCCTCCTGTCTTCCCCTAACTGGGAGGACTGATGAAAAGGCTACCTGCACTCCTAAGTCCTTCACTGCTGCTCCCAGCTCCTTGTAGTCCCTCTTAGTGTTCTTCAGGTTGCTCACAGTTGCATCACTGGTGCCTATGTGAAACAGCAACAGAAGGTAGTAGTCTGTGGGATGTACAATGTTTGGCAACTTCTCTGTCACATCCTTGATGTGGGGCTCTGGTAAGCAGCAGACCTCTCTCGATAGTGGGTCAGGATGGCAAATGGGTGCCTTTGTACCCCTCAGAAGAGAGTCACCCACTACTACCACCTGTTGCTTTTTCTTAGTTGTGGTAGTTATGTAATGGGGAGCAGGTCTGGCTGCCTTACTCAGGTTAGACAACTTACCTGTTACTGTTTCTTTTTCCTTCTCAGCCTGGAGGAACTGTGAAGCAGTTTTGCAGAGGCATCTCAGGCTGAACCTCCCTGAGGCCCCTTTTAGGGGCACAGGTGTGACCTACATTGCCCTGGCAACGCCCATGTTGCACCAGCCTAACGTATACTCATAGATATACTTTGTATGTAGCATATGCCTTTAGTTGTACCTGTTAGGTGGATGGGAAAACTTATAATTACTAGGTAGGTAATGCTATATTGTTTTAGGATAGTCTAATTTTCAGGATTTTCTGATCAATTTAAATCTTGATAAAGAAACGTCTATAATTAATAAAGCTTATTAAGAGTTTAAGTCCAGCATTTCTGTAGATCAGTCACCAAGTTTGCTCTGACATCAACCTAAGATGAGACAAGTTTTTTCCACTACTATAGTATGTAAATGTTATTTGATCTAGTCAATTGAAGATGCTTTAAAATGCAAGTTATCATTTTGGAATAAATTCAACATTTGAAAGATATTTGAATTTATTGGTGAACACTTTTAATGTCACTTGATCATTTTTAAAGTTTAATGTTTCTACAAATGAATAAAAACTAATTGGATAAGATGATTTGTGACATGTAAAGTAAGTAGCTTTCATTAAGCATACTGTTTTCCTTGTGAAATTAGGTGCTGCTTTGTGTATTTCAAAAGTAATTGTATTTTAGGTTTTGCTCAGTATTTGTCTTTTTAACAACTGAGTTTGGAAAACTATATTTGTTCACAAAGCAATAACACGGATAAAACCTACCATTTGTCAGAAAATTATCTTATAAATGAATATTGCTTTTTTAACAAATAGTATTTTAATTTGAGGAATTTAGGTGACAACTTCCAGTCTCTAAACAAGTGTAGATGTTTGATTATACTCTTATGTGGTTTAATTCTTTTTATTTTCTAGTGTATTATTTCTATATTATTCTGTATTGACAGGGAATAATGAGTTACAAGACATCCTTATTTAGAAGAATCCTAAGATCATATTCTCTAGCTGATTGCATTATTGTTATATTTAAGAAAATGTGCGAAACTTTACAAAAATGAAGATTCTGAAGTCTACTCACCCTAAGGCATGAGGCATGTCAGAGCCTGCTTTAGTCTTTTTGTGTTTTGTCCTGAATGAGTTTGCCTGATGGACTTTTTTTTTTTACACATTGACTAGAAGATTGATATGTCTGTTGAGAGCTTGCTGAAAATTAGCATCTTTTACTGTTCATATTCAAATCCCTTCCTCTGAACTGCAGCAACTGGAAACCCTCTGGTTCTCTCATCATTCTGAAGGCTTTGGAATTTTCAGTTTAGAAAGGCTTCCTGTACCGTGATCACGACTACTTTCTTAGTTTCTTCTGTGTGATGGAGCAAGCAGTAAGACTAAAATTGCTGAGCTGTGTTTGCTCAGTCTCTCCTTCAAGGGGAGGAGGAACTGCTGTGGGAATCTCTCCTGCTGATTGGAAGGGTTCTCTGGTCATTTCTTTGGTTCTTGGAATACAGATTTAGGGAGGAGATGAGGTAAGATGAAACTCTCGTGCTCAGTAATGCTGAAAGTTCTTGAAGGAGTAGAGAGATGAAAATGGATATTTGCCCTCACTCCATTGATAAGTCATTCATCAGTACCATTAAAGTAAATTCATATTTAAAACTTTCTTGTATCTGGATTATATTGACTGTTTTACGCAAAACACTTCTGGTTGGTAGGACAGGGTGTTTGGACAACTTCGAAGAGAACTGTGAAAAATTCCCAGGAAACATTTGTCATTAAACACTGTTTTGTTATTTAAGAGTATGGTTATCTGTTATTTGTTGAGAATTCCCAGTCTTGATTGGTAGCTTGAATAAGATAAACATGTAATTGGCCTCTGTCTGACCTGGCTATTGTGTTGTTCAAAAATGGAAGATTTGACAAGAATTAATAACTGTTTAGGGCTGGTATGTTTGGTATAAATATATTTGTTGTTGATTTAAATAATACAGATATGTGGTGTTCGTAGGACAAATAACCCTCAAGAATGGTACTCAATGAAAAAAGTATGGAAGATGGTATATTTTCAGTAGGCTTATGTAGATGGTATACAGACAACTAGAAAAAGAGAGTGGCTCACCTTTATGATGGTAGAGGCTTGCTGTTGACTCCACACAGGAGGGATCTCCAAGAAGAGATCCTTCCCTGGTGGTGATCAGCCCTTAAATGGGGTTTGGGAGAGGTGGAGCCAGGCTCCACCCCTTCCAATCACACAGGTATATCACCTGTGCCCTGTGGCTGACTCAGTGCTCACCTCAGGTGACCAATCAGTGGTTCAGGCCCTGATTCAACAGTTCCCATACAGTGTTTCATGTGAGTGTAGACACCCCCACAATCTCTGAAGAATGTCAGTTTTAAGACAGAAGTCTAATTTTTTTTGCCATAAAAAAAAAAACTGTACTATATAGTGATTCATCCAGAACTTAGTGTTGAGAATCAGTCTTCTTTGTAGTTCTGAAGAAGAATACATACACATTTATCCATCTTGGATCTGAAGTTTCCAACTGAATCCATTACAAGATGTAAATGGGAAAGTGATAATTTAACTTTTTTTTTTTGAGATCATTCTGATACCTGGATTTTGGTTTCTGTAAAAGAGTATTTTATTGTTCTGCTAGAACAAAGCTCTTTTTTAGACTTGTTGCCTTTTAACAGACATTTTCAAATGACCCATTTCAATTTGCTAGAACATGCAGTTCTAGAAGATTTTAGGCTATTGTCCTATTATATAATTTGGTACATGAGGCAATCATTGGATTTGCAAGAAAGTGAGAGACTTGAACATTAAGGATGTTTTGGCTGCTGCTTTGGAAAGATTTCATGTTACACGGAGGAATTGAGACATTTCCTTAATCCTGTTCCCCTCATCCAGCCTGTGGCCCTAACATTCGCTCAGCTTCCAAGTATATGTTTTCAGAATGGAAATTCTTCATGTGGTTGACTTGTAGTTTCAGCAGAAACTTATTTGGAGGTATCTGTGGTAATTTTTGTTGTTGTTTGGACACAAAGGTTCCTTAGTAATCAAATACTTTCTAAATCTGAAAATACTAATAGTTTGTGTAAAAACTTTTCCAAAGATGATGGCTACACCTGTCTTCAGGAATACTGTTCATAACAGGACGGGTGAGACATAGCCACTTGAAAATCCAGCTAACTGTTTTTATTCATTTCAAACTTGTGTTTCTGGTAATGTTTAGTATCTTGTACCACGATGACTCATTTAATTTGACACAACATCTCTACTACATTTTAGAACAAGGTGACTTATGATCTTGCTTTGAGTACAAAGTTGATGCATTTTTATGAGCATGTTTCCATGTAAAGAGAATGTCCATGTGAATTTACCAAACCAAAAGGATGCATGCATAGAAGAACAACAACTGGGATCAGACAGCACTCTGAACTGTCATAAATTTCTAAAAGGAATCATTTTGGATGTATCTATATTCTTGGGGTACAGGTGGGGGAAGGGAATAAAGTTTCTAAAAAGAAAGGGATCTGAAAACAAACTTGGATGCCCAAGTTAGATTCCAATTCTAAGTTAGATTCTCTAACTTAGAAAGCCCTTTTGTGGTAACTATTACTTCTGTTACGAAGAGTGAAACAAAGAGATCCTCTGATTGCACTTCATTGGTCTCAAGAGCTTGTCGGCCTACCTTTTCAAAAGAGATGTGGCAAGTTCTGTGGGATTTTAAAGAAAAATTAGTCTGATATTTTGACTAAGTCCTAAATCCTGATAATAAAAAGAGATTCTACTGTCTGGGGAGTGAAATGGATGATGACTGGAGTTTATTTCTCTCTTCCTGAGTTGCTTCCTCCTTACAATTACCCAGCTCCCAAACATAGAGTTGGCTTAATTACATCCAGTGATAAGGCACCACAAATCTGGCACCAAATAAATTATTTTATGTTGTCTGTGAACCAGGCATTTTGACAATACCCACATTTAAACAATCCTTAGACTTAACATTGTATTTCCTGATTACAGAAAAAGTAACTTATTTTTTAAACACATTGCACAATGATAGTTGACAAATACATAAGCCTTAGTGCAGGTAGGACTTTTATTTCTAATGACAGCAATTAATTTTAGTTTAGAGAACTATGCTGTTAATATAAATAGCTTGTAGTTTAAATGGACAAAATGTATTCTTTGTAATATTTCAATGTGTTTCTCATTTCTATGAAAGCTACCAAATTGCAAGACGTGTAGTTGACTGACTTTTTATTTTTCTGTATTCAAGTCTTGAGTTTTTTTAAATACAAACTAAAAGGATAATTGCAGCATCAAGCTCTTGACATGATGTAAAATTATCACAGAACTTTTTATTTTATCCATCAAAAGCACTACAGTTACAAAGGAAAATTAGTAACACTTTTAATTGTAGGCCCTCTCACCTAATATATGTGTGTTATGATATAGACTTGAAATCTTGGTTTACTGCTTTGCTTCAAAGGGAAGAATGGAGCATAGGAGATAGTTTAATCATTTCTGTACATTGTTCCTGTGTTTTCTGGCAGTAACATGCATTAAGTCCAACTGACACTGACCCACAATGGAGACACTGTCATAATAATTGCAGATCATTGCTTATTTCCTGTATAAGGAAGCAGGCTGAATCTGCAGAGAATATTTTTGAAGTAGTATTAATGAAAAAGCAGTGATGAAGGCACACCTTCAGTGTCTGCAGTCTTTAGCTTCAACCTTAAATTGCTTTATTTCCTTTGTTTTTGTTGTTATATACTGTTTAAATAAAGCAACTGCTTTATTTTAGATGGCTCTCTTAGGAACTTTACAGGGACTTGCATTTCATGAATTTTTGTGTGTGTTTTTAATGATTAATTGGCACCTGCAGTAGACTGACAATAATAGTCTATGAATACCTTGAAGCATTAACTAGACAAGTTCTATTCTTGCTTTTAAATTCATTGAGTTTTGTTATGTACGCACATGAATGCTAAGGGTGATTAATTTGTAGAGTGTAGGGTGAATACCCAAAAGAAATAGTACCCACAGAAAACAATAGAGGCGGATGGTATATTTTGTATGGTTTATCCAGATGGTATACAGACAACCAGTAAATAAAGAAAAGCTCACCTGTCACTGATGGTCAAGGCTAACCCAGGACTCCAGAGGAGAGGGACCTCCAACAAGAGATCCTTCCCTTGTGGTGGTCAGCCCTTAAATGGGGTCTGGGAGAGGTGGAGCCAGACTCCACCCCTTCTGGTCACACAGGTGAGTTGCCTTCACCTGTGCTCCTGCGGCTATCTCAGTGCTTGCCTCAGGTGATCAATCAGTGGTTCAGGCTGTGATTCAACAGTTCCCATACATAGGGATAGAGAAGAATTAATATTTTTGCTTGGAGACTTAATCTCTTCCATTTGTGACTTCTGTCTTTTAAATTGTAGATAAGCCTCTGAAGAAGCGAAAGCAAGAAAACAAACCACTGGAGGCTGGGGGTGCTACTGGAAGAAATAGACCAACTTCTCAGGAGACATGTTCCCCAGGAAATGGGGCAAGGCCACTGTTGATGGTTAGTATTGATCTTCAGCAAGCAGGAAGAGCGGACTCTCAGGCAACAACTCAGGATTTGGATGCCTTCAAAAAAAAAGAAGAAATAATGCAGTACAATGATGGGTTTGTGTGTTTTCCCCAAGAAGACGCTGTTGGATTTAAACTTAAACCTGAAAACCATCCTGAGATTTTTAGAAAAAAGGCAGACTTTGGTAGTCAAAAGACAGCTATCCAACAAAATGAAAACAGACAAATGGAATTTCAGCAAAATGAGAGCAGAAGGTTGGAAAGTAAACTGAATGAGAATAAACAGATAGAAGGTAAATATGAAAGTAAGCATGAAAGCAGTCCAATAGAGCTGAAACAAAATGAGAATAGACAGCCAGAGTCAAAACAAAATGAGAAGAGGGAAACGGAGATAAAACAAAATGAGGGAAAACAAAATAACGGTAAACAGGTAATAAGAGAGAGGCCTGAAATGCCTAAAGAGAAGAATGAAGGCAGGCCTGAAATGCCAAAACATAGACATGACAGTAGGAGGGACTCCAGTAAACCATTATCGGATAAGAAAATTGAAATATCTAGGCATAAAACAGATGTGAAATCTGATCCTTTAAAGATAAAATGTGAAAGTAGATCAGATTCAGTGAAACAAAGGCCTGATGGACATTCAGTTACTGATACACTGAGGTGTGACCATGTTAGCCTTAAACAAAGATCTGAGGACAGAGGGGAGTCAGAGAGATACAGAGGAGATCCGTTCAAGATAAGAAGACCTGAGTATTTGAGATCCTCAAACAAAAACGAACATGATTCTAAGCATGGTATAAAAACTGATGTTTCAAAAACTGAGAAATTTGAAAGGAAGCATAGACATGAGTCTGGTGAATCAAGGGAAAAACTTTCATCTGGGGATCAAAAATCAAGACCTGATAGCCCTCGCATTAAACAGGAAAGTAAAGGAGACTGTAGCAAATCAAGACCTGATAAACCTGGTTTTAAATCACCCAACAGCAAGGACGAACGGAGGACAGATGGTAATAAGAGTAAAGCAGATAGTAATAAAATATATACTGGCAATAAAGCAGAGTTTCCCAGTTACTTGTTGGGGGCAAGATCTGGCACATTGAAACATTTTGTCATTCCAAAAATCAAGCGTGATAAAGATGGCAATGTCACTCAGGAGTCAAGGAAAACTGAATTTAAAGGTGAACAGAAGGATAAAGTAGAGAAGATTGGGCTAGTTGAAGACTTAAATAAAGGAGCTAAGCCTGTAGTTGTCCTTCAGAAGCTTTCTTTGGATGATGTGCAAAAATTTATTAAGGATAGAGAAGATAAATCAAGGGGCTCATGTTTTAAGCCTAACAAGAACAAATCATCCAAATCTAATAAAGGTAAGATGTTTTCTTTTTTAAAAAACATATCTTGTACACTCCTGTTCTTTTAGATTTGCTATTCCTGTGGTTAAAAATTAAAGACAGAAGTTTGATAGTTTATATTCTTGCTTATATGGTGATTTTGGGGAATTAAAGTGAAACTCAATTCAGGACTTGTTATTGGAAATACTGCTCCAGTGTAAGTGAAAGGATTAATTTATTCTGATGCAAGTACCTTATGTGGGAAAACTTAAATGGTTTTAAGCTGTACTTTTATCTACGTTAGTTTAATTGGTATTTTCTCTAGTTAAACGTAATTGATATATGTATTAAACTGGTTTAAGTGTGTCTATATAAATGACTGTTACTATTGTAACTAGTGTACCTGGAGTGGTACGTAGACAAGCACTAAGATTCTTTTGTATTTTTGATTAGGACTGAAATGTGTTTTTCCAATGTTTTGAAATAACACAATAAGAATAGAGTTATAAAATACCATCTGCCTCTCATGCTATAAGGAGAACACATTTGAGGAGCTTCCACAATTTAGGCTTTCTCTGGCTTAACTCAGCAGGCAGCTAACCGCCATGCACCCCTAATAGGATGGAGAATGAATCTATGAGAAGAAAATAGAAACCAGAAGTGCAAGAACTCATGGTTCACCACCATCAGTTAAATGACTGGTGCCCAGTCAGTTCCCGAGCAGTGGCAGACCTTGGCCAACTCCCCCCAGTTTTTATTGTTTAGTGTGACTGTATAATGGTATGGAATATCCCTTTGCTACTTTGGGTCAGCTGTTTTGGTTCAGTCACTTCCCAGCTCTTTGTGGCCCCCCCTCCAACCTCCTCACTGGCAAGGTCATTTGAGAAGCTAAAATATCCTTGGCTCTGCGCAGCACTGTTCAGCATCAACCAAAACATCTGTTATCAACATTTATTTTCATCCTAAATCCAAAACCTAGCATCATACCAGATACTATGAAGAAAATGAACTCTATTGCAGCTTAAATTAGTACAGTATCCAACCCTTACTATATACCATCTATATTATGCTCAGGACTTGCACTTACCAATTTACTTGGAAAGCAAGGCTGCATGTTTTTCACTGTTCACAGGACTGCTTTTAGCCAATGTATCAGCACATAAAATTATATATAACTTGAGTTAGCACTGCCCTGCATTTGGTTTCAGCCCAGACAGTGCCAATCACACTGCTGTTTGGCTGTTGTTCAGTGATGGGTGCATGCCCATGTCTGGGCCAGACTGCTTGGCAGGGAAGAGCTACTGCCATGACAGCACAGGGCAGGGGGCAGCCGCATGATGGACTGGGTTGGGCCACATTCAGCTCACAGGGTAGAGATGCATCTGGTAAGCAATTAGTTGATGTTTTAAAATTAGTAATATGGATGGGATGTTATTCTGTAAAGCTTATGAGATTTAATATTGGATCATTTGTTTCTTCTGTAGTTATCATTTCTGTTATATGATTGCTTTTCTTCTTTGTGCTAAAATTTGGACTACTTGGGTGTCAAACTGGAGTACATAATCTCACATTTTGATATTAATGTTACAAACTTATCACGGTTGGTTTTTCTTTTTTCCTTTTTTTTTTTTTGTATTTTAAGCATTTAGATTTCCTACATATCTGTTTTACAGATCTGACCTCTCAAAATAAAGAAAGCAAGTGATAGGGGAAAGGATTTCAACTGTATACAGGATTATTTATAAATGAAGTTACAAGAATATCATTGTGAATGTGTGGTTAAAGTGATTTTTCAATGTTTATTAGATAAGAAATTGTGAAGAAATCTGTAAATATATAATGGATTATTTGTGTGTGTAGTAAGCGGTATCCATATAATGAATTTTCTGTTTTAGAACTGTACTAACCTGAATATTTTGACTCTTAAAGACCAAAAAGTACAAGAACAAAATTAATTATTATATAAAATAAGAGGCACCTTGATAGATATTTTCTTTTAATCACGAAAATAGAAACATCTCCCTTTGTAGGGTGAATAACCCAAAACAATAGTACCCACAGGAAACAATGGAGGTGGATGGTATATTTTGTATGCCTTATCCAGATGGTATACAGACAACCAGTAAATAAAAAAAGGCTCACATGACACTGATGGTCAAGGCTAGCCCATGATTCCAGAGGAGAGGGAACTTCAGCAAGAGATCCTTCCCCAGTGGTGGTCAGCCCTTAAATGGGATCTGGGAGAGGTGGAGCCAGAATCCACCCCTTCCAGTCACACAGGTGAGTTGCCTTCACCTGTGCACCTGTGGCAGACACAGTGCTCACCTCAGGTGATCAATCAGTGGTTCAGGCTGTGATTCAACAGTTCCCATACACTCCACCCCTTCAATACTTGAACCACTGATCAAGTTAACTATAGGGTGAGCCTTCCTTAATACAGAGATATAAGCATTGCAATGCATTCTATAATGGCCTGTTGCAATGCATATCAATATAGTCTGGGTTGAGTGATAATCAGCGTATGGCTTGTGTTATTCCTTGGGCCAGTGCTCGGTGGTGTTTACTGGAAGCATGCAGTCACATGGTGCAGGTCGATCCTATGCTCCATCAGCCCCAGGTAGGCCATCACCAGATGTTGCACATGATCTTACATCAACTCTGGAACACTTAAGCAGTATTTTGCTTCTTCTGGCAATTCTGAAGACTCAGACTCACAGGGAGTAATATAGGTGGTTCAAGGGTACCAAGAGGGAAAGGTCTACCCTCCAGGGTAAGATACAGGCCATATTCCTATCTTGGTCAACACTTGAGCTTGTATGGGGGGCATGCCCTGGCCTCCTGTACCAAACCTTTTGTCCAGTTGTCTGTGGCTGTACAACTATATCAGGCACCAAAGGGGGTGTCCTGATCTGCGGTAGGGACATGATGGGGGTCCCTTTAGCAATTAAGACTGGAGTGTTGACCACAATATTGGCAGGCCATGTACCAATTACCAGAGGGACTACTGAACCTCCCACCTCCAATAATCTCCCCCAAGGTGCAAGTAGGCCACACCACCATGGTCCTACCTGCACCTTCCAAGGCCATTGTATTCTGTTGGCACCTGGTTTTAAGTACTCAGGGGCAGGGAGCAGAAGATTGTTATCATTGCCAATCTGAGGTCTTACTCAGTTATCGGTGCCCGTAATTTGGATCCTAAGTGGGGAGGCCCATGTTGTCTGTAACATTTTCAAGGCACAGGGTCTGCTGTCTCTAGGTCTTTCATTCAGGTCTTGCAGGGTTTCATTTAGTCTCTTTGTCCACCCCTGCAGAGACTGAGAGTCTGTCTTCAGGGCAGCCTTGAGAATACCATTATAACGCTCAATAAGGCCTGCCCCCGTTGGATTGTATGGCAGGTGGAATTGCCACTCAATGTTGTTGTCTTCTGCCCAGCATTGTATCATTGCACTCGTAAAGTGAATCCCTTGGTCGCTCTCGATGACTTGCGGTGTCCCATAGACAGCCATCAATCTCATGAGTGCTTTTATGGTATATGCCTGGTTTGCTTTCAGTACTGGATAGGCCTACATTAGCCCTCTTGCGGTGTCAGCACAGGTTAGAGCATATCTCGCCCCCTCAGACTGAGGGAGGAGCCCAATGTAATCAACCTGCCATCTCGGTAGAGGATTGTGTCCTCTAGCAAGATGAGCTGTTGTTTCAGGCAACGGCCTTGGTCTCATCTTGGAGCAAGCGTCGCAGTCTTGGCATGCCTGAACGATGTCAGATGGGCAGTATGGGCAGTCTCCTTGCTTTAGCAGCTGCCCACATTGTCTTCTGTTCAGCATACTGCAGCTTTTGATGTAACCAGTGGGCAATTTTCTTCTCTGATGGTGAATTCTCAACCCATCTAACTTGGGCCAGTGTGTCAGCTTCATGATTTCCTGGTAACTGTAGGGGTTGGTGATCAGAAATGTGGTAGACACATACAGTCCTGTGTTTAACTGTATTCCATATGTTAAACCACATATCTTTGCCCCAGATTCGTCAGGTGTGGATAGTCCAGTCCCAGGAAGCCCACTGCATGATCCAAAGAGTGACTCCTGGTACACAGCAGAAATACCTGAGTAAATATTCAGGACACTATAACCAGGTTCTTTGGTTATAATCATCCCCAAGGTTGGCAGCTCTGCTCACTGGCTACTCTGACCATCACCCTCTTCAAACCACATTGTGTCAGTGGGGGTATGGTATGCTACTGCTCTCCACTTACTTGGGTTGCCCTTGCTGGACCCGTCCGTGTACCAGGCACCTTCAGGAATGGGATATTTTCTTTCCTGGATGGGACTCTTCTGTGGAGGAGTGACCGAAGTTTCTTTTAGTGCATCAGTGTGATATGTCACTGGGCCTAGGATCTTTTGAAGCTCTTCTTTCAGTGGTGAGGAAGACAGACTACTCCTCTGACTGAGGTAGGCGACCCATCTTGCCACTGTCTGTGCCTGGGCTACCCCTGTCTTAGGAAGGGGGGTCAGATCTCTTACCCACCCCTGAATTGGCAGACTGGTCTTAACTATGACTTTGGCTGTCTGGGTTATTGGCTCTACCGCTTGTAATGCAGAATAGGCAGCCAATGGCTGTTGTTAAATCATACTATATCTTTCTTCTGCTCCATGCCAGACCCGAGACCAGAAACCAATGGGAGTCCAAACAGAACTCTGATGTTTTCACAGGCCCTACCCAAAGCCATCCTGAGCAATATGAACATCCAATTTGTGTCTGAGAGGGTAGGATCTAATGTACACAATGCCTGGGCTTGTTTAACTGCCTGTTTTCCTTGTTGGAGGGCATCCTGTTCCATTCTCCCCCAATCCCATGATTGGCCCTTTTTTATGAGACTATACAATTGTCTCAGCAGCTGTGCTAAATGAGGTATAAAGGAAAGCCAATATCCCAATATACCTAGAAATTCCTGCAGCTGCTTTGGTGTTGTTGGGACTGGGAATGCCTGAACCTTATCTATGATGGCACTGGGTAGTACTTTGGTCTTTCCTGACCAGACTACCCCCAGAAATTTCACAGATAGGCCTGGACCTTGTACTTCTTGTGGATTGATAGCCCATCCTCTTTCACATAGGCAGACAGTTAATGAATCTGCTACCTCTCCTACCGTCTCCAGTGTGTCAGATGTTAAGAGGAGATCATCAATGTAGTGGTATAGGTTGACGTTATTAGGTTTTCTCCAATTAGCTAGGTCATCACATGCCACCAAGTTATGACAATACATTGGCAAATGTATGTACTCTTGTGGCAGGACCTGAAAGGTCCACTGCCTGCCTCCCCGTGTAAATGCAAATTTATCATGGGATTCTTCAGCAATTGGAATACTGAAGAATGCATTTGCCAAATCTAGGACACAGTGGTAGGTTTTGATTTCTCTATTGAGTGTGTCCATTAGGGAAATAACATTGGGTATGGCTGCATAGATGGGCGGCGTGACCTTATTCAATTCACTGTAGTCCACGATCATTCTCCATGTTCCATCTGACTTTCACACTGGTCGTATGGGGGAATTGTATGGCTGTTTATGGTTCTTGTAACGCTTTCTTTTTCTAGTTCCTGCACCATCCTTGATATTTCATCTTGTCCCCCCAGGAGTCTATACTGTCTTACATTAGTAATCTGGTGCAGTTTTGGCAAATAGGCTCATGTTTTGCACGGCCCCTCAGTGTTGTCTGTACCACCCAAATACTAATGTACTTTTGCTGATGTCTGAACTCTCCCACAGTCGTCTGGAGAGCCAGACCCCATAAAATGTCTACGCCCAAGATGTATTCTGGGATTGGGGCTATAGATGCTTTATACTCCTGGGGTGGGAGATGCCCAGTCCCCAATTTCAACCATGTTTGTGTTACCGGAATGGTCTGTCCCCTAAACCCACCAATCATCACTCTATTACCCTTAAATTTTGATGGATCTCCATATGTAATCGATGTTTCCACATTGGTGTCTACTAAAGCCATTACTCTTTGCATGTGTGTTTCTGACCAAAATATTGACAGTTCTACATAGGGCCTCCAGTCCCATCTGGAGGCCCTAAGGGAACCAATGCCCCTTGTCACTACATGGATTTTGCCAGATCAAGATCTTTTACCACAGGTGTCTCAGGTATTGTAGCCTGAGACACCTGTGGAGATTTTTTCCTCCTGTATAGTACTATAAAATCAGCCAAATTCCAGGTTGCAGTAGGTGCTTCTTGTATTATTCATACTCCTGTTTTTCTGGGAGTACTCTGAAGTTTTTGATCGTTTCTGTGTTGTTTCCATAGCTGTAATAAAATATGGTTGGGCTGCCCATTGCTTTTAGCAAATGCAACCCTGGCCCATATAAGATCATTGAAAATGGTTTTCCAAGACACTCACGTGGGGCCTGGTCAGGGTGTCCTAGGGGTAGTCTTCTGGGTTCTAATTGGCAAGGCCTCGGCTTCCTCCGCCATGCAGACATTGTGCCTAGTTCTTATGTGTTTTGTTTTCCCCAGGTCTGCTACCAGTTGGGCTGCTTGTTGTATAATGTTTTCTGAAGCTACTGAAGGATTTAGTATGGAGACCAATGTCCCATAAAGATGAGAAGGGGCTTGCTGCAATATCAGGTCTCTCATACCTGATTTTTCTGCGTCTGGACTTTCAAATGCATCAGAATACATGGCCTCCCTCATACCCAATTCTCAAGTGTACATTTGGAGGTCCTCCATAGAGGACCATAAACTGTTATAAATTGGTATATCTGTTTTATTGGGCCTTTTTAGGTGGCATGCCACCCTCGATGACTGTATAATACAGTGTTTTTCAGTAGTATACTGGATGGCAGCATATAATCTTTGCCTCAGGCTTGGGTGTATGTTTATAGATGCTAGCTTGGACGTTTCTGTCCTGCATCTCAGTCTTAGGAGCCATGATGGTATGCTTTCTCTAGGCTTTTGATGGTTCCACTGTACTAGGTCCATCAACTCATTTGCTGCATATGGGTGAGCTGCTACATGCAAGTAGGTTTCAGCAGGGGACCATTGGTCCAGAGGCACCCCTGCTCTTTCTTTTTTTTTCTGAGTTATAATTGGGTGGATCTCAAAGGGATCCATCGTTGATGGAGCTTTGAAATCTGATTTAGAGACAATATCCTCTGAGGTATCCAGGTCCATTACTTCAAGGACCCGAGTGTCCTCAACTGAAATGCTTCCTATTTGCCTCATTGGGGCATTTAGTCCTGGATTTTTGGTTGTTAATATGCCCAATTGCTGTTCTAATTTCTCGATATGGTCTCTTAATCCTGGCTCTCAGATTCTATGTTGTTATTTGTTACTTCCAGTTGGTGTAATGCCATTACCAGGGGCCAAGCCACAGCAGATGCAGCTAGCCAGCACTCCTTTGTAATGAGTACACCCTTATCTAAACCTTGGAAATAATCTCTTAAACAGGTCGGAGATGGCAAAACAGTCCCCGTAACACTCAAGGGTCCCCATTTTTCAACAATTGTGGCTAAGCTGTAATAGGGTGACCCCATAAGTCTTGGGATTTTACCTGGGATCATTTGTACTAGGGGGGTAACATTCTTGCCCCTACCCCATTTGAAGATATTTCAAATGAAATATATAGGTTTTCTATCCATTGATCATTCTTTTTTTCCAGCTTGCCTGGCTCACCAATTGTAGGGTGAATAACCTGAATGAATAGTATCCACAGGAAATCATAGGGATTGGAAGGGACCTCAACAGATCACTGAGTCCAACCCCCTGCCAAAGCAGGTTCCCTACACCAGGTAGCACAGGTAGGCATCCAGGTGGGTCTTGAATATCTCCAGAGAAGAAGATTCCACAACCACCCAGGGCAGCCTGTTCCAGTGCTCTGTCACCTTCGCTGTGAAGAAGTTCTTGCACACATTCATGTGGAGAACCTCCTGTGCTGCAGTTTCTGTCTGTTCCCCCTTGTCCTGTCTCCGCACACTTCTAAAAAGAGTCTGGCCTTGCCACTTTGTCCTCCACACCATAGATATTTGTAAACCTAAATCAGGTCCCCTCTCAGTCTTCTTTTCTCAAGGCTAAACAAACCCAGTTCGCTTAGCCTTTCTTCATAGGGGAGATCCTCCAGGCCCCTCACCATCTTTGTGGCCCTGTGCTGGACTCTTTCCAAGGGATCCCTGTCTTTTTTGTACTGGGGAGCCCAGAACAGGACACAGTACTCCAGATGAAGCCTCACCAGGGCAGAGTAGAGAGGGAGGATCACCTCCCTTGACCTGCTGGCCGCGCTCTTTTTAATGCATCCCAGAATGCCATTGGCCGTCTTGGCCACGAGGGCACACTGCTGGCTCATGGTCAACCTGTTGTCCACCAGGACACCCAGGTATCTCTCTACAGAGCTCCTCTCCAGCATGTCATCCCCCAGCCTGTACTGGTGCATACAATTATTCCTCCCTAGGTGCAAGACTCTACACTTGTTTTTGTTAAATTTCATCTGGTTTCTGACTGCCCAGCTCTTCAGCCTGTCCAGGTCTTGCTGAATGGGCAGCACAGCCTTCTGGAGTGTCAGCCAATCCTCACAGCTTTGTATCATCAGCAAACTTGCTGAGGGTGGCCGCTATCCCCTCATCAAGGTAATTGATGAAGATATTGAACAAGATTGGACCCAGCACGGACCCCTGGGGGACACTGCTGGTTACAGTCCTCCAACCGGACTCTACACCACCAACGACAACCCTCTGTGCTCTGCTAGTCAGCTAGTTCTCAACCCACTTCACTGTCCACTCATCTATCCCACATTTCCTCACCTTTGTTATAATGATGTCACGGGGGACAGTATCAAATGCCTTGCTGAAATCAAGGTAGACTACATCCACTGCCCTCCCCATATCCACACAGCCAGTGACAACATCATAGAAGGCCACCAGGTTGGTCAAGCATGATCTCCCCTTGGTGAACCCATGCTGGCTACTCCTGATAACCTCCTTTTCTTCCAATTGCCTGGAGATGGCATTCAGCACAACCTGTTCCATCACCTTTCCAGGGACAGAGGTGAGACTGACTGACCTATCATTACCCGGATCTTCCTTCTTGCCCTTTTTGAAGACCGGAGTGACGTTGGCTATCCTCCAGTCACCAGGCACATCCCCCATTCTCCAAGACCTCTCAAAGATGATAGAGAGCGGTTCAGCAATCACCTCCACCAGCTCCCTCAGCACTCGTGGATGCACCCCATTGGGTCCCATGGATTTATGAACATTAGCAATGCCTAGGCACTCACAGACCACCTCTTCCCTGACTAAAGGAAAGTGTCCCATTCTGCAGACCCTCTCACTAACCTCCAGGGTCTGGGATTCCCGAGGGAGAGCTTTTTCACTGAAGACAGAAGCAAAGAAGGCATTCAGTATCTCTGCCTTCTCAGCATCCCCCATTACCAGAACACCTCCCTCACCTAGCAGGGGGCCCACATTCTCCCTAGTCTTCCTTTTAGTGTTGACATACTTAAAAAAGCCTTTTTTTATTATCCTTTATCACTTTTGCCAGATTCAATTCCAGATGTGTTTTAGCCTTCCTGGTTGCATCCCTGCAGGCCCTGAGAACCTTTCTATATTCTTCCCACGTGGTCAGACCCTTTTTCCACATTTCATGGCCCTTCTTCCCTTTGAGTTTGCGCATGAGCTCCTTGCTCATCCACACAGGTTTCCTGCCACCCCTTCCTGATTTGCTCACAGGGACACACTGACCCTGAGCATGGAAGTAGCACTGTTTAAATGCTGACCAGCTCTCACAGGCCCCCTTACCTTCTAACACCCTAGCCCACTGGATAGCTCCAAAGTATGTCCCGGAAGAGATCAAAGTTGGCTCTCCTGAAGTCCAGGGTTGCAATCCTACTTTTTGCTTTGCTCCTTCCACTCAAGATCTTGAACTCTACCATCTCTTGATCACTACTACCCAAGCTGCCCCCGACATTTACTTCCTTAACAAGTTCTTCCTTGTTAGTGAGAATAAGGTCCAGTAACACCCCTCCCCACATTGGTTCCTCCACCACCTGCATCAGTAAGTTGTCTTCAACACATTGCAAGAACCATCTGGACCGTGTGTGTTTGGCCAAGTTGCTCATCCAGCAAATATCTGGATAATTGAAGTCCCCCATAAGCACCAGCGCATGGGAATGTGTGGCTACTTCTAATTGCTTTATGGAAGTCCTCATCAACCTCCTCTTCCTGATCAGGGGGCCTTTAGTATACACCCACAACAGTGTCACCGTTACCAGCCTGCCCCTTGATCCTCACCCACAAGGTCTCTACTGGTACATCACTCTCCCCCAAGTGGAGTTCAATATATTCTAACTTCTCTCTCACATAAAGAGCAACTCCACCACCTCACCTTGCCATCCGATCTTTCCTAAAAAGCACATAGCCCTCCATGGCAACATTCCAGTCATGAGAGCTGTCCCACCACATCTCTGTGATTGCAATGAGATCATGGCCTTGCGACCGCACGCGGATCTGCAACTCTTCCTGTTTATTTCCCATGCTGTGCGCATTAGTGTACAGACAGTTAAGGGAAACAGCATCCCCCCACCTCTCACTATGTCTAGGAACTCCACTCTCTTCACCCAGCAAGCTCTGTTTTGAGCCTTGAACTACCCTCTTGGCCCCAGTGGCCCTCATTTTGTCCCCTTCCCCCTTCATACTTAGTTTAAAGACCTGTCAATAAGTCCCGCCAGTTCCTCAGCTAGAATCCTCCTACCCCTTGGAGACAGGCTGCTTCCACCTGCAGCCATCATGCCAGGTGCTGAGTAAATTTCCCCGTGGTAAAAAAAAAACAAAATTCCTATGTTTGCACCAACTCTTAAGCCATTTATTTAAGAGGTGGTTTTTTTTGGATCTTCCCAGTATCCTTCCCTGCCACTGAAGGTATAGAAGAAAAAGCCACCTGCACACCTGTTCCTTCAACTACCTGCCCCAGTCTCCTGAAGTCATCCTTGGTAGTCTTCAGGCTTTTCTCAGCAACTTCATCACTGCCAGCCTGAACTATCAATAGTGGGTAGTAATCAGAAGGGTGGATCAGTCTGGGAAGTCTCCTAGAAATGTCCCTGACCCGTGCCCCAGGGAGGCAGGACACCTCCCTGCGGATAGGGTCAGAGTGACATATAGGGCCTTCTCTTCCTCCCAGCAGGGAGTCACCTATGACAACCACCCTTCTGTCCTTCCAGGTGGATGAAGTCTTGAGGCGTGGGGGCAACTGCTTCACCCGAGGCACCCTCACGGGTGGGCCTCCCTCCACACCTGCACTCACCTCTCCCTCGACTTCCAGGGCCTCAAACCTATTCCACAGAGGCACTTGAGGAGCCGAGGATGGTCGAGACAGGGGATGCCCACTTCGCCAAGTTGGTATCCGTTTCCATTCATCCTTCTCTCTCAAATTGCCTTGCTCTGCTCGGAAACAACAGGACAGGGGCTCCACCACTGTGTGGTGGATATCACCTTGCCCTGCCGGGAGAGGGTTACAGTGCTTTTGCCACAGCTTCCCCCCCCCCCCCCCCCCGGAGAGGGAGTAGGAACATGCAGTAGGAACACAGTCTGCCTGCCGATTCCCCTCTATCACCTGTTTGCAAGGTGACAGGGGCGACATGCTCTGTGTGGAGTCTCAGCTGCGTTCCAGGATCGCAGGACTGATAGGGACTGGCACCACCAGTCAATCTCCCTCTCACAATCCTTTATGGTCCTCAGCCTCTCCACCTCCCCCTTCAGGCAGACCACAAGGCTGAGTAAGTCATTTACCTGGTCACACCTTACACAAGCGCTGCCTCCATCTCCAGGCACTGCAAAGGCCAGGCTCTGGCACTCATCACAGCCAGTGACCTGTACGCTAGTGTGCTGTTTTCGGACCTCAGTCTGGGTCTCTACACTCTTCTTGGCTGCAGCCTTCCTCATACATGTGCAGGGGACCTCTGTCTGGGTCTCCACATTTTTCCTGGCAGTAGCCTTCTGCCAGGGGGCAGCCATGGCAAACCAGTATACCCCTAACACTAGCACAAATTAGAATTGCCTTAACAAGGGTGCAAATGAACAACCCCGGCCTGCTACTGGTAGTGCTGGCTCTGCCCTCACCCTGTTACCAGGTCATTGACAGGTGCTCCCGCACCTGTCACTCATTTCAGTGAAAACGACAGAGACAATACTCCTCCTCTTCGTCTTGGTGGGCAGTGCCCTCCTAGAGGCTCTTTCTGGGCAGTGGGCGCGGATGGAGAGCCGTTGCCCTGGCAACATCCCCACCGCATCAGCTGCTCTTGCAAGAGCTGCCAGGCTGCTCTGATGCCTCGGGAATCCCTGGATGAGGGAAACCGAATGAATTCTCTGTGCACCCCGCAATCAGCCGCCTCAACTCTGGCTCTGAAGCAGCGAACCTACTTGATCAAGAAAATAACAGAGTGGATGGTATATTTTGTAAGGCTTATCTGGGTGGTAAACAGACAGCCCGTAAATAAAGAAAAGGTCATTTGTCACTGTTGGTTGACACTAGCCTAGAACTCCACAGGGGAGGGATCTCCAACAAGAGATCTTTCCTCAATGCTGGTCAGCTCTTAAATGGGGTCTGGGAGAGGTGGAGCCAGACTCCACCCCTTCTGGTCACACAGGTGAGTTGTGTTCACCTGTGCTCCTGCGTCTGTCTCAGTGCTTGCCTCAGGTGATCAGTCAGTGGTTCAGGCTGTGATTCAACAGTTCCCATACACACATAAAATTATGACATTTTTGTTGTCAGCTAAGTGTAAAGATTTTCTATGAAACCTGCTTGTTCTTTATAGTGATACAATTCAGTTCTAGTCTCAAAGGATAGACTTTGAATTCATACAATTCTGTTAACAGGAAATTAGTAATATTTAGAAGTTCTAGCTCCCTTAGAGCCATATACAGTGCATGTATGCTTTCTAAAGTGTTTCTGAACTAGACTTCTTAGTCTATCACTTCTGATTATTTAAACAGTATGTTTTGCATAATGATTTTACTGACTTGTCCAATGGGCCTGATTCTAGTAGCTGTGGCACTCAGGAGCAATATATTCATTTTGAACTCAGGTTTATAAATTTTCTGCAGTGTTTTAGTTTATGTCATTTTTTGAGAAGTCACACGTTTTTATATGTTCTGTAGTAACTTGGTGAATATTTTCCAGGAAGAAAAAAATATATTTAAATGTGAAAGGACCCAGACTACTTTACCTAACATACTCTTTACATATACTACAGGGACCTTATATCCCTCTACAGTATGTAGGGGGCTGGATTGGTCAGGACCATTTTGATTGATAGATCTTTGAGTGTTGACCAGCCAGGTGGCTTCTGCCAAATGCTTCTCCCAGTGCTTATATGTTCCACCACCCATTGCTTTCAACACTGTTTTTAACAACCCATTGAATCTTTCAATTTTACCAGAAGCTGGTGCGTGATAGGGGATATGATAAAACCACTCTATGCCATGATATTTGGCCCCCCAAGTATTGACAAGAGAATTTTTGAAATGAGTCCTGTTACCTGACTCAATTATTTCTGGAATGCCATGTTGCCATAGGACTTGTTTCTCGAGACCTAAGATGGTGTTTTGGGTGGTAGCATGGGATATGTATCACAGTCATGGATAACCTGTGCAATAGCGTCCATAGTTAAGTCCACTCCTCGGTCTCTAGCCCACTTACATGTTCCATTCCTTCTTTGATGGCCTGAGGTCTCATGGGCCCACTGAGCAAGAAATAATTCACTCTTATGTTGCCAGTTGAAGTTGACTTGAGCCACCTTAACTTTGGCAGCTTGATCTACCAGATGGTTATTTTGTTGTTCTTCAGTTCACCATCCATGAGTCAGTATAAAGATAAAGCACTGGACACCTTTCATGTTCAGCAATATCTAATGCCAGTTGGACAGCTTTTACCTCTGCAAATTGGTTTGATTCTCCTTTTCCTTCAGTGGCCTCTGCAACTCATCGTGTGGGGCTCCACACAGCAGATTACCATCTGCAGTGCTTACCCACAATACGACACGATCCATCTGTGAACAGGGCGTATCTCTTTTCATCTTCTGGTAGTTCATTGTATGATGGAGTCTATTTAGCATGTGATACCTTCTCTACTGGTGATGTTCCAAACTTTTTACCTTCAGGCCAGTCCATGATCACCTCCAGGATTCCTGGACGGCTGAGGTTCCCCATCCAAGCTTGCTGTGTAATCAACACAATCCATTTACTCCAAGTGGCATCAGTAGCATGATGGGTAGAGGGAGCTGTTCCTTTGAACATCCAGTTCAGCACTGGCAGTCGAGTTGCCAGAAGGAGCTGTGTTTCAGCACTGATTACTTCGGAAGCAGCCCAAACCCCCTTATATATGGCTAAGATACCCCCTATATGCCTGACTCCAGAATCCAAGGGGTCAGCCTCTGGGTCTCTCCAGAAGTACTTTGCCACAAACTCCAAGTGGGACCTTCCTTTCCAGCAGCAGTGTAGAGAATGTTCTTTACATCCTGTCATGTCCATACTGGCCCCAAGGCCACGGCACGAGGTGTCTCCTGCTTAACTTGTTCAAAAGCCTGTTGCTGCTCAGGGCCCCATACTAAATCATTCCTCTTCCACGTCACCTGATAAAGCGGGCTCACAATGAGGCTGAAGTTTGGAACATGCATTCTCCAAAAGCCCACTACACCCAGAAAAGCTTGGGTCTCTGTCTTACTAGTGGGTGGAGACACGGTAGTAATTTTGTCAGTCACATCTGTTGGGATGTGACGATGTCCATCTTGCCACTTTATACCTAAGAACTGAATTTCCTGTGCAGGCCCTTTCACTTTGTTTCATTTAATAGCGAAGCCAGCTCATAGGAGAATTTGGATAGTCTGCTCTCCTTTCTCAATACTTCCTCTGTTGTATTGCCCCATACAACGTCATCAATGTACTGCAGATGCTTGGGAGCACCACCCTGTTCCAATACAGTTTGGATCAACCCATGGCAAATGGTTGGGCTGTGTTTCCACCCCTTGGGCAAACGGTTCCAGGTGTACCGAACGCCCCTCCAGGTGAAAGCAAACTGCGGCCTGCATTCTGTGGCCAAAGGAATTGAAAAGAAGGCATTGGCAATGTCAATGTTGGCATACCACTTGGCTGCTTTTGACTCCAGTTCATACTGGAGTTGAAGCATGTCTGGCACAGCAGTACACAGTGGGGGTGTGACTTCATTCATGCCACGATAATCTACCGTCAGCCTCCATTCTCCACTGGCTTTATGCACCGGCCATATGGGGCTGTTAAAAGGTGAGTGAGTTTTGCTGATCACTCCCTGTCTCTCTAGCTGACGGATCAAATTATGAATAGGGAGCAAGGAATCCCTGTTGGTGCGGTACTGCCGTCTGTGCACCATTTTTGTAGCAATTGGTACCTGTTGCTCCTCCACTTGTAGCAACCCCACAACAGACAGATCTTCCAACAGGCCAGGCAAAACAGACAGCTGCCTTATGTTATCTGTGTCCACAGCAGCTATTCTAAAAGCCCATCGGGAATGTAGTTCTCTTCTGAGACAGGCATATCCCTAACTATTGATGATCCACTCAGCTGGAGCATGAGCTCTTTAACTCCCAATATACTACATGATACTATGATGTGGAATATCAATAACATAACAAAAATCATAAAACCATGACAGGATCTAAAGAGAAAAAAGGCCAAACGAAGCTCTTTTTAGGGCTTTTTTAAAGCCATTAAAGTGCTGTGCCTGTGCCGTGGCTGGCAGCTTGTGGGCAGGTTGCTTAGTTAGCAGGGGTGGAGTTGTCACTGCCTATTCTTTATCTCTTTACCTTGACCCTAGGATACTAGGCTATAAACAGGACATCAGGTGAGAAAAGGCTGTTTCTGCCCACTGACAACAGGAAGGGGGAATTCAGAGTATGAGGACAGCCCACACTGCCCATACAGTACTGCAGCAGCAGGTGTGGGAGGTGGTTCGAATGGTAGGGTGTACAAGTGCTGTCCCTCTTTGCTCAGGTGACCAGCTCTCTTATTGGTAGTGTCTGAGACTGTAGGTTTAACCATGGTCTCCACCAGACAGCAGGCTTGCCCCTAGAAGACTGCAGTGACTCAAACGGAGGGCTTGCCTAGAAACATGGTGGTTCAGGCCTCTGGCTGCAGGGAGTGCCTGAGCCTGCTACTGCTGGGGGAGGGTGGCCAGGATTCCACCTGCATGAGGTGGATGAACGGCTCAGCTGGGTGGCCAGAGCTCTGGGAGGAGGTGGAGAGACTGAGCGCCATCAGGGAGTGTGAGCAGGAGATTGACTGTGCTGCAGTGACTCCCTGGTGGGACAGAGAGAGGGTTGCCAGGGAGATAACCTCAGAAAAGTGGTGGATGCCCTACCCTGTCACAGTCAGACAAATCTGACACATGAGGAGGGTTGAAAAAAAGTTCCAGATTGCCATCAAGGGTATATTCCCTGCCTGCCTACCTCGTTTCCCCAGGTTCCCCTATGCAATAGGTTTGGGGTGCTGGAAACTGATGAGGAGGTGAGTGGGGAGGCAAGGGAGGATCCACCTATTAGGGGAACTAGGGTGAGGCAGTCATCCCCATGCCTTGAGACTGCCTCTGCCAGGAAAAACAGAAGGGTAATTGTGGTAGGTGGTTCCCTTTTCAGAGGGACAGAGGGCCCCATATGCAGGCCTGATCCAACCTGTAGAGAGGTGTGCTGCCTCCCTGGGGCCCTGGTCAGGGACATCACCAAAACACTCCCAGATGTGTTTTGTTTCTCTGATTATTATCTGTTATTGATAGTTCAGGCAGGCAGCGATGAAATTGCTCAGGGAAGCCTGCAAATTATCAAAGGGACTTCGGGGGTTTAGGGAGGTCGGTTGAGGGAGTGGGAACACGAGTGGTGTTTTCCTCCCTGCCTTCTGGGGTGGTGAGGGATACGGATTAGTCTAGGAAAACTCAGGGTCTGAATAAGTGGCTGAAGGTCTGGTGCCACCAGAGGAACTTTGGGTTCTTTGATCATGGGGTGGTTTACTCAGCACCTGGCCTGATGGCTGCAGACAGGTCTTGCCTGTCTTTGAGGGGAAAGTGGATCCTAGGCAAGGAGCTGGCAGGGCTCATGGAGAGCTTTAAACTAGGTATGAAGGAGTAAAGAAAGAATATTTCCCTCACTTGGGTGGAACAAATAGTTCAGAGTTATCAACTAGATCTGATGGGGGAAGAGGGTCAAGGTCAACAGGACAGAGAAAGGCTTGGGGATGTTGTTGTTGGAGATTGCAGGGAAAGTCCTATGGGTTGTCCTGTAGGATCTCGTGAGGACTCCCTATACCATAGCAAATTCCCTGCCTGAAATCTTACATACTTTTCGGGAATACCACCTGCACCTGTTGCTTCCCTCAAGCATCTGTATACTAACGCACGCAGCCTGGGAAATGAACAGGAAGAGTTAGAGGTCTGCATGTGGTTGAAAGGCCACGATCTCATAGTGATCACGGTGACGCGGTAAGACAGCTTGCATGACTGGAATGCTGCCATGGATGGCTACGTGCCTTTTAGGAAAGACAGGGAGGCGAGGAGGGACAGTGGAGTTGCTCTTTAAGTGAGAGCAGTAAGAATGTATCAAACTTTGCCTGAGGGAGGGTGATGTATCACTGGAGAGCTTGTGGGTAAGAATTAAGGGACAAGCTAGTACTGGTGACTTTGTTGTAGGGGTGTATTATAGGGCCCCAACTCAGAAGGAAGTTGACAAGACCTTCTACAAGCAGCTGGAAGTAGCTTTGTGATCTCAGGCACTAGTTCATAGGAGAGCAAGGGAGGGGGGGCCAACCCACGCAGGCTGTGAGTGTATATACGCTCTTGGAAGCACAGCCAGAAGAACAACAGAGAGAGAGAGATCCATGCAAAAGATTTACAGAGATTTGTAGGTGTCTATTGATTATTATTTTTTATTATTATTATTTTAATTTTTAAATATATATACCATTGTCAACAGTTCCAGCCTGGTTCTGTGACTAAATGGGGTGGGGAGACCCATGGACCCACGCCCTGAGATAGGGGGAAAGGAGGTAGGCAAAAGGTAGGGAGATGGGCCTAAAAACAAAACTGCAGCAACAAGCTAAGGGAGAAAACTAATTTACTAAATATGACAGTGAAATGGATGATAACAATATAATTGGAATTGAAGCTTGTAAATCAAATAAAATGAGAGAGAGTGTCTAAAACCGAAGGCCTTAATCTAATGCTGAAGATGAGAATAGCTAGGGAGCACACAATGCAGAGAAGAGCAGTAAAAAAAGAGGTAATGTTGTGACTCACGGGTACTTATAGTTTTCCCTTTGAATGGAAAACAGAACAGAGAAGTCCTCTTCTGGGAGATGTAGTTCTCTTCTGTGAAAGGTACCCTGGAAATATCAACAATCCACAGAACTGGAGCATTAACTCTTTAACTCCCAGTGCATTACAAGATGTTATGATGTGGAATACCAATAACAAAAATCATAAAAACACGACAACTGTATTTATTACTGCAATACTTATAGATTGTCTTACCCTAAAGGAAAAAAGCTGATCAAGTCAGACATTAGTGTCTTACCAACTGACTCTCTGCAATTTTATAGGAGGAAGAAGAGGTTCTTTTTAATATAGGTTCATAGGTTCATAAGGTTGGAAAGGACCTACAAGATCATCTAGTCCAACCATCCTCCTATCACTATCCCTACCCAACTACTAAATCAAATCCCTTAGCACCTCATCTAAATGCTTCTTGAACAGCGCTAGGGATGGTGCCTCAACCACCTCCCTAGGCAGGCCATTCCAGTGCCTGACCACTCTTTCAGAGAAAAAATATGTTTCCTCAGGTCTAATCTAAATCTTCCCCGGTGCGACTTCTGGCCATTCCCTCTCATCCAGTCATTAGTTATCTGGGAGAAGAGGCCCACCCCCTCCTCACCACAACCCCCCTTCAGGAAGTGGTAGAGTGCAATAAGGTCTCCTCTGAGCCTCCTCTTCTCCAGACTAAACAATCCCAGCTCCCTCAGCTGCTCCTCATAAGACTTGTGCTCCAGACCACTCACCAGTTTTGTTGCCCTTCTCTGAACACGCTCCAGGGCCTCAATATCCTTCTTGTAGTGAGGGGCCCAAAACTGAACACAGTACTCGAGGTGCGGCCGTACCAGAGCTGAGTACAGGGGGATGATCACCTCCCTGCTCCTGCTGGCTACACTATTTCTAATACAGGCCAGGATGCTGTTGGCCTTCTTGGCCACCTGGGCACACTGCCGGCTCATGTTAAGCCAAGCATCAACCAACTCCCCCAGGTCCTTTTCCTCTGTGCATTCTTCAAGCCATTCTGCCCCAAGCCTATAGCATTGCATGGGGTTATTGTGGCCAAAGTGCAGGACCCGGCACTTGGTCTTATTGAACCTCATCCCATTGAGCTCAGCCCAGCTATTCAGCCTATCCAAATCCCTCTGAAGGGCCTCCCTACCCTCAGGCAGTTTGACACATCCTCCCAACTTGGTGTCATCTGCAAACTTACTGAGGGTACACTCAATCCCCTTGTCTAGGTCATCAATAAAGATATTAAACAAGATGGGCCCCAAAACTGACCCTTGGGGGACACCACTCGTAACAGGACACCAGCTGGACTTAACTCCATTAACCACTACCCTCTGGGCACGGCCCTCCAGCCAGTTCTCCACCCAGAGAAGAGTGAACCTGTCCACACCACAGGCTGCCAGTTTCCCCTGGAGAATACTGTGGGAGACTGTGTCAAAGGCCTTGCTGAAGTCCAGGTAGACTACACCTACAGCCTTTCCCTCATCTACCTGTCTGGTCACCCAGTCATAGAAGGAGATGAGGTTGGACAAGCACGACCTGCCCTTGGTGAACCCGTGTTGGCTGGGTCTGATCCCCTGGTTGCCATGCACGTGTCGTGTGATTTCCCTCAAGATCATCTGTTCCATAACTTTCCCTGATACCAAGGTCAGGCTGACAGGCCTGTAGTTCCCCAGGTCTTCCTTACGGCCTTTCTTGTAGATGGGAGTGACATCGGCAAGCCTCCAATCTTGTGGGACCTCTCCAGATAACCAGGAATGCTGATAGATGGTAGAAAGCTGCTTGGCAATCACCTCTGCTAGCTCCCTCAGCACCCTTGGGTGGATCCCATCTGGCCCCATGGACTTGTGGCAGTTCAGATGGAGGAGAAGATCTGACCATCTCTGCTTGGATCAGAGGGGTACATTATGCTCTCTGACCCGGACTTCCAGGTCAGGGCAAGTACCCTGTGGACAACTGCTCTGTCTATTAAAGACAGATGTGAAGAAGGCATTGAGAACCTCAGCCTTTTCCTTATCATCTGTGGTTACATTCCCTGCCTCATTGAGTAAAGGAGAGAAATTTTCCTTAGTTTTTCCTCTTGCTGTTAATATATTTGTAAAAGGGTTTCCTGTTCTCCTTTACAGCAGTAGCCAGTCTAAGGTCAAGCTGGGCTTTAGCATTTCTAACTTTCTGCCTGCAGATCTTGTCCAGTTCTCTGTAGTCACCCCAAGTAGCCTGTCCCATCTTCCAGAGGACATAGACTCTCTTTTTCTCCTAGAGTCTCAACAAAAGTTCCCGGTTCATCCACACTGGTCTTTTTCTCCTCCGGCTCAACTTACAGGACTCTGGGACAGCCTGCTCCTGTGCCTTTAAGATTTCCATCTTGAGGAGCATCCAGGCTTCCTGGACCCCTTTACCAATCAGGAGGAAGTCCCAAGGGACCCTTGCAACAAGTGTCCTGAACAGGTCAAAGTCTGCCCTCCGGAGGTCCAAGGTAGTAGTTTTGCTAGTCACCCTCTTGACGTCACCCAGAATAGCAAACTCCACCATTACATGGTCACTCTGGCCGAGTGAATCTCCAACCTTCACATCTCCTACTATTCCTTCCCTGTTAATGAAAAGTAGGTCTAGCAAGGCATCTCCCCTGGTAGGCTCTTGCACCAGCTGTGTCAGGAAGCAATCATTCACACATTCTAGAAATCTCAAGGACTGCTTCCCTCTGCGCAGTATTATATTTCCAGCATATGTCAGGGAAGTTGAAGTCCCCCATGAGAACGAGTGCTGGCTGTCGTGCAACATCTACAAGTTGTTTATAGAACACCTCGTCTATTTCTTCATCCTGACTAGGTGGTCTATAACAGACCCCCACCACGATGTCACTCCTAAAGACTATCCCCCTGATCCTTATCCATAGACACTCTACTTTGTCATTTCCAACCTCAAGCTCTTCAACATCAAAACACTCTCTGATATAGAGAGCTATGCCACCACCCTTTCTTCCCTGTCTATCCCTTCTGAAGAGCATGTAGCCATCAATCCCAGTATTCCAGTCATGGGAAAGGTCCCACCATGTTTCTGTAATAGCCACAAGGTCATAGTTAGCCTGCCTCACAATGGCTTCAAGCTCTTCTTGTTTATTGCCCATGCTGCGTGCATTGGTATAGATGCACTTCAGCTGAGATATCTGCCTCACCCCTTGCTCCAGCACAGCCTCCTTTGGCTCTTTACTGGAGAGCCCTGTTTTATCCCCTTCCCCCGTCACAGCTAGTTTAAAGCTCTCTCAATGAGTCCAGCTAGCTCCTGTGCTAGGATTCATTTCCCCCTTTGAGATAGGTGCATCCCATCAACAGATAACAGGCCAGGAGCCGAGTAAACTGCCCCGTGGTCAAAAAACCCAAAGTGTCTATCTCTACACCAACCTCTCAGCCAATTATTCATCACCTGTGTTTTCCTAGCCCATTCTGTGTCCTTCACCACCCCAGAAGGTATGGAAGCAAACACCACTTGTGCTCCCACCCCTTGAACTAATCGCCCTAATCCCCTGAAATCTCTTTTCATAGTTCGCAGACTTCTCTGAGATATTTCATTGCAGTCTGCCTGAACTACGAGTAACGGGTAGTAGTCGGTGGGGCGTATCAAATCCAGGAGTCTTCTAGCTATGTCCCTGATCCGGGCCCCAGGGAGACAGCACACTTCCCTGCGGTTTGGGTCTGGTCTGCAAATGGGGCCCTCAGTTCCCTTTAGAAGGGAGCCACCCACTACGATCACCTTCCTTTCTTTCTTAGTAGTAGCAATCTCAATGCACGGAGTTGACTGCCTTGCCATTGGTGACCTCCTGCGGGAATCTTCCTGCACTTCATCCCTTATCACCTCTTCAACATCCAATGCTGCAAATCTATTGCTTAGGGGTATCTGGGGACACTGGGGAGGCAGAGGGGGAGATTGCCCACGGTACCGAGCAGGGACTCTCTGCCAGCCCTCCCTATCCCTCAGATATCCCCCTTCTGCCCTACAGGGACAGGTCAGGGAGTCCACCAGAAACTGCGGGGGATCTCCCCGGTGCCTTTCTCTCTGGTGCTCTAGGGAGCTACTCCACCAGTCAATCTCCCGCTCACAGTCCCTGATGGCCCTCAGTCTCTCAACCTCCTCTTTCAGTTCAACCACCATGCTAAGCAGATCTTCCACCTGCTCACACCTTGCACAGGAGAACTGCTTAGCACCCTCATCTAGCAGTAGCAGGCTCTGGCACTCCTTGCAACCAGAGACCTGTGTAGCCACGCTTCTAGGCAGACCTTCTGTCTGGGTCGCCACAGCCTTTTTAAGGCAAGCCCTCTGTCTAGTAGAGACCATGGCACAAAAAAGAATAAAAACAAATAAATGAAAAATTGAAAGTAAATAACTAAATAAAAACTAGTTTATAATAATATATATAGATATGAATTGTAATAACTTAAAAATAAATAATAATATTAAATATATATATTAAAAAAAAAACAGTGGGTAGTGACACTTCGCTGCCCTCCCTGAGCCCTATTCCAGCTGAGGGGTGTGGGCGAGGGCGCTGAAACCCTGGCAACGCCTATGCCTCGTTAACGCCTCGTTAACCTCTCGCTAGAACAGCCTACAGGACTGGCCGCTCTCACTCGGTTCCCGAGAGACTGGAACCTCCCGAAAACCCACCCTGTACCTCAATCAGCCACTGCAGCTCCGGCTGTGCCGATGTCAAAGCAGTTGATCACGAGGACATCACAAGTTATGGGGGACTTCAGTTATTCATATATTTGTTGGGAAAGCAACATGTCCACTTCCAGATGGTTACTGCAGCATGTTGAAGATAAATTTCTGACACTAGAGGTATAGGAGCCAATGAGGAGTGGGGCGTGTAGGGTGAAAACCCCAAAAGAATAGTACCTAAACAAAGTAATGAAGGCAGACGGTATAGTTTTGCATGACAAATCCAGATGGTATACAGACAACCAGTAAATAAAAAAAGGCTCACATGACACTGATGGTCAAGGCTAGCCCATGATTCCAGAGGAGAGGGAACTTCAGCAAGAGATCCTTCCCCAGTGGTGGTCAGCCCTTAAATGGGATCTGGGAGAGGTGGAGCCAGAATCCACCCCTTCCAGTCACACAGGTGAGTTGCCTTCACCTGTGCACCTGTGGCAGACACAGTGCTCACCTCAGGTGATCAATCAGTGGTTCAGGCTGTGATTCAACAGTTCCCATACACTCCACCCCTTCAATACTTGAACCACTGATCAAGTTAACTATAGGGTGAGCCTTCCTTAATACAGAGATATAAGCATTGCAATGCATTCTATAATGGCCTGTTGCAATGCATATCAATATAGTCTGGGTTGAGTGATAATCAGCGTATGGCTTGTGTTATTCCTTTGGCCAGTGCTCGGTGGTGTTTACTGGAAGCACGCAGTCACATGGTGCAGGTCGATCCTATGCTCCATCAGTCCCAGGTAGACCATCACCAGATGTTGCACAAGATCTTACATCAACTTTGGAACACTTTAGTATTTTGTTCCTTCCAGTGATTCTGAAAACTTAGACTCACAGGGAGTAATATAGGTTGTTCAAGGGTACCAAGAGGGGAAGGTCCACCCTCCAGGGTAAGATACAGGACGTATTCCTATCTTGGGTCAACACTTCAGCTTGTATGGGGGGCATGCCCTGGCCGCCTGTACCAAACCTTTTGGTCACATATATGTGGATGCACAACTATATCAGGCACCAAAGGGGGTGTCCTGATCTGCCATAGGGACATGAGTGGTCTTGGAGAATGGGAGAGGTGCCCGAAGACTGGAGGATAGCCAATGTCACTCTAGTCTCCAAAAAGGGCAAGAAGGAGGATCTGGGTAACTATAGGCCATTCAGCCTCATCTCTATCCCTGGAAAGGTGTTGGAACAGTTTGTTCTGGATGCTGTCTCCAGGCAATTGGAAGATAAGAGAGTTATCAGGAGTGGTCAGCATGGGTTCACTACGGGGAGGTTGTGCTTGATCAATCTGGTAGCCTTCGACAATGTCATTACTGGCTGCGTGGATGGAGAGAGAGAAGTTGATGTAGCCTACCTTGATTTCAGCAAGGCATTTGACACTGTCTCCCACAGCATCCTTACATGTTGTACATAGTGGTGTTCCTCAGGGGTCAGTGCTGGGTCCGGTCCTGTTCAATATCTTCATCAATGACCTTGGTGAGGGGATAGAGTCCACTCTCAGCATGTTTGCTGATGATACAAAGCTGGGAGGAATGGCTGACACTCCGTAAGGCTGTGCTGACATTCAGCAAGACCTGGACAGGCTGGAGAGTTTGGCAGAAAGGAACCGGATGAGGTTTAACAAGAGCAAGCATAGAGTCTTTCACCTAGGGAGGAATAATTGCATGCACCGGTACAGGTTGGGGGATGAGCTGCTGGAGAGGAGCTCTGAGGAGAGGGACCTGGGTGTCCTGGTGGACGACAGGTTGGCCATGAGCCAGCAGTGGTCAGCATGGGTTCTAAGAAGGCCACCAGGCCTAACCCTGTGGCGCATAGGTTGAGGGAGGTGAACCTCCCCCTCACCTGGAGTAATGTGTCCAGTTCTGGGCTCCTCGGTAGAAAAAGGACTGGGATCTCCTTGAAAGACTCCAGCAGAGGGCTACGAAGTTAAGAAGGGATGTAGAACACATCCCTTATGAGGAAAGGCTGAGAGACCTAGATCTGTTCAGACTCCAAAAAAGAAGACTCAGAGGGGATCTGATCCACGTCTATAAATATAGTGGAGGCAAAGGGATGAGGCTGGACTCTTCTCAGCAGTGTGTGGTGATAGGACAAGGTGAAATGGTCACAAACTGAAGCATAGAAAGTTCTGCACAAATGTGCGTGGGTACTCTTCACAGTGTATTTGATGGAGCACTGGAAGAGGCTGCCCAGAGAGGTTGTGGAGTCTCCTTCTCTGGAGACGTTCAAGACTCACCTGGACACCTACCTGTGCAACCTAGGCCAGGGAGCTGCTTTGGCAGTGGGGTTGGACTAGATGATCTCTAGAGGTCCCTTCCAATCCCTATGATTCTGTGATTCCACGAAGAAGAGTCCAGTAGCCAGGTGATGTTATATGTGGCTAAAAAGGAGTGAGGAGAGGACAAAACTGAGTTGTAGTCTAAGTTTTCATTTTTAATGTCAAAATGAAGATGTGTGAGAATTCATTATTGTAGAACTTCCAGAATGTGGAGTGGCTAAATTTTAATTTGACAATATTGAGAAATAGAAAACTAGGATTCATCTTCCCACCGCAGAGAAGTAGCTCTGTTCCCTCTTAGACTTTCCTGTATTCTTTCATATAATGCCTTGATATTTTGAAAAGTTGCATATTTTAAATGCAAGATTATATGTAGAGATTGCAAATAGGAAATTTAATTAACAGTGTTTTTGCTTATTACTATTTTCAGGTGCAAATATTTGATAATGACTTTGCCTACTTATGTGAAAGACTTAAATAACATAATGAACTTCAAGGGCAGTTTTTCTTTGATTGCTTGTTCATTTGCTGTTACAGATGTATCTGAAAATAAGTCATTTAGGTATCATGGGTATCTTAAATTAACCATATATATGCAAACCTGGTATCAATTGCTTCCACTGTATTAACTGCTGCTTATAGTTGTGTGACAACGGTTTACAGGCTGGTTCGTCTAGTTCTGTGATGATTGGAGTGGGGGACCCACAGACCCATGCCCTGGGAAAGGAGAAGGGGGAAAAGGAAAAGGGAGATGGGCCTAAAAACAAAAAAGAAAACAGCAGCAACAATCTGAGGAGGAAAGCTAATTTACTAAGTAAGATAACAGAAAGCAAAATAACACAATATAATACAATATAATTGGAATTGAAGATAATAAATAAAATGAGAGAGTGTCCGAAAGCAGAAGGCCTTACGCTAATGCTGAAGGCGAGATGGCTAGGGAGTACCCACTGCTGGGTCAATCCGAAAGGAAAGAGCCTGTGTCTCATGACACGCGAACCTTTTTTATCTTTCCCTCTGAGCGGAAAACGGAAAAATGCAAAGTCCTCTGGGGAATGTAGTTCTTATCTTCTGAGACAGGGATACCGAGAACTATAGACAATCCACAGAGTTGGAGCATTAACTCTTTAATTCTCAGTGCACTACATGATGTTATAATGTGGAATACCAATAACAAAAATCATAAAACCATGACATTGAGGAAATGGCAATTTGGAGTTTGGGTTTTTATAATGTTTTTGAATCTTGGTGGCTAGTTATTTCATTTGAAATCATACTGAAACGTAAACCATACATCTGTTTTCCCTAGTTTTTTGCTTGCTTGCTTCTTTCTCCTTCCTGTACAGGTAATGGGTGCATCTACTGGAATTGGGGAGATCTACTTGACTTGCAAAGTCAATGTTAAAGTGAGCTTGAATCCTTCTAAAGATTAGATTTGTACTGTTCTAGAAACTTGAAACCACACATGAAGTAATGAACAAAAGAAGTTTCATAATATGATGAGAATGGTGCAGTGTTGTCTGTTTACCTCGGTGGAAAAGAAACATCATGGTCTAGCTTGCTGTTTGTTTATATTAAACAAAAATCTTTCAATTTCACTTTAAAGCAAAATCAAGCTAAAATGTGGGTTGCATTATAAAACAATTAGTAGAAAGTAATAAATAATCTGCGGCAGAATTTGGGATGACAGTGATTTGACATATTCAGGGATAAGAAACTAGAGATTCTGCCTACCTACTGGAAAAGGGAAGGTTATTGTCTTATGTATGCTTAATAACAATTGAGAATAAACAGAAGTATTATGAGGCACAAGTCCTTAATTTACCTATACATTTGGGAATACTGTTGAATTCAGAGGATGAAAAAATATGACTAAATTTTGTGGAAGTAGAGCAAAGATGTTTTAGTAATGCATTTTACCAATTTATTTTGTTTATTTCCAGTTGCAATATGATCAATATATACATATTTAGAAAGGCCTGTCAAAAACATCCAGGTATATCTTACCATGGAATTGTTAGTGGATATAGTGTAAGTGGTTCCTGAGAAAGGACTATAGTGTTGGGGCTTTTTTTTTTTTAACTGTTATGTTCACATTTACTTTTCTTACTCTCTATTAATAGGTAGCATAGATCAGTCAGTATTAAAGGAGTTGCCTCCTGAGCTACTGGCAGAAATTGAATCCACTATGCCACTTTGTGAACGTGTGAAAATGAACAAGCGCAAACGTAGCACAGTTAACGAGAAACCAAAATATGCTGAAATCAGTTCTGATGAAGACAATGACAGTGAAGGAGCTTTTGAATGTAAGTAGTACAACATTCTGTTCCTATTGCTAAAGACAACTAATATTTTACTTTTATGATTTATACTATTTTGAGTTATTTATTTTTGAAAAGTTGGCTAGTCTAAAACATTTGAAAAGAAGTTTGCTCTCCAAACAACTACTTGGCCAAAAATGTTTTTTCTTATAAAATAATAATTACTTGATTTCAATTTGTAACTCAACTTCTACTACTGTTTCCCTGGTATGTTTCTTGAAAAACTGAAATTACTTCTGATGGGTTCTCAAAATACCACTTAATAGATTTCAATAAAGGGATCTCAATGGAAAAGAGGAAGTTTGTAGTTAAAATTTTGCTTTGTGATCTGATAACTTCTGCATGTGCTTCTATGTTAGGAAGGGAATTTGCTACTTCTTTTTAAGAGTATTATAGTTTGCTAATATGGAGATTCAGTTAACCAATGCCAAAAACAAACGATTAAAATAGAGTGAATCAATTCAGTCTAAGCAACATCTTAGCTGCTTTACCTATGTAGGGCTATGCTACAGCAGAAGTACCTATTAGTGTTAACCTGAGAAGGCATTTTTCTTGTAATGATTTTTTTCTCCAAGTTAAGACTCTTTCCACCTTTTCATAAGAAGTTTATATAAGCAACTTCTGTAAAACATATTTTGCTTCTTAGCCTGTCTTAGCCTCCAAAAGAGAAAGATTTGGCAGTCCTCCTTTTTAACGCATTTCAGTTTCTCCTCCAAGAAATAAGTAGTGCTTATAAACTTATACATATAAAAATGTAATCATGATGCCTCTGGTCTTTATCAAAGAAGCAGAAAAGAATGTCCTTTTTGATTGATTTTCCTTTAAAATTTAACTGAATAATGCTGCCTTGACCACAAGTACAAAATCTCCAAGGTAACTTCATTACAGCAAAAAATGATTTGCTTCATTCAGGATACTATATTTTCTCTTTGCCATATAATATTACCAGCTTACTGTGTTAATTATTTGTAACAGGAAATTAAAAAAGTGAAGCGAAATTGAAGTTGGTTGGCAATAGAGAGGACTGTCAGAAATTTCAGTGACACTTGAATCTAGCTATTAGCCACAGTGGCTGTTGAAATTGTTAAATATGAAATAATGTAAATTAAGAAACTTTCACAGTTGTTATATGCTTTAAAGGTACTCTTGGTTCATTATATCCAGTCAAGAGATCTGGCCATAGTTATAAACAATCAGTGAGGAACTAAGACTTAATGAATTATAATATTTCTTAAAGGATACTGTAGAACTGAATTAAAATGAGACAAAATAGCAAGAGAGAGGAAATTTTCTGACAACTACACTGAATAGATTTGTATTGTTACATATGTCTATTTCAGAATTAGTTTGTCTAAAATTAAACTCAAAAAAGGAAGTGATTGACACCTTTAAGTTTCTCAGTCCATTAAATGATGAAAAGTTAAAAATGGATGAAATCTTTCTTATACAAGTGCTCAATGTGTTATTTAAATGTTTGGCAGAATTCAGGTGGAAATTAGATGTTTTCATTGCACAGATATTCCTTATTTATGTGTAAAATGCAATAACATTTCAAAAATACTATCAGGCTTACATTTTATATCAATTTTGTGTAGTTCAGGTAAGCTTTGTAGAATAATGTCTAATTGCGAATAGTTTTTCTCATGTTCGTCTTATTTGCTTTGCAGAGCCAACACAAGTGTAATGCATTCTGTTTTGTCATGCAACATTGATAAAACTGTCAAATTAAATTTCTGATGAAAAAGGGACATTGAAAGTTAGTTTTCTTATGGAGATGTAGTTGGGATCAGAATTCATTCTGCGGAACTTAAATTAGTACTGATTATCTGTAAACTGTGGAGACAGAATTCATCTACCTCCACAAAATACTGTCTCATGGATGGAGGGAAGAATCATTTAAGAAGTGTTAATATTCTCCCATAAAATACTTATTTCCTTATCCAATATGCTCACTTCAGGTAACCCAGAGAGCCTTCAAATTCTTAATTTGCAGTTAACTGTCAAGCATTTTAGAACTGAAACTTAGTAGCTCAGGCATCATGAATGTGACAGTACTGCCTCCAGAAGCAACTCTGATCCAGAATCAGTGCTGTTCAAAGCCTGAGCGAGTTATTACTTTAAGTTTTGGACCACCTCTTTGCAGAAATTTGATTTTATTTTCATAAGTGGGAGTCCTCTAAAGTGCAGAGCATTAATATCACTTCAGTTTCAATAGTTTTTCATTCCTACTTAGTCTGAGCTGCCTATTGGCTATATCCTGCTATATATAATATCCTCTTTCTTATGCTTATAAGTAACCTGGTGTTTTGGAAATGATTAATTGGTTCCGTTCCAATACTGTATAAATGCTCAGAGACATTTTGCTCAGAAACAACCATATATACTGTCACACTTCTAACATTCAGGAGAGTTGGGTAGAGACACATACAGATATAAGGGCTGTTATATGCCAGTTCACAAGAGTAATGAACTCTCCTATTCTTGAGTGTAATGTTTTGGAACTATTTTGATCTTCACAGTCTATATTAGACATCTCTTTGCTAGTCTAGTTACCCTGTTATATTAGATAATGGAGAATTTTGTGGATGATAACTTCCTCTTTCAAGTAGTACAGGAACCCACAAGAAAAGGTGCTATGCTGGACCTTGCCTTCACCAACCAGGAGGGGCTGGTGAGTAATGCGAAGTTCAAGGGCAGCCTTGGCTGTAGTGACCACAAAATGGTGGAGTTCAAAGAGGTGTCAAAGAGGGTGCGCAGCAAGCTTGCTACTCTGGACTTCAGGAGAGCAGAGTTTGAATTCTTTAGGGAACTGCTTGGCAGTGTGACATGGGAAAAAGCCCTGGAGGGAAGAGGGGCCCAAGAAAGCTGGTTGGTATTCAGGGACCATCTCCTACAAGACCAGAAGCAGTGCATACCAAGAAAAAGGAAGACAGAAAAGAATGCCAGGAGGCCTCCATGGATCAACAAGGAGCTCCTGGACTTATTTAAGTGCCAAAAGAAAGTCTATAGGGAGTGGAAGCAAAAACAGGTTACCTGGGAGGACTACAAAGTTGTCTGAGCAGCCAGGGATCAGGTTAGGAAAGCCAGGTAGAATTAAATCTAGTCAGGGACATCAAGGGAAACAAGAAGAAATTCTACAGCAATATCAGTGATAAAAAGAAGGTTAGGGTGGATGTGAGCCCTCTCTGGAAGGAAACTGGAGACCTGATCACAAAGAAAAAGCTGAGGTTCTCAATTACTTCTTTGCCTCAGTCTTCACTGCCAAGGGCTCTGGCAACACTGCCCAAGTTGCAGGTAACAATGGTAGGAACCTGGAGAAGGTAGATCTGCCTGCTGTAAGTGAAGATGAGGTTCAAGACCATCTAAAGAACCTGAAGGGGCACAAGTCCATGGGACCTACTGAGATCCATCCCCTAGGTTCTGAGGGAATTGGTGGATAAAGTCACCAAGATGATATCCATTGTGTTTGAAAGGTCATAACAGCCTGGGGAAATTCCTCCTGAATAGAAAAGGGGAAAAAAAAAAACCAACATTTTCAAGAAGGGGAAAAAAGAAGATCCTGGGAACTACAGGCCAGTCAGTCTCATCTCTGTGCCTGGCGAGATCATAGAGCAGATCCTCCTGAAGGCCCTACTAAGATACATGGAAAATAAAGACAAGGTGATTGGTGGTAACCAACATGGCTTCACCAAGGGTAAGTCATGCCTGACAGACTTGGTGGCCTTTTATGATGGAGTTACAGTGGCAGTGGATAAAGCAAGAGCAACTGACATCATCTATCTAGACTTGTGCAAAGCATTTGACACTGTCCCGCATGACATCCTGTTCGCCGAACTGGAGAAAAGTTGATTTAATGGATGGACCACTTGCTGGATAAGGAGCTGGCTGGATGGTTGCACTCAGAGTTGTGGTCAGCAACTCAGTGTCCAAATGGAGACTAGTGATGAGTGGTGTTCCTCAGGGATTGGTGCTTGGACTGGTGTTATTTAACATCACCGTAGGTGACACAAACAGTGGGATCAAGTGCACCCCCAGCAAGTTTGCAGATGACACCAAGCTGAGTGGTGCAGTTGACATGCTAGAGGGAAGGGATGCCATCCAGAGGAACCTGGACAGTCTTGAGAGGTGGGCCCATACCAACCTCACAAAGTTGAACAAGGCCAAGTGCAAGGTCAATCCCAAGCACAGATACAGGTTGGGCAGGGAATGGCTTGAGGGCAGCCCCGAGGAGAAAGATTTGGGGGTGTCAGTTGATGAAAGACTCAACATGAGCTGGCAGCACGTACTTGCAGCCCAGAAGGCCAACCCTATCCTGGGTCACATTGAGAGGAGTGTAACCAGCAGGGTGAGGGAGGTGATTCTGCCCCTCTACTCTGCTCTTGTGAGACCCCACCAGAGTACTGCGTCCAGTTCTGGAGCTATCAACACAAGAAGGACATAGTTGTTGGAGTGGGTCCAGAGAAGGGCCACAAAGATGATCAGAGGGATGGAACACCTCCCCTATGAGGACAGGCTGAGAGAAGGCTCTGAGGAGACCTTATAGCAGCCTTCTAGTACATGAAGGGGTCTACAGGAAAGCTAGGGAGGGACTTCTTAGATGGGCAGGTAGCAACAGGACAAGGAGAAATTATTTAAAACTGGAAAATGATAGATTTAGACTAGATATCAGGAAGAAATTCTTTCCTGTGAGAATGGTGAGACACTGGAATAGGTTGCCTGGGGAGGTTGTGAATGCCCCCTATCTGGAAACATTTATGGCCAGGCTAGATGGGGCTTTGAGCAACTGGGTCTAATAGAAGTTATCCCTACCTGTAGCAGGGGGGTTAAAACTAGATCTTAAGGGTCCCTTCCAACCCAAACTATTCTGTGATACTGTGTTCTCCTCTATATTCTTTTCATGTTATATATTAGCATTCTATCCCCTTAAAGATGTACAGGACTATCTGAAAATAAGTTCTTTGTTGTCTTCCCCCCAATATCTTATTTCCACCCAACCTCTGTTTCTGTAGAGAACACCTATCCCAGTTTCTTCAGCATTTGTTTCTACTGTGCTTACTGGTCCTGACTGAAAACTGGTTACAATAACCTTCAGTGTTATA
Source organism: Cyrtonyx montezumae (assembly GCF_038088225.1). Classification (NCBI taxonomy): domain Eukaryota; kingdom Metazoa; phylum Chordata; class Aves; order Galliformes; family Odontophoridae; genus Cyrtonyx; species Cyrtonyx montezumae. Next base: position 34,547,366 of record NW_027072045.1, read on the forward strand.
TAATCACTGCTGAGCCTTGAACTGTGCCTCCTTTGCACCAAATTATCTGCAATATATATTTCATGACAAGTTTTTCAAATGTCTTAGTAAAATGGAAAGTCTTTTTAAGCAGCTAGATTTGCTACTTTTCATTGAAACTTGCAGTGTTAGATGGGCAACATGAACACTGAATTGTAACACAGATGCCTATTAATAGTCACAGTTGCATAACTGAAGAAATCTCAGTGTTTTCTTATGAAAGGAAACAATGACAGTTACTTCAACTTGTCCCAATCACTTTTGTTTAAAAGGACAAGTGCCCTTTAAATTCATATTTTAAATTTTTGGTAGTGTCTATGGCAATTTTAGGCATGGTTTTCGTGTAATTCAAAACATTGTTAGAATAATGCCATAATTATATATAAAGGTTTTAGAGCATTCATTTATTTTAAGGGACATTTATATGTTAATATTTAACTTGTAAAACTTGAGCTATTAAAAACTGAATTTTAATACTTAGAATGAAAATGCATTTCATTTCTAGCTTCTCGAAAAAGATATAAAAAAGACAGAGATGAAGCTTGGGAGTATGAAGAACATGACAGAAGAAGTTCTGGTGACCACAGGAGAAGTGGTCATTATCATGAAGGAAGAAGGACTTCTGGTAGTGGCCGTTACCGTAATCGCAGTCCTGATGACTCTGATATGGATGATTATTCTCCTCCTAGCCTTAGTGAGGGTAACTGATCATTATAAATATTTCACTTTCGTATTACTAAAGGATTTTTAAACGATAAGTTGAACACTTCAAAATAAACAGCTTTACATGCAGTATTTAATACAAGCATAAAAAATGTAAACAAGCATTTATTTCAACTTGAGAAAACATTTATTTCACTCTATTCTCTTAATTAGTGGCTAAAAAAATGAAGAAAAAAGAAAAACAAAAGAAAAGAAAAGCTTATGAACCTAAACTAACACCTGAAGGTAACTTTAGAAGACTTATTTTCTTCACTTTGTATATTCTGTATTGTATATAAAATAATTATATATACTTTTTTCCCCCCCACCACCAGAAATGTTGGATTCTTCAACTTTTAAAAGGTTTTCTGCTTCAATAGAGAATATTCTGGAAAATCTGGAAGACTTGGATTTTACAGCTTTTGGTAATATTTCAGAAAATTTCAAAATGCTTCCCCCAATTAGAAACACAAAAAACTGCATCTCAGTATTTTCAGACTTCTTTCTTTCTGATTGATGATACTTGCTAGGGTATATTGTGTTTATATGGCATCTACCTTGAGTAGTGTGGGCTTATACATTTCCAATTTCACTTGCTGCTAGAGAAAGATCACTTATGACCTGTTTAGATTCCGCAGAGAGGAAGAAGATAAGTCACAAATAATAGTCTACTGGAGTGTGTCTGCTATGTGTGGTCTCTGACCTAACAGCTCAGTTATTAAATTCAAGCAGCAGAGTGCTTATGCACTTACGACTAAAACAATCTGTGTACTCCTTATTCCTTTCGCTGTCAAATCAGTCAGATTGGCATCTGACAAAGTAATTCAGGATGACCAAGATAACTTTCAATTGAAATGGATAACAGCATTTGTATATATTTTTTTCTTAACATCTTTATCATAATACTAGAACCAGGGGAGGAGCATAGTAAACAAAACACTATTGTTTGTAAGGCAATCATAGCTACACTCCTGACTTTAAAAGTGAAACACTGAAATCATTTGATTCTTTCTGCATCTAGTAACATAATGTGTTTTTAGTTGTTTTTTTTCCTTTGTGATTAGAACATAGTGTATTCTAGGGTATCATACATCTTTTTCATCTATTATTCTGCCCCAGATTTGAACTTGATAATTAGAATTACAGTAATTTAAAATCTGTTTTACTGAAATGAAAGTGGTACTGCAAAAGCTAAAACAAATGGGTTTTCTATATTAAAAATTATCATAGTTCAGCCCGGCTTGGCCTAGTTCTATGACAAAAGGGGAGAAGGGACCCATGGACACACTCAGAGAAAAAGTAGGGAGATGGGCCTAGATGAGGAAAACAGCAGCAATGAGCTAAAGGAAAAAAAAAAACTTAGCTTACTAAATAGAACAGAAAAATGTGAGAAAATACAATATGATTGGAATTGAAGCTAATAGATCAAATAAGATGAGAGTAGTCTTATTAGAAATATGATTCTGTTTTTTTTAAATTGTTTAAGGTGATGATGAGATTCCACAAGAAATGCTACTGGGAAAACATCAGCTAAGTGAGTTGGGTAGTGAATCTGCAAAAATCAAGGCAATGGGCATTATGGACAAGGTACGTATTTGCAGTCTTCTTTCTTGAACACTTAATTTTGTTACAGGACATGTTTTCTGTATGTCTATAGTAATATTCCACTCTCTTCAGTTGTGCATGTGACATCCCGTGAACAGCTATCCTTTTGCTGAATTTAGCTGAAGTGCTTTAGGAGTTACTACATCTTAACTGTTACTGTTTTTTGATGCTGAGAAATTTTCATGGAATAGTTTTCCTGTGGCAGCAGCAACTCTGAGCACTATGTACTAATGTGTAACATACCTGCCTGAGCAGTAAAATCTAAAATAATATACTTTCATAAAACCATACCAATCTAGAGTCTTAGCTCCTTACAACTAGTGTTGAGCAACCACAGTAAAATAGAACCTTTCAGCAAAGAAAAAAATCTACTCTAAAAATAAGCTGTTAGTGTATTGTAAGCATACTACGTAGGTTCAGCATTATACTGAACTGTTTCCTTCCTCCCTCCAAAAAAACCTTTCAAACTCAAAAAAAATAATAATAACCTCAGGTGAAAAAAATCATTTCCTATACATTTCATATCATAATTTCTTTGCCGTAGTCTTCTTTACTTCAGTTCAAGGGAGTTTTCCATGTTAGTACAAACCACTGGTATAGTCTCTGTAGAAACAATATTCATTTTTTCCCCTTGTTGTAGGGATAGGAGACAGTTGAAACTTCAATCAGTTCCAAATCACCCAAGAAATGTAGAGATTATAACTCAGTAACAAAGAAAAAAAAATGGCTTACCCCTTTCTGATAATCAGAACTCCCTAAAAGTTTCTAAAGTAATTTCCAAGTACAGATGCTCCTCTTGAGGCTGGCAGCCCTTAAATAAGATTTGGGAAAGGTGGGGCCAGGCTCCACCCATTCTGGTTGCACACATAAACTGCTTGCACCTGCCCCTTCTAGGGCTGGTTTTGTCCCTTCATCAGGTACTCAGTCACTGGTTCATGTTGTGACCTAGCAGATCCTATAACTTATCTTTATAGTTATCTTTATAGAATTCTTGGATTTGGATATTCTTATGTTATGCTGGTATGCCTGTTCCTGACCACCCTATTGGGTTTATTAAATGTCTGTTAAACCACTTATTATAGAAGTTACTCTGGATTTTCTTTAACTCAAGATTTAGTTATTTGTTCTGGCCTTTTCTTTGGTCCTTTCTACCTTCATTTGTAAGATGTTTTCAACCCCAGGTGTTATGCTTTCCTGATAGTTCTCACACTTAAACTTTATTCCCTAATTTTTATACATATATACATACACATATACATGAAGTCAGAAATACATTTTTTCTAAATGTGAACAGCATTCTTTTCTAGATGAGTGAAGTTGGTTCTTCCAGAGTTCAATGTATACCAAAGATTATTTAATTGTAATTCTCTAGAACATCAGTAAGTGAATTTGATTTGCTTTTTTCAATGTGCTAGTTTTTAAAAGTTAATAAAATTACTAAGAATACATTTCTTTTGTATTAGCACTCAAATAACAAAGAATTTTTGCTTGTCTATAAGGTTTAGACTTTCTTTTAGTAAAGCTCTATATAGTCAGCTAGAAGTAGTGATTCATACTTCTATTTGGTAAATTTCAGTTTCTAGAATCAAGAGTCTATAACTATAAAACATCTGTAGATATACAGTTTTAAATCTATTAGTACAGATTTTGTTGGTTGAAAATGCAGTTTGATTGCAATCTTAGAACATATTTCACTAATTTAATTATATTATCAGCATTTTCAATCGTGCTGTGATAGAAACTAAGTAAATATCTGATCTTTATCTCAAAAGTGCTTACATATTAAGCTTAATGCTAGAATTACATAACGTGTTCTATCCTTCATCCACGATCGTTTTTTCAGCAGTTTGAAAGCCTCTAAGTTCCTACAGTTGTCTGATGTGTTGTTCTTGTTTTAGCTCTCAACAGATAAAACAGTAAAGGTCCTGAATATTTTGGAGAAGAATATCCAAGATGGATCAAAGCTTTCTACATTACTTAACCACGTGAGTTTCAAATTACATCATTTCATGCCATTGTTCAGCATGAGATTTTCGTCTGAGTCACATTCGGTGGTAATTATAAATACTGTGTGTGCAGAAACAATTTGATTTTATATGTATATGATTAAGAGTAAAATTTGGATTTGAAGTAAAATTATATTCTTTCAGTACTACACATTTTACTATACTACTAACAAACAGGAGTAGTCTATTAATTTAAAAAATAGTAGTTTCATCCTGAAATAGTAATGGTAACTGATATTACTTGCACCAGTGGAAATATCCTTGCTACTTGTCCATAAAACTTCCCTTACACAGTGGAAGAAAGTATGGCTTTCATGTAGAGAACATATTCTTCCCCTGAGCATTAAGAACTGAGGAGACATTTTAAATCATAGAATGTCTCGTGTTGGAAGGGACCCACAAGATTCATAAAGTCTAACTCCTGACTCCACAGAGGACTACCTAAAAATTAAGCTTCACTATACAGTTAGTCATGCCTTTAGCAATGTGAAAAATATGTGAAAAGAATATGCTGGTTTTCCTGCTCTGTTGCAGTGTGATTGAGACTTTCTGTTGGTGTTTTTAAGTGATATTATTCTTCTAGGTTTCTGTACTAAAACTTAAGATTAGCTGATGGAGTTGTTCCATGATTGCAATTCAGATATAAAGCTTCAGTTTAAAAAGTAGCGTTCTCTAGCTAAAGTAATTTTAGATTTTTTTCTTAAAACATATCGAATGTAATTCAGATCATTGTGGCAAAGAAATCTCCCCGTAAGGCAGGCATGTCTAACCCACAGCCTGTGAGTTGCATGTAGCACTTTACAGCTAGTAATAGGACCCCAGAAAATCATAAACTCTTAACATTGTTATTTTTAGTGACATTTTTCATGAGTTGATTGTGCATAGCTTGAATGTGAACTGTGTAGGTGACAACAGAACACTGGAGGAAAGGGCACAGTGCAGTGCTAACTACCTTTTGTGCCTGCCACACGCTCCGTTGAATCAAAACCTGTGTGTATTACACATTACATGCTCCACTTGGCACATTATTATGTGTGTGACTGCGAAGACTCATAGAATCACCAAGGTTGGAAAAGACCTACAAGATCATCCAGTCCAACCATCCACCTATCATCAGTAGCTCCCACTAAACCATGTCCCTCCAAATCAATGTCTAAACATTCTTGAAATACCTCCAGGGTTAGTGACTCCACCACCTCGCTGGGCAGCCCAATGCCTGACCACTCTCAGAAAACAAATATGTCATGGTTTTATGATTTTTGTTATATTATTGATATTCCACATCATAACATCATGTAGTATATTGGGAGTTAAAGAATTAATGCTCCAACTGTGTGGATCATCGATAGTTACGGATATGCCTGTCTCAGAAGAGAAGAACTACATTCCCCAGAGGACTGTGCAATGCTTTGCGTTCTTACGTGTTTCCACTCAGAGGGAAAGATAAAAACTGTCTGCGGTCACGGGACTGGCTTTCTTCCCTTTGGGATCGAGCTCAGCAGTGGGTGTTTGTTGCAGCCATCTGCCTTCAGCGTTAGCGTAAGGCCTTTGGTTTATCGGACACTCTCTCTCTTGCTCGCTTTATTTGATTCATTAGCCTAAATTCCAATTATATCGTATTATATTGTGTTATTTTGCTTTCTGATATCTTATTTAGTAAATTAGCTTTCCTCCTCAGATCGTTGCTGCTGTTTTGTTCCTAGGCCCATCTCCCTTCTTCCCTTTCCCCCTTCCTCTTCCCAGGGTGTGGGCCTGTGGGTCCCCTGCCTCAATTGTCACGGTACCAAGTCAAACCGGACTGCAAACTGCTGACATAGTATTTCTAACATCCATTTTGAATCTCCCCTGGTGCAACTTGAAGCCATTCCCTCTCATCCTATCACCAGTTACAAGAGAGAAGAGGCCAACACCCAGCTCGCTAGAACTTCCCTTCAGGTAGTTACAGAGAGCAATAAGGTGTCCCCCAAGGCTCTTCATCTCTAGACTAAACAATCCCATCTCCCTCAGCTGCTCCTCATAAGGCCCACACTCCAGACCCTTCATCAGCTTTGTTGCCCTTGTCTGGACACACTCCAGGGCCTCAGTGTCTTTTTTGTAGTGAGGGGCCCAACACTGAACACAATACTTGAGGTGCAGCCTCACCAGTACTGATGAGTACAGAGGGACAATTACTTCCCTGTTCCTGATAGCAACACCATTTTTGATACAAGCCAGGATGCCATTGGCTATTTTGGCCTCCAGGGTACACTGTCAGCTCACATTCAGCATGATAAACTCCAGCTTTGTAATGGCAGTGGAACTAGCACAAACAAGGAGATGGTACAAAAAGAAGGAAAAGAATGCTCACTTGTTTCTGAGGACCTAGGTTTGCAGAAAATAATTCCAAAAAGGAAGGAACTCCAACAAAAGATCCTTCCTCAGCAGCTCATTAAATGAGGTTTAAGAGGGGTGGAGCCTGGCTCCACCCCTTCTGGTCATATAGGTGAATTGCCTTCAGCCACTCTTTTCTTCAGCTTCTCAGTTTGTGGTCCAGGCTGTGACTCAGCAGTTCTTATACAGGCTTGTATTATTTTTTTTTTAAATAATTTAATAAGTTTAAGTTTTTGTGGAAGAAATATCCAGAATGCTTGTGTAGTGGTGACAAATTTTGTAATCTTCAGTGTTCCAAAAAACTCACAGAAATTATAAAATTATTTGATTTTTTTTAAATTAGCTTGGGTGATGTGTGTTTCTTTAGTGTTTCTGCTATTCTGATCATTTGGGGGCAATATTCAAGTAATAATTGCCGAAACAAACACGTCAGTTTGCTAATCCAAGTATGCTAAGACAAGTTTACAGAGGATGCACATTATAACTACATCTATTCAGTTTTTCTAAGAATTTGAGTATTTGCTGAATTGTGTATTTAGTGGCTGCTTTATCTTTTATGATAAAAACTTAAACAGAAAATGGTAAAGTACAAGGAAAAAAGATATATGTTGAAATATGTTAGAATGAATATATATTTAAAAATTATTTCTAATTTCAAAACTTCCTTGTTTAAGCCCGGCTTTATAGTTGTGATAGGGGTAGCAAATATAAAATATATACTATTTTGTATGTGGACAAAGGTAATTCCTCATAGAACCATAGAACTTCTCAGGTTGGAAAAGACCTTCAAGATCAAGTCCAACCTCAACCTAAACATACAACCCTAACTCTAACAACATTCTGCTAAATCATGTCCTGGAGCACCACGTTCAGGGATGGTGATTCTTCACTTGATGTAGCCCAGGCAAGCCAAAAGGCTGGACACAGAGGTACTAAGTAGTAATTTTATGGTATTTTACAGTGCAGTGAATATAATCCTATCTCCATGTCAGGATATTATTAAAAGGCAAAATATAATTCCAGATTGCTTTTATTCACAAAATTAATGAGCAATAAATTAGGATTTAAAGCTACTTGTGTGGGTTTTTTTTAAGTTTCCTTTGAGGAATAAGGAACATATGACTGTAAAGTAAACAATGGTGGTGACAGAGCCTTTATTTGAGGTACAGGTGCTATAGAACAAGATACTAGAGAAAAGGGAAATTAACTCACCTCTCCTGGCAACCGTTTGGGTTAAGGAATGCAGCTGCCTCTCGTTCGAACTCTGGCACTGGAAAGGAAGAGAGCAAGGGTGGGGGGGCCAACCCGCGCAGGCTGTGAGTGTATATACGCTCTCGGAAGCACAGCCAGAAGCACAACAGAGAGAGAGAGATCCATGCAAAAGATTTACAGAGATTTGTAGGTGTCTATTGATTATTATTTTTTATTATTATTATTTTAATTTTTAAATATATATACCATTGTCAACAGTTCCAGCCTGGTTCTGTGACTAAATGGGGTGGGGAGACCCATGGACCCACGCCCTGAGATAGGGGGAAAGGAGGTAGGCAAAAGGTAGGGAGATGGGCCTAAAAACAAAACTGCAGCAACAAGCTAAGGGAGAAAACTAATTTACTAAATATGACAGTGAAATGGATGATAACAATATAATTGGAATTGAAGCTTGTAAATCAAATAAAATGAGAGAGAGTGTCTAAAACCGAAGGCCTTAATCTAATGCTGAAGGTGAGAATAGCTAGGGAGCATACAATGCAGAGAAGAGCAGTAAAAAAAGAGGTAATGTTGTGACTCACGGGTACTTATAGTTTTCCCTTTGAATGGAAAACAGAACAGAGAAGTCCTCTTCTGGGAGATGTAGTTCTCTTCTGTGAAAGGTACCCTGGAAATATCAACAATCCACAGAACTGGAGCATTAACTCTTTAACTCCCAGTGCATTACAAGATGTTATGATGTGGAATACCAATAACAAAAATCATAAAAACACGACAACTGTATTTATTACTGCAATACTTATAGATTGTCTTACCCTAAAGGAAAAAAGCTGATCAAGTCAGACATTAGTGTCTTACCAACTGACTCTCTGCAATTTTATAGGAGGAAGAAGAGGTTCTTTTTAATATAGGTTCATAGGTTCATAAGGTTGGAAAGGACCTACAAGATCATCTAGTCCAACCATCCTCCTATCACTATCCCTACCCAACTACTAAATCAAATCCCTTAGCACCTCATCTAAACGCTTCTTGAACAGCGCTAGGGATGGTGCCTCAACCACCTCCCTAGGCAGGCCATTCCAGTGCCTGACCACTCTTTCAGAAAAAATATGTTTCCTCAGGTCTAATCTAAATTTTCCCCGGCGCAACTTGTGGCCATTCCCTCTCGTCCAGTCATTAGTTATCAGGGAGAAGAGGCCCACCCCCTCCTCACCACAACCCCCCTTCAGGAAGTGGTAGAGTGCAATAAGGTCTCCTCTGAGCCTCCTCTTCTCCAGACTAAACAATCCCAGCTCCCTCAGCTGCTCCTCATAAGACTTGTGCTCCAGACCCCTCACCAGTTTTGTTGCCCTTCTCTGAACACGCTCCAGGGCCTCAATGTCCTTCTTGTAGTGAGGGGCCCAAAACTGAACACAGTACTCAAGGCGTGGCCGTACCAGAGCTGAGTACAGGGGGATGATCACCTCCCTGCTCCTGCTGGCTACACTATTTCTAATATATATGTGTACCCAACAGCAAGATTAAGACACAACGGGTCAAATGTTAGCCCGACCAGTTTATTACAAATCCTAGTTGCTCAGGGACATGAGGAGAGGAAGATGGATAATAGAAAAGAGAGAGAAAATTAAAAAAAGTCTTTGTAGAAAGCGAGAGATAGTCACCACTGGGATTCCAACATAGCTCGTAGTTCAGACACTGATCTCCAGTAGTGATGGGTCATTGGAGGTTGTGTTGTTCACTTGACGACGACTTCTTTTTTCTTTCATATTCTTAATGAAGGTACAAACTTATTTGTAAGTCCTAAGTGGTTGAGTCAGCTCTTTTTGGAGAGACAGGTCCTGGCTTTTTGATCTCTACAGGAACTCCTTTGCTCTCATCTTCTGAGCCTTGCCAGCAGATAAGAGGGAGCAGGGAAGATGCCCAAATTGTATCTTGCCTTCACAGGAAACGGTATCATCCCTCAATCTCCCATACCAGTTATTTGGTCACAGGCAAGATCTTCTGCCAGTAAACACTCCTGAACACTCTCTTTCAAAAGCAGACACCTCCAAAGAAATGCTTTTAAATGTAAAACTGTCCACAAAGTGTTGCCGGCTGTGTGACACCTACCACTGCCTTCTAGATAAGCCAGAGTCCTATAGCAAAAAATGCCTCAGAAAGCAAGCTTTGAGACATGGTAACAAACAATTGTGTTTCACACTAACTCCTTATTTTTACAAGGAAATCCAACAGTATTAAACTATGCTTGTCATACAGACAGGAAAGATTCTTTTTCTTTGTAGCCATTGAGTATGGCTACATCTTGTACCAGAAATGTTATTGGAAATTCTCCCTGGTTTTGCTATTTGTAATGTTTTAAACATTATTTCAGTAATGCTGGGTATTCATAATTACTCTGGTTTGTTTTTATAACTTATTCAAGCATAGAAGAACAGAAATTCTGTACCTCATGCTAAAACAAAATGGATAAGACAGTTCAAACCCATTAATAGTAGGTGAGTTGGCCTGTGGAGAAAGTCTTATTTTCATGAATTTCATGTGACTTGTAACAGTCTTATTTTGTGAGAATTCTCTCTTGTGGTGAAAGTTAGACTGGTCAAAGCAGCAAGTTGTGTGTGTAGACAACTAAGGAAAACACTAAATGAATGAGTTCGGTTTTTCTTAAGGTACATCAGTCTTAAGTTGAGAACGTAGAAGTTTTCCTTCATAGTGCTTCCCAATGATATATGGAAAGATTCTTTGTGTTTTACCAAAATAATACAGTGAGAAATAGAAGATTTGCAGCTTAGGGAGACATACTGCAAACATGTTGTTAGTAAACATTATATTACAGTCATTATTAAATCACTAAAACTACTTTTGTTTCATAAAGGAATGTGCTTGTATCCAAGTATATTAAAATGTCATTATATTGTACTTGGTAAGGATAAAAATTTGACTTTTTGTTTACACTGTCCTGTTTTTCTTGCCTGTTGCAGAACAATGACACTGAAGATGAAGAGAGATTATGGAGAGATCTTATTATGGAGAGAGTGACAAAATCTGCTGATGCTTGTCTTACTGCTATCAATATTATGACATCACCAAACATGCCTAAAGCTGTATATATTGAGGATGTAATTGAAAGAGTTATTCAATACACAAAATTTCATTTGCAAAACACTCTATATCCTCAGTATGACCCTGTATATAGATTGGATCCTCTTGGTGGTTAGTATTATAAGAGATTATAAAAACAACTTTTTATATTATATTCTTTCCCTTTTTAAAATTACTTTAATATATTGTACGATGATGCAAGTGATATGACTTTCCTGAAGATTTTTATATGCAACTTCTATACTGATAGTTCTTACATATCAAAATACAGTATCTGAATTAATGCTTTTTGTTATATTGAAAATGATGAAATGTAGAGTAAGATAACAACGAATTAAATGCATCCTCTGAATAACTTAGTCATATTAATGTTTAGGTATACTGAAATAACTATAGTGTCAATATAATATAGACCAAAGTATTTAGAAGTTTGCCTGAAGTTAGTCTTCTGTGTACAGCTATTATATGTATAAGTAAATCATTTTATAGTCATAATCTCTTAGTATAATTATTTCTTTGGTGAAAATCATTTTTCATATCGTTTTCTTTTTGTCATATACATACATTGGGGATCTGATAAATGTTTATAAATATCTAAAGGGAGATGGGAGGCAAACGGATGAGGCCAGGGTCTTCTTGGTGCTGTGTAGAGATAATACAAGGAATAATGGCCTAAAACTTGAACATAGGAAGTTCTGTACTAACATGCAGAAGAACTTCTATATGGTAAGGGTGACAGAGCAGTGGAACAGGTTGCAGAGTCTCCTTCTATTGAGATATTCAAGACCCTTCTGGATGTCTACCTGTGCAATCTTATTGTAGGGTACCTGCTTTAGCAGGGGAGTTGGACTTAATGATTTCTTGAGTTCCCTTCCAACCCCTATGATTCTGGGATTCAAGAACTGTTTAAAAACTCTCAGATTCAGATTTCAGAAGAATTATGAAGAAATTAATGTCGTGAAATTCTTTTTTTTTTCCCCCTCTAAAAGCAACACACAATTGTTTGTGGGGCATTTTTTGAGAAAACAATCATCTTTCTAGTATGTGATGCAACTGAAATGTTGAAAAAAATAATATTTTTTTTATTTTCTAGGTGGTGTTTTAAGTTCAAAAGCAAAACGGGCTAAGTGTTCCACCCACAAACAAAGAGTTATAGTGATGTTGTATAACAAAGTTTGTGACATTGTCAGTAGTTTGTCAGAGTTGCTAGAGATACAGCTTCTTACTGATACAACTATTCTTCAGGTAAGTTATATCAGAAAAATTTGTCTGAGAGCATTGTGGGTTTTTTTTTGTTTGTTTGTTTCTTTTCTTTTCCCAAAGAGACTTTAAGGTGTGATTACATCAGTGACATAAAATATGAAATCAGTACAAACTTTTTAATAGCTAATGTTAGATTGGCTAGTCTCTTGTATAGTATGTGTTCTTTTTCTGCAGAAGAGAACAGGAAGATAACACATCATGTTCAAATCTTTAATTTCTTTTATTGTACATGTAAGAAAAGTTTAACCTGATTGTATTCAGTTTTCAAATAATATGAAGTAATATGTGTTGTTGAATAACTTATCCGTTTAATGAATAAACCACTGGTAAAATTGCACAGATATCAGTTTGCCTGTCAGATATACTTAGAATAGTTTCTTTCCATTCATAGGTATCATCTATGGGAATAACACCTTTCTTTGTAGAAAACGTTAGTGAACTACAGTTATGCGCCATCAAATTAGTGACTGCAGTAAGTAATTTTTTAATTTGTGATTTCATGTTTCTGTGCATCTGAGAGTTATTAGGACATTTATATATGCTGTATTTTTGCTGGTAGACAATTAGAACTTAAAACTGAATTTATTTTTTAATGCTTTTACAGTTTGGTATTATAATCTAGGAACAGTATTAAATCTACCTGAGTTGCTCCTATTTCCTGATGAGCTTTCTTCTTCTATAGGAAGAATTAGCCTACTTAAGCAAGGAACTTCCTGAGTTATGGTTTTGTGGCTTACAGCGTAAATACAAATCACTTTCTCTTACCTGTCCTTTGTTGTGTAAGAAATCTTAGCAATATGATATTTTTAATCTTCTTTAAGATTTGAATGTATGCAATGGAATAAACTATAGAACATCAGAATACTTTTATAATAGAGTAAGTTTTTCTCCTTGGAAGAAAAATTAATGGGGCAAATAAAAGATTACTTCAGGAAAAATTCAGCATAACGTGTTTGTTCAAGTGGAAGTTTTCTGTCTTTCTAAGAATGATGCTTCAGTATTCATAAAAGGAATTCCGTCTAAACAAAAAGATAAGCAAACTCTCCAACCTTGACCCCACAAATTAAAAGAATGTTGCATGTCTGGCAAGTATTGAAGACTAAGATATGAAGTAAAATTAGATTATCACCTGTGTTCTAAAATTATGTAAAATTATGTAAAATTATGTGTTCATGTTAATTTATGCTAGCATAGAGTTTTGCTATATACTGGAGTCTGAAAGCTTAATATTTAACTATTTGACTTTCTTATACCATTTATTTCTACCATTAACAGAAAACTTTAAATTATACTGTATTTTAAAGAACTATTACATACTTATGTTGTTAAAGATTTAAAAAATATTTAAATATTGAATATTTTTTAAAGAAATGCTTTGGAAAAAAACCCACAATGCATTAAAAACAAGGTATGTGTTAAGTGCCACATGAAGTGCATGTTACTATATATCATTTTAACAATAAATTTATGAAACAATGTTTTACCTAACACATTTTTAACAATCCTGTGACTGTTAAATAGGTCTTCTCCAGGTATGAAAAACACAGGCAGCTAATACTGGAGGAAATTTTCACTTCCCTTGCGAGACTACCAACTAGCAAGAGAAGTTTAAGAAACTTCAGGTAATTTCAAACATAGATTACATTTTTGATTATAGAATTCAGTACTAAGATTTCTTAAGAAAAAATGCACCATCAAAAACTGCAGTTTCTTAGATGTTGATATTTCAAGATTTCTACGGTGAGAGCAGAATTTCCCAAACATTTAATCTTACAATAGTCACTGTTTATTATGCCATCATACTTAGCTACAAAAAAAAAAAGAAATATTTAGTCTTGTTAGCCTTCTCACTAGGAATATATGTTGATTAATGCTAGTGTACATTCAAAGGGATTTTTATTGCAATTTTTTTTTATTCTGTTTAGATGGAATTAGGTAATTCATCGCTAAAACTTAAGAGGAGAATTCTGAGTGGACATACTTCACAGCATTCTTTCTGGGAAAGGAAACCAAACTAATACTTGTTTGAATGAGTTCAGTCTAGGAATTGCTCATGTCACTTTGTGTTTTAAGTGCTTCAGCTGGACTTCAGAGTATCTTCTAAGTAATGAGTTCAGGTTGAGTCAGAGAGAATCTGACTTGTGTAGGGTGAATACCCTGAAAAAATAGTATCCACACAATATAATGAAGATAGACAATATATTTTCAGATGAATTATTCAGACGGTATAAAGACACCCAGTAAATTAGGAAGAGCTCACATATCACCAACAGTTAAGACTTACCAAAAACTCCACAGGGGAGGGATCTCCAACAAGAGATCATTCCCCACTGGTGGTCAGCCCTTAAATGGGGTCTGGGAGAGGTGGAGCCAGACTCCAACCCTTCTGGTCACACAGGTGAATTGCCTTCAACTGTGCCCCTGTGGCTGATTAAGTGCTTGCCTCAGGTGATCAGTCAATCAAACTTTTGTTGAGACTCTGGGAGAAAAAGAGAGTCTATGTCCTCTGGAAGATGGGACAGGCTACTTGGGGTGACTACAGAGAACTTGCCAAGATTTGCATGCAGAAAGTTAGAAATGCTAAAGCCCAGCTCGAACTTAGACTGGCTACTGCAGTAAAGGAGAACAGGAAACCCTTTTACAAATATATTAACAGCAAGAGAAAAACTAAGGAGAAATTCTCTCCTTTACTTGATGAGGCAGGGAATGTAACCACAGAGGATAAGGAAAAGGCTGAAGTTCTCAATGCCTTCTTCACATCTGTCTTTAATAGACAGAGCAGTTATCCACAGGGTACTTGCCCTGACCTGGAAGTCCGGGACAGAGAGCATAATGCATACCCTGTGATCCAAGCAGAGACGGTCAGAGACCTGCTCCTCCATCTGAACTGCCACAAATCCATGGGACCAGATGGCATCCACCCAAGGGTGCTGAGGAAGCTAGCAGAGGTGATTGCCAAGCAGCTTTCTACCATCTATCAGCATTCCTGGTTATCTGGAGAGGTCCCACAAGATTGGAGGCTTGCCGATGTCACTCCCATCTACAAGAAAGGCCGTAAGGAAGACCTGGGGAACTACAGGCCTGTCAGCCTGACCTTGGTATCAGGGAAAGTTATGGAGCAGATGCTCTTGAGGGAGATCACACAGCATGTGCATTGCAATCAGGGGATCAGACCCAGCCAGCACAGGTTCACCAAGGGCAGGTCGTGCTTGTCCAACCTCATCTCCTTCTATGACTGGGTGACCAGACAGGTAGATGAGGGAAAGGCTGTTGATGTAGTCTACCTGGACTTCAGCAAGGCCTTTGACACGGTCTCGCACAGTATTCTCCTGGGGAAACTGGCAGCCCGTGGTGTGGACAGGTTCTCTCTTCTCTGGGTGGAGAACTGGCTGGAGGGCCGTGCCTAGCGAGAAGTGGTTAATGGAGTTAAGTCCAGCTGGTGTCCTGTTACAAGTGGTGTCCCCCAAGTGTCAGTTTTGGGGCCCATCTTGTTTAATATCTCTATTGATTACCTAGGCAAGAGGATTGAGTCTACCCTCAGTAAGTTTGCAGATGACACCAAGTTGGGAGGATGTGTCAAACTGCCTGAGTGATAAATGTGACAACACCTATCTTGCCATCTAACTAACTCCTAAGAACTGAATTTCTTGGGCAGGTCCCTTCACTTTGTTCCATTTAATAGCAAAACCAGCTCCCAGAAGAATTTGGATTATAGGTTCTCCTTTTTTAAAAGCTTCCTCTGCTGTATCACCCCACACAACAACACCATCAATGTACTGGAGGTGCTCAGGTGCCCCACCCTGTTCCAAAGTAGTTTGAATCAACCCATGGCAAATGGTTGGGCTGTGTTTCCACCCCTGGGGCAAACGGTTCCAGGTGTACTGAACGCCCCTCCAGGTGAAAGCAAACTGTGGTCTGCACTCCGTGGCCAAAGAAATAGAGAAGAACACATTGGCAATGTCAGTGGTAGCATACCACTTGGCTGCTTTTGATTCCAGTTCATATTGCAGCTCCAACATATCCAGCACAGCAGCACTCAGTGGGGGTGTGACTGCATTCAGGCCACGGTAATCTACTGTCAGCCTCCATTCTCCACTGGCTTTTAAGCACCGGCCATATGGGGCTGTTAAATGGTAAGTGGGTTTTGCTGATCACTCCCTGGCTCTCTAGCTGACAGATCAAGTTATGAACAAGGAAGCAAGGAATCCCTGTTGGTGTGGTATTGTCGTCTGTGGACTTGTTTTTGTAGCAATAAGTACTTGCTGCTCTTTCACTTTCAGTATCCCCACAACAGATGGATCTTCTGACAGGCCAGGTAAAGTAGACAGCTGCTGAATGTTGTCTGCATCTACAGCAGCTATTCCAGAAGCCCATCAATATCCCTTGGGATCCTTGAAACATCCCCTTCTGAGATAATCAATACCGAGTACGCATGGAGCCCCCTGTCCAGTCACTATAGGATGCTTCTGCCAGGTTTTACCAGTGAGGCTTATTTCTGCCTCCAACACAGACAATTCCTGAGAACCCCCAGTCACTCCAGAAATATGAATCAATTCTGTCCCTTTATAACTCGAGGGCATTGGAGTGCACTGTACACTGGTGGCCACCAGTGCCTTATGTTTTTGTAGCTCCAAGGTGCCAGGCCATCTAATCCACACAGTCCAATACACTCTACTATCCTTTCCCCCCTCAGCTGAGGGCAGGGCCCCTCTATTGGTTACCTGCAGTGACAGGAGCAATTTCATTGGTGGCTGATCTCTGCTGTGATTCTCTCACCCGTGCTCTCAGTGCAGGGGTGGGTTTTTTTATACCACTTCTTCATGTCCTCTCCATTTTCTCATAAGAGGCTCCACATGGCCACATGTAACATGGTGTCACTGCAGTCATTTGCTCGAGCATAGAAGCAGTTGCCTTTGATGGCCGAGACTTTCATCAGTTTGATCAATTGCTACATCAGATTCTTTGGGTCATGCATGTCTTCATCAGGTGTTTCCAATACTGACAAGGGTTCATCCCTACTAATCATTGAGGACAATTCCTATGGTATAATTTCCTGTGTCTTCTTCACTTCACCTACTACTTCTGCTACTGTTGAAGCTGTAGCTGAAGCTGGCAGAAGCTGTTGTTCAAAGTTTAGAAGTGTAATATTCAATTCATAAACGGGGAGTCTTCTGCCTCAGCCCTCGTATCTATGGAACATTGCTACCAGTGTACTTGCTTACCTTTCTGGTGCTGTTTTTGAGAGCTTTCGATATACATTGGGTGTACACCTGTCAGCGGTTTGCGGGACAGTTAGACCCAGTACCATGACAATTGAGGCAGGGGACCCACGGGCCCACACCCTGGGAAGAGGAAGGGGGAAAGGGAAGAAGGGAGATGGGCCTAGGAACAAAACAGCAGCAACGATCTGAGGAGGAAAGCTAATTTACTAAATAAGATATCAGAAAGCAAAATAACACAATATAATACGATATAATTGGAATTTAGGCTAATGAATCAAATAAAGCGAGCAAGAGAGAGAGTGTCCGATAAACCAAAGGCCTTACGCTAACGCTGAAGGCGGACGGCTGCAACAAACACCCACTGCCGAGCTCGGTCCCAAAGGGAAGAGAGAGTCCCGTAACCGCAGACAGTTTTTATCTTTCCCTCTGGGCTGAAATATGTAAAAATACAAAGCATCGCAAAGTCCTCTGGGGAATGCAGTTCTTCTTCTCTTCTGAAACAGGTACACCCAGAACTATCAACGATCCACAGAGCTGGAGCATTAACTCTTTAACTCCCAATACTCCACATGATGTTATGATGTGGAATATTAATAATACAACAAAAATCATAGAACCATAACATTCCACCCCTTATTCCACATCATTACATCATGCTTAATATATATATACATAAAAACACAATGATTAACAAGCATTAAATACAAACACAATATACATATATAAATAGTAATAATATTACTGAGGGCGCTCTCCCCACATCAAATTCCCTTGTGGTACACACTGAACATCCCCATTCTTCTGCATCACCCACCAGGTAGACCCAGGTCCCTGAGCAAAAACAGTTCCACAGAGAGGTTTGCCCTCTCCAGAAGCTGGAAGAACCCAAACCGCTTTTCCCAACGTGTTCTTCACATGTACTACAGGGACCTTATCTCCTTCTACAGTAGGTAGAGAGCTGGATTGGGCAGGACCATCGTGATTGATGGATCCTCTGGTGTTGACCAACCAGGTGGCTTCTGACAAATTCTTCTCCCAGTGCTTAAATGTTCTGCCACCCATTGCTTTCAACATTGTTTTTAACAACCCATTGTACCTTTCAATTTTACCAGAAGCTGGTGCGTGATAGGGGATATGATAAATCCACTCGATGCCATGATCTTTGGCCCAAGTATTTACAAGAGAATTTTTGAAATGAGTTCCATTATCAGACTCAATTCTCTCTGGAGTGCCATGTCGCCACAGGACTTGTTTCTCGAGCCCTAAGATGGTGTTTTGGGCGGTAGCATGGAGTACTGCATATGTTTCAAGCCACCCAGTAGTTGCCTCTACCATGGTGAGCACATAACGCTTACCACTGCGAGATCATGGCAAGGTGATATAATCAACCTGCCACGCCTCCCCATATTTATACTTTTGCCATCACCCTTCCTCCCAAAGAGGTTTCATCCTCTTGGCCAGTTTAATTGTGGCGCATGTGTCACAGTCATGGATAACCTGTGCAATAGCATCCATAGTTAAGTCCACCCCTCGGTCTCTAGCCCATTTATATGTTGCATCTCTTCCTTGATGGCC
Organism: Cyrtonyx montezumae; assembly: GCF_038088225.1. Taxonomy (NCBI): domain Eukaryota; kingdom Metazoa; phylum Chordata; class Aves; order Galliformes; family Odontophoridae; genus Cyrtonyx; species Cyrtonyx montezumae. The sequence goes on from NW_027072045.1 coordinate 34,566,438, forward strand.
TGAGGTCTCATGGGCCCATCAAGCTAGAAATAATTAACTTTTGTGTTGCCAGTCCAAGTCTACTTGAGCCACCTTAACTTTGGCAGCTCGATCTACCTGATGGTTATTTTGCTGTTCTTCAGTTGCCTGGCTCTTAGGAACATGAGCATCTACATGGCGCACCTTTACAACCATATTCTTTATTTGGGCAGCAATGTTTTTCCACAGTTCAGCAGCCCAAATAGGTTTACCTCTCCGTTGCCAACCATTTTGTTCCCACTGCTGTAACCACCCCCATAAAGCATTTGCCACCATCCATGAGTCAGTGTAAAGATAAAGCACAGGCCACCTCTCTCATTCAGCAATATCTAAGGCCAGCTGGACAGCCTTTACCTCTGCAAACTGACTTGATTCTCCTTCTCCTTCAGTGGCCTCTGCAACTCGTCGTGTGGGGCTCCACACAGCAGATTTCCATCTGCAGTGCTTACCCACAATGCAACACAATCCATCTGTGAACAGGGCATATCTTTTTTCATTGTCTGGTAGTTCATTACATGGTGGGGCTTCTTTAGCACGTGATACCTCCTCTGCTGGTGTTGTTCCAAACATTTTACCTTCAGGCCAGTCCATGATCACCTCCAGGATTCCTGGACAGTTGAGGTTCCCCATCCGAGCTCACTGTGTAATCAGTGCAGTCCACTTACTCCAAGTGGCATCAGTAGCATGATGGGTAGAGGGAGCTGTTCCTTTGAACATCCAGCTCAGCACTGGCAGTCGAGGTGCCAGAAGGAGCTGCGTTTCAGTACCGATTACTTCAGAAGCAGCTCGAACCCCCTCGTACGCGGCTAAGATCTCCTTCTCAGTTGGAGTGTAGCACTCCTCAGACCCCCTGTATGCCTGACTCCAGAATCCAAGGGGTCGGCCTAAGGTCTCTCCAGGAGCTCTTTGCCACAAACTCCAAGTGGGACCTTCCTTTCCAACAGCAGTGTAGAGAATGTTCTTTACATCCTGTCCCATCCGCACTGGCCCCAGGGCCACGGCACGGGCTATCTCCTGCTTAATTTGCACAAAAGCCTGCTGCTGCTCAGGGCCCCACACAAAATCATTCTTCTTCCGCGTCACCCGATAGAGAGGGCTCACAATGAGACTGTAGTTTGGAACATGCATTCTCCAAAAGCCCACTACACCCAGAAAAGCTTGGGTTTCTGTCTTACTGGTGGGTGGAGACATGGCAGTAATTTTGTCAATCACATCTGTTGGGATGTGACAACGTCCATCTTGCCACTTTATACCTAGGAACTGAATTTCCTGTACAGGCCCTTTCACTTTGCTTCGCTTGATAGCAAAGCCAGCTCGTAGGAGAATTTGGATAATCTGCTCTCCTTTCTCAAAGACTTTCTCTGCTCTATTGCCCCATACAACAATGTCATCAATGTACTGCAGATGCTCAGGAGCACCACCCTGCTCCAATGCAGTTTGGATCAACCCATGGCAAATGGTTGGACTGTGCTTCCACCCCTGGGGCAAATGGTTCCAGGTGTACTGAACGCCCCTCCAGGTGAAAGCAAACTGTGGCCTGCATTCTGTGGCCAGAGGAATTGAAAAGAAGGCATTAGCAATGTCAATGGTGGCATACCACTTGGCTGCTTTTGACTCCAGTTCATACTGGAGTTGTAACATGTCCGGCACAGCAGCACTCAGTGGGGGTGTGACTGCATTCAGGCCACGGTAATCTACCGTCAGCCTCCATTCTCCACTGGCTTTATGCACCGGCCATATGGGGCTGTTAAAAAGTGAGTGAGTTTTGCTGATCACTCCCTGGCTCTCTAGCTGACGGATCAAATTATGAATGGGGAGCAAGGAATCCCTGTTGGTTCGGTACTGCCATCTGTGGACTGTTTTTGTAGCAATTGGTACCTGTTGCTCCTCCACTTGCAGCAACCCCACAACAGAGGGATCTTCTGACAGGCCAGGTAAAGTAGACAGCTGCTGAATGTTGTCTGCATCTACAGCAGCTATTCCAGAAGCCCATCAATATCCCTTGGGATCCTTGAAACATCCCCTTCTGAGATAATCAATACCGAGTACGCATGGAGCCCCCTGTCCAGTCACTATAGGATGCTTCTGCCAGGTTTTACCAGTGAGGCTTATTTCTGCCTCCAACACAGACAATTCCTGAGAACCCCCAGTCACTCCAGAAATATGAATCAATTCTGTCCCTTTATAACTCGAGGGCATTGGAGTGCACTGTACACTGGTGGCCACCAGTGCCTTATGTTTTTGTAGCTCCAAGGTGCCAGGCCATCTAATCCACACAGTCCAATACACTCTACTATCCTTTCCCCCCCTCAGCTGAGGGCAGGGCCCCTCTATTGGTTACCTGTAGTGACAGGAACAACTTCACTGGTCATTGGTCTGTGTTGTAATTCTCTCACCCGTGCTCGCAGTGCAGGGGTGGGTTTTTGATGCCATTCCTTCATATCTTCTCCATTTTCACGTAAGTAACTCCACAGAGCCACGCGTGACATGAAGTTAGTGCTGTCATTTGCTTGAGCAGGATGGCGTTTGCTTCTGATAGCTGCAATCTTTTCAACCCTATCAATCAGTCGGGATACTTTCTCTAACACGTCTTCCATCTGTCCTTCTATCCTTGATATGGCTGAAATGGAAGCACGTGATGGCGGAAATTTTTGTTCAAAGTTTTGAAGTGTAAGAATCAGTTCAAAAACTGGGGGTTTTCTGTCTTGGTCCTCATATCTGTTGAACGTTGTCACTAGTGTAACGGGGTACCTTGCTGGTGCTGTTTTTGAAAGCTTCTGACATATTTCGGGTGTACTCCTTACTTTCTCTGGATCATGGTCCCGATCTTCAGGGTCAAACGTGGGATCATACAGCATTTCCGCCACAGCTGTTTCTCTCAAATACTGGATGCCTTCCTCAATAGTTTTCCATCTTTTCACTTTAGGTGCCAGGTCACTCTTGTAGGGATATCTTTCCCTCACAGCTACTAACGTTCGTTGCCAGGGGGTGGCGATTCCATCCATATACCTGCTGATCCCTCTGTCGACAGCTGGGTCACGGGCAATGTTTCCTAGTTGGCGAGCTTCATTACTGTCGAGGGACACGCTGTTGGCCCCGTTGTCCCAACACCGAAGCAACCAAGTGACAATACTCTCATCCGGACGTCAAATAAACTCCTTTCTTGAGCCTTGAATCTCAGACATTTTCATGGGTCGACGAAACGTGGTAACTTTGACTCTCTCATCATCCTCATCATCACTATGTCCATGCCTCTCACTTTTCTTTGTTGCCTTTCTTGGTGGTGGTGGTGTTGAGGACCCTCCCCTCGCCTGGATCTTCCTCTTCTTTCGCCACCTCTTTGCGTTCTAGGCATGAGGACACACGTTTCCATTTCTGGCCTTCCACCAGGGCAACTGACTTTGATACCGGTGCTTCCTTTGGCTGGTCAGATGTGCCTGGGAGGTTTTCCTCTTTAGCCTGAGCCTCAGTTTGGACACTCTCTCTCTCTCCCGAACAGTATATATGCCTCGGTAAGCATAAGCCAAGCCCCAGATAAGCTGTTCCACCTCAGATCTTTCTGAGCCACAACACCCATTACTCAGATACAGGCCTAGCTCCTCAGGATCCTGCAAGTGTTCAGGAGTAAAATCCCATGGCACCGGGGGACCCCATGCTTCTAATTTCTTTCCTAAAAATCTCCACTTTCCCTACGATTCAGCATTCTCTGTTTCTGGGAAAAGCTTCCTCCACATGGTGTAAAGTGCCATTATAAGGGATACATTCAGGAGGACTGATATCCCAATCGTTATCATAGTCCCTAAGCTGTAATCTTGAAAATTCATAAGGAACTGAGAGGAGAACCTGGACACCCATTCAAATATTGTTTGGTTTGTTAACATGGTATCGTTTGTTACATTAGCCGGGGTGCCCAGGTATTTGGTAGGTGCCTCCCTCACTGCTTTTAGTTTGCCATATAGGGACCAGGCTCCATAGATCAGACTGGCAAGCTTAACCAAGTTCCAGTATGTTTTGAGCATTAAAAGGGAAAAAGCAATGAAATACAATCCCTGTAAGAGCAGTTTTAACAGAAACAGTAAAAACATTTTTTTTCTTTTAATCAAACAGGCCGGCAGCACCCGAAAAGTTTACAAATATCCCAGAAGAACTGGCAGTATGCCTGGACTTCAAGGTTGCGTTTTGCTGTACAGGACCTGCAGTACAGATAAGCTTCCTAACAAAAGACAGAGATTCACTCTAAAAGTATATCTCTGTCTGGCTAAGGCAGCTAGTTTTGCCCCACGTTGGGCGCCAAAAATGTCAGCGGTTTGCAGGACAGTTTGACCCAGTACCGTGACAACTGAGGCAGGGGACCCACGGGCCCACACCCCGGGGAAGGGGAAAGGGGAAAAGGGAAAAAGGAGAAGGGAGATGGGCCCAGGAACAAAACAGCGGCAACGATCTGAGGAGGAAAGCTAATTTACTAAATAGATATCAGAAAGCAAAATAACACACTACAATATAATTGGAGTTGAGGCAAATGGATCAAATAAAATTAAGCAAGAGAGAGAGTGTCCGATAAACCGAAGGCCTTACGCTAACGCTGAAGGCGGACAGCTGCAACAAATACCCACTGCTGAGCTCGGTCCCGAAGGGAAGAGAGAGTCCCGTGACCGCGGTTTTCATCTTTCCCTCTGGGCAGAAATATGTACAAATACAAAGCATTGCAAAGTCCTCTGGGGAATGCAGTTCTTCTTCTCTTCTGAGACAGGTACACCCAGAACTATCAACGATCCACAGAGCTGGAGCATTAACTCTTTAACTCCCAAAGTTCATCCAAGCGCTGTACAAACTCCTTTCTTGAACCTTGGATTTCAGTCATCTTTAGGGGCCGATGAATAGTGGTAACAGTGATTTCTTCCTCATCAGTGTCCTCCACATGTCTCTCGCTTTTCTTAGTGGCCTTTTCAGGTGGTGGTGCTGAGGAGGGCCCCTCACCTGAATCTTCCTCTTCTTTCTCTGCTTCTTCTTCTTTCCATTCTAGGCACAAGGACACCCATTTCCATTTCTGGCCTTCCACGAGGGGCAACCAACATTGATGCCAGTGCTTCCTGTAATTGGTCACGTCTAACTTCGAGGTTTCCATTTTTGTTTTGGACCTTGGTTTGGAAACCATTTCTCTCCAGAATATCAATTATAGCTCAATAAGCACAAGCCAAACCCCAAACAATCCATTCCTTCTCAGATCTTCCTGAGTCACATGACTCCTTACCTAAACACTCACTGAATAAATATAATAGGTAAAGACCTGAAAAGAGTTCCTGGAAACCAATCCAAATGCCATATAATCTGTCACATTAGCCAGCGTGTTTAGGCAGGAGGCAGGTAACCCCATCAGCACACTGAAGTAGCTGTATGCAGATATGACTCCAGTGCTGAACATTAGGAGCTTAAAAAAACACCAACATACTCTAAGGTAGATGAAAACCCTTAGTCCACTTGGCACCAGTTTTACAATGGAGTACAAATACTGCATTGCCCACATTTTCCACCAATATAATTGTCACGGTGTTACCTGTGACAGTGACCCAAGGGAAACCGAGGAGAGAAAGGAAAGGAAAAAAACTGTACCATCAGTGGCCACATGGCTGCCCAAGCAGAGCCGGGGGGGGGGGGGGGGGGGGGGGGGGGGGGAAGGAGAAAACAGAAGGAATAGGTGGGTCTACAAAAGAAACAATGGCATGATCTGAGAAGGAACAGTAACTTTACTAAATCTAATAAAATTGAACAATTGAGAGAGAGACAGTTTCCAAACCAAAAGCTGAGAGCTTACATTAGGGAGGAACTGCAGGGGAAGCACATGTGCTGAACCTCTGCGGCAGCCAAGAGAATGCACTGAGTGGGAGAGAGAGAATGCGGGCCTGGCATCAAGTGCAGAGCTCCGCCCCTCTGCTGCTCCCCAACAGCATTAACTCCTTAACTGCCTATATGATGTTCTGATGTGGAATACCGGCATCAAAACCACAACATTACTCAGTATGGTCTCTTAATAGCTGGTTCTCAGATACTACATTGTTACTTGTTACTTCTAGTTTGTGTAACACCATTACCAGCAGCCAAGCCACAGCAGATGCAGCTAGCCAGCATCTGTTTGTAATTAATACACCCTTATCTAAACCCTGGAAATAATCCCTTAAACAGGCCAGAGAAGGAGAAAGTCCCTGTAACCCACAGGGGTCCCCACTTCTGACAATAGTAACTGAATTGTAATAGGGTGACCACCCTGTAAGTCCCAGGATCTGACACAAGAACATTTGTTCTAGGGGAATAACATTCTCCCCCCCACCCCATTTGATGATATTTCAATTGGAAAACACGTTAGTGGATGGTTTCTTCTTTTGTTCCCCTCCTGAAGCCTGCCTGGCTCACCTATTGTAAGGCAGTTACTCTGAATGAATAGCATTCACACAACATAATGAAGATAGACAACTCTTTTGTACAGTTTATCAATAAAGTATTAAGACAATCAGTAAATTCGGAAAGAATTAGGAAAGACTCACCTGTCACAAACAGTTGAGGCTAGCCTAGAACTCCACACAGAAAGGAACTCCAACAAAAGAACCTTCCCTACCTCTGGTCAGCCCTTAAATGAGGTCTGGGAGAGGTGGAGCCAGACTCCACCCCTTCTTGTCACACAGGTGAATTGCCTTCACCTGTGCTCCTGCATCTGACTCAGTGCTTGCCTCAGGTGATCAATCAGTGGTTCAGGCTGTGATTCAACAGTTCCCATAAAGACCTGAAATGAATTTCAGTTAAAATTGAGTTTCCACACGTTAGATGATTCTAAATTGTTTGTCATTGTTGTTGGTGTTGATTTAGTTTCTTGCTTATATACAGCTTTGTCTATGAAATAGGTTAACCAATTCAGGGTGGTTGAACAGGAAATACATTGTAAAACAAATACACTGAAACTTTGAAGTAAAATTTTGTTGTCCTAATGTTAACGTGATTGCTTTTGCTTAGTATTTCATTTTGTTTTGATTATAGTCATCAAAGGTATCTAGCAAATAGGAATGCGCATAGGTGTAGGATTTTAAATTCTTGATACTCTCTTTGAGTTAGGTTCTTTTCCTGAAGAATATCACCATTTCAAGTCTGTAGTGACTATGTTATTTATCTATAGTATTCTAGCTCTTTTATCTTAAAAAGCCTTTCTTACTTATGGCTACAGCCATGGAGGGATCAGGTTCTAAAGAAATTTGATATGAGAAGTTTTTCTGCAGATTTACAGCCACTGAGATTCACAGATATTCTGATAATCACCAGTGGGTTGTTTCATTTCATCTCTCTTACCTTGAATTATATTGTTTTTGTTAGATCCGGTTTTTCGCCTCATAAGAATGGAGTAAATAACTAAATAAATGTCTAGAACACAGATCTCTAGCTATGGTAAAATTTTTAGAAATCTTGAAATTATTTAAGATTAAAAATAATTGTTTTGTTTTAGTGTTAATGCTATCCTTTTCGTATTAACAGGTTAAATAGCAGTGACACTGATGGAGAGCCTATGTATATTCAGATGGTAACAGCACTAGTTCTGCAGCTTATTCAGTGTGTTGTGCACTTACCATCAGCAGAAAAAGATTCTAATTCAGAGGAGGAATCAAACAAAAAAGTAAGGAGTATATTTTTTTTAAATAGCAATAATATTTTAATTTTTTCTACAGGAATGAGTGCTTGTGGGTTTAATGTTTTATGATGGTGCTCTAGTAAGAAGATGACTTGACTTTGTTTGCCATAATTATTTGATGCATGAGAAATGTTGATCTGGAAATAAAATTTTTGTGTATGCTAAAATGTTAGACTAATATATCTTATCTTTAGGTGGATCAAGATGTGCTTATTACTAATTCATATGAAACAGCCATGAGAACAGCACAAAACTTCCTTTCTATTTTCCTTAAGAAGTAAGTACTCTTACATACTTTAGAGTATTGATGAAGTGTAGTGTAGTGAAGTGGTGTATTGATCTGAATGAAATATGCTGTACCTTGAGACAAATCTAATTACTTCACAATGCTAAACACCTACTAGTAAAGTTACTTTGAATGATGTCTTTTATTAGATCCTTGAGAGAAAGACAGAGATAGCATTTTGTCTCTGGACAAAACTGTGACACAGAAGTTCCACAGAGAGTACTTTATACATATAAGAACCTGTCTGATAGTTTATCTAGGATTATTTTATCAGGTGTTACTCATCTGAAGCATGAAAGAGGAGGCTGAATAAATATTTAAATTGTCAATCCAGATTTATTCAGTCATAAGGTTGACTAAAGAAAACATAAAATCACTCATTTAGCCAAAGTTAGGAATGGCATTAGCTGAACAAGAGGAAAAATATAAATAAAATATACTTGAATAATAAGCTAAGATTTTTTAGAAAATATCTTGTGGTTTTTATCATGTTAATTTAATTTAATTAACATGATAAAAATGATATTTAATTAAATTAAATATTAAATAATTAAATTTAATAATAAAAATGATATTTAACTAAATTAAATTAAATTAACATGATAAAAAATAATTTTATTTAATGTTAATTTAATTTAGGGTAGGGGGGCCCTTCAGAGGGACTTGGATAGGCTGAATAGCTGGGCTGGGCTCAATGGGATGAGGTTCAATAAGACCAAGTGCTGGGTCCTGCACTTTGGCCACAATAACCCCATGCAACGCTATAGGCTTGGGGCAGAATGGCTTGAAGAATGTAGAAAGGAAAAGGACCTGGGGGTGTTGGTTGATGCTCGGCTCAACATGAGCCAGCAGTGTGCCCAGGTGGCCAAGAAAGCCAACAGCATCCTGGCCTGTATTAGAAATAGTGTAGCCAGCAGGAGCAGGGAGGTGATCATCCCCCTGTACTCAGCTCTGGTACGGCCGCACCTCGAGTATTGTGTTCAGTTTTGGGCCCCTCACTACAAGAAGGACATTGAGGCCCTGGAGCGTGTTCAGAGAAGGGCAACAAAACTGGTGAGGGGTCTGGAGCACAAGTCTTATGAGGAGCGGCTGAGGGAGCTGGGATTGTTTAGTCTGGAGAAGAGGAGGCTCAGAGGAGACCTTATTGCACTCTACCACTTCCTGAAGGGGGGGTTGTGGTGAGGAGGGGGTGGGCCTCTTCTCCCTGATAAATAATGACAGGACGAGAGGGAATGGCCAGAAGTCGCACCGGGGAAGATTTAGATTAGACCTGAGGAAACATATTTTTTCTCTGAAAGAGTGGTCAGGCACTGGAATGGCCTGCCTAGGGAGGTGGTTGAGGCACCATCCGTAGCACTGTTCAAGAAGCATTTAGATGAGGTGCTGAGGTATTTGATTTAGTAGTTGGGTAGGGATAGTGATAGGAGGATGGTTGGACTAGATGATCTTGTAGGTCCTTTCCAACCTTATGAACCTATGAATTTCTACTGTTAAGCTGAGAGACTGTTTAGAGATCTAGTCACCTCTCTGTGTGCTTCTGGTATCATTAAAGAAGGTAGGAATGTTGCGTTTAAGTGAACACTATCATGTATGTTCTTTTGAATTTTACATTCTGATTTTAATCTTGAAGAATATAACTGAGATATCAATCTGAAATAAGTCAGGGCAGATTTAGAGTCTATGCTCAATACCTACTGAATACACCACTTCATCTTTGATGTTTGGAATTTTACCTACTTTGTCCGTTCTCTAAATTCAGACTTCAACTCAAAACAATAAATGAAAAAGTTTAGGGGAAAAAATAATTATTATCCAGGATTAGCTGCCTTCCTTGCAATGAAAAGTAGAGATTAAATGTTTGAACGATTTGTACTTAATGGCCTTAACTGGATAAAATTTTTTTTTTCCTAATACTCCAGGTTTGAGTTTTGTTTTTGGTTGATTGATAGGTTTTTTATAATTCTTTTGTTTTTTGGTACCTTTTTAATCAATCAATTTTTATTTTTCTGGTTTAGCATACTATTTATTTATTTATTAACATCTGAAGAAATGCTTAAAATGGCTCCTAAATTTATTTCCATAATGCATTTTCTTTTAAACAGGTGTGGTAGTAAACAAGGGGAAGAAGATTATAGGCCACTGTTTGAGAACTTCATTCAAGATCTTCTTTCCACAGTCAATAAACCAGAATGGCCAGCTGCAGAGTTGCTGCTTAGCTTATTAGGAAGGCTATTGGTAAGGGATTTTTTTATTTTTATTTCTTAACTATGAAGACTTTTTTATTTAAGTTTCAGCTATTATAAGCTATTATAATGATGCTTTCTGATAGTTGATACACATGTGCATCATTTGTTGATTGTATCCCTATTCTGTAATGTATAAAATCACAGAACTGTAGGGGTTGGAAGGGACCTCTACAGATCAAGTCCAATCCCCCTGCCAAAGCAGCTCCCTAGCCCAGGTTGCACAGGTAGGCATCCAGGTGGGTCTTGAATGTCTCCAGAAAAGGAGACTCCACAACCTCTCTGGGCAGCCTGTTCCAGTGCTCCATCACCTGCACTGTGAAGAAGTTCCCACACACATTTGTGCAGAACTTCCTATGCATCAGTTTGTGGCCATTTCCCTTCTTCCTGTCACCACACACTTCAGAGAAGAGTCCGGCCTCATCGCTTTGCCTCCCGCTCCTTAAATATTTTTAGACGTGGATCAGATCCCCTCTGAGTCTTCTTTTTTCAAGGCCTCAGCCTTTCATCATAAGGGAAGTGTTCCACGCCCTTAATCATCTTTGTAGGCCTCTGCTGGACTCTATCCAGGAGAGATCCCTATCTGGGGATCCCCATGGCAGGGAGGTTAGAAGTAGTTGATCATTAAGGCGCCTTCTAACCCAAACCATTCTATGAATCTATGAAGCTCAGCTGCAATTAATATATGTATTTAAAAAAAATGTATGTGTTCTGCTTTTCTTAGGTTCATCAGTTCAGTAACAAATCAACAGAAATGGCTTTAAGAGTTGCATCACTTGACTATCTTGGAACTGTAGCTGCAAGACTGAGGAAAGATGCAGTCACTAGCAAAATGGATCAAGGGTCTTTAGCCAGAATTCTCAAACAGGTGAGAACCTATGCCAGCTGGATTGAGTTGGGTAGAGATGTATTCATTCAAATATTTGAAAATTATAAAGAGGTGCTTATAAACAGAAACTCCGCTTAAAAAAAAAAAAAAAAAACAATTTTTGTTGTTCATATTTCTGAATCAAACATATTCAGTTTATAAATATCTCATTTTTTTTTTAGCTTGCCATTGTCTTTTTTGCAATACACCTCTAGTGATCATATTAAGTTGTTAATGACACTGGTAAAAGCTTTTTTTTTTTTACTGTGACAGTAGGGAGGGAAATAATGGAGTAACAATAACAGTTGAATTCTGTCTTGAGAAATTAAAAGTATATGTATATACGTAGGTTGCTCTGAAAGTAATGCCTCCTATTTATTTACATAGAAACTGCAACAGCTACAGAGAGCACAATAACACTGTTCATTAGAGCAAATTCTCAACTACAAAACAGTACTTTTCACATAGTCAACACTATTAGCTATGAATTTCTGCCAACAATGAACAAGAGCCTGCATGCTGTGCTTGTACAAATCTGCATGGCCATCCAGAATGTGACTTTCTTCCATGTCACTGAGGCTACTGCTGGAATACCACCCACCCCTCACTGTGCACACATCCACTGTTTGATCTCCATAATCATTCAGCAAGCATCAATGAATGTCAATGGTGCCCTTATATTTCAGTATAGTGCAAAGTGTTGTATGTTTTTGTTGTTATGCTGTGTCAATGGTAGATATTGAGAAGGTTAGTTAGTTTCTGTGTAATGAACAAGATCATTAATACTGATTTATTCTCTGTAACCCCTATGTGGGAGAAGTGCATTGTCTGTTGGTCAAATGCAAGGTTGTTATTCCATTTATATAGGCTGGAACTATTTAAGAGATTAAAGTATGCATATTTCTTATAAGAATAGCCTCTTGGAAAAAATACATTCTTGTCTTAACATTCATACGGTTCATTTATTTACAAATGTGATACACTAGCATGTCTCCAGCACACTTTCTTAGGTTACAGTTTAGTATGTAAGATGCTTTTTGTGCATCTTAAATGTACTTGACAGGAAAATTATTATCCTATTCTGTAAATAGACTTTATGTGGTAGGTGGCATTTTTTATAAATGTGTTTGTTCATGAGCTTTTTGACTAACAGAAACTTAGTTTAATCTCAGCATGATTCTTTACTGCTAGAGCTCAGACGGGTTTGGAAACAACCTCTGTAAGTTTTCCTTTCCTAGATGGATTGAGCAAACTTGCTGCACTTACTCTGTATAGGTACTTTATCCCTCAAAGAAGTTATGCCAAATATTTTTACAAAGGGTTTTTTTTTGTTTTCCATACCTTTCTGCTGTTGTCTATGCTTTCATATTTCTTTTATTTGATTTTGGTCTTCTATTCCTTCTTTACCCAAGAAGTCACCGTTTCAGTATTTTATTATAAGTGAGACAACTAAGAATGATTTTTAAAGGCTGAACCTTGTGTCACTCTGTACGATTTCAGCCTTTCTTTTTTCTCAGTGATGGAGAATATTCACACAAGATTGTAGAATGAAAATAAATCAGTCAATCTATTTTAAAACCAGTTTTATGCTGCTTTTAACTTTTAATTTTTTCCTAAGACTTTGGAGTCCCAAAGTCAAATTTTATTTAGCTTGTATCCAATTTACAGAGAATTGCTTAAAAAACTGTTAATGTTCTTCAGTTATCAAAACTAACTTCACTATATTTCATAAGTGGGCATACAGATTGTCAAATGATAATTACCACTGACCGAGAAATATTGTATTTTATAACTATCTGTCTTCTGACAGGTTTCAGGAGGAGATGAAATTCAACAGCTACAAAAGGCTTTGCTAGATTATCTAGATGAGAATACGGAAACCGATGCATCATTAGTGGTAAATTTTCAGCTTTCTGATATTGAGTGTTGTCATTGTTTTATGATTTTTGTTATTGGTGTTCCACCTCAGAACATCATGTAGTGCATTGGGAGTAAAAGAGTTAATGCTCCAGCTCCATGGATCATCAATAGCTCTGGGTATATCTGTCTCAGAAGAGAAGAAGAACTACATACCCCAGGGGACTTTGTGTTGCTTTGTATTTTTACGTTTTTCCACTCAAGAGGGAAAGATAAAAACTGTTAACGTGTCAAGAGACACTCTCTTTCCTTTTGGGGATTGACCCAGCAGCAGGTGTTCACTAGCCATCTTGCCTAGATCATTTAGCGTAAGGCCTTTGGTTTTATTGGACACTCTCTTGCTCATTTTATTTGTTTGATTAGCTTCAATTCAAATTATAATGTATTATATTGTGTTATTTTGTTTTTTGATATCTTATTTAGTACATTAGCTTTCCTACTCAGATCGTTGCTGCTGTTATGTTTCTAGGCCCATCTCCCTTTTCCTTTTTTCCTTTCTCCCTTCCCCTTCCCTGGGGTATGGTGTGGGTCTGTGGGTCCCCCACCCCAATTGTCATGGAACTGGGCTGAACCAGTCTGTAAACTGTTGACAAGTGTATATAAAAATAATTTCAATAATATGTCTACTGAAATAAATGACTTTGAGTCATGCCAAGAAGTGGCCAAGAAGGCCAACAGCATCCTGGCCTGTATTAGAAATAGTGTAGCCAGCAGGAGCAGGGAGGTGATCAGCCCCTGTACTCAGCTCTGGTGCGGCCGCACCTCGAGTACTGTGTTCAGTTTTGGGCCCCTCACTACAAGAAGGACATTGAGGCCCTGGAGCGTGTTCAGAGAAGGGCAACAAAACAGGTGAGGGGTCTGGAGCACAAATCTTATGAGGAGCGGCTGAGGGAGCTGGGATTGTTTAGTCTGGAGAAGAGGAGGCTCAGAGGAGACCTTATTGCACTCTACCACTTCCTGAGGGGGGGTTGTGGTGAGGAGGGGGTGGGCCTCTTCTCCCTGATAAATAATGACAGGACGAGAGGGAATGGCCACAAGTTGCGCCGGGGAAGATTTAGATTAGATGTGAGGAAACATTTTTTTTCTCTGAAAGAGTGGTCAGGCACTGGAATGGCCTGCCTAGGGAGGTGGTTGAGGCACCATCCCTAGCGCTATTCAAGAAGCGTTTAGATGAGGTGCTGATTTGATTTAGTAGTTGGGTAGGGATAGTGATAGGAGGATGGTTGGACTAGATGATCTTGTAGGTCCTTTCCAACCTTATGTACCTATGCATATAAGTGCCTCAATTTAAATTGTTACCCTAACATATACTGTTGATCATCTTTTCAAAAATATGGTTGATGCATTAGACTCAGTTAATCTCATTATAAATCTGTTAATTTATCTCTTCATCTGTTCTTTTTTTGTTTTTGTGCATTCTACTGTACCTCTGCAGTTTTCTCGGAAGTTTTATATAGCTCAGTGGTTCCGTGACACAACTATGGAGACAGAGAAAGCAATTAAATCTCAAAAAGATGAAGATTCATCTGAAGGAACACATCATGCTAAGGATGTTGAGACCACAGGACAAATCATGCATAGAGCAGAAAGTCGTAAAAAGTTTCTTCGTAGCATCATTACAACTGCTGCATCTCAGTTCAGTACATTAAAGTATGTTTCAGTACTGCTGATATTGTCATTAACCATGCATATGATGTTTTTATTTTTATTTTTTAATAAACATGTCCTAATTAACATACTGAATTTGTTGCAGAATTAATTCGGATACTGTGGACTATGAAGATGCATGTTTGATTGTTCGCTACTTGGCCTCTATGAGGCCGTTTGCCCAGAGCTTCGATATTTACTTGACACAGGTAAACTGTGCCACAATTCTTAGTCAAAAACCAACTGTGTTTTACTGTACTCCAGATGCATTTGGGGTACTGTGAAATATCTGTTCATTGTTGAGCACAAGTATGTGGTGTTACCATGGCCTGTTAAATGCTTTAATATTCTGTAGTGATGCCATAAGTGCTTATTTTTCTTGCATGCATTTCATATCTCATATTGTGCATATATTATTTTGTGCATATATTATTTTTGTCTATGTATGTGGCAAAATAGTTAGATGTAAACAGTAAAAGGATAATTAAAATTTTTAAATCTTTTTCACAGTTTCTGTAAGATGCATGCTCATTTGATAGTGCTAACTCATGAAATATGTCTTAGTTTGATTTGAAAATATAAGCCAAATTGATCATTTGCTTGCGCAAGTGCATGTTACTCTTGCTTTAGAAGCTGTTGTTTGACCAGTATGATTTATTTCCTTTTTCTGGGAAAAGAGGACATGGTGACATGTTTGAACTCCAGTAATGGTTTAGGTTGCATTACTTATATTATCTGTACATAAGCCAGTCATAGAGTTACAGTGTCTAAATACAACTTTCCTGTTAAAAGAACCATGGTGGAAGCCATATCTGAATGGCAAAATTAGAGGTTAAAGTAAGGGGACTTAAAGTGAGCATATGGATCCTGTATAAATCCTATTTGAAATAGCCTTAGAGGTGTAGCAAATTCTAGTAAATTTCCATGCTCAAGTGATCAGTACAATGGAGCCTCTTCACTGTCTGGAGTCATTCAAGGCCAAGCTGGATGGTTCTTTGAGCAACCTGGTCTAGTGGGAGGTGTCCTTGCCTATAGCAGGGGGGTTGGAACTAGATGATCTTAAGGTTCCCTTCCAACCCAAACTATTCTATGATTCTATGTATTCAATTTTTAGTATATAGTTATTCTTATTTTAGTTAAATAGTGTGAATATTATTCTGCATTTTTGTCTATGTTAAACATTGTTCACTGCCTTCCCAAAGCAATTGAGATTATGTTTTTGTTTTCTTATTAGATCCTGCGTGTGCTTGGTGAAAATACAATTGCTGTTCGAACAAAAGCCATGAAGTGTTTGTCTGAGGTTGTTGCTGTAGACCCCAGTATTCTAGCCAGGGTAAAAAAGGAAATATCCATCCTGTGTATTTTTATCACACTTAAAAGAAATCCTGATTTCTTAATTTGGATTTGTATTTTATTTGTTCTTTTTAGCTGGATATGCAACGAGGTGTTCACGGACGATTAATGGATTATTCCACTAGTGTACGAGAAGCAGCTGTAGAGCTACTTGGCCGATTTGTGCTCTGCCGTCCTCAGCTTGCTGAGCAGTATTATGACATGCTGATTGAAAGAATATTGGTATGGTGACTTGTGATAAAGTAAATGGAATCAGAAAACTTGTTTTCAGCAGTTTATATATTTAATAATATGGAATTATCACCCCAAAAGTAAACTGTATTTCACTGTTTTCAGTGAGAAGTATCATATTTCTAAGACTAACCCTGTAAAACACATCACTTGTTCCCAATAAAGACTTTGTTATGTCAGAAACATGAACATACACAGAAATGTTGTATTTTGGCAGAACCAGGATTATGCTCCACTTTTATTCCACTATTAGGGCACAAATTAGATGAAGTGGTTATTCCACATGTTTGAAGTTTGAGATGTGGATCTCTGAAGAAAGTTTGGAACAATGAAGAAACATCTACAGCACAGTAATTTAAATTTGCCATTTGTAATCCAAAAGAAAAAAGAAAACTATTTTTTTCTGTGCTATATTCTAGCGTTTTAAAAGGTTTCCTGTTAGAGTTTTTGTGCTAAGTTTTTGGCTAGATGTTCAGATAAAATGCAATGTTAAATTAACTGTAAGATAACACTAACTTTTAGAATTTTTAGAATTCATGTTATACGGGTTTTTTGTCAAATGCTACTCATTTGTTATAGTTACATAATAAAACGTTTCTGAAGGGCTTTAGAGATGGGTAGTTTTGTGTGCTTATAAAGCATGCATATAAAATAATGCATCCAGATGTTCACATTAAACATATTTTGAATAAGACTATATGAAGTGAAGCTCCTTGTCCATCTCCTTAGATGAAGGCTAGGAAACTGGAGACTTGTTGCACAGGGCTTATACATAATCTTTGTTCCAAGGCTTGAATTATTACTATCCAGATCTGCAAAGGGTCTTGTGTGTTCCAGCAAAGAAGTTAAAACATCATTGCATCTAGCTTGTAAGCTCTTGAAATTGAATTATACATTTGCAATATCATGAGCTCTTTAATCAGAGGATATAAGTGGAGGAAGCGTTTCAGCATTTGGGGCACTCAGCCAGGCGTTTTGAATTGTTGCAAATAAAGTGGCAAGAGTTGCATTGACCTTTAATATAAATGCACTCCAGAATATTTTAGCTGCTTCTTTTAAATATATTTTGTACATTTGATTGGTTGATCTTCAAATATTAGTTCATATAATGCAAATTAATTCATATGTTGGATTTGTTTTCAAGAGTTGCAATGTTTTTCTCCTCATAGGATACTGGTATCAGCGTCAGAAAAAGAGTGATAAAGATACTTAGGGATATCTGCATTGAACAACCAACATTTCCCAAAATTACAGAGATGTGTGTCAAAATGATTCGGAGAGTCAATGATGAAGAAGGCATTAAGGTATAATAAAAAATTTCCTTCAGGATTTTAATTACCATTGTTTTAGTGTTTTTATATTTTCACCAAAAGGAAGCCCACAGTATTTCATTGCTTCTTTGTAAGGTGTATAAGTTTTTTATTTACTTCTAATTTTTGAGATATTTAGTATCTTGAATTTAAATGCTCACTTGTTTTTGTTGCTCGTTTTCTTCAAGTTTTTCCTGGCAATCAAAAAAAAATTTTTTTAAGAGGTATTTTCTTGGTTTTTTTTTTTTGCTTTCAAGCATTGTCTCTGATACTTCTCTAACAAGTGAAGTTAGAATATAAAAGTCCTTTCTGCAAACAAAGTAAGCTTTAGGTCAAAATGAAGTGGTTAACGTTACTATATAACAGATATCTAAGTTCTACACATAAAAATTTATAAAGTATTTGTGTTTGCTGGGGTTTTTCTTTGTATTATTTCTGAACATTTAACAAATCACTTATTTCCACTGAAATGTTACTGATGTGATCAAATTCTGTTTTTCGTGCAATGTGTATGCAGAAGGGAGTAAAACTAAGATTGTATGATAAATAATAAACCTGTCACTCGTTTTTGTTTGATTCAACAAAAATAATTTAAAAAATATTTGGGTAATTAAGAATACACCTGTAATAATTCTGTGTCACATTTTCAGTGGGATTTGAAATCTGCACCTTTAAAGCTGCAGCGTATATTTTTATCGCTTGAAATGTGTTAATGCTAAGTGGCTTTCAGTGAAGACTGTTAATCAAGACACAGGATCTGAGGTGCTGGAAACTGGATGTAATGTGCTGCTATGAATGAAGGATGACCTTTTCTCTCCCCTTCTTTCCCTTGCCTTTTCAACAACCTACAATACATTTTCTATATCTCCAAGGTTGAGGAGAGATTTTTATAACTGTATGCTTTATAAGCAGTGCAGGAATAGTGTAGTACACTTGGATTTTATTCCACCTTTTCCACTATCCAAAAAGATTGGAAGGGACCCTACTTCCTAAGTTTGGCTGTAAAGACTTGTTCTCTACCACATCTTGTCACAACTTCTGAAAACTCCTAAGTAATCTGCTTCTAATTCTGCTATACATCTCATAATCTCATGTTCAGTTGTAATTTCCTTAGGGTACTATGTTTTCCTGATGACTGGAAACTAATGCAGGAAAACTGCAATTCCATTTTCTGTAGCATCAGTTCCCAGTGATCATCTGGTACTTTACTTGTTTAGAGACCGATATAACTTTTGTAATAGTAGATCTGTCTGTCTCAGATAATATTCTCTGCAACAGTCTTAGTTTGAATAATTCCTCATGAATTATTCAATTTTTTTAATGCAGGATTTTTTTTTTTTAGTAGACTGTCTACAACACATTATATTGTATGGATATATTAGAGAGAACACCTTCATGCCAAGATAAGTTTGCTTATTTGTGTTAATGCTCCTTTTTTTTTTTTTTTTTTTTCCCCTTCAGAAATTAGTAAATGAGACTTTCCAGAAGCTCTGGTTCACTCCAACTCCACACCATGACAAAGAAGCAATGACCAGGAAAATACTAAACATCACTGATGTGGTACTTTCAATTAGTTTGCATGCAAAACTTTATTATGTTTTTAGTATCTTTGAAATATTGTCTGTAGTCTTTTAGAAAGCAAAAAATATTCAAGTATCTTACTTAGCAGGTGGTTTTCTTCATGTATCTCCTGGCATTGATATATGCTAGAATTATTCATCTGATGGAACAAGTTTTGGAAAACTTTAAATGATCAATATGCTAGCAGCAATAACTGGGATCACATTATGTTCAAGCTGTATTAAATACTTATTCAGTTAGCGCAACAATTTCTATTATATATAACATTCTTTGGCAAATGCTACTAGCAGCATATACTTAAGTCTAGCTAAGAAATTGTCTCTGTTAAGAAAATTTTCTTATAACTATAATATTTTGAAAGATTAATAAGCTTTTTTAAAAAGTTCAGGGTCACCTAGAGTGAACTCATATCTGCATAATCTACTTTCTAAGAGTAGTGAGTTAAACAGAATGTCTCAAAAATCTGTTTCAAATTAAAAAAAAGTTAGTGTGGTGAGAAGAGAAAAGTGGTGTGTTCTGTTTAAAATTGCCGTGCTTAGGTGTTTTAATATCAATGTACTGAAGATGTAAAGATCAAACAAGTACTTGCTATATGTCTTAACATTGTTTAATCTCTATCCTGCTTTTCAATATTTTTACTAAATGGTATTGTAGTATGCATTTTTCCAGACTGAAGTCAGTCAATTTGACTTCAGCTTAACTTAGTTTGCCTGATAAATCCACTTTAGAGCACCTGTGAACTCATCTTGATATATGATGAGAGTTAAGGATTGATTTGTTTATATAAAAGTATCCATTTTTGATATGTCAAGCTTGTATTTATACTTTAATCTGTGTGTGTTGTACTACAAAACAGTGGTTAGTAAAAAAAAAAAAAAACAAACAAAAACAAATTTTGCAAGGAGGAGAATTCAGAGTGTGAGAACAGCCCACACTGCCCATACAGCATTGCAGCAGCAGGCATGGGAGGTGGGTCGAATGGTAGGGTGTACAAGTGCTGTCCCTCTTTGCTCAGGTGACCAGCTCTCTTATTGGTAGTGTCTGAGACTGTAGGTTTAATTAACCGTGGTCTCCACCAGACAGCAGGCTTGCCCCTAGAAGATTGTGGTGACTCAGACGGAGGGCCTGCCTAGAAATGTGGTGGTTCAGGCCTCTGGCTGCAGGGAGTGCCTGAGCCTGCTACTGCTGGGGGAGGGTGGCCAGGATTCCACCTGCATGAAGTGGATGAGCTGCTCAGCCCGGTGGTGGAGCTCTGGGAGGAGGCGGAGAGACTGAGAGCCATCAGGGAGTGTGAGCAGGAGATTGACTGCTGCAGGGACTCGCTGGTGGGCCAGAGAGAGGGTTGCCAGGGAGATAACCTCAGAAAAGTGGTGGATGCCCTACCCTGTCACAGTCAGACAAATCTGACACGTGAGAAGACATGAGAGTCTCTATGCAACATGAGTGTATGTAAATCCATGGGCCCTGATGGGATGCATCCACGTGTGCTGAGGGAGTTGGCAGAGGTGATTGCTGAGCTGCTCTCTATCATCTTCTAGAGGTCTTGGGGAATGGGAGAGGTGCCTGAAGACTGAAGAATAGCCATTGTCACTCCGGTCTTCAAAAAGGGCATGAAGGAGGATCTGGGGAACTACAGGCCAGTCAGCCTCACCTCCATCCCTGGAAAGGTGATGGAACAGTTTGTTCTGGATGCTGTCTCCAGGCAATGGGAAGATAAGAGTTACCAGGAGCTGTCAGCATGGGTTGACCAGGGGGAGATTGTGCTTGATCAATCCTGGTGGCTTTCTACAATGTCATAGCTGGATGGGGGGAGAGAAGTGGATGTAGTAGTCTACCTTGATTTCAGCAAGGCATTTGACACTGTCTCCCACAGCATCCTTATAACAAAGCTGAGGAGGTGTGGAACAGATGAGTGGATGGTGAGGTGGGTTGAGAACTAGCTGACTGGCAGAGCTCAGAGGGCTGTGATCAGTGGCGCAGAGTCCAGGTGGAGGCCTGTATGTGGCGGTGTTCCTCAGGGGTCAGTGCTGGGTCCAGTCCTGTTCAACATCTTCATCAATGACCTTGACGAGGGGATAGAGTCCACCCTCAGCAAGTTTGCTGATGATACGAAGCTGGGAGAAATGTCTGATGTGCCAGAAGGCTGTGCTGCCATTCAGCGAGGCCTGGACAGGCTGGAGAGTTTGGCAGAAAGGAACCGGGTGAGGTTTAACAAGAACAAGTGTAGAGTCTTGCACCTAGGGAGGAATAACTGCATGCACTGGTACAGTTTGTGGGATGAGCTGCTGGAGAGGAGCTCTGAGGAGAGGGACCTGGGTATCCAGGTGGATGACAGGTTGGCCATGAGCAAGCAGTGTGCCCTGGTGGCTAAGAAGGCCAAATGGGATCCTGGGGTCCATTAAGAAGATTATGGCCAGCAGGTCAAGGGAGGTGATCTTCCCCCTCTACTCTGCCCTGGTGAGTCCTCACCTTTAGTATTGTGTCCAGTTCTGGGCTCCCCAGTTCAAAAAAACAGGAATCTCCTGGAAAGAGTCCAGCAGAGGGCTACAAAGATGATGAAGGGCGTGGAACATCTCCCTTATGAGGAAAGGCTGAGAGACCTGGGTCTGTTCAGCCTCCAAAAAGGAAGACTCAGAGGGGATCTGATGCACGTTTCTAAATATTTAAAGAGTGAGAAGCAAGGCTGAACTCTTCTCAGCAGTGTGTGCCGATAGGACAAGGGGAAATGGCCACAAACTGATGCATAGGAAGTTCTGCACAAATGTGTGTGGGAACTTCTTTACAGTGAGGGTGACGGAGCACTGGAACAGGCTGCCCAGAGAGGTGGTAGAGTCTCCTTCTCTGGAGACATTCAAGACTCACCTGGAAGCCTACCTGTGCAACCTGGGCTAGGGAGCTGCTTTGGCGGGGGGTTGAACTAGAAGATCTCTAGAGGACCCTTCCAACCCCTATAATTCTGTGATTCTGTGAAATATGTAGGCCTTGGGTTGTATGGAATTTCAATTCTGGAACTCCTTAAATTTTGAGAATATTTTTTCAAATGTGTTAAATTGTTTTTTATCTCCAAAGATATAAAATCACTGTTCTGAATACATACATAAATATACATGTTTGTTAACCAGTTTATTCTCAATACCGCTTTTAGGTTGCGGCTTGTAGAGATACGGGGTATGATTGGTTTGAACAGCTTCTTCAAAATGTAAGTAACAAATTTTTGATGTATGACACAATTGTTGTAAGAATGTTAACAATTATTTTGATGCTAAAACACATTGGAGGAGGACTACTACGTGGAAGACAGTGACACAGCCACTAAGAGAGCCTACCAGGGAGGTGCCCTGCTAGATATGCTATCCACAAACAGAAATGGTGGGAGATATGGAGGATGGGTGGCGTCTTGAGAAG
Organism: Cyrtonyx montezumae; assembly: GCF_038088225.1. Classification (NCBI taxonomy): domain Eukaryota; kingdom Metazoa; phylum Chordata; class Aves; order Galliformes; family Odontophoridae; genus Cyrtonyx; species Cyrtonyx montezumae. Next base: position 34,588,966 of record NW_027072045.1, read on the forward strand.
AGTGACCATGAAATTGAATGAATGGTAGAGTTCTCAATTCTTGGTAAAGTCAGGAGGGGGCCAGAAAAACTTTTACTTTGGAGTTCCAGAGGACAAACTTTGAACTGTTCAGTACTAAGGTAGGGAGGATCCTTTGGGATTCAGTCCTGAAGGGTAAAGGGGTCCAGGAAGGCTGGTCATTCCTCAAGAAGGAAGTTGTAAAGTTGCAGGAGCTGGCTGTCCCCCTATGCCACAAAATGAGCTGGCAGGGAAGAAGACTGGTGTGGATGAACACGGAGCTTTTCCTGAGGCTCCAGGAGAAAAAGAGAATCTACCTGTCACGGTGTTATCCGTGACAGGGACACAAGGGACAAAAAGAAGGGAGAAAGGGAGGAAAGACAAAAACAACTGCACCATCGGTGGCCACGTGGCTGCCTGAACAGAGCCATGTGTTCTTGGTGGGGTGGGGGGGGGAAGGAGGAAGGGTACGGAGATAACAGATGGGTCAAAAAAAGGAAAAAAAAACAACGGCAATGATTTGAGGAGGAACAGTAACTTTACTAAATCTGACAAAATCAAACAATTGAGAGAGACAAAAGTTTCCAAACTAAATCTGAGAGCTTACATTAGTAAAACTGCAGGGGGGAAGCACATGTGCTTTACCTCCACAGTAGCTGAGAGAGCGCACACTGAGCAAGAGAGGCTGGTGTCTGGTCTGGAGCTCCACCCCTCTTCCGCTTCCCACTTAGAGCATTAACTCCCAACATGATGTTCTGATATGGAATACCGGCATCAGAACCACAAAACCACAACACTACCTGCTGTGGAAGAAGGGATGGGCAACTCGGAAAGAGTACAAAGAAGTTGTTAGGATATGCAGGGAGAAAATGAGAAAGGCAGAAGCCCAGCTTGAACTCAACCTGGCGGCTGGGGTAAAAGAGGATAAGAAACTCTTTTACAAATATATCAACTGTAAGAGGAGGACCAAGAAAAATCTCCATCCTTTACTGGATGCGGTGGGGAATGTGACCCCTGAGAATAAGGAAAAGGCTGTGGTTCTCAATGCCTTCTTTACATCTGTCTTTAAAAGTAAGACTAGTCATTCTTGGAGTACTCTACCCCCTGTCCTGGAAGTCTGGGCTGGGAAGCAGAGTAAATCCTCTATAATTCAGGTGGAAACAGCTACAGACCTGGACTGGACTGCCTGGACTGCCACAAATCCATGGGGCTGGATGGGATCCACCCAAGGGTGCTGAGGGAACTGGCAGAGTTGATTGCCAAACCTCTTTCCATCATGTATCAGTGCTCCAGGTGGACTGGTGAGGTCCCAGAAGACTGGAGGCTTGCCAACATGACTCCCATCTACAAGAAGTGTTCTAAGGAGGATATGGGGAACTACACACCTGTCAGCCTGACCTCAATGCCAGGAAAGGTTATGGAGCAGATTGTCTTGAGTGAGATCACGTGGCATGTGTGGGACAACCAAGGGATCAGGCCTAGCCAGCATGGGTTTGTGAAGGGCAGATCCTGTTGGACCAACCTGATCTCCTTCTATGATCTAGTGACCTGTCTGGTGGATGAGGGAAAGGCTGTTGAAATAGTCTGCCTAGGCTTCAGCAAAGCTTTTGATGCTGTCTCCCAAAGTATTCTTCTGGAGAAACTGGTAGCCCGTGGCTTGGACAGGTACACACTTTGCTGGGTAAAGAACTGCCTAGATGGGCAGGTCCAGAGAGTGATGCTGAATGGGGTTACATCCAGCTGGGGACTGGTCACTAGTGGTGTTCCCCAGGGGTCAGTACTGGGGCCTGTCCTCTTCAGTATCTTTATTCATGACCTGGATGAGGGCATTTAGTGCACCCTCAGTAAGTTTGCAGATGACATCAAGTTGGCTGGAAGTGTTGATCTGTCTTGTGGGTAAGGAGGCCCTACAGAGGGATCTGGACAGGCTGGATTGCTTGGTTGAAGCCAATGGGATGAGGTTCAATAAGACCAAGTACCAGGTCCTGCAATTTGGCCACAACAACCCCAAGCAACACTACAGGCTTGGGGCAGAGTGGCTTGAAGACTGTGTAGTAGAAACGGACCTGGAGGTATTGGTTGAAGCTCAACTGAACATGAGCCAGCAGTGTGCCCAGGTGGCCAAGAAGGCCAACGGTATTCTGGCTTGTATCAGCAATAGTGCAGCCATCAGGAGCACAGAAGTAATTGTCCCCCTGTACTCAGCACTGGTGAGGACACATCTCAGTGCTGTGTTCAGTTTTGGGCCTCTCACTACAAGGAAGTACATCAAGGCCCTGGAGTGTGTTCAGATAAAGGCAACAGCTGTGAGGGATCTGGAGCACAGGGCTATGGGGCGTGGTTGAGGGAGCTGGGGTGGTTCAGTCGGGAGAAGAGGAGGCTCAGGGGATACATTGTTCTCTGTAACTATCTGAAGGGAGGTTGTGATGAGGTGGGGGTTGGCCTCTTCTCTTGTGTAACTAGTGATAGGACAAGAGGGAATGGCCTCAGGTTGTGCTGGGGAAATTCAGGTTGGATATTAGGAAAAACTGCTTCTCCAAAAGAGTGGTCATACATTTGAACTGGCTTTTTTTCTAATCCTTATGAAAAGATTGTTACTTTATTGGTTACTTTTGGCAAATATGACTAGATTATTGTTTTCCTCATAATTTCATGAAGCACAATGTTAACTTTCACCTCAGTGCAAAAATCAGTAGAATTGCTCTCTTTTGTCCTTTTGTCGCTGTTAATTTTTCTTTGGTTTGATTTTTTTTTTTTTTTATTTCCTTTAATTTTTATTCACTGTGCATCTTTCATGGAGAAGATAAAGAAATTCTTTTGTAATGCAAAATCCTTGTATACCTGTAATAATTGTTATAAAACCAGTACTTATAGAATGTAAATGAAAACACACTACTATATCATTTTTTTGTTTCACCTGCTGTAGCTGTTGAAGTCAGAAGAGGATGCTTCATATAAACCTGTAAAGAAAGCCTGTACTCAACTTGTTGACAACTTGGTTGAGCATATCCTTAAGTATGAAGAATCTTTATCAGGTAATACTGCTTAGAATGCAGTAGCTAAACTGCTTTGTATTTTGTGCGTAGGTCGCTCCGAAAGTACTGCCTCTTATTTATTTGCATGGAAACTACAACAGATACAAAGAGCATGGTAATACTATATAATAGAGCAAATCCTCAGCTACAAAACACCAATTTTCAACATGGTCACCCCTATTAGCCAATTAGTGCAGATCAGCTAATTGAGACTCTTCATTTCATGGTGTGCAAACTGTGCATGTCACGTCATTGTCACCACTGTTGAAACACCACCCACCCCTCACTGTACTGACATTCACTGTTTGGTCTCCATAATCATTCAGCATGCATCAATGATATCAGTGGGTGCCCTTTTCTCCACATGGAGGAATTCACTGACACACCTTTGTTCCATACATACTTCCATGTTAGACACCATTCTGTCAGACTGCTCCTCTTCTACCATCTGGCATACAGCAACTAAATGTAACAGGATATTGGTGGGAAGGTTCAACCTCTACTGCCATCCCATCAACATTCACCTCTGATGTCGTGGACCAAGAGAATAAACATTTGAGGTGTTACTTTCGGAGCAGCCCTCGTATAATACTGTAATAGTGGTTGTTAAAATTACTATCACAAAACATTGTTACAGAACTTGTATTTCAAAACTAGAGGTAGTGAACTATTGTATTTAAGTTCATTATGAACTTTTGAGCACTCAATAATAATAAAGCTTCCCTAATTTTTCTCTAGCAAATCTCAATAACAGAACTACTTTTGAAATTATCTGTTTATAGTTTTAGACAACTAAAAACAAAACAAATTTTGTTTGAAAAACAAAAAAAGAAAAGTTTTCTGTTTTACAGTTATAATGGGAAATATTGGCTGAGCTAGTGTTCTGTATAGAGTAAATATTTTTTAAAAATAGTAATGTATTTGATGTAGCTCTGCTTCTTATTTCACGTATTTTCTGATCCTATGCAAATGTTAACATGTTCTCATCTCTAATGCTCTTACCTAATAAAGAATACATAAGAATATTCTGTATTGATCTTCAAAGATATGTCATGGCAGAGATAGTTATGTTTAGGCCATATGTTTTTAATTGATTGAACAATACTTGAATCTAATATATTTTGTGTATTTTCTAATTTTTTCAGATTCTGACAACAAAGACATGAATTCTGGTCGCTTGGTTGCTTGTATAACTACTTTATTCTTATTCAGCAAAATCAGGCCCCAGCTAATGGTCAAACATGCTATGACCATGCAGCCATACTTGACTACTAAATGTAGTGTAAGTAGAGAAAATCAGAATAACAGCCTTGTTTTTCCCCAGGTAATTAAGCATAGGAATGAATGGCTCTCTTGCATGCTTGAAATTGAAGGTAGGAAGAGAAAGTTCATGGAATCATTGAATGGCTTAGGTTGGAAGTGACCTCCAAGATCATCTAGTTCCAACCCTCTGCTATGGGGAGAGTTGCCCCACCCACTAGATCAGGTTGCCCCATCCAGCCTAGTCTTGAACACCTCCAGGGATGTGGCATCTACAGCTTCTCCAGACAACCTGTTCCAGTGCTTCACCACCCTCAGAGTAAAGAATTTCTTCCTAAGGTCTAATCTAAATCTCCCCTCTTTTTGTTTAAAACCATTCCCCCTTGTCCTATCATTGTCTACTTGTGTAAAAAGTTGATTTCCCTCCTGTTTATAAGTTTCTCTTATCTATTGGAAGGCTGCAATGAGATCCCCCTGAAGCCTTCTCTTCTCCAAGCTAAACACCCACAGTTCCCTCAGTGTTTGTAGGAGAGGTGCTCCAGCCCTCTGAGCATCTTTGTGGCCTCTTTTGGTCCCATTCTAACAGCTCTGCATCCTTGTATGAGGGGCCCTAGGCCTGGATGTGGTTCTCCAGTTGGGGCCTTACGAGGACAGAGCAGAAGGGGACGATCCCCTCCCTTGCTGCTTCCCCCATTGATGCAGCATAGGATACCATTGGCCTTCCGGGCTGCAAGCACGCACTGCTGCCTCACGTCCAGCTTTTTGTCCAATAGGACCCTCAAATCCTTCTCCTTAGGCCTGTTCTGAAGGTGTTCTTCCCCCAGCCTGTACATATGAGGAGTGAAAACTATTTTTTCACTTGTTACAATATTTTTGAAATTGTTGTATTTTACAGTTACAGTCTTAAAAGTTGTTAAGATTTAACGTATGAATATTAAGATTAAAGGTATGGTTCTATGAGACAGGACGATTTAACATATAGCAAATATATCAGAAGTAAAATATCTTGTTCTTCAGCACTTAACCTCTGCTGCCTCTAGCTTCCATTTATGAAAGTGTTTTATTGTGTGTCCCTATAAGACAGTTTATAGCTCTACCATTTTTGTGAGCTAATGCTAAATCACACGCTGAAAGACTGTGGAGCTTTCTGCCATTTTGATTAGCACAGTTGGCTCAGTGAAGGTTGTGACAAATCCCTGATCTGGAAGAAGGAGCAGGGCAGATCATACAGCCACAGCTGAAGGAAAAGCACGTCTAAGTGAGTAACAACACTATTACATTGTCAGCTACCCACAGAAGGACAGGTTTGAGAGTAGGTATATCCAAGTATTTTCTGAGTTTGTCCCTGGAGCACTCTCTAGGCGCATCTGCAACAGACTTTTTTTAATCTGTTTCTGAATAAACAGTATAGGAATGAGATCTGATTATTTACTTGCTGCAACAACTCTTCAGTGGGTTACATCAGTTTTGTACTTACACAGGTTGAGATGGATTGTAGAATAAATTAACCACTGTCAGCTTGAATATGTTAATTAGTAGCATATGGGAATTATCGTGATTAATGAGCCTGATTTGTTAAAAAAGTCGATTTCTATCAGGATGTACATTAATATTTTAAAACGTCTTCCAGAGATTACTCACTTACTGTATATGCATTGTAATAATTATGCAGAGCAGTAATCACTTTAATTTTAATTTCTATATTAGTGTATGTTATCTATATGTATTCTCTACTGTGCATCAGGAAGCATTCTGTAGATTTGTTATAGGACACTAAAAAAAAAATAAAATTATCAGGATCAAAAGTTTTCAGGTGTGTAAGCAGCTTTGTTGAAAGATAAAGCTATGCTTCTACAGAGGTTCCATTAAAAAAAAATAGCTTTCACAATATGTAATTTAATATCAGATGTAGACTGTATAAAAAGCTTTCTAAACTGTTACTAAATACCTTAGTCATATCTTAAGAAAGAGCTGGGGTTTTTGACTCCCAGTGTATATTGTTATACATAGGTCACTCCAAAATTAATGTCTCCTATTTATTTCCATGGAAACTACAACAGATACAAAGAGTATAATAACATTATTTGATAGAGCAAGTTCTCAGATACAAAACATACTTAACACTATTAGCTATGCATTTTCACAAGCATGCCATAATTGTAAAAACCTGCACCAGCAGAGGTGACCCACTGTCACCACTGCTGAAATGTACCACCCACCCCTCACTGTGCTCACATCTACTGTTTGGTCCCCATAAATGTTCACCAAGCATCAATGAATATAAGTGGTGCCCTTTTTTCCACATGGAGGAATTCAGTGACATGGCTTTGATTCATACATGCTTCCATGTCAAATGCCATTTGGCAAACTGCCCCTCTGCTGCCATCTGTTGCACAGCAACAATGTGGAATGGGATATTGGTGGGAAGTTTCAACCTCTGCTGCCATAACGCCAACATCCACCTCTGATGTCTTGGGCTGTCATAATAAAACAGGAGGCATTACTTTTGGAGTAGCCATCATAGTTATAGTTAAATGTTGTAAACACTGTTGTTTCAGACTCAAAATGATTTCATGGTGATCTGCAATGTTGCAAAAATCTTAGAGCTTGTAGTGCCACTAATGGAGCACCCAAGTGAGACTTTCCTTGCCACTATTGAGGAAGACCTCATGAAACTCATCATCAAATATGGCATGGCGGTAAGCTTTTAATTGCTAATGTTCAAATGTTGATTCAATTTCATGTTGTGAAATATATTATTTTGATTTAATGAACGTCTCTTCGTTATGAAATTGTTTATGCTGGTCATAGGACTGATGAGCCATGGAAAAACAAAAAATAGCATTTTTGGTTTACTGGAGTTTCTATGTGTTGCTGCTATTTTTTAATGGTTATGAGTTTAGGTAGGTTTTCAGAGTAGTATATGAGATAAACTGTTAGTTTGTTTTAGTTCTACATAGAATTTGAAATTTTTGTGGAGCTAAGTATGTAATTTATTTGTTGTTTCTTGTTCCTAGGTCGTTCAGCATTGTGTGAGCTGTCTTGGAGCTGTTGTGAACAAGGTCACTCAGAACTATAAATTTGTGTGGGCCTGTTTTAATAGATATTATGGTAAGTAAAGTCACAATATGTAAGTTTCACATCTCAGTTTTGGCTACAAGTCTTAGGGATGCTCCATGTTTAAATACTGTGATTAAAATTTTTATCTTATTGTAGGTGCGCTTTCAAAATTAAAAAATCAACACCAAGAAGATCCCAACAGTACAGTACTTACTGCCAATAAACCAGCACTGCTTAGATCACTTTTCACTGTTGGAGCACTATGTCGGCATTTTGATTTTGATCAGGAAGATTTTAAAGGCAACAGTAAGGTAAAATAACTTGTATTTACTCTCCAAGTCTTAAGTATATTGTTTCACTTTTATTTGAAAATTCCTAGTCTCCTAGTATTCCTAGGCAATATTCCTAGTATTCCTAGTCTCTCAGTGCTGTATTTTTTCATAATGCATACAGTATTTTTTATTTGTAAATACGTGCAAAGAGTGTGCAGTAAGATTGTTTCTCCTTTTCTTTTTGACATTTGTGTTTTTTTGCAAGAGATTAAAACAAAAATAATAGTAATTTGAAGATGAAAAGGATCTTTTTAATTTACTCAGGTTAACATTAAAGATAAAGTGCTTGAACTGCTGATGTATTTTACAAAGCATTCAGATGAAGAAGTACAGACAAAAGCCATTATTGGACTGGGTAAGAAATATTAATAGTTTTTATTATTCTGCTATAGTAAATATCCATGCATTATAACAGGAATTAATGTATTTGTATAGTAACAGGGAAGTTTGTTTAAAATCAACTTCACTATGTTTTACTTGAGAAATTGCTAGAGAAATGTAGTCAAAGGGATTCTAGTTGTATATTTCTGCAACAGAGTGGATGCTCTAACAGTGAAAGCCTTTTTGATGTGTATCCTAGTTTTAAAAAGCAGTAGATTTCCAAAGTAAGTGAGACTTTTTTTCTTCCATATGCAAGTATGTTTTATCTCCAAATCTTGTTTTTCATTCATTAGAGTATGGTTAAAGAATAACTAGAAAAAGTTCTGGAAAAATCTCGGGATTTTAAGTTTAGGGCCAAATCTTCTACAGGAGAACTCCACGAGCTTATAAAAAGTGGGGATTTGTTCTATGAAATTTCATAAGGCATTAAGATGATATCATAGCCTAAACATCACTGTTTTAGCATTTTGGCTGTATTTCAATATTAAATAGATTCTTTATCTGAAGGCATCAGTATGGTATGTCAGTCACTTGGAGTAGTATGTATGACATTCCTCCTCTGCTCAAGGAAATAAACTGTATTTGTGAGAGATCCTCATTTGGGCAGATAGGCCTTTGTTTTTGGAAGAGTTCAGTTCATGGTTACAGCTTGGTATAAGGAAAGTACTCTCCCATGCATGTTAAGCATGCTTTAACTGCAAGATATAGTTTAACTATGAATAATAATTTGCCACCTTTTGCTGCTGTTCTGGTGGCTTTTTTAGATAGCTAGTAAGAGCTCTGAGGATAAGGAATGAGACTTAATCTTGATTTGATATTGTGAGAAGCCATTTCAGACAGCTGAGCAGAATTAATGGCTTTAGAGTTGTTTCAGTTGCAATGCTATGTTGCTCTGGAGGTTTTTTTTTTTTTTTGCATTACATCAAGGTGTGCAATGCTTTTTGTCATTTAGTCCACTTTAATTACCCTATACAGGATATAGGACACAGGCTGCTATGCTAACTGTAGGTATGATTGCTTTATTTACGGATGCTGACAATATTGCCAAAAACACTGCTAAATTACAGACTGAACTGTGACCAGTTAAAGGGAAGGGAAGAAGGTGTAGGTAGCTATCAGTAAATATTTTTCAGATTTTTTTTTTCTGTAAGCACATCAGTCTTCATTTTAATTAAACTTCAGACAAACATTTTGAGTGTCAGATTGATCTTACCTACATACTGGTTCAATTTTTAGGTTAGCTGTTGCATGTGTAGATATGTGGTAGACAGGGCAAAGATCCATTTTACGGGCTGGTAATTGAGCTAAGTTTTCAAACGTTTGCGTGCAGCAATAAGGTGAAAACAACTAGCAAGCTATTTTAACATTTATTGACAGTGAAGATGACACAAAGAATATTTATTTTCATGTCAATAACTTAGCATGTCCTTTCACTAAGGATGCTTAACAGGTACAGCTTTCGCTTTGGGATGCCTTACTCTTGTTGAAGGAGTGATCTGCTCACAAAGAAGCAAATTTGCATTTGACAGACTCTTGGCAATACTAGGCAAAGTATTCTTAAGTAGGCCAATAGTCAGATACAGAAAGAAGACTTTAACTCGCTCAACTAGTGAAGAGGAAATCTCTGGCTTTACAGCACTCTTCAGAAACCAGCCTAGGTCCAAGAGAGGCTATCACTTTTGTGGCTGGCCCTTATATAAGCCCAGGGTGGGTCCACCCCTTCTGGTCACCTGTGGAGCACAGCTGTGCTCCCTGGGCCAGCCATACACCTTCACCAAGTGCTCGATCATCAGGTGCTCAATCACCAGTTCAAGCCGTGACCTAACAGTTCTACGGGGATTATGTTTAACCACAAGTCTTTTGAAGCCTGGTTATGGTTCTGTTCCCAATGTGTATGCAAGGCAAGTCAAGAATATAAAATTTTGTTAGTAATTTTAGCTAAGCCTGTAAGGCGGTGTCTTACTCAGCCAAGTTTGATGTTTACTTTTAACAGACTGAAAATGAAAGTATGAAGAAAAGTAGTGTGAGTACAGCCCTAAGATGCAAAAGTCAGTCTTTAAAAAAACACAGCAGATATGTTTTTCATCTTGAATATACAGTTAGCTTTTACCTACACTGTCTTTTCTTAGTGCACAGAGCTGGTTTTAAAAAACTGACTCATTCATCACTTTGAACAGCCTTTGTAACAGATGTACACTACATCATTTTTTTGCTTTCTCTTTTTTTCTTTCTTTTTCTTTTTTTCATTCTTCTTTTACATGTTTTCTGTTTGCTCATTCAGAATATTAGTTTCCTTCAGTCATGAAAAAGATACTTAATGTCTGCTTCCTTGAACAGTCTAAAAAATAAACTAAGTAGTTAAACATAGTTTAAATTGTAGTGTTCCCATTCCTATTTTTATGACATACTGTGAAAGTTTGTCAGCAGTAGTCTAAAATGATATATACTGTTACTAATTTAGATCAAAGTTTTTATGAGATAGACTTCTCTGACTGAGAATAATCAGTTCTTTGCCAAGGCTAATGCTGCAGAATGTTTTTTTCCAAATGTATTGGAAAAAAACAACAGATTACTTTTAATAATGTTCTTTACTGGTTCTTTGGATAGTTCTCAACCCTTCAGATTCAGGCCACTACACTGGATGTTCCAGAGCTGTATAACTCCTTACTGTAGCTGCCCCAAGTTGGCACCCTGTCTTTATCAAGAGTATTGCTGTTGTGGCTGATAGAATTTCTTAGAAGTTTTGGACGGTGTCCATAGGAAACAAACAGTACTGTTTGGACTAGAAAAGTTATGCTATTCTAGGAATTGGAAGGGGGTACATTTCATACCTGTAAGTTGAAGCAAGATTTAAAAAATAGAAATGCAATTTCTAGATGATGATAATGTAGAATATTTCTTTTTTTCTTCCCCCCCCCCCTTAGGATTTGCATTTATACAACACCCGAGCTTAATGTTCGAACAGGAAGTAAAGACTCTGTACAACAGTATTCTTTCAGATAAGAACTGTTCAGTAAACTTAAAAATCCAGGTATTAAAAAACCTCCAGACCTACTTGCAGGAGGAGGATACACGGATGCAGCAGGCAGACAGAGACTGTAAGTATTAGGCTCTGTGCTAATGACGCATTCGAAATCCAACTTTGTTGCTTACAATTGCTATATATTTGAACTGAGTCACTTAATATTGTTATCTACCAATAATTTTGTATGCAAAATGTTCTAGAAGAATCTATAGAATCCGTTATGTGCATAGGTATATTGAGAAGTGCGGTTTATTATTATTAACTTTCAAGATATATAAATCCTAGAAGCAATCTGGAATACATAATTGCCGTAATGATGGTAGTAATACTTTTCATCAAAATCTTCTCTAAGGTTAATTTGCAGATACTAAATAAAAAATAATAATTTTTTAAATGGAACCCCCAAACTCCCCCCCCTCCTTTTTTTTTTTTTTTCTTTTTGTTGAACAAGAGTTTTATTAAGGTTGTGTCTCTAGCTTTCTTGAATACTTACTAACGGGATTGTTCTACATTTCATGAGATCATAAACCCATTCTAAGACAGCTGAAATTGGTTTATACTGTGAATCAGTAAGCATTGATTAATGGCAAAGTAGATTATACTGGGGTGAGTGTGCTATTGCTTTTGTATTTTTTACAGGGAAAAAAGTAGCAAAACAGGAAGACCTGAAAGAAATGGGTGATATTTCTTCAGGGATGAGTAGTTCCATCATGCAGCTATATCTCAAACAGGTCCTTGAGGCTTTCTTTCATACCCAGTCCAGCGTACGCCACTTTGCTCTAAATGTCATTGCATTGACATTAAATCAGGGTCTCATCCATCCTGTTCAGGTATGGTAGAATTTTATGATGGTGTGCGTGTTGGTGTTCAGGTTTTCAGAGGTTTATACACTTGCTAGAAAATTTTTCAGTTTTTTGCTTCCAAGCTGTGTTAAAATAATTTCTTATTGTATCAAGGACCCTTTACAGAAAATATATTTCAAAACACGTTTTATCTTGATTAAGATTCCAAACATCATATTTTCTTGTCTTTGGGTCAAGATGTAAAAGTCCAGCCAGTGCCTAAAGAGCACTTAAAAATAGATATTGGATAGTATTACTTTTCTGTTATAAGTATAAATTTAAGGCCAGGCCTTTTCCTTCCTTTGATTCTTTATACTGAAAACTGTGTCAGCTTGCCTCTGCCCCAATCCCCATATCCTCCAAATACTGTGAAATTCCAGACTTGATGTCAGAATTGTCTTCAGTCATCGTCTCCATTATTCTTTGCTTATGTAATATTTTTATAATTATTTTTATTGCCCCAGCCATCATGCATGTTGAGTCATAAGTGATGTGGTTTTGTTTTTTTTTTTTTTAATGGCATTTTTTGTAGTGTAAAATGACTTTAGAGTTTGAGAGAAATAGGAATACTACTGAAACCCTGCACAACTTCTATCATTATTTATAATGCTGGTCTCTTGTATATTGTACTATTTGCTTGCAAAATGTAGTCAGGTGGTTAAGTTGCATAGTTTCCTATTCTAGTTTCTGTAGTAGTCAGAATACAAGATTAACAGTGTAATTGAAGAACAGAGTGATAAAGAGGTGTTACAATAACACTGAATAATCACTTATTTTTTTTTTTCTAAGTGTGTGCCATACTTAATTGCTATGGGCACAGATCCAGAGCCCTCTATGAGAAACAAAGCTGACCAACAGTTGGTGGAAATTGACAAAAAGTATGCTGGATTCATTCATGTAAGTAATTCTAGTTTAAAATTGTAATGAATACTGTTTGCTGATGACTTAACACTTAAATATGCATCAGCTGCAGAAAATAGAATATAAAGTAATAAATAAACAGTAATAAATAAAGCAGTTGTAAAGAAGATCTTGACTTTCCTCTGCTCAGAGATCTGTTGTTATAAGTAGAATGGATGTAATAGGATATAATAAATTGAAGCAATTTCTTCCAATCTAAAATTGCCTTTAATTTATAATTCACAGCGCTTTTCACATGTAAGAACATTTATTTCAGCTGTAAATTCTAGGATATGTGTAAAAAAAAAAAAAAAAAAAAACTGTTCTTTTGCACTAATATGGACTAAGTATTGGTTTCACTGTAGCTGACATAAGCATACGTATTTAGTAAAATATTCTGTTCGTGATTGAGCATTTAAGTATTTTTGAAAGTAGTTTAAATTAGCATACCTGTCTGTAGTTAGTTATTAAACAGATTAGTGGTATGTTTCTAACGTAGAATGAATGGTGAAAGCAGTTCACAGGACATTTTGATCTCTGCCATAAATTTTGATTTAATCTGAACAACCACTTAAAAGGAAATAAGCTAAAAATGTGTAAGCAGGCATTTGTTTAATCTTCCACTGCAAAAATTTGTTTTGTTTGTTTTTCAGTTTTACTGCTTGAAAGCAATAGTTTGAATAAATACTTTTTCCCTTTCAGATGAAAGCAGTGGCTGGTATGAAAATGTCTTACCAGGTGCAACAGGCAATCAATACCTGCACAAAGGATCCTGTAAGAGGTTTTAGACACGATGAATCATCTAGTGCATTGTGTTCGCACCTATACTCTATGATCCGAGGAAACCGTCAACACAGACGAGCATTTCTAATTTCTTTACTCAACCTCTTTGATGATACTGCAGTAAGCATCATGTTTCTTTCATTAAAAGAAAAAATCAAATATAGCATTACAAGTATTTTTATTACATATTTAGTTTTATCTCCCTAACGTGTTTTATTTTGCTTTGTAATATGAAGTTTTTACCTATGTGATATTTGTTACTTTCACGTCATTGTATATCTTTCTGTACCCAGATTGGATTGATCAGAAATAATGTATCTTCAGGTATGGCTTAGAGTCAGGTGGGAGGTTTCTAAAGTAAAATTTGTGATAATGTTTTTTTCTCTACACTGTTAGGAACGTGGGATAAGTGTATAAATCTAATTTATTTGTATGTATATTTATATGTACAATTATAAATGTTTTGTTTTAACTTTCAGAAAACAGAGGTGAATATGCTCTTGTACATAGCAGACAATCTAGCCTGTTTTCCTTATCAAACACAGGAAGAGCCACTGTTTATAATTCATCATATAGACATTACACTGTCAGTTTCTGGAAGCAACCTACTACAGTCATTTAAAGAGGTATGTCTCTTCACAATTTAATAAGCTTCTTTATCATTTGGACAATTTTTCAGTGAGTACAAGAAGCAATACTTTGTAACCAGTAGTTAAAAACCAAATGACCCTTTCTGTTCTGTCCTGGACTGGAAGATGTGACTTTAAATCTTTCCTTATGTTACTGTTTATGTTATTAAAGAAGAATTAAAAAAATGAGATCTTAATTTTAATACCTTAATTCTAATATTTCTAACCTTTAATTCTAACCTTTAATTCTAATATTTCTTAATAAATTGCATTCATCTTGAAGTACGTGAACCTGGAATCATCGTGAAATATTGGTTTATTATGTTACTTTTAATAATAAAATTTAGTTTGCTATTTTTTTTTGTCAAGTACTTTCATGTGCCTCATCTGAGAGGCTTTAAAGACATTGTTTACTGCAGGAAAAGTGTGTAGTATTTAATTTCATAAGGTGGCATATAGAATCTCCATTCATAGTATAGTATCTGTTGTTATAGTAATACACAACCCTGCACAAAAAAGACCTCTATTTTTCAGGCTGGACAACTTTAACTGTAAAAGGTCGAAGCTGTTAAGAAACAAATCCATTTCAAGAATTTCCAGTCTGATACTAACTGCAACTCAGAGTTGATGCCTAAAAAGTACACTGCTTTGAGTTCTCACCCCACCAAAGTTGAATTTTAATCTGCTAGAAAAAGACACTACACGCTGGTGCCCAATCTGCAGAATGTAGCACTTAGCACAGTAAGGATGAGATACTGACTGGGGCATCTTAAGTTCTGTTCATAGATTCATAGATTCATTAGGTTGGAAAGGACCTACAAGATCATCTAGTCCAACCATCCTCCCATCACCATCCCTACCCACTAAACTACTAAATCAAATCCCTTAGCACCTCATCTAAACACTTCTTGAACAGCGCTAGGGATGGTGCCTCAACCACCTCCCTAGGCAGGCCATTCCAGTGCCTGACCACTCTTTCAGAGAAAAAAATTTTCTCTGTGTTATAGAATATGCAGTAATAATGCAAGTGTGGAATTCCGTAGCGCTACAAGTAATAAAACTGATTTTTAGTAGCACTGTTTATTATCGCTTGGGATTTCTCTGGTCAGCAGTATAATTAATATCATAGAATTTTAACAGCAGCAAGGATTAAAAACAGCTCGGACTGGTCTTCACCAAAGTATTTATGGAAATACATGTAGTGCACAAAAATTATATGTGACACACAGGGAAATTTCTTCCTGATTTATTGTATTCTGCCTTTTAATGCATTTTTCTGGCACTGCAAAAAAACTTGCAAGCAGTCTTTAAGAAAAACATGACAGTTGCTTCACTTGCTTCTGTTCTATCCAACCTGCAAAAAATGTGGTCTTCTGATCAGATTTTTGGAGGGAGGGACAGGCTATTTGAACATCTATTTGCTATAAATTTTATCTTTTAAATATTGAGTTTGTTCTTGTTGATTTCAGCCCACGATGATTTGGAAAAGATTTTTAGAAACATGTGTGATGCTAAGTTACCCTAATTTTGGAATGTGTGTTAATTTCCCTGTCTCACAGTCTATGGTGAAAGACAAAAAGAAGGAAAGTAAGCCTTCATCAGATGAAGAGGCTGAAAGTGATGATGCTAGTGAGAGTGAAAGTGAAGAGGAAGCTTGTAAGCCTCGGAGGTTACGGAAACGGGTAGACTCTGATTCAGACTCTGATGAAGAAAATGATATAAATGCTGTGATGAAATGTTTACCAGAAAATTCAGCTCCTTTAATTGAATTTGCAAATGTCTCCCAAGGCATATTATTACTTTTGATGCTGAAACAGCACTTAAAGAACCTCTGTGGATTCTCTGATAGGTAAGGATACTCAGATAACAGTACAATCTTGTCATCTAGTGAGCTTTTTGTAAGGATTAAGTTGGAAGTTTATTAAAAAGTTGATTGTAACTAATTGTTTAAGCTGTAAATTTTTATAAGGGAAAAATCCAAAACTTTATCTTAGAAAAATAAATGATTTAATTTCTTGTCATGGTGTCTATTATATACAAAATGATGACAGTATGAGTGCTTATATTGTAGATTTTCAAGGCTTTTCCTTAAAATTGTTTCGGAATTTCTTTAAGAACTCTTCTTTTCTTTAAACAGTAAAATTCAGAAATATTCTCCATCTGAATCTGCAAAGGTTTATGATAAGGCGATAAACAGGAAGGCAGGAGTGCATTTCCATCCAAAACAAACTCTGGATTTTCTGCGGAGTGATATGGCTAATTCTAAAATCACTGAAGAAGTGAAGAGGAGCATAGTAAAACAGTATTTAGATGTAAGTAAAGTTGCATGGCAGAATCACAGAATTGTAGGGATTGAAAGGGACCTCTAGAAATCATCTAGTCCAACCCCCTCTGCCAAGGCAGGCTCCCTAGACCAGGTTGCACAGGTAGGCATTCAGGCAGGTCTTGAACGTCCTCAGAGATGGACACTCCACAACCTCTCTGTGCAGCCTGTTCCGGTGCTCCGTCACCTGCACTGTGAAGAAGTTCCCACGCACATTTGTTTGTGGCCACTATACTTCAGTTTGTGGCCATTTCCCCTTCTCCTATTGCCACACACTGCTGAGAAGAGTCCAGCCTCATCCCTTTGCCTTCCTGCTCCTTAGATATTTATAGACATGGATCGGATGCCCTCTGAGTCTTCTTTGTTTGGAGGCTGAACAGACCCAGGTCTCTGAGCCTTTCCTCATAAGGGAGGTGTTCCACTTCCTTTATCATCTTTGTAGCCCTCTGCTGGACTCCTTCAAGGAGATTCCTGTCTTTTTTGTACCGGGGAGCCCAGAACTGGACAAAATACTCCAGGTGAAATCTAAAGCTCTTTTAAACTAGCTAACACAATAAAAATTTGAAAGTAGATGCTGATGAATTGGACAGACATTTCAAAATGTTACTTTCTAGGTTGGTAATCTTATACAATATTCTAATAGCTCACAACTTCCTTTCAGGATGTTTAGTGGGATTGTCTTCTAATAAATTTAAACATGACAAAAATTAATTTCAACTAAGGAATATTCATCTTTACAAACTTTTTACTACGTTTTGCAAACTGTTAAAACCCAGGAAGAAAGTTTTAGATATCTAGTAGAAAGTGAAAGTAAATAACGTGTAGAGTAGAACATGTGAGCTGTTCAAGATTGACATTGTCTGCTATTTGTTTTTATCCTGTTTCCTTATCTTTGGTTTTGTTTAATGTATTGTCATATAAATGTTTATTTTTAATGGTACAGTGTAGATTAATCTATTTGTTTTTTTGTTGTTGTTTTGTTTTTGATTGATTTGTTTTAATAGTTCAAGCTCCTTATGGAACATTTGGATCCTGATGAAGAAGAGGAAGATGGAGAGGTGTCAGCTAGCACAAATGCTCGGAACAAAGCAATTACCTCGCTGCTTGGAGGAGGCAGCCCTAAAAACAGTGCAGCTGAGACAGAGGATGATGAAAGTGATGGGGAGGATAGAGGAGGAGGCACTTCAGGGGTGAGGCGGAGGAGGAGTCAACGTATTTCACAGCGTATTACGTAAAATGATTTTTATGTGCTTATAAATGTCAGTCTACTATATTAAAATGTACACCAAGTAATGTAATCCACATGAAAGCATTTTGTAGATAGAGATGCTCTACTTAACCATTTATACAACTTTTTGTAGAAAGTTTAACAGAAAAGACAATAAAAAAATCCTAGAAAATGAGATTTATCCAGTATAAAAAGCTATTAATTTTCCTTTGGAGTGTAATGTGTGTTAACCTTTTTATTGTTGCCAAGGTTTTATGTAGCTTTTTGATTCATGTGTATATATAATTTTATATATCGATAAGAGGTAAAGACACGGGTACAAATTAAGAGTATGTGGTTTTACAAGGATATGTTAACCCCTTGGCGCTGGCGGTCACAGTGCGTCTCATTGCCAGCAACGGAATGTGTGCTGGGAAATCCCAACTCCCGGCGTCAAGGGATTAAAAGCAATAAAAGCAATAATTTCATTAAAGTTCTTTTGTGTAACACTTGGTCTTTTTTCCCTCCAATGTTTTAGTCATTGAGAAGGTCAAAACGAAATTCAGACTCTACAGAGTTGGCTTCACAGATGAATGAAAGTGTTGATGTCATGGATATCATCGCTATTTGCTGTCCAAAGTACAAAGATCGACCACAAATTGCACGAGTAGTACAGAAAACCAGCAATGGCTTCAGTGTTCAGTGGATGGCAGGCTCCTACAGTGGCTCCTGGACTGAGGCTAAGCGCCGTGATGGCCGCAAACTGGTGCCTTGGGTAGACACTATTAAAGAGTCAGACATTATTTACAAAAAAATTGCTCTAACTAGTGCTAATAAGCTGACTAATAAAGTTGTTCAGACTTTACGATCGCTGTATGCTGCCAAGGATGGAACTTCCAGCTAATGAATTTGTACATGCAGCCAAATTTACAGGATTTGAAATAACACAAAAACATGAAATATCAACTTTCTGGCAAAAAATAAAAAATAATGATGATAAAAAAATCAGTTTAAATGAGGAGTAAGAATGGAACCTGGGCCACAGGAAAAAAAAAAAAAAAAAAAACAAGAAGGAAATGTTTGGTAAATGTTTTTGTGGGAGCTTCCTTCGCTGTTGTGCAGCAGAAACTTCTCAATTCATTTTTACTCCCACTGTATTATAGTTTAAAACATTTGTTTATATCTTGAAAAAAGAAACACCTTTCTGTTTAAAAAATAAATAAATAAACAAGTGAATGTTGGAAATTAGTCTGTTAATGTTCTTAATAAAGTGTTCTTGGAGTTTAATCTAGCAGCGGATGGCTTTCTTTAGATTATCCCAGTTTCTGTAAAACGACAGAATCTCCTGAATATATAATTTATTCTGTTGAAGAAAAAAAAAAACAAAAACAAAAAAAACAACAGGGAGAAGCATGCAGTATCTATGACCTATCTGCAGGAGTGCAGAAGGAGTTTTTGTAAATGTAGATTTTGATGTATTAGGTCACACTGAAAATAATACAGGAAAAGGAATCCCCAGGAAATCTGGTGGAGCAAATACTGCAATAAATTTTTTACTTCTCTTTGTTACTTGTCTGTTTGCATTTGAATTTCTTACTGTAAAGATCTGCAAGATATATTACACATGAATTTAAACAATCTTTTATGTAAAATTTACTATATCAATGGTTTTTAAAACAAGATATTGTTCATACAGTTTGTATAGGCTGGCTTCTGAATAACTGGCAGATTTTAGTTTTTATCCCTTAAAGGGTATAAACACAACACCAGGATTTTATTGTATCCTTTAATATTTAGTATTAACTAAAACATTTAACACTGTGCCAAGCACATTTTCAAGAGTACATTTTAATATAAAAAGAAACTGTAGTTTATACCTTGTAAGCTTCAATTTCTTTCTAATGGTATCCAAATGATAATCTAAGATAGTTTAAATATCATGAAATCTGAATGAGTTTTCTGCTTGGGCTAACTGCCTGTGTTTGTATTTCTCTGGGTTAATATATAGAGGTTTGTGTGAAAAGGAGATTGGTAGCAGTATCTGAGGAGTTAATGGGTATGCATAATTATGCTACATTCCTTTGCAAATTAATTAAATATTTGTACATTAGGCTTTTTTTTAACTAAATGAAAGATGTTTTCATGTTCTTGAATTGAAAAACAAAAGCAATTGAAAGCATTCAGAACCTTCAATTGTATTACCACGAGCCTTTCATAAGTGATTTGACGTACTAGATAGCAACAAAAACAGCAGACTTGCAAACAAAAAATCTAAAGCAGTTAACTTTTTAGGGGAATGTTAAACCCTGCTCTGTTTTGAAATGTATTTATCTAAAGGTTTACTTATTGAAGAACACATTTTATTTTCTTTTAAAAATTTAATTTATGGTAGGGCATGTTTTCTATGAATCTAGCTTGCAGAACACATTCAATTTGTGAAGAATAATAAGTGTTCCAAAATAGTCTCATATTCAGAAATAACATTGAACTGAAATGATTAATAACATCTCAAAATCTAGTTAGTGTTTGTATGGTTCATAAGTTCATAAGTTCATAAGTTCATAAGGTTGGAAAGGACCTATAAGATCATCTAGTCCAACCATCCTCCTATCACTATCTCTACCCAACTACTAAATTAAGTCCTTTAGCACCTCATCTAAACGCTTCTTGAACAGCGCTAGGGATGGTGCCTCAACCACCTCCCTAGGCAGGCCATTCCAGTGCCTGACCACTCTTTCAGAAAAGAAATGCTTCCTCAGGTCTAATCTAAATCTTCCCCGGCGCAACTTGTGGCCATTCCCTCTCGTCCTATCGTTATTTATCAGGGAGAAGAGGCCCACCCCCTCCTCACCACAACCCCCCTTCAGGAAGTGGTAGAGTGCAATAAGGTCTCCTCTGAGCCTCCTCTTCTCCAGACTGAACAATCCCAGCTCCCTCAGCCGCTCCTCATAAGACTTGTGCTCCAGGCCCCTCACCAGTTTTGTTGCCCTTCTCTGAACACGCTCCAGGGCCTCAATGTCCTGTTTACTGTTTCACCGCTGGAATTTTACTGACAAGAATGATTTTCCCATCTTTTTGTCATTCTCTGTTGGTGTTTTCTTCAGTGTACAAAAAGCTACATAACAGGCTAAGATAGGTACTGATAAAGTAAATAGAAGTATCTGGGGCTGTTCAGTCTGGAGAAGAGAAGGCTCTGGGGTGACTTGAGAGCAGCCTTCCAGTATCTAAAGTGCAGCTACGGGAAAGAAGGGGACAGGCTCTATAGCAGGATCTGTGATGATAGAACAATGGGAAATGGCTTCAGGTTTAAAGAGGGGAAGACTTAGGTTAGATATCAGGAAAAAATATTTTACAGTGAGGGTGATGAGGCACTGGGACAGGTTGCCCAGAGATGTGGTAGATGCCCCATCCCTGGACACTTTCAAAATGAGCCTGGATCAGGTCCTGGGCAACTTGATCTAGCTGCATATGTCCTTGTTCATTGCAAGAAAGTTGGACTAGATGAAATTTATGGGTTCCTTCCCACTCTAAGGATTCTATGATACTATTATATGAAATCATTAATCATTTGCTACAAAAATGTTCTGTATCCAGAGCTGCATGAGTGACTTCTTCATAGAAACATAAAGAGCCCCAGCACTCTCAGCCTACCCTTGTAGGGAGGTATTCCACCCCTTGGACCATTTTTGTGGCCCTCCTCTGGACATGCTCCAACAGGTCTATGTCTCTTGTGTACTGAGGACTCCACATCCGGATACAGTACTCCAGGTGAGGCCTCATCAATGCAGAGTAGAGGGGCAGGATCACCTCCCTTGACCTGTCAGTCACTCATCTTCTGATGCAGCCCAGGATACATGGCTTTCTGGGCTGCAAGGGCACATTTCTGGCTCACGTTCATCTTGCTAACCACCAGTACCCCCAGGTCCTTTTTGGCAAGGCTGTGCTCAATCCTTTCATCCCCTAGCTTGTACTGGTAATGGGGATTGCCATGACCCAGGTGCAAGACCTAGCACTTGATTTTGTTAAACCTCGTGAGGTTCACCTGGGCCCACTGCTCAAGCCTGTCTAGGTCCCTCTGAATGGCATCCTATCCCTCTAGTGTGTCGACTGCACCCACAGCTGGTGTCATCAGCAAACTTGCTAAGGGTGCACTTGATCCCACTGTCAATGTCATTGATGAAGATATTAAAGAGTATCAGTCCCAGCACTGACCCATGGGGGACACCACTCATTACTGATCTCCATCCAGACATGAAGCCATTGACCACCACTCTGGACTCAATCCTGCAGCCAGTTCTTCACCCATCAAATAGTCCACCCATCAAATCCATATCTTTCCAATTTGGAGAGAAGGATGTTGTGGGATACCATGTCAAAGGCCTTATTGAAGTCCAGATAGATGACATCAGCAGCTCTACCCTCATCCATTGATGTAGTTACACCATCATAAAAGGCCACTAGGTTGGTCAAGCAGGATTTGCCCTTGGTGAAGCCATGCTGGTTCTCCCATATCGGCTCCCTGTCTTCCATGTGCCTTAGCATAGCTTGCAGGAGAATCTGCTCCTGGATCTTTCCTGGCACAGAAGTGAGACTGGCAGGTTGGTAGCTCCCAGGGTCATCCCTTTTACCCTTTGTAAAAAATGGGTGTGATCTTGTCTTTTTTCCTGTTACCAGGGACTTCACCTGATTGCCACGACTTTTCAAATATCATTGAGAGTGGCTTGGAGACTAAATAAGCAAATTCCCTCGGGACCCTAGGATGCATCTCATTGGGACACATAGATGCATGGATGTTCAGGATCCTCAGCTGGTAACAAACCTGATCTTTGCTTACAGTGGGAGGGA
The DNA here is from genome assembly GCF_038088225.1 of Cyrtonyx montezumae. Classification (NCBI taxonomy): domain Eukaryota; kingdom Metazoa; phylum Chordata; class Aves; order Galliformes; family Odontophoridae; genus Cyrtonyx; species Cyrtonyx montezumae. Next base: position 34,611,585 of record NW_027072045.1, read on the forward strand.
CATTGCTTCCCCAATCCCCTCCTTCCAAACTGAATGTTTGAGGGCTACGTGGAGAGCAGTTATCAGAGAAGACTGAGGCAAAAATGTTGTTGAGTACCTCAGCCTTTTCTTTGTCTGTTGTTACCAGCCTGCCTGTATCACTCACTGGGGAGGTACGCCCTCCTGGACTTCCCTTTTCTGGTTGAGGTACCTGTAGAAGCCTTGTTCTTGGCATCCCTTGCCAAGTTTAGTTCAAGCTGAGCCTTGGCTTTACTGACCCCATCCCTACACAGCCTAGTAGCTTCCTTATTCTCTTCCTATGGTTCCTGTCCCTGTTTTCACTGCCTGTCCATTTATGTGGAGTCTACAGTGAGCCTTTGTCATCTTTAAGGTGAGCCATCTTCCTTTTTGTATTATTTGTGTACTATCTATATATAGACCTACTCAAAATATACCATCATCTATACTATTTGTTGAGTATCATCTTTGAGATTACTCACGTTACATAGGCCTTGACCCACATGTAGCTGCTTTACCTCTCCCTTGAACTCCATATGAGTTCAAGTAAGCTGTGTGATGGCAGACCTCAATTGAAGGAAGAGTGCATGGCTTGGAACAGCTCGTGATCCTGATTAGATAAGCATCTGTATGCATGGTTAAGGACTGTCTTGGGGAGTATCTTTTCGATGTGTAAAGGTTGGGTGGGAAAGTTACGAGAGAAAACTTGTGAAAGCATATAAGGGATGTTAAAACCTGTAATAAACGATTTGGATTGTCCACATCTGAGTTTGTGCCTCAGATGTTGAACATGTTCTCACTCAAGATGATTTGCTCCATAACTTTCCCTGGTACTGAGCTAAGGCTGACAGGCCTATAATTCCCCAGGTCCTCCTTAGGGCCCTTCTTGTAGATGGGAGTCACATTGGCAAGCCTCCAATCCTTCAGGACCTCTCCAGTTAACCAGAAGTGCTGGTAGATGGCTGAGAGTGGCTTGCCAATCACCCCCACCATCTCCCTCAGTACCCTAGGATGGGTCCTGTCCGGTCCCATGGACTTGTGACAGTCCAGATGGAGGAGGAGCTCTCTGTGTCCACCTGAATCACCAGGGGTGTATGTTGACTCTGTTCTTGGAGATTGGACCACTGAGGGCTAGCGATTTTCCACACTAGGGTCACTTCTCCATATTCACCAATATGGAGAAGTAGAAAATGGCATTTAATAAGGCATGGCAGCTCCTTATATACATATATCTATGATCATCTACACCCCTAAGCATGCGTCATTAATCAGTCTCAGAGCTGGGGAGGTCCTGTCGCATAACATCCCGAAGTCCCACCATGCCTAATACAGCAGGTGTATTCTGCATAACATCCCATACTTCTAAATCAGGGTGTGAAGTGCCCTGAGGATAACTGATCTGCCTATTACAAGCAGATGTAAATAAGGCGTTGAGGACCTCAGCCTTCTCATTATTCTCAGTGGTCCCATTCTGTATGGGAACTGTTGAATCAGGGCCTAAAACACTGATTGATCACCTGAGGCAAGCACTGAGTCAGCCACAGGGGCACAGGTGAAGGTGATGTACCTGTGTGATTGGAAGGGGTGAAGTCTGGCTCCACTGTTATGGTTTTATGATTTCTGTTGTATTATTGATATTCCACATCATAACATCATGTGGTGTATTGGAAGTTAAGGAGTTAATGCTTCAGCTCCATGGATCATCAGTAGTTCTGGGTGTACCTGTCTCAGAAGAGAAGGACTACATTCCCCAGAGGACTTTGCGATGCTTTCCATTTTTACGTATTTCCGCCCAGAGGGAAAGATAAAAACTGTCTGCGGTCATGGGACTCTCTCTTCCCTTCGGGATTGAGCTCGGCAGTGGGTGTTTGTTGCAGCTGTCCACCTTCAGCGTTAGCGTAAGGCCTTTGGTTTATTGGACACTCTCTCTCTTGCTCATTTTATTTGATTCATTAGCCTCAATTCCAATTATATTGTATTATATTGTGTTATTTTCCTTTCTGATATCTTATTTAGTAAATTAGCTTTCCTCTTCAGATCATTTCTGCTGTTTTGTTCTTTTTCCCTTTCCCCCTTCCCCTTTCTCGGGGTGTGGGTCCGTGGGTCCCCCGCACCAATTGTCACGGAACCGGGCTGAACCTGTCTATAAACTGTTGACACTCCACCTCTCCCAGACCCCATTTAAGGGTTGACCACCAGTGGGGAAGGATCTCTTGTTGGAGATTACTCCTGTGTGGAGTCATTGGCAAGCCTCAACCATTGTAAAAGGTGAGCCACCCTTTATTTACCAGTAATCTATGTACCATCTATATAAAGCCTTGCGGAAATATACCATCCTTTTGAATTATCTGCCCTACACAGTCTCCACTGCATCAAGTAAAGGATGGAAATTCTCCTTGGTTCTTCTCTTACCACTGATATATCTGTAAAAGGATTACTTATTCTCTTTTACTGCAGTGGCCAATCTGAGTTCAAGTTGGGCTTTTGCCTTTCTAGCTTTCTCCCTGCATACCTTAGCAACTTCGTTGTAATCTCTCCGAGTAGCCTGTCCCTTATTCCAGAGGACATAGATTCTTCCAGAGTCTCAACAATAGTTCCTGGTTCATCCACACAGGTCTTCTCCTATGGCTTACCTTATGGCATTCAGCAACAGCTTGTTCTTGTACCTTTAAGATTTCCATCTTGAGGAGCATCCAGACTTCCTGGACCCCTTTACCCAATCACACGGAGTGACTCCCAAGTGACCCTTGCAACAAGTGTCCTGAACAGGTCAAAGTCCACCCTCTTGAAGTTCAAGATAGCAGTTTTGCTAGTCACCCTTCTGACATCTCCAAGAATAGAGAATTCTTCAACTTCATGGTTGCTCTGCCCAAGGCAGTCCCCAACCTTCACCACTTCCACCAGTCCTCCACTGTTGGTGAAGAGCAGGTCTAGCAGGGCACCACCCCTAGTAGGCTCTCGTACCAGCTGCATAAGGAAGCTGTCTTCCACATGCTCTAGAAACCTCTTGGACTGCTTCCTCTGCACGATTTTATATTTCCAACATATATCAGGAAAGTTGAAGTCTCCTATGAGAATGAGTGCTGGCAATCATGCAACTTCTGCAAGCTGCTCATATAATGTCTCATCCTTCTCTTCATGCTGATTAGGCTGTCTATAACAGACACTCACCAAGACGTTGCCCCCTACGGGCCTTCCCTCTAATCCTTACCCATAAACACTCAACTTTATCATTCCTTAACCTCTTCAACATCAAAACAATATTTAATATAAAGGGCCACACCATCACCCTTCCTTCCTTGTCTATTCCTCCTGAAGAGCTTGTAGCCATCCATCACAGCACTCCAGTCGTGGGAGTGGTCCCACCACGTTTCAGTAATATCAACTAGGTCATAGTTAGCATGCTGCACAGTCACTTCCAGCTCCTCCTCCTTGTTGCCCATGCTGCGTACATTGCTGTAGATGCACTTCAGCTGAGTCATCTGCCTTGCTCCCAGCTCAAGCATTGTTCCTCTAGGCTCATCTCTTGTGAGTCCTGTTGTCACTGGTTTGCGGGACAGTTTGACCCGGTACCGTGACAATTGAGGCAGGGGACCCACGTGTCAAACGGTTTACGGGCAGGTTCGGCCCGGTTCTGTGACAATTGGTGCGGGGGACCCATGGACCCGTGCCCCAGGAAAGGGGAAGGGGGAAAGGGAGAAGGGAAAAGGGAAATGGGCCTAGAAACAAAACAGCGGCAACGATCTGAGGAGGAAAGCTAATTTACTAAATAAGATATCGGAAAGCAAAATAACACAATATAATATAATATAATTGGAATTAAAGCTAATAAATCAAATAAAATGAGCAAGAGAGAGTGTCCGATAAACCTAAGGCCTTACGCTAACGCTGAAGGCGGACGGCAGCGAGCACCCACTGCTGAGTCGATCCCCAAGGAAAGAGAGTGTCCCGTGACCACAGACAGTTTTTATCTTTCCCTCTGAGCGTAAACACGTAAGAACGCAAAGCATCGCAAAGTCCTCTGGGGAATGGAGTTCTTTTTCTGAGACAGGTATACCTGGAACTATCGATGATCCACGGAGCTGGAGCATTAACTCTTTAACTCTAAATGCACTACATGATGTTATGATGTGGAATACCAGTACCAAAAATCATAAAACCATGACACCATGGGCCCACACCCCAGGGAAGGGGAAGGGGAAAAGGGAAAAAGGATAAGGGAGACAGGCCTAAGAACAAAACAGCGGCAATGATCTGAGGAGGAAAGCTAATTTACTAAATAAGATATCAGAAAGGAGAATAACACAATATAATATAATTGGAATTGAGGCAAATGAATCAAATAAAATGAGCAAGAGAGAGTGTCCGATAAACTGAAAGCCTTACGCTAACGCTGAAGGCGGACAGCTGCAACAAACACCCACTGCTGAGCTCGGTCCTGAAGGGAAGAGAGAGTCCCATGACCGCAGACAGTTTTTATCTTTCTCTCTGGGCGGAAATTTGTAAAAATGCAAAGCATCGCAAAGTCCTCTGGGGAATGTAGTCCTTCTCTTCTGAGACAGGTACACCCAGAACTATCGACGATCCACAGAGCTGGAGCATTAACTTTTTAACTCCCAATACACCACATGATGTTATGATGTGGAATATCAATAATACAACAAAAATCATAAAACCATAACACCTGTTTTGTCCCCTTCCCCCATTGTAGCTAGTTTAAAGCTGTTTCAATAAGCTCTGCTAGTTCTTGCTCTAGGATTCATCACCCCCTTTGAGATAGGTGAGCTTCGTGGATGGACAATAGGCCAGGGGCCAAATAAACTGCCCCATGATCAAAGAACCCAAAGTTTCTGCCTCAACACCAGCCTCTGAGCCAGTTGTTGATTACTTGTGCCTTCCAAGCCCGCTCCGTGTCCCTCACTGCCCCCGAAGGTATAGAACAAAAAAATCACTTGAGCTCCCACTCCTTGAACTAGATGCCCTAAACCCCTGAAATCTCTTTTCATAGTTTGTAGGCTTCTCTGATCAATGTCATTACTGCCCACCTGAACTATGAGTAATGGAAAATTATCAGTGGACCTAACCAGCTTTGGGAGTTTCCTGGTTATGTTCCTGATCTGGGCCCCAGGAAGGCAGCACACTTTCCGATGGCTCAGGTCCAGTCTGCATATGGGGTCCTCCATTCCTCAGAGAAGGGATTTGCCCACTACAACCACATTTCTTTCCTGACAGAGGCAGTCTCAAGGCATGGGGGTGACCACCTTGCCTTAGGCTCCCTCCTAGGCAGATCTTCCATCAACCCCCCATTCACCTCCCCTTCAATTTCCAGCATCTCAAAACTGTTGCTTAGAGGGAGCTGGGGAAGCGGGGTAGGCAGGCAGGGGAGCCTCCTGTGAAACTGAGTTGAAACTCTCTTCCAACCCTCCTCATCAGTCAAGTCTGTCCAACTGTGACAGGGCAGGGGGTCAACTACTTTCCTGGAGATATTCCCTGGCATCCTTCCCTCCAGCAAGCCAGTGAGGCACTCCACCAGTCAATCTCCCGCTCACATTCCCTGATGGTCCTTAGTCTCTGCACCTCCTCCTTGAGCTCCACCACCAGGCTGAGCAGCTCATCTACCTGCTCACACTTCACACAGGTAGAATCCCTGCCACCCTCCCTGGGCAGCAGCAGGCTCAGGCACTCCCTGCAACTGGAGACCTGAACAGCTACATTACTGGGCAGGCCTTTCATCTGGGTTGCCACAGTCTTCTTGGAATAAGTTTGCTGTCTGGTGGAGACCATGTTTAGGCCTGCAGTCTCAGAGACCTTCAAGAGGAAAGCTCTTGACAAGAGAAAGTGGTTCAGGCCATGATTCAACAGTTCCCATACACATGGTTTTATGATTTTTGTAATTGGCATTCCACATCATAACATCATGGTGTTGGGACACTGGAGCCAATAGCGTGTTTCTGGATGGTAACAAAGATGACAAACTAGGAAGCATTGCCAGAGCCATTGACAGAGGAATTAGTAGATGTCTGGATGGAGTTGCCACCCTCTGGGAACAAGTGTAATTAGCTGTAAAAGAAAAATATCCCTTCAAAAATTATCTGGAGCTTGAGATGAAAAGGAGAACTACTGTTGAAAAAGGTATCCAGTACATGAGGGAAACAGCTGTGGTAGAAATGTTGTATGACCCCACGTTTGATCCTAACAATCCATGCCAAGACTGATCCTGAGAGAGTTAGGAGAACATCAAATATATGGCGGAAACTCTCAAGAACAGCACCAGAAAATTACATTGGTACACTAGCAGCAACATTTGAAAGATACAAGGAACAACAAAGATAACCCCTTGTGTTTGAACTGATTATTACACTTAGAAACTTTGAACAACAATTACCTCCATCTCTTGCTTCTGTTTCAGTCATCTCAAAAATAACAGAAAGACTAGATAAAATGGTGAAGAAGCAGGATGCATACTGTAAGAACTGTCTCTACTGATTAATTGTGATGAACCTGTGGTAGTATCAGAAACACCTGATGAAGATCAGGATGATCAAAAGAGTCTACTGGAGGAGCTGATCAAACTGATTAAAGATGATGAACCCTGCTCCTCACCTGTATCATCAAAAATCTCGGCTATTAAAGACAAACATCTTCCTGCTCAAGCAAATGACAGTAGTAAATCTATGTTGCGTGTTGCCTTTTGGAGTTACTTATGTGAGAATGGAGAAGACATGAAGAAATGGCTTAAAAGCCGACTCCTCTACTATAAGAATGGGTGAGAATTACAAAACAGATCAACCACTAATTCAATTGATCCAGTTATTGTGGGTCCTGATCATGATTCAACAATGCAGGTAACAAATATAGGGGCCCTGCCCTCGGTCATGGGAGGGAAAGGGATAAGAGTTTATTGGACTACATAGAATCAACATCTTGGCACATCAGAACCACAAAAATATAAGGCACTAGTGGACACTGGTGCATAGTGCACTCCAATCCCCTAGAATCACAGAAGGACAGAATCAATTTATATTTCTGTGGTGACTGGAGGTTCCCAAGAGCTGACTGTGTTGGAAGCTGAAATAAGCTTCACTGGTAAAGATTGGCAAAAGCACCCTATTGTGCATGGCTCAGAGACTCCATGTATACTTGGTATCAATTATCTCAGAAGGGGGTATTTTAAGGGTCACAAGGGGTATCGATGGGCTATTGAAATAGCTGCTTCAGACACAGAAGATGTTATGCAGCTGCCTGTTTTGCCTGGTCTGTCAGAAGATCTGTCTGTTGTAGGGTTGCTACAAGTGGAAGAACAACTGGTACTGACTGCTAGAAAAAACAGTGCAACCACTATCTCATCTAGCACATCATTCCGTTAAGTCACCAGGCCCAAGATCTTCTCCAATTCTTCCTTCAGTGGACATGATGACAGGCAGGTTCTCTGTCTAAGGTAGGTAGCACATCGTGCCACTGTCTGTGCTTGTGCTGCCCCTGTCTTAGGAAGGTGGGTCAGATGTTTCACCCATCCCAGAATTGACAGGGTTGTCTTAACTATGACTTCCACTGTTTGGGTTATTGGCTCTACTGTCTGTAATGTGGAGTAGGCAGCCAATAATGGTTTTTCAATAACACTATACATCTCTGTGCACCAGTGTCTACCACTGCCTTATATTTTTGTGGTTCTGATGTGCCAGGCCATCGAATCCAATACACTCTTATCCTTTTCCCCCACCTGGCTGGGGGCAGGGGCTATTATGACTGGTAGGCACCTTGCTTGGTTCTGAAGGAGTCCCATTCAGACAGGAGGACGTCTCGTTCGGACTGGAGGGTGTCTCTTTCAAGTTGGAGGGTGTCCTGCTCACAGTGAGACCATCTTGTTGAGACTGAGGGTTGTTGAGTTTGGACTGGAGGCTATGTAGCTCAGTTTGGAGGGCATCTCTTTTAGTCTGGAGGGTGTCTTTCTCAAACCGGAAAGCATCCGTCTCAGTCTGGAAGGTATCCATGTTGGATCGGAGAGTGTCTCAGTCAGACTGGAGGCTGTCTAAATTGGACTGGAGAGTCTGTCAGCTAAAAGACTCTGGATCTGGAGACTGTTCCTTTCTGCTCAGAGACTGTCTCTCTCTATTTCAAAAACTCTATGCCTCTCTGGGATAGTATTTAAATAAGGTCTGATTGGCGTAAGCCAGACCCCAAATAATTTGGACCTCCTCAGATCTGTCTGAACCGCTACATCACTGTCTCAAATATCTGCTTAGGTTCTCAGGATCTTGCAGATGTTCAGGAGAAAAGTCTCGTGACGCCAGTGATACCCATTTCTCTAAAGTCTCTCCTAAGTACCAGTATGTTTTGAACATTAAAAGGGAAAAAATGATGAAATGCAGTCCATTTACAAGCAGTTTAAAAAGAGAAAGCATGTTTTTATCTTTACTAAAACAAGCAGACAGCACCCATCAAAGTTTACAAAAATCCCAGGAAAACTGGCAGTAGGCTTGGACTTCAAGGTTGTGTTTTGCAGTAGAGCATCTGCAGTACAGATAAGCTTCCTAATGAAGCTCTATCTGAGAGAAAAGAAAGATTCATTCTAAAAGTATGTCTCTTTCCAGCTAAGGCAGCTAGTTTGCCCCACGTTGGGTGCAAAAAATGTCAACAGTTTACGGGCTGGTTTAGCCTAGTTTCATGACAATTGGTGTGGGGGACTCACGGACCCACGCCCCAGGAAAGGGGAAGGGGGAAAGGGAAAAGGTAGATGGGCCTAGAAAAAAAACAGCGGCAACGATCTGAGGAGGAAAGCTAATTTACTAAGTTAGATATTGGAAAGCAAAATAACACAATATAATACAATATAATTGGAATAAAAGCTAATAAATCAAATAAAATGAGCAAGAGAGAGAGTGTCCGATAAACCAAAGGCCTTATGCTAAATGCTGAAGATGAGATGGCAGCGAACACCTGCTGCTGGGTTGATCTGAAAGGAAATACAGTGTCTTGTGAAACGCAAACAGTTTTTATCTTTCCCTCTGAGCGGAAAAACATAAAAATACAAAGCAATGCAAAGTTCTCTGGGGAACATAGTTCTTCTCTTCTGAGGCAGGTATACTCATAACTATCAATGATCCATGGAGCTGGAGCATTAACTCGTTAATTTTGGGCCTTTATTTGTAAGTTGATAGAAAGACCTCAGCAGCTGCAGTAAGTGGGGCATAAAGGAACACCAGTATCCCAATATACCCCAAAGTTCTTGCAGCTACCTTGGTGTGATAGGGACTGGTTATGCCTGAACCTTGTCTATTATTGCACTGGGTAGTACTTTAGTGTTTCCTCATCAAACTACACCCAGGAATTTCACCAACAAGCCTGGTCCTTGCATCTTTTGTGGATTTATAGTCCACCTTTTCTCTTGTAGACAAGTAGTTAATGAGCCTTTCCTAATGCCTCCAGTTGTTGGCACGCATCAATGAGTTAGAGTCTCTCAGTTCTGCTAGCTTCAGTATAGTTCTCTTCTTCCCATGGTTCACCTTTATTGTGTTCAAGATACATCTTATATACCATTCTTACAGACAAATGATTCCTGTTCTTTAACAATTCCTGTTATCAATTAATTAGCCATAGCTTCTCCCAGACAACAGTAATAAATGATGACAGGCCACAGGCCTCCCAACAGTGACAGGATTTACAGTGCCTACTACAGATCTTACTGTTTATCTTTAGAGACAGTTTACATTCCGGTCTCCCAAGGCTTCACAGTGATTAAGATAATGATAATCTCTTTGTTGACTCACTCACTATTACATCTTCCCCCACATCCAGTGAGTTAGATGTCAGCATGAGATCATCGGTACCGTACAGGGAAAGAAGGGGGAGAGAGAGAGAGAAAAAAACCTACACCATCGGTGGCCACGCGGCCTCCCGAGTAAAGCCGTGCACTCCAGGGGGGGGAGGGGGAACGGAGAAAATATATGGGTCTACAAAAAAAAACAGCGGCACGATTTGAGAAGAAACGGTAACTTTAATAAATATAATAAAATCGAACAATTGAGAGAGACAAAGTTTCCAAACCAAATCTGAGAGTTTACGTTAGGGAAAAACTGCAGGGGAAGCACACGTGCTGAATCTCCGCAGCAGCCGAGAGAGCGCACCCAGAGACAGAGAGTCTGGCGTCCGGTCCGGAGCTCCACCTCTCTGCTGCCCCTCGCCACAGCATTAACTCCTCAACTCCCTGCATGTTGTTCTGATGTGGAATACCGGCATCAAAACTGTGGAGAACTGGCTTAGGAAAGGAGGTTGTGTGTGCTTATCTTTGTAGCAGTGCGAACAAAACAGCACATTCTGATCACTGGATTTTGAGAAGTGGTGTACCGTTGACCAGGCAACGATGAGGGAGTAAGTTTGCGGTGGAACCAGATGGCCCTGGTATGTGTGGGAAAAGAAGAACTAATTGGACACTGCTTATCTCGCAAGGACAGAGCAAGAACCACTGCTTAACAATTATTCTAAAAATAGCATGTGTTCAAGGGGTATAAAAGTATGTAACCTGCGCAATAAAGCTGGCTTAGCTGCATAATCATATTGATGTCTCTCTGAGTCCTTGCATCGGCATCTTAAGATCATTCCGACACGGCTGTGGTTCATCCTCCTGGGGTCACCGCAACATCTGGCGCCCGAACAGGGACCCTGAAGCCACTGCCGAGCTTGGGACATGAGGAAGGTGACCGGTGCTTCACAGACGGTTGGCACTGCAGCATTCTAAATGACGTAAGTGTTGCGGTAGCTGGAAGTGGGGTCGCGACCTGCCCTCTGTGCCACCATGGAGTGGGAAGCTGCGGAGAAACTGCTTCTATGTATTCTCTCTAAGGGAGGCAAGCAGGCATCTCCAAAAGGCATTTCAGAGCTGATAAAATGGGCCTGAAAAAATGGACATTTATCAGAGGTTGCACTGATATTCAGTGTCTCTGAGTGGCGTGAGATTGGAAATTATATGTGGAACGCAGTTACAGAAGATAAAAAGGAGGGAAAGCAATTAGTATTGCTAGGCCCAACCTGGCGGGCCATTATCAATAGCTTGAACCATATGCAGGCAGAGTGTCAGGTTGTAGCAGCGGCTGTCCAAGCCCTATCTGCTCCCTCCACTCCAACTACATCTCCAACGACTACGATAAACCTGTTAGACTTTCCATCACCAGGCATAGGGCACCCCGTTTGTTCAACAGCAGCCCAAGTAAAAGCGGCATTGGAATCTTCCTCTGTAGAGGGCAGAGAGGGGGCTCAGTCTGCTGGAATGACTGGTACTGAACGAGTAAAGGAGCAGGATAATTCTGATTCAGAAGCGCTCAAACTAACTCGACAAGGAAGGGCAAATTTTTCCGATTGTTCCTCATGCCACCCCCCTCCGCCCCCGCCGCCGCCCCTCGGCACGGGAAGCAGCTCCTGCCGGGACTCAATCTCGGATTCCAACCTCATCCCCGCCCGGGTAGCAGGGAACTCGACACCTTTTGCTGCACCCGTGCCTCCTTCCCCCCCCTCCACCCTGCGCCATAGCCGCTCGCCGTCTCCTCCCCCCCCGTCCACCCTGCGCCGTTGCCGCTCGTCGCTCCCCCCCACCCTCCCCCCCGGAAGCTGCCCCTCTCCGCACCCCCCGCCCTCCGCAAGCCGCTATCACGCCACCCTCGGAAACTGAGCCTGACGGGGAGACTCATACAGATCTGGCGCAGTTAGAAGAGGATATTAAATCCCTAACAGAACGACTTTGGCTACTGGAGCTTAAGATTGCAACACCTGCAGCGCTGGGGTCTCAGATGGCCATTCCATCTGCTCCACTATTGCCGATACCACCGGCAGGGCCACGGCCAGCGGCTTCTCGTTGGTCTGGAGTTATATGGGACGCAATATTAGATGGGGAATGGCAAGCAGCCTCCCGTGTACTGTGTCCAGTCATCTATGATCCGGCTGGTGCGGCTCGATGGGAGTCACACGACTGGAAGCTATTGCAGCAGGCGAGAAAGACTGTTACTGAATACGGTTTAAAATCTGAGGCGTCTAAAATTATTCCGTGGATTTTTACTGCAGATGTTTTGTTACCACTTGATGTCAAAAATATTGCACGTTTGTTACTAACCCCTTCTGAACTGCTTTTATTCAATCAGGAATGGGCAGATTGGGCAGGTAAAGTCACGGTGACAACTTGTCAGCCCAACGATCCCCTTTATGGTCTTACCACTGATATGCTGATAGGTGCTGGGCAGTACAGTAGTGGGGAGGTTCAGCTCACATTCCCAAGGAATTTTCATCAGTTATCTGCCCAACTAGCCCTAGAAGCTATTTTTGCTATACCGGCTGGAAAGAGAGAGCCAGCTTTCGCTTCTGTGCGCCAAGGCATAACTGAGCCTTTTACACGTTTTGTTGATTGTATGTGGATTGCGATTCGTGATAGTGAATTACCAGAGGAGATGAAACAGCAATTATTTCAAGTAATGGTTCATGATAATGCTAATGCAGCTACCAAGTCAATTCTTGCGACCCTTCCACAGGGTGTGTCGGTAGAGGTTATGTTAAAACGCATAGCGAAAACAGAACAGAGACAACAAGCATTACATATTGCCGCTCCTGTGCAAGCAGCAATAAGAAAAAGCAGGAAGGAACCACGAATTTGGGAAACCATTAAACGCTATAAGTACGGATCGCTTGGACATATGAGGCGTCAGTGTACAAAACAGGTGTGGTGTGGTAAATGTAACCAACCTACACACGATTCCAAAACCTGTAGGAAGCAGGGAAATGGGAAGCACAGCGCAAAACCCAGTCGCGCAGAGACACAAATATCGGGGTCAAGGGAACAGGATATCTCGATATCCACCGTCCACAAACCCAAGGAAGCCTTGGAGTGGATGTGGCAATAGCAGTAGATGTTCATTTAACAGATACACAGATGCAAAAAGTTCCATTAGATGCTGTGGGACCACTATCTACCACTTGTAAATTACATGTCATACTAATGGGACAGTCCTTTCCTGGAGTATCACATGGGTAATTGATGCTGATTATAAGGGGGTGATTAATGCTATGGTTTTTACAGTTAACGCTCCAATCTTTATCCATAAAGGGACTCGAATTGGGCAACTTATCCCCATTCCGGCCACTCCTCAGAATCCTGGAATGGACTGTGAGCGGTCAGGTGCTTTCAATTCCACAGGGGCAACGGTCTGCTTAGTCACTGATCTAGGGGAGCGACCTACCATCAGTGTCACGTTATGCTATCAAAACAGATTCAGGTAACAGCATTACTCGATTCTGGGGCTGACATTTCGATTGTAGCAACAGACAGGTGGCCCTTGGATTGGCTGACAAAGGTAGTGACTGGAATTAGCGGGGTGGGTGGTGCAGCTGAAACTAAACAGGCTGTTAACCCTGTAACAGTAAAAATAGTACATGAGAGACCAGTGCCATACTTGGTGCATGTAGCCCCTCTGCCTGGAGGATTACAAATGTTGCTTGGACGAGACATACTCAGTCAATTGGGTGTGCAACTAACAAATCAAAATTGAGGATAGTGGCCACTGTTGCGCCGCCACCGATTCCTCTTAGTTGGAAAACTGACAAGCCAGTATGGGTGGAACAGTGGCCTATGACAAAAGAGCACATTGAAATAATATGACAATTGGTTCAAGAACAAATGATGGCAGGGCATATTCGTTCCTCTACATGCCCCTGGAGTACTCCAATCTTTGTAATCCTTAAAAAAACTGGAAAATGACATTTGCTATATGATCTCCAAAACATTAATGATCAGATGGAGACTATGGGAACCTTACAACCTGGTATGCCATCCCTATGTATGCTGCCCAGAAACTGGCATATACTGATCATAGACCTTAAGGATTGCTTTTTTACGATTCCTATAGCAGAGCAAGATTGTAAACGTTTTGCCTTCTCAGTACCTGCCGTAAACAAAATGCAACCTGCACAGAGATATGAATGGGTTGTTTTGCCACAAGGCATGAAAAATTCTCCAATGCTGTGTCAACTTTTTGTAGCTACGGCGTTGGTACCAATCAGGCAGCAAAATCCCAATACTATTATCTACCATTATATGGATGATATCCTTTTTTGCCAACAGGAACCATTCACAAAACAATGGGAAAAAATCATTGTTGAACGTCTTAAGGAGTTTGGCCTTAAGGTAGCTCCTGAGAAGGTTCAGCGGTCAAGTCCTTATTTTTATCTTGGTTGATCTTTGTCTGATGCAATGATTCGACCGCAAGTTGCAGAGCTTGATGTGAATGTGCACAATGTAACTGATTTACAAACAGTTCTGGGCCATATACAGTGGTTACGACCTACAGTGGGGATTACGAATCGTCACTTAGAACCATTGGTACAATTACTTAGGAGAAAACGATCCGCCAGTACTAAAATTACCTTGACTAAGGAAGCTACTGATACATTGCAGGAAATCAGCAAAATAATCAAAGCAGGAATATCTTATCAGTATTGTCCAGACCTTAGGTTATCGGTTGTTATCTATGTCCAAAGTACTCATGCCTTTACAGTTGTTTGTCAATGGCAAAAAGAAAAGGGGGATGTGGGGGATATTAGGCAGCAATGTCTACAATGTCTAAGAAGGATGCCATTGACAAACAAAGAGAAAGGCAATGACAGATTACCTATATCTAATAAGCTGAGAGAATATCATTCACCACAAAGGATTGCAGAGGCAGTTTCATATCAGTCAAGCTGATGCAAGACTGATTGTACAAACATGTCCACAATGTAGTCCTCATAATGGAGGTCTTGGTATAGGGATCCAACAACAGGAGAATGGTCTGGACCAGCCACACTAATCTTCTCCGGTAGGGGTTATTCTTGTGTCTCTACAGATCAGAATGGACCAATTTGGATTCCTGCTCACTGTGTTCGCCCTTGGCGTGACCAGAAATAACTACATCGCATGGATCAATGGGATAACATGAGTACCTTACATGGATTCCAGCGTGATACATTTGGCCTTATCTCAAGGCAGAAAATAGCATCCAACCCTCGTAAGGACTGGGATTGTGTGTTTCTTTCTTATTGTCTTTTTTTTTCCAAATTGTTGTATTTGTTGATAACTTATGTATGCCATAGTATGTGATGAGAAACAGCTGGATTAGCCACTGAATGGTATCTCACTAATAACACTGATCATGGTATGGTAAATATGGGTGATTTTTCTGTGTTACCAAAGTAGCCTTTAAAATTAGAATTATTAGTCATTATCTAGGTTGCTGTGTGCTTCTTCTATTTTAGTAGTAAATCGAGTGTGAATTACATACGGTTTGATGTTACTAATGTTGGAGTCTATGGAAATAGCACTTTTATGTATTTAGAATGCACAGTTATATTCTTAGCCTATCAATTAGCTCTTTTCTAATTTGTTAGTTTTAACAAACCTGAAAAAGAATCCTAGGCAAAGGAATGATCTTGTTTTAGAATGATCACTTCTCTTTCAATTCATTAATCAAGATAGTTCTTCATAACTATGCATCACATGAGATAAAAGCACACTATCTTACTTCAATTCGACATATGATTATAACACAGAAATATTACCCATAATTGAGAGATATTTAAGTTCACTGATTCCTTTAATTAGCACCTATATTGGGAACCTAAAAGCCCCTGACAGAAGAATGATCTTGGGAAGGAACAAAGTATTCTGATAGCTTTAGGGCAACTGATATTTATGACTGTAAATATTTTTAGATAGAGCTAACTTTGGTATTTTATTCTGTTTTGCAAGCAGGTGTTCCTTTTGGATTCTGCATCATGCACTGGCCACACATATGCAGTGTACAAATGGAAAAAAACTTTGCAAACTCTGAGAAGAATTAAAGTTGGAGGAAATCTGTGATGGGTGAGAGAGGAAAAGTGCACCTTGAAGCAGGGGACGCCTTGCTAGCACTGCCTTTCACATCCACCACTGGCATGCTCCTTTTCTATCTTCTTTCTGGTGATTTGCCATTTCTCAAGGGTTAATAGCTAATAATGCACTTGTTTAGGGAATTTCTGCTTCATGCTTACTCTTATCTAAAATGAATGTCTGAGTGTATGTTGACTTAAACTTTAACCCTTTGTGCTACTCTGAATGTGCAGTTTGCTTGCTCCTGTTCTTGAGATGTCCTGTTTCTCAGATCCAGCATACCCTGAAACAGCACCACTCAAGTTTTAGTCACAGTCACCAAGTTAGGATGTTAGCTAGCAAAGGAAAATTATACCCCAGTGATGCTCTAGCAGGTTTCCCCACTGATATTGATTCTATCTGACAGGCAACTTAACAAAGTTGTGCCACCACAGATCTTCCATTATTAACCAAAGGTATGATGGTGAAGATTTTAAGGGCACGTGATATATGAATCTTAGGGAACATTAGAAAACCACTATATCAAAGTACATAAAAATTAAAAGATTCTTCCTAATCAGTTACTGAGTCACATAAAATGATACCCTCAGGGACTCTTTTTCAGGTTGCAGGAACTTAAGCCGTAGGTAGAATATATGTTTGTTCTTTTGTTAATAAGTTTAATAGTATTTCTTGTCATTATGATATGATTGCCTTGTGTCTTTTCTTACATTCAGCGTGTTAACTATTGAAACGTTGACTAAGTTGTGATAACCTAAATGAACCTTTCAATGCTGTTACAAAGTTTTACACAAAACGAAGAGAGCTGAAGGTCAGGTGATTGGGATGCTGTGTACAAGGTGTAGTTATGTTACTAATGCGGTTTGTGATTTTGCAGTAAATTTATACTTGGCATTGTAAAACGCTTACTGTCCAAACTACCTTCTGCTGTTTTGTTAGCGCAAAAAGAAAAAGGGGGAATTGTGGAGAACTGGCTTAGGAAAGGAGGTTGTGTGTGCTTATCTTTGTAGCAGTGCGAACAAAACAGCACGTTCGGATCACTGGATTTTGAGAAGTGGTGCACCGTTGACCGGGCAACGATGAGGGAGTAAGTTTGCGGTGGAACCAGATGGCCCTGGTATGTGTGGGAAAAGAAGAACTAATTGGACACTGCTTATCTCGCAAGGACAGAGCAAGAACCATTGCTTAACAATTATTCTAAAAATAGCATGTGTTCAAGGGGTATAAAAGTATGTAACCTGCGCAATAAAGTTGGCTTAGCTGCATAATCATATTGATGTCTCTCTGAGTCCTTGCATCGGTATCTTAAGATCATTCCGACACGGCTGTGGTTCATCCTCCTGGGGTCACCGCAACACAAAGCCACAAAAACACAACATACAGTTTGATGTTATTGGGATTATTCCAATCTGCTAGGTCATGCACCACAAAGTTATGACACTGTGTAGGTGAGTGCACATACCCTTGTGGCAGGACCTGAAAGGTCCATTGCCTGCCTCCCCACGTAAATGCAAACTAATCATGTTATTCTTCATGGATGACGCTAGCTGGGTCGATGGGGGGAGGGTGGTGGATGTAGTCTACCTTGATTTCAGCAAGGCATTTGATGCTGTCTCCCATGACATCATTATAACAAAGGTGAGGAAGTGTGGGATAGATGAGTGGACAGTGAAGTGGGTTGAGAACTGGCTGACTAGCAGAGCACAGAGGGTTGTCGTCGACAGTGTAGAGTCCGGTTGGAGGACTGTAACCAGCAGTGTCCCCCAGGGGTCCGTGCTGGGTACAGTCTTGTTCAACATCTTCATCAATGACCTTGATGAGGGGATAAAGTCCACCCTCAGCATGTTTGCTGATGTTATGAAGCTGGGAGGAACATCTGACACACCAGAAGACTGTGCTGCCATTCAGCAAGACCTGGACAGGCTGGAGAGCTGGGCAGTCAGAAACCGGATGAAATTTAACAAAAACAAGTGTAGAGTCTTGCACCTAGGGAGGAATAATTGTATGAACCAGTGCAGGCTGGGGGATGACATGCTGGAGAGGAGCTCTGTAAAGAGGGACCTGGGTGTCCTGATGGACGACAGGTTGACCATGAGCCAGCAGTGTGTCCCTGGTGGCCAAGAGGGCCAATGGCATTCTGGGATGCATTAAAAAGAGCGTGGCCAGCAGGTCAAGGGAGGTGATCCTCCCTCTCTACTCTGCCCTGGTGAGGCCTCATCTGGAGTACTGTGTCCTGTTCTGGGCTCCCCAGTACAAAAAAGACAGGGATCCCTTGGAAAGAGTCCAGCACAGGGCCACAAAGATGGTGAGGGGCCTGGAGGATCTCCCCTATGAAGAAAGGCTAAGTGAACTGGGTCTGTTTAGCCTTGAGAAAAGAAGACTGAGAGGGGACTCAATCCAGGTTTACAAATATCTATGGTGTGGGGGACAAAGTGGCGAGGCCAGACTTTTCATCAGTGTGTGGAGACAGGACAAGGGGAAACGGCCAGAAACTGCAGCATAGGAGGTTCTGCACGAATGTGCGCAAGAACTTCTTTACAGTGTGGGTGACGGAGCACTGGAACAGGCTGCCCAGGGTGGTTGTGGAGTCTCCTTCTCTGGAGATATTCAAGACCTGCCTGGACGCCTACCTGTGCGACCTGGTGTAGGGAACCTGCTTTAGCAGTGGGATTGGACTAGATGATCTCTAGAGGTCCCTTCCAACTCCTATGATTTTGTGATTCTGTGATCTAGAAGTCATACATTCATAGAATCACAGAATGCTTGGGTTAGAAGGGACCTCAAAGATCATCTAGTTCTAACACTCTTGCCATGGGCAGGGTTGTCAGTCACTAGATCAGGCTGCCCAGGAACCCATCAAGTCTGGTCTTGAATGCCTCCAGGGATGGGGCATCTACAAATCAACTTTCTTTTGATGATATTGCTCTTCTTGAGAGAGGATTCCTTTTAATTTCGTCACACTGAATTTCATTTGAACTGATTGGGGCAGAAGATGTCTCTCACTCTATGTTCAACCTTTCTTCAGTCATCCAGACCAGATCTCAGTTTATTTTCAGACAAACCAAAGGTTAAATATGTAGTCTTCTTCACACCCTCATTATTTTGGCCAGTTCTGACTAGTACTGGATTCTCTATAGTTAGTGGAAGTTTTTCCTGGCTTCAATTTATTTGATGCCTGAGAAACCTTCTCTATAAGACTACTTTCTTAAACGTCCTTAATATTAACTAAATTAATTTAAATTAATTACATTTCACAGAATCACAGAATGGCTTGGGTTGGAAGGGACCCCAGGGATCATCAAGTTCCAATCCTCCTACCACAGGTAGGGCCACCAACCTCCAGATCTGGTACTAGAACAGGTTGCCCAGGGCCTCATCCAGCCTGGTCTTGAATACCTCCAGGGATGGAGCATCCAAAGCCTCTCTGGGCAGCCTGTTCCAGCACCTCACTACTCTCTCTGTAAAGAACTTCCCCCTGACATCCAGTCTAATCCAGATGAGACAGGATGTGCTCCCAAATTTTTCTTACCTCTCTGACATCTGGAAACACTTTAAACCTGCTATCGATGTGTTTGTCTTACATAGCAGATTTTTAGTCTGTTCCAAAGGATATACGAGAGTGTTTTTTTAAATTTCAACTGAGAATCAGACTAGCCTGCTGATGCTTTAAATAAAGCTATGCAGTATGATCTCAAAAGCAAACTTTGGGTTGTGTTTATTGTGTGGATAGTAGCTATTAATAAGGATTTGTTTGTTTTCCTTAACTAATCTTTACAAATTGAAGTTCAGCCTTCATCATATTTATGGGAAATCAAAGCCTGAACCTGAGGCGAGCCCTGAGTCAGCCACAGGAGCACAGGTGAAGACAATTCACCTGTGTGATAGGAAGGGGTGGAGTCTTGACTCCATCACTCTCTCACGCTCCTATATAAAGGAGGGAGATGAGGTTCTTTATATGCATACCTGATGATGAAATTATGACACAGAGGGTCAAATGTTAGCCCAACCAGTTTACAGAAAGCGAGAGAGAGAGAGCATCACCACTGTGGATCCAGTGAGGTCCATAGTCTGTTGACTTCAGGAACTCATCTGGTCACCGCGGGGGATGGGAGAAAGCTGGGAAGCTTCGCAGCTAGCAGGCACCGTGGTGGTGTGTGGGGGGGGGATCTTCCAAAGAGGTTTTCCCCTCAGGGAAATTTCTTCTTCAAAGTCTTTGGTTTAGTGGTACCAGGAAAACCGACTGAGCAACTGGACACACCAATGAGTTATGTCAAGCAGCTATTTCCCCCCTGTAAAGCAAGCAAAGGTGGTGACAGAGCCTTTTTTGAAGTACAGGTGCTATAGAAAGAGATAGTAGAGACAAGGGGAATTAACTCACCTCTCCTGGCAACCGTTTGTGTTAAGGAATGCAGCCGCCTGTTGTTCAAACACTGGCACACCGGAAGGGAGGGAGCCGGGAAGAGGGGGGCAATGCACAGAGACACTGAGCGTATCTGTGCTCCTGGAAACACAGCTGGAAGCACCAGCTAGAGAGGGGGAGAGAGAGAGAGAGAGGATGGGTGGACCTGGGCTACTCCACTCCAGTCACTCAGATGCTCATTCACTGGTTCATGCCGTGACCAGGCAGTCCCACTGCACATGAACATCCAATTAGGCTGGGAGGGTAGGATCGAATACACCCAATGCCTGGGCTTGTTTAACAGCCTGTTTTGCTTGTTGAAAGGCATCCTGTTCTGTTCTCCCCCAATCCCATGATTGTCCCTTTTTTGTGAGTCTATATAATGATTTCAGCAGCTGTGCTAAATTACGTATTGTTGTGGTTTTGTGGTTTTGATGCCGGTATTCCACATCAGAGCATCATGCAGCAGTTAAGGAGTTAATGCTGTGGGAGCAGCAGAGGGGAGGGGCGGAGCTCGGCACCGGTTGCGAGGCGGCGCTCGGTCTGGGCGCGTTGCTCTGGGCTGCCGTGGAGGTTCAGCACGTGTGCTTCCCCTGCAGGTCCTCCTTAACGTAAGCTCATAGCTTTTGGTTTGGAAATTTTTATCTCTCTCTCAATTGTTCAATTTTATTAGATTTAGTAAAGTTACCGTTCCTTCTCAGATCGTGCTGTTGTTTTCTTGTAGACCCATCTCTTCCCGCTGTTTCCCCCTCCCCCTACTGGAGCGCGGCTCTGCTCGGGCGGCCGCGCGGCCACTGACGCAGTTTCTGTTTCTGTCCCCTCTCCCTTCTCGGTTTCCCTTGGGTCACTGTCACGGACAACACCGTGACAATTATTGGTGGAGAATGCGGGCAGTGCAGTATTGGCACTCCATTGTAAATCTGGTGCAGAGTGGACTAAGGTTTTTCATGTACCTTATAGCATGCTGGCGTCTTTTTAAGCTCCTCGCGTTCAGCACCGGAGTAATGTGGATATACAGCTACTTTAGTGTGCTGAGGGGGTTACATGCCTCCTACCTAAACACCCTGGCTAACGTGACAGATTATGCGGCATTTGGAATGGTTTCCAGTTACTCTTTTCTGGTCTTTACCTATATTCAGGATGTCAGCCTGGCAGTTGTGGCAGCTGTGTTATCTGTTTTTCTGAATGCAATCTTGGCAATAGTAATTTACATCATGTGGAGGGAGCGTTCCTCAAAACCAGAGAGTGTTGAATGGCAGGGAAGGTGGAAAAAATTAGGAAAGAAATTAGAAGCGTGGGGACCCCCGGTGTTATGCAATTTTGATCTTGAGCACCTGTGGGATCCTGAGAAATTCAGTGAGTGTTTAGGTAAGGAGTCATGTGACTCAGGACGGTCTGAGAAGGAATGTATTGTTTGGGGTCTGGCTTGTGCTTATCAAGCCATAATTGATATTCTGGAGAGAAATGGTTTCCAAACCAAGGTCCAAAGCAAAAATGAAAACCTCCAAGTTAGACCTGACCAATCACAGGAAGCACCGGTATCAGTGTCGGTTGCCCCTGTGGAAGGCCAGAAATGGACACGGCCGTCCTCGCGCCTAGAACGGAAAGAAGAAGAAGCAGAGAAAAAAAAGGAAGATCCAGGCGAGGGGCCCTCCTCAGCATCACCACCACCACCACCACCACCTAAAAAGGCCACTAAGAAAAGTGAGAGACATGGAGAAGACAGCGATGATGATGGAGTCACTGTTACCACTACTCGTCGGCCCCTAAAGATGACTGAAATACAAGGTTCAAGAAAGGAGTTTGTACGGCGCTCGGGTGAATCCATTGTCACCTGGTTGCTGCGGTGTTGGGACAGCGGTGCCAGCAGCGTGTCCCTAGATGGCAGCGAAGCCTGCCAACTGGCAAGCATTGCCCGAGACCCAGCTATCGACAGAGGAATTGGCAGATGTCTGAATGGAGTTGCTACCCTCTGGGAACGAGTACTAGTGGCTGTAAAGGATAGATACCCTTACAAAGATGATCTGGAGCCTAAGGTGGAAAGATGGAACACCGTGGAGAAAGGCATCCAATTTTTGAGAGAAACAGCCGTAGTAGAGATGCTGTATGATCCCAATTTCGTCCCTAACAATCCACACCAGGACCGTGATCCTGATAGAGTAAGGTGCACGCCTGATGTATATCGCAAGCTCTCAAAAACAGCACCAGAGAGGTACGCAAGTACACTGGTAGCAATGTTCCATAGATTCGAGGGTCAAGACAGAAGACTCCCAGTTTATGAATTGACTATTACACTCCAAAACTTTGAACAACAGTTTCGACCATCACGTGCTTCCATTGCAGCTATAGTAGCAGAAGAAGTAGGTGAGATAAAGAAAACTATACTGGACGAACTGTCATTACTGATGAATAGGGATGAACCTGTGTCAGTATTGGAAACACCTGATGAAGACGAGCATGACGCAAAGAATCTGATGAAGCAATTTATCAAACTGTTGAAAGTCTCGGCCACCAAAGGCAACCGCCCCTCTGCACGAGCAAATGACGGCAGTAACATCATGTCACGTGTGGCCATGTGGAGCTTCTTATGAGAAAACGGAGAGGACATGAGGAAGTGGCATAAAAAACCCACTCCTGCACTGCGAGCACGGGTGAGAGAACTACAGCAGAGATCAGCCACCAACGAAATTGCTCCCGTCACTGCAGGTAACCAATAGAGGGGCCCTGCCCTCAGCCAGGGGAGGGAAAGGGATAATAGGGTGTATTGGACTGTGTGGATTAGATGGCCTGGCACATTAGAGCCACAAAGATATAAGGCACTGGTGGACACTGGTGCACAGTGCACTCTGATGCCCTCGAGTTATAAAGGGACAGAATTGATTCATATTTCTGGAGTGACTGGGGGTTCTCAGGAACTGTCTGTGTTGGAGGCAGAAATAAGCCTCACCGGTAAAACCTGGCAGAAGCATCCCATAGTGACTGGACAGGGGGCTACATGCATACTCGGTATTGACTATCTCAGAAGGGGACATTTCAAGGATCCCAAGGGATACGATGGGCTTTTGGAATAGCTGCTGTAGATGCAGACAACATTCAGCAGCTGTCTGTTTTACCTGGCCTGTCAGAAGATCCGTCTGTTGTGGGGGTACTGAAAGTGAAAGAGCAGCAGGTACCTATCGCTACAAAAACAGTGCACAGACGGCAGTACCGCACCAACAGGGATTCCTTGCTCCCCATTCATAACTTGATCCGTCAGCTAGAGAGCCAGGGAGTGATCAGCAAGACTCACTCACCTTTTAACAGCCCCATATGGCCGGTGCGTAAAGCCAGTGGAGAATGGAGGCTGACGGTAGATTACCGTGGCCTGAATGAAGTCACACCCCCACTGAGTGCTGCTGTGCCAGATATGTTGGAGCTGCAGTATGAACTGGAGTCAAAAGCAGCCAAGTGGTATGCCACTATTGAAATTGCCAATGCATTCTTTTCTATTCCTTTGGCCACAGAGTGCAGACCACAGTTTGCTTTCACCTGGAGGGGCGTTCAGTACACCTGGAACCGTTTGCCCCAGGGGTGGAAACACAGCCCAACCATCTGCCATGGGCTGATTCAAACCACACTGGAACAGGGTGGGGCACCTGAGCACCTCCAGTACATCGATGACATTGTTGTGTGGGGTGATACAGCAGAGGAAGTTTTTAAAAAAGGAGAGCGAATAATCCAAATTCTTCTGGGTGCTGGTTTTGCTATTAAACGGAACAAAGTGAAGGGACCTGCCCAAGAAATCCAGTTCCTGGGAGTAAAATGGCAAGATGGACGTCGTCACATTCCAGGAGATGTGATTGACAAAATCACCAGTATGTCACCACCCACTAGCAAGAAAGAGACACAGTCTTTTCTGGGTGTAGTAGGTTTTTGGAGGATGCACATCCCAAACTACAGCCTCATAGTAAGCCCCCTCTATCAAGTGACTCGAAAAAAGAATAATTTTGCATGGGGTCCTGAACAGCAGCAGGCCTTTGAGCAAATTAAGCAGGAGATAGCCCGTCTGTGTCAAAGAGCCTCTGGGGAGACCCGAGGCCGACCCCTTGGATTTTGGAGCAGAGCGTACAGGGCTTCAGAGGAGTGCTACACTCCAACTGAGAAGGAGATTTTGGCAGCATACGAGGGGGTTCGGGCTGCCTCTGAAGTAATTGGTACTGAGACACAGCTCCTCCTGGCACCTCGACTGCCAGTGCTGAATTGGATGTTCAAAGGAAAAGTTCCCCCCACCCATCATGCTACCGATGCCACCTGGAGTAAGTGGATTGCACTGATTACGCAGCGAGCTCGGATGGGGAACCTCAACCGTCCAGGAATCCTGGAGGTGATCATGGACTGGCCTGAAGGCAAGAAATTTGGAACATCCCCATCAGAGGAGATACCACGTGCTAAAGAGGCCCCACCATATAACGAACTACTAGAGAATGAAAAGACGTATGCCCTCTTCATTGATGGATCATGTTGTACTGTTGGGAAGCATTGCAGATGGAAGGCTGCTGTGTGGAGCCCCACACGACGAGTTGCAGAGGCCACCGAAGGAGAAGGAGAGTCAAGCCAATTTGCGGAGGTAAAGGCTGTCCAGCTGGCCTTAGATGTGGCTGAACGGGAGAGGTGGCCCATGCTATATCTTTATACTGACTCTTGGATGGTGACAAATGCTTTATGGGGGTGGTTGCAGCAGTGGGAACAGGACAACTGGCAATGGAAGGGTTAACCTATTTGGGCTGCTGAACTGTGGAAAGACATTGCTGCCCGAACAAAAAGTTTGGGTGTAAAGGTGCGCCATGTAGATGCTCATGTGCCCAAGAATCGAGCTACTGAAGAGCAGAGAAATAACCATCAGGTAGATCGAGCTGCCAGAATTGAGGTGTCTCAGATCGATTTGGACTGGCAGAACAAAGGAGAGCTATTTTTAGCTCGGTGGGCCCATGAGACCTCAGGCCATCAAGGAAGGGATGCGACCTATAAGTGGGCTAGAGACCGAGGGGTGGACTTAACTATGGATGCCGTTGCACAGGTTATCCATGACTGTGACACATGTGCCATAATTAAACAGGCCAAGAGGATGAAACCCCTCTGTCAGGAAGGGCGATGGGAAAAGTATAAATATGGGGAGGCGTGGCAGGTTGATTATATCACCTTGCCACGAACTCGTGATGGTAAGCGTTACGTGCTCACCATGGTGGAGGCGACCACTGGGTGGCTTGAGACATACGCAGTACCCCATGCTACCGCCCGAAACACCATCTTAGGGCTCGAGAGACAAGTCCTATGGCGACATGGCACTCCAGAGAGAATTGAGTCCAATAATGGGACTCATTTCAAAAATTCTCTTGTGGATATCTGGGCCAAAGAACACGGCATTGAATGGATCTACCATATCCCCTACCATGCACCAGCTGCTGGTAAGATCGAGCGCTACAACGGGTTGTTAAAAACCACGTTGAGAGCAATGGGTGGTGGGACATTCAAGCACTGGGAGAAGCATCTGGCAGAAGCCACCTGGCTGGTCAACACTAGGGGATCAGTCAACCGAGAGGGTCCTACACAGTCCAGCTCCCTACAGACCATAGAGGGAGATAAGGTCCCTGTGGTACATGTGAGGAGCATGTTGGGAAAAGCGGTGTGGGTCCTTCCAGCCTCTGGAAAGGGCAAACCCCTCCGTGGAACCGTTTTTGCGCAGGGACCTGGGTGCACCTGGTGGGTAATGGATAAAAATGGGGACGTCCAGTGTGTCCCACAAGGGAATTTGATGCTGGGGGAATGCAGTATGTAATTACGTGTGTATGTATGTATATATATATATATATATGTTTCTATGTAACTTATGTGATTACTGTTTGGTTATGTATAGATGTGTGTTAAGCATGATGTGATGATGTGGAATAAGGGGTGGAATGTTGTGGTTTTGTGGTTTTGATGCCGGTATTCCACATCAGAGCATCATGCAGCAGTTAAGGAGTTAATGCTGTGGGAGCAGCAGAGGGGAGGGGCGGAGCTCCGCACCGGATGCGAGGCAGCGCTCGGTCTGGGCGCGTTGCTCTGGGCTGCCGTGGAGGTTCAGCACGTGTGCTTCCCCTGCAGGTCCTCCTTAACGTAAGCTCATAGCTTTTGGTTTGGAAATTTTTATCTCTCTCTCAATTGTTCAATTTTATTAGATTTAGTAAAGTTACCGTTCCTTCTCAGATCGTGCTGTTGTTTTCTTGTAGACCCATCTCTTCCCGCTGTTTTCCCCTCCCCCTCCCGGAGCGCGGCTCTGCTCGGACGGCCGCGCGGTCACTGACGCAGTTTCTGTTTCTGTCCCCTCTCCCTTCTCGGTTTCCCTTGGGTCACTGTCACGGACAACACCGTGACATGTATAAAGGAATGCCAATATCCTAGTACAGTTAGAAATCCTTGCAGCTGCTTTGGTGTTGTAGGGACTCGGAATGCTTGAACTTTATCTACAATGGCACTGGGTAGTACTTTGGTCTTTCCTGACCAGACTACCCCCAAAAATTTCACAGATGGGCCTGGACCTTGCACCTTTTGAGGATTGATAGCCCATCCTCTTTCACATAGGCAGACAGTTAATGAATCTGCCACCTCTCCTACTGCCTCCAGTGTGTCAGATGTTAAGAGGAGATCATCAGTGTAGTGGTATAGGTTGATGTTATTAGGTTTTCTCCAATTAGCTAGGTCACACACCACCAAGTTATGACAATATGTTGGCAAATGTATGTACTCTTGTGGCAGGACCTGAAAGGTCCACTGCCTGCCTCCCCGTGTAAATGCAAATTTATCATGGGATTCCTCAGCAATCCAAATACTGAAGAATGCATTTGCCAAATCTAGGACACAATGGTAGGTTTTGATTTCCCTACTGAGCATGTCCATTAGGGAAATAACATTGGGTACAGTTGCATAGATGGGCAGCATGACCTTATTCAATTCCCTGTAGTCCATGATCATTCCCCTTGTTCCATCTGACTTTTGCACTGGCCATATGGGGGAATTTTATGGGCTGTGTACAGGTTTTACAATGTCTACTCTTTCTACTTCATGCACCGTCCTTGATATATCATCCTGTCCCCCCAGGACTCTATATACTGCCTTTCATTTGTAATCCAGTGCGGTTACAGGAAACAAATAGGCTCATGTTTTGCTTGGCCCCTCAATGTTGTCTGTACCACCCAAATACTAATGTACCTTTGCCAAAGCCTGAACTCTCTCACAGTCATCTGGAAAGCCAGACTCCATAAAATGCCTATGCTGAAGAGTTATTCTGGGATTGGGGCAATTGACACCTTATACTCCTGGGGTGGGAGACGCCCAACCCCCAATTTCAACCATGTTTGTGTGACTAACGAACTCACCAATCATCACTCTATTACCCTTAAATTTTGATGCATCTCCATACGTAATCGATGTCTCTGCACCGGTGTCCACTAAAGCCATTACTCTTCGCACATCTATTTCTGTCCAAAATATTGTCAGTTCTACATAGGGCCTCCAGTCCCATCTGGAGGCACAAAGGGAACCAATGCCTCTTGTCACTCCATGAATTTTGCCAGATTGAGATCATTTGCCACAGGTGGCTCAGGCATTGCTGCCCGCGACACCGGTGGATGTTTTTTTCCTTCTATTTGGTACTACAAAAAACAACCAAACTCCAGGTTGTAGTAGATGCTTCTTGTACAAAAATAAAATATGGTTGGGCTGCCCATTGCTTTTAGCAAATGCAACCCTAGCCCATATAAGATCATTGAAAATAGTTTTCCAAGACACTCGTATGGGGCCTGGTCAGGGCATCCGTGGGGCAGTCTTCTGGGTTCTAATCGGCAAGGCCTCAGCTTCCTCCACCACGCAGACATTGCACCTAGTTCATACGTGCTCCGTTTCCCCCAGGTCTGCTACCAGTTGATCCGCTCATTGGATAATGGCCTCTGAAGCTACTGAATAATTTAGTATGGAGATCAATGTCCCATTCTACATTAGAAGGGGCTTGCTGCAATATCAGGTCTCTCATACCTGCCGCAAATTTTTCTGCGTCTGGACATTCAAATGCATCAGAATACATGGCCTCTCTCATACTCAATTCTTGAATGGGTGTTTGGATGGCCGCCACAGAGGACCATAAACCATTATGTCTGTTTTATTGGGTCATGTTAGACAGCACACCACCATCAACCAGTCTGTAATGAAGTGATTTTCATTATAGTGTATAGCAGCATATAATCTTTGCCTCAGGGCTAGGTGTATGGTTATAGATGCTAGCTTGGACATTTCTGTCCCATTAACTAATACCCTCTCAGCTCCTGCATCCCATAGTGTTGGAGCGGCGGGAGACAAACACACGACCATGTAGATGATCAGTAAGTCTCAACTTTAATCAGAAGGCTACATTCTTTTATACTGTTAGTTTAATGAGGTTCATACATATTGCAAGCCTGAGCTCCCTATTGGCTAAACTTGAGCTATTCCATGTTTCTGCTCTTGCGGTTTCTGCGGTTAGCACTTCCTTAAAACAATGATCTTATCTTTGTTCTTATGGTTCCTGTCTTATACACCAGGTCAGCATGCCCTTAGCTACTATTATTTTTGCTGACCAGCTGTATTTGGTCTCCAAGGCCCTTTTCGGTGACCCAAGTTTCGACAATACTCTCCACACTTCCCCTGTTTTCTTTTTGGACAACAAGGAAGGACCCCACAGCCTTCTGTACTAATCTATTAAGCATGTTCTGCAAGCAAGCAAGCACGCACGGCCCAAGCAAAAGGATGAGGAGGACAATCATTAGGATTATTAAGGCAGAGCGAATGAAGTCCCTAAGCCATGGCCCAAAACCCAAGCTACGTAGCCAACTATCAAGTCCCAGACCTTCCTCCACTTTAAGGTGATCCATTAATTTATGTATTTGTTGTAATTGCTTGTGGATCGAGCTGGAACGATCTGACAAGTTCATGCAGCACATCCCTTCTAAATCTTCACAACCGTGGCCATGGGCCAACAGTAAAAAGTCTATTGCTGCTCTGTTCTGCAGGGTGGCATGCCGTATAGAGTCTACATCTAACAGCAAGGAGGATAGAGCAGAGGAAGTGGTATTCGTCTGGGTGGCAAGCCAGCATCCTAACTTGTTAAGCTGCTTAAGAATATGTGCTGTGGCTACTCCTGGAGCTAAAAGCGAAGCAAAGAAGCGTTTCTCAAAGGACCAGAATTCTATATTGCCATCGCAGCTTGTATCAAAGGCATGTGTTATGCTTCTTCTAGCCCTATGCCATGTCTGTTTCCTTTTAAGCTGGA
The DNA here is from genome assembly GCF_038088225.1 of Cyrtonyx montezumae. Classification (NCBI taxonomy): domain Eukaryota; kingdom Metazoa; phylum Chordata; class Aves; order Galliformes; family Odontophoridae; genus Cyrtonyx; species Cyrtonyx montezumae. The sequence continues at coordinate 34,641,180 of NW_027072045.1, forward strand.
TAACCATGCTTGTATTTGGCGTGAGTACCGTGAGACGACCCAGAGTACATGCCCCCCCCACAATGTGTGACGGGATCCCAGCCCAGGCTCTATCACCGCAGATAAGGAAGACCCCATCCGGCAGCCGAACCGGCGTGTTTGATGAGTGGGAGATGTTTTGGGACGTGTAGTTACACCACACTGATTCATTTTGATATACTGGTAGGGATGCATTAACAGTCACCGTGTTGTTTCGATCTCTGTGCCGGGATGTCCAATTAAAAAGGACACAGAAATCTGCTTGGACTGAGCCTAAGAGTTCTATCTCTTGGGGCTCTAGGGGTGCCGGCGGGAGGTATGGGATAATGCCGTCCCAGTTGTCACCATAGCTTTGTGACGTATTGCAGATTCCCGTATTAGCTGCCGGGCCTGGGCATGGCAAAGCGTCTAAAGGCACCCCCACGAGGCACGTAGAAAAGGGATTGCTAGGTGTGCTCATAGCAATGCATAAATATTCTTGTCCCGTCTTATTTGCCAGGGTAACCCAAATATTTTGTTTGGGTTGTGCCGGAACCCAGGCTTTTGCCTGCAGTCCTAGGCTTAGGGCCACGATAGTAATACATATCCCAATCATGTTGGCGCTCACAAATATGAGGGTAAAGGTGTAAGGGCAAGAAGACCCAAATGGATTCTTTACACTTCACCTCCTGGTACTCTGTTCGCAACTCTGCCCGTATGCGGAGCACTTCCCTTTTTAGGTCCCACCACAGGCGGGCCTGTTGGACTGCTTCACGGTTCTCAAACAATCACAGGCCCTCTATACCCCTACTGCCCATGAACCTTTGTAACACTTCTAGTTGCGTTATCGGCCTACTTCCCTGCTCCCACTGTTCACCACAATTTTGGCACCAAGCTCTGTACAGGGCTCTCTGATTCACCCACCAAATCAAGGCACACCCCCCACATTTAATTTGTACCCATGATTGACATCTGCTATCACCACAGTCCCAGCAAGCTACCAAGGCAGGCCATCCTGGCGACAGACCTCGAAGCCGATTGATGAAGACCGTTGGCGGCTCTGATGGGTCCCACTGAATGGAGTGTTGTTGCAGGAGGTCCTCAATGGGTAGGGTCACATGTCGTATCAGGAGCCGGAGTCGGGCCTCTTGCCGCGTCTGCGGATTGTCCAGCTCGGCGAGGCGCTGGTCGCACCCAGCAGCTGGGCACCCAGAGTGAACCCAGACAGGCGTAGACGACGTCCATGTCAGCGGGATTGGGAAAGACCAGGCAGCGGCCCCGATGCTAAAAAAGACTCATCAGTAAGTCTTATGCCGGCCTGGGTTAACACATCTCTCCCAAGCAGGCATTCAATTCCCTGAGGCAATGCAAGGACTGAAACTGCGACGCTCACTGCACTCTTCCCCAGCTCTATAGTGAGAACAGAGGACCTTTTAGCGGTGGAGACTCCTCCCACCCCTGCAATTGTGGCCGCGATAGGGTGCATAGGCCATAGTTTTGGGTAGCTATTTTCATTGATGATACTCGCATCTGCTCCAGTATCAAGCAGGGCGCTGAGCGTAATTGTCTGCCCTCGCCAGGTGACAGTTATTGATTGTGTGGGTCACTTAGTCAAATCTAGAGACAACAGGGTCAGGCCACCAGAAGATCCGAATCCTTTGTTTCCACGCGGCTGCAGATCTTTCGGTGGCATCTCGCCTGTTAGTCGTGGCAGCGGGATAAATTGCGCAAATCGCTGCCTGCGCGGCAGTTTGACTGGGGGGATGAGAGCATACACCATAACCATGATCTCTCCTTCAAAGTCCTGGTCAATTACTCCAGGGAGTACAAATAGTCCCAGCATTGTTGTGGATGATTGCCCAAGAATCAGTCCTCCTAGGCTCCGTCCGGCTATCCTGATTGGCGCTTTCACTCCGGTGGGCACACGGGTCGGCGCTGAGGTCGTAAATGTCACCTCTACTGCTGATGCCAGGTCCAGTCCGAGGCTCCCTGCTGTTGCTGGTCTAGGGGTGTAGATATCTGGGCTGGCATGGCTCCGGGTTGGTTGGTGGCCATTTGTGTCATCACGCGGCCGCCCCGCTTCGCGCTGCTCTTCCCGTTTCCCGACCGCTGCCAGCAAGCTCTCGTATCATGCGTTCCTGTCTTGCAGTGCTGACACCAAACACCAGGAGCTCGACAGTCTCGTCGTATGTGGCCAGCCGTGCCGCAGCGGTAGCAGCGATCGGGGCTGCCTCGGAGGGGCGGTTGCCGGGGGCTCTTGCAAGGGTGCAAGGGCTGCCATAACCTGCATCTGACTAGCCTGAGCTTGAGCCTTAAGCCCTTCCCCTAGCTCGGTAATGGCCTTGACTATGAATGCACTGGATCCTGTGGGGATATTGGCTGTCCTATCAAGAGCCTCTTCTATTGTCCACCCACTGCTCAGAGTATTCAGTATCGCTCTAGTAGCAGAGTTCGCATTCTGAATGGCACACTGTTTCAAAAGAGCTCATTTCATGTAGTCGGGGACCCCTGCCGCATCTATCGCTGACGTCACCCTGTCCACGAATGTCCCAAAGTCCTCATTTTTGCCTTGCTGAATACCCATGTAAGACGGGATTCCCCCTGGGGCCTTAATCCTAGAAATTGCATGACGGGCTAAACGCATGGTCTCCCGGATCTTATCGGGACCGAGCAAAGCTTGCGCCTCTGTTCTCAGGTATGGCCCTAGTCCTAATAGCTCGTCTAATGTCAGCCCATGTAGGGGGTCACCGGGCTGGCGCTGAACCATTACACTTTGCTGGCAAAGGTCCCGCCAATGGGCCCCAAAAAGCAGCTGCTGATGGTGCATGAATATCAGCCTGGTGATTCCCCGGATGTCCCCCGGTAGGAGCAACTGCGAATCCCAGACATAGTCCAGCATCTGCCTCACAGGCTCACTAGTGATCCCACACTGGCTCACAGTCGCGCGCAACTGCAATAGGAGTTTCCAGTCCAGGGCCGTTACCGTGGCCTGTATACCTCCCCCGGCTGCCGGCGTGTACAATACTGGGCAAGCCATCTCTCTTAATTCCTCAACCCCTTCACTGTCCCCACGGTCCAAACAGTCTCGCACCAAACTCGCCCACGCTTCCCGCCGACGGCAGGCAATTTCTTCCGCCAGCTCCCCCTCAGCCCCGGGAACATGCTCCGGCCCCGGAGGGCTCCCGTTTAAAGGGGGAGGGGCGGGAGCGGGTAATGGGGAGGCAGTACCTTGAGCCTCCTCCTGGAGGGGCTGTTCACTGGTGCTCCCCGACCCAGGAAGCAGGATTGTATTAGTCGCCGGGGGCCCTGCAGACACCCACAATTCCGAGCTATCACACTGTTCATTACGCTGGGACGCGTTTACTGCCTGCTGCGCAGCTTTTTTCTCTGCCTGGCTTTGCAGGAGTTCGTTATGGACCACCCGCCACAACTTTCCCATCTTTTTCGCAACTTTGTCATCATCTAGCACCGCCTGCCATATTATGTCCCCTAGCTTCCGCCACTCAGACACTTCATGAACGGCGTGCGGGTTAGCAAAGCAGCCGAGCCCCTGGCCATAAGCTAACAAGCCTGGTAATTCTTTCTTGAGATCTATTCCCTTAATCCCCCTTTTCTCTAAAAACCTAGTAAATATTTGATAGGCTGCTTGCCTTTCCATACCTAAGTCGTCGGCGCCGTTGCAGCCTTGCAAGGTCCGGCAGCCTGTATCGGTCAGGTCTCACAGAGTGTCCTGAGGCTCGGCACCAATGTCCCTCCGGAGGGCGTAATTGCTGCCCTCTTAGATGCTTGTAATCGAGCGCGGTGCTTTAGCCGTCCTCGCTGCTTTAGGACCCAAACTTGCCCGTCGCCGCCCTCCGATGGTACCTTAGCTGTCCGATTGTATCACGTCGGGGTCACCATTTGTCGGAGTGGCGGGAGACAAACACACGACCATGTAGATGATCAGTAAGTCTCAACTTTAATCAGAAGGCTACATTCTTTTATACTGTTAGTTTAATGAGGTTCATACATATTGCAAGCCTGAGCTCCCTATTGGCTAAGCTTGAGCTATTCCATGTGTCTGCTCTTGCGGTTTCTGCGGTTAGCACTTCCTTAAAACAATGATCTTATCTTTGTTCTTATGGTTCCTGTCTTATACACCAGGTCAGCATGCCCTTAGCTACTATTATTTTTGCTGACCAGCTGTATTTGGTCTCCAAGGCCCTTTTCGGTGAGCCAAGTTTCGACAACACTCTCCACCATAGTCTGAGGAGCCATGACAGTATGCCTTCCCTAGGCTTTTGATGGAATCTTCGTACTAGGTCCATCAACTTATTTGCTGCATATTGGAGAGCTGCTACATGCAAGTAGGTTTCAGCAGGGGGCATTGGTCAGGAGGCACCCCTGCCAGTCTATTGTGTACTCTCTTTGTTTTCCTGAGTTATAATAGGGTGGATTGCAAAAGTATCCATCATAGATGGAGCTTCAAAATCCAATTTAGAGACCTTGTCCTCTGTGGTACCCAGGTTCATAATCTCAGGGACCTGAGTAGCCTCAACTGAAATGCTACACATTTGCTTTGTTGGAGCATTTAGTCCTGGGTTTTTTGGTTGTTAACATGCCCAATTGATGTTCTAATTACTTGTCATGGTGTTATCCATGACAGTGACCCAAGGGAAACCAAGAAGGGAGAGAGAGAAAAGAAAAAAAACTGCACCATCAGTGGCCACGCCGCTGCCCAAGCAGAGCCGTATGCTCTGGGGGGGGGGGGGAAGAGGGGGAAACAGAAGGAATAGATGGGGTCTACAAAAAACAACGGCAGGATCTGAGAAGGAACGGTAACTTTAAATCTAATTTAACATCTAATAAAATTGAACAATTGAGAGAGAGACAGTTTCCAAACCAAAAGCTGAGAGCTTACATTAGGGAGGAACTGCAGGGGAAGCACATGTGCTGAACCTCCAGGGCAGCCAAGAGCAAGAGAGAGTGGGCCTGGCATCTGGTGCAGAGCTCCGCCCCTCTGCTGCCCCTCGCCACAGCATTAACTCCTTAACTCCCTGCATGATGTTCTGATGTGGAATACCAGCATGAAAACAACAAAACCACAACATTCTACCCCTTATTCCACATCATCACATCATGCTTAACACATATCTATACAGAACCAAAACAGTAATAAATTACATACAAATACAAATATATATATATACACATGGAATTACAGACTACACTCCCCCAGCATCAAATTCCCTTGTGGTACACACTGGACGTCCCCATTTTTATCCATTACCCACCAGGTGCACCCAGGTCCCTGCGCAAAAATGGTTCCACGGAGGGGTTTGCCCTTTACAGAGGCTGGAAGGACCCACACCGCTTTTCCCAACACACTCCTTACATGTACCACAGGGACCTTATCTCCCTCTATGGTCTGTAGGGAGCTGGACTGTGTAGGACCCTCTCAGTTGACTGATCCCCTAGTGCTGACCAACCAGGTGGTTTCTGCCAGATTTTTCTCCCAATACTTAAATGTCCCACCACACATGGCTTTCAACGTGGTTTTTAACAACCCGTTGTAGTGCCCAATCTTACCAGCAGCTGGTGCATGGCAAGGGATATGGTAGATCTATTCAATGCCATGTTCTTTGGCCCAAATATCCACATCTGAATTTTTGAAATGAGTCCCATTATCTGACTCAATTCTTTCTGGGGTTCCATGTTGCCACAGGATTTGCTTCTCTAAGCCTAAGATGGTGTTTTGGGCGGTAGCATGGGGTACTGCATGTGTCTCATGCCACCCAGTGGTCACCTCCATCACGGCGATCATATAAAAACATTGCAAGTTCGTGGCAAGGTGATATAATCAACCTGCCACACGTCCCCATATTTATACTTTTGCCATCACCCTTCCTACCAGAGAGGTTTCATCCTCTTGGCCTGTTTAATTATGGCACGTGTCACAGTCATGGATGCCATTGTACAGGTTATCCATAGTTAAGTCCACCCCTTGGTCTCTAGCCCACTTATAGGTTGCATCCCTTCCTTGGTGGTCAGAGGTCTCATGGGCCCACCGAGCTAAAAATAGCTCTCCTTTGTTTTGTTCTGCCAGTCCAAGTCTATCTGAGACACCTCAATTTTGGCAGCTCGATCTACCTGATGGTTATTTTTCTATTCTTCAGTAGCTCGATTCTTGGACACATGAGCATCTACGTGACACACCTTTACACCCAACTTTTTTGTTCAGGCAGCAATGTCTTCCCACAGTTCAGCAGCCCAGATAGGTTTACCCTTCCGTTGCCAGTTGTCCTGTTCCCACTGCTGCAACCACCCCCATAAAGCATTTGCCACCATCCAAGAGTCAGTGTAAAGATACAGCATTGGCCACCTCTCCCGTTCAGCCACATCCAAAGCCAGTTGGACAGCCTTCACCTCCACAAATTGCCTTGATTCTCCTTCAGTGGCCTCTGCAACTTGTCATGTGGGGCTCCACACAGCAGCCTTCCATCTGCGATGCTTCCCAACAATACAACATGATCCATCAGTGAACAGGGCATATGAACTACCAGAAAATGAAAAGACATTATATGGTGGGTCCTCTTTAACACGTGGTACCTCCTCTGATGGGGATGTTCCAAATTTATTGCCTTCAGGCCAGTCCATGATCACCTCTAAGATTCCTGGACAGCTGAGGTTCCCCATCCGAGCTCGCTGCGTAATCAGTGCAATCCACTTACTCCAGGTGGCATCAGTAGCACAATGGGTAGAGGGAATCTTTCCTTTGAACATCCAGTTCAGCACTGGCAATCGAGGTGCCAGGAGGAACTGTGTCTCAGTGCCAATTACTTCAGAGGCAGACCAAACTCCCTCCTATGCTGCCAAGATCTCCTTCTCAGTTGGAGCGCAGCACTCCTCCGAACCCTTGTACGCTCTGCTCCAAAATCCAAGGGGTCGGCCTCAGGTCTCCCCAGAGGCTCTTTGCCACAGACTCCAAGTGGGACCTTTCTCTCCAGCAGTAGTGTAGAGGATGTTTTTTCTACGTACTGTCCCATCCGTACTGGCCCCAGGGCCACAGCACGGGCTATCTCATGTTTAATTTGCTCAAAGGCCTGCTACTGTTCAGGACCCCATGCAAAATTATTCTTTTTTCGGGTCACCTGATAGAGGGGGCTAACTATGAGGCTGTAGTTTAGGATGTGCACCCTCCAAAAACCTACTACACCCAGAAAAGACTGTGTCTCTTTCTTGCTAGTGGGTGGTGACATACTGGTGATTTTGTCAATCACATCTCCTGGAACGTGACAACGCCCATCTTGCCATCTTACTCCTAAGAACTGAATTTCTTGGGCAGGTGTATTTTAACTGCTGAATCACAGCCTGAACCACTGATTGGTCACCTGAGGGGAGCAATGAGTCAGCCATGGGGGCACAGGTGAAGGTGATATACCTGTGTGATTGGAAGGGGTGGAGCCTGGCTCCACCTCTCCCAAATCCCATTTAAGGGCTGACCACAACCAGGGAAGGATCTCTTCTTGAAGATCCCTCCTATGTGGAGTTCCCAGTGAGCCTTGACATCTTGAAGGTGAGCCATCTCCTCTTTCGTATTATTTGTATCCCATCTTTATAGAACTACCCAAAATATACTATAATCCGTACTATTTTGTTGTGAAGTACCATCCTTGGGAGTTATTTACCACACAGAAGGTCCCTTCACTTTGTTCCATTTAATAGCAAAACCAGCACCCAGAAGAATTTGGATTATTCACTCTCCTTTTTTAAAAACTTCCTCTGCTGTATCACCCCACACAACAATGCCATCAATGTACTGGAGGTGCTCAGGTGCCCCACCCTGTTCCAATGTAGTTTGAATCAACCCATGGCAAATGGTTGGGCTGTGTTTCCACCCCTGGGGCAAATGGTTCCAGGTGTACTGAACGCTCCTCCAGGTGAAAGCAAACTGTGGTCTGCACTCTGTGGCCAAAGGAATGGGAAAGAAGGTATTAGCAATGGTGGCATACCACTTGGCTGCTTTTGACTCCAGTTCATATTGCAGCTCCAACATATCCAGCACAGCAGCACTCAGTGGGGGTGTGACTGCATTCAGGCCATGGTAATCTACTGTCAGCCTCCATTCTCCACTGGCTTTTAAGCACTGGCCATATGGGGCTGTTAAATGGCGAGTGGGTTTTGCTGATCACTCCCTGGCTCTCTAGCTGACAGATCAAGTTATGAACAAGGAAGCAAGGAATCCCTGTTGGTGTGGTATTGTCGTCTGTGGACTTGTTTTTGTAGCAATAAGTACTTGCTGCTCTTTCACTTTCAGTATCCCCACAACAGATGGATCTTCTGACAGGCTAGGTAAAGTAGACAGCTGCTGAATGTTGTCTGCATCTACAGCAGCTATTCCAGAAGCCCATCAATATCCCTTGGGATCCTTGAAACATCCCCTTCTGAGATAATCAATACCGAGTACGCATGGAGCCCCCGTCCAGTCACTATGGGATGCTTCTGCCAGGTTTAATCAGTGAGACTTATTTCTGCCTCCAACACAGACAATTCCTGAGAACCCCCAGTCACTCCAGGAATATGAATCAATTCTGTCCCTTTATAACTCAAGGGCATTGGAGTGCACTGTACACTGGTGGCCACCAGTGCCTTATGTTTTTGTAGCTCCAAGGTGCCAGGCCATCTAATCCACACAGTCCAATACACTCTACTATCCTTTTCCCTTCCTCAGCTGAGGGCAGGGCCCCTCTATTGGTTACCTGCAGTGATGGGAGCAATTTTGTTGGTGGCTGATCTCTGCTGTGATTCTCTCACCCGTGCTCACAGTGCAGGGGTGGGTTTTTTATGCCACTTCTTCATGTCATCTCCATTTTCTCGTAAGAGGCTCCACATGGCCACATGTAACATGGTGTCACTGCAGTCATTTACTTGAGCATAGAGGCAGTTGCCTTTGATGGCCGAGACTTTCATCAGTTTGATCAATTGCTACATCAGATTCTTTGGGTCATGCATGTCTTCATCAGGTGTTTCCAATACTGACAAGGGTTCATCCCTATTAATCATTGAGGACAATTCCTATGGTATAATTTTGTGTCTTCTTCACTTCACCTACTTCTTCTGCTACCGTTGATACAGCTGCAATGGAAACGTGGTGGCAGAAGCTGTTGTTCAACGTTTAGAAGTGTAATAATCAATTCATAAACGGGGAGTCTTCTGCCTCAGCCCTCGTATCTATGGAACATTGCTACCAGTGTACTTGCTTACCTTTCTGGTGCTGTTTTTGAGAGCTTCTGATATATGTCGGGTGTATACCTTACTTTCTCACAATCATGGTCCTGGTGTGGATTGTTAGAGATGAAATTGGGATCATACAGCATCTCTACTACAGCCGTTTCTCTCAAGAATTGGATGCCTTTCTCCACGGTATTCCATCTTTCTACCTTAGGCTCCAGATCATCTTTGTAAGGATGTCTCTCCTTTACAGCCACTGGTACTCGTTCCCAAACGGTAGCAACTCCACTCAGACATCTACTACTCCCTCTGCCGATAGCTGGGTCTTGAGCAATGCTACCCAGTTGGCAGGCTTCATTGCCATCTAGGGACACGCTGCTGGCACTGTTGTCCCAACACTGCAGCAAACAGGTGACAACAGGTTCATCCAAGCGCCGTACAAACTCCTTTCTTGAACCTTGGATTTCAGTCATCTTTAGGGGCTGATGAATAGTGGTAACAGTGATTTCTTCCTCATCAGTGTCCTCCACATGTCTCTCGCTTTTCTTAGTGGCCTTTTCAGGTGGTGGTGCTGAGGAGGGCCCCTCACCTGAATCTTCCTCTTCTTTCTCTGCTTCTTCTTCTTTCCATTCTAGGCACAAGGACACCCGTTTCCATTTCTGGCCTTCCACAGGGGCAACCAACATTGATGCCAGTGCTTCCTGTAATTGGTCAGGTCTAACTTCAAGGTTTTCATTTTTGCTTTGGACCTTGGTTTGGAAACCATTTCTCTCCAGAATATCAATTATAGCTCGATAAGCACAAGCCAAACCCCAAACAATCCATTCCTTCTCAGATCTTCCTGAGTCACATGACTCCTTACCTAAACACTCACTGAATAAATATAATAGGTAAAGACCTGAAAAGAGTACCTGGAAACCAATCCAAATGCCATATAATCTGTCACATTAGCCAGCGTGTTTAGGCAGGAGGCAGGTAACCCCATCAGCACACTGAAGTAGCTGTATGCAGATATGACTCCGGTGCTGAACATTAGGAGCTTAAAAAATGCCAGCATGCTCTAAGGTAGATGAAAACCCTTAGTCCACTTGGCACCAGTTTTACAATGGAGTACAAATACTGCATTGCCCACATTCTCCACCAATAATTGTCACGGTGTTACCTGTGACAGTGACCCAAGGGAAACCGAGGAGAGAAAGGAAAAAGAACTGCACCATCAGTGGCCACATGGCTGCTTGAGCAGAGCCGTACTCTCTGGGGGGGGGGGGGGAGGAGGAAACAGAAGGAATAGATGGGTCTACAAAAGAAACAACGGCATGATCTGAGAAGGAACAGTAACTTTACTGTGAAACATGTAAAGGTGATTTGTGTCAAAGATAAAAAGTCAAAGCTTCTGACACAATACTTTTAAACTGGCATTAATTCCAATTGGCATATAAAGTTATTTAAAGGAGTAAAATTTCCTTGTACGGCATGGAAGGATAGAACTCTATCTGCATTTCAAACACTAGCCTTGCAAAACAAAGAAAGCAAAATCCTCACACCAAGGAGTGAGAGATAAGCATCTTTAATGCAGACCTTGCAAAGACAGGCCTGGAATGCACCAAGGGACGAATAGGAAACAGCCTTCATCCATAAAGGCCACTTGAAGAAGAGGGGCTTCAGGGAATTTTTCGACTGCAAATTATCTTGATAATTGTTGTGGCGCCTTAATGTCTGTTATGGTTGTAAATAGGGGCCAGTAGTCCTTTTCGGGGTATTTAGCTTGGAGAAGCTGATCACTGGAGAAGGGCCACATGGCGCCAAAGGTGCTACCCCCTTACTGATTTATCTGTTGGGCCAGCTGTGTTAAGCTTATCAATAAGAAAACAGGATGAACATCATGTTCCCCCAACAGGATGACCAAATGGATGTCCCTCCTAACAAAACACCAGTGAGGGGCTCTCCCCTTTCAAGGTTTGAAGATTTACAGCAAAATCGACCCTTAAGTGTAATCCTCTCTATAAACCAGAGTATGGAATGTGATGAATATGTATGAACTATACCTTTAAATAGGTATTCTTTCTTTCTTTGGTATGTGTCCTTGGTGGAGCGAGACTCCCCGGCACACCCAGCACTGCTTGCTAATTGCTTTTCACTCTTTGATTGTAATAAAATATTCCAAAAACTCTGATTGCACTCTGGGCATTTATAACATTTACTAAATCTAATAAAATTGAACAATTGAGAGAGAGACAGTTTCCAAACCAAAAGCTGAGAGCTTACATTAGGGAGGAACTGCAGGGGAAGCACATGTGCTGAACCTCCAGGGCAGCCGAGAGCAAGAGAGAGCAGGCCTGGCATCTGGTGTGGAGCTCCGCCCCTCTGCTGCTCCCCAACAGCATTAACTGCTTAACTGCCTATATGATGTTCTGATGTGGAATACCGGCATCAAAACCACAACATTACTCAGTATGGTCTCTTAATAGCTGGTTCTCAGATACTACATTGTTACTTGTTACTTCTAGTTTGTGTAACACCATTACCAGCAGCCAAGCCACAGCAGATGCAGCTAGCCAGCATCTGTTTGTAATTAGTACACCCTTATCTAAACCCTGGAAATAATCCCTTAGACAGGCCAGAGAAGGAGAAAGTCCCTGTAACCCACAGGGGTCCCCACTTCTGACAATAGTAACTGAATTGTAATAGGGTGACCCTGTAAGTCCCAGGATCTGACCTAAGAGCATTTGTTCTAGGGGAATAACACTCTCCCCCCCCCCCCCATTTGATGATATTTCAATTAGAAAACACATTAGTGGATGGTTTCTTCTTTTGATCCCCTCCTGAAGCCTGCCTGGCTCACCTATTGTAAGGCAGTTACTCTGAATGAATAGCATTCACACAACATAATGAAGATAGACAACTCTTTTGTACAGTTTATCAAAAAAGTATTAAGACAACCAGTAAATTAGGAAAGGCTGACCCGTCACAGACAGTTGAGGCTAGCCTAGAACACCACACAGAAGAGAATTCCAACAAAAGAACCTTCCCTACCTCTGGTCAGCCTTTAAATGAGGTCTGGGAGAGGTGGAGCCAGACTCCACCCCTTCTTGTCACACAGGTGAATTGCCTTCACCTGTGCGCCTGCATCTGACTCAGTGCTCGCCTCAGGTGATAAATAGGTGGTTCAGGCTGTGATTCAACAGTTCCTATAAAGACCTGAAATGAAGTTCAGTTAAAATTGAGTTTCCACACGTTAGATGATTCTAAATTGTTTGTCATTGTTGTTGGTGTTGGTTTAGTTTCTTGCTTGTATACAGCTTTGTCTATGAAATAGGTTAACCAATTCAGGGTGGTTGAACGGGAAATACACAGTAAAACAAATACACTGAAATTTTGAAGTAAAATTCTGTTGCCATCTGACTTTTGCACTGGCCATATGGGGGAATTTTATGGGCTGTGTACAGGTTTTACAATGTCTACTCTTTCTACTTCATGCACCATCCTTGATATATCATCCTGTCCCCCCCAGGACTCTATATACGGCCTTTCATTTGTAATCCAGTGCGGTTACAGGAAACAAATAGGCTCATGTTTTACTTGGCCCCTCAATGTCTGTACCACCCAAATACTAATGTACCTTTGCCGAAGCCTGAACTCTCCCACAGTCGTCTGGAGAGCCAGACTCCATAAAATGCCTATGCTGAAGAGTTATTCTGGGATTGGGGCAATTGACACCTTATACTCCCGGGGTGGGAGACGCCCAACCCCCAATTTCAACCATGTTTGCGTGACTGGAATGGTCTGTCCCACAAACCCACCAATCATCACTCTATTGCCTTTAAATTTTGATGGATCTCCTTATATAATTGATATTTCCGCACCAGTGTCTACTAAAGCCATTACTCTTCACACATCTATTTCTGTCCAAAATATTGTCAGTTCTACATAGGGCCTCCGGTCCCATCTGGCGGCACAAAGGGAACCAATGCCCCTTGTCACTCCATGAATTTTGCCAGATCGAGATCTTTTACTACAGGTGGCTCAGGCATTGCTGCCTGCGACACCGGTGGATGTTTTTTCCTTCTATTTGGTACTATAAAATCAGCTAAATCCCAAGTTGTGGTAGGCGCTTCCTGTATTATTCATACTCCCGATTTTCTGGGAGTACTCTGAAATTTTTTATCGTTTCTGAGTTGTTTCCATAGCTGTAAGAGAGTATGGTTGGGCTGCCCATCGCTTTTAGCAAATGCAACCTTGGCCCTTATAAGATCATTGAACACGTTCTTCTGAGATACACGTATGGGGCCTGATTGGGGTGTCCGTGGGGCAGACTTCTGGGTTTTAATTGGGAAGGTCTCAGCTTCCTCCACCATGCGGACATTGCGCCTAGTTCTTATTCCCTGGGGGAAGGCTCTGGTGAGGGAAATTGGGCATGTGAGTCTGCCCTGTGTGCCCCTCTGTTTAGTGGGGATCACCCTAAACCCTCTGTGCCTTCATTCTGGTGCATGATGGGACCTAATGTTATTTGGGGTTACGGCGCTTCTGGCATTACAGTTTTCCCAGGTGCACAGCCGTCCGGGGGTGCGATCCGCACCCCTGCGTTTGTTTCTCCCCCACCATACATGACCCGCCTGCGGGGCTCAGGAGGCAAGAGTCTCTCGGAAAGGATGGTGGCGGCCATCAGGGTCGGTCCGGGGAGGAGGCAGGGGCCAAAGAGGAAAATGCAGGAGGAAGGAGAGGGGAGACTGAGGACGAGGAAGGGCAAAGCAGAAAGGGCCATATCCATGAAAAATTAGACCAGCTTTTGGAAGGAGTTACTCGTCTAGCAGTAGGGAAGGAAGCGGTCATGAAAGAGTGTTTACTTAATGGCGCGCTTCCAGAGTTCAAAGCCGTGCTTGCAGCGCTTCCTGCCTCAGCCACCACTGGTGAGCTCATCCAGCGCGGATGTGAGTTTGGGCGGGTACAGGAGTCAACTCACAATGTGGCCCCTCTCACAGCTGCCCTGCAAGTGTTTGCCTTGCAACTAGCAGGAAATCGGGAGACAGAGAAAAAAGAGGAAGATCCAGGTGAGAGGCCCTCAAAACCACCACCACCTAAAAAGGCCACTAAGAAAAGTGAGAGACATGGAGAGGACGATGAAGATGAAATCACTGTTACCACTATTTGTTGGCCCTTGAAGATGACTGAAATCCAAGTCTCAAGAAAAAAGTTTATACGGTGCTCAGATGAAACTATTGTCATCTGGTTGCTGCAGTGTTGGGACAATGGTGTCAGCAGCGTGTCCCTAGATGATAACGAAGCTCGCCAACTAGGAAACATTGCCCGAGACCCAGCTATCAGCATAGGGATTAGTAGATGTCTGAACGAAGTCGCTACCCTCTGAGAACGAGTACTAATAGCTGTAAAGGAGAGACATCCCTACAAAGACAATCTGTACCATAAGATTAAAAGATAGGATACTGTGGAGAAAGGCGTCCAATTTTTGAGAGAAACGGCTGTACTGGAGGTGCTGTATGATCCCAAGTTTGTGTATGGGAACTGCTGAATCAGGGCCTGAACCACTGATTGGTCACCTGAGGTGAGCACTGAGTCAGCCATGGGGCCACAGGTGAAGGTGATATACCTGTGTGAGTGGAAGGGGTGGAGCCTGGTTCTACCTCTCCCAAACCCCATTTAAGGGCTGACCACCATCAGGGAAGGACCTCTTCTTGGAGATTCCTCCCACGTGGAGTCCCCTGTGAGAGTCCCCTGTGAGAGTCCCCTGTGAGAGTCCCCTGTGAGAGTCCCCTGTGAGAGTCCCCTGTGAGAGTCCCCTGTGAGAGTCCCCTGTGAGAGTCCCCTGTGAGAGTCCCCTGTGAGAGTCCCCTGTGAGAGTCCCCTGTGAGCCTTGTCATCATAAAGGTGAGCCATCTTCTCTTCTGTATTATCTGTATACTGTTTATATAGAACTTCTTAAAATATACCATCCTCTATACTATTTCCTTGTGGTGTCCCATCATTGGGAGTTATTTACCTTACACTTGGTGAGCCAGGCAGCTCTAGCAATACTAAATCCATAATGTCCTTCATTTGAGATATGTTTAAATGGGCTAAGGGGGAGAACATTACCCCCCTAGAGCATACAATCCCTGGTCTAATTCCAGGATTCATGGGGTCACCCTACTATGGGTTGGCATCCATTATTGAGAAATGGGGACCCATGCTGGTTCCAGGGACTGCCTCTCCCTCCCCATCTTATTTGACCAACTACTTTCTAGGATTAGATAAAGATGTTTGTTACCAAGGAGCAGCAGTTAGCTGCCTCTGCAGTAGTCTGGCCATTAGTAACGGCCATACTTAAATTAGATACTGCAAATGTTAATATGGAGACTGAAAATCAGTTATTACATGACCGTATTGAGAAACTGGAGCAACAGCTGGGTACATTAACAACCAAAAAGCCTGGCCTAAATGTCCCCACAAGACAAATACGGAATATATTGGTAGAAGACACCCAAAAATCAGAGGAAGAAGACTCTGGTATGACAGGAAAAAAGATCTCTAAGGCAGATCTCGAAACTCCATCTATGATGGACCCGTTCGAGATTCGGCCTATCATAACTCAAAAAACAAAAAAGGTACAGGATAGACCAGCAGGGGTGCCTCCTGACCAGTGGCCCCCTGCAGAAACCTGCCTCCATGTAACTGCTCGTCCGTATACAGCTAATGAGTTGATGGACCTAGTACAACGATTCCATCAGAAACCAAGGGAAAGCATACCATCATGGCTCCTAAGGTTATGGGATGCAGGAGCTGAAAGTGTTTTAGTGAATGGAACGGAAATGTCAAAATTAGCATCTATAACAATAAACCCGGCCTTAAGACAAAGATTATATGCAGCCGTCCACTATAATGAGGAAAACCATTTTATTATAGATTGGTTGATGGCTGCATGCCGCTTAACATGGCCCAACAAAACCGATATCCCTCTTAATACTGGTTTGTGGTCCTCTATGGAGAACCTCCAGACCTACATCAGAGAACTAGGTATGAGGGAGGCTCTGTACGCAGATGCTTTTGAAAGCCCCGATACGGAGAAATTTACAGCGGGCGTGAGAGATCTGATACTACAGCAGGCCCCCTCCCACCTATATGGGATGTTGGTTTCCATATTAAATCCATTGGTGGCATCAGAAGCCATCGTACAGCAGGCAGCCCATTTAGTGGCAGACTTAGGGGAGATGGAGCGCGTAAGAACCAGGTGCAATGTTCGTATAGTGGAAGACGCTGAGGCCTTCCCTATTAGAACTAAAAAGCCTGCTCCACGGATGCCCCGATCAGGCCCTGTACAGGTATCCTGGAGGACTATGTTTAATGATCTCATACGGGCTGGGGTTGCGTTTACCAAAATTGATGGGCAACCCAACCATGTTTTGTTGCAGCTGTGGAAACAGCTTAGAAATGATCAGAAATTCCAGAGTGCTCCCAGAAAATCGGGAGTATGAATTATACAAGAAACACCGACAACAACCTGGAATCTGGTTGACTTTATAATACCGAACAGAAGAAATAAACATCCGCAGGTGTCACGGGCTACAGTGCCTGAGCCACCTGTGGCAAAAGATTTAGATCTGGCAAAATTCATGGATTAATGGAAAACTCTGGTCCCCATAGGGCCTCCAGATGTGACCGGAGGCCCTATGTAGAACTAACAATATTCTGGTCCAGGACAAGTGTGCAGAAGGTGATGGCTCTAGTGGATACTGGCACAGAAACATCAATTATATATGGAGACCCAACAAAATTTAAGGGTAATAGAGTGATGATTGGTGGGTTTGGGGGACAGACTATTCCAGTCACCCAGACGTGGTTGAAATTGGGGGTTGGGCGTCTCCTGCCCCGGGAGTATAAGGTGTCGGTTGCCCCAATTCCAGAATTTATCTTGGGCATAGGCATTCTATGGGGTCTGGCTCTCCAGAAAACTGTGGGAGAGTTCAGACTACGGCAGAGGTATGTTAGTATCTGGGCGATACAGACAATATTGAGGGGCCATGCGAAACATGAGCCCATTTGTTTGCCAAAACCACGCAGGATTACTAATGTAAGACAGTACAGACTCCCGGGTGGGCAAGAAGAAATATCAAAGACAGTGCAGGAATTAGAGAAAGTAGGTATTATAAGGCCTGCACACAGCCCATATAATTCCCCCATATGGCCACTATGGAAGTCGGATGGAACATGGAGAATGACGGTGGATTATAGGGAACTGAATAAGGTCACGCCGCCCATCCATGCGGCCATACCCAGTATTGCCTCCTTAATGGACACTCTTAGTAGGGAAATTAAAACCTACCATTGTGTCCTGGATTTAGCAAATGCGTTTTTTAGCATACCTATTGCTAAAGAATCACAAGATCAATTTGCATTTACGTGGGGAGGCAGGCAGTGGACCTTTCAGGTCTTGCCACAGGGGTACGTGCACTCACCAACATACTGTCATAATTTGGTGGCACGTGACCTGGCTGATTGGAGGAAACCAAACACTGTGAACCTATACCACTATATTGATGCCCTCCTGTTAACAACTGACTCACTGGAAGCAGTAGGGGAGGCAGCAGATTCATTAACTGCCTACCTAAGTGAAAGAGGATGGGCTATCAATCCTCAAAAAGTGCAAGGTCCAGGACTGTCCGTAAAATTTCTAGGGGTAGTCTGGTCAGGAAAGACCAAAGTGTTACCTGATGCCATCATAGATAAGGTTCAGGCATTTCCAGTCCCTACAACACCAAAGCAGCTGCAGGAATTCCTGGGTATACTGGGATATTGGTGTTCCTTTATACCTCATTTGGCGCAGCTGCTGAGACCTTTATATAGACTTACCAAAAAGGACCAATTATGGGATTGGGGGAGAACAGAACAGGATGTTTTCCAACAGGCGAAACAGGTGGTTTAAACAAGCCCAGGCACTGGGTATATTTGATCCTACCCTCCCAGCTGAGCTAGATGTTCACGTAACTCAAGATGGCTTTGGCTGGGGCCTGTGGCAACGTCAGAGTTCTGTTTGGACCCCCATTGGATTTTGGTCTCAGGTGTGGCATGGAGCAGAGGAAAGATATAATATGATTGAAAAACAGTTATTGGCTGCCTATTCTGCATTACAAGCGGTAGAGCCAATAACCCAAACGGCTGAAGTTATAGTCAAGACTACATTGCCAATCCAGGGGTGGGTAAGAGATCAGACCCACCTTCCTAAGACGGGGGTGGCCCAGGCGCAGACGGTGGCACGATGTGTCGCCTATCTCAGTCAGAGGAGTAGTCTGTCTTCCTCACCATTGAAACAAGAGTTGCAGAAGATTCTTGGCCCAGTAACATATCATAGTGATGCACCAAAACAAACTTCGGTTGCTCCACCACAGAAGAGTCCCGTCCAGGAAGGAAAATATCCTATTCCTGAAGATGCCTGGTACACGGATGGGTCCAGCAAGGGCAACCCAAGTAAGTGGAGAGCAGTAGCGTACCATCCTGCCACAGACACAATCTGGTTCGAAGAGGGGGATGGTCAAAGCAGCCAGTGGGCAGAGCTGTGGGTGGTGTGGATGGTTATAACCAAAGAACCTGGTGATGGTATCCTGAATATTTGCACAGATAGTTGGGCTGTGTATCGGGGGCTCACTCTTTGGATCGCACAGTGGGCCACCCAGGATTGGACTATCCACTCCTGACCGATCTGGGGCAAAGGTATGTGGTTAGACATATGGAATGCAGTTAAACACAGAACTGTACGTGTCTACCATGTTTCTGGTCATCAACCCCTACAGTCACCAGGAAATGATGAAGCCGACACACTGGCCGGAGTTAGATGGGTTGAGAACTCACCATCTGAGAGTATAGCTTACTGGCTACATCAAAAGCTGCGGCATGCTGGGCAGAAGACCATGTGGGCAGCCGCTAAAGCGTGGGGACTGCCTGTACAACTATTGGATATCGCTCAAGCATGCTGAGACTGTGACACCTGCTCTAAGATAAGACTGAGGTTGTTGCCTGAAACTACAGCCCATCTTGCTAGAGGACACAATCCTCTACAGAGGTGGCAGGCTGATTATATTGGGCCCCTCCCTCGGTCTGAGGGGGTGAGATATGCCCTAACCTGTGTCGACACCGCGAGTGGGCTAATGCAGGCCTATCCAGTACCAAAAGCCAACCAGGCATACACTATAAAGGCACTCACAAGGTTGATGGCTGCCTACAGGACACCGCAAGTCATCGAGAGTGACCAAGGAAGTCATTTCACGGGTGCAGTGATACAATGCTGGGCAGAAGAAAATTATATTGAGTGGTGATTCCACCTGTCATATAATCCAACGGGGGCAGGCCTTATTGAACGTTACAATGGTATTCTCAAGGCTGCCCTGAAGACAGACTCTCAGTTCCTGCAGGGGTGGACAAAGAGACTCCTTGAGACCCTGCGGGACCTGAATGAAAGACCTAGAGATGGCAGACCCAGTGCCTTGAAAATGTTACAGACAACATGGGCCTCCCCACTTAGGATCCAAATTACGGGCACCGATAATGAAGTGAAACCTCAGATTGGCCGTGAGAACAATCTTCTGCTCTCTGCCCCTTAGGTACCTGGTTTTAGGTCCTATAGAATAAAATGGCCCTGGAAGGTGCAGGTAGGACCACGATGGTGCGGCCTACTTGCACCTTGGGGGAGATTATTGGAGGTGGGGGGTTCGGTAGCTCCTCCAGTAATAGGTACATGGCCTACTGAAATAATGGTTAACACTCCAGTCTTCATTGCTAAGGGACCCCTATGATGTCTCTGTGGCAGATAAGGACACCCCCTTTGGTGCCTGATATAGTTGTACAGCCACAGATATCGGGTCAAAGGGTTTGGTACAGGAGGCCAGGGCATGCCCCTGTATAAGCTGAAGTGTTAACCCAAGACAGGAATATGGCCTGTATCTTGCCCTGGAGAGCGGATCTTCCCCTCTTGGTACCTCTAAAACACTCTTATTACTCCCCATAAGTCTATGAGTCGCCAGAAGGAACCAAAACTATACTGCAGTGTTCCAGAGTTGTTTTAAGACCATGTGAAGCATCTGGTGATGGTCTAACCGGGACTGATGACACATAAGATGGACCTGCACTGTGTGATTACCGGAAGTACCGTACTGCACTGTGAGAACCCGGAAGTACCGCTCAGTCCTCGTGATCAACTGCTTTGGAGTCGGCACAGCCGGAGCTGCAGTGGCTGATTGAGGTACAGGGTGGGTTTTCGGGAGGTTCCAGTCTCTTGGGAACCGAGTGAGAGCAGCTAGTCCCGGCAGACCCCGGCAGCTCTCTCTCGCGAGAGGCTGATGTGGCGTAGGCGTTGCCAGGGAAACGGCGGGGGATTTAAAACGATCAGAACCCGGAAGTACCGCTCAGTCCTCGTGATCAACTGCTTTGGAGTCGGCACAGCCGGAGCTGCAGTGGCTGATTGAGGTACAGGGTGGGTTTTCGGGAGGTTCCAGTCTCTCGGGAACTGAGTGAGAGCAGCTAGTCCCAATGGCTGTTCTCGCGAGAGGTTAACGAAGTGTTAACGAGGCACAGGTGTTAACGAGGTAGGTGTTAACGAGGCATAGGCGTTGCCAGGGTTTCAGCGCCCTCGCCCACACTCCTCAGCTGATTAGGGCTGAAGGGGTATATCCCTGAAGGGCTCAGGGAGGGCCGCGAAGTATCACATTACAATTCATATCTATATATATATTATTATAAACCATTATTTATTTATTTACTCTCAATTTTCTTTCGTTTCTTTGTTTTTATTTTTTTCTGTCATGGTCTCTACAAGACAGAGGGCTTGCCTTAAGAAGGCTGTGGCGACCCAGACAGAAGGTCTGCCTAGAAGTGTGGCTACACAGGTCTCTGGTTGCAAGGAGTGTCAGAGCCTGCTACTACTAGATGAGGGTGCTAAGCAGTTCTCCTGTGCAAGGTGTGAGCAGGTGGAAGATCTGCTTAACATGGTGGTTGAATTGAAGGAGGAGGTTGAGAGACTGAGGGCCATCAGGGACTGTGAGAGGGAGATTGACTGGTGGAGTAACTCCCTAGAGTGCCAGAGAGAAAGGTACCAGGGAGATCCCCCACAGTTTCTGGTGGACTCCCTGACCTGTCCCCGTAGGGCAGAAGGGGGATATCTGAGGGATAGGGAGGGCTGGCAGAGAGTCCCTGCTCGGTGCCGTGGGCGATCTCCCCCTCTGCCTCCCCAGTGCCCCCAGATACCCCTAAGCAATAGATTTGCAGCATTGGAAGTTGAAGAGGTGATAAGGGGTGAAGTGCAGGAAGATTCCTGCAGGAGGTCACCAATGGCAAGGCAGTCACCTCCGTGCATTGAGACTGCTGCTACTAAGAAAGAAAGGAAGGTGATCGTAGTGGGTGGCTCCCTTCTAAAGGGAACTGAGGGCCCCATTTGCAGACCAGACCCAAACCGCAGGGAAGTGTGCTGTCTCCCTGGGGCTCGAATCAGGGACATTACTAGAAGACTCCCGGACTTGATACGCCCCACCGACTACTACCCGTTACTCGTAGTTCAGGCAGACTGCAATGAAATATCTCAGAGAATTCTGCGAACTATGAAAAGAGATTTTAGGGGATTAGGGCGATTAGTTCAAGGGGTGGGAGCACAAGTGGTGTTTGCTTCCATACCTTCTGGGGTGGTGAAGGACACAGAATGGGCTAGGAAAACACAAGTGATGAATAATTGGCTGAGAGGTTGGTGTAGAGATAGACACTTTGGGTTTTTTGACCACGGGGCAGTTTACTCGGCTCCTGGCCTGTTATCTGTTGATGGGACACACCTATCCCAAAGGGGGAAACGAATCCTAGCACAGGAGCTAGCTGGACTCATTGAGAGAGCTTTAAACTAGCTGTGACGGGGGAAGGGGATAAAACAGGGCTCTCCAGTAAAGAGCCTAAGGAGGCTGTGCTGGAAAAAGGGGTGAGGCAGATATCTCAGCTGAAGTGCACCTATACCAATGCACGCAGCATGGGCAATAAACAAGAAGAGCTTGAAGCCATTGTGAGGCAGGCTAACTATGACCTTGTAGCTATTACAGAAACATGGTGGGACCTCTCCCATGACTGGAATACTGGGATTGATGGCTACAAGCTCTTCAGAAGGGATAGACAGGGAAGAAAGGGTGGTGGCATAGCTCTCTATATCAAAGAGTGTTTTGATGTTGAAGAACTAGTGGTTGGAAATGACAAAGTAGAGTGTCTATGGATAAGGATCAGGGGGATAGTCTTTAGGAGTGACATCGTGGTGGGGGTCTGTTATAGACCACCTAGTCAGGATGAAGAAATAGACGAGGTGTTCTATAAACAACTCGTAGATGTTGCACGATGGCCAGCACTCGTTCTCATGGGGGACTTCAACTTCCCTGACATATGCTGGAAATACAATACTGCGCAGAGGAAGCAGTCCTTGAGATTTCTAGAATGTGTGGATGATTGCTTCCTGACTCAGCTGGTGCAAGAGCCTACCAGGGGAGATGCCTTGCTTGACCTACTTTTCACTAACAGGGAAGGACTAGTAGGGGATGTGAAGGTTGGAGATTGTCTTGGCCAGAGTGACCATGAAATGGTGGAGTTTGCTATTCTGGGTGACGTCAAGAGGGTGACTAGCAAAACTATTACCTTGGACTTCCAGAGGGCAGACTTTGACCTGTTCAGGACACTTGTTGCAAGGGTCCCTTGGGACTTGCTCCTGAAGGGTAAAGGGGTCCAGGAAGCCTGGATGCTCCTCAAGATGGAAATCTTAAAGGCACAGGAGCAGGCAGTCCCGGAGTCCTGTAAGTCAAGCCGGAGGAGCAAAAGACCAGTGTGGATGAACCGGGATCTTTTGTTGAGACTCCGAGAGAAAAAGAGAGTCTATGTCCTCTGGAAGATGGGTCAGGCTACTTGGGGTGACTACAGAGAACTGGCCAAGATCTGCAGGCAGAAAATTAGAAATGCTAAAGCCCAGCTTGAAATTAGGCTGGCTACTGCTGTAAAGGAGAACAGGAAACCCTTTTACAAATATATTAACAGCAGGAGAAAAACTAAGGAAAATTTCCCTCCTTTACTCAACGAGGCAGGCAATATAACCACAGACGATAAGGAAAAGGCTGAGGTTCTCAATGCCTTCTTCACATCTGTCTTTAATAGACAGGACAGTTATCCACATGGTACTTGCCCTGACCTGGAAGTCCGGGACGGGGTGCATAATGCACCCCCTGTGATTCAAGCAGAGACGGTCAGAGATCTTCTCCTCCATCTGAACTCCCACAAGTCCATGGGGCCAGATGGGATCCACCCAAGGGTGCTGAGGGAGCTAGCAGAGGTGATTGCCGAGCCACTTTCTGCCATCTATCAGCATTCCTGGTTATCTGGAGAGGTCCCACAAGATTGGAGGCTTGCCGATGTGACTCCCATCTTCAAGAAAGGCCGTAAGGAAGACCCGGGGAACTACAGGCCTGTCAGCCTGACCTCGGTATCAGGGAAAGTTATGGAACAGATGATATTGAGGGAGATCACACGACACGTGCATGGCAATAAAGGGATCAGACCCAGCCAGCACGGGTTCACCAGGGGCAGGTCGTGCTTGTCCAACCTCATCTCCTTCTATGACTGGGTGACCAGACAGATAGATGAGGGAAAGGCTGTTGATGTAGTCTACCTGGACTTCAGCAAGGCCTTTGACCCGGTCTCCCACAGTATTCTCCTAAGGAAACTGGCAGCCCGTGGTGTGGACAGGTTCACTCTTCTCTGGGTGGAGAACTGGCTGGAGGGCCGTGCCCAGAGGGTAGTGGTTAATGGAGTTAAGTCCAGCTGGCGTCCTGTAACGAGTGGTGTCCCCCAAGGGTCAGTTTTGGGGCCCATCTTGTTTAATATCTTTATTGATGACCTAGACGAGGGAATTGAGTGTATGCTCAGTAAGTTTGCAGATGACACAAAGCTGGGAGGATGTGTCAAACTGCCTGAGGGTAGGGAGGCCCTTCAGAGGGATTTGGATAGGCTGAACAGCTGGGCTGAGCTAAATGGGATGAGGTTCAATAAGACCAAGTGCCGGGTCCTGCACTTTGGCCACAATAACCCCATGCAATGCTATAGGCTTGGGGCAGAATGGCTTGAAGAATGTAGAGAGGAAAAGGACCTGGGGGTGTTGGTTGATGCTCGGCTCAACATGAGCCGGCAGTGTGCCCAGGTGGCTAAGAAGGCCAACAGCATCCTGGCCTGTATTAGAAATAGTGTAGCCAGCAGGAGCAGGGAGGTGATCATCCCCCTGTACTCAGCTCTGGTACGGCCGCACCTCGAGTACTGTGTTCAGTTTTGGGCCCCTCACTACAAGAAGGACATTGAGGCCCTGGAGCGTGTTCAGAGAAGGGCAACAAAACTGGTGAGGGGCCTGGAGCACAAGTCTTATGAGGAGCGGCTGAGGGAGCTGGGATTGTTCAGTCTGGAGAAGAGGAGGCTCAGAGGAGACCTTATTGCACTCTACCACTTCCTGAAGGGGGGTTGTGGTGAGGAGGGGGTAGGCCTCTTCTCCCTGATAAGTAATGACAGGATGAGAGGGAATGGCCACAAGTTGCGCCGGGGAAGATTTAGATTAGACCTGAGGAAGCATTTCTTTTCTGAAAGAGTGGTCAGGCACTGGAATGGCCTGCCTAGGGAGGTGGTTGAGGCACCATCCCTAGCGCTGTTCAAGAAGCGTTTAGATGAGGTGCTAAAGGACTTAATTTAGTAGTTGGGTAGAGATAGTGATAGGATGGTTGGACTAGATGATCTTATAGGTCCTTTCCAACCTTATGAACTTATGAACTTATGTGATTACATGCTTCCAGTAGATACCACCGAGCACTGGCCCAAAGAAGAGTTTGACTGATGCGCCAATCATCACTCATCTCGGATTACATCAACATGCGTTGCGATGGGCAATTATGTAAGCGTCGCGATGTATTGGGTCTCTGTATCAAGGGGAGCTCACCTTATAGTTACTTGATCAGTGGTTCATGTCATGAAGGGGTGGAGTGTATGGGAACTGCTGAATCAGGGCCTGAACCACTGATTGGCCACCTGAGGCGAGTACTGAGTCAGCCATGGGGGCACAGGTGAAGGTGATATACCTGTGTGAGTGGAAGGGGTGGAGCCTGGTTCCACCTCTCTCAAACCCCATTTAAGGGCTGACCACCACCAGGGAAGGACCTCTTCTTGGAGATCCCTCCCATGTGGAGTCCCCTGTGAGCCTTGTCATCATAAAGGTGAGCCATCTTCTCTTCTGTATTATCTGTATACTGTTTATTTAGAACTACTTAAAATATACCATCCTCTATACTATCCCCTTGTGGAGTACCATCATTGGGAGTTATTTACCTTACAGTTCGTCCCTAACGATCCATGCCAGGACCATGATCCTGAGAAAGTAAGGTATACACCCGTTGTATGTTGTAAACTCTCAAAAACAGCACTGGAAAGGTATGCCAGTACACTAGTAACAACGTTCCAGAGATACTAAGACAGAAGTCCCCCAGTTTTTGAACTGATTCTTACACTTCAAAACTTTCAACTACCATGTCCACCATCGCATGCTTCCATTTCAACTGTATCAACAGTAGCAGAAAAACTGGATGAAGTGAAGAAGACACAGGAAATTACTAGGGAAAATTCCTCCAGTATGATTAATATGGATGGATCTGTGGCAGTTTCAGAAACACCTGGTGAAATAGTGCAAATGGAGAGGACATGAAGAAGTGGCATAAAAAACCCACCCCTGCACTGCGAGCACGGGTGAGAGAATTACAACAAAGATCAACCACCAATGAAATTGCTCCAGTCACTGCAGGTAACCAATAGAGGGGCTCTGCCCCCAGACGGGGGGTGGGGGGGATAATACAGTGTACTGTACTGTGTGGATTAGATGGCCTGGCATGTCAGAGCCACAAAAATATAAGGCACTGGTGGACACCAGTGCACAGTGCACTCTAATGCCCTCAAGTTATAAAGGGACAGAATTGATTCATATTTCTGGGGTGACTGGGGGCTCCCAGGAATTGTCTGTGTTGGAGGCAGAAATAAGCCTCACCGGTAAAAACTGGCAAAATCATCCTATAGTGACTGGACAGGGGACTTCATGCATACTCGATATAGATTATCTCAGAAGGGGACATTTCAAGGATCCCAAGGGGTACTGATGGGCTTCTGGAATAGCTGCTGTAGATGCAGACAACATTCAGTAGCTGTCTACTTTACCTGGCCTGTCAGAAGATATGTCTGTTGTGGGGGCACTGAAAGTGAAAGAGCAATGGGTACCAATTGCTACAAATATGGTGCATAGATGGCAGTACCACACCAACAGGGATTCCTTGTTCCCCACTCATAAGCTGATCCGTCAGCTAGAGAGCCAGGGAGTGATCAGTAAAACCCACACACCATTTAACAGCCCCATATGGCCAGTGTGTAAAGACAGTTGGGAATGGAGGCTGACTGTAGATTACTGTGGCCTGAATGCAGTCACACCCCCACTGAGTGCTGCTGTGCCAGATATGTTGGAGCTGCAATATGAACTGGAGTCAAAAGCAGCCAAGTGGTATGCCACCATTGCCAATGCATTCTTTTCTATTCTTTTGGCCACAGAGTGCAGACCACAGTTTGCTTTCACCTGGAGGGGCGTTCAGTACACCTGGAACCGTTTGCCCCTGGGGTGGAAACACAGCCCAACTATTTGCCATGGGTTGATTCAAACCACACTGGAACAGGGTGGGGCACCTGAGCACCTCCAGTATATTTATGGCATTGTTGTGTGGGGTGATACAGCAGAGGAAGTTTTTAAAAAAGGAGCGTGAATAATCCAAATTCTTCTGTGTGCTGGTTTTGTTATAAAATGGAACAAGGTGATGGGACCCGCCCAAGCAATTCAGTTCTTAGGAGTAAAGTGGCAAGATGGGTGTCACCACATCCCAGGAGATGAGGTCGACCAAATCACCAGCATGTCTATGTAAGAGACTAATATCTTTTACCATTGCCTCAGAGGTTGCTGATGAACATGTCTGAACATTTCCAAGTTAGTCCTGGGAAAGGGTTGTGAAATCCTTTGTCTCAGGGACAAGCTGATGGCCATGTCCTGGGGCGGCCTAAGCTGCAGCTCAGTGGCCATTGAACACTCTTTTGTGGAACTCTCCTCCAGGGGAAGATAACCATCTCAGGTGATACTCCCCTGACGCTGCAGCTCAATGACCGGAGAACACTCGTTTATGGAACTCATCTCCAGGGGGAGATAACCATCTTAGGTGATACCCACCTGATGCCCAAGCAGGAGAGGTTCGAGGGGTTCGTCGTGTAGACTGGAGAAATCTGGGAGATAAATAGAGGGGTCCTGCAGCCACGAAGTTGGAGGGTTTTCTCTGGAGTGGCTTCCTCTTGGAGAAGCTTTCTCTTAGGAGAGACCTCCCGAGCTGATCACTGCCTGCTGCTTCCTGGAGAGGCCTTCTCTTTGGAGAGACCTCACGAGCTGATCACTGTTCGCTGCTGCCCCTCCGGGGGTTGACCCCTCGCCACTTCTCCCGTGCTGACCCCACACCCCTCCTCCTGTGCTGACCCGGTGCTGCTTCTACGGACAACTGCTTGCTGCTCAGGGCTGCCCGTCGCTGCTGCTGTTCTCCCCGCTTCTGCCGCCCCTGCTCTTCTGCTTCGGACTGTCAGAGCCGCTTGCAACCGGACCACCCCTGGGATCCTGGCTGGTGACTATCCCTGCTTTGTACAAGCCCTTGCTTCCTTCCTATCTTTCCTATCGCTCGCCATGTGAAGAACATGTTAGGAAAAGCAGTTTGGGTCCTTCCAGCTTCTGGAGAGGGCAAACATCTCTGTGGAACTGTCTTTGCTCAGGGACCTGGGTCCACTTGGTGGGTGATGCAGAAGAATGGGGATGTTCAGTGTGTACCACAAGGGAATTTGATGTTGGGGGAGTGAAGTCAGGAATTCTGTGTATATACATGTATATATGTTTTGTGTGTGTATGTGTGTTTAATGCATGTTAATCATTGTTCCTCTCTCTCTCTCTATATATATATATATCAAGCATGATGTAGTGATGTGGAATAAGGGGTGGAATGTCATGGTTTTATGATTTTTGGCATTGGTATTCCACATCATATCATCATATAGTGTATTAACAGTTAAAGAGTTAATGCTCCAGCTCTGTGGATCATAGATAGTTCTGGGTATACCCATCTCAGAAAAGCCCTACATTCCCCAGAGGACTGTGCAATGCTTTGTATTTTTACGTATTGTGAATCAGAGGGAAAGATAAAAACTGTCTGCAGTCACGGGACTCACTCTCTTTCCTTTGGGATCTACTCAGCAGTGGGTGCTCGCTGCCATCTCACCTTCAGGGTTTAGCGTTAGGCCTTCGGTTTATTGGACACTCTCGCTCCTTTTATTTGATTTATTAGCTTCAATTCCAATTATATTGTATTATATTGTATTATTTTGCTTTCTGATATCTTATTTAGTAAATTAGCTTTCCTCCTTAGATCGTTGCCGCTATTTTGTTTCAAGGCTCATCTCCCTATTCCCTTTTCCCTTTCCCATTCCCCTTTCCTGGGGCATGGGTCTGCAGGTCCCCTGCACCAATTGTCTTGGAACCGGGCCAAACCAGTCCGGTATACCGTTGACATGTTCCTTAATACTAACACAACACGTGCCCTTAAAATCCTCACAATCCTGCCTTTGATTAATAATGGAAGATCAGTGGTAGCACAGCTTTGTAAAGTTGCCTGTCAGATAGAGTCAACGTCTGTGAGCAAGCCTCCTGGAGCATCACTAGTTGTGTTGCTTTCCTTTGCCAGCTAACATCCTTACTTGGTGACTGTGCCTAAAGCTTGAACGGTGCTGTTTCAGCGTATGTTTGGATCTGGGAGACAGGATGTCTCATAAGTTCATAAGGTTGGAAAGGACCTATAAGATCATCTAGTCCAACCATCCTCCTATCACTATCTCTACCCAACTACTAAATTAAATCCCTTAGCACCTCATCTAAACGCTTCTTGAACAGCGCTAGGGATGGTGCCTCAACCACCTCCCTAGGCAGGCCATTCCAGTGCCTGACCACTCTTTCAGAAAAGAAATGCTTCCTCAGGTCTAATCTAAATCTTCCCCGGCGCAACTTGTGGCCATTCCCTCTCGTCCTATCGTTATTTATCAGGGAGAAGAGGCCCACCCCCTCCTCACCACAACCCCCCTTCAGGAAGTGGTAGAGTGCAATAAGGTCTCCTCTGAGCCTCCTCTTCTCCAGACTAAACAATCCCAGCTCCCTCAGCTGCTCCTCATAAGACTTGTGCTCCAGACCACTCACCAGTTTTGTTGCCCTTCTCTGAACACGCTCCAGGGCCTCAATGTCCTTCTTGTAGTAAGGAGCCCAAAACTGAACACAGTACTCGAGGTGCGGCCGTACCAGAGCTGAGTACAGGGGGATGATCACCTCCCTGCTCCTGCTGGCTACACTATTTCTAATACAGGCTAGGATGCTGTTGGCCTTCTTGGCCACCTGGGCACACTGCCGGCTCATGTTGAGCTGAGCATCAACCAACACCCCAGGTCCTTTTCCTCTCTACATTCTTCAAGCCATTCTGCCCCAAGCCTATAGCATTGCATGGGGTTATTGTGGCCAAAGTGCAGGACCCGGCACTTGGTCTTATTGAACCTCATTCCATTGAGCTCAGCCCAGCTGTTCAGCCTATCCAAATCCCTCTGAAGGGCCTCCCTACCCTCAGGCAGTTTGACACATCCTCCCAACTTGGTGTCATCTGCAAACTTACTGAGGGTACACTCAATTCCCTTGTCTATGTCATCAATAAAGATATTAAACAAGATGGGCCCCAAAACTGACCCCTGAGGGAGCAAAGGCAAGGAAACTATGCATTCAGAGCAACACAGAGGGTTAGAGTTTTAGTCAACATACACTCACACACACACAGACATCCATTTTATGGAATTTTCGTAAGCACGAAGCAGAAAAATCCTAAGCAAGCGCATTATTAGCTATTGACTCTTGAGAAATGGCAAGTTGACAGAGAGGAGAGACAGAAGGAACATGCCAGTGGTGGATGTGATAGGCAGTGTCAGCAGGGCATCCTCTGCTTCAAGGTGCACTTTTCCTCTCTCACCCATCAGATTCTTTCCTGCTTTTTCTTTTCTCAGGGTCTGCAGAGTTTCTTCCATTTGTACACTGCATCCACATGGCCAGTGCATGATGCAGAGCCCAAAAGGAACACCTGCTTGCAAAACAGAATAAACTACTAAGGTCAGCTCTCACTAAAAAATGCTTATAGCGACAAATATCCTTAAAACTATCAGAATACTTCGTTCCTTCTCAAGATCGTTCTTCTGTCAGGGGCCTTTAGGTCCCTGATATAGGTTCCAATTGAAAGAATCAGTGAAATAAAATATCTGTTGGGTAATATTCAAGCACTCTCTATTAGAATCGTATATTGAATCAAAGTAAGATAGTGTGTGCCTTTGTCTCAAGTGATGCATAGTCATATTTTTAAAATTCTGATTAGTGGATGAAAGAGTGAATCATTCTACAGTACAGTATCATCTCTTTGCCTGGGATTCCTTTCCAGGTTTTGTCTCGACGAACTAAGAAAAGGATAAAAGATAAACATTATAACTAATGATGAAAGGATAAAACTAAACTAGAAAAGGTTATTTCCATAGATTCCAACAGTGGAAACATCTAATTCTGTTCATTTTTATATTTAATCTACCACTAAAAATAGATAAAGCAGCACACAACAACCTAAATAATACCTAATAATTCTAATTCTTAAGGCGACATTGGTAACACAGAAAAATCACCCATTTTTGTCATACCATGACCAGTGTTATTACTGAGATACCATCCAGTGGGTAATCCAGCTGTTTCTAATCACTTGCTATGGCATGCATAAGTTATTTACAA
This sequence comes from Cyrtonyx montezumae, assembly GCF_038088225.1. NCBI lineage: Eukaryota > Metazoa > Chordata > Aves > Galliformes > Odontophoridae > Cyrtonyx > Cyrtonyx montezumae. The sequence goes on from NW_027072045.1 coordinate 34,672,324, forward strand.
TACAACAATTTGCAAAACAATAAGTAAGAAACACACAATCCCAGATCTTATGAGGGCTAGATGCTATTTTCTGCCTTGAGATGAGGTTGAATGTATCATGCTGGAATCCATATAGGGCTAGTGCCTGAGGAAACACATGGATATTCACGACCCTAAGTTATCAGTGGTAAGGGACATTCCCAATGCCCTGTGGCCATATTCTGAATGTTAATTATCAGCCGTTCCTTGAGCATTGGGGAGGCCCCAAAATGACAGTCTACTGTATGATCAGGATTCAAAAAATTCAGCACAAGCAAAGTCTTACATAACCTTTCTTGTGGCATGTCTCCCATATTCCCCCCCTCCCCTTTTTAAATTTTTTTAACCATTATCATGCACATATTTGAGATAGCCAAATTTGTGAACAGGAATGACATCTGCTTGCCAGAGTTGAAGAGGTTCTGTGCCACGGGGGTTTGTCCCAATTTGAGGCAAAGGAGTGACTGTCTGGCAGTCTGGGCATGTTAGAATAATGTAGATGCAATCTGGATCAGAAGCTTGTAAAATTTGTAAACAATGTCGACCTCGCCATATTAGTATTGAAAACATCTCTTCTTGTTTTGCTGCTATAAATATATCATCCATGTAACAATAAATAATGAAGTGAGGCCTAGTCTTTCGTACTGGTTGTAATGCATTTGTCACAGTCAATTGGCATATTGATGGGCTATTAAGCATTCCTTGTGGTAAAATGGTCCAATGATGCCTCAGAGCAAGGCTTTGGTTAATGTCAGCATCTATAACTCCCAATAAAATAAAAAGTCCTGTCCATGTAACAGAAGAATGTCCTACAAAGAGGGCTCTGCACCCGTTCCCTAGGGGGCCCATTACCCCTGTTGGAATAAGAGATACGTTGGTATCGGTCAGCGTCACTGACTGGGCGGTGGCCAAATCCACTCCTGCGCTGCCGGAGGTAGCTGGTCTCAGTGAGCTGGCCAGGCAGGGGGTGGCTGATTTGGGACCATATATGTTGTCATAGCATGCGGGTTCGTGCTCATCTTCCCATTTCCCGACAGATCAGAGGGCCGTGCAGCAACAGGGAATTGAGGTCGGCAGTCTCTTGCCCAGTGTAGCTCCTTCCCACATTGGGGACAGGGTTGAGGAGGAACAGCACAAGCTTTCCTAAGATTTTTGTATTTTTTTTGTACATAACTGGGTTCCCCATAATTGTAACACTTCATTTCCTGAGCTACCCCTACATCGAGTCGGGACACCAGCCTGCACTGCTCTAAAGCACAGTAGTACACTGTGGATGCAACAACATTTCTGTCTCCTGTCCCCTTTAAATTATCGTCAGGAGGGAAAAAGGCAGAGGCAGGGGGGTAGGGAGTTCCCTGCTCCCCAGGAGGGGGTGGAGTTGGAATTGTGGATTGAGTCCCGCTTGGGTGGAGGGGGGAGGCATGGGGAACAGTCGGAAGAATCTTCCCTTCCTTGTCGAGTTAATTGAGTGCTTCCGAAATTTGGCGCCACATGGGGAAAAGTTTGGTGGCTGTTTTGTCTTTAGTAGCAGCCCCCCAGAGTGCTACGCCAATTCCATCCCAAAGCTCCTCATCAGAAGAAAACCCAGTTATTGTTAACTCTTGAACATTTTTACTTATCCATTTAAGAGAAGTAGCTAATGCTGAGCTAGATACAGATAGATTCTGAAGCTTTAAAATTGTCCGTAATGCTTCGAGATGTACTTGTTGCTCCTTCATTAGTGAACTCCCCACAGTTCCTGACTGCTCACCTTCTGTCCTTCAGAATGGTGCTGGCGTGCATGAAATCACCTCTATGTAGTTCAGTCAGGCGGCACTGCAGTCCCACAGCTTCTCAACGCTGCTAGATATACCTCTCTTAGAGAGTAAACTAAACAAAAGTTGGATTGCTGCCTCTACTTGCTTCTTTTCTTTATCTTTACACTAGCAATCTTTGACAAGCCATGGGCCTTAGGGTCGCGATCCCCACCCCACTCCTGCTACTGCAGCACTTGCCTCACAGCGCTACTTGTCCCCCCATCTCCGTCACCTCTGACATCCTGCAGATACTTCCATCCAGCACGATCTGCAGAAGCTTGAGGTACAGCTCTATCACTGTCTGGCTCCACCGCTGATGTGTGCGTCCCTGTCCCCATCCCCCGTCCCCATCCCTGGACGCCACTTGTCATCAGAGAAAACAGCCAGAAGCATGACATACCGGTGTGTTTAAACCATGCTCACTTTATTCCCCGGACAGCCTTATTCTTATAGTGTTTAAGACAGGGGCATATAGAAAATAGCACACAATCATTGGTAGAGAGTCTTGAGAAAAACAACTCTAAAAACACTTCTGGCAGTTAACAGTTCTGCAAAACACATCTTGGAGGAGGTAACTTTTGATTGTGATATAGTAGTTCTGGAAAGTCTCTGCTGAAGGTCAGCTCCATGAGTTGTTCCAAGCCATGCACTCTTCCTCCAATTAGGATCTGCAATTCCACAGCTTACTTGAACTTGTTTTCCTTTTCATCTGGAAGTGTCCTTGGTTCTCAGTCTTCCTTTCTCATGCTGTTTATCTTGTTCCACAGTTTCTGCTCTAAATATACTTTCTTTTATTCCCACAGTCAACTGAGTTGGTCCTACACAATCTATCTCCGTACAAACCATAGAGGAAAATAAGGTCCCTGTGGTGCACATATGGAGCATGTTGGGAAAAGCAGTGTGGGTCCTTTCAGACTCTGGAAAGGGCAAACCCATCTGTGGAAATGTTTTTGCACAGGGACTTGGGTGCACCTGGTGGGTAATTGTTGCCTTTTCCCCGGCAACCTAAGTTATGGTATGCTCCAGTCTGCAGTGGTTTCACAGCCTACAGGCCCAGCGCCCGACCCTACCGGTCCTGCGCCCCGCCCGGTCCACTTGCCACCATGAAACGCACCAATATTATGAGTGGCAAATGGCGTTTATCCTAAGTAACACACTCTTCTTCTAGCTTTCTACATTACAATACTACCAATTACCTATGCTACGGTTATCTCTACCCAATGGACGTGTGGCATGTCTTGTCTTCTCCATATTTGGCCTTACTTGTTCTCCTCTCTTATCTTCAAGATAGTGTTACCATGTTTTCCCAAGAGTCAAGGGGCCCTGAGGGGGTCCTGTTGCAACTTGGAGACTGCCACATCCTCATTCCAAGTTTTCAGTTAATTATAGGTAATGGTGTCAAGGTTTACAGGACAGTTTGACCCGGTACCGTGACAATTTAAGCAGGGGACCCACGGGCCCACACCCCGGGGAAGGGGAAGGGGGAAAAGGGAAAAGGAGAAGGGAGATGGGCCTAGGAACAAAACAGCGGCAACGATCTGAGGAGGAAAGCTATTTTACTAAATAGATATCAGAAAGGAAAAATAACACAATATAATATAATATAATTGGAATTGAGGCAAATGAATCAAATAAAATGAGCGAGAGAGAGAGTGTCCGATAAACCGAAGGCCTTACGCTAACGCTGAAGGCGGACGGCTGCAACAAACACCCACTGCCGAGCTCGGTCCCGAAGGGAAGAGAGAGTCCCGTGACTGCAGACAGTTTTTATCTTTCCCTCTGAGCGTAAACACGTAAGAACGCAAAGCATCGCAAAGTCCTCTGGGGAATGGAGTTCTTCTTCTCTTCTGAGACAGGCATACCTGGAACTATCGATGGTCCACGGAGCTGGAGCATTAACTCTTTAACTCTAAATGCACTACATGATGTTATGATGTGGAATACCAGTACCAAAAATCATAAAACCATGACATTCCACCCCTTATTCAACATCATTACATCATGCTTAATATATATATACACATAAAGAAACAATGATTAACAAGCATTAAATACAAACACATACAACATACATATATACATATATACATATATACATATATACATATATACATATATACATAGTAATAGAATTACTGAGGGCGCTCTCCCCACATCAAATTCCCTTGTGGTACACACTGAACATCCCCATTCTTCTGCATCACCCACCAGGTAGACCCAGGTCCCTGAGCAAAAACAGTTCCACGGAGAGGTTTGCCCTCTCCAGAAGCTGGAAGAACCCAAACCGCTTTTCCCAACATGTTCTTCACATGTACTACAGGGACCTTATCTCCTTCTACAGTAGGTAGAGGGCTGGATTGGGCAGGACCATCGCGATTGATGGATCCTCTGGTGTTGACCAACCAGGTGGCTTCTGACAAATTCTTCTCCCAGTGCTTAAATGTTCCACCACCCATTGCTTTCAACATTGTTTTTAACAACCCATTGTACCTTTCAATTTTACCAGAAGCTGGTGCATGATAGGGGATATGATAAATCCACTCGATGCCATGATCTTTGGCCCAAGTATTTACAAGAGAATTTTTGAAATGAGTTCCATTATCAGACTCAATTCTCTCTGGAGTGCCATGTCGCCATAGGACTTGTTTCTCGAGCCCTAAGATGGTGTTCCGGGCGGTAGCATGGGGTACTGCATATGTTTCAAGCCACCCAGTAGTTGCCTCTACCATGGTGAGCACATAACGCTTACCACTGCGAGATCGTGGTAAGGTGATATAATCAACCTGCCACGCCTCCCCATATTTATACTTTTGCCATCGCCCTTCCTCCCAAAGAGGTTTCATCCTCTTGGCCTGTTTAATTGTGGCGCATGTGTCACAGTCATGGATAACCTGTGCAATAGCATCCATAGTTAAGTCCACCCCTCGGTCTCTAGCCCACTTATATGTTGCATCTCTTCCTTGATGGCCCGAGGTCTCATGGGCCCACCGAGCTAGAAATAATTCACTTTTGTGTTGCCAGTCCAAGTCTATTTGAGCCACCTTAACTTTGGCAGCTCGATCTACCTGATGGTTATTTTGCTGCTCTTCAGTTGCCCGGCTCTTAGGAACATGAGCATCTACATGGCGCACCTTTACAACCATATTCTTTATTCGGGCAGCAATGTTTTTCCACCTTTTCACTTTAGGTGCCAGGTCACTCTTGTAGGGATATCTTTCCCTCACAGCTACTAACATTCGTTGCCAGAGGCTGGCGATTCCATCCATATACCGGCTGATCCCTCTGTCAACAGCTGGGTCACGGGCAATGTTTCCTAGTTGGCGAGCTTCATTACTGTCGAGGGACACGCTGTTGGCCCCGTTGTCCCAACACCGAAGCAACCAAGTGACAATACTCTCATCCGGACGTCGAATAAACTCCTTTCTTGAGCCTTGGATCTCAGACATTTTCATGGGTCGACGAAACGTGGTAACTTTGACTCTCTCATCATCCTCATCATCACTATGTCCATGCCTCTCACTTTTCTTTGTTGCCTTTCTTGGTGGTGGTGGTGTTGAGGACCCCCCCTCGCCTGGATCTTCCTCTTCTTTCGCCACCTCTTCTTTGCGTTCTAGGCGTGAGGACACACGTTTCCATTTCTGGCCTTCCACCGGGGCAACTGACTTTGATACTGGTGCTTCCTTTGGCTGGTCAGATGTGCCTGGGAGGTTTTCATCTTTGGCCTGAGCCTCAGTTTGGACACTCTCTCTCTCCAGAACAGTATATATGCCTCGGTAAGCATAAGCCAAGCCCCAGATAAGCTGTTCCACCTCAGATCTTTCTGAGCCGCAACACCCATTACTCAGATACAGGCCTAGCTCCTCAGGATCCTGCAAGTGTTCAGGAGTAAAATCCCATGGCACCGGGGAACCCCATGCTTCTAATTTCTTTCCTAAAACTCTCCACTTTCCCTGCCATTCAGCATTCTCTGTTTCTGGGAGAAGCTTCCTCCACATGGTGTAAAGTGCCATTATAAGGGATACATTCAGGAGGACTAATATCCCAAATGCTAACATAGTCCCTAAGCTGTAATCTTGAAAATTCATAAGGAACTGAGAGGAGAACCTGGACACCCATTCAAATATTGTTTGGTTTGTTAACATGGTATCGTCTGTTACATTAGTCGGGGTGCCCAGGTATTTGGTAGGTGCCTCCATCACTGCTTTTAGTTTGTCATATAGGGACCAGGCTCCATAGATCAGACTGGCAAGCTTAACCAAGTTCCAATACGTTTTGAGCATTAAAAGGGAAAAAGCAATGCAATACAACCCCTGTAAGGGCAGTTTTAACAGAAACAGTAAAAACATTTTTTTTTCCTTTTACTCAAACAAGCTGGCAGCACCCGAAAAGTTTACAAATATTCCAGAAGAACTGGCAGTACGCCCAGACTTCAAGGTCGTGTTTTGCCGTACAGGACCTGCAGTACAGATAAGCTTCCGAACAAGAGACAGAGATTCACTCTAAAAGTATGTCTCTGTCCGGCTAAGGCAGCTAGTCGTGCCCCACGTTGGGCGCCAAAATTGTCAAGGTTTACAGGACAGTTTGACCCGGTACCGTGACAATTTAAGCAGGGGACCCACGGGCCCACACCCCGGGGAAGGGGAAGGGGGAAAAGGGAAAAGGAGAAGGGAGATGGGCCTAGGAACAAAACAGCGGCAACGATCTGAGGAGGAAAGCTATTTTACTAAATAGATATCAGAAAGGAAAAATAACACAATATAATATAATATAATTGGAATTGAGGCAAATGAATCAAATAAAATGAGCGAGAGAGAGAGTGTCCGATAAACCGAAGGCCTTACGCTAACGCTGAAGGCGGACGGCTGCAACAAACACCCACTGCCGAGCTCGGTCCCGAAGGGAAGAGAGAGTCCCGTGACTGCAGACAGTTTTTATCTTTCCCTCTGAGCGTAAACACGTAAGAACGCAAAGCATCGCAAAGTCCTCTGGGGAATGGAGTTCTTCTTCTCTTCTGAGACAGGCATACCTGGAACTATCGATGGTCCACGGAGCTGGAGCATTAACTCTTTAACTCTAAATGCACTACATGATGTTATGATGTGGAATACCAGTACCAAAAATCATAAAACCATGACAAATGGATAAAAATGGGCACGTCCAGTGTGTACCACAAGGGTACACAATGTGTGTACACAAGGGTACCACATTGATGTTGGGGGAGTGCAGTCTGTGATTCCATGTATATATATGTATAGATATTTGTATGTAATTCATGTTATTAATGTTATGGTTCTATACAGATATGTGTTAAACATGACGTGATGATGTGGAATAAGTGGTGGAATGTTGTGGTTTTGTGGTTTTGATGCCGGTATACCACATCAGAACATCATGCAGGGAGTTAAGGAGTTAATGCTGTGGCGAGGGGCAGCAGAGGGGCAGAGCTCTGCACCAGATGCCAGGCCCACTCTCTCTTGCTCTTGGCTGCCCTGGAGGTTCAGCACATGTGCTTCCCCTGCAGTTCCTTCCTAACATAAGCTCTCAGTTTTGGTTTGGAATCTTTTGTCTTTCTCAATTGTTCAATTTTATGAGATTTAGTAAAGTTGAAGTAGTATGAAGTTTAGTAAAGTTCTCAAATTGTGCTATTGCTTTGTGTAGACCCATCTATTTCCTCCGTTCCACACCCCCCCCCCCCCTCTGAGAGCACGGCTCTGTTTGTGCGGCCGCGTGGCCACTGACGTGCAGTTTTTTTTCTCTCTCTCTCTGCAGTTTTTTTTCTCTCTCTCTCTCCCTTCTCAGTTCCTCTTGTGTCACTGTCATGGATAACACCGTGACACCTCCGCCTCCCATGCCATCCACAGTCCTCCTCTTGCCCTCCCCTTGCCTTCGCTTCCCATGCCATCCACAGTCCTTAACTATCTTTCCTTTCCTCCCCTTGCCTCCACCTCCCCTGCCTTACACAGTCCTCCCCTTACCTCCCCATTCCTCCGTCTCCCCTGCCTTCCATAGTCCTTCCCTTGCCTCCCCTTTGCCTCTGCCTCCCATGCCACCCACAGTTCTTCCCTTGCCTCCCATTTTCTCCCCTTGTTTTCCCTTCCCTCCATCTCTCATGCCATCCACAGTCCATGTCATGGTTTTATGATATTTGTTATATTATTGACATTCCACATCATAACATCATGTAGTGTCTTGGGAGTTAAAGAGTTAATGCTCTTTCTGCGTGGATCATCGATAGTTATGGATATGCCTGTCTCAGAAGAGAAGAACTGCATTCCCCAGAGGACTGTGCGATGCTTTGCATTCTTACATGTTTCCGCTTACAGGGAAAGATAAATTCTGTCTGCGGTGATGGGACTGTCTCTCTTCCCTTCAGGATCGAGCTCAGCAGTGGGTATTTGTTGCAGCCATCCACCTTCAACGTTAGCGTAAGTCCTTCGGTTTATCGGACACTCTCTCTTGCTCATTTTATTTGATTCATTAGCCTCAATTCCAATTATATTATATTATATTGTGTTATTTTCCTTTCTGATATCTTATTTAGTAAATTAGCTTTCCTCCTCAGATTGTTGTCGCTGTTTTGTTCCTAGGCCCATCTCTCTTCTGCCTTCTTCCCTTTCCCCCTTCCTCTTCCCTGGGGTGTGGGCCCATGGGTCCCCTGCCTCAATCGTCACAGTACCAGATCAAACCGGCCTGCAAACCGCTGACAGTCCTTCACTTGCCTCCCCTCACCTTTCCCTCCCCTGCCATCCACAGTTCGTCCCTTGCCTCCTCTTGGCTCTGCCTTCCCCGTCATCCCCAGCCCTTCCCTTGCCTCCCTTTGCTTCCTATTGTCTCTGTCTCTCCTGTGATCCACAGTCCTTCCCTTGCCTCCCCTTATCTTCCCATGTCTCCATCTACCCTGCCATTCAGTCTTTCTCTTGCATCTCCTTGCCTCCTCCCCTTTGCCATCCTCAGTCCTTCCCTTGCCTCCCCTTGCCTCCGTCTCCCCTGAACTCCAGTCCTTCCTTTGCCTCCACTTGCCTCCGCCTCTTCTGCCTGCCACAGTATATAACTTCCTCTCCTTGCCTTAGCCTCTCCTTCCATCAACAGTCCTTATTTTGCCTCCCCTTTACTCTGCATCCCCTTCCATTCACACTCCCTCCCTTGCCTCCCCTTGTCTTTGCCTCCCGTCATCCACAGTGCTTTGCTTGCCTCTATTTGCCTCCGCTTCCTCTGCCAGCCACAATCTTCAACTTGCCTCCCTTTGCCTTAGCATCTCCTTTCATCCACAGTCCTTTTCTTGCCTCCCCTTTACCCCGCATCCACTGCCTTCCATAGTCCTTGTCTTGCCTCCCCTTGCCTCCACCTCCCCTGCCATCCACAGTCTTTTCTTTGCCTCCACAGGCATACCTTTGCCTCCGATTACCCTGCCATCCACTATTATTCCCTTGCCTCCCATTGCATCCGCCTCCCCTGCCAATCAACAGTACTTTCCTTGCCAGCTCTTGCCTCTCCCTTTCCTGCCATCCACAGTCCTTCCCTTGTCTCCCCTCCCATCCACAATCCTTCCCTTGCCTCCCCTTGTCTTCCCTTGTCTCTGTCTTCCCTGCCATTCACAGTCTTCCTCTTTCATCTCCTTGCCTCAGCCCCTTTGCCATCCACAGTCCTTCCCTTGCCTCTCCTTGCCTCCCTTTGCCTCCGCCTCCCCATTAATCCACTGTCCTTCCCTTGCCTCCCCTTGTCTTCTCTTGTCTCCATCTTCCCTGTCATACAGTCCTGCCCTTGCCTCTCCCTGCCACCACCTCTCTTGCAATCCACAGTCCTTCCAGTGCCTCCATGTTGTGGTTTTGTGGTTTTGATGCCGGTATTCCACATCAGAGCATCATGCAGCAGTTAAGGAGTTAAGGCTGGGGGAGCAGCAGAGGGGAGGGGCGGAGCTCGGCACCGGATGCGAGGCGGTGCTCAGTCTGGGCGCGTGTGGAGGTTCAGCATGTGTGCTTCCCCTGCAGGTCCTCCTTAACGTAAGCTCATAGCTTTTGGTTTGGAAATTTTTATCTCTCTCTCAATTGTTCAATTTTATTATATTTAGTAAAGTTACCGTTCCTTCTCAGATCGTGCTGTTGTTTTCTTGTAGACCCATCTCTTCCCGCTGTTTCCCCCTCCCCCTACTGGAGCGCGCGGCTCTGCTCGGGCGGCCGCGCGGCCACTGACGCAGTTTCTTTTTCTCTTCCCTCTCCCTTCTCAGTTTCCCTTGGGTCACTGTCACGGACAACACCGTGACAATTATTGGTGGAGAATGCGGGCAGTGCAGTATTGGCACTCCATTGTAAATCTGGTGCAGAGTGGACTAAGGTTTTTCATGTACCTTATAGCATGCTGGCGTCTTTTTAAGCTCCTCGCGTTCAGCACCGGAGTAATGTGGATATACAGCTACTTTAGTGTGCTGAGGGGGTTACATGCCTCCTGCCTAAACACCCTGGCTAACGTGACAGATTATGCGGCATTTGGAATGGTTTCCAGTTACTCTTTTCTGGTCTTTACCTATATTCAGGATGTCAGCCTGGCAGTTGTGGCAGCTGTGTTATCTGTTTTTCTGAATGCACTCTTGGCAATTTATATCATGTGGAGGAAGCCTTCCTCAAAACCAGAGAGTGTTGAATGGCAGGGAAGGTGGAAAAAATTAGGAAAGAAATTAGAAGCGTGGGGACCCCCGGTGTTATGCAATTTTGATCTTGAGCACCTGTGGGATCCTGAGAAATTCAGTGAGTGTTTAGGTAAGGAGTCATGTGACTCAGGACGATCTGAGAAGGAATGTATTGTTTGGGGTCTGGCTTGTGCTTATCGAGCTATAATTGATATTCTGGAGAGAAATGGTTTCCAAACCAAGGTCCAAAGCAAAAATGAAAACCTTGAAGTTAGACCTGACCAATCACAGGAAGCACCGGTATCAGTGTCGGTTGCCCCTGTGGAAGGCCAGAAATGGACACGGCCGTCCTCGCGCCTAGAACGGAAAGAAGAAGAAGCAGAGAAAAAAAAGGAAGATCCAGGTGAGGGGCCCTCCTCAGCACCACCACCACCACCACCACCTAAAAAGGCCACTAAGAAAAGTGAGAGACATGGAGAAGACAGCGATGATGATGGAGTCACTGTTACCACTACTCGTCGGCTCCTAAAGATGACTGAAATACAAGGTTCAAGAAAGGAGTTTGTACGGCACTCGGGTGAATCTATTGTCACCTGGTTGCCGCGGTGTTGGGACAGCGGTGCCAGCAGCGTGTCCCTAGATGGCAGCGAAGCCCGCCAACTGGCAAGCATTGCCCGAGACCCAGCTATCGACAGAGGAATTGGCAGATGTCTGAATGGAGTCGCTACCCTCTGGGAATGAGTACTAGTGGCTGTAAAGGATAGATACCCTTACAAAGATGATCTGGAGCCTAAGGTGGAAAGATGGAACACCGTGGAGAAAGGCATCCAATTTTTGAGAGAAACAGCCGTAGTAGAGATGCTGTATGATCCCAATTTCGTCCCTAACAATCCACACCAGGACCGTGATCCTGATAGAGTAAGGTGCACGCCTGATGTATATCGCAAGCTCTCAAAAACAGCACCAGAGAGGTACGCAAGTACACTGGTAGCAATGTTCCATAGATTCGAGGGTCAAGACAGAAGACTCCCAGTTTATGAATTGACTATTACACTCCAAAACTTTGAACAACAGTTTCCACCATCACGTGCTTCCATTGCAGCTATAGTAGCAGAAGAAGTAGGTGAGATTAAGGAGACACAGAAAACTATACTGGACGAACTGTCATTACTGATGAATAGGGATGAACCTGTGTCAGTATTGGAAACACCTGATGAAGACGAGCATGACGCAAAGAATCTGATGAAGCAATTTATCAAACTGTTGAAAGTCTCGGCCACCAAAGGCAACCGCCCCTCTGCACGAGCAAATGACGGCAGTAACATCATGTCACGTGTGGCCATGTGGAGCTTCTTATGAGAAAACGGAGAGGACATGAGGAAGTGGCATAAAAAACCCACTCCTGCACTGCGAGCACGGGTGAGAGAACTACAGCAGAGATCAGCCACCAATGAAATTGCTCCTGTCACTGCAGGTAACCAATAGAGGGGCCCTGCCCTCAGCCAGGGGAGGGAAAGGGATAATAGAGTGTATTGGACTGTGTGGATTAGATGGCCTGGCACATTAGAGCCACAAAGATATAAGGCACTGGTGGACACTGGTGCACAGTGCACTCTGATGTCCGAGTTATAAAGGGACAGAGTTGATTCATATTTCTGGAGTGACTGGGGGTTCTCAGGAACTGTCTGTGTTGGAGGCAGAAATAAGCCTCACCGGTAAAACCTGGCAGAAGCATCCCATAGTGACTGGACAGGGGGCTCCATGCATACTCGGTATTGATTATCTCAGACGGGGACGTTTCAAGGATCCCAAGGGATACGATGGGCTTTTGGAATAGCTGCTGTAGATGCAGACAACATTCAGCAGCTGTCTGTTTTACCTGGCCTGTCAGAAGATCCGTCTGTTGTGGGGGTACTGAAAGTGAAAGAGCAGCAGGTACCTATCGCTACAAAAACGGTGCACAGATGGCAGTACCGCACCAACAGGGATTCCTTGCTCCCCATTCATAACTTGATCCGTCAGCTAGTGTCACGCTCCAATATAAAGGAGGGCGACGAAGGTTCTTTAGATTATGTATATACCCAGCGTGAGATTAAGAAACAACGGTTCAAATGTTGGTCCGACCAGTTTATTATCAATATTGACCAAGGAGATGGGGAAGGCGGACACTGTTAGGGTGATGGGGAAGGGAAGGCAAGCGATAGGATAGGAAGGAAGCAAGGGCTTGTACAAAGCAGGGAAAGTCACCAGCCAGGATCCCAGGGACGGTCCGGTTGCAAGCGGCTCCAACGGTCCGAGGCAGAAGAGCAGGGGCGGCAGAAGCGGGGAGAACAGCAGCAGCGATGGGCAGCCCTGAGCAGCAAGCAGCTGTCCTGGAGAAAGCGGCACCGGGTCAGCACAGGAGAAGCAGCGAGGAAAAAGTCCAAGAACAGCATCAGTCAGCACCGGAGAAGCAGCCAACAGTGATCAGCTCGTGAGGGTTCAGATGGTAGAACACCTCGAAGGAGCGGCGAGGTCCAGGAGAAAGCAGCATGCCTCAGGCAGCAGGCCCAGGAGGGAGTTCAGCAGCAGGGATCAGCTCATGAGGTTTCCGATGGAAGGAACACCACCACAGCAACACCAACAAAACCACAACCAAACCACAACTACCTCATGGTGGTCGATCCCTCTTTTATCCTTCATTTCTCTTGCCTATGTGGCAAATCCCGTGCTAGCCTGCCAGGCAAGCTTCTCCTGAGATGGCTATCTCCACACAGAGATGAGTACCACACAAAAGAGTGCTAAGCGGCCATTGAGCTGCAGCTTATCTCTCTTTCGTTGCCCCAGGACATGCCCATCTGCTTGTCCCTTAGACAAAGGATTTCACAACCCTTGCCCAGGACTAGCTTGGACATGTTCGGACATGTTCATCAGCAAACTTTGAGGCAATGATATAAAATATTAGTCTCTTACAGCTAGAGAGCCAGGGAGTGATCAGCAAGACTCACTCACCTTTTAACAGCCCCATATGGCCGGTGCGTAAAGCCAGTGGAGAACAGAGGCTGACGGTAGATTACCGTGGCCTGAATGAAGTCACACCCCCACTGAGTGCTGCTGTGCCAGATATGTTGGAGCTGCAATATGAACTGGAGTCAAAAGCAGCCAAGTGGTATGCCACCATTGACATTGCCAATGCATTCTTTTCTATTCCTTTGGCCACAGAGTGCAGACCACAGTTTGCTTTCACCTGGAGGGGCGTTCAGTACACCTGGAACTGTTTGCCCCAGGGGTGGAAACACAGCCCAACTATTTGCCATGGGCTGATTCAAACCACACTGGAACAGGGTGGGGCACCTGAGCACCTCCAGTACATCGATGACATTGTTGTGTGGGGTGATACAGCAGAGGAAGTTTTTAAAAAAGGAGAGCGAATAATCCAAATTCTTCTGGGTGCTGGTTTTGCTATTAAACGGAACAAAGTGAAGGGACCTGCCCAAGAAATTCAGTTCCTGGGAGTAAAATGGCAAGATGGACGTCGTCACATTCCAGGAGATGTGATTGACAAAATCACCAGTATGTCACCACCCACTAGCAAGAAAGAGACACAGTCTTTTCTGGGTGTAGTAGGTTTTTGGAGGATGCAGATCCCAAACTACAGCCTCATAGTAAGCCCCCTCTATCAAGTGACTCGAAAAAAAGAATAATTTTGTGTGGGGTCCTGAACAGCAGCAGGCCTTTGAGCAAATTAAGCAGGAGATAGCCCGTGCTGTGGCTGTGGGGCCAGTACGGTTGGGACAGGATGTGAAAAACATCCTCTACACTGCTGCTGGAGAGAAAGGTCCCACTTGGAGTCTGTGGCAAAGAGCCTCTGGGGAGACCCGAAGCCGACCCCTTGGATTTTGGAGCAGAGCGTACAGGGCTTCAGAGGAGTGCTACACTCCAACTGAGAAGGAGATTTTGGCAGCATACGAGGGGGTTCGGGCTGCCTCTGAAGTAATTGATACTGAGACACAGTTCCTCCTGGCACCTCGACTGCCAGTGCTGAATTGGATGTTCAAAGGAAAGGTTCCCCCCACCCATCATGCTACCGATGCCACCTGGAGTAATTGGATTGCACTGATTACGCAGCAAGCTCGGATGGGGAACCTCAACCGTCCAGGAATCCTGGAGGTGATCATGCAGTGGCCTGAAGGCAATAAATTTGGAACATCCCCATCAGAGGAGATACCACGTGCTAAAGAGGCCCCACCATATAAAGAACTACTAGAGAATGAAAAGACGTATGCCCTCTTCACTGATGGATCGTGTTGTATTGTTGGGAAGCATCGCAGATGGAAGGCTGCTGTGTGGAGCCCCACACGACGAGTTGCAGAGGCCACCGAAGGAGAAGGAGAGTCAAGCCAATTTGCGGAGGTAAAGGCTGTCCAGCTGGCCTTAGATGTGGCTGAACGGGAGAGGTGGCCCATGCTATATCTTTATACTGACTCTTGGATGGTGGCAAATGCTTTATGGGGGTGGTTGCAGCAGTGGGAACAGGACAACTGGCAATGGAAGGGTTAACCTATTTGGGCTGCTGAACTGTGGAAAGACATTGCTGCCCGAACAAAAAGTTTGGGTGTAAAGGTGCGCCATGTAGATGCTCATGTGCCCAAGAATCGAGCTACTGAAGAGCAGAGAAATAACCATCAGGTAGATCGAGCTGCCAAAATTGAGGTGTCTCAGATCGATTTGGACTGGCAGAACAAAGGAGAGCTATTTTTAGCTCGGTGGGCCCATGAGACCTCAGGCCATCAAGGAAGGGATGCAACCTATAAGTGGGCTAGAGACCGAGGGGTGAACTTAACTATGGATGCCGTTGCACAGGTTATCCATGACTGTGACACATGTGCCATAATTAAACAGGCCAAGAGGATGAAACCCCTCTGTCAGGAAGGGCGATGGGAAAAGTATAAATATGGGGAGGCGTGGCAGGTTGATTATATCACCTTGCCACGAACTCGTGATGGTAAGCGTTACGTGCTCACCATGGTGGAGGCGACCACTGGGTGGCTTGAGACATACGCAGTACCCCATGCTACCGCCCGAAACACCATCTTAGGGCTCGAGAGACAAGTCCTATGGCGACATGTGTGAAAGACAGAAACTGTTTTCTTTTGTCTCAAAGTTTGCTTCGTAAGGCCTTTTCTGGTGACAAGACTCTGACTGATAACTGCCGGTTTTCTGGATGGGTGTTATGGTGCCATTGTCTCTGCTTATGGTTGTAAAGATAAGCAGAAATAGGTGCAAATAGTCTTTCCCGTGGGAGTACGGCTTGGAGAAGCTTACCACCACAAAGACAATGCTCCTGCATGGCAATGAAGGCAACATCCGATGCTGGCTTATCTGTTGGGCCAGACATGTCACACACAAATAAACTCCTGAGAAATGGGGGATAAAAGGCCTTCACTGAACTAAGGATTTTGGAGAAGAACTCCCAAAGAAGAAATCTTTGAGGAGAACTCCCGAAGAGACTTAGGACGGACCCTGAGACCTGCTTGCTGCCATCTCCCATCCCCCGCGGTGACCAGACAGGTTCCTGAGATCAACGGACCTACTACGAACCTCGCTGGATCCACGGTGGTGATTATATCTCTCTTGCTTTCTGCCAAATCTCCATGCTTTTCATCTCTTTTCTATCGCACACCTTCCCTTCCCCATATCCCTAAGCAACTAGTATTTGTAATAAACTGGTTGGGCTAACATTTGACCCGTTGTGTCTTAATCTCGCCCTCGGGTATACATATACATATAAAGAACCTCGTCTCCCTCCTTTATATTGGAGCGTGACAACATGGCACTCCAGAGAGAATTGAGTCCAATAATGGGACTCATTTCAAAAATTCTCTTGTGGATATCTGGGCCAAAGAACACGGCATTGAATGGATCTACCATATCCCCTACCATGCACCAGCTGCTGGTAAGATCGAGCGCTACAACGGGTTGTTAAAAACCACGTTGAGAGCAATGGGTGGTGGGACATTCAAGCACTGGGAGAAGCATCTGGCAGAAGCCATCTGGCTGGTCAACACTAGGGGATCAGTCAACCGAGAGGGTCCTACACAGTCCAGCTCCCTACAGACCATAGAGGGAGATAAGGTCCCTGTGGTACATGTGAGGAGCATGTTGGGAAAAGCGGTGTGGGTCCTTCCAGCCTCTGGAAAGGGCAAACCCCTCCGTGGAACCATTTTTGCGCAGGGACCTGGGTGCACCTGGTGGGTAATGGATAAAAATGGGGACGTCCAGTGTGTCCCACAAGGGAATTTGATGCTGGGGGAATGCAGTCTGTAATTACGTGTGTATGTATGTATATATATATATATGTTTCTATGTAACTTATGTTATTACTGTTTGGTTATGTATAGATGTGTGTTAAGCATGATGTGATGATGTGGAATAAGGGGTGGAATGTTGTGGTTTTGTGGTTTTGATGCCGGTATTCCACATCAGAGCATCATGCAGCAGTTAAGGAGTTAATGCTGTGGGAGCAGCAGAGAGGAGGGGCGGAGCTCCGCACCGGATGCGAGGCGGAGCTTGGTCTGGGCGCGTGTGGAGGTTCAGCATGTGTGCTTCCCCTGCAGGTCCTCCTTAACGTAAGCTCATAGCTTTTGGTTTGGAAATTTTTCTCTCTCTCTCAATTGTTCAATTTTATTAGATTTAGTAAAGTTACCGTTCCTTCTCAGATCGTGCTGTTGTTTTCTTGTAGACCCATCTCTTCCCGCTGTTTCCCCCTCCCCCTACTGGAGCGCGGCTCTGCTCGGGCGGCCGCGCGGCCACTGACGCAGTTTCTTTTTCTCTCCCCTCTCCCTTCTCGGTTTCCCTTGGGTCACTGTCACGGACAACACCATGACACTCCATTTGCCTCCCCTTGCCTCTGCCCCCCCACCATCCACAGTCCTTCCCTTTCTTCGCTTTGCCTCCGTCTCACCTACCATCCTCAGTCCTTCCATTGCCTCCCCTTGTCTCCGCCCTCCCTGTCATCCACAGTGCTTCCCTTTCCTCCCCTTGCCTCCCCCTCCCCTACCATCCACAGTTTTTCTCTTGCCTCTGCTTTCCTTAGCCTCTCCTTCCATCCACAGTACTTTTCTTGTCTCTCCTATTACACATCCCCTGCCTACCAAAGTCCTTCTCTTACCTCCCCTTGCCTCCCCTTGCCTTCCCTCTGCTAGCCCTGCCATCCCATTTCCTCCCCATGCCTCTACCTCCCCTGCCATCAACAATCCTTCCCTCCCCTCCCATTGCCTGCGCCTTCCCTGCCATTTACAGTCCTTTTCTTGCCTGCCCTTCCCTATGCCTCCCCTGCCATCCACATTCCTTCAATTTCCTCCTCTTTCCTCCCCTTACCTCCGCCCCTTCATCCATCCACAGTCCTTCCCTTGCCTTCTCTTGCCTTCCCTTGCTTTAGCCTCCCCTGCCATCCTCTGTCTTTCCCTTTCCTACCCTTGCCTCTCATTGCCTCTGCCTCCCCTGCCATCTACAGTCCTTCTCTTGCCTCCCAATTACTCCACCTCCTCCGCCATCCTCTGTCCTACCCTTTCCTTCCCTTGCCACATGTTGCCTTTACCACCCCTGCCATCCACCATCCTTCTCTTCCACCCTTTGCATCCCCTTGCCTTTGCCTCCCTTGCCACCCAAAATCCTTCTCGTCTTCCATTGCCTCTTCCTCCCCTGTCATCCACAGTCCTTCCCTTGCCACTTTTTGCCTCCCCTTGCCTCTGACTCCCCTGCCATCCGCAGTCCTTCTCTTGCCTCACCTTGCCTCTCCTTGCTTACATTTCCGCTGCCATCCACAGTCCTTCAATTTCCTCCCCTTGCCTCCCCTTTCCTCCACCACCCCTACCATCCACAGTCCTTACCTTGCCTCTTTTTGCCCCCCCTCTTGCCTCAGCCTCTCCTGCAATCCACAGTCCTTCTCTTGCCTCCCCTTGTCTTCCCTTGTCTCTGTCTTCCCTATCAATCACAGTCTTTCTCTTGCATCTCCTTGCATCTGTCGCTTTGCCATCCACAGTCCTTCCCTCGCCTCCCCTTTTCTTCCCTTGCCTCTGTGTCCCCTTGTCATGGTTTTATGATTTTTGTTATATTATTGATATTCCACGTCATAGCATCATGTAGTGTATTGGGAGTTAAAGAGTTAATGCTCTTGCTGCGTGGATCATCGATAGTTATGGATATGTCTGTCTCAGAAGAGAAGAACTACATTCACCAGAGGACTGTGCGATGCTTTGCATTTTTACGTGCTTCCGCTCAGTGGGAAAAATAAAAACTTTCTGCGGTCACAGGACAGTCTCTCTCTTCCCTTCTGGATCGATCTCAGCAGAGGGAGTTGGTTGCAGCCATCCTCCTTCAGGATTAGTGTTAGGCCTTCGGTTTATCGGACACTCTCTCTCTTGCTCATTTTATTGATTTGTTTGCCTCAATTCCAATTATATTGTATTATATTGTGTTATTTTCCTTTCTGATATCTTATTTAGTAAATTAGCTTTCCTCCTCAGATTGTTGCCGCTGTTTTGTTCCTAGGCCCATCTCCCTTTTCACTTTTCCTTTTCCCCCTTCACCATTCCTGGGGTGTGTATCCGTGGGTTCCTCGCACCAATTGTCACGGGACCAGGCTGAGAAAGCCAGTAAACCATTGACACCCCTGCCATCCACAGTCCTTCCCTTGCTCCCCTTACTTCCACCTCCACGGGGAGGAAAATGTAATCGAGTGGAGTGGAAGGAAATGTAATACAGTGGAGTGGAGTGGAGAGGATGGAAATTTAATCAAGTGCAGTAGAGTGGAGTGAAATATAATTGAGTGGAGGAAACTGTAATCGAGTTGAGTGGAGTGGACCAAAATGTAATAGAGGGGAGTAAAATATAAAGGGGTGGATTGGAGTGGAGGGAAATGGAATCAAGTGGAGTAAAATTTAAAGGAGAGGAGCGGATTAGAGGGAAATGTAATGGAGCGGATTGGAGGGAAATGCAATGGACTGGAGTGGAGAGAAATGTAATGGAGTGGACTTAAACGTAATTCAGTGGATTGGAGTGAAATTAAATGTAATCGAGTGGAGTGAAATGGAGGGAAATGTAATCAAGTGGAGTAGAATGGAGTGGAGTAAAATGTAAAAGAGTGGAACGGAGTAGAAGGCAA
The DNA here is from genome assembly GCF_038088225.1 of Cyrtonyx montezumae. NCBI lineage: Eukaryota > Metazoa > Chordata > Aves > Galliformes > Odontophoridae > Cyrtonyx > Cyrtonyx montezumae. Next base: position 34,691,906 of record NW_027072045.1, read on the forward strand.
GGTAATCGTGAGGAATAAAAAAAAAAAGGACTGCAGTGGAGTGGAGGGAAATGTAATGAAGTGGAGAGGAGTAAAATGGAATGGAGAGGGGAGGGGAGGGGAGGAAAGGGGAGAGGAGAGGAGAGGAGGAAAGAGGGGAGGGGAGGTGTAAAAATGTCATGAAATGAAATGAAATGAAATGCAACAAAGACGAGGTGTCGAAATGCGATGAAAGGCAAGGAAAAGAATTGAAATGAGAGGAGGTGTGGAAATGCCATGCAATGCAATGCAATGCAATGTAATG